>NC_091285.1:482746789-484088039 GCF_032444005.1 Ranitomeya imitator | reverse complement strand
TCTGTGTCAGGGGGGAAAAGACCTGCCCCCCCCTGACAAATTCAAGGTATGAGGGGCACATTATAAAAACAATTAAAGCAGTGTTGGCAGGGACCAGAACTAAAAGAGCCACCTTGACAGAATGCAGCACTAGTGCTGCACAAGGTGGCTCTTTTAGTTAAAAACGCCTGGGGGGGGGGGGGGGGTGACAGGTTCCCTTTAACACTACTGAGTGCAACCATTTTTCGTATTTAGATATATGTCGTTTTTTGGTATGCACCTATTCAGAATAGTTCTCGTTTCAGTTTTTCTGTTACTTATATGGGGAGAACTGGGACCATCATACTTTATACACTGCTCAAAAAAATAAAGGGAACACTTAACAGAATATAACTCCAAGTAAATCAAACTTCTGTGAAATCAAACTGTCCACTTGGGAAGCAACACTGTTTGACAATCAATTTCACATGCTGTTGTGCAAATGGATTAGACAAGAGATGGAAATTATTGGCAATTATCAAAGAGGTACAGGAGGAGCACTGCCAGAGACCTGCAAAATGACCTCCAGCAGGCCACAAATGTGCATGTGTCTGCACAAACGGTTAGAAACCCACTCAATGAGGATGGTCTGAGTGCCCGACGTCCACAGATGGGGGTTGTGCTCACAGCCCAACACCGTGCAGGATGCTTGGCATTTGCCACAGAACACCAGGATTGGCAAATTCGCCACTGGCACCCTATGCTTTTCACAGATGAAAGCAGGTTCACACTGAGCACATGTCACAGACGTGACAGAGTCTGGAGACGCCGTGGAGAGCGATCTGCCTGCAACATCCTTCAGCATGAACGGTTTGGCAGTGGGTCAGTATTGGTGTTGGGTGGCATTTCTTTGGAGGGCTGCACAGCCCTGGGTTCCTCCTAATGCCAGACCTCATGTGGCTTGAGTGTGTCAGGAGATCTATGGACTGGCCCGCCAGTTCCCCAGACCTGAGTCCGATTGAACACATCTGGGACATCATGTCTCGCACCATCCACCAACGTCACGTTGCACCACAGACTGTCTAGGAGTTGGTGGATGCTTTAGTCCCGAGATCTCGGGTGACGAGATCTGAATCTGAGCCTGCGCCGCCCCCAGCGGCCATTTTCCCGGAGGCCACCGCATCGCAGCAATGGAGCTGCCGGCGCCTCTGGGATTTCGGGAGATGCCGGAGGAGCCCCGACTGACTCTCCCTGAAGATACGCCGCCGCTGCCGCCCCACAGCACAGAGCCCCGGCGCTGTACCAAAAGGAACCGCCGCCCCACAGCACCCACGCGGCACAAAGGAGCAGCCGCCGCTGCTCCCCAGCACCCCACGCTGACGCTGCAGCTACAATATGAGGTAATGGGGCATACTCACACTTCCCTGTGAGACGCCCCCTCCGTCATCGGGACCACTCCCCCCCCCACCCACCATAGATACCCGGCGTATAAGACGACCCCCGACTTTTAAGAAGATTTTCAGGGGTTAAAAAGTCGTCTTATACGCCGGAAAATACGGTAAATAATATAAATAAAAAGGATGTTGAATCCTTTGTATAGAGGCTCTAATAGTTTTTTTTTAGTTTTTTACCTCTAGATATCCCTATTAGGATTCAGATATAATCTGGGCAAAAAAGTACATATGTCTCATTTGTCCTAATATTCAAATAAAAAGGACGGAGTTCCACAACAAATAATTCTTTTCCTGTTCATACCCATAGAAAAAAGCTATATGAACTCACAGTGGCATCTCACTTAAATATGACATGGTACAATGACCTAACAAGCTATAATAGGTGCCAGTCATAGCGGAGAAAACCATCCAAATAAAGCCATTGGTCAGACTTCTGTAAAGGTTATATTTTTACATAATAGTGTCCAGAGTCATAACTCGTTAACCCTATATTGTCCACAATAGGGCTTTATAAACACACATAGGGAACGATTGAAATAGTATTTAGGGTATGTGCACACGTTCAGGTTTTTTTGCGGTTTTCGCGATAAAAACACGATAAAAACTCATTAAAAACGCACACATTATGCATTCTATCATTTAGAATGCATTCTGCAATTTTTGTGCACATGATGCGTTTTTTTCCTCGAAAAAAAACGCATCGAGGTAAAAAAAAAAACCAGCATGTTCATTAATTTTGCGTTTTTTTCGCGTTTTTCCCGCTATTCTATGCATTTGGAAAAAATGCAAGAAAAAACGCTTACAAAACGCATCAAAACCGCAAAAAAAAAACGCATGCGGATTTCTGGCAGAAATGTCAGGTTTTTGTCAGGAAAATTTCTGTCAGAAATCCTGACGTGTGCACATAGCCTGAAATTCTCATAAATGGTGCATATGATCATATATACAGTGTGGCAATAGTGCAAGTTCCACCACTTAAAAAGATGAGAGGCGTCTGTAATATACATCATAGGTAGACCTCAACTATGGGAGACAAACAGAAAAAAAAATCCAGAAAATCACTGTCTGTTTTTTTAACATTTTATTTGCATATTATGGTGGAAAATAAGTATTTGGTCAGAAACAAAATTTCATCTCAATACTTTGTAATTTATCCTTTGTTGGCAATGACAGAGGTCAAACGTTTTCTGTAAGTCTTCACAAGGTTGCCACACACTGTTGTTGGTATGTTGGCCCATTCCTCCATGCAGATCTCCTCTAGAGCAGTGATGTTTTTGGCTTTTCGCTTGGCAACACGGACTTTCAACTCCCTCCAAAGGTTTTCTATAGGGTTGAGATCTGGAGACTGGCTAGGCCACTCCAGGACCTTGAAATGCTTCTTACGAAGCCACTCCTTCGTTGCCCTGGCGGTGTGCTTTGGATCATTGTCATGTTGAAAGACCCAGCCACGTTTCATCTTCAATGCCCTTACTGATGGAAGGAGGTTTGCACTCAAAATCTCACGATACATGGCCCCATTCATTCTTTCATGTACCCGGATCAGTCGTCCTGGCCTCTTTGCAGAGAAACAGCCCCAAAGCATGATGTTTCCACCACCATGCTTTACAGTAGGTATGGTGTTTGATGGATGCAACTCAGTATTCTTTTTCCTCCAAACACGACAAGTTGTGTTTCTACCAAACAGTTCCAGTTTGGTTTCATCAGACCATAGGACATTCTCCCAAAACTCCTTTGGATCATCCAAATGCTCTCTAGCAAACTTCAGACGGGCCCGGACATGTACTGGCTTAAGCAGTGGGACACGTCTGGCACTGCAGGATCTGAGTCCATGGTGGCGTAGTGTATTACTTATGGTAGGCCTTGTTACATTGGTCCCAGCTCTCTGCAGTTCATTCACTAGGTCCCCCCGCGTGGTTCTGGGATTTTTGCTCACCGTTCTTGTGATCATTCTGACCCCACGGAGTGGGATTTTGCGTGGAGCCCCAGATCGAGGGAGATTATCAGTGGTCTTGTATGTCTTCCATTTTCTAATTATTGCACCCACTGTTGATTTCTTCACTCCAAGCTGGTTGGCTATTGCAGATTCAGTCTTTCCAGCCTGGTGCAGGGCTACAATTTTGTTTCTGGTGTCCTTTGACAGCTCTTTGGTCTTCACCATAGTGGAGTTTGGAGTCAGACTGTTTGAGGGTGTGCACAGGTGTCTTTTTATACTGATAACAAGTTTAAACAGGTGCCATTACTACAGGTAATGAGTGGAGGAAAGAGGAGACTCTTAAAGAAGAAGTTACAGGTCTGTGAGAGCCAGAAATCTTGATTGTTTGTTTCTGACCAAATACTTATTTTCCACCATAATATGCAAATAAAATGTTAAAAAAAACAGACAATGTGATTTTCTGGATTTTTTTTTCTCAGTTTGTCTCCCATAGTTGAGGTCTACCTATGATGTAAATTACAGACGCCTCTCATCTTTTTAAGTGGTGGAACTTGCACTATTGCTGACTGACTAAATACTTTTTTGCCCCACTGTATATGAAAAAGTTTGGGCACCCCTATTAATCTTAAGCTTAATGTTTTATAAAAATAGTTTTTTTTTTGCAACAGCTATTTCGGTTTCATATATCTAATAACTGTTGGACACAGTAATGTTTCTGCCTTGAAATGAGGTTTATTGTACTAACAGAAAATGTGCAATCTGCATTCAAACAAAATTTTACAGGTGCATAAGTATGGGCACCCTTATTTTCTTGTTTTAAATACTCCTACGTACTTTTTACTGACTTACTAAAGCACTTTTTTGGTTTTCTAACCTCATTGAGCTTCATAGCCAGGTGTATGCAATCATGAGAAAAGCTACTTAAAGTGGCCACTTGCAAGTTGTTCTCCTGTTTAAATCTCCTCTGAAGAGCGGCATCATGGGCTCCTCAAAACAACTGTCTAATGATCTGAAAACAAAGATTATTCAACATAGTTGTTCAGGGGAAGGATACAAAAAGCTGTCTCAAGAGATTTAACCTGTCAATTTCCACTGTGGGGAACATAGTAAGGAAATGGAAGAACACAGGTACAGTTCTTGTTAAGGCCAGAAGTGGCAGGCCAAGAAAAACATCAGAAAGGCAGAGAAGAAGAATGGTGAGATCAGTCAAGGACAATCCTCAGACCACCTCCAGAGAGCTGCAGCATCAACTTGCTGCAGATGGTGTCACTGTCCATTGGTCAACTATACAACGCACTTTGCACAAGGAGAAGCTGTATGGGAGAGTGATGCGAAAGAAGCCGTTTCTGCAAGCACACCACAGAGTCGGCTGAGGTATGCAAAAGCACATTTGGAGAAGCCAATTTCTTTTTGGAAGAAGGTCCTGTGGACTGATGAAACCAAGATTGAGTTGTTTGGACATACAGAAAGGCGTTATGCATGGCGGCCAAAAAAAACAGCATTCCAAGAAAAACACTTGCTACCCACAGTAAAATTTGGTGGAGGTTCCATCATGCTTTGGGGTTGTGTGGCCAATGCCGGCACCGGGAATCTTGTTAAAGTTGAGGGACGCATGGATTCCTCTCAGTACCAGCAGATTCTTGACAATAATGTTCATGAATCAGTGACAAAGTTGAAGTTACGCAGGGGATGGATCTTTCAGCAAGACAATGATCCAAAACACCGCTCCAAATCTACTCAGGCATTCATGCAGAGGAACAATTACACTGTTCTGGAATGGCCATCCCAGTCCCCAGACCTGAATATCATTGAATATCTGTGGGATCATTTGAAGAGTGCTGTCCATGCTCGGCGACCATCAAACTTAACTGACCTGGAATTGTTTTGTAAAAAGGAATGGTCAAAAATACCTTCATCCAGCATCCAGGAACTCATTAAAAGCTACAGGAAGCGACTAGAGGCTGTTATTTTTGCAAAAGGAGGATCTACTAAATATTAATGTCACTTTTCTGGTGGGATGCCCATACTAATGCACCTGTCAAATTTTGTTTGAATGCAGATTGCACATTTTCTGTTAGTACAATAAACCTCATTTCAAGGCAGAAACATTACTGTGTAACAGTTATTAGAGATATGAAACTGAAATAGCTGTTGCAAAAAAACAATTTTTATAAAGCATTAAGCTTAAGATTAATAGGGGTGCCCAAACTTTTTCATATAACTGTACTCATCTGAGCTACATTGCACCACCATCAGCGCGGAGATCACCGTCCGACCTGAGCCACCAGTGAAGCTTCATATGGGAATAAGATCCCTAACAGTGCCCAATGTGTTTCCCCCCCACCGGGGGATCATCAGGGGGTGCTGGCCATCCAAATGGAAAAAGGCTGAGACTGGCATCTACCACTACACGATTACTGTAAGGTGGTAAAATTGCTGTTTTTAGTAGTTTTTTTTTCTCTCTTTTATTTAGTAACAGCTAAATTTGTTTCAGTCATTATGTAGTAGAAGGTATATTGTGGTGTCAATGGTCTCTGTATAGTGTTTTGTTACTTAAAGGTAATGGACATATTATATTATGTATTCGCTGTGTTGTGGTGATGGTGGTGGACATGGAGTAGTTTTATTGTTTTGGTCTTTTATAGTAGTAATTTTGATAATATTGGTCTTTGCATTGTATGTTTTTGGTTAGCAACAGTGGTATACTGTAATTATACAGCTCTGGCAAAAATTAAGAGACCACTGTAATATTTTCAGTTTGTCTGATTTTTCTCTTTATAGGTATAATTGAGTAAAATGTAAATTGTTCTTTTATTATATAAACTTCTGACAACATGTCTCCGAAGTTCCAAGCAATAAATTTTGTATTTATTTTCTGAAAATGAGAAATGGTCAAAATAACAAAAAAATGCATTGCTTGCAGACCTAAAAAAAAAAAAAAAAAGTTCAGAATCATTTAGAAACAACAATACTAATGTTTTAACTCAGGAAGAGTTCAGAAATCAATATTTTGTGGAATAACCATGATTTTTAACCACAGCTTTCATGCGTCTTGGCATGCTTTCCACCAGTCTTTCACACTGCTTTTGGGTGACCTTATGCCACTCCTGGTACAAAAATGTAAGCAGTTCTTTGATGGCTTGTGAATATCCATCTTCCTCTTGATTACATTCCAGAGGTTTTCAATGGGGTTCAGGTCTGGAGATTGGGCTGGTCATGACAGGGATTTGATGAGGTGGTCCTTCATCCACACCTTGATTGACCTAGCTGTGCGGCATGGCGCATTGTCCTGCTGGAGAGAGTTGGGGAACATTGCCTGAGCAGAAGGAATCAACTGTTTTTCCAGGATAACCTTGTATGCGACTTGATTCATACGTCCTTCGCAAAGATTAACCTGCCCAACTCCAGCCTTGCTGAAGCATCTCCAGATCATTACCGATCCTCCACCAAATTTCACATTCGGTGCAAGACACTGTGGCTTGTACGCCTCTCCAGGTCTCTAACCATTAGATGACAGGTGTTGGGCAAAGCTGAAAATTAGACTCATCAGAGAAGATTACCTTACTCCAGTCCTCTATGGTCCAAACCTTATGGTCTTTGGCAAACTCCAGCCTGGCTCTCCTTAGCTTCTCATTGATGAAAGGCTTTTTTCTAGATTTAAATGACTTGAGTCCTGCCTCTAGGAGCCTGTTACGAACGGTTCTTGCCGTGCACTTCACCCCAGCTGCCATTTGCCATTCCTTTTGTAGGTCACTTGATGTCATTCTGCGATTGCTGAGTGACATTCGAATAAGATGACGGTCATCCTGGTCAGTGGAGAGTCGTTTTTGCCCTCTTACGGTCTGTAGCTTTGTTGTCTTCATTGTCTGCTGCTTGACCTTGTTGTAATGGACTGCAGTCTTAGACATTTTAAGGATGGAGGCAACATGACGCTCACTGTGTCCCTCTGCTAGTAAAGCTAGAATTGAGTCCTTTTCCTTACTCAACACTTCTTTTCAACCCCTTTGGCATGGTTAAAAGTTATTTTTTCATTCCTATTACTTTTGAGATATCACTAGCACTTGTTTTGCCATCCAGCTTGTCCTATTGCAAGAGGATTGTGAACACCACAGCTGTACATTGTTTAAGTCGGGACACATTAATAAAATAATTAACACCATAACTTATCCAAGTTTAATTAAAAAACTTTATTAGAACTGTGCAACTCACTGATATTTTTTACTTATCACAGCATAAACATTTGGCATTTCAATAGTTATACTTTTTGGCAAGACTCATGGAGCAATTCATTTCTTCAATGAAATGAATAATTACAAGTCAGAATAAAACAGCTAAAACCATTATCTATTTATATAAAAAAAACAATGTAAAAAAAAGTAACAATAACAAAAGAATTACAGTAAAGCAGGAAATATGAGTTACATTCACTATTCAAGGAGAACATCGGGTAGAATGAGGTTGAGTGTCAGAACGGATCCCCTGAGAAGAGTTCATACTTAATTAGCTCTGTTACCAACCATAAACTACCAGGATCACCTTTACATAAAGAAAGAAACGGTGAAAACCAACAAGTAAAAAACAAAAATATTTGAGTGTAAAGGCAAAAAACAAACAACATAATACATTCCAAAGGTAGATATACTAAAATATCTGAAGTTTCTTTATATATTGTACATATATAATGCCACACTATTTCCATATTAATGGCTAGCACACTTGTTGGAAATGGTTAGAAGTACTCTTAAATGAAGGTGACCTAAAATACTTTTGATAATAATGATGCACAATCCCAATTCCAAAAATGTTGGCACAATATGTTAAATGGAAAAAAACAAGAGTGCAATGATTTAGAAATCTCACATAGCCATATTTTATTCACAACAGAACATAGAACTCAGATCACTAGATGAAAGTTAGACATGTTTCTATTTAATTGGAAAAAAAATAACTCCATTAAAAACTAATGGCATCTCAAAAACATTGGGACAAGGCAAACAAAAGGCTGAAAAGGAGGTACTAAGGAAAACAGCTGGGGATCAATTTTTAACTTAATCACTTTAATTTGCATAAAAAGAGCATGTTCGAGAGGCAGAGTCTCCCAGAAGCAAAGGTGGTCGAGGTCCACCAATCTGTGAACAACGGTGTCTAAAAATTGTGGAACAATTTCAGAAAAATGTTCATCAACATGAAATTGCAAAGACTGAGAATATTGCACCCCCTAAAGTACATAATTTCATCACAAGATTCAAAGATTCTGGAGAAATCCATGTGCACAAGAGACAAAAGCGGCCGGTCAATATTGCATGCTTGTGAGATACATGCCTTCAGGCAGCACTGCATTATAATAGGGATGCAACACAATGGCAGAAATGGCCCTGACCAAACTTTTTTGAAATTAGTTGCTGCCATTAGTTAATAAATTATTTTTTTTTCAAGTGAAATGGAAACAAGTAACTTTCATCTTCTGATATATGTCCTATGGTCTGGTGTGAATAAAATATGACTAACACACTCTAAAATCATTACATTCTTGTTTTCCTTTTATTTTACACAGTCCCAACTTATATGAAATGATAGTTGTACATCTTAGTGTGTCTAAAGGAATGGTAATGTAAAGACATGCAAAGGTGCAAAATGAGTATGACCTTGTGTAATGGACTTAAAAAGAAATCTTTAGTTTTAATACCAAAGAACCCTTTCATTGAACACCCACAATAATGTTAGTAAATATTTCCAGAATTGTCACTTCTAGCTATTCATGAAGGAACCGTATCCATCCATCGATGGTGAAATTACCCACTTGCTAGTGTGATGAATTAGAAACCAAAGGGGAGAAAGCTTACTGAGGTCGGGGTCACACTTGCAAGTTCAATGCGAGAAACTCACGCGAGTCTCTCACATCAAGTCCTGGCACTGCCGCCGCCACTCGGAATCGGAGCGAGCGGCTGAATAGAAATACATGCAGCCGCACACTCCGGTCTTGAGTGCCGGCGGCAGTGTCGGGACTTGATGCGAGAGACTCGAGCGAGTTTCTCGCAGTGAAGTCGCAAGTGTAATCCTGGCCTTAAAGTGGTAATAGTTTTCCTAATGGCATAAAGCCTGTATTTTTAATAACCCTTGAGACTTGATTTCATGTGAACACATAATCACAATTAATAGTAGGAAATGTTTCACAGGTGCCAGCATTTCATAAAATAATTTACATCGTATCCAGCTTAATTATATAGGACACTAAGGATTCGGTCACTAGCAATTGATGAAAATATATCCCGGTTCTACAGTGATTGCGGCAAAAAACAAAATACTGTGGTCGCAACGTGTGAACATCGTTACGTGAGCGCATTCTTGGTCTGTATGACACACTTGCATGAACGAGCCCTCATCTCTAGTTCTGAAGATGCTCTAACAATGTAAAACTATGTTCCAGAAAAATGCTGTTTTTCAGGGACATTATGAGCTGAATTCACAAACAAATCTTTATGTAGATATGTAGACATAACACCTTTTACATACAAACCAAAACCCAAGGACACGGGCTGGGTGACGATGCCAGAATATACACAAATAATAGTCCGGCTTTATCCAGAGGATTCACAGCTAGTTCATGGAAAGTTCATTACACATTTATGAGAGAGACACACATGAACTTGTAGGTTTCCATTACTGCCAGAGCCAAATGATAGGAGATAATGATTTGCCCTAATCTACATATGCACTTTGACCAAATACAGTTTTTTTTGTCATTTTTGAGGAACACTGAATACAATACCGTATATCTGCATAATAATATATATGTGCTCAAATATGTTGTAATTCTTGCCTGAAACCTAGTGCAGACAGGAGGTTTTGAAGGGGTGAGACGCTTTGGTTTTAAAGTGCTCACAGTTCCCACCATACCTGATGTTAAACCGGGATGTATGTATAATGGCTGCAGAGAAACTAAACTCCTCTCTGCCTTCCCTCCATAGCTCTGGCAATGATTGATGTGGAAAATGTGAGAATCAAGTATATTGGAGGCTTAGCATTATAGGCGCTCATTCCAAACAGATTTATTCCCAATTATTTTACTTTATGGGGCTGTTGTATTTTCATTGTCACTGTGCTAAGGGGGAAGAATTTCAATAAGAATTTCCTAAAAGAATATGTCACTATGTTTTTGCTACCCCCATCTGAGAGCCGTATGATTTACGGTCAAAGACCCCGATTCCAGCAATGTCACTTACTGGGTTTCTTATGAAGTTTTGATAAAATCACAGATTTAACTGCTGCAGATCTACCAGTTCTCTGAATGCTGAGCTCTGTATAACCCCACCCACATCACTATTTGGCAGCTTTCCGTATGCACTGTGCATAGGCAAAAAGCTGCCAATCAGAGGTGGGGCGGAGTTACAGAGAGCTCACATCTAGCCTTCTAGTGACAATCTCCTGCTGATTAAGTAGCAAAAACTTGTAAACAAGTTCCCTTTAAGAAATTGTTCTATTCATGTGATGCCCTACTAATTTATAAAACGCACCTGAAACCTGAGGATTCTAAACTATTACAGGGCCGCACCCTGTGTCATAGATGGTTGGTTTCTAATAGATTGCTGCAGTATAGGGTATTACCATAATCATGCACAAATGATCTCATTTGCAGGCCCTATGGTCAGGTGCATATCAGTTATAGTAATAGACAGGGAAAAGACTTGCTAGAGACAAAAACAGGTAGTGAAAGCTAAATAAACATTGGAACTAATAGTGTACAATACATATATACACATATATACACCAAACATGGAATCTTCACATATAAAATGAATAAAAAACTAAACAGTAAATAGTTGTAATACAGAGATGTCACTGTCCTTCAAAAGATGAGAGACAACAAAACATGATACCTCTATCACAGTAGTATTGGACTGAAGGGAACTCTAGTTATAATTGCTAAACCTATGGGCCCCAAACAATAAAAATCCAACAGAACTGTAAAGCTACTGCCTGTACGGTATATACAACATGGCGTCAATTCATCTCTTGAAGGTTTAGTTACACGAATTGACATATTGGTGGAACACAAACACTGTGATAAGACTAATAAGTCAATTTTACCTAGAAATGGTTCTTTAGTATATAAACAATACATTTGGCCAACATGAGCAATATATGTATAAAGTCTCATCATCTGATGAATATGCAGGAGATGACCATAAATATCTTTGGTATAAATTGTTAATCAAGGAAGGAAATGTTCACGGGAATAATTAGCACAACATAAAGCAGCCATTTATCACCTAATCAGAATGAGTGGTATGGTGCAGCAGAGAACCACAATATCATATTATGGAGTGTGATTAGGGAATTTTTTCTCTGGTTTAGAAAAAAAAATAAAATAAAACCAAAAAACAGCAACACAATTGGTGCAGAGCAAAACTGAAATGATGTGAGGTTTTGAACTCTGCTGCCCCATTTCACCTTTAGGTTATGTTCACACAGTTTTCTTCACAAGTTTTTGGAGCAGAAACGCTTTAAAATAATCCCAGAAAACCCTTTGTTGTTTTTAGTGTTTTCTCAGGGGGATAAGAACTGACAAGCAGGTGTTCTGCCTGGAGTCGCCTCAGAGCAATCACCAATTGCTCCTATCGGCCGTTCTGCCGCTTCACTTGACCTCACGTCTACAGAGCAGCTTTTACTCTTTCAGGTTACTCTTTCGAGGGGGTGTAACTGCTGACATCATACTGATTAACACCCAGCTCCCTGCAATTAGGTGGCGGGGATCTGGCTGTCAATCGGCATGACATGGCAGTAACGCCCCATCAACAGAGCAGAGTGGAACAAAGCAGCCTGTCTGTCGACGGGACTGGAAGCTACAGAATCGCCAGCAGATCAGCGCTGGGCACAAAAGGCTAATATTAGGCAACTATCTAAGTTCTTAAGCCCATAAAAAAAAAGTCCCAGAAAACACCTTTAAAGAAACACGAATTTTGATTTGGAAACTGGAGAGTTTCTACTTCAAAAACTCAGGAAAAAAACAAGTGCAACACACACTTAAGAGCAGCTTTTCAAAGCTACATGTACATGATACATAGATGACCTGTAGATTTCTACGACTTAGGAAACACTGATATAAAACTATTCTAAGCTTTAAAAAAAACAAATCATATAGTTTGCTACAAGGATCGATAATTTGGGTTCTTAATAGCAGGTAGAAATAGTAGCCTTCATATGCTATAAACCACTATTCCCGCGGCAAGCCTGCAGAGGATTGTAATATGAAACATTCTCAAAGTCTTCAAAAGAGTTTTACGAGGTCAGATGTTTGGGGCAACACTTGCCATAATACTTGTTTGGTGATATATTGGGAAAAAATCATGAAACATTACTTGCTATCTGGCAGATATAGGACTCAAGGGACCAATGGTCCTTGAAGATGTAAGTAGATGACACTGATGTACGACCATAACCAGCCATTGGTAACGATGCAGCCAGAGCACATTAAATATATATTTCCAATTCCCTCGGGACATTTTCCTCCTGCTGTGAGTTCATCCCTCCATTTTCATAAGATAGGTGGGCACTTATAACTTATGTTTGCTAGACACTACACACAGACATGGCACCTCACATGCCAGATCACAACATTTTGCACACACTTCCCAATAGCAAACCTGTCTCAACGATTAACAAAGTAAAAGTTTATGGTTTTTTCTCTACCCCTGCATATCATCTGGTTAACATTCACGGATGATCACAACATATGAACAGCTGTACACGAAGCATCTAACACTACTCAGTTTTTATAACAAGAGCTGCTTTCTGTACACTAAAATAGCAAGACACGACCCAAAAATACATCTTTGGTTACACTTTTTCCCTTAGTATATAAAGCAATTTGTTCAAAAATAGGTCATTTAATACTGTTATAATAA
The DNA here is from genome assembly GCF_032444005.1 of Ranitomeya imitator. Lineage (NCBI taxonomy): Eukaryota > Metazoa > Chordata > Amphibia > Anura > Dendrobatidae > Ranitomeya > Ranitomeya imitator. The sequence goes on along the minus strand of NC_091285.1, from coordinate 484,074,789 downwards.
AGAGCTAATAGCTAAATGCTAAACTTGTAACTTGGAAGTTTTTGGACTTGACTAATTAAAGTCTAAGGTAGTTTAAAATGCATTTCTTCCCAATACAGTCACTACTACTATTTGGCAGCTATGCCAACAGCAAAATAGTAGATTTTTTTTTTCTTTCGGGAAAAAAAAATTCATCCCTTAAGGTTAGTGATGAGCGAAGTCCTTGGATAAGGTGTTATCCAAGCTTGCTCGGTTGCTGACCGTGTGTCTTAGGCGGGCTCGGATAATGCTTTATCCGAGCACATTCGCTCATCACTACTTAACATATATAAAGAACAATCTTTGGCATAAAAAAGCAAATAAAAAGCGAAAAAAGTACAGTTTTTGAAGACTGTATATAAAATTTACCAGTCACATACGCAGTAAAGAGATTATGGGAACTTATTTGTGATAAAGCAAAGTTCAATTCAATAGGTACTAAAGTTCCTAATGAACTTACAAAATATTACTTAACCAAAAATCTGAAATGTCCAATCATGATAGTAAGTACTCACCAATAATTCATACTCTCAGGAGCTGCGGAAGCTGAGATATTGGGGGCCATTCTGCAGGGTCTTTACACTGGAGAGCTGGTTTATGCCTGAAAACTGACACCTCGGAGCACCTTGTTCTTTAGCTATCCATACGGATAATATAGGCTTCCATTACCGGAAAGCAGTTTGAACCCACTTATTTTGAAGGGAGCAGTTCAGGCCCAATCACAAAGAGTCAGGAAAGAGAATGATCGGACAGATTGGTTTCAAACTCCCAATCTTCTTATTCTCCTGCTAGATAAACCGAGTGTTCATGTGTTTGGGGTGGCAGGAAGGAGTGATTAGCCTAAAGCCCCGTTCAGTGGGCAGATATTTCATGTGTACAAGCATCATCGACCTATTGTTTAAATCAGGTTTGTGTGTTAGTGTAATTTTAAACATTTTGCAATCTGTATTAAAAAATGTAAAAAAAAAATCTTGCCAGTTTCACACAGATCTTTGGGGCTTTTTAGACTTTAATTTCCTATTGATTCAGGAAATAACACATGTACATAACCAAAATGGTCTCCTCCAGGGTTGGACTGGCCATCTGGCAAATGTCAGAAGGGCCTATCTGGTCATGGGCTGCCTTGTCTGCTACGTTAACAGAATCGGTGTTCTCAAGACACCCGTACTGTTCAGGGTATGTGCCCACGCTGCGTCCTGGTGTGAAGATTTTTCCGCACTGATTTTGATAAATCCGCAGGGCAAAATCACTGCGTTTTTCCTGCGGATTTATTGTGGATTTTCTGCCGATTTTCCGCGGTTTTTGTGCGGATTCTACTGCGGTTTTACACCTGCGGTTTTTAAATATGGAGCAGGTGTTAAACCGATGCGGATTCCGCACAAAGAATTGACATGCTGCGGAAAATAAACCGCAGCTTTTCCGCACGGTTTTTTCTGCAGCATGTGCACAGCGGTTTTTGTTCTCCATAGGTTAACATGGTACTGTACACCACATGGAAAACTGCTGCGGATCCGCAGCGTCAAAAACGCTGCGGATCCGCAGTAAAAACCGCAACGTGTGCACATACCCTCAGAGTTGTGATGGAGCACAAAGTCGCTCACTCCGTCACTTACCCCAGCAGGCGATTGTAAGCTCTATTGTAAATTGTAAGTTCTCACGAGCAGGGTCGTCTTGTGTTGCTTTAATTATTGTATTGTTAACATTGTTATTTATGACTGTTGTTTGAAGCTGTTAAACTGTAAAGCGCTGCGGAATATGTTGGCGCTATATAAATAAAGATTATTATTATTATTCATGAGGACGGGGACAACATGGGCCTGGGTGTTTTGAAATGCCAGGGCTGAATTTCAGCCCCAGTCCGTACCTGGTCTCCTCCCTTTTGTATTGAAGTGTCCAATGATCCTGTGCAAAGTGTCATTGTGAAGGGAGGCGAAATCACTACCATGAGTGGTGGAACCTGTGTTATCAGCTAAGTATAAAGTGGTTAGCGGTCATTGTAATCTTGCCTGTGATAAGGAGCCTCCTGAAAGAACAGGAAAGTAGGAGTCTATAAAAGCCCAAGTGACCAGGGTTAAAATTGCAGAATTACCAATTTTTTTTTTTTTTTTAACTAAAGATTACCATTTTTTTTTCATACGTGCAACACAACAAACAGATTTAATCAGGACATTTTCTGATGCTAGACTCCCATTAAAGCACATGTGCAGTGTAAGGACTTCTCAGATCCCAGCTTCCTGAAGTAAGAATTTTGGATAGCTGTAAAAAAAAAAATCTTCTGCTTCCACATCTTTCATCTTAACTATCAGGTGTTAAGCGCCTTATAGACATTAAGAATGCAGGATGAACAATATAACTTCTTCAGGACTTGTCCAAAGTGTCTGGCAACTGCTCCCTTTCTCCTCCATGGAAGAAGACACAACCAGACATGAAGGAATCGTCCCCTAGATGGCTGATAGAAGCAATGTCCTGCACATACTGAATGCCTACAGAAGGCTTTGGGTCTCATTTTTCGCCATGTTATCTTATCAAAGCGTCAAGCGTGACAGGTAATCTTTTGTAATGTAGCTAAGTAAATGACCTACTTCATCTCCTTTCAAAATCAAATATGAGCATGATACCCTGTAACATTTGCCCCATATATTTATGGGATAGACACAAAAAAACACTATTCCCTGAGTCCAGGAAATGCACATAAATGTAAAAAAGAGGTAGTATAAAACAGGAATTGTAAAGGCAACATTCAGTAATAGCCATGTCATTTTCTAAAACCTCTGCCTAACACTGAATCAGCAATGAACAGTCTAATTGCTGGTTTTTACACCATCCACTGAAAAGAAGTGAAAGGGCTGTTGTAAAAAAAAGAAAACTGATCCCCCTCTGTCAACCTGAGACTCAGTAGAAACATGTATTTTACATCTTTTAAATAGCAAAAAAATATATAAATACATTGACTAGTGTCTACATGTAATTTCCCCCATCATTGTAGGGATCACTGGTGGATGTCCAGTGCCAGTGTAGTGTTACACAGGTAGCAGATGTGACCAATGGCCTGGGTAGCATGGGTACACTCAGTACAGAAGAGTATAGGTAGACCACTGCCTCATTACTCAGCATCTGTAAACAGCAAGATGAGTGGGATTTAATAGTTTCCAATATATTTCTAGGATTTAAGGCATCTCGTCATCGTCCTGAGTGATGTCCTGAATTCCTTGCAGTAAGGCCGTTCTGTGTAACTGAGATACTTGAAGGCACAGTTGTTACAAGGTAGTGACTGTTCATGAGAAAGGTTGGTCTCCTTAAAGACACATATAGAGGTAGTCATCAATTCATTAAGGTAGAGATGGTTCATAGCATTATCCATTTGTAATACATTAACAGAGCTTTACAAAATGCCATGTAACGGGTGTTGCCTTTACAACTCCTTAAGTAACACATTCATCATACATAAAAAGCAGTAATAATAAAAAAAAACCCACAAACATACATACATTTAGGAAGTACCTTGGATGAAGGTTAAGGGGAGACAAACAAACACAAATGTGGGTAAAGCAGCGAAATGAAGTCCATGATGTGACCAGCTGAGGTAGACATAAATCAAAGAGACTGCTTGACGTCCCTTTACAACAAAGACAAATGGCACAAAACCTGGAGAGTTTAAGAGCCATTCACCATCCAGCAAAGCAACCTTCAATGTCAATAGATTTACTCTGCGAAACATTCTGCAGGAAAATGATAGATTTGATCTGACACCAGATTTCACAAACTTTTTTTTGTTTGCTCTGTCATTGTCCTTCGAACAGGCACCAATGGCTGGAATATCTGGCTTGAGGAATTTTTCTTTTCTTGAAATGTTTAGGAAATATGGATAATTTGAGGTATTGAGGAAATGAGCTCCTCAAGAATGGACACTGGGAGGCTTTCAGTGTTTGCTTAAGGCAGAGTCCTTTACACATTCTTCAACACTGAATGAGTGGGGTGTGTGCGGTGAGGTACTGATAACCGAGCAGAGTTGAATTTCATCAGTAGACTCATGGGAATACCGTCCAGAATCACTGGTTTCATGGCTCTCCTCACTGTTCCCAGAATGTTCTGTGTCTGCTATTATGCTATGTCGCATCTGGAATGTGCCAGGATGACCAGGTGATGTAGGAGACCCGTCTTCTCCCCTCAGGACCGTTGTGCCAGGACAATATACAGAGGTCTTAATTTTTCTTTTGTACTGCATAAATATATATATATAGATATAATTTAGTATAATGCACTATTTTATATATAAATACACACATGTATTAAAGAGGCGATCCACTACGTTCTATAAAGGTACCTTCACAATGAACAACATTACAACGATAACGATAGCGATCCGTGACGTTGCAGTGTCCTGGATAGCGATATCGTTGTGTTTGACACGCAGCAGCGATCAGGATCCTGCTGTGATATCGTTGGTCGGAGCCAGAAGGCCAGAACTTTATTTCGTCGCTGGATCACCCGCTGACATCGCTGAATCGGCGTGTGACGCCGATCCAGCGATGTGTTCACTGGTAACCAGGGTAAATATCGGGTTACTAAGCGCAGGGCCTCGCTTAGTAACCCGATGTTTACCCTGGTTACCATTGTAAATGTAAAAAACAACAAAACACATACTCACATTCTGGTGCCTGTCACGTCCCCCGGCGTCCGTTTCCCTGCACTCCCCCTGCATCCTGTGTCAGCGCCGGCCGGACGTAAAGCAGAGCACAGCGGTGACGTCACCGCTCTGCTTTACGGCCGGCGCTTACACAGGATGCAGGAGGAGTGCAGGGAAGCGGACGCCGGGGACGTGACAGGCACCGGAATGTTAGGATGTGTTTTTTTTTTTTTTTTACATTTACAACGGTAACCAGGGTAAACATCGGGTTACTAAGCGCGGCCCTGTGCTTAGTAACCCGATGTTTACCCTGGTTACCCGGGGACTTTGGCATCGTTGGTCGCTGGAGAGCTGTCTGTGTGACAGCTCTCCAGCGACCACACAAGGACTTTCCAACGATCACGGCCAGGTCGTATCGCTGGTCGTGATCGTTGGAAAGTTGCCGAGTGTGACGGTACCTTAATGCGCCCATCAATTTACACCTTTTAACGGAGTGTGAAACGTCACTCACAACCCAGTCAATTGGGGGGGGTGGGGGGGAATGCGAGCCACTGGGTCACGCCTGGGTAAATCCAAGAAATTCTTAAGTTGACATGTTATCAGCGGATGTCAGCGATGCCCTCTGCCAAGGTCACGTGATGTGGACTGAGTGACCAGTGATAGTGCCACTCACAGACACCTATGGCGGCAGCAGGTAGTTACACAAATACTTCCTTAAAAGGTGTAATTCGATAAAGGCTTCATACAATGTAACAGGCCACCTCTTTAAACATTGTCACCATAAACGCTTACTTGTCCTGCATGGTCTTTAGCCTTGCCCTTGAAAAAGAACCATTTTTTCTTTGTGCTTTGCTTGACAATTGGTCCATATCCATTAATGATTAAATCTGAACCACCCTGCAATAAAAAAATGCATTTTAACATACTTTTAAATATTCTCTAAAGCAGATAAATTACAAGATGCAGTCTGCAAATGGGATCCATACTAATGACCAGTGGTCGCCAACTGTTAAGTCGCATTTATACTAGCCAATAATCGTTGAGACAAATGTTAATGACCCATTATTTATGATAAGTGGGTAATGTTGAACAACTGGTCGATGTTTAAAAAATATAAATAAATGCTTGTTCATTGTGAATCAAATAGTTTAGGCGAGTTAAAAAATTCTCGTTCATCTTTCGAAAAGTGTGTAATGTAAAATGGAGATTGTTCACTTAAAACACAATGCACGATGATCGATGTTACCATGTACAGTGGGGCAAAAAAGTATTTAGTCAGTCAGCAATAGTGCAAGTTCCACCACTTAAAAAGATGAGAGGCGTCTGTAATTTATATCATAGGTAGACCTCAACTATGGGAGACAAACTGAGAAAAAAAAATCCAGAAAATCACATTGTCTATTTTTTTAACAATTTATTTGCATATTATGGTGGAAAATAAGTATTTGGTCAGAAACAAAATTTCATCTCAATACTTTGTAATATATCCTTTGTTGGCAATGACAGAGGTCAAACGTTTTCTGTAAGTCTTCACAAGGTTGCCACACACTGTTGTTGGTATGTTGGCCCATTCCTCCATGCAGATCTCCTCTAGAGCAGTGATGTTTTTGGCTTTTCGCTTGGCAACACAGACTTTCAACTCCCTCCAAAGGTTTTCTATAGGGTTGAGATTTGGAGACTGGCTAGGCCACTCCAGGACCTTGAAATGCTTCTTACGAAGCCACTCCTTCGTTGCCCTGGCGGTGTGCTTTGGATCATTGTCATGTTGAAAGACCCAGCCACGTTTCATCTTCAATGCCCTTGCTGATGGAAGGAGGTTTGCACTCAAAATCTCACGATACATGGCCCCATTCATTCTTTCATGTACCCGGATCAGTCGTCCTAGCCCCTTTGCAGAGAAACAGCCCCAAAGCATGATGTTTCCACCACCATGCTTTACAGTAGGTATGGTGTTTGATGGATGCAACTCAGTATTCTTTTTCCTCCAAACACGACAAGTTGTGTTTCTACCAAACAGTTCCAGTTTGGTTTCATCAGACCATAGGACATTCTCCCAAAACTCCTCTGGATCATCCAAATGCTCTCTAGCAAACTTCAGACGGGCCCGGACATGTACTGGCTTAAGCAGTGGGACACGTCTGGCACTGCAGGATCTGAGTCCATGGTGGCATAGTGTGTTACTTATGGTAGGCCTTGTTACATTGGTCCCAGCTCTCTGCAGTTCATTCACTAGGTCCCCCCACGTGGTTCTGGGATTTTTGCTCACCGTTCTTGTGATCATTCTGACCCCACGGGGTGGGATTTTGCGTGGAGCCCCAGATCAAAGGAGATTATCAGTGGTCTTGTATGTCTTCCATTTTCTAATTATTGCTCCCACTGTTGATTTCTTCACTCCAAGCTGGTTGGCTATTGCAGATTCAGTCTTCCCAGCCTGGTGCAGGGCTACAATTTTGTTTCTGGCGTCCTTTGACAGCTCTTTGGTCTTCACCATAGTGGAGTTTGGAGTCAGACTGTTTGAGGGTGTGCACAGGTGTCTTTTTATACTGATAACAAGTTTAAACAGGTGCCATTACTACAGGTAATGAGTGGAGGAAAGAGGAGACTCTTAAAGAAGAAGTTACAGGTCTGTGAGAGCCAGAAATCTTGATTGTTTGTTTCTGACCAAATACTTATTTTCCACCATAATATGCAAATAAATTGTTAAAAACACAGACAATGTGATTTTCTGGATTTTTTTTTCTCAGTTTGTCTCCCATAGTTGAGGTCTACCTATGATGTAAATTTCAGACGCCTCTCATCTTTTTAAGTGGTGGAACTTGCACTATTGCTGACTGACTAAATACTTTTTTGCCCCACTGTAACTATCACTTTTCAACCGTTTAATTCATGATTTTCATCCTACAGAAACCTAATCGCATTGTTCATGATTTAAACCACACATGTCAATCTCTGGACAGCAGGGCGAGTATAATTGGCCCGCAACTCTGGGCGGGTGCCTTGCATCACACTTTCAACTGTATTGGCATCATAGATGCCGATATAGTTAAAGGCAATGATGAAAGAGGGAGAAGTCAGCTGACGCTTTCTCCGCCATCATTCTCCCTCTGTGTCTGACATTGCAGTGCAAAAGCCGTATTGACATCATTATTTTGCGCCAGCTGTGCTGAGCAGCGAAAAGCTTCAGAGCGCTCAATGCAGAGACTGGAGCAGTGGAAGACAGAGGAGAGGTTAATCATTTTTTTCATGTGGTGCCCATTACGCTGTATGGAGGACTATGTGCGGGCAATTATATTGTATGAAAGGCAATGTGGGTCCCTTATATTGTATGATGGACTATGTGGAGACATTATATTGTATGGAAGGCAATGTAGGGTCCATTATACTGTATGGATAACTAGGTGGGGCCATTATACTGTATGTAAAACTAGGTGGGCACATTATACAGTATGAAAGGCAATGTGGGCACATTATACAGTATGAAAGGCAATGTGGGGCTCATTATGCTGTATGGAAGGCAATGTAGGGCCATTATACTATATAGAAGGCAATGTGGAACCCATTATACTGCATTTAGGACTGTGTGGGGCCATAATACTGTATAGAGTGTTAGGTGGGGGGCCATTACACTGTATGGAAAACAATGCAGGTCCAATTATAGTGTATGGAGGACTTTGAGGGGTCCATTATACTATGTGGAGGGCTGTGTGGGGCCCACTATACTGTGCAGAGGGCTGTGTGGGGACTACAGTTGGGGCATCATACTGTGATGGAGTCACCATACTTTTCCGGTGGGTTCAGGAGGGGGGTACAGTATTGTTATCATACCGTGTGTGTGAATGGTACTATGGAGGAATTCACTATGGAGGTATCTTACTGTGTTTGGGGGGAACTTTTGTTTTTAGACTTTAGCATCTGATTATTCAGGGTTTTTCATCCTTTGTTATTACATATTAAATTAGGCCTTTGGCCATATGCTTTCGCTGCTCTTACATGACATATTACTCTAGTATACCCCATTTGTGATGTGTGTATTTTATTCTAAGAATTAAAATGTACTTTGTTTGTGGGACAACCCCTGTAAGTTGGATGCAATAGGGAAAAGGTTCATTGTTACATTGCATACTCCTGGCTCCATGGACCAACCTTCCTCAATACACTTGCATTATGGGAGGCCGCACGTGTCATGCGCCTTCTGTTCCCAGCACCAAAGGAACCTCACAGTGCGTGCACTGTGAGGATTCATAACTTGACAACCACGAAAAAAGTGACTGCAGACTTGTAGCCTAAAAACAAACAACCCCTTTAAATTTAAATCTAGATCTAGATCATATGCTAGCAAACAGACTAACAATTTTTTTTCAATTTTTATTATTTATTTTTAATAAATTATGACATTTATTTAAAGTTATACTGAGGAAAAAGTAAAGGTAAGGAAGGATGCAAGCTCACTTCTCCACTGCCACTTTGCTGTAATTCTTGACTTCTTTTCTTTCAGAGAATAACTGAATATTGGAGAATTATTATGCAGTTACCTAATATTTTACTGAGAGGCCCTCACAGCTTTTAGTACTGTGCTATATCGAAAATTTACCACTCAATTTTATTAAGAAAATCTGATTGTACATCTGAAAACAAACCTTTGTATCTATGTAGTGATTTACTTGAACAGTAGGGATTAAGGGATCTGCATTTTCTTCAATTTGATGCATGGCTTTGCTCTCTTGAGTCTCATGAGCAATTAAGGTAGTCGAATTAGGTGTTCCATCATTTCCTTGCTGAGCAATCTTTGCAATGGAAGCTTTCCTGCAGGTCAGATAGATACAATCTCTCTTACTATGGACAGATCAGATTTTTTTATGATTGATTTGGAGAAAAAAAAATACTGCTGTATTCCACCTATGAAGTCTAAATTCACCCATCACCCATTAGTTATAACAGTGGTAATCAATGTGACCTATAAGTCATACTTAAAAAGAATTTCTCTTTTACATTATATGAAGTCCCTTAAAGAGGTTGTCGACTACTTTTACATTAATGGCCTATCCTTAGGATTGGTTATCAAAGTCTGATCGGTTGGGTTCGGACACCCGGCAGCCCCACTGATCAGCTGATATCGGCGTTGGCGGAATATCGGTGTTGGCGGACAGAAATACTTGTAGAGCTGGCTGTCTTTTGATAGTGGCCGAGGTAGGGTACTGCAAATCCTCCGCCTACTCAAATGAATAGGAGGCAGATGTGAAGTACCCTGTGGTGGCCACAATCAGAAGACAGCCAGCTCTGCAAGTAAGTAGTTCCAGCCGTCGCCACCGATAGCAGCTGATCAGCGGGGGTGCCAGGTGTTGGACCCCAACCGATCAGACTTTGATGACCTATCCTAAGGATAGGACATCAATGAAAAAGTAGTTGACAACCTCTTTCATACTGGTTTCAGATACTTCTGAATTATATTGATCTTCAGCACAGGTAACACATGCTACGTGACAACCACAAATACCCATCACTACAGCCACCATAGATGTTGCCTTTGATCTATCCACTGGCTCACCCACTGATCTTCTCTGTAACCCTGCTCACAATACATTTTATATTTGAGTTGGGGACCCTGTAGACGTTCAAATTATAGGGGATTCCAGGAAGAAATCTGGCCAGTAGTTGGGAATGTAATGAAAGAATTCAGTAGTACTCACCCACTGAATCCCTAACTTTTCCATTGTCATTGCTCCTGTAGTCCCTACAGGTTCTGCAGTAATGACATCCTATCCCATTATTCAAGTGACCGCTGCAGCTAAACACTGGCCTCAGTACTCACGTTCCAAGGTCAGCGATTGGCTACAGTGATCACATGAATGATTAATAGCACATAATGACTATGGGACCATCAGAGTTATAGCACTAAAGCAGAGGGGGTTTAACAGGTAAGTCATGGTTAGTGCAAGTATAGACCTAGTTTCTTAAAAACCTGCAAGAGCCTTTTAATTTGTATAAAAGAATGAAGACTCTGCATCTGACAATTTATTATTGCAATTATATTACATAGAAAACAATTAATTCCACAGGTTGTTACCCTTGTTCTAAAGACCTACAGAGGGTGGCCATAGATTTCTACCCTGTCTTACAAGGGTGTTCACACAGGCCAGAAGTTGTGCTTCTTTATCGGGTTTACAAAGTAAGGGTAATTTCACACAGGGCGTTTTTGCTGTGTTTTTTTTCTGCAGCACTACCTGATCATCTTGGCAGGAAAGAAGCTGCGCCAAAAACGCAGGTTTAGGTGCGTTTTTTGCCGTATTTTTTCTCTCTTTGTGCATGCCAATAAAGTTGAGTGTACACAGAAAAAAAATAACTTCCTGTAGATAGAATGGATAGATTGCTAGAATAGAATTGATAGAATAGATAGATAATTTACCTGCGGTAGCCTCTTCCCTGGTATTTTTCCACAGTGCAGAGGTTACCTCAGGTCAGGCTGTGAGGGAGAGCAGGCTCGGTGACGTCACCGCTAGTTACTGAGCCTGCGCCCGCTCATTCATTCCCCAGTAGCTTACAGACGGGAGCGGTCGCATTAGTAGCGCTCCCGGCTGTAAGCTTAATCTCCCCCAGATTCTGCGTGGGACACTCGTTATATTGGACTACGATGGATCAGGGAATATATTGTTGGTTTATTATTTTATTTTTATTACAGAAGATCGATTGCTTTGCATCCATCCATGGCAGAACAATAAAAAGATGGTCAAAACTGTGTGGTGTTTTATTTCATTAAAAGACTTTTTTCTGCATGTGTGTGTTTATTTAACCCTTTAACTACTATAGGATTAGTAATGGATAGGAGTCGAATTGACACCTCTCCATTACTAAAGGTACCTTCACACAGAGCAACTTTCCAACGATCACGACCAGCGATACGACCTGGCCGTGATAGTTGGTAAGTCGTTGTGTGGTCGCTGGAGAGCTGTCACACAGACAGCTCTCCAGCGACCAACGGTGCCGAAGTCCCCGGGTAACCAGGGTAAACATCGGGTTACTGTGCTTCACGGCCAGCACTCACAGTCAGTGTGGGAAGCTGACGGCAGGGGACCTGACAGACACCGGAATGTGAGTATGTAGTGTTTTTTTTTTTTAATACTTTTACAATGGTAACCAGGGTAACTATCGGGTTACTAAGCGCGGCCCTGCGCTTAGTAACCCGATGTTTACCCTGGTTACCATTGTAAAAGTAAAAAAAAAAAAAAACACTCCATACTCAAATAAAATAAAGTTCTGGACTTCTAGCTCCGACCAGCGATGTCACAGCAGGATCCTGATCGCTGCTGCGTGTCAAACACAAAGAGATCGCTATCCAGGACGCTGCAACGTCACGGATCGCTATCGTTCTCGTTCAAAAGTTGCTCAGTGTGAAGGTACCTTTAGCTGGCTTAATGTCACCTTATAATAGCATAATTAACCCCTCATCACCCTGCTTGTCACTGCTACAGGGCAAGTGGGAAGAGCTGGGCAAAGCGCCAGAATTGGCGCATCTAATAGATGCGCCTTTCCAGGGCAGCTGTGAGCTGCTATTTTTAGGTTGGGGGGCCTATATCAATGGCCTCTTACCAGCCTGAGAGTACCAGCCCCCAGCTGTGAGCTTTAGCAAGGCTGGTATTCTCAAAAATGGGGGGGACCCCACGCCATTTATTTAAATTATTTAATTAAATAATTTTTTTTAAAAAGCGTGAGGACCCCTCTATTCTTGATAACTAGCCTTGCTGAAGCGGACAGCCCCCAGCTGTGAGTTTTGTCTGGCTGGTTATCAAAATTAGAGGGGACACCATGCAGTTTTTTTTCTTTTAATTATTTATTTATAGCGCAGGAGCGGCAGATGAATACTCCCATCCGCCACTCCTGCCGTCACTGTAATTAGCGGCTGTAAATGTCAGATGATGGGAGCAGTAGTCCACCAGACACCAGTGATTGGAGGTGACGTTTACACCTCCGGTCACAGCTGAGCGCTCCCGCTGTCTTCTGACAGCGTGGGAAGCGCGACTCTCTGATTGGTGGGGATAATTTTCCCGCCGATCAGAAGCGTTGTTTGCTGCGCTGTCACATCCGGCTGTCATTGACTTTTCTGCAGCAAATACGCTGCAATAAAAGTCATCTTTGCGTATCTGCATCGTTTTTTTCACCATCCATTCAAGTTAATGGGTGGAAAACACTGGAAAAACGCTGAAAGAAGTGACATGCCTTATGTTAAAAAAACGCTGCAAAGCACAAAATATGGATCACACAAAAACCCAATGTGTGCATAAGATTTCTGAAATCTCATAGGCTTTGCTGGTACTGTAAAAAGTAGCTGAAAATTAGCATAAAAAAACGCAGCAAAAAAGCCCTGAGTGAGCTTACCTTAATACATAATCTTACCAACAACAATGAAATGAGACAAACCATAAGATTCCACCCCAACTCTTTAGCCATACTCCTCATACAAACCTGGCTTTGCTGCGGCATATCAATATGAGCACACAGATTAGGATACAAGTCAGTGCGATGCACACTCCCACAACTATTCCGGTCATGGATTTCTGGTCCAGATGATAAAAGTAATCTGCAACAAATATATAATTAAACGTCTAACATCCAGACATAAATCAAGTAAAGGTAAAATTACAGTGTGCATCTCCTCAATGTATACAGTTTAGTATTAAAACAGTGAAAAAGACAGATGACAACAATGCCCTGGAAGTGTTACTTTAAAGAGAATCTGTCACCAGGTTTATGACACCTAATCGAAGAACAAAATATGGTGAGACAGAGATCCTAATTCCAGCGGTGAATCACTTACAGGGCTGCTTGCTGTAGTTTAGTGATAATCTACTAATAATAAGATAGTGATTTTATCAAGAGTACTAGCAAACCTGCTGTCATCCAGTCCTCTGTGTAACCCCACCAACTGATTGGCGCTGTCTATGGACAGTATACGTTGAAAGATGTCAATCAGTAATAAGGTCTGTAAAGAGCTGTGAAATTAAATGGCGCTACATAGACAAGTAAAATAAATAAGATTGCAAGTTAGTAAAAAAATAAGTTAAAATATGTGTTAAGTTACTGAGCTGTTCAGTTTTGCGGAATCCCTAGCTTCAGTTTCTGATTGCTAGTTATTGGGAGATGGTGTGTAACAGAAGACCCAGCAGAGTCACATACAGCCTTGGTAATGAAATTATTTTTGTGTGTCCCTTTATTGGAAATGTTGGCACCATAACAGTTATGGCAGCCACAGTTACTTATTGCCCTTGCTACACCATTATGCCTTCTTCATATGTGACCAGGCAGTTCTCCACCTGTGCTCTGTGTTAAGAGTGGAGATAAGCCCTACATGAGCTAGTAGCACCAATCAATCTTCACAGGTCCATATAAAACTTGCTAATGAAAATGTAGCTAGAAAACTAGTGACGGGCAAAAGTGAATCATAAATTGCTATGAAGGTGGTTTTCCATTTTTATGTTTAAACCTGCAACAGAACAGCCTGACATCGACATCTGCTTGAGATCACAATCAACTGTTTAGCCGCCACTGACCTACATACTGAATAAATGATAAATGTATCTTGTTTCATGAAGCCTTTAGATGTATGTATTGAAACACATTTATGAACATATATATTGTATTGTTAAAGCACCACTCTAGCGTTTGGTGTTTTTATTATTTCACTACCTGAGTGGTTTCACGAATGCAAGTATCCTACTCCTAGTAAGATAAAGACCTGACCCTGCCTTCTTCTGTTATTGGCGGCACTCTGGTCGTCTTCTACAAATTGTGTCCTTCCCGATCACTAGTGTTTCCAGAGTTTGCTGGAGGTCACTTCTCAATATAAGTCCATGAGAGCCAGAACAAGGTTCATAGACTTACACAGAGCTTGAGACCATTACCCCGGTCTTCCAGTCAGTCAGAGGTGGCAGTCACAAGATGGCGGAGTGGGACCGGAGCGACGCCAGGAAGAGCAGAAGACAGAAGCTGGTTAGTATAATACTAGGGGCTGTAAACTTACATTAGTGATACCGCTCCAGTGCCTATATAAAAAAGAAAAACCGTGGAGTGGTGTTTTCACTGATCTTTCTATTATATCAGGTCCAGGTCAAAACATTCATGTTATATAGTAAATTAAAGGGAATCTGTCACGGGTTTTGTTGCGTCATCTGAGAGCATCCTGATGTAGGCAAAGAGAAGCTGAATCCAACGAGGTATCACTTAGCATACTGGGTGCAGCCATTCTCACAATCAGAGCTTTTAGATTTAGAATGAAGCACAGCTAATGAAGTTAACCCCACCCACACCACAGCTAACCCCACCCACACCAGGTTCTCTATAGACAGCAAGGTGCTTGTCACAGGAGAGAGCATTGATGAATCATGGGGCACACTTGGGTGTCCCAGCAATGATAAGCTACTGGTGGTAAAACAATTAATGCAGGCATACAAAACAACGGAGCTTGAAAAGAGAGGCATCGCTGAAATCTGTGTTTTAACCCCTACAGAATGCGGTCTTCAGATTACATAGCAAAAACATGCTGACAGATTCCCTTTAAGTTGTGATTTTGTGCTGTCATTTTAGAACTACGATCTGCAGTGTTTCTTCCTTGCAAGGATTGCTTTCTTAAAGTTCAGATAACTATTCTGCTGATCAAAACAGGAGCAATGAAGCGGGAGCAGCAAATGCATCATTGCCAGTATCAGACACACATACATTCAATAAATGTTGCGTTTAGCAATACCATGAAGTCTGGAAAAATACAAGGTTGCAAATTAAACATCTAAAACATTGTGAACAAAAGGAATAAAACCAGAAAAGTGTATAAAATCAATAAAGCGAGGACTAAATTGCAAAGCTCTCCATTCACCACTGATGATCTGCAACGTCTTGCTGAGAACTGCAAATTCTGTGATATACGATTTAGACTTGCACTTTCATCTACAAATAAATCACTGTCATTAATTTGTTTATTTTAAGTTTATTACAATGACAGTGTATCACCTCCTCACAGTAATTCCCAGGCAGAATGGTTCTTCTCAGCCTGGAGCCATTTGTCTTGGCTGAATAGAGGACTGCTGGGCAGACACAAAGCCACAGATGGGTGTCTGAAAGAATTTATGCTCCCAAGTAAATAATGAAAGGGTTTCTCTTTGTTTACTGTAAGTATTTCCAAACTGACCTTGGCTGTTGGCAGAATTTAACTGCTTTGACTTCATGCTGCTGCGCACGGTCTCCTCGGGTTGTACGGCCAGCTCCAGTGCATTTGAAAAAGGGCCCTCTCCTACTTCATTGGAAGCCGAGATCTTGACCAGATAGATATTTCCAGGTATGAGATTTTCTAGCAGAGCCATGGTGATCGCCCCTGTAATTTGCCAATCAGTTTACATCAAACAACCAAACTCGCTGTACAGTTCATGCACAATTCATATTCACTGTACTTGGCATGTGCTCATATAACTGAGAACAACTTGTTAGCAACCTACCTATCCGATATGTCTATGTGGTCTCCGAACCAGGTATGTTTTTTTCCCAAATCCAAGGAGATACATACATAATACAAGTCCTTGAATGCAACCAAAAATGTCAGAAATACAAAATCATATTGAATTTTATAAGGTTTCAAATTTAGGCAAGTACCAACTTTGTAAACCTCGATGAATTAGTAGGATATGGTTGCTTTTTTTTTTTTAAACTAAGCTGCACAAGAATGGCAGGTGATCTCTGACAATGGTCAATAATTAGCTTGTTCTCAGCCCTTTTCATTTGTGTTATTCAAAAATTAATGTTTGCCTAACAATAAAGATAAGCAGCAAACACTGCGGCTGTTTTATTCAAGGGAGCAGAAAGTTCAAACATTCTCAGGAGCTGCTCACAAAGTCCCTGTAATCATGTAAATATTGGCAGACACTCAGAAGCTACCAGCAATCACAGAAGCTTGACACCATGCAAACCACAAAGGCTCAAGCTTGCCATAGGAAGGCTGGCTACAAAAACTGAACAGGATACAGCCCATTGTACCACTGTTACCCCCGCCAGCAGTGGAAATGTCAGCTTGGTCTATATGAAACATATTGTAATGTTTATCAGCAGAAATGGGAATCCAGATAAAATGATAGTCCTAGACAGATGTCCACCAAGCACCAACTATAATAGAGGGGTCCGCGTTTGGATCACCTCTACAGTAAAGCACTGGTAGATTACAGGCTGCTGTCAAGCAGTCTGTAGCCTGATGACTGGCTAATAGGAGATCCACTGGAAAGAGGATATATCCACGTTTCCCTATATTACACATGCAATCAGTTTTTCCAACAATACAATCAGCATATATGAAATACATTCTGTGCATCATTAATAAATATTTATTATGGTGGCAGCTTCTAGGCTGATCTATAAGCACGAGTATCCACACTGAGATACAGATTAATAATGCATGAACGGACATGCGAGAAAATCCTAAAAATGTGTGATATTCAACACGTGTTTTCCTGCTTCCTAGTGTAAATCATAAAAGCCTGTGTGCTCCAACACCAGCAATGTACAATGCTTGAACGGACTTGGCTGGCGACATCTGGGAATGTTCAACACTTTTTCAAGTGTCTGGACATAGGGGCACTAAAGTGTGGTTCCATGACACCTCAGAGTCTAATAGGGGGTCTCCAGAAATAGAAAGTAAATAAACAAATTTAAGACATTATCAATCAACAAGTTTTGTCTGGGGAGGTAATAACTACAGTACATTAACCCTTTCCCGATATCCATCGTACATGTACGTACACAAGGTGTGAGCATGTGTGACGTGGGCTCGCAGGTTGCCATACCCAGTAGACAATGGCAGCAGATCAAAGCTCTGCTCACGACTCTTAACCTGTAAATGACGCTGTCAAATCTCTGACAGGAGCTTTAACAGCGGTGCGCCTCTATGTCACTATTTGCTGCCCTGTGAGCACAGCATCAGTGACTAGCAGCAACATTTTTATTATAGCGCCATTTATTCCATGGCGCTTCACATGCAAAAACGGGTATACACAATAAAAACGAGCACAGTAATCTTAAACAAAGTGTTTTGTTTTATTTCAAATAAAAGACTTGCTGAGTCTATTTGCCATATAACTATAGGATTAGTAATGGATAGGTGTCTTATAGATGCCTCTCCATTAGTAATCTGTGGGCTTTATGCCATCTGACAATACAAAGATGACATCAACCCCACAAATATGATGAACCCCACTACCCCCACTGGAGCCTCACCGCTGCCAGAGCCGCCGCCTCACCCCTACCTTCTGTCTCTTCCCCACTATCCCATAGAATGCAAGTCCGCAAGGACAGGGTCCTCTCCCTTCTGTACCAGTCTGTCACTGTAAACCTGTTTACTGTAAACGATATCTATAACCCTGTATGTAACCCCTTTCTCATGTACAGCACCATGGAATTAATGGTGCTATATAAATAATAATAAATAATAATAAACTACAAGGCAAGTGGGAAAACGGGGCAAAGCACCAGAATTGGTACATCTAATAGATGTTCCTTTTCTGGGCTGGCTCTGGGCTGCTATTTTAAGGCTGGGAAGGGGTCAATACCAATGGCCCCTTACCAGGAGACAAGGACTTCAATGGAATGGGCGTTAAGCGAGTTATTTTGCTGTTTTTCCTTTTTTTTAATGACAGGAGACAATGTCTTAGTTTGTTATTTTTAAATAAAAAAGGAAAAGTATGTTTTGTTTTTATTTCAAATAAAGGACTTTATATTTGCTATGTGTTTTTTTACAATATAACTATATGATTAGTAATGGATAGGAGTCTTATAGACGCCTCTCCATTACTAAGCTGTGGGTTTGATGTCACTGGACAATGCAAAAGTGACATCAACCCCACTTGCAAGTGGGAAGAGTTGGGCAAAGTGCCAGACTTGATGTGCCTTTTCTGGGGTGTCTGCGGGCTGCTATTTTAAAGCAGGAGGGGGGCAATACCTGTTGCCCCTTACCAGCGTGAGAATACCAGCCACCAGCTGCCTACTTTAGCTTGGCTGGTTGTAAAAAATTAGGGGGACCCACAAAGTTATTTTAAATTTAAATAATTAAAAAACACAGCGTGGGGGGCCCTCTTTTCTTGATAACCAGCCTTGCTAAAGCAGACAGCTGAGGGTTCCAGCTCACAGCTGTCAGTATTGCATGGGTGGTTATCAAATATATAGGGGAACCCCACGTCTTTTTTTTTTTAATTTATTTATAGAGCTGGCAGCGGCTGATGAATACTCCCCATCAGCTGCCACCTGCTCTCGCTATTAACAGTTGAATACAACTCTCAACATTTTCTCCTGCTAGCACTGACCGCAGAGCGAGCAGGGGACAATTAAGCGAGCTGTCTTCAACACGCGGCGAAGGGGAAGAGAGCAAACAGCAATGCTAATTCCCAGGCACCGGTACGTGTGATACTGATGCGGCACATGGTTGCCACACGTATGCCACAAGTATTAAACACTCGTACACTGATATCTCCGGACTGTTTTTTCCAGTACCAGAAATATCAGGACGTGTGAAAGAGCCCTTTATCAACATAAATAATAACCCTGTCCAATAATGTTAGTAGGACAAGTGCCTGTGAACGTGTGCAGTAGGAGGCTCTGGCCCAATCCGTTCACGAGTAATAACAGCGGCCATTTGAATTTTTTAGTGATGGCCTCCTTAGACAAAACAAATCTGGGGGGCGTGTCCTAGCTGGCCATGTGAGCGGACGCAGGGAAGAGTGCTCCCACTGCCAGAAGGATAAAAATCCTGCTTTAACCCCAATTTTCAGGAGTCTTTACCGTATACCGGCTGGCTGAAGGTCCGAAGGGCACAGCGGTGCTGAGCGGCGGTACCGGCATCGGCGATAATGACCAGAAGGCGGCAGAAAGATGCGGGAGCTGGCGATGCAGGAGCCAGCCAAGATGGCGCCGAGGTCAGAGAAGACGCTGACAGGGAGAACGCTGCATGTCAGCGGCGCATGGAGGTAGCGGCAAAGCTGTAGCAGTATGCCAGGGTGGAGGCTGCGGACGAGGCAGAACAAAGATCCGGAGCTGGAGCTGACATGGAGGAGGAGGATACAGGCACGGCTGAGAAGCATGAGGTACAGAGGGGGAAGGAGAGAGGCAGCATGGCGGGGGCTAGTGGGGGACCTGAAGGCATATCGCAGGAAGAGGAGCCGACCCTCAGAGATGTTATTACACTGATCTCTTCATGCCAGCAATCCCTGAATTCCCTAGCCCAGCAGATGCAAGAGGTTAAAGGGGACATTTTGCAAAAAAAAAACGTATTAACTAAATGCCCTGTATTTTTTCATTTTTTGACTAGCACTTGCTTATTTACTGTGACATTTTTACAACAGAGTATTTTTTTACCTCTCTGTGCGCTTTTGTGTTTTCAAGTTCTTTGGTGGTGTGAACAGGTTTCTACAGACTTGTTCACTATGCAGGTGGCCCATGTGTTTTTGGTTCTATAATTGTTCTCTTGTTTCTTGTTTCTACAAGACTGGGGAGTTCACCACTCCTCTGTGGGTCATTTGCATTGTAGCTGTTCCATCTCGCATGTTCAACGTGGATATTTTCTCTCTGAGCCCTGTTCATACAGGTACTATACAGCTGATCAGGTTTTTAAATACAACAGATAGGGATTATATACATTAGACAGGACTGCTCTATTATGGGTATACCTTGGCGATTGGTGGAGCAGCTTAACATACTTTTTTTGAAAAAAAACGTATTAACTAAATACCCTGTATTTTTTCATTTTTTGACTAGCACTTGCTTATTTACTGTGACCTTTTTACAACAGAGTATTTTTTTACCTCTCTGTGCGCTTTTGTGTTTTCGATGTGAGATGTGTGCCTAGGGCTCTCTCAGACCATAGTCCAGTTGAAGTGGAGTTTCGACCGGTGGGGACACGGACCGGGAGCAGGAGAGAGTGGAAAATTCACCCTAATTGGCTGCACAGTATAGATTTGGAAAAGATAAAACAGGAGTTGGCGGAATGTTTTGAGATAAATGAGGGAAGTGTAGACGCTCTTACTGTGTGGGAAGCCATGAAGGCGTACTTAAGAGGGCTGCTGTTTAGGGATATTAGCAGGTGCAAGCGGAAATCGAGAGAGGCAGAGAGGTTAGCGATTGATGGGTTGAGGATAGTGGAGGATGAGATGGTAATACTGGGTACTCCGGAGGCGGGGAGGAGGTTAAAATCAGCTCAAAGTCAGCTGGAAGAAGTTTTGTTGGGTAAGGCTGAAAGGAAGAGGGAATTCATGAACCTGGCTTATTACCAGGAGAGCAAATCTATGGGTCATATGCTGTCGCTGGAGGATTCTGCCCAGAGAAATACTTCTTTTGTCCATTCTCTGGTGTCGGGGAGTGGTGTGACTGTCTCTGAGACTCCAGAGATTTTAGAGGTGTTTGCGGATTTTTACGCAGACCTATATTCCTCTCAGGTGGACGGATCGGTGGGAAACACGGTGGCGTTTCTTGAGGGATTGGAGCTCCCAAGATTGAGTGACACAGATAGAGAAGACTTGGAGGCTCCCATTCCGGAGGAGGAGCTGGGTCGGGCATTGCAATCTATGGCTAATGGAAAGGCGCCTGGTGTAGATGGATTTCCTGCCGAAATTTATAAAAATATGGGGGGAAGTACTGATCCCTAGATTAAAGGCGGTCCTGGAGGAGGCTAGGAGTAGAGGAAATCTGCCGGCATCTATGCGAGAGGCCATAATAGTGATGATTCCTAAGGAGGGGAAGGACTTGAAACAGCCAGATTCATACCGGCCAATCTCCTTGCTCACTATAGATGTCAAGCTCCTGGCTAAGGTGTTGGCAATGAGGTTGACGAGTGTCATTTCCAGCCTGGTGCACTCAGACCGGTCTGGCTTTATGCCTGATAGGTCCACTGCGATCAACTTATGGAGGCTATTTATGAATCTGCAACTCAGATCCGATAACTGTAGCCAGAGAGTTATTGCATCTTTAGACGCCCATAAAGCGTTCGATAGTGTGGAGTGGGGGTATCTCTGGCAGGTGTTACGGAGCACGGGGTTTGGCCCGCAGTTCGTATCTTGGATTCGGCTGATGTACTTGATGCCGATGACCAGGGTCAGGGTGTACGGGGAGTTATCACGGACCATACAATTAGCTATAGGGACGAGGCAGGGATGTCCGCTCTCTCCTCTTATTTGCTCTGGCTGTGGAACCACTGGCTGCTAAGCTTCGACGGTCTGATGAGGTGTCCGGGTTTAAGTATGGGATGACTGAAGAAAGGGTGGCGTTGTATGCGGATGACATTCTGCTATTTCTGGCTGACCCGGTTACTTCCTTGGAGGGAGCCATTGGGATTATTGAACGATTCGGCTCGGTGTCGGGACTAAAGATAAATTGGAGTAAGTCTATCTTGTTTAAGGTAGATAATGCTGGGGGGGAGCCACTGGAGGATGGGCGACTGAAGGTGGTGAGCCAATTTAAGTATCTTGGGATATGGGTATCTATGCCTGTCACCGATTACATACATAGGAATCTGACTCCGATCTTAGGCGTTCTTAAGGCAAAAGTGGATGCTTGGCTTAAGCTGCATTTATCAGTGGTCGGTAGGGTGAATCTTATCAAAATGATTCTGATGCCGAAAATACTATATATTCTTCATAATGCGCCAGTTTGGATACCGCGCGGGAAATTTAGGCAGATTAACTCTCTGTTTAGGAATTTGATATGGGGGAGACAACATCCGCATATCAAACTGGAGACACTTCAGCGACCCAAGGAAGATGGGGGCCTGGCACTACCTAACCCTGAAATATATTTTCTTGCAGCCCAAAGTCAGCATCTAAAGGGCTGGGCGCATGAAGGGTCATTTGGAGTGGTACGGCAGTTGATGGAAGCGGTGACAAAAAGAAGGCCAGTAGTACAATGCCTGGAGGATGGATCCCTGGGGGCTCTGGGGAAATTATACCCGACTGTGTTGTTGATATGTAAGCTGTGGGGTAGGCCGAGATATATACGTGGGATTACGGACTTAACTAGATTCTCACCGCTATGGCATAACAATAATTTACAGGAGTTTGAGGCATTGGGGGTATTAACAGAATGGCAGGTCAAAGGGATTCAGCACGTGTATCAGATAATTGAGCGAGATGAGTTGAAATCCTTTTCCCAATTGCAGGCGGAATTTGGACTTGGACCTGCGGGGGAATACCAGTATTTGCGGAGGAGACATGCTTTTGGGGCTCAGAATAGGGACAGAGGTATTAGAATTCAAAGGGATATAGTGCTAGATTATGTGTGTAATGAAGGGACTACTGGGGGGGTTATTTCTACTCTGTATAAAGATCTGTTATATACTTTCCTATTGGGGTTTCCAATAATGGCGAGAGCTAAGTGGGAGAGGGATCTGGGTCCAATGGAGAACGAGACTTGGGAGTCGGTGCTAGAATGGGTCCCATTACTGTCACTAAGCGAACCATATAGGTTATCACAGCTTTACGTAATATACAGGGTTTATAGGTCTCCGAAAGTGCTATACAAGGCAGGTTTGCGTGATGATTCTGATTGCCCGAGGTGTAGATCTACAGATGCTGATATATTTCATATGATGTGGACGTGTCCGAGACTGGCTGCCTTTTGGTTGGTAGTTTTGCGTTGTATGGAAGGTGCGTATGGATGCACGGTGCCAAGGGATCCGGTGGTGTGTCTGTTGGGGTGCGTGGATGAGATTGGAGTGGATAACAACCTGAAGATAGCTATTGCTAGATTGCTATACATGGCTAGGAAGGTAATAGTGCGAAATTGGATCAGGGAAGAACCCCCTTCAAGAAGAGAATTCCTTCAGTATGTGAAGCAAGGCCTGGCACTGGAAAAGGGGTTTTATAAGAAAAGAGGGAAAATTGAAATGTACAATAAATTATGGTCTCCGTGGATTGCCATGGGATAGGGGTATTATAGAAATTGAGTGAATTAGGGTCCCAAATTGATGGCAATGTGACATGTGGCTTACATTTTTGGCTGAGGGACTAGTTACTCTATAGTTATAATGATGGAGTTGCTAAGAAAGGTGAGCTGTCTTGTTGGGTGGGGGCCGGGGACGTTGGGACTGAAGGGGGTTGTTTGAAGGGGAAAACTTTGCATTGAAAATAAGAATGTAACATGTCAATTATCTTGTTATTCTTAATAAAAATCTATTTGAATTAAAAAAAAAAACAAATCTGATTGCTAATGAAAGATATTTAAGAAATTATTTATTATTTTATTTTGTACTGATATAATTTGTTTACAAATTTACTGCAGTTTTAACATCTTAATTACCACCAATGTGGAGAATACCATCCACAGACAGATGAGACAAGACTGCAGCTGTCAGCTTCACACTCTAACTGACAATTTTCTGCATCAGCCACGATCAGTATTGGCACCATACATATCTGTTTAACCCCTTAGATGCTGCTGTCAACATTGACTACAGCATAGAAATGGTTAACATTGAGTGGGTTCCATCTTTAACCCCATTGGCACCCTGAGATTATGATTGTGTGGACCTGATGTTTTACATTACAATTCATGGCCAAATAACAGCGTTAGAGTCTTCCGGCTATAGCAGCCTGTCCAGAGGTTTGCAACGTTGAGGTTGCAAAAATAACACTTTTCTTTCCTGTCATGCCGCTTTGCATTAATTCCTGAAATGCACCTGAAGGGTTAATAAACTACATGACAGCAGTTTTGAACATGTTGAGGGGTGGAGTTTTTAAAATGGTATCATTTTGTTTTTTTTTCCTATATATAGGACCACCAAAGTCACTTCAAATCTGAATAGGTCCCTCAAAACAAAAAAAGTAAAAAAAAATTGTTGGTAAATTTCCCTGAAAAAAAATTAAAATTACTGCTACATTTTAAACCTTGTTAAATTCTAACAATATTAAAGGACATTTTACAAATGGTGCTGATGTAAAGCAGACATGAGAGATATGTTATTTATTAATGTATTTGTGTGGTATGACTATCTGAATTAAAGAGATAGTCATTCAAAGTTTGAAAACTGCAAATATTTTTCAAATTTCTGATATTTTATGAATAAACACAAAACAGAACCTAAATGTACCATTATAATAAAATATAATGTGTCACAAAAAAAAACATTCTCAGAATCAGTGGGATCGGTTGAAGCATTCCAGAGAAATTACTGCATAAAGTGACACTGGTCAGATTAAAAAAAAAAAAAAAAAGTATGGAAACCCCGTGCGTTGCATTAATACACAGCCACCTCTTATCTGCTGTGTTTTTTTGGGTTTTTTTTTTTAACAAAAGGCTATGTTCACATCTGGTGCCACTTCAGGTGCCACTACCATGGTTCAACGTTAACTACAATGCAGATGTGAACAGAGCCTGAGCCAATGTTCTACGGCTGTCGTTGGAGACCTTATACGGTTACTTTAGAGATAATGTTTCAAATGTTTTAAAGTATAAATTCAGCCATCACGCTTTTCTGCAGCTTGCTTGCATCAAGGAAATTCACAGGACAGGAACTGTCCAGATAACTCCCCATGTTATGAGGTGTGAGCTGACCATGGCTCGCTTTGTAGCAGCTGTGTCTTGTCCTTTGTGGCATAACCTTTGCTATAGTGTTATAAAGCTGTCATAGTTCTGGATACTTCCCAGACTTTCACGCTATAAAACACTGATCAAATACAAGTAAAGAGACTGCAAGTCTGATTGACTTCTAGTGAAGTCAGATCTAAGGCTACCAGTATATAACTTTTAAATAATAATAAAAAAAGGAATGAGTGTGTGTAAAACTCCAGAGTGTTTCAATCATCAGTTCATTAATGAATTCTCTGCTCCAGCATTGATAACTCCTAATTATCTCACATCCTAATAATTTCAAGAATGGTTGCAGAGACAAAAGCTAGAAAAAGTAGATTAAATATTTATTGCCTAGCTATTAGTCACCTGGGGTTAGATTTTAGCATCTCATTTTAAACATATTAGAGGATGGGCGCTAGATGGGACAGAAGGTGCAAGGGTTTAAATACTAAAATTTCTGGGTGGTGCTGAAAACTTGGTAGATATCTTAAGAGACTAATTAGTTCAAGGCAGATTCCAGAGGTTTTCTAACCCTTATTCATAAAATTTGGTGGTCCTTCAAGAAATGGTTGGGAATGGCTGAGTACTCGAAATATACATCTATTTGGACTAACCCCTATTTGAAGGAATGGCAAAGGTCAGAGGGTTTTGGGACATAGAATAGTAAGGGATTGAAATATCTACACCAATTTTATGTGGAAGGGCACTTTTGCTCATTCAAATATTAAAAGACCGGTGTCCACGGAGTGAGGAGGAAGGGGCAGATTTAGTCCATATGTTCTGGTCCTGTACTTTTAATACACCTATTTTCCTAGCTCCCAAGGTGTGTGCTAGGGTATGTGGGGGAGGTTAGAGGATCGCCTCCTATACAATTGGCTAATGCCAAAGCTTCTATATCGAACTAGAGAGAATACATCTAGGCATTGGATGGCAAACAATGCTCCCTTAATAGAATAATAATGGGAGGTATAAACAGTACTATTCTAATAGAAAAATGGGTTCATCTATAAAGGGGGCACAGCTAAATTTGGGTAAAGGTAGGGCGAGTGGATTAAATGCTCAAGGGTGGTGTTCGATGAGTTGGCCTGAGACAATATTTAATATGCTTGTTCTTTAATAGCAACGTAATAGGCCAGATGTAAGGTTGTACAGTTCATGACACTTTTCGTATTCGTATATTAAGGCGGGACGATAGGTAAGGGGAAAAAAAATTGTGATGGGAGGGTAATTAAATCCTGGAAATTTGATCTTTTATTATATGCCTTATTTTCTGCATCAAACAGTCTGTATGATTTGTTTCTGTGTTAAATACAAATGTTTTTAGTTTAAAAAAAAGAATAATTTCATAATTGACTTAATAAAGCCTCCAAATTATGACTTGTTATATATGCTTCCATGTCAGATGAAAGGTCAGAGAACAAAATGTGCAGTGGTGAACCTCAATGCGAAATCTGGATCATGGCTGTACTTCCTAAATTCTACTGACTCTACAGGGACATACTGCTGTGTATTCTGTCCTCAGCAAAGGGAACAACACCCAAACAAGTCTACAAAATATCAGTAAATCGTAAAAGAAAAAAACCAAAAAAAACAGTAAATAAATTACCATCTCTGTGCATAATCTGCCACTGGCCGACAGCCCAATCTTTCCTAGATGCATACAATATTGTATAGCAAGTGACAGCGGACTCCATGTCCTCAGGAGGCTTCCAGGAGACCAAGGCGGTGTTTTCTTCAATCAGCGTCACCTTGACCCCTACAGGCGGACTGCTTGGAGCTGCATGAGAATGACAAAATGAAGCACAACATGGGTATGGCAGAATATAATGAATCAGCTGGTGAACACACATTCTTGCACAATACTGGCACAGACCTGCGGCTCTATCTACTGCTGCACAGATGTAGCAAGACCAAAAGTAGAACATAACCATTCTTAATCACAAGAAAGAGAAATGCTAATGACAGGCACATGTTAAGAGGTAAACCTAATATTTACATCTAGAAATGACATACAGGCAATTCCCTAGTTCACTGTATACACTTCTAGTTGAAATCATTAGGGAAGCAGAGAAAAATGCCAATTCCCTGCGGTTTAAGGCAGGCCATGACCAGACACCGGATCTGCCTGCCGGCATATGGCCCTATGTGGTCTGTGATGGATTTGTGTAGGAACAGTCTATTATTATTGATGAATAGCAAAATGCCAAATTATTCTGTTCAAAATTCTGAGTAAAGGAGCTGCTCACCCTTATACGTGTAAGCCTCCTGATGCATGCTCACACAATACCATTCACACGGAAGCCTAAAATAACTGCTCTGTGTCCGTGTAGCCAGCAGCCAATACAGGCACGGTTTTACAAGGCCTGTGGGACTTTTCACTATGCTTTAAAAGTAAATGGCTTTCATAATTCCTACCTTCTGGAAGTGTGGAGTGGTAAACCACAGGGCTCCAGGGACTTGACAACTGGTCTACATGCAGTCTCACAGCAAACTCGTACTGGGTATTTGCTTCAAGATCTTGAGCTAAAATATGAGGTTCAGACCTGTATATAGATAGGAAGAGCAGAACACATATTGCTTTAACTGGATGTGATGGGGCAATCACATTACCAGCCTCCATCCACAACATTTGTATCATTCATTTTGTAAACTACCCTCCAGCAGCCATACTGGCTATATCACCCCGATGTGCGCTTCTCAGCAGACATATCAGGCACATGTAACATCACAAATCAAAGATACCGTCATGCTGCATTTCTAATAAAGATTTTATTACTGAATGCTTATCTTCCACACTTCGAGAGATAATAGAACAAACTGTAAATGTCATCAGTAGTGCTGTACTTACGTCTGGAGGTAAAGCACTAAAGAAGCATTCTGCAGACCTACGGGATTGCAGCGCACAGTGTAGTTAATATCTTGTCCAGAAGAAAATGCCGGTCGCCCCCAGTATAGGTAGATGGAAGACGAACTGTTTGCTTTGGCATAAAGATGATGAGGAGGGGGCGGAGGAGGAATCAAGTGGTCAGGGACAGCTGTTTGGAAAAAGAAATACTTTGTAATAAATATCAGAAAACTACCAAATTTGAGACTCTGAAAGCTTAGACCACCAGCTGAAGTAATAGGCTATGTGCACACATTCAGGATTTCTTACAGAAATTTCCTGAGAAAAACCTGAAATTTTCTGCAAGAAATCTGCATGCGTTTTTTTGTGCGCTTTTTTTGCGGATTTTTCCGGACATTTCCCAATGCATTATATAGTGGGAAATCCGCAAAAAATCCGCAAAATTAATGAACATGCTGCGTTTTTTACCGCGATGCGTTTTTTTTTGCGGAAAAAAAGCGCATCGTGTGCACACAAATTGCGGAATTCATTCTAAATGATGGGATGCATAATGTATGCTTTTTTTTGCGGTTTGATGATTTGTAAAATTTATTAGCACTTCCTTGTAAAGATAATTTAGGTTACTTACTAACACAGACTGGTGTGCTGACTGTTTGGTCAGCTTGATACCCTTCATCCATATTGTTATAAGCCAGCAATCTTACATGGTACTTTCTTCTGGGATCTAAGAATTAAAAAAAAAAAATTTACAAAAAAGCTGAAGTCAACTGCGTGATACATACCTTCAATCATTAGATTACTACTGTAGTAATATTATAAAAATAACCAATATCCAATTATAACGTTCACATGGTTAAAGCACCACTCCAGCATTGTTGTTTATTATTGCAGAGCTGGAGTGGTGCTACTAATGCAAGTTCCCTGCCCCTAGTCCCAGTTCCCGACGCTGCTCCAGTTGGTTTGTGATCAGAAGGATAAATCCAGTGTTTAAAGGGAATCCAGTGTTTGTCACCCCCAAAATCGACGATGAGCTAAGCCCACCAACATCAGGGGCTTATCTACAGCATTCTGTAATGCTGTAGATAAGCCCCCGATGTATCCTGAAAGATGAGAAAAAGATGTTAGATTATACTCACCCAGGGGCGGTCCCGCTGCGGTGGGCATCGTGGTCCGGTCCGGCGCCTCCTATCTTCTTACTATGACGTCCTCTTCTTGTCTTCACGTTGCAGCTCCGGCGTACTTTGGCAAAGTACTGCAGTGCGCAGGCGCCGGGAAAGGTCAGAGAGGCCCGGCGCCTGCGCACAGCAGTACTTTGCTATGCCCTCAACAGGGCAAACAAAGTACGCCAGAGCCGCAGCGTGAAGACAAGAAGAGGACGTCATCGTAAGAAGATGGGAGGCCCCGGACCGCGACGCCCATCGGACCGGACCGCAGCGGGACCGCTCCTGGGTGAGTATAATCTAACCTCTTTTTCTCATCTTTCAGGTTACATCGGGGGCTTATCTACAGAATTACAGAATGCTGTAGATAAGCCCCTGATGCTGGTGGGCTTAGCTCATTGTCGATTTGGGGGTTGACAGATTCCCTTTAACCTTCGTCAGGCTTATTAATTTTACAACGTTAACAGGCTGCAGAGGTACAATTGTACCTTTTATTGAAATTTGGCCAATATATTCTGGACCAAAACTGCAGAGATGTCACGAAATTTCAGCCCTCTACGGCTTTTCGAAAAAAAAAGTTACTGCAATTTTAAAACGGAATAGTTACAATTGTACCTACTCAGCCGGACGAAGGTTAAGTCACTGAAAGGCTACGAGAGCCAGAACAAGGCCAGTAAGAGGTTCTCATAGACTTACATTATATTTGACATTCAGAAGATGGTGGCGCTGGACCGTAGCGGAGTGGGAAGAGCTGAGAACAGTGGCTAGTAAGTACAAGACTAGGGGGTTTGAAACTGATTAGTAGCACCACTCCAGTGCTGCAATATGAAAACCCAAACGCTTGTTTTGAGCTTTAAATTTGAGGTGTATGACACAGCCAAGAGTGAAATTGGACTCCTGATTTATGGCACTTTTTTTTTTTTTTTTCCGGAAAATAATACTGAATGGCACACAGAAAAATTGGCATAAACAAACCCTGATTCATATGGAATATTGCATACAACACAGTGTAGAAGAATACATGGGTTATAAGTGGAGGTGAGCAAAAATATTCGCACTATCCTGGCCCAGAGTCCATACTTGGTGTCTTGTGACTACTAAGCCCACGCAACGCATGTCATGACGATATATGATGCCTGTGACTAGGCTTCAGGTACTGTCATGACGTCATGAAGGCCCAGTAATTGAGAGAAGTGTCGAGTATATCAGCATTCAAAGTGCTAGCTGTGGGAGTTAGCACTACCCTGGTTTTTACTGCCTCAGAATACCAAAGTGGACACCAGACCAAAGCGGTGCCAATCTTTTTGCCCATTTCTCTTTGCGAGTTGTCATACAATCCATAAATACATACGGTAGTTAAGAGGAATAAGAGTATGCGTCCATAGGATTCTGAATTCATACAGTGTGCTCCATATGACATTGTATTTGTGATCCTTGTGACATCCATGACTGTGACCAAGCTAACCATGGAGACATTTTCATAAAAGATTACACATTATCATTCTTGACACCACAATATTTCTAAATCTTGCCATTGGCAATACAATATATCATGCAAAAAGACATTTCTTTACACCCAGTCACAGCTGAGAGACTCGCTGTGTTACTACAAATCTGTCTAATGAAGGGAGAAGGATTAATCATGCGGCCTCCAACATTCATATGGCTCACTCCTAAGACCACAGTGTGCAGAAACATGTTCTCTTAACCTTTTGATGCCCATTTATCAACACTTAGCATCTTATCTTTCCACACAACTGCTTGACATACAAGACATGTTATTGTTATGTCTGGATTATTCCAAGCTCCCCCATACACTTCATGCATTAAAAGATATTTGCATGTTGCTCTGCTGTTATTTAATCGTTTAAGCTACTTTTGAATAAACTGAGGTTATAAAAAAAACAAAAAATAAATAAGGGCGGGGGGGGGGGGGGGGCGGCAATATTTCTGGGCACAATTAGTTGCTGGATGACAGTGAGAACGTGGCTAAAAGCAGGTGATCTTTTCATCAAGTATAAGATCTGTAACAGACCCAACTGGAAGACATCGATTAACTTTCTGCAAATAGGGAATGGGAATCCAGTTGTGCGGTTGCAAGGCCAATCCGGTGTTGCACAGCAGTGGACCTCGGAGGTCTCCATAAAATCAATCCTTATTTATGAGTATCGGTTGAGCGTCTCATTACCACAGGTTTAGTCAAGGTATCTGTTAAGGTACCATCACACACAACAAAATGGACGAATTAGAATTAATGTTGTTGGAGCATAATTATGACATGGTAGGGACATCTGAAACATGGCTGGATGAGAGCCATGACTGGGCTGTTAACTTGCAGGGCTATAGTCTGTTCAGAAATGACCGTACAGATAAGTGAGGGGGAGGGGTGTGTCTATATGTAAAATCATCCTTAAAACACATCCTGTGTGATAGTATAGGTGAATTTAATGAAAATGTAGAATCCCTGTGGGTGGAGATAAGGGGAGGGGGGAAAAATAATAAATTACTGATAGGGGTTTGTTATAAATCTCCAAAAATAATGGAAGCAATGGAGAATATCCCCGTAAAGCAAATAGATGAAGCTGCAACTCAAGGAGAAGTCATTATTATGTTGGACTTCAACTACCCTGAAATAGATTGGGGAACAGAAACCTGTAGTTCCAGCAAAGGTACCGTATATACTCGATTATAAGCCGACCCGAGTATAAGCCGACCCCCCTAATTTTGCCACAAAAAACTGGGAAAACTTATTGACTCGAGTATAAGCCTAGGGTGGAAATGCAGCATTTACCGGTGAATTTCAAAAATAAAAATAGATCATTATTTCCCCATAGCTGTGCCATATAGTGCCCTACACCGTTCATTATTTCCCCATAGCTGTGCCCCATATAGTGCTCTGCACCGTTCATTGTGCCCCATAACTGTGCCATATACGGTGCTCTGCACCGTTCATTGTGCCCCATTGCTGTGCCATATACAGTGCTCTGCACCGTTCATTGTGCCCCATTGCTGTGCCATATACGGTGCTCTGCACCGTTCATTGTGCCCCATTGCTGTGCCATATACGGTGCTCTGCACCGTTCATTGTGCCCCATTGCTGTGCCATATACAGTGCTCTGCACCGTTCATTGTGCCCCATTGCTGTGCCATATACGGTGCTCTGCACCGTTCATTGTGCCCCATTGCTGTGCCATATACGGTGCTCTGCACCGTTCATTGTGCCCCATTGCTGTGCCATATACAGTGCTCTGCACCGTTCATTGTGCCCCATATCTGTGCCCATATACGGTGCTCTGCTCCGTTCATTGTGCCCCATTGCTGTGCCATATACGGTGCTCTGCACCGTTCATTGTGCCCCATATCTGTGCCCATATACGGTGCTCTGCACCGTTTATTGTGCCCCATTGCTGTGCCATATACGGTGCTTTGCACCGTTCATTGTGCCCCATTGCTGTGCCATATACGGTGCTCTGCACCGTTCATTGTGCCCCATAGAAATCTCTGCCGCCGCTGCTGCAATAAAAAAAAAAAACACATACTCACCTCCCTTGATTGCAGCTCCCGGCGTCTCGTTCCAGCGCCTCCATCTTCCCGGCGTCTCTGCTCTGACTGATCAGGCAGAGGGCGCCGCGCACACTGTATGCGTCATCGCGCCCTCTGCCTGAACAGTCAGAGCGCAGACGCCGGGAAGATGGAGGCGCCGGCCGGGAAGATGGAGCGGCGCCCGGCGGCTGGAACGAGGACAGGTGAATATGCTATACTTACCTAGTCCTGGCGATCCTCGCGCTGTCCCTCTGCCTGGTCTTCGGTGCCGCAGCTCTTCCTGTCAGCGGTCACCGGCACCGCTGATTAGAGGAATGAATAGGCGGCTCCGCCCCTATGGGAGGTGGAGCCGCTTATTCATATCTCTAATGAGCGGTCCCACGTGACCGCTGAAGAGGGGAAGAAGCTGCAGCACAGAAGCCCGTGGGACGGCAGGGACAGCGCGAGGATCGCTGGGACTAGGTAAGTATACCTCAGCGCCCTCACCCGCCGACCCTGCCACCCACATTGACTCGAGTATAAGCCGAGAGGGGCACTTTCAGCCCAAAAATTTGGGCTGAAAATCTCGGCTTATACTCGAGTATATACGGTAATTGGTTTTTGACAACTATGAGAGACAATTACCTTTCACAACTGGTTCAGGACCCAACAAGAAGGGGGGCACTGCTAGACCTAATATTAACCAACAGGCCAGACCGCATATCAAATATAAGGGTTGGGGGTCACTTGGGAAATAGCGATCACAAAATAATAAGTTTTCATGTATCCTTTAAAAAGATGTGTAATAGAGGGGTTACAAGGACACTAAACTTCAGGAGGGCAAATTTCCAACGGATGAGAGAGGATCTTGGTGCAATTAACTGGGACGATATCCTGAGACACAAAAATACACAAAGAAAATGGGAGACATTTATTAGCACCCTGGATAGGACCTGTGCACAGTATATACCGTATGGGAATAAACATACTAGAAATAGGAGGAAACCAATATGGCTAAATAGAGCTGCAAGGGGCGCAGTAAGTGACAAAAAGAAAGCATTTAGAGAATTAAAGGAAGTAGGTAGTGATGATGCATTAAATAAATACAGAAAATTAAATAAATTCTGTAAAAAGCAAATCAAGGCAGCAAAGATTGAGACAGAGACTCATTGCCAGAGAGAGTAAAAATAATCCTAAAATATTCTTTAACTACATAAATAGTAAGAAACTAAAAAATGATAGTGTTGGCCCCCTTAAAAATAGTCTGGGTGAAATGGTGGATGAGGAAAAAGCCAATATGCTAAATGACTTTTTTTCATCAGTATTTACACAAGAAAATCCCATGGCAGACAAAATGACTAGTGATAAAAATTCCCAATTAAATGTCACCTGCTTAACCCAGCAGGAAGTGCGGCGGCGTCTAAAAATCACTAAAATTGACAAATCTCCGGGCCCGGATGGGATACACCCTCGAGTACTGTAGGAATTAAGTACAATCATTGATAGACCATTATTTTAAAATCTTTAAAGACTCCATAATAACAGGGTCTGTACCACAGGACTGGCGTTTAGCAAATGTGGTGCCAATATTCAAAAAGGAGACAAAAACTGAACTCGGAAATTATAGGCCAGTAAACGTAACCTCTACTGTGGGTAAAATCCTAAGGGATGCTGTGCTGGAGTATCTGAAGAGGAATAACCTCATGACCTAGTATCAGCACGGGTTTACTAGGGACCGTTCATGTCAGACTAATTTGATCAGTTTCTATGAAGAGGTAAGTTCCGGATTGGACCAAGGGAACCCAGTGGATATAGTGTATAAGGACTTTTCAAAAGCTTTTGATACGGTGCCACACAAAAGGTTGATACATAAAATGAGAATAATGGGGATAGGGGAAAATATGTGCAAGTGGGTTGAGAGCTGGCTCAGGGATAGGAAACAAAGGGTGGTTATTAATGGAGCACACTCGGACTGGGTAGCAGTTAGCAGTGGGGTACCACAGGGGTCAGTATTGGTCCCTCTTCTTTTTAACATATTTATTAATGACCTTGTAGGGGGCATTCAGAGTAGAATTTCAATATTTGCAGATGACACTAAACTCTGCAGGGTAATCAATACAGAGGAGGACAATTTTATATTACAGGATGATTTATGTAAACTAGAAGCTTGGGCTGATAAATGGCAAATGAGCTTTAATGGGGATAAATGTAAGGTCATGCACTTGGGTAGAAGTAATAAGATGTATAATTATGTGCTTAATTCTAAATCTCTGGGCAAAACCGTCAATGAAAAAGACCTGGGTGTATGGGTGGATGACAAACTCATATTCAGTGGCCAGTGTCAGGCAGCTGCTACAAAGGCAAATAAAATAATGGGATGCATTAAAAGAGGCATAGATGCTCATGAGGAGAACATAATTTTACCTCTATACAAGTCACTAGTTCGACCACACTTAGAATACTGTGCACAGTTCTGGTCTCCGGTGTATAAGAAAGACATAGCTGAATTAGAGCGGGCGCAGAGAAGAGCAACCAAGGTTATTAGAGGACTGGGGGGTCTGCAATACCAAGATAGGTTATTACACTTGGGGCTATTTAGTTTGGAAAAACGAAGACTAAGGGGTGATCTTATTTTAATGTATAAATATATGAGGGGACAGTACAAAGACCTTTCTGATGATCTTTTTAATCATAGACCTGAAATCGGGACAAGGGGGCATCCTCTGCGTTTGGAGGAAAAAAGGTTTAAGCATAATAACAGATGCGGATTCTTTACTGTAAGAGCAGTGAGACTATGGAACTCTCTGCCGTATGATCTTGTAATGAGTGATTCATTGCTTAAATTTAAGAGGGGACTGGATACCTTTCTGGAAAAGTATAATGTTACAGGGTATATACACTAGATTCCTTGATAGGGCGTTGATCCAGGGAACTAGTCTGATTGCCGTATGTGGAGTCGGGAAGGAATTTTTTTCCCCAATGTGGAGCTTACTCTTTGCCACATGGTTTTTTTTTTTTGCCTTCCTCTGGATCAACATGTTAGGGCATGTTAGGTTAGGCTATGGGTTGAACTAGATGGACTTATAGTCTTCCTTCAACCCTAATAACTATGTAACACTCAGCAACTTTCCAGCGATACGACCTGGCCGTGATCGTTGGAAAGTCCTTGTGTGGTCGCTGGAGAGCTGTCACAGACAGCTCTCCAGCGACCAACGATGCCGAAGTCCCCGGGTAACCAGGGTAAACATCGGGTTACTAAGCGCAGGGCCGCACTTAGTAACCCGATGTTTACCCTGGTTACCATTGTAAATGTAAAAAAAAGGAAAAACACATACTCACATTCCGGTGCCTATCACGTCCCCGGCGTCCGCTTCCCTGCACTCCTCCTGCATCCTGTGCGTAAGCGCCGGCCGTAAAGCAGAGCGGTGACGTCACCGCTGTGCTCTGTTTTACGGCCGGCCGGCGCTGACACAGGATGCAGGAGGAGTGCAGGGAAGCGGACGCCGGGGACGTGACAGGCACCGGAATGTGAGTATGTGTTTTTTTGTTTTTTTTTTACATTTACTATGGTAACCAGGGTAAACATCGGGTTACTAAGCGCGGCCCTGCGCTTAGTAACCAGATATTTACCCTGGTTACCAGTGAACACATCGCTGGATCGGCGTCACACACGCCGATTCAGCGATGTCAGCGGGTGATCCAGCGACGAAATAAAGTTCTGGCCTTCTAGATCCGACCAGCGATGTCACAGCAGGATCCTGATCGCTGCTGCGTGTCAAACACAACGATATCGCTATCCAGGACGCTGCAACGTCACGGATCGCTATAGTTGTAATGTTGTTCAGTGTGAAGGTACCTTTAAATGAAGAGACAACCAGGATCCTACTTATCTATAGCCCCCTGTGTGTATAGCGTTGATAGAGAGCTGTAAAAGGTTCACAGCTTGGTTTTCTGGACTCTTTCAACAAACAGCCCTCTTTAAACTGAGGATGACAGCTGAAGGTAACTGAACAGAATACCAAATGCCACACTTTGGTCTTAGAGCTCTCCCATGGGTGAATAAGAGTCAATAAGTGCAAGATGGAAAATGACAGATATGCTCTTCAAAATAACTTATTGTCTGGTGAAATTTTAATTGACTAAAGGATAATAAAAGCACAGAATTGCAAAATTACACAGAAACATTAACAACTATATTATTGCAAGACGACTACATATCTGTGTCAACCAAGATACCATGATAACTTCCATATTTTATATATTTTTAATTAACCACAAAATTATTTCTCTTTCCACAAACTGACGATATTCCTAGAAAGCAAGACATTCATCCCACAGGTACATCTCTACCAGTAGATGGCGCCGCAACCATACTGTTCACAACACGCGCAGGCTGAGGTTAGTAATGACGTTCTTGATAAGAAGTGTCAATAATTAATAACATTATTAAACCACTTAACCTTTCTATAAGGGTCCGTTACTCCCGCATGAGAGAAGGGGAAAATGAAATGCCTACCATGTTAACGAAAATGCTTACAATTAAGCCATTAGGCATGCTGGAAACAATGTATGTCATGTAATTCTTTTGTCCAGGATGCTTTATAAGTTTTTAGAAGGCAGTAAAGCAATTTTTAATTCTATGGCTCATTGTTGCTTCATTCACTGGAGGGAAATCAAGGATGTTCTACATCAAGTTATTTTTACAGAGGATATTTTATTGGATTACGGTCATTCCCCATTTACAAAGCAATGTGCTTTCAAACTGGCTGGATATGTACCCTATTTAAATCTACAATGCCTTGGGGTAGAGTCATAAATAATTACACATCTAATCCATAATTCATATTATTCAAAAGTATTTCTTTACATCTTTGTGTTTCTAGGAAGATCCCTAGCAGCATGGCCTGTATGCACTATTATAGCAGTACGATTCTTTTATAACCACGCATATAATGACATACAAAGAACAAAGCAATTCACTAATTAGTCACCTTTAAATGGCACTTTTTGACCTTGTAATACGAACCGAGCTATGACTAAAGTATTTCATATTCAGGCTCAGCATTGCAAATAGTGGTGTGAAGGAAGCAGACAGCATACAACTTTTAACAGGAATGGCGAGAGTATATATATATACATACATACACACACACACACTGTATATGTCCCTAATGTAATGGTAGGTCTGCAAGCAGCAGATCAAGTCCTAACACATCTCTACAGATAATACCAATTATACAGCAACACTATAAAAGCTTCAGTGGTCAAGTGTGGAATGTCTTTCTCCTAAAGAATTTGTGTACAGAGATTTACAGTACATTCCACAAAACGGGTCATTGGATACTAACCTGGACTATATATGTGGTTTATATAAATGTACTCAGCCATAATTTCTATTTAATTGTTGAACTTTAAGAGAAGTTGAAGAGTTGAACTGAGGTGCTAAGGGTAGACGTATGGTGCAGTCGAATGGACATTTTTTTACAAGCCCTTTTGTATTGTGCAGTTTTTGTATGTCTTACCAACCTATTGTTCAGGAAGAGTCCGGCTGGAAAGCTCATTGGTCCCGATTTCTAGGGTGAGTGCACTGCCCTCAAGACCAACCTCTCAACACAATAAAGTCTACATCATCATTCAGCCAAAGGGGCAGCAGTATGGGCTAATGTGACATCTGGGTCAAGACCTTTGCCATAAAACCTGGGGTTGACCAAAGTGTGCATGGAGCAATTCATGCGCAAAGCAACTGATTTAGGGGGATGGGTGGGAAAACAAACTCTGCTGGCTCCAAACCAAAATATAAATTGATAAAATGGGGGGTAAAAAAAAAGTATGTAGGAGGGGTAAGTCTAAAATTAGATAACACGTATGGATGAGTAAGAGGAATTTTGCCAATTTCCCTATATTTCTGTTGGCAAAGAAACGCCTTTAATATAGCATTCCATTTTCTACTGGTGCATACAAAATGTTTGGGGATTTAATTGGATAATGCACTAATTAAACCAATGTTTTACAAAAGCCTCAACTCTGTTTTTGGTCAATGGTAATGCCGGTTTATGGTGTCGGTAATCATTAGAACACCGCCACACTTGTGTACGCACTGCAACATCAGATTGCCCCAAAGGGCCAATCAACCGCATTTTCTGTCCTATAAGTAAACTACTTTTTAAGTGTTCTGTCAACTAATACGGAGGAAAAGAGAAATGTCTAGCACTTAAGTATATATATGACCATGTCATAAGCAAGGGGCAATTATCACACCTTTGTAGCACACATTTACCTCTCAAATGCTAAGGGAGAATCTCATCAGGACAGATCAATATACTCATTCTCAGGTTTATGCTTGCAGTGAAAAACTGGGTCTAGTGATTGTTCTAATATATTATGCAAGCCTGGGGCAAAGTAAGGTACAAATACAAAGAAACAGGATGAGTTATTTTTCTGATTTAGTGGCATAATCCAACTCCCTATACATCATCAATCCAAACGGCATAATATTTGAAGAGGTCAAACTGAGGATAAAAATGTATATTATTAGTAGGTACATTTATATAGCAGGCTATGAAAAGACAAATGTGCCACCATCTAAGCATTTCCACCTCCATGTATTAACTTGATAATGTCTAAAGTGCTGCAGAATATGATGGCGCTATATAAGCAAAGTCTAGTAAATTAATAAAACTTGAAAACTGTTAGTGTATAAATGCTATGAAAGCTGTGACACTTGCTGCATATATTAACACTGATGTATACATACCAAAGCTCCTGCTTTGCTATGCTTTACAAGCAATCAGACTGTAAAAAGTGAAACTGGGTCAAAAAAAAAAACTGGAAAAAAAAAAAAAATTATATATAGATATATATATATAGATAGATAGATAGATAGATAGATAGATAGATAGATATAAAACCAAAAACACATGGGCTACTTGCATGGTGAACAAGTCTGTAGAAACCTGTTCACACCACCAAAGAACTTGAAGACACAAAAGTGCACAGAGGTCAAAAAATACTCTGTTGTAAAAAAAAGTCACAGTAAATAAGCAAGTGCTAGTCAAAAAATGAAAAAATACAGGGTATTTAGTTAATACGTTTTTTTGCAAAAAAAAAGTACGGTATGTTAAGCTTCTCCACCAATCGCCAAGGTATACCCATAAGGGTATGTGTCCACGTGCAGTAAATGCTGCGTGTTTGACACTGCATAGGGACGCAGCGTCAAACACGCAGCGTCCAGATGTTACAGCATAGTGGAGGGGATTTAATGAAATCCCATCTCCACTATGCGTGGTAACACGCACGCGGCGGCCCTGCGACTCCGGACATGCTGTGCGTCTGTTCAGATCGCAGCATGTCCGTATATCTTGCGGCGACGCTGCGTCGCCGCAAGATATAGCACAGGGCCCTATGGTGGGGAGCAATGATCCCGGATGTGTGCTATGAACACATCCGGCATCATCGCGTCCCAGAAGGGGGCGGGGCTTACCGCAGAGCGGGTTTGCCGCTCCGAGGATACCGCCGGCCATCCTGAAGGTGGACACGCAGCCTAATAGAGCAGTCCTATCTAGTGTATATAATCCCTATCTGATGTATTTAAAAACCTGATCATCTGTATAGTATCTGTATGAACAGGGTTCAGAGAGAAAATATCCATGTAGAACATGCAGGATGGAACAGCTACAATGCAAATGACCCACAGAGGAGTGGTGATTGGTGGAGCAGCTTAACCCCTTCATGACCCAGCCTATTTTGACCTTAAAGACCTTGCCGTTTTTTGCAATTCTGACCAGTGTCCCTTTATGAGGTAATAACTCAGGAACGCTTCAACGGATCCTAGCGGTTCTGAGATTGTTTTTTCGTGACATATTGGGCTTCATGTTAGTGGTAAATTTAGGTCAATAAATTCTGCGTTTATTTGTGATAAAAACGGAAATTTGGCGAAAATTTTGAAAATTTTGCAATTTTCACATTTTGAATTTTTATTCTGTTAAACCAGAGAGATATGTGACACAAAATAGTTAATAAATAACATTTCCCACATGTTTACTTTACGTCAGCACAATTTTGGAAACAAAATTTTTTTTTGTTAGGAAGTTATAAGGGTTTAAATTTCACCAGCGATTTCTCATTTTTACAACGAAATTTACAAAACCATTTTTTTTTAGGGACCACCTCACATTTGAAGTCAGTTTGAGGGGTCTATATGGCTGAAAATACCCAAAAGTGACACCATTCTAAAAACTGCACCCCTCAAGGTACTCAAAACCACATTCAAGAAGTTTATTAACCCTTCAGGTGCTTCACAGCAGCAGAAGCAACATGGAAGGAAAAAATGAACATTTAACTTTTTAGTCACAAAAATTATCTTTTAGCAACAATTTTTTTATTTTCCCAATGGTAAAAGGAGAAACTGAACCACGAAAGTTGTTGTCCAATTTGTCCTGAGTACGCTGATACCTCATATGTGGGGGTAAACCACTGTTTGGGCGCACGGCAGGGCTTGGAAGGGAAGGAGCGCCATTTGACTTTTTGAATCAAAAATTGGCTCCACTCTTTAGCGGACACCATGTCACGTTTGGAGAGCACCCGTGTGCCTAAAAATTGGAGCTCCCCCACAAGTGACCCCATTTTGGAAACTAGACGCCCCAAGGAACGTATCTAGATGCATAGTGAGCACTTTGAACCCCCAGGTGCTTCACAAATTGATCCGTAAAAATGAAAAAGTACTTTTTTTTTCACAAAAAAATTCTTTTCGCCTCAATTTTTTCATTTTCACATGGGCAGTAGGATAAAATGGATCATAAAATTTGTTGGGCAATTTCTCCCGAGTACGTCGATACCTCATATGTG
This sequence comes from Ranitomeya imitator, assembly GCF_032444005.1. Classification (NCBI taxonomy): domain Eukaryota; kingdom Metazoa; phylum Chordata; class Amphibia; order Anura; family Dendrobatidae; genus Ranitomeya; species Ranitomeya imitator. The sequence continues at coordinate 484,033,199 of NC_091285.1, read as the reverse complement.
GGGGTAAACCACTGTTTGGGCACTCGGCAGGGCTCGGAAGGGAAGGCGCGCCATTTGACTTGTTGAATGGAAAATTAGCTCCAATTGTTAGCGGACACCATGTCGCGTTTGGAGAGCCCGTGTGCCTAAACATTGGAGCTCCCCCACAAGTGACCCCATTTTGGAAACTAGACCCCCCAAGGAACTTATCTAGATGCATATTGAGCACTTTAAACCCCCAGGTGCTTCACAGAAGTTTATAACGCAGAGCCATGAAAATAAAAAATAATTTTTCTTTCCTCAAAAATGATTTTTTAGCCTGGAATTTCCTATTTTGCCAAGGATAATAGGAGAAATTGGACCCCAAATATTGTTGTCCAGTTTGACCTGAGTACGCTGATACCCCATATGTGGGGGTAAACCACTGTTTGGGCGCACGGCAGGGCTCGGAAGGGATGGCACGCCATTTGGCTTTTTAAATGGAAAATTAGCTCCAATCATTAGCGGACACCATGTCACGTTTGGAGAGCCCCTGATGTGGCTTAACAGTAGAAACCCCCCACAAGTGACCCCATTTTGGAAACTAGACCCCGAAAGGAACTTATCTAGATGTGTGGTAAGCACTTTGAACCCCCAAGTGCTTCATAGAAGTTTATAATGCAGAGCCGTGAAAATAATAAATACGTTTTCTTTCCTCAAAAATAATTATTTAGCCCAGAATTTTTTATTTTCCCAAGGGTTACAGAAGAAATTAGACCCCAAAAGTTGTTGTCCAGTTTCTCCTGAGTACGCTGATACCCCATATGTGGGGGTAAACCACTGTTTGGGCACATGCCGAGGCTCGGAAGTGAAGTAGTGACGTTTTGAAATGCAGACTTTGATGGAATGCTCTGTGGGCGTCACGTTGCGTTTGCAGAGCCCCTGATGTGGCTTAACAGTCGAAACCCCCCACAAGTGACCCCATTTTGGAAACTAGACCCCGAAAGGAACTTATCTAGATGTGTGGTGAGCACTTTGAACCCCCAAGCGCTTCATAGAAGTTTATAATGCAGAGCCGTGAAAATAATAAATACGTTTTCTTTCCTCAAAAATAATTATTTAGCCCAGAATTTTTTAATTTTCCCAAGGGTAACAGGAGAAATTTGACCCCAATATTTGTTGTCCAGTTTCTCCTGAGTACGGTGATACCCCATATGTGGGGGTAAACTACTGTTTGGGCACATGCCGGGGCTTGGAATTGAAGTAGTGACGTTTTGAAATGCAGACTTTGATGGAATGCTCTGCGGGCATCACGTTGCGTTTGCAGAGCCCCTGATGTGCCTAAACAGTAGAAACCCCCCACAAGTGACCCCATTTTGGAAACTAGACCCCGAAAGGAACTTATCTAGATGTGTGGTGAGCACTTTGAACCCCCAAGTGCTTCATAGAAGTTTATAATGCAGAGCCGTGAAAATAATAAATACGTTTTCTTTCCTCAAAAATTTTGTTTTAGCAAGCATTTTTTTAGATTCACAAGGGTAACAGGAGAAATTGGACCCCAGTAATTGTTGCGCAGTTTGTCCTGAGTATGCTGGTACCCCATATGTGGGGGTAAACCACTGTTTGGGCACACGTCAGGGCTCGGAAGTGAGGGAGCACCATTTGACTTTTTGAATACGAGATTGGTTGGAATCAATGGTGGCGCCATGTTGCGTTTGGAGACCCCTGATGTGCCTAAACAGTGGTAACCCCTCAATTCTAACTCCAACACTAACCCCCCACACCCCTAACCCTAATCCCAACTGTAGCCATAACCCTAATCACAACCCTAACCACAACCCTAATTCCAACCCTAACCCTAAGGCTATGTGCCCACGTTGCGGATTCGTGTGAGATATTTCCGCACCATTTTTGAAAAATCGGCGGGTAAAAGGCACTGCGTTTTACCTGCGGATTTCCAGTGTTTTTTGTGCGGATTTCACCTGCGGATTCCTATTGAGGAACAGGTGTAAAACGCTGCGGAATCCGCACAAAGAATTGACATGCTGCGGAAAATACAACGCAGCGTTTCCGCGCGGTATTTTCCGCACCATGGGCACAGCGGATTTGGTTTTTCATATGTTTACATGGTACTGTAAACCTGATGGAACACTGCTGCGGATCCCCAGCCAAATCCGCACAGTGTGCACATAGCCTAATTCTAAAGGTATGTGCACACGCTGCGGAAAACGCTGCGGATCCGCAGCAGTTTCCCATGAGTTTACAGTTCAATGTAAACCTACGGGAAACAAAAATCGCTGTGCCCATGCTGCGGAAAAACTGCACGGAAACGCAGCGGTTTACATTCCGCAGCATGTCACTTCTTTGTGCGGATTCCGCAGCGGTTTTACAACTGCTCCAATAGAAAATCGCAGTTGTAAAACCGCAGCGAAATGCGCAGAAAAACCGCGGTAAATCCGCCATAAATCCGCAGCGGTTTAGCACTGCGGATTTATCAAATCCGCAGCGGAAAAATCCGCAGAGGACCAGAATACGTGTGCACATACCGAAACCCTAACCCTAGCCCTAACCCTAACCCTACCCCTAACCCTAGCCCTAACCCTAACCCTATTCTAACATTAGTGGAAAAAAAAAATTTCTTTATTTTTTTATTGTCCCTACCTATGGGGGTGACAAAGGGGGGGGGGGGTCATTTATTATTTTTTTTATTTTGATCACTGAGATATAATCTCTTTCAGTGATCAAAATGCACTTTGGAACGAATCTGCCGGCCGGCAGATTCGGCGGGCGCACTGCGCATGCGCCCACCATTTTGGAAGATGGCGGCGCCCAGGGAGAAGACGGACGGGACCCCGGCTGGATCGGTAAGTATGATGGGGTGGGGGGGGGACCACGGGGGGGGGGGGGGGATCGGAGCACGGAGGGGGGAATCGGAGCGCGGGAGGGGTGGAACGGAGCACGGGGGCGTGGAACGGAGCACGGGGGGGGCTGGAATGGAGCACGGGGGGGTGGAACGGAGCACTGGGGGGGTGGATCAGAGTGCAGGGGGGGTGATTGGAGCACGGGGGGGTGATTGGGGCACGGGGGGAGCGGACAAGAGCACGGGGGGGAGCGGAGCACTGGACGGAGGGGAGCCGGAGCAGTGTACCGGCCAGATCAGGGGGCTGGGGGGGGCGATCGGTGGGGTGGGGGCACATTAGTATTTCCAGCCATGGCCGATGATATTACAGCATCGGCCATGGCTGGATTGTAATATTTCACCCGTTATAATAGGTGAAATATTACAAATCGCTCTGATTGGCTGTTGAAAGTGAAACTGCCAATCAGAGCGATCGTAGCCACGAGGGGGTGAAGCCACCCCCCCGGGCTAAACTACCACTCCCCCTGTCCCTGCAGATCGGGTGAAATGGGAGTTAACCCTTTCACCCGATCTGCAGGGACGCGATCTTTCCATGACGCCACATAGGCGTCATGGGTCGGATTGGCACCGACTTTCATGACGCCTACGTGGCGTCATGGGTCGGGAAGGGGTTAACATACTTTTTTTGCAAAAAAAACGTATTAACTAAATACCCTGTATTTTTTCATTTTTTGACTACAGGTTTCTATAGACTTGTTCACTGTGCAAGTAGCCCATGTGTTTTTGGTTTTATAATTGTTCTCTTGTTTCTACAAGACTGGGGAGTCCACCACTCCTCTGTGGGACATTTGCATTGCAGCTGTTCCATCCTGCATGTTCTACATGGATATTTTCTCTCCGAACTCTGTTCATGCAGGTACTATACAGATGATCAGGTTTTTAAATACATCAGATAGGGATTATATACATAATAATAATAATTTTATTTATATAGCGCCAACATATTCCGCAGCGCTTTACAAATTATAGAGGGGACTTATACAGACAATAGACATGACAGCATAACAGAAATCACAGTTCAAAATAGATACCAAGAGGAATGAGGGCCCTGCTCGCAAGCTTACAAACTATGAGGAAAAGGGGAGACACGAGAGGTGGAAACATTAGATAGGACTGCTCTATTATGGGTATACCTTGGCGATTGGTGGAGCAGCTTAACATACTTTTTTTTGCAAAAAAAACCGTATTAACTAAATACCCTGTATTTTTTCATTTTTTGACTAGCACTTGCTTATTTACTGTGACTTTTTTACAACAGAGTATTTTTTTACCTCTCTGTGCGTGTTTGTGTCTCATATATATATACACAAATACTAAAAAATACTTTGTACCCATAAATGTTTTTATGAAAAAAAAAGTACACATCTGGTATCGCCGCATTCGGAGTGGCTCGACCTATAAACTGTCCCACTAGATAACCCCTTTAAAACAGATGCTTTATCATTCTGCCGAACAAAACACAATCAAACAGACTAATATAAAAAAAATATGGTATCTCTGAAAACTCAACCTTGTCCCGCAAAAAAAAAAAACTAAAAAAGCTGCCATACAGCTCCATCAACGGGGGAAAAAAAAAAAGTTATAGCTCTCAGAATAAAGTGATGGAAAAATAATTACCGTATTTCTACAAAATAGTTTTCATTGTATAAAAGTGCCAAAACACACAAAAAAATTATATAAATGTGGTATTGCTGTAATCGCACTGACCCAAAGAGTAAAGCTGCCTTATCAATTTTACCACACGCGGAATGACATTTAAAAAAAAAAAAATCCTGAATTGCTGTTTGTTAATTCTGCCTCCCAAAAATCAGAATCGAAAGCAATCAAAATCGAAAGTGAACAAAAAAAAGTAATGTTGCAAAAATGGTACCAATAAAAATTTCGACTCGTCCCACAAAAAAAACAAGCCATTACATGACTCTTAGTCGAAATCTGGAAAAATTATAGCTATCTAAATATGGCGATACAAAAACTTGTTTTTGAAACAAAAAAAGCGTCTTTTAGTGTGTGACAGCAGCAAAACATGAAAAACCCAATATAAACCTGATATCGCTGTAATCGCACCAACCTGAAGAATAAAGTTGTCTAATCATTTCATAAAGAACGGTGTAAAAAAAAAAATCAAACCAATTCTTCACCTGCTGTTGATTTGTTCATTCTGCCTCACAAAGACTGTAGTAAGGGTCGGCTCACATTTAAGCTGCGGTTCTACGCTGAGGGCTTACACCAGAGTTTTAGTGTAAATCTCTGAAATATGGGAATCAGACGGAACTCTATAGATTCCTTATAATGAGGCAGATGGAAACAATGTGGACGCCATCTAGCCTGCCTATGATGTCCCTCTTTTTAGGCGTGCATAAAAGTAAGGTCACAGTTTTGTGCAATTCTTAAAAAAAAAAAAAAAAGACACTGCTAAACACAGGCAAGACGGAGTCCAGAGTAACTCTGCTGCCTAATTATAGTGAATGGATCCCTCAAAAGTTTCATCTGAATTAGTCTCTCAGAGATTTAGATGGAAAGCCTGATGTAAGTGCTCTTCGTAGAGTGCAGGATAAATGTGATCCCAAATGCTGTACAAAATGTTCCCAATAGAAGCTTCAACTCAATCCATAATAAAAGTAAGTCCCCTCTCAGGTCTGTCATCTGTTAACAGAAATATAGGGGGATTCCACGTTACCGGTAATACAAAGGCTCTGGAAAAGCCAAATCCAAATATCCCCTCCCTCCTTGCTTAACCCCAGTGTGCCTAAATCACATTTAGCATCCACATATTTATCATTTCTGAAGCAATGAGAGTCCGCCTAATATACAAGTGCATGACCTGGGCACAATGTACGGGCACTACAACGTTCTCGTTACTACAACGGCAGTTTCCAATTTTCACTCAGTAATATCCAATACTGCTTGTTTCTGAAAAACAGCCAAATCGCCACTACACGTGTAGATAAATTCCCAAAGGGGTATAATTTCCAAAATGGGGTCACTTGAGGGAGGATCCTGCTCTTCTAGCACTTTGGGGCTCTGAATATGGAGTCTCTGTACTATTTTAGGAAAATCTGGCTTCAAGAGGCAAATAGCTCTCCGTCCTTCCCGAGTCTCACTGTGTGGCTAAGCAGTACTGTACGGCCACATATGGGGTATTTCTAGATTCAGCAAAAAATGTGGGGCAAATGTTGGTGCCATTTTTACCCATTTCCCAGTATGAAAAAGTAAAATCTGGGGCTAAAACAAAATATTGGTGGTAAAATGTATTTTTTTTCATCACTGCTCAATGGTATAAAATTCTGTGACCCACCTGTGGTGCCAACATTATCACTGCACCCCTAGATTAATTCACTGAGAGGTGTAGTTTGTAAAATGGAGTATTTTATTGGGGGGGGGTTCTGCTGTTCTGGAACCTCAGGGGATCTGACAATGTGACATAGCACCCTCAAAATAATCCAGCAAAACCTTAACTCCAATATTCTGAGCTTTGCACTGTGTCTCAAAAGCAGTACTTTCGACCACATATAGGGTATCGGCATACTCAGGAGAAATTGCACAACAAATTTTGAGATCCATTTTCTCCTACCCTTGTGAAAATGAAAACATTTGGGGCAAAAATGTTTTTGTGAGAAACATATTTTTGTCCATTTTCACAGATCAACAGTGCATATTTCAAAGAAGCACCTGTGGGTTCAAGGTATTCACCACACATCTCAAATTCATTGAGTGGTCTAGTTTTCAAAATGGGGTCACCTGTGATGGTTTTCCACCGTTTAGGCAAATCAGGGCTCTATAAACGTGACATGACAACCACAGAGCATTCCTTCAAAGTCTGCGTTCCAAAACGTCACTCCTTCCTTTCTGAGCCCTGGCATGTGCCCAAACAGTAGTTCCCCTAACATAAGGGGTATTTGCGTACTCCGGAGAAATTGCACAAAAAATTTTGGGGTCCATTTTATTACTTTACCCTTGTGAAAAAAAAAAAATGTGGCCTAAAAAAAAAATCTTAATTGCAGTAAAATGTGATTTATTTTCATGGCTCAACGTTATAAACTTCTGTGAAGCACCTGGGGTTTCAAGATGCAGAGCGCCGGGGACAGACAGCTGAAGGTAAGTATGTAGTGTGTTTTTTTAACGTTTACGCTGGTAACCATGGTAAACACCGATGTTTACCCTGGTTACCAGTGAAGACATCGCTGGATCGGCGTCACACACGCCGATCCAGCGATGTCAGCTGGAGATCCAGTGACTAAATAAAGTTCTGGACTTTCCTCAGCGACCAACGATCTCCCAGCAGGGGCCTGATCGTTGGTCGCTGTCACACATAACGATTTCCTTAACGATATCGTTGCTACGTCACAAAAAGCAACGATATCGTTAACGATATCGTTATGCGTGAAGGTACCTTTAGGCTCAAATGCTTCTCAGGTTCCTGTTGGTTTGTGCTTAACAGTGAGTGGCAGCAGCAGTCACAAGTCCATGTCGGGACCTCATCACTGGTTCAGGAAGTAGAAACCAGAAAGGAAATGGAAAGCATCAGAAATAAAGCAGCAGACGACTGATCAGGAAAGTATGGATAGTATGGATCATTTTGACTGGATAACCTGTTTAAACATTTACATGTCAAAACCTAGAAAATTACACAAAACACTATATTAGGCTTTAAAAAAAGCATATGATTGCCTATGGAAAAAAATCCAGCCAACTGATTTTAGGGGTCAAGATTACAATATACTATTTTTTTTATTAGCTCTGTTGTATTCTCTATGCAAAATGGATTTTGAGTCCTCTTTAAATTTGGGGGAAAAAAATTCTTGTAAAATTTGTAAATTGGAACAATTCTCCCTCTGGGGTGGCAGAGATTAATAATGTATATTTTTATTACTGCATTCAATGTTGAGTCCATACTTGCTCCCAATGTAAAAAATGTTCATACAAAACAATTATTCATCCTACGAACAAGTCATTCTTTTTCAAATTTCCAGAGTGTGCAAGTTCTGGAAACAATTGCAACTGGAGACCAACAAGTTATCTGAAAATGACAAATACGGTAATAAAGTAATATAATCTTGAGATACGCAGGCAGATATCTCTCAATGGGTTGTTTCACCCTGGCCCTGTGATCAGCTGATCATCTGGTTAGGAAGGGGTTATCCTTGACGTCTTTCCCACGCCAACGGTCTTGATGAGGGAATACGTTGGAGTAAAAGGCACTTCTTAATAGTGGGGAGTGGGGCGCCTGGCCACACCTAGTCACGAAATGGATGAGTGTGAGTCCCCACGTCCTGTACCGGCTTTGCTCATGTTGGCATAACTGCCATCAAAACAACTAAAGTTGCAACACTTTTGAGCATCCTAGCATTTTTGCAACTTTTGAAAGCATTTTTTGTCAGTTTTGGGCATAAAAGCTTTGATGAATTTGGGCGTTGTTCTGCAATACATGGTTGAAGCTCTCTTTTGTAGGAAATCAATAGAAATGTCTGAACAAGGATGGAATTAGTAGAGCATTATTTTACCTAGTAAATATCAAAATAAGAAACTCTAAACTGAAGTTTAATTTAAGATACTTCCCATGCATAAAAAAAAGAAAAAAAAAAAAAAAAAAGAAGAGTGGTGTGAAGTTGACGCCCATAAAGATGATTAAAGAAATAAATACAACTGCCAGTGCCTAGATTTATCAAAAGTGACCTGCAGTTGCTGTTATACGATATTGACATTGTACTAATGTAAGTAAGAACGCTCTCAGAAAAAAATGACTTCACAGAAAAAGGAAATGTATTCCTCTGTAGCTGTAATTTTATTAAACTATCAGTTACTTAGCATTTTACTTACAAATTTAGTTAACGGTATCCAATCAAAACACTATTTTGGCTGATAAACACAAATTCCGAATAACAGTAGGTAACATGTAGATGGTACAATAATGGCTTTGTACTGTACTGAGCTCATATTTGTGGATTACCTATTACTTGAACAAGATGATTATCACAATTACAATTTCTGTATACCCAAGGTTTTTTTTTTTCAACATCTAAAAAGAATAAAATAATATATCTATGAATTACAATGGTTTCGAAGAAGAAGAAAAAAAAAAAGGGACCATGGACCATCAGGCCTTCCTCAGACATTATAGGGATGGCATCAGTAAAGCCCAATGAGGGAAATCTAACGGCTATAATCCAAGATACACATTAGATGGGTGTTGACTAGAGATGAGAGAGTATACTCCTTGCTCGGGTTTTCCCGAGCACGCTCGGGTGATCTTCGAGTATTTGTTAGTTTTCGTCGCCTCAGCTGCATGATTTACGGCTGCTGGACAGCCTGAACACGTGGGAATTCCCTAACAAACAGGCATTCCTCACATGTATTCAGCCTGTCTAGCAGCCGTAAATAATGCAGCTGTGGCAACAAAAACAAAATCTCCGAGCACTAACAAATACTCGGAGACCACCCGAGCGTGCTCGAGAAAACCCTAGAAACGAGTACACTCACTCATCACTAGTGTTGACCGAACAATGATTCAGCCAATTATTTGGCCAACAGACATTTTTGCCACCTCTCATACAAAGAAAGCTGCCAGACAACAAATCTGCTAACGGCTTATCTCTGGGAGAAGAAATGGATTAGCAGTCCGAAACTGTCTGATCAACAACCTCCCTTGACAGTTTTCTGGCACCCCCATACACAGAGTGTCAACTGAACCCACCGATATCAGCGGGTGTGGCTGACAGTCTAATGTGCATTGTGGTCTTATGTCAGAATTGCCTTCACATAATTTATTCTAAGAATTTGAATGGCTGGTCAAAAAACTGCTCCTTCCATTTACAAAAAAAATTAAACGTTAGGTTGACTTTAATCACTAGCTTTTACCACCTTACTTTTTTTGTAAACATTTAAAAACATGTCATAGGGAAACTCTTACCATGAACAAGAAACTTCCCTTTCATAAAGACAGTTTTTTTTGTTTTGTTTTTTTGTTTACAAATTAAAACTACGCATTCACGTTGTGAACACTGCAACAAAGCAGAGAGATAACGAAAAGCATAAGTTACTAAACATTGACTAAGGCTGGTTTCAGACTTGTGTTTCCGTGCGGGCGCCGTACACCTCAAATCGCCAAATGCGGACACATCCGAATACAATACATGTCCCTGCGTACCCAATGTTAAAGATAGGTACGTAGGGAAATGCTGGACGCAGCCAGAAGTAGGCGGAGCTTTACAGAGGAAGCAAGGAGGAAGTACGCTGCCATCCACAGCTCACAGGAACACAGCCTTAAAGAAGCACTCCTCCCATCAACATTTTTAGCATCTTAATACATTGCAATCCTCATATTATACAGCACTATGCACTTACAATTGCTCATTTTACCTTTCTACTCAGTTAGTTCTTCACTTTTCCATTAGGTCTATGACATCAAGTGATTAAAAATTGACTGACTAAGGTTAACAAGAGGTTAATTTTCCCAGTATAAGGCTAGTTTCACACTAGCGTTCGGCAGGGCTGCAGACGAAAGCCTTATTCCTCCATGAAGCCTCGCCCACTTCCTCGCCTCTTCCTTCAGCTCCGCCTACGTCTGCATGCGTCCTGCGTACCCCATCTTTAACATTGGGTACACAGGCAATGCGGATGTATGCGGATGCCTCCGCATGCATCGTTTTGAAGCTGCATCGACACCAACAAAATCCTAACATGTTGCGTTTGACACAGGTCAGAGAAGCGTCAAGACGACGCATGCAGAGGCATCCACATACATCCGTATGGCCTATCCGTATGTTAAAGATAAGGTACACAGGACGCATGCAGACGTAGACGGAGCTGAAGGAAGAGGTGTGACAGTGGGCGGGGCTTTCGTCCGCAGCCCTGCCAAATGCTAGTGTGAAACCAGCCTAAAGGTACAGTCACACTCAGCGATGCTGCAGCGATATAGACGACGAGCCGATCACTGGAGCGTCGCTGTTTAGGTCGCTGTAGAGACGTCAAACACAGTTACTCCAGAACGATGCAGGAGCGATCCAGTGACGTAACGGCGACTCACTTATCGTTCTCGCTGGTTGTTAGCTCCATGTAAAAACATTGCTGGCATCGTTGCTTTTGATGTCAAACATGACAATACACGTCGACCTGACGACCAAATAAAGTTCTGGACTTTTAGCTCCGACCAGCAATGGCAAAGCGGGATCCAGATTGCTGCTGCGTGTCAAACACAACAAGATCGCTATCCAGGACGCTGCAACGTCACGGATCGTTGTCGTTCTCGTTGTAAAGTTGCTGAGTGTGACGGTACCTTAAGTCATCAGTCACTGCAGAAATCCCTGGGGGGGGGAGAGGGGAGAGGAAGGAGCAGCTGGGTCAGGAGGTGAAGAGGGAAATGATAAATGCAGGGAAAAGAGACTTCCTGTTTCTACACAGACCAGAGAAAATTGACAAATTAGCTGGATAGAAATTGCAATTGCAAGTACACAATGCTATATAATATTACTGAAATAGATTAAGAGGATAAAAACTTTGATGGGAGGAGTGCTTCTTTCATATAGGAACATATTTACAGTTTAGTTGGAAATGTTCTTTTAATGTATTTACAGAGGAACCACACATACATCTACATAACTCCATAAAATAAACAGCTCGTAGTCGTCGCAGAAATCCTGAAAAAAAGTCTCACAAAGCCATAGAGTAAGTTTATAAAATATTCTAGTCTCTTTAAAGTCACCACTATTAAAATAATCATTCACATTTCTAAAATATTGATGAAATTATAAATAATAACAACAAATAAAAGATTGTCAGAAAGAGGTTGAATGATTGTTAGTCATGTCCCACGGTTGTGAGTAGTGAATATTTATGACAATTCTCTGATTTCCTGTGGTTACTTAAAATAACTGTTCTTATTTTCTTGGGGGAGAATGACATCAAGAAGATAAATGCCACAGCAATTAGTTAATATTATAATACTACAGCAGGCAAAGTAAATTCTCATCATCATTATGTTAATCTCCAGTTTGTTCTCCATGGTTCCCATGTAACTCAAAGAATCAGGTCTCCTAAGTCTCTTTTTCAGAATATGTTTTGCTTTCCAGGATCTCAATGGAGCGGCAGATGCTGCCATTACAGCAGCTTATACAGGTACAATCAGCAGCTGCCATGGCATTTGTAATGAACTGACCTTCTTCCGAGTTTGTCTTTGAGCATTGATCTAGTACTTCTAAGTTTCCCCAACTGCTGTGCGAAATTATGGTCTATTCTTCTATTTAAAACATCCTAATATTTGTGTGTTCGAACAAAGAAGCATATGGGCACATCCTCACATGGAGCTGATATTGTGCATTTACATTCAGACAGGAATGGATGACATTTCTTTTGGCATTACACGGATTATATGACTGTATATAAATAAATAAATATATATATATATATATAGTATATTTTTTAACTAGAACATTGTCATTATTTGTAAATGATGCACTGTAAAAATGTTTAAAAAGTTTGTGTATTGTTGATCAAGACAAAAAAAAAATAGATGCAAATCATGTTAATCTACACAAATCCACTTGATCCCCAATTTTTACTCTGTAGACAATCTCACATTTGCTCACTCACAATGAACTTGAGTGAGTGCAACTCCAAATACATTGCAATCAATATTCTTAAAAGAAAAAAGTTGTTTGTGAACATGGTAAATTTTGTGCAGCATTAGACGCAAGTAAAAGGCATCAATCAGTGTGTCTGCATCTGTGATGTCGTTTGTAGGACAGTTTCCTTTTCCAATGCCCCATAATTCTGCAACATATTTATGAAAAGGTCACTACACTTGTTGCAATTTTCAGTGTAAGGCTTCTTTCACACTTCCATCGGTCGGGGTGCGTCAGGATGCGTCAGGATGCAGTGAAGCGACATATCAACGGATGTGTTGAAAATAGTGGAAAACGTGTGCAACGCATCCAGAGTTATGACGGATGTGTCGAATGAGTTGCCGGACAAATTTTAAGGTAAAATTTCTGGCGAGAGAGAGAGCGATAGAGAGAGAGAGCGATAACCAAGGAGTCAGCCTTCTTGCCAAAGAACTTAAAGACATTGTACTCAGAGTCCCCGGACCAAGAACCCATACAAACCGAAAACCTATAGAAAGAGCACCAACTAACAATCCAAAAACGTAATATGCTCAACGAACTGGAAACTGCAACCTGTATGCAAAACCAGTCTATGAGAGACACAAACCATGGAAGACACCACCCTCCCCACACAGAGTGAAACAGAGCAGTGAGCTGGCAGAAATAAAGACCATGATCAGCTCCATATGCAAGAAACTCACGCGACTGGACCAATTGCCTACAACAAGGTCACCAGTCAGCAACCCAAGATGTCCTATGCAGGACAGCCGATTACAAGGTATACAGCTACACAATGTCAACTCTAATCATTAGTGGCTGGAACATCCAGGGCCTGAACACCTCAGCCTTCGAATACAAGACAAACGACCCAGACTTTAACCAAAGACATTGATATACAGATCCTCCTTGAAACATGGACTAAGGCCAATAATGAATCCTATGTCCCCATCGGATACAGGGAATTCTCTGTCTCCGCCCTGAAAAACAAAATCATCAAACAGGGCCGGAGCTCAGGAGGAATATTAGTATGGTACAAAGAAGAGCTCCATGAACATAGAGCAGTGAAGAGAGGAGACAGCCACATCTGGATAAGAATAAGCCGCTCCATTCTCACATCCGTGGCCGACATCTACCTCTGTGCAGTGTACGTAGCTCCTCCAGAGTCTCCATACTTCAACCAAGATAGCTTTGAGACCCTAAAGACTGAAGCTGCCCATTTCCAGACTTTTGCCAACGTTCTCATCTACGGAGACCTCAACGCAAGAACGGGAAGAGAAAGAGACTACCTGACCACTGATGGAAACATCTATATACTTGGAGCAAATACCGACTGTGACAACCCAGTACACACCGACAGGAACAGCTATGATTGCACATTTAATAAAAGCGACAGAACGCTGTTGAACCTATGCCGAAGCTTTGGACTTCGTATCCTCAATGGCCGCACCAAGGGAGACTCACTGGGAAGACATACCCTAAACTCCCATGTGGGCAGCAGTGTGATAGACTATGCCATCACAGATATGGACCCTACAAATATTGGCGCCCTTATAGTCACCCCACAAACACATCTGTCAGACCATAACCAACTGCTCCTATACATCAAATCCACGAAGAAATCACCCTCACAAACCCCGCAAAAGACTGGCCTCTTTAGCCTGCCACCATCCTTCAAATGGTCCAAGATGTCGGCCCCAAAATACAAAGATGCCATCAACAGATCAGAGATCAAGGAGAAGCTCCAATGTTTCCATAATAACGTGTATGAACTCATCCTAGAAGGAGTACACCTAGCGGTAAGAGACCTTAACGACATTCTATGCGCCATGGCAGAAATGTCTGACCTGAAAAGAAGCATCAACAAGAGACCGAGTAAACAAAATCCCAACAACTGGTTTGACAAAGAATGCAAGACCATACGGAAGGCCCTAAGAATGGCCTCAAATAAAAAACACAGAGACCCCAACAACCCCACTCTGAGAGAAGCCTACCACACCGTACAACGAAATTACAAAGCCATCCTCAGAAAGAAAAAGCAAAACGACATCTCTACCAAACTCCTCCAACTCCAAGATGCCCTTGAAGACAACACATTTTGGGAACTGTGGAATCACCTTGGATCCAACCAGAAAAGCAACAGCCTCCACATCCAGAGCGGCAACATCTGGCTCCAGTACTTCAAGGACCTCTACAATGACATCCCAAATAAAGACCTCAACCTGGCACAAAAAGAGCTTGTGAAAAAACTGAAAGATATGGAGGAAAAGTTCAAAGATTTCCAAAATCCTCTAGATACACCAATCACACTGACATAAATAACAGAAAGGATCAAACAAATAAAAAGGTAAAAAAGCCAGTGGTCCAGATGGGATCCTCCCAGAAATGCTGAAATACAGCCCTCCAGACATCCAGGCTGCGATAACAAAACTATTTAATATTGTACTGCAGGCCGGCTGCTTCCCCAAAAACTGGAACCAAGGCCTCATAACCCCTATAAACAAAAATGGGGACAAGTACGACCCAGCAAACTACCGAGGGATGTGTGTCAGCAGCAACCTTGGTAAACTCTTCAACTGCATCCTGAACAAGAGGATCCTCACCTTCCTCACCAAGCACAACGTACTCAGCAAGAGCCAAGCAGGGTTCATGCCAAACCACCGCACCACTGACCACATCTACACTCTGCACAGCCTCATCAAGAGCCACGTCCACAATACAAAGAACGGAAAGATATATGCTTGTTTTGTGGACTTCAAGAAGGCCTTCGACTCAGTGTGGCACCCAGGACTATTCCTAAAACTGCTGGGGAGCGGAATAGGAGGCAAAACATATGACATCATCCGAAGCTCCTACACTGAGAACAGTTGCAGTGTGAAGGTCAACGGAAGGAGGACGGCCTATTTCCAACAGAGTCGATGAGTGAGACAGGGCTGCAGCCTCAGTCCAACGCTCTTTAACATCTACATCAATGAGCTGGCAGTGGCCCTAGAGTCCTCCTCAGCACCAGGTCTCACCCTCCATGACACCTTGGTGAAATTTCTGCTGTATGCAGATGACCTCGTGCTGTTATCACCAACTGAGAAAGGCCTCCAAGACCATCTGAAAATCCTAGAGACCTTCAGTAGCACATGGGCACTGCCAATCAACGAGAAAAAAAAACTAATATCATGGTGTTCCAGAAAAGAAAGCAGAAACCCACCGGCCATCCTACCTTTATGATAGACAAGCGTCCACTTACAGAAACCAACTGCTACACCTACCTGGGCCTAGAACTCAGCCAGTCAGGGATCTTCAAGCAAGCAATAGAGTTACTAAAAGACAAGGCATCCAAAGCCTTCTATGCCATCAGAAGGCGTCTGTACCACCTCAAGGCACCAGTAACCGTATGGCTAAAAATTTTTGACTCCATCACTGCCCCAATCCTTCTATACGGTAGTGAGGTCTGAGGCCCAGTCTCTACCCAAACTGGTCAAAGTGGGACGCTGGGCCGACAGAAATATTCCACCTAGAGTTCTGCAAGCATCTTCTCCAAGTTCATCGGAGCACATCAAATAGCGCCTGCCGAGCAGAGCTGGGCAGATTCCCACTTCACATCGCAATAAAGAAGAAGGCATTGTCATTCAAGGCTCATCTACAAAGTAGCAGTCCCAGCTCCTACCATCATAAAGTCCTCCTACACCAGGAAACCTCAGGAAGCCTCCCAAGAAAAAGTACCCAAAGCCAGTCTGACCAAGCCATCAACCTCCATGGCCTGACAAAAGGTGAAATCCAGAAAATGGTACACAAAGTCAAAGAGGAATATCTCAGCATCTGGAGGAACGACAAACAAATCCAAGAAACTGACAATATACCGGAATCTACAGAGGGAGTACAAACTGGCCCCATATCTAGAGAAACTAGAAAACCCCAAAGATTGCCAGATCCTGAGCCGGTACAGACTGAGCGACCACAGCCTACTCATCGAATCCGGGTGAGACCGACAGAACTACAAGCCCCGAGAGAGCAGACTCTGCCAGCAGTGCCCCCAGGAGGCCGTGGAGGATGAGGCCCACTTCCTGCTGAGGTGCCCCAAATACTCCGCAGTGAGGGACACTCACTTCAAGAGACTGTCTGATCTCCTCCCAGACTTCACCTCCAAGGAGGAGGAAGAGAAACTGCCGATAATACTGGGGGAAGAGGAAAGTGCAGTGGCCGTAGCAGCGGAATATGTCAGTGCCTACAACAGACTAAGAGGAGCCTGATATGTCATGGACTCCTGTACCCCAACACTGGACATATCCCTATCCCCCGACTAAAGAGCCTGATATGTCATGGACTCCTATACCCCACCCTGGAAACATCCCCTATCCTCTAAAAGGAATTTGATATACCCTGGACCTCTATATGCCTCCCTCCCCCACCCCCGTATTTTTACCATATGCTTTGGCAATGCTAACATGTACTTAGTCCTGCCAATAAAGCTCATTTGAATTGAATTGAGAAAGCGATAGAGAGAGAGAGCGATAGAGAGAGCGATAGAGAGAGCGATAGAGAGAGAGAGCGATAGAGAGAGAGAGGGCGATAGAGAGAGAGAGCGATAGAGAGAGAGAGCGATAGAGAGAGAGAGAGCGATAGAGAGAGAGCGCGATAGAGAGAGAGAGCGCGATAGAGAGAGAGCGCGATAGAGAGAGAGCGCGATAGAGAGAGAGCGCGATAGAGAGAGCGCGATAGAGAGCGCGATAGAGAGCGCGATAGAGAGCGCGATAGAGAGCGCGCGATAGAGAGAGCGATAGAGAGAGAGAGCGATAGAGAGAGAGCGATAGAGAGAGAGAGCGATAGAGAGCGAGAGAGCGATAGAGAGAGAGAGCGATAGAGAGAGAGAGCGATAGAGAGAGAGCGATAGAGAGAGAGCGATAGAGAGAGAGAGCGATAGAGAGAGAGCGATAGAGAGAGAGCGATAGAGAGCGATAGAGAGAGCGATAGAGAGAGAGAGCGATAGAGAGAGAGAGCGATAGAGAGAGAGAGCGATAGAGAGAGAGAGCGATAGAGAGAGAGAGCGATAGAGAGATTTTTTTTTAATCCCTTATTAGAAAATCCTTCCGGGCATGCTCAGAACACAAAAACATGATAAGTCTCTGGATTCCTTTATTTCACAGTCAGCGACGCATCCTGCGCCCATAGGCTTCCATTATAGCCAGCGAAGGGCAGCGTAGGATGCGTCACTGATCGATTTTCCGACGTGCAAAAAAATGTTCCTCTGAACGTTTTCTCCGCCCGATGGACCGTTTTTTGCCGACGGATCCAGTGCACGACGGATGAAATGGATGGCCATCTGTCACAATCCGTCGCTACTACAAGTCTATGAGAAAAAAACAGGATCCTGCAGAAAAATTTGCAGGATCCCGTTTTCTCAAAACTCAACTGATTGTGACGGAAGATGAAAGACGGAAGTGTGAAAGTAGCCTTAGCGTCTGTTCTTACTGCAGCATTCCCTCGTGTATTTGCTCGGTTTTCTATCAGGCACTGAGAAGCAAATTGATGAAGTCTGAAATCAGACTTTCACGACAGAGGGAATTTCTTTTTTTGTGTTTTGTTTCAGTTTCTTGGGTTCCCCAATTCCCAGAGCCATGATTTTTTTTTTTTTTTTTTTGCGGGACAAGTTGTACTTTTGAACAACACCATTGATTTTACCGTATAGTATACTGAAAAATGGGGAAAAAATCCAAGTGCAGTGAAATCGCAAAAAAGTGTGCAATTCCAGATTTTTTTTTTTTAAATTTACAATGTTCACTAATTGCTAAAACTGACCTGCCATTAATATTCTACAGGTCAATACGAGTTTTCAGATACCAAACAGGTATTAGGTTCTTTTTTTTAAGTGGTGAAAAAAAAATCTAAAGTTTTTATTTTTAAACCCAAAGTGCCATTTCCAGAGGTCTGTTTCCATTTTTCGGCATCTGGGGCTGGGTGAGGGAATATTTTTTTGCACGCTGAGCTGATGTTTTTATTTATACCATTTTCAGGTAGATATGATGTTTCTCATTACTCCGTTTACCAACTGGACTCATTACTTTATATTTTGATAGAATCGGTGTTTTTTTATTATTGTTATATTTTGAATGTGGTAAAAGGGGGGAGATTTGAACTTTTATATATTTTTTTTTTACTTGTTTCAATTGTTGGGACGTGGACTATGAATCAATTTACGTGGCTCAGATAAGTAACTTGTTTTAGTTTCGATAGCTTGCTGGCCACAAACATTTATGGCAATAGATTTCATACTATATGTGGCACAGCGGTACCAGGAGAACTTGGTGAACACATATGTATTGGACGGTACCAGAGCTTGCTATGAAACTATTTCTATTCTTTTGGCTCACAATTTACTAGAGAGTAGATCTGGATGTTAGATTGAAATTAGAGGGCAATATATACATAGTCATTTTGGATTTGCTCTTTTTCTTTAGTCATGCTAATGACAGTTACAGCATGAGCCTTTAATATGAGGGTAATTTGTAGTCCTTTTAATGGATACTGTTTGGCAACTCCCAATAAACTCGTGAATACTAGAGGGTTTATTTCCATTTCTATCTTAGGAGAGGCTATTTTATACATTTTTATAGCCAAAGGAATTAGCTATTTGTGTGCGTAGTGGTGGGTCTTGGGTTGGGTAGCTGACGGGGCCTTAAGGGATAGAAGGGACAGCCGTCGCGGAGTGGGGGCACCGTGTCGAACTTAGGGTGCCAACCTCCACTGTCAGGAAGGTACAGCGTGTGTAGGACTTTATTAGGGCCACATTAGGTTTGCGTACCATTATCTTTAATTTGGCACTTTCCAGATTAGTAAGTACCCTTGTACTTCAGTTTGGTGATGGTAATTTATGAATTTGTCTAGTGTTGATCATTTGGTCTTTTTAAATATTTATGAATAAAAAAATGCTTTTAGGGTTTTGTTTTTCTGTAGTTTAGTTTATTTCTAATATACCCTAGTTACCATTTAGGTTGGCTTCTTGATTTGAGAAAAAATGAATAATGGGATTGGAGACGGTTGGCAGATACTGTACAGGCGCTAAAATGTAACTTGGCTTTGTTATACAGCGATGCCTTTCAGCAGCTGTGTATACATTTTTCATTTCCATCTATGACTTAGTGTCAAGGAGCGCCTCCATTATTAGCCGACAAGCTTATTTAGAAGTGATGGACTAGGATGTAGTGTTTCCATCATATGACCGCATAACTGGAAAAAGAACCTATATGTTCAAACATTGTGTTTTTTTTCAGTACGGTAGGTTTTTTTATGCAAATCTTCATGTGCATTTTATAGTACCAGAAAAGTCTGAGATTTCAGAAATGCCATGCACACAGTTTGTTTTTGTTTTTTTGTCCTCAGTATTTTGTGCAATACCTTTATTTTTGCAAAATGCAGCATGTCACTTCTTTCAGCGCAAAAAAAACGCAGAAAAAAATGCACGTATCAGTTTTTGGTGCCAAAACTTGATGAAGTATAATCAGATTTTTTTTTTCAATGCACTAAACTTTATATGCATGCACAAGAAACAGAATGTACCATGAAAACAAAATGCAGGGGGAAAAAAACACCAAAACCGCAGCAAAAACACTACAAAAACTAAGCCAAAACCTGCTTTTTTGAAGCAAGTTTCTTACACGGTGGCTCAGTGATTAGCACAGCAGCCTTGCAGCGCTGGAGTCCTGGGTTCAAGCCCCACCAAGGACAACATCTGCAAAGAGTTTGTATGTTCTCTCAGTGTTTGCGTGGGTTTCCTCCGGGTACTCCGGTTTCCTCCCACATTCCAAAGACATACTGATAGGGAATTTAGATTGTGAGCCTCAACGGGGACAGCGACGATAATGTGTGCAAACTGTAAAGCGCTGCGGAATATGTTAGCGCTATATAAAAATAAAGATTATTATTTATTACTGCCAAGAGAGCTGTTATTGCCTGTGGGAAAAAAAACCTCATAACAAAACCCAACATGTGTATACAATAAACTTGGCACTCAAATCGGTTGTAAGGTGAAGTTAATTGACTTTATTGCACGTCCCAGATACAGTTTCAACAGTTAAACGTTTTCGGTCCCACTGGATCTTCTTCAGAACAATTTCCAATTTATCTGGTTAACCTGGTTACAACATGTGGAAGGAAAAATCACCTTCTAACGAGAAACTGTGGAGCAATGCAATAAATGGGAAAACGAAGGGCCTCTAGGCGAACTAAGCCGCTAATGGAGTCTGTGGCCCATAATCAGGATGAGGAGCTCAGATCTGCGTGGCGCTGGATCGCCAGAGAGGATCGCCAGGAGCTCCTCATCCTGATTATGGGCCACAGACTCCATTAGCGGCTTAGTTCGCCTAGAGCCCCTTCGTTTTCCCATTTATTGCATTGCTCCACAGTTTCTCGTTAGAAGGTGACTTTTCCTTCCACATGTTGTAACCAGCTTAACCAGATAAATTGGAAATTGTTCTGAAGAAGGTCCAGTGGGACCGAAAACGTTTAACTGTTGAAACTGGATCTGGGACGTGCAATAAAGTCAATTAACTTGACCTTACAACCGATTTGAGTGCCAAGTTTATTGTATACATTGATTGACGGGTTGGAGACCCTACTTGAGCACCATATCTCACCATCCAGCAGAGTGCCGTGTTTTGTACATTTATTAAAACCCAACATGTGAACATAGCCTTAAAGTTTTTTCAAATTTTTAGACACCCTAAAATTCCTGCAGCAGAAGCAGCTCGGAGTAATGCGTGTCCAATGTATAACTTCTGATAACTTTCTACTAAATGTGTGATACAGAAAGGTGTAGACACAAAGTTGCTAGAAGAGTACTATGCAAATTGTCTCTTCAGAGAAAAAGAGGACAAACTCTATAGCGCCACCTGTTGGAAGTAGCGATCCTACAAGTCACAATCAACCCTTTAACAAGTCGTGCAATATGACTTAGGATAAAAGCCAAATCAATAGAAGAGTACTAATCATTAATTAAGAAAAAAAATTACATGAGCAAGAAAGTAAGAATATTAAGTGTAAACCGTCATGTCTGTGCTTTATTCTTCACAATATTCACCTATAGCCATAAAATGGAAATCAACGTCATAGAATGTAAGTCCGCAAGGACAGGGTCTTCTCCCCTCTGTACCAGTCTGTCATTGTAAATTTGTTTACTTTAAACGATACCTATAAGGCTAGGTTCACATTGCGTTACTGCAGTCCGTTCAATGCATGCATTAAACGGACTGCGTTAACGCAAGTGCTGAAAAAGATCGTGTTATGCGATGGCGCTAGCGGTGACGGACCCATAAATGCTGCATCCCGCGTCCGAGGGTCCATCACAAAATGACGGCACATCGCTAGCGCATGCCCATTATGACATGCGTTGGCGATGTGCCCGATAATAGGGGTTAATGGCAGTGTTAACGGACTGCGTTACACCGCATTATACCACGGTGTAACGCAGTCCGTCTAACGGACTGCCATAACGCAATGTGAACGCAGCCCAACTCTGTACATAACCCCTTTCTCATGTACAGCACCATGGAATTAATTGTGCTATATAAATAATAATAATAATAATAATAATAATAATAATAATAATGTGTAATGTGTAATTTGATTACAATGTGCATACAAGCATAAGCAGGACTGCGTCATACCAAGTCTGAACACTTTCACCCAGCAATAGAAAATCTTCTGACCCTTAAGCTTGTGTGACAATCTCTTGGTGACCATTACTGAGGTCATCCATGCAGTCAGATCATGCAGGAAGACTACACTACTTTTCCCAAGCACAATAAATGTTTTCTGCTGTCCACTCTGAGCTTTCATGTGGTAATAGTGCTGTTTTTTTAAGTCGTCCCCTTTGACTTTTCAAGACCTCAGAAAGGCCCCACACATCTAAATGACGACTTCCATTCATAGAGAACAATTGATATAGGCCTAAGGTCTGGCAAGCACTATGATTAATGGACAATGCCGATTTAATTTTCTTTAGGGGATTTTTGTTAAAAGTCTTCAACAGAGACGTCTCAAGTTGCTATTCATTATTTTTTTTATGCTTCACTTCAAGTTTTAAGAATGTTTCTACTGTGAAATGAACTTAAAACAAAAAGTGTTTAAAGTGATCATATGATATACCGTATATATTTTATTTTTTTTAAATGTGCATACTGTGCCTATGTACCGTATATTAATCCCCAAGGTGTAGTAAGTTATTTTATCTAACTCCAAATGCCACTTTTAGCTACAGGGAGCTGCAATGGAAAGTACTTCTACTAGTATTGCTCAGAAAAAATCCTCCTAAAAATTTTGTGCAATAAAATGACAATGTTCTTATAAAATTAATTACTTTATTGAAAATTATAAAAATAAAATATAATATATAAAAACAGTTAACAGCTGATAATAGAAGCACATATGATCATGTATGATACAGGTATAGGAAACTGAATAATTCATAATATATTATAACATACTAGGTAATACAAAAATTATAAATAAAACCGTGAAAGATTCCCTAAAAACGTCATATACTAAAGTGCATATTATTGTGAAAATATTAGATAATTCCCAAGCAACATGTGCGCAGGCGTGTAATACGGAGGACAGAGAATGAACTTCAATCCAATATTGCGGCCAGCATGCAGCCAGTGGGTAAGGAAAGGGTGAATCAAACACCTGAAAACTCTGCCCATATGACCGAAAACCGGTCCCGCCAAATTCAGGTGACAGGTTCCCTTTAACATCCACATCCAAAAAGAGTGAGCACCTAAATGTAAGGCTTCTTTCACACTTCAGTTGTTTGGCGTCAGTCACTTCCGACATAGTGACGGATCCGTCTCAATTGTTGAGAAAACGGTTCTAACGGATCCTTTTTTTGTGACGGATCCGTTACTTGGGGGTTGTCTGGGAAAAGTATCTACTTTTTGGAGCATGCGCAATTGAAAAAGCGGATTGGGGAGACGGATCCGCCGAAATGACGGTCGCGACGGATCCGTCGCCCATAGGCGGCGATTCTATGGAATGGCGGACGCGACGGATCCGTCGTGATCCGCCATTTCGGCGTTGACAAAAAACGTTATAATGTCCGTCTATGTCTAGATGACGTTCGTCAAATTTCGACGGATCCGTTGCATGGCGGATGGAACGGACGACCATCCGTCACAATCCGTCGCTAATGCAAGTCTATAGGAAAATAGCGGATCCGTCAAAAAAAAATGATGGATCCGTTATTTGAGGAAAATGGCTGTTTTAGACTGACGCCAAACAACTGAAGTGTGAAAGAGGCCTTAGCCACATAAACGATATTAACTATTTTCATAATACGCAGGATAAAAGTGGAAAAAACTGTGTACATACATGCAATATATATATATATATATATATATATATATATATATATATATATATATATATATATATATATATACATATATACACACACACACATATACATATATATATATATATATATACACACATATATACATATATACACATATATATATACATATATATATACATACATATATATATATATATATATATACATATATATATAAACATATACACATATATATATATATATATATATATATATATATATATATATATATACATATACACATATACACACACACACATATATACACACACATGCTTCTCACTGAATTAGAATATCATCAAAAAGTTACTGTATTGTTCGCTTTATAAGAAGCTCCGGATTATAAGAAGCACCCCAAATTTTGAGGAGAAAAATAGGAAAAAAAACTTTTTTAATAAAATGGTGGTGCTTCTTATAATCCATGCATCTTATTGCTTACCGGGGGTGGTGCTGTGGTGAAGCGGAGTCTCAGGGTTGCTGCTTGAGGGGGTGGGTGTTGCTGTCGCACTCTGTCCCATGCTGCCGGGTGCTGCAGCCATGCTGTGCCCCAAAGCTTGCCATAGCACTCTGTTCCTCGCTGCCACCATGCTGTGTCCCTGATGCTTGCTGCCATGCTCTTTTACTGGGTGCTGCTGCCGTGCTGTATCCATGATGCTTGCTGCCGTGCTCTTTTACCAGGTGATGCTGCCGTGCTGTGTCCCCGATGCTTGACGCCACTCTCTGTCCCATGCTGCATGGGGGAGCTCTGCAGTTCCATCCATGCTTTCCTGTGAGGTTGATTCCTTCAGGGAAAATGGCCGCCGGGAGGTGGCGCATGCGCAGATGGAGATCTCGGCAACAAGGTCTCAGGAGATGAGATTTCAGCGCTGAGATCTCATCTCCCGAGACCTCCCGGCGGCCATTTACCCAGAAAGAATCCACCGCACAGGAAAGCATGGATGGAACTGAAGAGCCCCCCCCCACGCAGCACGGTACAGAGAGCGGCAGCAAGCGCCGGTGACACAGCGCAGCGGCAGCAGCACACGGCAGCACTGGGGATAGTGTGGTAGCAAGCATCGGACACCCGCAGCGGCAGCACCGATAAGGTATATCCGCATTGTAAGACGCACCCCCCCAAATTTGGGGGGGGGGGGGGGGGGAAGTGTGTCTTACAAAGCAGAAAATACAGTAAATTCAGTTCTTCAATACAAAAAGTGAAACTCATATTATAAAGCGTAATTACTAACAGAGTGATCTATTTCAAGTGTTTATATCTGTTAACCCCTTCATGACCCAGCCTATTTTGACCTTAAAGACCTTGCCGTTTTTTGCAATTCTGACCAGTGTCCCTTTATGAGGTAATAACTCAGGAACGCTTCAACGGATCCTGGCGGTTCTGAGAATGTTTTTTCGTGACATATTGGGCTTCATGTTAGTGGTAAATTTAGGTCAATAAATTCTGCGTTTATTTGTGATAAAAACGGAAATTTGGCGAAAATTTGGAAAATTTCGCAATTTTCACATTTTGAATTTTTATTCTGTTAAACCAGAGAGTTATGTGACACAAAATAGTTAATAAATAACATTTCCCACATGTATATTTTACATCAGCACAATTTTGGAAACAAAATTTTTTTTTTTCTAGGAAGTTATAAGGGTTAACCCCTTCATGACCCAGCCTATTTTGACCTTAATGACCTGGCCGTTTTTTGCAATTCTGACCAGTGTCCCTTTATGAGGTAATAACTCAGGAACGCTTCAACGGATCCTAGCAGTTCTGAGATTGTTTTTTCGTGACATATTGGGCTTCATGTTAGTGGTAAATTTAGGTCAATAAATTCTGCGTTTATTTGTGATAAAAACGGAAATTTGGCGAAAATTTTGAAAATTTCGCAATTTTCACATTTTGAATTTTTATTCTGTTAAACCAGAGAGTTATGTGACACAAAATAGTTAATAAATAACATTTCCCACATGTCTACTTTACACCAGCACAATTTTGGAAACAAAATTTTTTTTTGCTAGGAAGTTATAAGAGTTAAAATTTGACCAGCGATTTCTCATTTTTACAACGAAATTTACAAAACCATTTTTTTTAGGGACCACCTCACATTTGAAGTCAGTTTGAGGGGTCTATATGGCTGAAAATACCCAAAAGTGACACCATTCTAAAAAATGCACCCCTCAAGGTGCTCAAAACCACATTCAAGAAGTTTTTTAACCCTTCAGGTGCTTCACAGCAGCAGAAGCAACATGGAAGGAAAAAATGAACATTTAACTTTTTAGTCACAAAAATTATCTTTTAGCAACATTTTTTTTATTTTCCCAATGGTACAAGGAGAAACTGAACCACGAAAGTTGTTGTCCAATTTGTCCTGAGTACGCTGATACCTCATATGTGGGGGTAAACCACTGTTTGGGCGCACGGCAGGGCTTGGAAGGGAAGGAGCGCCATTTGACTTTTTGAATGAAAAATTGGCTCCACTCTTTAGCGGACACCATGTCACGTTTGGAGAGCCCCCGTGTGCCTAAAAATTGGAGCTCCCCCACACGTGACCCCATTTTGGAAACTAGACGCCCCAAGGAACTTATCTAGATGCATAGTGAGAACTTTGAACCCCCGGGGGCTTCACAAATTGATCCATAAAAATGAAAAAGTACTTTTTTTTCACAAAAAAATTCTTTTAGCCTCAATTTTTTTCATTTTCACATGGGTAACAGGATAAAATGGATCCTAAAATTTGTTGGGCAATTTCTCATGAGTACGCCGATACCTCACATGTGGGGGTAAACCACTGTTTGGGCACATGGTAAGGTTCGGAAGGGAAGGAGCGCCATTTGACTTTTTGAATGAAAAATTATCTCCATCGTTAGCGGACACCATGTCGTGTTTGGAGAGCCCCCGTGTGCCTAAACATTGGAGCTCCCCCACAAATGACCCCATTTTGGAAACTAGACCCCCCAAGGAACTTATCTAGATGCATATTGAGCACTTTAAACCCTCAGGTGCTTCACAAATTGATCTGTAAAAATGAAAAAGTACTTTTTTTTTCACAAAAAAATTCTTTTCGCCTCAGTTTTTCATTTTCACATGGGCAATAGGATAAAATGAATCCTAAAATTTGTTGGGCAATTTCTCCCGAGTACGCCGATACCTCATATGTGGGGGTAAACCACTGTTTGGGCACACGGCAGGGCTCGGAAGGGAAGGCGCGCCATTTGACTTTTTGAATGGAAAATTAGCTCCAATTGTTAGCGGACACCATGTCGCGTTTAGAGAGCCCCTGTGTGCCTATGCATTGGAGCTCCCCCACAAGTGACCCCATTTTGGAAACTAGACCCCCCAAGGAACTTATCTAGATGCATATTGAGCACTTTAAACCCCCAGGTGCTTCACAGAAGTTTATAATGCAGAGCCATGAAAATAAAAAATAATTTTTCTTTCCTCAAAAATGATTTTTAGCCTGGAATTTCCTATTTTGCCAAGGGTAATAGGAGAAATTGGACCGCAAATGTTGTTGTCCAGTTTGTCCTGAGTACGCTGATACCCCATATGTGGGGGTAAACCACTGTTTGGGCGCACGGCAGGGCTCGGAAGGGAAGGCACGCCAATTGGCTTTTTAAATGGAAAATTAGCTCCAATCATTAGCGGACACCATGTCACGTTTGGAGAGCCCCTGTGTGCCTAAACATTGGAGATCCCCCACATATGACCCCATTTTGGAAACTAGACCCCTAAAGGAACTAATCTAGATGTGTGGTGAGGACTTTGAACTTCCAAGTGCTTCACAGAAGTTTATAACGCAGAGCCATGAAAATAAAATAAAAATTTTATTTTCTCTAAAATGATTTTTTAGCCTGCAATTTATTACTTTCCCAAGGGTAAAAGGAGAAATTTGACCCCAAAAGTTGTTGTACAGTTTCTCCTGAGTACGCTGATACCCCATATGTGGGGGTAAACCACAGTTTGGGCACATGTCGGGGCTCGGAAGTCAAGTAGTGACATTTTGAAATGCAGACTTTGATGGAATGCTCTGCGGGCGTTACGTTGCGTTTGCAGAGCCCCTGATGTGGCTAAACAGTAGAAACCCCCCACAAGTGACCCCATTTTAGAAACTAGACCCCGAAAGGAACTTATCTAGATGTGAGGTGAGCACTTTGAACCCCCAAGTGCTTCACAGAAGTTTATAACACAGAGCAGTGAAAATAATAAATACGTTTTCTTTCCTCAAAAATAATTTTTTAGCCCAGAATTTTTTATTTTCCCAAGGGTTACAGGAGAAATTGGACCCCAAAAGTTGTTGTCCAGTTTCTCCTGAGTACGCTGATACCCCATATGTGGGGGTAAACCACTGTTTGGGCACACGTCGGGGCTCAGAAGGGAAGTAGTGACTTTTGAAATGCAGACTTTGATGGAATGGTCTGCGGGCGTCACGTTGCGTTTGCAGAGCCCCTGGTGTGCCTAAACAGTAGAAACCCCCCACAAGTGACCCCATTTTGGAAACTAGACCCCCCAAGGAACTTATCTAGATATGTGGTGAGCACTTTGAACCCCCAAGTGCTTCACAGACGTTTACAACGCAGAGCCGTGAAAATAAAAAATCATTTTTCTTTCCTCAAAAATGATGTTTTAGCAAGCAATTTTTTATTTTCTCAAGGGTAACAGGAGAAATTGGACCCCAGTAATTGTTGCCCAGTTTGTCCTGAGTACGCTGATACCCCATATGTGGGGGTAAACCACTGTTTGGGCACATGTCGGGGCTCGGAAGTCAAGTAGTGACGTTTTGAAATGCAGACTTTGATGGAATGGTCTGCGGGCGTCACGTTGCGTTTGCAGAGCCCCTGGTGTGCCTAAACAGTAGAAACCCCCCACAAGTGACCCCATTTTGGAAACTAGACCCCCCAAGGAACTTATCTAGATATGTGGTGAGCACTTTGAACCCCCAAGTGCTTCACAGACGTTTACAACGCAGAGCCGTGAAAATAAAAAATCATTTTACTTTCCTCAAAAATGATGTTTTAGCAAGCAATTTTTTATTTTCTCAAGGGTAACAGGAGAAATTGGACCCCAGTAATTGTTGCCCAGTTTGTCCTGAGTACACTGATACCCCATATGTGGGGGTAAACCACTGTTTGGGCACACGTCGGGGCTCGGAAGGGAAGGAGCACCATTTGACTTTTTGAATGAAAGATTGGCTGGAATCAATGGTGGCGCCATGTTGCGTTTGGAGACCCCCTGATGTGCCTAAACAGTGGAAACCCCTCAATTCTAACGCCAACACACCCCTAACCCTTATCCCAACTGTAGCCGTAACCCTAACCACAACCCTAACCGCAACACACCCCTAACCACAACCCTAACCCCAACACACCCCTAACCCTAACCACAACCCTAATTCCAACCCAACTCTAACCCTAAGGCTATGTACCCACGTTGCGGATTCGTGTGAGATTTTTCCGCACCATTTTTGAAAAATCCGCGGGTAAAAGGCACTGCGTTTTACCTGCGGATTTACTGCGGATTTCACCTGCGGATTCCTATTGAGGAATAGGTGTAAAACGCTGCGGAATCCGCACAAAGAATTGACATGCTGCGGAAAATACAACGCAGCGTTTCCGTGCGGTATTTTCCGCACCATGGGCACAGCGGATTTGGTTTTCCATAGGTTTACATGGTACTGTAAACCTGATGGAACACTGCTGCGGATCCGCAGCGGCCAATCCGCTGCGGATCCGCAGCCAAATCCGCACCGTGTGCACATAGCCTAATTCTAAAGGTATGTGCACACGCTTCGGAAAACGCTGCGGATCCGCAGCAGTTTCCCATGAGTTTACATTTCAATGTAAACCTATGGGAAACAAAAATCGCTGTACACATGCTGCGGAAAAACTGCACGGAAACGCAGCGGTTTACATTCCGCAGCATGTCACTTCTTTCTGCGGATTCCACAGCGGTTTTACAACTGCTCCAATAGAAAATCGCAGTTGTAAAACCGCAGTGAAATGCGCAGAAAAACCGCGGTAAATCTGCCATAAATCCGCAGCGGTTTAGCACTGCGGATTTATCAAATCCGCTGCGGAAAAATCCGCAGAGGACCAGAATAC
This sequence comes from Ranitomeya imitator, assembly GCF_032444005.1. Lineage (NCBI taxonomy): Eukaryota > Metazoa > Chordata > Amphibia > Anura > Dendrobatidae > Ranitomeya > Ranitomeya imitator. The sequence goes on along the minus strand of NC_091285.1, from coordinate 484,003,264 downwards.
GTGTGCACATACCGAAACCCTAACCCTACCCCTAATCCTACCCCTAACCCTACCCCTAACCCTACCCCTAACCCTACCCCTAACCCTACCCCTAACCCTACCCCTAACCCTACCCCTAACCCTACCCCTAACCCTAACCCTAGTTCTAACTCCAACCTTAGTGAAAAAAAAAAAAAATTCTTTATTTTATTATTGTCCCTATCTATGGGGGACAAATGGGGGGGGTCATTTACTGTTTTTTTATTTTGACCACTGTGATAGATTATATCACAGTGATCAAAATTCACATTGGAACGAATCTGCCGGCCGGCAGATTCGGCGGGCGCACTGCGCATGCGCCCGCCATTTTGGAACATGGCGGCGCTCGGGGAAGAAGACGGACGGGACCCCGCCAGGATCGGTAAGTATAAGGGGGGGAGATCAGGGCACAGGGGGGGGAGATCAGGGCACGGGGGGGCGTCGGAGCACGGGGGGGGGGAGGGATCGGAGCATGGGGGAGAGTGATCGGTGTGCGGGCGGGTGGATCGGTGTGCAGGGGGGGTGGATCGGTGTGCAGGGGGGGTGGATCGGTGTGCAGGGGGGGTGGTTCGGAGCACGGGGGGGGATCGGAGTACGGGGGGGTGTGATTGGAGCACGGGGGGAGCGGGCAGGAGGACGGGGGAGCGGAGCACAGGACGGAGGGGAGCGGGCCACAGATCGGGGGGCTGGGGGGGCGATCGGTGGGGTGGGGTGGGGGCACATTAGTATTTCCAGCCATGGCCGATGATATTGCAGCATCGGCCATGGCTGGATTGTAATATATCACCATTTTTTTAGGTGAAATATTACAAATCGCTCTGATTGGCAGTTTCACATTCAACAGCCAATCAGAGCGATCGTAGCCACGAGGGGGTGAAGCCACCCCCCCTGGGCTAAACTACCACTCCCCCTGTCCCTGCAGATCGGGTGAAATGGGAGTTAACCCTTTCACCCGGCCTGCAGGGACGCGATCTTTCTGTGACACAGCATATGCGTCACAGGTCGGATTGGCACCGACTTTCATGACGCATACGCTGTGTCACAGGTCGGGAAGGGGTTAAAATTTGACCAGCGATTTCTCATTTTTACAACGAAATTTACAAAACCATTTTTTTAGGGACCACCTCACATTTGAAGTCAGTTTGAGGGGTCTATATGGCTGAAAATACCCAAAAACGACACCATTCTAAAAACTGCACCCCTCAAGGTACTCAAAACCACATTCAAGAAGTTTATTAACCCTTCAGGTGCTTCACAGCAGCAGAAGCAACATGGAAGGAAAAAATGAACATTTAACTTTTTAGGCACAAAAATTATCTTTTAGCAACAATTTTTTTATTTTCCCAATGGTAAAAGGAGAAACTGAACCACGAAAGTTGTTGTCCAATTTGTCCTGAGTACGCTGATACCTCATATGTGGGGGTAAACCACTGTTTGGGCGCACGGCAGGGCTTGGAAGGGAAGGAGCGCCATTTGACTTTTTGAATCAAAAATTGGCTCCACTCTTTAGCGGACACCATGTCACGTTTGGAGAGCCCCCGTGTGCCTAAAAATTGGAGCTCCCCCACAAGTGACCCCATTTTGGAAACTAGACACCCCAAGGAACTTGTATAGATGCATAGTGAGCACTTTGAACCCCCAGGTGCTTCACAAATTGATCCGTAAAAATGAAAAAGTACTTTTTTTCCACAAAAAAATTCTTTTCGCCTCAATTTTTTCATTTTCACATGGGCAACAGGATAAAATGGATCCTAAAATTTGTTGGGCAATTTCTCCTGAGTACACCAATACCTCACATGTGGGGGTAAACCACTGTTTGGGCACATGGTAAGGCTGGGAAGGGAAGGAGCGCCATTTGACTTTTTGAATGAAAAATTATCTCCATCGTTAGCGGACACCATGTCGCGTTTGGAGAGCCCCTGTGTGCCTAAACATTGGAGCTCCCCCACAAGTGACCCCATTTTGGAAACTAGACCCCCCAAGGAACTTATCTAGATGCATATTGAGCACTTTAAACCCCCAGGTGCTTCACAGAAGTTTATAACGCAGAGCCATGAAAATAAAAAATAATTTTTGTTTCCTCAAAAATGATTTTTTAGCCTGGAATTTCCTATTTTGCCAAGGGTAATAGGAGAAATTGGACCCCAAATGTTGTTGTCCAGTTTGTCCTGAGTACGCTGATACCCCATATGTGGGGGTAAACCACTGTTTGGGCGCACGGCAGGGCTCGGAAGGGAAGGCACGCCATTTGGCTTTTTAAATGGAAAATTAGCTCCAATCATTAGCGGACACCATGTCACGTTTGGAGAGCCCCTGTGTGCCTAAACATTGGAGATCCCCCAGAAATGACCCCATTTTGGAAACTAGACCCCCAAAGGAACTAATCTAGATTTGTGGTGAGGACTTTGAACCCCCAAGTGCTTCACAGAAGTTTATAACGCAGAGCCATGAAAATAAAAAAAAAAATTATTTTCTCAAAAATGATCTTTTAGCCTGAAATTTTTTATTTTCCCAAGGGTAACAGGAGAAATTTGACCCCAAAAGTTGTTGTCCAGTTTCTCCTGAGTATGCTGATACCCCATATGTGGGGGTAAACCACTGTTTGGGCACATGCCGGGGCTCGGAAGTGAAGTAGTGACGCTTTGAAATGCAGACTTTGATGGAATGCTCTGTGGGCGTCACGTTGCGTTTGCAGAGCCCCTGATGTGGCTTAACAGTAGAAACCCCCCACAAGTGACCCCATTTTGGAAACTAGACCCCGAAAGGAACTTATCTAGATGTGTGGTGAGCACTTTGAACCCCCAAGTGCTTCACAGAAGTTTATAATGCAGAGCCGTGAAAATAATAAATACCTTTTCTTTCCTCAAAAATAATTATTTAGCCCAGAATTTTTTAATTTTCCCAAGGGTAACAGGAGAAATTTGACCCCAATATTTGTTGTCCAGTTTCTCCTGAGTACGGTGATACCCCATATGTGGGGGTAAACTACTGTTTGGGCACATGCCGGGGCTCTGAATTGAAGTAGTGACGTTTTGAAATGCAGACTTTGATGGAATGCTCTGTGGGCGTCACGTTGCGTTTGCAGAGCCCCTAATGTGGCTTAACAGTAGAAACCCCCCACAAGTGACCCCATTTTGGAAACTAGACCCCGAAAGGAACTTATCTAGATGTGTGGTGAGCACTTTGAACCTCCAAGTGCTTCACAGAAGTTTATAATGCAGAGCCGTGAAAATAATAAATACGTTTTCTTTCCTCAAAAATAATTATTTAGCCCAGAATTTTTTAATTTTCCCAAGGGTAACAGGAGAAATTTGACCCCAATATTTGTTGTCAAGTTTCTCCTGAGTACGGTGATACCCCATACGTGGGGGTAAACTACTGTTTGGGCACATGCCGGGGCTCGGAATTGAAGTAGTGACGTTTTGAAATGCAGACTTTGATGGAATGCTCTGCGGGCGTCACGTTGCGTTTGCAGAGCCCCTGGTGTGCCTAAACAGTAGAAACCCCCCACAAGTGACCCCATTTTAGAAACTAGACCGCCCAAGGAACTTATCTAGATATGTGGTGAGCACTTTGAACCCCCAAGTGCTTCACAGACGTTTACAACGCAGAGCCGTGAAAATAAAAAATCATTTTTCTTTCCTCAAAAATGATGTTTTAGCAAGCAATTTTTTATTTTCACAAGGGTAACAGGATAAATTGGACCCCAGTAATTGTTGCGCAGTTTGTCCTGAGTATGCTGGTACCCCATATGTGGGGGTAAACCACTGTTTGGGCACACATCGGGGCTCGGAATTGAGGGAGCACCATTTGACTTTTTGAATACGAGATTGGCTGGAATCAATGGTGGCGCCATGTTGCGTTTGGAGACCCCTGATGTGCCTAAACAGTGGAAACCCCTCAATTCTACCTCCAACACTAACCCCCCCCCACACCCCTAACCCTAATCCCAACTGTAGCCATAACCCTAATCGCAACCCTAACCACAACCCTAATTCCAACCCTAACCCTAAGGCTATGTGCCCACGTTGCGGATTCGTGTGAGATTTTTCAGCATCATTTTTGAAAAATCCGCGGGTAAAAGGCACTGCGTTTTACCTGCAGATTTATCGCGGATTTCCAATGTTTTTTGTGCGGATTTCACCTGCGGATTCCTATTGAGGAACAGGTGTAAAACGCTGCGGAATCCGCGCAAAGAATTGACATGCTACGGAAAATACAACGCAGCGTTTCCGCGCGGTATTTTCCGCACCATGGGCACAGCGGATTTGGTTTTCCATAGGTTTACATGGTACTGTAAACCTGATGGAACACTGCTGCGAATCCGCAGCGGCCAATCTGCTGCGGATCCGCAGCCAAATCCGCACCGTGTGCACATAGCCTAATTCTAAAGGTATGTGCACACGCTGCGGAAAACGCTGCGGATCCGCAGCAGTTTCCCATGAGTTTACAGTTCAATGTAAACCTACGGGAAACAAAAATAGCTGTGCCCATGCTGCGGAAAAACTGCACGGAAACGCAGCGGTTTACATTCCGCAGCATGTCACTTCTTTGTGCGGATTCCGCAGCGGTTTTACAACTGCTCCAATAGAAAATCGCAGTTGTAAAACCGCAGTGAAATGCGCAGAAAAAAACGCGGTAAATCCGCCATAAATCTGCAGCGGTTTAGCACTGCGGATTTATCAAATTCGCAGCGGAAAAATCCGCAGAGGAACAGAATACGTGTGCACATACCGAAACCCTAACCCTAGCCCTAACCCTAACCCTAGCCCTAACCCTAACATTAGTGGAAAAAAATTCTTTATTTTTTTATTGTCCCTACCTATGGGGATGACAAAGGGAGTGGGGTCATTTATTATTTTTTTATTTTGATCACTGAGATATAATCTATCTCAGTGATCAAAATGCACTTTGGAACTAATCTGCCGGCCGGCAGATTCGGCGGGCGCACTGCGCATGCGCCCGCCATTTTGGAAGATGGCGGCGCCCAGGGAGAAGACGGACGGACCCCGGCAGGATCGGTAAGTATGATGGGGTTGGGGGGGTGGGAACACGGGGGGGGGGGGGGATCGGAGCATGGGGGGGTGGATCAGAGCGCGGGAGGGGTGGAAAGGAGCACGGGGGGGTGGAACGGAGCACGGGGGGGTGGAACGGAGCACGGGGGGCTGGAACGGAGCACGGGGGGTGGAACGGAGCACGGGGGGGTGGATCGGAGTGCATGGGGGGTGATTGGAGCACGGGGGGAGCAGACAAGAGCACGGGGGGAGCGGAGCACAGGACGGAAGGGAGCCGGAGCAGTGTACCGGACAGATCGGGGGGCTGGGGGGGGCGATCGGTGGGGTGGGGGCACATTAGTGTTTCCAGCCATGGCCGATGATATTGCAGCATCGGCCATGGCTGGATTGTAATATTTCACCAGTTATAATAGGTGAAATATTACAAATCGCTCTGATTGGCTGTTGAAAGTGAAACTGCCAATCAGAGCGATCGTAGCCACGGGGGGGTGAAGCCACCCCCCCTGGGCTAAACTACCACTCCCCCTGTCCCTACAGATCGGGTGAAATGGGAGTTAACCCTTTCACCCGATCTGCAGGGACGCGATCTTTCCATGACGCCACATAGGCGTCATGGGTCGGATTGGCACCGACTTTCATGACGCCTACGTGGCGTCATGGGTCGGGAAGGGGTTAATGTTGAGGATTATGGCTTACAGCCAATGAAAACCAAAAGGTCATTATATTAGTAAATTAGAATAATTAACAAAAAACACCTGCAAAGGATTCCTAAGCATTTACAAAGGTCCCTAAAAGTCTGTTTCAGTATGTTCCACAATCATGGGGAAGACTGCTGACTTGCCAGATGTCCAAAGGCAGTCATTGACACACTCCATTAGGAGGGTAAGCCTCAAAAGGTCATTGCTAAAGAAACTGGCTGCTCAGTGTGCTGTATCCAAACATATTAATGGAAAGTTGAGTGGAACGAAAAAGTGTGGTAGAAAAAAAGTGCATATGCAACCAGGAAAACAAAGTATTTTTAAGAAAAAGCCATTAAATATTTAGGGGAGATTCATAAGGAGTGTACTGCTGCTGAAGACATTGCTTCAAGAGTCACCACACACAGATGTATCCAGGACATGGGCTACAAGTGCCATTTATGACCTATTGACAACGCCTGAAGTGTCTTACCTGGGCTAAGGAGAAAAAGAATTGGACTGTTGCTCAGTGGTCCCAGGTGTTGTTTTAAGATGAAAGTACATTCTGTATTTCATTTGGAAATCAAGGTCCCAGAGTCTGGAGGAAGAGTGGAGAGGTACACAATCCAAGCTGCATGAGGTCTAGTGTGAAGTTTCCACAATCAGTGATGGTTTGGGGAGACATGTCATCTGCTGGTGTAGGTCCACTGTGTTTTATCAAGACCAAAGTCATCGTAGGCGTCTACCAGGAAATGTTAGAGCACTTTATGCTTCCCTCTGACGACAAGCTTTTTGGAGATGGAAATTTAATTTTCCAGCAGGACTTGGCACCTGTCCACACTGCCAAAAGTACCAATACCTGGTTTAAAAACAATAACATCACTGTGCTTGAATGGCCGGCAAACTCACCTGACCTTAATCCCATAGACAATCTATGAGGTATTATCAAGAGGAAGATGAGACACCAGACCCAACAATGCTGACAAGCTGAAGCGGCTAGCAAAGCAACCTGGGCTTCCGTAACTTCTCAGCAGTGCCACAGGCTGATCGCCTTCGTGCCACGCCGCATTGATGCAGTAATTGATGCAAAAGGAGCCAAGTGAATTTACTGAACACACATTTCAGTAGGCCAACTTTCGGTTTTTAAAATCCTTTTTCAAGCTGATGTTATAAAGTATTCTAATGTACTGAGATAATGATTTTGGGGTTTTCATTGGCTGTAAGCCATAATCATCAACATTAACAGAAATAAACACTTGAAATAAATCACTGTTTGTAATAACTATATAATATACGAGTTTCACTTTTTGCATTGAAGAACTGAAATTAATTAACTTTTTGATAATATTCTAATTCAGTGAGAAGCCCTTGCATATACACACTCCCAAACCTACTCAGTACTGTGTAAAAGTAGTTTTAGACAGGTGTGGAAAAATGCTGCAAAGTAATAATGCTTTAAAAAATAGAAGTGTTAATCATTTATTTACTGTATTCTCACCCATCCCTTGTAGATTGTGAGCCTTCGCGGGCAGGGTCCTCACTCCTCCTGTACCAGTTATGACTTCTATTGTTTAAAATTATTGTACTTGTTTTTATTATGTATACCCCTCCTCACATGTAAAGCGCCATGGAATAAATGGCGCTATAACAATAAATAATAATAATAATAATATCTATCACCAAAATTTACAAAGTGAATGAACAAAAGAGAAATCTAATTCACATCAATATTCGGTGTGACCACCATTTGCCTTTAAAACAGAATCAATTCTTAGGGTATGTGCATACGATCAATAATCTCTGCGGGTTTGAAGCAGCATCAAACCCACAGCAGCCAGATGTTACAGCATGGTGGATGGGATTTTAAGAAATCCCATGTCCACTATGTGTCCACATATGCCAGCGGATCTCCAGCGGAGACTGACATGCGGCGCGTTTCTCCAGAACGAGGCATGTCAATTTCTCTTGCAGAGATGCTAGAAATTTCACAATAGAATGTGTTGAACGCGGTGAATCCGCACGGCTCAATGAACACATGCGGATTCACCTGAGTTCAACAGACGGCAACACTTTGGACGCAGCAAACATGCGTTGCATCCAAAGCACTGCGGGTTCCGGATCGTGTGCACATAGCCTATTAGGTACAGTTGCACAGACAGTCAGGTGTATGAGTAACCAATTATAATAAACAATTGATAATGCTCATCATTTTTACATGTAGGTTGAAACAGTCATTAACTGTAGCAGAAACAGCTGTGAACGAGGCTTAGGGTAGGTGTTCACATGATTAATTACTCCATATCTGAAAAAAAAAAAAATCTGATTATACTGATCAGTCCATGATCAGAGTGTCATCACTTTTCTCAGATGTGGAGAATTAAAAAAAAACAAACAAAAAACAACACACCAAAAAAAAAAAAAACCCAAACACTTCTTCACCTTCTCCACTCTGTCAGCCTGTGAAAATCAGACCACATTCAGATGTCATCCAAGTGTAATCTGATTTTTTTCACGGACCCACAGACTTCTATTTCCAATTTTGATCCGAAACTTGGATCAAAATTGAACAGGTCTCCCCCACAGATAGCCTTTGTAAAGGTACCTTCACACTAAACGATATCGCTAGCGATCCGTGACGTTGCAGCGTCCTGGCTAGCGATATCGTTCAGTTTGACACGCAGCAGCGATCAGAATCCTGCTGTGATGTCGTTGGTCGGGGCTAGAAGGCCAGAACTTTATTTGGTCGCTGGCTCTCCCGCTGACATCGCTGAATCGGCATGTGTGACGCCGATTCAGCGATGTCTTCGCTGGTAACCAGGGTAAACATTGGGTTACTAAGCGCAGGGCCGCGCTTAGTAACCCGATGTTTACCCTGGTTACCATCCTAAAAGTAAAAAAAACAAACGCTTCATACTTACCTTCCGCTGTCTGTCCTCCGGCGCTCTGCTTTCCTGCACGCACTGTGAGCACAGCGGCCGGAAAGCAGAGCGGTGACGCGGTGAGGTGGTATATCTATAATAAAATTTGTTATATTAAGCTGATCCCACTGTGTGCATAGTCTGTGTCTCTTTTTGTTTCCAAAGCAGAGGACGCATATTCACTTTCAGCAACATGGAAATCAATTCGTGTCAGTATCAGGAAAACTGCTAATACCCAAGTCTGCTAAAAACTGAAAAATGTAGGTCTGTTTGCAAATCAATATCCTCCTCTGTCAGGTCAACTCAAAGGGGCATAAGAAGGTTAGGAATATTGATTAAGTGGGATCCTTACACTAAACCCCTGGTCCATATGCCTTATTAGTGCAAACGGCATCATAGAGGCTAAAATAAAGAGCCGCAGTTCTCCAGCAGCATCTCTAAGTCTGGCGAACCCAAGCAGTCAACATATTACATAGACAACCATTCATCTGAATAACTGTCATGTAACACTTAATTATCCCAAAAGCTGCCACTGTAGGGGAAATCAACGACAATATTTCACAGGTACAGTAAAAGCAGATTTAACGGGATACATTCGGGTTATGGCTTTCTACATTTAACTGAAATTGTGGCACCTGGTGATAAATATGGTGTCAATGTGTTACCTTAGCAAATAGGATAACCAAGATTAATTGCTACACCAAGTCCACTTGAATATATACAACAGGAGAAAACTAATTACATTTCATTGAGAGATGAAGCAAAAGGGGATAATGATGGCTTAATATTCCAGCCACCGCTAGGTAAGAAGCTCCATATTTTGCAAGCAACATCATGACCTTGCATTAATTCAAGTAAGCCTAGAGGTTTACTCAATTTTTTTTTATTAAGAGTGTTTGTCATGTTTTGTCACGTGTAACCTAGTGATCAATAGAAGCCCAGATCTGTTGCCTGTAGAGATGCCTACAAAACCTGATTACTATCTAAGCCAGTAAATTATTGGAAAGTCAACATGCTGTAATTTAAAATTTGACGTAGCCACCGAGCCTTCATTACTGAAATCTAATACTTCTATACACACATCTATCTATAGTTCAATACAGATCTCTGTTTATACATCCATGATACGGGTGTTATATATTTACATGATGTTAATTAAAGCTGAGGATCATTTCAGGTTTGGCAATATGAGAATTTCCAGATAAATCACCAGAAAAAAAAAAAAAATACTGCAGGGAAATTAAATGGACACCATGGACTGTTGGAGTGCTAAGTATAAATCAGGCCTCTAACACTGAACAAATATAATCTGCAAAGTAAAATTGGTAACGACATAATCCTATGAATTGGTGTTTGCAAAATTTCATTTTTTTTTCTTTCACAAATCATATGCATAGTGTTTTCCAAAATGCTTACTATTTAAAATTGACTATGTAAACTACTGTCTATGTAATTTTACTTGAATTTGATCTGCATTTTTGGCCCATTTTTCTTTGTAGGTGCTGCTTGTTTTGTCCATATGCAACATTTACTACTTACTGCAGGTGGAAACATAAAAATAATAATAATAATAATAATAATAATAATAATAATAATAATAATAATAATAATAATAATAAACATAAGTATTGCTTCATATGTAGTGTCGGCTTTGGTTATTCCTTACCATATATTGCTGGTTGAGGTTGTGATTCACTAATGGTGTTGCACTTGGATCACTATTTTTGTGTATTTTTTTACCTATTCAGCTTTGAAGCAATATAGTACTGTAGTATATTGTACTTTTCTCTTCATAATGATGACATATAGATAAATAATATCATGTTGGATAGCTCAACTCTATTAAAACCAAGACGCCTTTGTTTGGTTAACTAGATATCTGAGGGTACAATTCTGTCATTAGTACTTTTAAAGGCCACAACTTGCAGACATGTGTCACCATGTTATGTGCTTTATTCTTCACCAACAGTAAAAATGTAAAGTAGAATATATCCAGCCAACAACATCTCAATGATAAGACCTCCCAACAAATAACTTCTTGGGGGATCTTAAAGACATGTCAAGTCAGCAATGCTATCTTCCCATTGCATCTCCTTTATCAATCTAAGAGTTCTGCTTTCTTAGCAACGGAGACCTTCTCTTTAAAGATCAGGAGGTCACAGCCAGCTGATAAAAGACACAGTTATCAGTAGGTCATTTAACATCTGTGGTTTGCGGCTACACCACTTTTAGTTCTTCATTCCTGACTCGTTAGTAAATCATCTGATATAATGCAAAGATTTTGTGAAAAATCTCTACAATTCTATAAAAAGGTAAAATGTTGCACTTCCGCAGTGCCACAGCACAAGACATCCAACCATGAATAAAAATACCCCACGGACCAGAGATTGTGAGACATCCCACCATGGCCTTCATGTATTTAAAGTGGTCTGTAGATGTGTTCTTCTCTGAACACAAGCTATTTTTTCAGCTCGCCATCACCCACATACCTTTTACTGGATGGCACAAGATTGTATTGAATTAGTATTATGACAAATTATATAACTAAACGCCAAACAAAGATAAATTGATTCTATGGCCACATATTAAATACCACTCCTTTGGCCACTAACCAAGTTGATAGGTGCTGAGAAGATCACCTCCATTAAATCTTTACACCTGGTCGCTGGAACAATACAAGCTGAGCAATTGGTGGTGCTGGGTTTGAGACCCATTCCGATGGTGATAGCTTATCGCACTGAGAACAAAGGGATCAGAAGTAGTGACGAGCAAAAATGCTCATCTCTCAAGTTTGGCTAGGGTGTCTGGGTATGCCCAGGGTATCGCGGGTGCTCGAGTGACATCTTTGAGTCCTTGTACCTGCATGTTTTGCGGCTTTTAGCTACAAAACATTCGGAGATTGCTTGAGTTTGTCAGGCAATTCCCCCATGTTTTGTAGCTGTCCAACAGCCCCAAAGCATAAGGCTGCATACACTTGAACATGTCACTCGAGAACCCGCGATACTCGGTGCATACCTGAGCACCCTGGGCAAACTCGAGTGACTAAAACTGAACATATGGGATCAGTTTCTTCCCCTGACACCATCTGTTGGGAGAGTTGGGTGTCAGGAGCCCCCCATATACAGCCTGTTGGCAGATATTGACGGGCGGGTTTGGCCAATGTTAGTCTAATGTATATGGGGCATTTAGGCAATAAACACAACCTGCTCTCAGTTAATCAGAACAAAAGCACCCATATGTAAATGGAAGTTGATATATTTGCCGCCTCCAGTAAAAAATGCAGTTCAGGAGCCTTGTTAATCCTGGCCTAATATTGGTTTGCTACTCAGAGGCGTGATATTTTGTTCTGATTGGCATAATATAAGTGTTTTTATTTTCTTGGCTGCTGAGATATTTGCCCTTTTTTATGGTTTGAGTTTCTTTTCAAATGCAAAACTAAGGTGGGAGGCCAACAAGACAATGGCATTCATTTAGTTAACCAGTAACTTGGTAGCTAATGTTTAAGCCACAAAGTGCCACAGGGGACTTACCAGTAACTGCAATATTGCAAATATAGTCTAAGTGACAACTTTGTATAACTTGCTATGCATATCAAAAGAAGATTTGGTATATTCCATCATGCATGGCCAACGCAACACTGACTGTTAGTAAAAAAAAAATAAAATAAAAATAAAACATAGTTATATTTCACAGATTTGGTAAATATACATAGAAGTCTTTTCACAGATTGTAAGTCAGTGACATCTGAAAAAGGCCTTAAGGCTTCACTTTTTCTAAAGCAGAGATCTGCTATTATCAAGGATCACTGAGTTTTAGCTTTTAAATTCCAGATGTCTACATTTAAATCACAATCTTTTGGAAGTGCTTTGTCTTTTAGCTCCTTCCCTTTTAATACAGTAAGTGTTGTACAAAGGTATAGAAGCCATCCATATACATAGTATATTATAGCCAATACAACAAGCACTCAATGAGAACTTAGATTTGATTGTAAAGGCATATTATAGCAATATATTTTAAATTGTGCTACCTGCATATGCCCTAAATAATCTCTCTTCAGAAGTGATCTTGTATTTCCCAGAATGGAGTGCCACAGGCTGAAATCTCTACTGAAGTTAATGAAAGTTTCTCAGCATATTGGATTACTGCCCTCTGCGTTAGATGCAAATTAAACTTCAGCATAATTATCAACTATTGGCAATCTGAAGGAAAAACTTATTAATAATTGTCAATGGTATTGATATAAACCTATCTATAAATAAAGAGTAACAGAGAGAGTGAGTAACAGAGAAACAGAGAGAGAGAGTGTGTGTGTAACAGAGAGAGTGTGTAACAGAGTGCAACAAAGAGAGAGTGCAACAAAGAGAGAGTGCAACAAAGAGACAGTGTAACAGAGTGTGTAACAGAGAGAGTGTAACAGAGAGAGTGTAACAGAGTGTAACAGAGAGAGTGTAACAGAGAGAGTGTAACAGAGAGAGTGCAACAGAGAGAGTGCAACAGAGAGAGTGCAACAGAGAGAGTGCAACAGAGAGAGAGTGCAACAGAGAGTGCAACAGAGAGAGTGCAATAGAGTGCTACAGAGAGAGTGCAACAGAGAGTGCAACAGAGAGTGTAGGAGAGAGTGTAACAGAGAGTGTAAGAGAGTGTAACAGAGAGTGTAACAGAGAGAGTAACAGAGAGAGTAACAGAGAGAGTAACAGAGAGAGTAACAGAGAGAGTAACAGAGAGAGTAACAGAGAGAGTAACAGAGAGAGAGTAACAGAGAGAGAGAGTAACAGAGAGAGAGTAACAGAGAGAGAGTAACAGAGAGAGAGAGTAACAGAGAGAGAGTAACAGAGAGAGAGAGTAACAGAGAGCGTAACAGAGAGAGTAACAGAGAGAGTGTAACAGAGAGAGAGTGTAACTGAGTGTGAGAGAGTTGGAGTGTAACAGAGTGTAACAGAGAAAGAGAGTGCTTTGGCAATGCTAACATGTACTTAGTCCTGCCAATAAAGCTCATTTGAATTGAATTTGAATTGAGAGTAACAGAGTAAGAGTAACAGAGTAGCAGAGAGAGTAGCAGAGAGAGTAGCAGAGAGTAGCAGAGAGAGTAACAGAGAGAGAGTGTAACAGACAGAGAGTAACAGACAGAGAGTAACAGACAGAGAGAGTGTAACAGAGTGTAATAGAGATAGAGTGTAATAGAGAGAGAGTGAACATGTGCTCTGTCGTGCATAATTTTTGGAAGTGTATGCCTTCCCGATGCGGACACTCAGACATAGTAGGCTCGTCTGAATGGTCCTCTGCTCATGGAAATATCATTATAACATGTAAAAACACCTAATGTGTATAATTCTTCACAAAACTGTTAATACCTGTGGGGCTGGCGTTCCAGCGCGATTCCCATTGTTCTCTCTCCAGCAGGAACGCAGACTCACTCACCACACCGGCCCTCACTTCCTCATGATGCTGTGAACATCTGGCAGATATCCAAGCACTGTGCTTAGGGCACACTGGCTCCCGTTCTCTTAAGAGACAGAGCGCACGGTCCTAAAATGTCCACAGCCAATAGCTGGGAGACACTTATTATGTAAGGCACCTCCACCTGTTGGGAGGTGCCTGAGCAACGGTGTTCTGTCAGTATGTGTGCACGCTTGCTAGTTGTCAGATCCTGGTCTTTATATACCTGCCAGTTCCTGTCAGTAACTACCAGCACCCACCGTGCCTTCCTGTATACCAACCGTGCCTGCCAGAACCCGCCGTTCCTTCCTGTATACCAGACGTGCCTGCCAGCACCTGCCGTGCCGTCTTGTATACCAGCCATGCCTGCCAGTACCCGCCGTTCCTTCCTGTATATCAGTCGTGCCTGCCAGCACCCACCATGCCATCCTGTATCCCAGCTGTGTCTTCCTGTATACCAGTCATGCCTGTCAGCACCTGCTGTGCCTTAAGGTACCGTCACACATAACGATATCGTTGCTTTTTGTGACGTAGCAACGATATCGTTAAGGAAATCGTTATGTGTGACAGCGACCAACGATCAGGCCCCTGCTGGGAGATTGTTGGTCGCTGAAGAAAGTGCAGAACTTTATTTCGTCGCTGGATCTCCCGTGGACATCGCTGGATCGGCGTGTGCGACACAGATCCAGCGATGTCTTCACTGGTAACCAGGGTAAACAACGGGTTACTAAGCACAGGGCCGCGCTTAGTAACCCGATGTTTACCCTGGTTACCAGCGTAAACGTAAAAAAAAAAAAACAGTACATACTTACCTACCGCTGTCTGTCCCCAGCGCTCTGCTTCTCTGCACTCCTCCTGCACTGGCTGTGAGCACAGCGGCCGGAAAGCAGAGCGGTGACGTCACCGCTCTGCTTTCCGGCCGCTGTGCTCACAGTCCGTGCAGAGGAGTGCAGAAAAGCACAGCGCCGGGGACAGACAGCGGTAGGTAAGTATGTACTGGTTTTTTTTTACGTTTACGCTGGTAACCAGGGTAAACATCGGGTTACTAAGCGCGGCCCTGCGCTTAGTAACCCGATGTTTACCCTGGTTACCCAGGGACTTCGGGATCGTTGGTCGCTGGAGAGCTCTGTGTGACAGCTCTCCAGCGACCAAACAGCGACGCTGCAGTGATCGGCATAGTTGTCGGTATCGCTGCAGCGTCGCTAAGTGTGACGGTACCCTTACTGTAATACCAGCCGTGCCCACCCATTTCATCTTCCTTCCCCTACTGTGTGTCAGAGGTCTGTCCTGGAGTAGCACCTGGCGTGCATCTAGAGCCAAGTCTAACCATACCATCAGGGACTCTAGCAAAGAGTCAGATATTCACTACCACGTGTGTTAAAAACCATCTAAATGTGAATGATTTCTGGAAAGCAAAAAGTCAGATATGCATTAACACATCTTTATTTGTGTAGGTGAGTATATTTACGTATGTGTTGTGTGTGGGTGAGTGTGTGTGGGTGAGTGTGTATGGATGAGTGTGTATGGATGAGTGTGTATGGATGAGTGTGTATGGATGAGTGTGTATGGATGAGTGTGTATGGATGAGTGTGTATGGATGAGTGTGTATGGATGAGTGTGTATGGATGAGTGTGTATGGATGAGTGTGTATGGATGAGTGTGTATGGATGAGCGTGTGTGGATGAGCGTGTGTGAGTATGTGTGAGTGAGTGTGAATATGTATATGCATGAGTATATGTATCTGCAGCGGGTGAAATAAGTATTGAAAACGTTAATAATTTTCTAAGTAACTAGGTTTCTAAAGGTGCTATTGACATGTAATTCTCATCAGATGTTGGTAAAAATCCATCCATTCCACACATGAAAATAAATTAAACCATATATGTCCATAAATTAAGTTGTGTAATAATCAGAAATGACTCAGGGAAAAAGTATTGAATACAAGATGAGATGCAAAAAGCCATGGAAAGTTATGAAACCAGCTAAAGTCTATCAGTCATTAAAAAACAATCTTGCCACTCAGGGAAAAATTATCAGCTAGTTCAACTGATAGCATGTAAAAAAGGTGTCTCTTCAACAAGGGGCCACACAAGAAACATCTAATGATGAGTAAACCCAGTGGAGCCGTCTCAAAAATGTTGCAACCTTATTGGTGCACAACATACGGAGGCCATTTCCAGTGAGCACTGTTGGGGCCTTAATCCGGAAGTGGAAAGGCCACCTTTTTCTTCATAAACTGGCAACGACCAGGTGCTTCTCGCAAGATTTCAGACAGAGGAGTGAAAATAATTATCAGAAGAGTTGTCCAAGAGCCAAGGACCACCTGTGGAGAGCTACATGTAAATATGGAATCAGCATTTACAATTGTTTCAAAGAAAACTATATGCAATACACTCAATCTCCATAGCCTGAATGCATGCTCACCACAAAAGACTCCAATGCTGAAGAAAAACAATGTTCAAGAGCGTTTAAAGCTTGCTTAACATTTAGACAAGCCTGTGAAACACTAGGAGAATATTGTCTGGTCAGATGAGACCAAAATTGAACTCTTTAGATGTCATAATACACACCATGTTTGAAAGTCAAAAGGCACTGCAAATCACCCCCAAAACACCATAACAAAAGTGAAGTTTGGAGGTGGGAACATCATGGTGTGGGGCTATTTTTCATCATACGGCACCTGCAAACTTCATATAACTGAAGGAATGATTAACTGACAAATGTATTGAGACATTCTTGATAAAAATCTGCTGCCATCTACCAGGATGATGAAGATGAAAGGCGGGTGGACATTTCAGCAAAACAAAGATCCCAAACACCCATACAAGAATACTCTCAATTGGTTTTGGAGAAAGAAATAAATAAGCTAGAATGACACAGCCAATCACATGACCTGAATCCAGCATGTATGGAAGGAACTAAAGCTCAGAGTTCATAGACAGAGCCCACAAAACACTCAGGATTTCAAGAGTATTTGTGTGGAAGAATGGGCCAAAATCACACATGAGCAATGCATGTGACTAGTTTCTCCATACAGGAGGTGTCTGAAGGGGTCATCATCACCAACTAAGGCTTTTGTAAGAAGTATGAATTACATTTCAGTAAGTGTGTTCAATACTTTTTTCCTATGTAATTTCTCATTATTACACATAACTTAATTGATGGACATCTATGGTTTGATTTCTTTGCCTGTGTGCATTGGATGGGTTGTGCCCATATCTGTTGGGAATTTCATGTCAATAGTACCTTTAGAAATATATTTACTTAGAAAATTGGTTACGTGTTCAATACTGATTTCACCCAGTGCGTGTGTGCGTTTCAAAACAA
Source organism: Ranitomeya imitator (assembly GCF_032444005.1). NCBI lineage: Eukaryota > Metazoa > Chordata > Amphibia > Anura > Dendrobatidae > Ranitomeya > Ranitomeya imitator. The sequence goes on along the minus strand of NC_091285.1, from coordinate 483,985,873 downwards.
GAAACAATTCCAACTTAACCCAAGACTTTTTTCAACTTCCCCACAGGAGCACAGAGTGCATTTGCAACCAGATGATTTTTGCTGCTCGATGGAAAGGAGCCCTATGAGAATATGCTGCAGGTCTTACGCTAGCTTGTGGAGACCAACGGTTGGTATTTGGCATTATAACGTTTGCATTGCAGTACATTTGTGGACATATAGGAGACTGTACGTTTCGACATTCCATGTGTTAGCTCTTTGGAAAGGCATTAGTGGCGTTTGTAAAAGCATCTATGGTTTAGAAGTAAAGCGTATACTTAGTGCTTTGAGGTAAACCAGATTTGGAGGACATAAGAGTCTTCTGTGTGCCACTCTCCAAGATTATCATCTGCAAAGAAGGGAGACTGAATGCTCCCAGCCAGGAAGCAAAGCGCACTTTTTCTTTACTGCCTCCCCATCACCTTTCACCTACTGGCCTCTTCAATCCCAGGAGATTTTACCCTTCTTTTAACAAAAATGTCATTAAACTATGTGCTAAATATCTGTTCCTGCCCTGAAGGAATAAGGGAGGAGGGGGCTTGACAGACCCCTCTATAATCACAAAAGAGCATCGCAGAAGCACAGCCCCGCAAACAACAGTCATAACTCAACTAAACATTCAAGGCCAAAAGGGATTAAACGCAGAATATTCTTGTGGAGAAGTCTAATGATTAACAATGACTTCCATAGGTATAAAAGGAGAACTGTGCAATAGGCGCGCTGCTTTTACTGACACAACCTGTAGAACCAGGTTAGCAAATAAATTGTCAGGATATTACAATGCATTACTTATCACAATGATCTACCACCAATCAGCTAACTTTAGTAGTCAAATCATAAGATCATAAAAAATGCTGCCTCCACGAGGCACAAATAGCCGGCGTAAATTCTCAGGCTAAATAATGCAGAATGCTACAAACATACTACAAGAGAAGGCTTTTTCACCTAATCCTACTAAAGTAGCACTTAAGGTACAATGCATTTTAATAGGCAACCCTAATGTTTCATTATTAAAGTAGTCTCTTTATTCTAGGGTCAACCCGCGTTCTTTCCTCTCCTTCCTCTAAATACTACACCACGACCTCGGAGTCCAAACTCTCACCTGACACTAAGGAGTCTGCATAAATTCTCCAACAACAAAAGCTATCTTGAACCTCGTGAACATAGCCACATAATTCATTTTCTTCTAAACCATTTAATGAAATCCGGACAACTCGATCTTCAAAGTGCTTGCCACAAAGAAACCCATTAAAACACTGACACATTCAAATTGAAATGAAAGAATGAAAAACACAACTTCCGGAATCTGTAATAAAGGTTTCTGGTACGTCAAGTGGAGACTTCACATCACACTTCTAGCAAGGAACTAGGGCTTATGTTGTCATGGGTCATTGCCAACACAATACATCTGCTTTATATTCTCAGGCATTTTGATTGCATACTGGTATGTTTATAGGAATCAAGACTTTGCCTATATATTGGCAAAATAAATGTAATGGTACATAGTTAAAAGATATGGAACATTTAAAGGGGTTGTCTCGTGAAAACAAGTTATCCCCTTCCCATAACACAAGTTATAAATGACTGATTAGCGGGGGACCGACCATTAGGTCCTGCATCGATAAGCAGAATGGGGCACCTTTATCTCCATTAAAATGGAGCAACAGTGATCATGCTGGACCGCTGCACTCTGCTTGTTGCAGAATCCTATTAGAAAATGAGTGGAGCAGTGGTTGGGAGACAGACCTGCCGCACCATTTTCTGACTGGGATAAAAATTCTTGGACCTTCTGATTAATGTGGGACTGAACGATGCGACACCCTCCAATTATCAAGTGATCACTCTTGCAGATAGGTCATAATGGGGTTGTCCAGTTAAAACTAGTTAAAGGGGTTGTCATCTACGAGGACAACCCCTTCTCACTCAGAATGTATACCACCATGAAAATAAAAACACCTATACTCACCTCCCGTGCCGGCGCTGTTTCAGTGGTGTCAGCACTCATGTTTCTGGGGCTCATGTGAAGTTGTTACGACACTGGAGCTCAACACTGGCATAACAGTCCCCACATTCGTTAAAGCAATCAAGAGGAAGTGAGAGACCAGCCGCAGCCCTCACTTTCTCCTGATTGCTTATATGTCCAAAGGCAAGGGACAGTGACGCCTGTGATGATGGGACATGGGGCTCACATGTCTATACTTCAAGTGAGCCTCCGAAATGTCAGTGCAGACAAGGCTGGACAGTGCCAACACAGGAGGGGTGTATAGTTGTTTTTATTTTCATGGGGGCAAACACTCAGAGTGAGAAAGGGTATTTAACAACCCCTTTAAGAACCGTCTGTCTGTCCATTGAAGTAAAATATTAAATACAGCACACTGAACACAAAGGGCCTATTCATCAAGCACTTTGACTGCAGATGTAAAACAGCTTTAAATGCATAAAACTTTTGATGCTTTCATGACAGTCTTGGCCAGCTCAACTAACTTTATGTGTGCTGGGCGGAAATAGTGTGGCAAAGCATGACCGATAAATTCATCATACATTTATGACATGCAGAGGAATAAATAATGCCAGAAATGGACTTCAGTCTTGTAGGCTGGAGTACATTTCTTGCAGTGACGTTCAGCAGCAGAAAGATGTGCCTTACTCCAGTCCACGGTTAATAAAGATTGGTGAGGTTGGCCACAGTGTTTTGCTTCAACAACATTATCTTACTTCTGGGTCACATACTGTAAGAGTTTTGGAGGAAAACAGTCATGGCCAAAAGTTTTGGCATCCTTGAAATTGTTCCAGGAAAGGAAATATTTCTCCCGGAAAATTAATGCAATTACACATGTTTTGTTATGCACATATGTATTTCCTTCATGTGTATTGGAACACAAAAACATTGTTGTGAAAGCGCTCATGCTGCAAGCGGTGACGTCAGTAAGGTTAAAGAACGTCTCAGGCCGGCTCACACAGCGCTTACCATGAGAACTGCTGCCTTTGACCTGTGGTAACCTTAATTACGTCACCACTTGTCACTGCAGACTTAAATTTCTCATGGTATTCTCATTGTTCCAGCTGGCATGCTGAACGCTCACATTACTGATTTCAATGCTCAACACACCATCCAGATGTGGAAGAGTTGGGGATCGCCGTGGGACCTCCTTATTATGGCATTACGGAAGACAGACGAGTATAATTTTGATTACTATGGGAATAAATGGCTAAAATAGGGTCAGAGTGTTTTTTTTTTTTAATTAAAGGACTTTTCTCAGTATCTATTATTTTTGACTACTACACCTCTTCTTTACTAACTCCTGGGCTTGATGTCAGAGGACATAAAACAGCTGACATCAACCCCAAAAATACTGCGAACAACCAGGGCAAGTGAAAAGACCGGAGGCTAATCTAATGGATGCTCCATTTCAGGGGCGGCTGAGTGCTATTAGTTTGTGAGGGGGCCATGGATATCCATGGCTCCTTCCCAACTTATTAATATCAGCCTGCAGCTGTCTTTTTAGCCTTTGCTGGCTATTAAAAATAGGGGGGGACCCCATGTCTTTTTGTCAGGTTCCCCATTTTTAAAAACCCGTAAAGGCTACACAGACCGCTGTGAGCTATTAGTAATATGCTGGGAAGATCCATTGATACTGGCCCCTTCCCAGAATAATAACACCAGCCCCCAGCTGCCTTCTTTCCCTCAGCCGGTTATAAAATATAAGGGCGATCCCACATCATTTTTTCCATTTATTTATTATCTAATAACATACAGTAAGCTACACACGCACCGCACTAATTATATATGTCAATTACATCTTTCTTTCTATTCTATTCGGATGGTTCGAGTTGGGAATTTACTGTATTTAGCTGATGAAATGTCGGGTTTCCTATGAGATGGGGGATCCCACACCATTTTTTTCAAATAAGTTTGAAAAAAAAAAAAAGATTGCTTTATCACATAGAAAACTAGCTTTAAATGACAGAATTACTTTATGTCAAAGCTGATGTTAACGCATTGCATACACATGTCATAAGGATGCTACTTGATAAAAATTGCATTGTACTCGCATGACACTCGTCCTACTTTTCAGGAACAACACAACAGCGATTTTATTTATGCAGATGCGCGCAAGCCCTTACAGACAGACATACAGCTCTGCTACATACACATTTACACACAGCTCTGCAACATACAGTCCTAAAGGACAGTCTACTCAATTAACTCAAGGACCTTTAAGGTCATGTAATTAGTTGCATGGCCTGAAAGGTTCTTGAGTTATTCCGGTGGAAGGTCCTTCAGCTGCTCAGCTCCTGAAGCCTCCATTCAGGTCCCAGGAAACTTCCTTTCCTGATCTGCCCCATTATCTCTGATCGGGGAGAATGACTCACTTTCTAACAGGAGCTTTTCTTGTTAAAAAGTGCTTCTTATAGTCTGAAAAATACGGTATATTGAGTCATGAAGCAGCAAATTGCTCTCTCTATCACCTGCTGTAAGAATGTAGAAATCAACATAATATTTTAACAGTGAAATCTAAACATTATGTTGAGGATTTAACACTTTGGAAACACGAAAAGGTAGAAGGTTGAAACCCGCAGTAGACTGTGGAAAAGCTGAACTGAGTAATCGCCTTCGCTAATTTTTTTTATGATTGTAATTTATCAAACTCCGTTTTGTGTAAATACGGCCATTTTCTTAATTCCTGTAATGTCCATTGACTGGCCCAGCAACAGCCCCATTAGTAGCAGAGATTAGTGATTTTCACCAGCTCAGCTTCATTACTGGGAGAAACCTCCTTCACATCTCTTATCTGCAGTTCTCAAAACACAGAAATAGCATGCCATGGACCAAATTAACATGTCAGATGAATGAAGACAGAAAGGAAATAGGTCAGGTTTATTAGTTTGGTCTTAAATTTAGATAGCTTACACCAAGATGAGACATATGTACAATAATTGAGCACAGACTCGGAACATCTTTCTAGTCTGCATTTATGCACTGCGTCCAGGGATCAATCTGAATCCATGAAAAAATGAGATTCAGATAGAACTCCCGCCAGTAGACTAACACCAAATAAAGTCTCAGAAGGTAGCGCCCATAATAGAGTACCTAGGTAGCAATCCAAAGTTTCCTATAAGAAATTGGTGCAGGAAACAAAGTTACTGATTAAAATCAAATTACTCTTAACCTATACAGGTCTATGACATAGGGATAAAATAACAGGTGTATGGAAACCAGGATAACAGAGCCTACAAGGACACATACCATCACCTGGTGATATATTTATGTACCTTGATATTTCTGTTTATCCATTTCCTGATGTTGAATTGTCTCCATGTCTACTAGTTTACCTTGATCCCCAGTCCAAGAAGCCTTCATTATCCTGGTTTCGCTACACCTGTTATTTTAACCTTGTGTCAGACATGTACCGGTATATATTTTATCAGCTATTTGATCTGTAAAGAGTAATTAGATTTTAATCAGTAATTGGTCTCCTGCAACAATGTTTGGGGCAAAACTTTGTAGAGCCTGATTCAATAAAGTGTGTAAGACAGAATTTTGGTGTAAAAAAAAACCAAATGAGACTTTTTACTAACTTAGCAAAGCCACATATCTAAGCACCTCATATGTGATGTATCTGTGTATCTAAGCCCATCATGTGTGAAAAAGTTTGCTCAATAGTGTATACAAGCCCATGATGGGCTTAAGATACACAATACATGCTTGATGCAGTTCATTGAGGGAGATATCTAAGCCTGTCACACATGATGCAGTCTGCTATGATCTGTATCTAAGCCCATCATGTGTAATGCAGCCTGCCGAGCAATGTAGCTAATGTTATCGTGCAACAAAGGCTGTGTATCTAATCCTTTTGTGTGTGCTACAGCGAACAGCAGCAACTAACAGAATCGGCGCTGCCAGCCATCCTCAGTGACACTGTCCTTATGTCAGTATCAATTTGCAGTCACCAACAAAATGTTTCTGTACTGTGATCCTAAACCTCATCATCATTTATCTTTTTGCAAACGCCCAGAAAGGGAGGAAAAAAAAAAAAAAAAAAGATTTCACACACGTGGGCAGATACAGCCCACTTTTACTGCAGTCGTAATGCAAACTAGTATTACACTAGTTCTTCATGGCAAATTTCAGCAGCTGCTCCCACTAGTGTTTAAAAATGTAAAAATAGTTTTTAATTATTCTTCATATTTTATAGTAGTAAAAAGAGATACAGCAATATGTGACATTTTTTCAACTGTTGAAAAAAACAAAAAAACAACAACAATTTTTGTATTAACACATGCATTTCGATCGAGGGGTTGACTTCAGGAGATTACCCCTTTAATGCAGTCCTGATATTTAGTCTGAAGCAAAATGTAAAAACAAATAGCTCATTTTAGATTATAGATACACATTCCTGTGGGATAATATTCATAAAAGGTAGATTCTCCATTAGAACCTATACCCAAGATTTTCTTTTCCTATTCAATGCGAGTGGTCTAAAATGTACACAGGAAGGTTTATCAGTAAAGTTGGCGCTTACCCAATCCACCAATGTTGTAATCAAAGTCTTTGACATCCAGAAGGATGGGCCCACTCTCCTGTTGTCCTTCCTCCTTGTAGTAAAGTTTGTAGCCTTGAATCGTTGCGGGGTCCTCGGGATCCTGTTGCCATCTCACAGCAATGGTTGTGCAGTTCAATGGATCCAAGCGTAATTCTGGGGATCTTGGTGCTGTAAAATAAAAGTCACACTTTTAGTATTAACATTTTACAATGTTCTCATGGTGGGAAGCATTAAATATGTCCGTTATATAAGAATGTAAAATTGACCTGGAAATATTCCTCAGTCGTCCTTGGGGGAATTCTTTCTGCCTTTATCAGCATTTTTCCTTACTCGCAGTAATGCTGCACAATGCCCTTGTTATCCCCGCTCACTACATAGTGAGTTGCTGTGTCCTCTGCAGCACATTGTGTTGTGTTCTTAGGATTAGTTTCCTGCCCATTCAGCAAACGATTTATGACACAAGATAAACCTTGTTGCTTGATTAAATATTATACAACGTGCTGCGGAATATGTTAGCGCTATATAAAAATATTATTATTATTGTATAAAAAATACTTCATGTACATGTTTTATGGTGTTATTCAGTAAGAAAAAAAAGTAGCTTACAGGACATGTACATTGTGGATTAAACAATTTACAAATAACTTCAATCATTATCTGTCATCAGACTAACTATTCTGCCCCGTGTAACATCACAGGTAAGGATGAGCGGACTCAGAAAATCTCTCTCCCCCACTCGGACTACCGAACTGGAAAAACAGACTTCCAGGAGAAGTAAGTGTTCTGAGCTCACCACTGTCCGATACAACTCCGAACTTTACAGTCCGGGTTCACTCATATCTACTCACAGTTAAAGGGGTATTCCCATCTCCAAGATCCTATCCCAACATGTAGTAGGTGTAATAATAATACATAATAATAATATTAGCAAATACCTCCAATTAGAAATGTAGTATAGTTTTTCTGACTCGCTATGTCTCTTTCCTCATGTGCAGGCATTGCAGAACCTTATGTATCCAAGGTTACAACCACTAGCAATTTGCTAACTGTCACTATATCAGTGGATGTAACCGTGGAGACCTAAGGTCCTGCAATGCCTGCATATGAGGAAAGACACAGCAAATCAAAAAACTATGCTACAATTCTAATTGGAGGTATTTGCTATTATTATTACGCATATTACATATTAGCATAGGATCTTTGAGATGGGAATACCCCTTAAATCATGTAATTTCAGTAACTGCCTATGCAGTGCGCAGCTGTTGAGAGGAGTTTTTCAGACTGGTGTACTTCGCATAAAGCAGCCATCAAGAAGACTGAGCTTTGTTATTACGTTTGATGGCTATGGAGAACACAGCAGCCAATGAACAACTCAACTCACATGCTGTGCTGTGTATAAGGAGCAACAGGCGGGAACTCACTACACCGCACCAAGAAGAATCTGCTCTTGAAAGCAACTATCATTTAATAATGGAGGCGGCCAGGAGAATTTGCCCCAATCTACACCACTAGTGTTGGGTAATAAGAGGGCAGAACTATCAAAATACCATGCAGCCCTTACACAGGGGAGCACATGTAGGAGCACAACGCCAAGAACACAGTGCGGATGATGTAGGACGATCCGTCCACATGAAGCAAGAAGGAGGACGGTGATTGTAAGAAGAGAGGAGATGCTGGGCCACTTTGTAGGGGAGTATAATAAAATCTATCGGTGACACATATACAGAATGTTGTAACAGAGGGCATACAGGTGCTGGCCCTACTTTAAAAATGCAAAGAATCTGCGGACAGGTTTCCTTTAAAAGATGACAACCAGTAGCGGCAACCAAGGCAGCACTAATAAATTAGGGATTTTTATCTGACTTTTCTTGGATGGTATAAAAATTATAATTGGATACATAATTATTCTAAGTGTTTGGAATTGATGGATGACATTCCCTATTGGATCTTTTCATAGTGCAGGTTATATTTTCTTATATTTTGATAACAATAACTCTTTAAGCCACATTATCTTTACATTTTTTAATAGATTTAAACATGCAACTGCAAGGGATGAAGCTGACTGATATATCAAGTCTAGCTACTGGTCGATTCCTCTGTAAACTATGCGATAGAAAAGTCACATAATTGGAGATACCGTATTGTTTTCGCTTTCTGCCACATAAAACTAGATTCAGAGAGGCTAGTCCTAAGTTTACCTGACTTGATCGTCTCTCGCCTCACATGTCATAGCCATGCATTTCTGTTCTGCATGATCTACACAGGATTTCCAGCAATTCTATCTCAACCTCCTCTTCCACAGGTTTTAAAAACAAATTAGAGAACTACACACATTGAAATTCTAATGCAAACTTTTTATAACTGGAATTACCTAGATCATCAGTGGGAGATTAGTGACAAAGAATAGCACAAAACGCCAACATATATGCTTCTATCTGCTTTTGGTTAGGATGATCCTTCTTTAGAAGCAGCTGGATAGGGCTTTGTGGAGATGTTGGCTGCAACCAGCAGGAGATCAGACTCGTAATGTTTAGGGGGCGATGTCATTTCTCAAGCATCCCCTTGTCTTGCAATAGGGGGAACGCCCCCAAAATGTCACGAGTGTGATCTCTTGCTGGTTGCACCTGTGCCTCTATTGGCATCTGCGCAAAGCCCAATCCTGCTACTTCTAAAAGGACCATCCTAACCAAAAACATGGAGCTATAAGTATATGTTGGCGTTTTATTCCATCTTGATTTATACAAAAAAATAATGAAGAATATAGGTCACTAAAATTGTGAATTGTGCTGCCTCATGGAGTGTTTTGATTTTTAACATGTGTATATGTGATTTGAGGGGATCCATTTTGGCAAGGTGTGCTGATACTGAAACAATCACTGCTTATTTTGGGGTTTGTTTAGAACAATAAATAATGGACAACTAAGGCCGGTTTCACACTAGCGTTCTGCTTAGCTGCGGACTTCCTCCGTGAAGCCCCTCCCACGGCCGCACCTCTGCCGTTCAGCTCTGCCTACGTCCGCATGCGGCCTGCGTACCTATCTTTAACATTAGGTATGCAGGTTGTGCGGATGTATGCGGATGCCTCCGCATGCATCGTTTTGTCGACCGCAGCTTTTTGGAATTTCTTTTTTTTCTCTGCCTCGTCAAAACAAAGCATGCGGAGGCATACGCATACATCAACCCGACCTGCGTACCTAATGTTAAAGATAGGTATCCAGGCCACATGTGGACGTAGGCGGAGCTGAGCGGCAGAGGTGCGGTCGTGGGCGGGGCTTCCTGGAGGAAGTCTGCAGTTTAGCAAAACGCTAGTGTGAACCTAGCCTAAAAAATTTGTGTGTCTGTCAACACATAGAAACCTCAAAAAGGATGATTTTCCTGCTCATGAAGAAAGCATTTTAGAGAACGTCTACATTATTACTCGTTGAGATAAATAATATATAACTTCCAGCCACAGACAGTGAAGAATTTCACAAAGCACTTGCCTCTGATGCTGCTTGCTTTGGGTGTCCTGTGTGAAGTCCAAACTGAGGATTCTCCCCATCCTACTTTAGTTGCTGCAGCTATACGAACCAGGTAAACACTGTCAGGTTTCAGGCCTTCCAAAAAATACTCATGTGTAGTCCCTGGAAGCTCGAGAACTGGCACTAAACTTTCAGTGCTCATTCGAAAGGATAAGCGATACAGGATGATTTTTCCTCGCCGGAACTTCAGTGGGATCGTCAGCCACGAGATTAGAACATCTGTCGGACTGCGACTTGTTAAACTGATTTCTGGGGCACGAAGTGGAACTGAAAAATAAGCATTTTGCTATATTGTAGAGAAAACAATATCTTTGTATGCACACAGGTAAAGTATGTACAAGTACATTGCAATATATTTGAGATGACCACCCAAATGTGGACTAAATAACAGTAGACATTAATGGAAAAGAACCTAAGAACCTTTGTGGCAGCAGCTACTACATAGGCACATTGCCAATCCAGATCCTAGGATTTTTCCTGATTTACCAAGTACTGGTCTACAGATATATTGGCAGCTATACCATAGAAATCATCATAATGCAAAATCAGGTGGGATTGATATTAAACAGACAATGCAGAAATGTCTTACCATCTTCAAGTGTATTTTGTGTCACATGGTCCGACATCTGGCTTGCACCCATTGGCATGTAGGCAACAATGTAAAATGTGTAATTGCTGGCTGGCTCCAAATCATCAATAATGTAATGACTGGTGTCATTCCCCATAACCACCTGATATTCCTCATTATTCAGTCCTATGGAACAACAGAAATATACATTACACACATTAATTGAAAGATCCACATAACATTAGAACTTTTCGAAAATGTGATACCGTAAGTGTATTTCTGATTAACTGAGTGCCCTGAACTTATTTTCTAATGAAACCCCACAGCTTAAATAAATTAAAATATAAACATACTCAGCTGCCAATGTTTACCTTACTGCTCCCCATTTCCCCAGTTGGATTTTAAACGGTCTCTTCCAGCAGTGACTGACTGCAGGAGTCACGGGTCCAAATCACCATAATCGAATGTGGTATGAGATTTCATCTAGCATCTGAAAATAAGTTTTCGAAACCAGATCTATCTGATCTAACTTAGAGAACTGTCTCCAATCCATCGCAGACATTAATATACACTGTGTGCAGAATTATTAGGCGAGTTGTATTTTAGAGGATTATTTTTATTATTGATCAACAACTATGTTCTCAATCAACCCAAAAGACTCAAATATCAAAGCTTAATATTTTTGGAAGTTGGAGTGGTTTTTTTTTTTAAATTAGGCAATTATTAGGCAACTTAATAAAAAACAAATATATTCTCATCTCACTTGTTTATTTTCACTAGGTAAACCAATATAACTGTACAAAATTTAGAAATAAACATTTCTGACATACAAAAACAAAACCCCACAAAATTAGTGACCAATATAGCCACCTTTCTTTATGATGACACTCAACAGCCTTCCATCCATAGATTCTGTCAGTGGCATGATCTATTTACGATGAACATTGCGTGCAGCAGCCACCACAGCCTCCCAGACACTGTTCCGAGAGGTGGACTGTTTGCCCTCCCTGTAGATCTCACATTTTATGAGGGACCACAGGTTCTCTATGGGGTTCAGATCAGGTGAACAAGGGGGCCATGTCATTATTTTTTCTTCTTTGAGACCTCTATTGGCCAGCCAAGCTGTGGAGTAGTTGGAGGCATCTGAGCATTGTCCTGCATGAAAATCATGTTTTTCTTGAACGATACCGACTTCTTCATGTACCAATGCTTGAAGAAGTTGTCTTCCAGGAACTGGCAGTAGGTCTGGGAGTTGAGCTTCACTCCATCCTCAACCCGAAAAGGTCCCACGAGTTCATCTTTGATGATACCAGCCCATACCAGTACCCCACCTCCACCTTGCTGGCATCTGAGTCGGAGTGGAGCTCTCTGCCCTTTACTGAGCCAGCCTTTGGTCCATCCATCTGGCCCATCAAGAGTCACTCTCATTTCATCAGTCCATAAAACCTTTGAAAAAAGTCAGTCTTAAGATATTTCTAGGCCCAGACTCTTGACGTTTCATCTTATGTTTCTTGTTCAAAGGTGGTCGTTTTTCAGCCTTCCTTACGTTGGCCATGTCCCTGAGTATTGCACACTTTGTGCTTTTTGTTACTCCAGTAATGTTGCAGCTCTGAAATATGGCAAAACTTGTGGGAAATGGCATCTTGGCAGCTTCACGCCTGATTTTCCTCAATTTATGGGCAATTATTTTGCGCCTTTTTTGCCCAACACGCTTCTTGCGACCCTGTTGGCTATGAAACGCTTGATTGTTCAGTGATCACACTTTAAAAGCTTGGCAATTTCAAGACTGCTGCATCCCTCTGCAAGACATCTCACAATTTTGGACTTTTCAGAGCCCGTCAAATCTCTCTTCTGACCTCATTTTGCCAAAGAAATGGAAGTTGCCTAATAATTAAGCACACCTTATATAGGGTTTTGATGTCTTTAGACAACACCCCTCCTCATTACAGAGATGCACAACACCTGATTTACTTAAAGGGAACCTGTCACCCCCAAAATCGTAGATGAGCTAAGCTCACCAGCATCAGGGGCTTATCTACAGCATTCTGGAAAGCTGTAGATAAGCCCCCTATGTATCCTGAAAGATGAGAAAAAGAGGTTAGATTATACTCACCCAGGGGTGGTCCCGCTGCGGTCCGGGGCCCACAATCTTCTTACGATGACTTCCTCTTCTTGTAGCCATGCTGCAGCTCTGGCGCAGGTGTACTTTGTCTGCCCTGTTGATGGCAGAGCAAAGTACTGCAGTTCGCAGGCGCCGGGAAACATCAGAGAGGCATGGTGCCTGCGCACTGCAGTACTTTGTTCTGCCCTCAACAGGGCAGACAAAGTACGCCTGCACCGGAGCCGCAGCGTGAATACAAGAAGAGGAGATCATCGTAAGAAGATGGGAGGCCCCGGACCGGACCGCGACGCCCATCGTACCGGGACCGCCCCTGGGTGAGTATAATCTAACCTCCTTTTTCTCATCTTTCAGGATACATCGGGGGCTTATCTACAGCATTACAGTATGCTGTAGATAAGCCCCTGATGCTGGTGGGTTTAGCACACCTTCGATTTTGGGGGTGACAGGTTCCCTTTAATTGGTAGTTGGCTCTCAAGCATTAACAGCTTGGAGTAGGATAACATGTATAAAAAGTATCATGTGATCAAAATACAACTTGCCTAATAATTATGCACACAGTGTAGTGTCACGAGTTGTGGACTAAAGCCAAAGGTCTGTTTAACTTGAAGACGTCAAATATACCATATTCACCACAGTACCAAACTTATAAACCTTAAAAAGTGTGAATATGTCTGTGCATTTACGTTCTGATATTTGCATATAAAAAATAGAGGAAAAAACGCATTGTAAATGTATTAATGTAGGGTCTAAACACGAACGATAACATTAAGCTTCTTGTTAATAGGACGTCAATTCAGAATAGTCACAATAGCACATAGGATACTCATAATGTAACTGAATCTTGTGTTTCTCTTCTTATATCCGATCAGCAATTGCATTTTGCTCAAGAGCATTAAAAGTAACAATCAGCTTGTGTTTCACAACTAGTCACAACAAGTTTTGGTAAACTGTTTCATTGAAGGGAGTTTAAAAAAAAAAAAAAAAACTACGGCGAAAAGAAGCGCCATTTACCCACTTACAATTCCTTCATCCTAAATCCTTGTGATTTAACGTTGGGAAAAACAAACCAGGTTTTCGGAGTCGCGGCATTCAAGAACAAGACGTTTTATAAGAAACAACAACTACACAAAAAGCTGCATTGTAAAGGGGCGATTATATAGTTGGAATCTATTATGGACATGGGATAGGATGAAGGCAGGGGCACTGAAGGAGAATGTCCTCTATAAATGCGTTGTGTCTTAATGAGCTTAGGAAAAATTTCAGCAATTCATATTGAAATATGCAGAGGGTTGCATTGCTGTGATTCTCTTTGTTGTGTCCTAATTCCTATACATAGGAACTGGTAAGCGGAATAAGGTTGTTGAAGGCTGTTGTGGTTCAAGTCCATTTCACACCAAAACGCACGTCAACTTAATCAAAACTCCCCCACCGCCCATTACGATTAAATTTATAAACAAAACCCAAGACCAAATTCTACTATTAAGCTTTCCCACATTTCTGAATTGACTAAAAAGCATTTTAATTAGACAAGATTACTGGCATCTCACAACAGAGCCGTTGATGGTTTGTTAATTAGGAATGTCGTGGCACGATTTTTGACCCGCTAAACAAGATCCTTAAGCTCAAATTAAAAGGCCTTGTTCTTGGAGTGAATGAGCCACTGGGTCTCATGTGGAGGCCTGATGAAATGGCCATAATAGGGGGCGAGACCAGCCTACAAACAAAATCACTACACCCTTTGTAGAGCTTCCAAATTGCTAACAAGGAATTAATACACTCATGTATGCTCATCAGACCTTTCGTTTGGCTGGCACTCTAACCCGCTAATTTAAATGCAAGATCTGTCCCTTTTTAAAGAACACCTGTTGGCTTTCTTCAACGCCATCTCTTTCTATTATATACTAACTACTTATATATTAAGTTGCATTCATCTCTGCATAAAATAGGACACACTGGTTCACTAGAAAGTTACAAAAGAGGTTTGTTTTTCCTTTTACATATCTAAAAAAAACAAGTAACTACTCAAAAGATAAAAACATTAGGTGCTATGGAAACTTGTACAGTGGGTACGGAAAGTATTCAGACCCCTTTACATTTTTCACGGTTTCATTGCAACCATTTGGTAAATTCAACAAAGTTCATTTTTTTGCTCATGAATGTACACTCTGCACCCCATCTTGACTGAAAATGTAGAAATTTTCGCATATTTATTAAAAAAGAAAAACTGAAATATCACATGGTCATAAGTATTCAGACCCTTTGCTCAGTATTGAGTAGAAGCACCCTTTTGAGCCATGAGTCTTCTTGAGAGTGATGCAACAAGTTTTTCACACCTGGATTTGGGGATCCTCAGCCATTATTCCTTGCAGATCCTCTCCAGTTCCGTCAGGTTGGATGGCAAACGTGGGTGGACAGCCATTTTCAGGTCTCTCCAGAGATGCTCAATTGGGTTTAGGTCTGGGTTCTGGCTGGGCCAGTCAAGAATGGTCACACAGTTGTTCTAAAGCCACTCCTTTGTTATTTTAGCTTTGTACTTAGGGTCATTGTTTAGTTGGAAAGTGAACTGTTGGCCAAGTCTGAGATCCAAAGCACTCTGGAAGAGGTTTTTATCCAGGATATCTCTGTACTTGGCCACATTCATGTTTCCTTTAATGACAACCAGTCACCCTGTCCTTGCAACTGAAAAACACCCCCATAGCATGATGATGCCACCACCATGTTTCACTGTTGGGATTGCATTGGGCAGGTGATGAGCAGTGCCTGGTTTTCTACCCACATACCATGCCTGGTTTTCTCCACACATACCACTTAGAATTATCACCAAAAAGGTCTTTCTTCGTGTCATCAGACCAGAGAATCTTCTTTCTTATAGTCTGGGAGTCCTTCATGTGTTTTTTTAGCAAACTATGTGGGCTTTCATATGTCTTGCACTGAGGAGAGGCTACCATCGGGCCACTCTGCCATAAAGGCATGACTGGTGAAGGGCTGCAGTGATAGTTGACTTTGTGGAACTTTCTCCCATCTTCCTACTGCACCTCTGGAGCTCAGCCACAGTGATCATGGGGTTCTTCTTTACCTCTCTCACCAAGGCTCTTCTCCCACGTTTGCTCAGTTTGGCTGGTCGGCCAGGTCCAGGAAGACTTCTGGTAGTCCCAATCTTCTTCCATTTAAGGATTATGGAGGCCACTGGGCTCTTAGGAACCTTGAGTACTGCAGAAATTCTATTGTAACCTTGGCTAGATCTGGGCCTTGCCACAATTCTGTCTCTGAGCTCTTTGGCCAGTTCCTTTGACCTCCTGATTTTCATTTGGTCTGACATGCACTGTGAGCTGTGAGGTCTAATATAGACAGGTGTATGCCTTTCCAAATAAAGTCCTATCAGTTTAGTTAAACACAGCTGGACTCCAATGAAGGAGTAAAAATCATCTCAAGGAGAATCACAAGCAAATGGACAGCATGAGACTTAAATATGAGTGTCTGAGCAAAGGGTCTGAATAATTATTACCATGTGATATTTCAGTTTTTCTTTTTTAATAAATATGCGAAAATTTCTACTTTTTTTTTCAATCAAGATGGGGTGCAGATTGTAAATTAATGTGAAAAATGAACTTTTTTGAATTTACCAAATGGCTGCAACGAAACAAAGAGTGAAAAATTTAAATTTAAAGGGGTCTTTACCCACTGTATATACTGCATACCATTGCTATACTATTGGTAAAGTCACTAGAAAATAGACAAACCAATACTTCAAATATATTGTGCACTTTGAAAAAAGCATGTGAAACATTAAAAAGTAAATCGACTTTTTAATTTAATATGACATTTCTAAGTGAAAACTAAGGTAATTCTGGAATAATAAAAAAAAAATCTTATCAAAAGGGACAACAAAAGCCGTGTGCAGCTGTCAGAAATCCATAGGCTTTCCATAAACACTTGCTGCAAGTCTTATTCTTACCTTCCGCCTTCATGTAATGCACAGAATAAGCAATGACTTTTTCTGAGTTATACAGAGGCCTTTCCCACGATAGTATAATGGCTGAACTGGACATTGTCTCCGCTCGGAGGTTACGGGGAGCACTGGGCCTGTCTTCAGACATCACAACAGTCAGCCTTGCTCGGGACATGGCAGAGCCCTGGTTATTTTCGGCCATGCACTGATACACTGCATCGTCTTCAGGGATGATTTGGTTGATTACAAGTTTACTAGAACAAAATAAAAAATATAATATAAAAGTTTAAAAAAAACAAAACAACACTGGAACCATTATGCCTTCAGTAACAAGTATATGGAATAAACATGCGACAAAGAGATGGAATCCATCACGTTATGCCTGTCTGTGTAATATTCTTAGTGACACATAATATAGACCTTATTTACCTGCTGTACATTTTCATTCTCCCATTAGAATGTATCTTTCTGCCATTCCTCAGCCAGGTGATTTTAGGAGTTGGAATTCCTTCTGCCCGACATACAAAACGAGCCGTTCCCGCACGTGGTCTTGTCAAACTCTCCAGTCGCTCAGTAAATGATGGTGGAGCTGTAATGAGACATATAGAGACTCTTGGTCTATATTCGATACACCTGGTATTTTAATTTATTCACCCCACATGTGCAACATTATAGAATAAGTTTGCCATATAATAACGTTACACAACCATTTTTTTTTGCTACAATTTAGGCTGAGATTAAAAACCATACATTAAAACATGTTTTCATACAAAACAGAACTGTTGCTATGTGTCATTATGCTTTACAGAAGCTTATATTGCTTATAGCATAGTACACACATTTGGTAGCATGTACTGATATCTTCTGAATTTATTCTTGGTAAAAAGGCAAATAGCACATTTTTATATTAAAGCAAAAACTTTAGTGAAAAACCATTAAGTAAGATTTGCATCGAAATTGAACACTGATAGCGTGGGTACTAAATCTCAACAGTGGGCATACTAGCAAGTCAAGTGCCCATTTATTAATTTTCTGTAAAACATAACTGATGTGCAGTGACTGATCAGCGTTTCTCCAGTAATCTCACTCACTTGTGCTCTAGACTTCAAATGGTGGGACAGGAAGTAGATGGTTGCCAGCTACCATTGTCATATAGCTCTCATGGGGATGCCTTTCTTTCACTTGGTCACCAGAAGCCCTCCCTCCCTATTCTAAGTCACCCTGGTGGTCACACACAGTGAGAAAGCTCACCCCCATCCTATCAATACTTGATTAGATACATTTGAGTGTGAAACATGATCTAATATAAATGGCCAAATGTTTGTCTACCATGGATGTAGCTTGCAGACCAAAGTCTTCACCCCAATTTCTTACCTAAAAGGATTTTTTTTTTGATAAACTGAAATATAATGACTGTTGGGAAGTGAAATGGTGAAATTTAGTGAGATTACTTATTATTTTCTATCCTTCTTGATACTATGAATAATAGGAGTACAACAAATCAATGAAGAACAGCCAAGTCTTACCCACGACGATAACATTAGCCACTGCTACAGTGAAATTACGAGTTCCTGGGGTAGTTGCTCGGCAAATATACACTCCGGCGTGTTGCACTTTCACATCAGATATAACAAGATTTCCATTTCCCACAACTCGTGTGTTGAAGACGTCAATGGGTCTTTGGTCTAGAAAATAAAATTGACAATAGGTTTTTTTGCAGTTATGTAACATCTAATCTGGTATTAACAATTCGAGGACAGCCCCATGATAATTTTGGTAGAATTTTCACATGCATTCCATATTTTAGCAAAGTTCTTACCAAGTCTGCTCCAAGATACTATTGGTTTAGGGTTTCCCCTAGCCATACACTCCAGTGTAACCGTTTGGTGTACAGAGGTAGTTGTATTCTGAGGAGGTGCAATGATGATTGGCTTCTGGAAAGGCTCTTCTGGTGTGGCTAGAAAAAAAAACATACAAAAAAAACTTTAGAATGGCTGTCAGAGGAGCAGAATGAATAAAGGGGGCCACAGACTTGACTAGACTTATAAAGCAACTTTGCAAACATTTCGAGTTGTGAAACTTTAATTTTTCTTTAACAAAAAAGTCAATATAAATATACGGACTAGGAATGTGACTTGTGATACAATTTTTTGTGGCCACATAGATAGCGAACATCCATATTAGGCCACATAGATTGTATGATGCATCATGTGTCACAGTGACTGTACAGTAAATATGGGAGCTGCACTAATCTAGTGAATATATTTGAATGCTGCAACATACCTGATAAAACAGTTAATGAGGCTTCGGCACTCTTCCGTCTATTTAATGAGGTGGTGGCTATGCATCGGTAATTTCCAGCGTCTTTCTTAGTGATGCCATAGATCTGAAGAACACCTTTTGGTAGAACAGTAATCCTTTAGGTAAAATACAACAAAGTATTATTTAACTTATTATTTTCCACGTATTTAAGGAGTCTGAGTCTCTGTATGCTAAAGAATTTGTTCTACAAATGAGCTAGATGTTTTGATCGATGTGGCCCTGACACAGAGACCGGCACGGATCTCTAAAACAGAGGGGCAGAAGTACCGAAGATGCTCTCTTTGAGGGCAAAATAATATATATATTTTTTTTTTTAAACAAATCCAGTCAATGGGCAATCCGTCACACTCCCTTATTGGCATACACCTTGATCCAAATCAGGTCCCTTTGTAATCTACACAGAAACAGGAAGCGGTGATGTCACACTTTAAAAAGCTGCTGGACGGCTGTGGCATATGACTGCCTGCAGCGGTCAGATATTTTATGATGACATGCTACTCAAGTCATGTGACCGCTGAAGCCACTGACTGGTGGCACACAGACATCCCAGTTATTTAGTTCTTTATCCATGTCTGTGCTAGTAGGCAAGCATGATAGCTTTGTTTGGTTTTTTTTTTTAACATGTCCTTATCCCATTGGCAAAATTTTAATTTAACTTGGACAACCCCTTTAAGATGAGCTCAATAGAAAGTCTACGAGCCCATTTTCTATTATATTTTTCCTCTGACTGTTCCGCACCTGATTTTGGCTTAGGGTGAGTAGGAAAAATACTCACTAAATACTCAATACTTGGCCTTAGGGCTCACTCACATGAGAATATTCATCGGACCAGTGTTATCCAATGTTTTATTGGATAGTACTGGGCCCAATGCCATTCTATGGGTTAGTGCAGATCTGATATTTGTTTTCTTATGCATGAGAAAAATAAATTCAGCAAGCTGTGAATAGCTCTGCAAATCGGAGCATGCCCACCCATTCAAGTTTATGGGTGCGTGTAAAACATCAGATTGCACTCGGATATCAACTGAGTGCAGTCCGTTTTGCGTGGACACCGGCAATGGAGAAGATAACGAAATGAAGTTCTCCATCTTCTCCACACCTGTGCTCCGATTCTTTCATGTGCGAAAATCTGATCACAAAACACTGACACTCTGCTAAAATGCTGATCAGACTTTGAACCAAGTGTCTTTATTAGCGTAAGCCAATTCTCTTGCATGCGAGAATGCTCGTTTGTGTGACCCCAACCATAGAGGGACTCTTCCGCCCCTCTGATTTAGCACCCATACTGCCATAAATCAAAATTCTTGACAGGTCTCAGTTACATGCTAAAAGTTTTGTGGAAATGGGTTTATAGGAACAACGTACATTTTAATCATTAGTTTTTGGAATAAAAATAACAAAATAATCCATTGATTAAAATGAACTTTGCTCATGGGAAAACCTCTTTAAAATAACAGACATGTAGCTAGACCGTCACGACAGGCTGGACAACTAAAAGGTCACTTACATGAACTTGTTTGAATCATAATTTCTTACTTTAGCTTTTTTTAGCTTGTTGAAATGTTTGAAAAACTAATTTAAGATAAAAACAATTATCTATTCTAGTTATTTGCGGGACTTTGATGCCGATTGTCTATCCTTAAGGCCATCAATTAGATCATCGAGGGGCAGCGTTGCCAATTTTATTTATTTTGTTCTTGACAATTTATCCTAAAATCACAGACAGCTGAAATGTTTTAAGCACAGATTGGAAGACATCTACTATATAATTGTCTAAGGGTCACTTCCGTCTGTCTGTCTTTCTGTCTGTCACGGATATTCATTGGTCGCGGCCTCTGTCTGTAATAGAAATCCAAGTCGCTGATTGGTCGCGGCAAAACAGCCACGACCAATCAGCGACGGGCACAGTCCGGAAGAAAATGGTCGCTCCTTACTCCCTGCAGTCAGTACCCGGCGCCCGCATACTCCCCTCCAGTCACCGCTCACACAGGGTTAATGCCGGCGGTAACGGACAGCGTTATGCCATGAGTAACGCACTCCGGAACCGCTGCTATAAACCCTGTGTGTCCCCAACTTTTTACTATTGATGCTGCCTATTTGGCATCAACAGTAAAAAAAAATGTAATGTTAAAAATAATAAAAAAACCAAAACCTGCTATTCTCACCCTCCGTAGTCCACCGAGCCGCACGCGCTTGCCATCTTCCGTTCCTGGCGATGCATTGCGAAACTACCCAGAAGACTTAGCGGTCTCGCGATACCGCTAAGTCATCTGGGTAATTTCGCAATGCATCCTGGGAACGGAAGATGGCGGCAGCCGCGCGCGTATTGCCGGAGCTTCGGTGGATCCTAGGGGGTGAGTATATAACTTTTTTATTTTAATAATTTTTTTAACAGGGATATGGTGCCCACACTGCTGTATACTAAGTGGGCTGTGTTAGATACCGCGTGGCTGCTATATACTACATAGGCAGTGTTATATACTATTTGGGTTGTGTTAGATACCGCGTGGCTGCTATATACTGCGTGGGCAGTGTTATATACTACGTGGCTGCTATATACTGCGTGGGCTGTGCTATATATTACGTGGCCAGTGTTATATACTGCGTGGCCTGTGTTATGTACTGCGTCACCTGTGTTATATACTGCGTGGCTGCTATATACTGAGTGGGCTGTGTTATATACTATTTGGGCTGTGTTATATACTGCGTGGCCACTGTTATATATTGCGTGGCCTGTATTAATGCATCGGGTATTCTACAATATGTATGTATATAGCAGCCACATAGTATATAGCACAGGCCACGTAAATATGAACCTACTACTGATCAGATCCTATAAAATGCAGGCACTAAAAGGAGCACTAGTGTGAGAAACATGCCATACAGCCATCAATAAGGCCATCTATGGTCCTAAGCAAAAAAAAAAAAAAATATATATATATATATATATATATATATATATATATATATATATTGATTCATTCCATAAAATATAACATCACTGTGATGTATATCCAACCTGCTGATAATTGAAAAGACATTCAAGATGTGAGTCTTCTAGAACATATTACAGCACTATTAAGTTACAGGACATATGCAGATCAATTCTGTAAAAGACCGGTTACTTACCTGTCCATGGCAAGAGGTAGAGCTGTGCGATTTACTTCCCAAGTAATGACAGCTGGAGGGTTTGCGGTTATCCTACAAGAAAAACGTGCCATCCCTCCCACTTGCACCTTTATTGAAACTGGTTGTTCTTCAAAGGCAGACATAGCTGAAATATAAAATCAATCACGGTCTTAAAAAGCTATTCTGCCTAAAACTTCCACACATTTAATATTCAATTTTATTACAAATATTTAGTTATCATTTATGAAAATATTGGTTGACGGAATTTATGGAGCAGGACTACTGCCACCAGCAAGAGTATACGGTAATTTATGGAGCAGGAGCCACCAGCAAGAGTATTGTACTGCTAAATAAGCCACGTTTGGTCATCTGTAAATTTATTATCTGACCTATAAAGTGTGCGGTCTGACTCAGCTCACTGTGAGGGGAACGTGAATGGTTAGACATAGCGATTAGAATATTGAGTACACTGTACAATGGAGAATACCCTGGTGAAAGGTGAAAAGTGCATATAAGTAAGATCGCAAGATAATTTACAAGCACCCTGAACAATCACATTACAACAAAGACCTTCAAGCCAAGGAGTATTAGCACAAAGTCTTCCAAGTACGGCATATTCTGCAGACCACAATATGCAAGGTTGTTACTTCATATGTCTTCTCTGCATACAACCATTTCTACAGCTCCAGCATAATGGATATTTCTGACAATGGACAAAATGGAGCAAACGAAACCCTATCTTCAGGCAGGTGCACAAATCAGGTCTTCCAATAAATTCTTCACACTTACTTTACTTAGTTTGAAAAGGATTTCTATAAATTTTTTAGAATCGACTATTTATGATACATCTTCTTTCCTGAGATACTTACAGCCTTGACCACATAAGCCATCAAAGAGCAACTAAAGACCGATGAAAGAAAATAAACTTCAGTGAACAGGTGTGTTTATCGTCAGGAAACACTTATTTCTCAGCAGGGAAAAAATGTGGCTTCTTAAAACTTAAAATAAAGCATGAATTGGATTTCCTCCAACATCTGTAGATTGTTAAGAGTACAAGTATGACACACTTTATACCAATGTTGAAAGCATCTGTCAATATCGACAGGTTCGGGCCAACAATCACATGTATGGTGGCACTGACCAACTGCTGGGGGAGATGTCAATCGGGCATGTGATTTTGGACTGTGATCGCTTTGTTCTCACTGAGAATGCCCTATTGTATCTTTGGTATATTACTTGGATTCAAAATAGTTGCATTTACATAAGCAAGTTCCTCCGTATCTTTGTACTTTCCCTTCCATAGCACATAAGAGATATACTGGACCTCCTTCAAACACTTGAAGGGAACCATGTGAGAGAACAGGGCCGTATTAAGAGTTTCTGCTGCCCTAGGCACCTTTAGTGCTGCCTTCCCCTTTGGTGAGTATAACACTATCAGCAGTGACTTTGGCAAAAATTGCGGATGTGAAAGTAGCCTTTTGCAGCAGATCCGGCAGTTTTTCCACATCTGCTGCGTAACGGATCACTTACGGCAACACTGCATTTGGCTTCATTCATTTCCTATGGGATTTTGTGGACATTTGCAGCACTTGCCGCGATCCGGCAAATGCGGCATCATACCTCCCAACTTTTGAAGACAAGAAAGAGGGCTAAAGTTTGCGGCGCCGTGGCATGTTTTAGGCCACACCTCTGGCAAAACCCATTTCACAACTAGTCACACCCATATCCACACCCATTTAGTACTGCTGATCACACTGTTCCATAAACAATAAACAAAAAAATATGGCCACAGTGCTCCATACTGTATAATGACCAAACATGATGATCAGTACTGTATAATGGCCACACATGATGCTCCATGCTGTATAATGGCCACACATGATGCTGCGTACTGTATAATGGCCACACGTGATGCTCCCATCTTGCATCTTGCATGGCTTGGCTCCCCGTCCTCCTTCATATTCCCCCCGGCTGTCATACTCACCTTTCCCGCACCGCGCCGAACATCCCTCCATCTTTATCCCGGCGCAGCATCTCCTTCCTGCATGAGTGGTCATGTGGTACCGCTCATTAAGGTCATGAATATGTGTCCATATCCATCACCTTAATGAGCGGTACCACGTGACCGCTCACACAGGACGAGCTGCTGGCGCTGAGACCAGGCATCGCTGGAGTAGGGTGAGTATGACATCTTCAAGGAGGCAGGCAGGCGGGCGGGCGTCCGAGAGGGGGTGGTCGGTCGGGAGGTGACCCCGGACTTTAATTTTAAAAAAAAACATGCTCAGGTGCCGCCACCCCCCACCCCCGCATCGTCCCGCCCTAGGCATGTGCCCTCCAGTAAAAAAGGGAAAAATCTTCAGCTCACCCAAATGGAGTCCAAATTCCAAGAAGAAATCCGAGCAAGGATCAAGCGTGCAGCCAACAACGTCATGGATACAAAAGAAACGAGGGAGATCCAGCTCCAAGAAAGAGAAATAGTCTCTGATAAAATCCAAAATAGCTTTATTGTCATGAAAAAATTTAAAATGTGGACTCCAATGACAGCTGTGTTCTTAGTCCTCAGTATGAGGACTAAGAACACAGCTGTGTTCAAAACGCGTTCAGTGCAGTGAGAGCTGCTATGTGATTCCTTTGTTATACCACTTGTCATTGGAGTCCACATTTTAAATTTTTTCATGACAATAAAGCTATTTTGGATTTTATCAGAGACTATTTCTCTTTCCTGGAGCTGGATCTCCCTCGTTTCTTATGTGCCCTCCAGTGCCTAGTGGCAAATACGACCCTGTGAGAGAACATACACTTTTGGCCACTTCAGATGTGGAGGCATTATATAATAACATCTCACATGAGTTTGGCATCAAAGGAGTGTATCATTTTCTAACATCAAGATCAATTGTGTGCAGCAGACAATTATTTTGTTGTAAATCTCCTAAGGTTCACCATTATCCACAACTTCTTCCTCTTTGACAGGAAGTACTTCCACCAGCTCAGGGGCACTGTGATGGGGAGTCCCGGTGCCCCATCGTATGCCAACTTGTTCTAAGGCTGGTGTGAAGAAATTGTAGTCTTTGGGGATGAGGCAAGGTGGAGGCATCCCCACATAGGGGTCTGGTACAGATTTATCGATGATATACTCATTTGGTCAGGTACAAATGAGCAGTTCTTGGACTTTGTTACAGAACTCAATATCAATAGAGTGGGTTTGAAGTTTAGGTCTGAATCAAATTGTAATCAATTACCATTTCTGTTTGTATTAATTAAAAAACAACATCTGTCGTAAACCCACTAGTACCAACAGCCTCCTAAAGTGGGATAGCCACCATCCACCCCCTTCAAAAAAGGTATACCTAAGGGCCAGTTCTTCAGATTGAGGAGGAACAGCTCCAGCATCCATGAATTTCATAGACAGGCAAGAGATATGAATGGCAGATTCAGGGAAAATGGGTATTTACACTATATTTTGGATCTGACCCATACATTTGCAGAAAATTAAGACAGATAGTCCCTCCTTCTTAATCAAAATAATAAAGAATAAAACAACAAAATCTTGATGGTATCACAAGGATTATACGCACATATGACAAAATCCCATATACAAATAAATATGGGAGGGCAAGAAGAGATAAAAAAAATATTAAATGATAAAATAATTTTATTCATTTATATTAAAAACATAATATATAAAAAAGCAAAAGCAGAAATGCAGTTAGGGGACGCCGACAAGGAGGATATCACATCTCTCAGTTCATCTACTTACTTTCTCATGGATGATATAAGGGGTATATAATTTGACTGCGTTCCATGCGGATACCCGTATGTATTTCGTTGCCATGGAGTGTATACTTTCTGATATGGGCGATCACATGCCACTGCTCTTTATTGCACTGCGCATGCCCACAATGCATTTCACGGTGGAGCACATAGAGTGCACACTGCTGGTCACGTGAGGACCGCTGGTGCGCATTACAGTTGATGTGCGTCACTTCTGGACATGCACCGTACAGTTAGAGGGAGGGTCAGTAATATGGAATATGCATTCTATAACTATGGAGTAAGTCAATGGCATTATCCAGGATGTGTCTCACCCCCTCCTAACAGAAACAACAGTATTCTTTGGGGAGTGGTCTAAATATGTGAGATATTTAAACAGGACCCATGATAGCAGACATAATAAGACTGGATATCATTAATTAACATCAGGTCTCCTGATGAGCTGCACGGTGAAATGCGTTGAGACAAGTATATGAAGACATAGCTAGATAAGTAATACCCTTTATCTTGCATTTAATATGTCATTAATTACATTTATGTTGAAATTAGGGGCACATCTGGCCCTGCTGATCTAAAGCTATCTGAGATAGTATGGTTGGTTCCAGTACAGTATTAGGCAGTGGTGGCGAATCTATGGCACCCGTGACAGAGGGGGGACACGGAGTCCTCGCCGTTCCGCATCAGTGGAACGAGGACAGTGGGTGAGGACCCCCACAGCGCCAGCCCTTACATCGTCAGACACATATCTAGCTGAAGTGTATTACGGCGCATGAAAAGGTCAGGTCTGTGCACTGCATTACATGCTGCGGGACAATCAGGGGCCAGCAGCTGATGCTGGCGTACATGAGACTGGGCGCATGCCAGTGACGTCATACCAGGATGGGGAGAGCATATACCAGGATGGGGAGAGCATATACCAGGATGGGGAGAGCATATACCAGGATGGGGAGAGCATATACCAGGAAGGGGAGAGAGCATATACCAGGAAGGGGAGAGAGCATATACCAGGATGGGGAGAGCATATACCAGGATGGGGAGAGCATATACCAGGATGGGGAGAGCATATACCAGGATGGGGAGAGCATATACCAGGATGGGGAGAGCATATACCAGGATGGGGAGAGCATATACCAGGATGGGGAGAGCATATACCAGGAAGGGGAGAGAGCACATACCAGGAAGGGGAGAGAGCACATACCAGGAAGGGGAGAGCATATACCAGGATGGGGAGAGCATATACCAGGATGGGGAGAGCATATACCAGGAAGGGGAGAGAGCACATACCAGGAAGGGGAGAGAGCACATACCAGGAAGGGGAGAGCATATACCAGGATGGGGAGAGCATATACCAGGATGGGGAGAGCATATACCAGGATGGGGAGAGCATATACCAGGATGGGGAGAGCATATACCAGGAAGGGGAGAGAGCACATACCAGGAAGGGGAGAGCATATACCAGGATGGGGAGAGCATATACCAGGATGGGGAGAGCATATACCAGGATGGGGAGAGCATATACCAGGAAGGGGAGAGAGCACATACCAGGAAGGGGAGAGCATATACCAGGATGGGGAGAGCATATACCAGGAAGGGGAGAGAGCACATACCAGGAAGGGGAGAGAGCACATACCAGGAAGGGGAGAGAGCACATACCAGGAAGGGGAGAGCATATACCAGGATGGGGAGAGCATATACCAGGATGGGGAGAGCATATACCAGGAAGGGGAGAGAGCACATACCAGGAAGGGGAGAGCATATACCAGGATGGGGAGAGCATATACCAGGATGGGGAGAGCATATACCAGGATGGGGAGAGCATATACCAGGATGGGGAGAGCATATACCAGGAAGGGGAGAGAGCATATACCAGGAAGGGGAGAGCATATACCAGGATGGGGAGAGCATATACCAGGATGGGGAGAGCATATACCAGGATGGGGAGAGCATATACCAGGATGGGGAGAGCATATACCAGGATGGGGAGAGCATATACCAGGATGGGGAGAGCATATACCAGGAAGGGGAGAGAGCACATACCAGGAAGGGGAGAGCATATACCAGGATGGGGAGAACATATACCAGGATGGGGAGAGCATATACCAAGATGGGGAGAGCATATACCAGGATGGGGAGAGCATATACCAGGAAGGGGAGAGAGCATATACCAGGAAGGGGAGAGCATATACCAGGATGGGGAGAACATATGCCAGGATGGGGAGAACATATACCAGGATGGGGAGAGCATATACGAGGATGGGGAGAACATATACCAGGATGGGAAGAATATTCATTTATATATCTGCAGTCTGGTACCCCAGCTCCGGTCTGTGGCTGCTCTCTGCTGCCTCCACCTTCTCTCTGAAAGAGTTGATGTTGATAAACTAAAACTTCAGTATTCAGGTTAAATGGCCGCGTTGTCACTTTGCGATAAATAAGTGGGTTTTGGGTTGCAGTTTGGGCATTCTGTCTCTAAAAGATTTGTTATCACTGGCATAGGGCAACCCAGGGTCAGTCGCAGAGTTTATCCAGGGTGCCAACCTCTGTGGTTAGGCAAGGTTGAGCTTGTAACCCCTTAATGACCGCCAATACGTCTTTTAAGTGACCTGAGATATAAGAGAATAGCCTCCCCATACAGCTGACAATCCAGCAGCTGTGGGCTGTACACTATAGCTGACAACTTGCTGCATCAACCATGATCAGTGTTTGCACGGTCCAACTCTGTTTAACCCCTTAGATGCTGCTGTCATTAGTGACTACATAATTATAAATGGTTAACAGAGTGTGGGGGGCTTCCTATTTAACCAAATTGGTGCCCTCAGATCTTGATTTTGTGGTCCTGGTGTTTGCCATGGCAATTCATGACCAAATAGTGGCCTTAGAGTCTGATTGCTGTAGCAACTCCAGGCCTCGAGGGCCGCCAACAGTGCAAGTTTTCAGGATTTCTTTAGTATTGCATCGGTGGTAATGTGATCATCTGCACAGGTGATGATTCCAACCCCTGTGCAATACTAAGGAAATCCTGAAAACCTGCACTGTTGGCGGCCCTCGAGGCCTGGAGTTGGGGACCACTGCTGTAGCGTATATACTCGAGTATAAGCCGAGATTTTCAGCCCAAATTTTTGGGCTGAAAGTGCCCCTCTTGGCTTATACTCGAGTCACGGTGGGCGGCAGGGTCGGCGGGTGAGGGGGAGAGGGCGCTGAGGCATACTTACCTGCTTCCGGGGCTTCTGGCGCTGTCCCTGCAGTCTCACGGTCTCCGGGTGCCGCAGCTCTTCCCCTGTTCAGCGGTCACGTGGGACCGCTCATTAGAGAAATGAATATGGACTCCACTCTCATAGGGGTGGAGCCGCATATTAATTTCTCTAATGAGCGGTAACGGTGACCGCTGATAGAGGAAGAGGCTGCGGCACCGAAGACCAGCTGTCCGGGGGAAGGAGCGGGACGTTCGGGAGCAGGTGAGTATTACATATTCACCTGTCCGCTTTCCACACGCTGGGCGCCGCTCCATCTTCCCGGCGTCTCTCCGCACTGACTGTGCAGGTCAGAGGGTGCGATGGCGCATATAGTGTGCGCGCCGCCCTCTGCCTGATCAGTCAGTGCGGAGAGACGCCGGGACGGGACGCTGAGGAGCTGCAAGCAAGACAGGTGAGTATGGCATTTTTTTTTTTTTTTTATTATTGCAGCAGCAGCAATGGCACAGCTTTATAAGGAGCATCTATGAGGCAATGATGAACGGTGCAGAGCACTATATGGCACAGCTATGGGGCAATAATGAACGGTGCAGAGCACTATATGGCACAGCTATGGTGCAATAATGATCAGTGCAGAGCACTATATGGCACAGCTTTCTATGGTACATCTATGGGGCAATAATGAACGGTGCAGAGCACTATATGGCACAGCTATGGGGCAATAATGAACGGTGCAGAGCACTATATGGCACAGCTATGGGGCAATAATGAATGGTGCAGAGCACTATATGACACATCTTTCTATGGTACATCTATGGGGCAATAATGAACGGTGCAGAGCACTATATGGCCCAGCTATGGGGCAATAATGAACAGTGCAGAGCACTATAGAAAGCTGTGCCATATGGTACATCTATGGGGCAATAATGAACGGTGCAGAGCACTATATGGCACAGCTATGGGGCCATAATGAACGGTGCAGAGCACTATATGGCACAGCTTTCTTTGGTACATCTATGGGGCAATAATGAACGGTGCAGAGCACTATATGGCACAGCTGTGGGGCCATACTGAACGGTATGGAGCATCTATTTTAATTTTTGAAATTCACCGTTTCCACCCTAGGCTTATACTCGAGTCAATAAGTTTTCCCAGTTTTTTTGTGGCAAAATTAGGGGGGTCGGCTTATACTCGGGTCGGCTTATACTCGAGTATATACGGTAATCTGTTCAGAAGTTAGAGACATTTAGGTGGTAAAAATACACATTTTCATTCCTATCATGCCACTTTGCATTAATTCCTGTAAAGCACCTGAAGAGTTAATAAACGACCTGACTGCAGTTTTCAATATGTCTGGGGGTGCTGCTTTTAAAATGGTATCATGTTTGGGGGTTTCCCAATATATGAGACCCCCCTAAAGTCACTTCAAACATGGATAAGTCCGTAAAAAAATAAATTTTGTAAATTTCCTTGAAAAAAAATGAAAAATTGCTGCTACATTTTTAATCTTCCTAAAATGCTAACAAAATAAAATAACATTTTACAAATGATGCTGATGTAAAGCAGGCATGTGGGAAATGTTATTTATTAATGGTTTGCTGTGGTATGGCCATCTGGATTAAAGGGATAATCATTCAAAGTTTGAAAATTGCTAATTTTGTAACCTTTTTCTCAAATTTTTTATATTTTTTTATAAACTCAAAACATATTGACCTAAATTTACCATTATCATAAAGTATAATGTGTCACGAAAAAACAACCTCAAAATCATTGGAAATAGTTGAAACGTAGCAGAGTTATTACCACATAAAGTGACACTGGTCAGATTTCAAAAATTTTGCTCCGTCACTATTAACCCCTTCCCGACCTTTGACGCCACGTAGGCGTCATGAAAGTCGGTGCCAATCCGACCTGTGACGCCTATGTGGCGTCACGGAAAGATCGCGTCCCTGCAGATCAGGTGAAAGGGTTAACTCCCATTTCACCCGATCTGCAGGGACAGGGGGAGTGGTAGTTTAGCCCAGGGGGGGTGGCTTCACCCCCCCGTGGCTACGATCGCTCTGATTGGCTGTTGAAAGTGAAACTGTTAATCAGAGCGATTTGTAATATTCCACCTATTAAAACTGGTGAAATATTACAATCCAGCCATGGCCGATGCTGCAATATCATCGGCCATGGCTGGAAACACTAATGTGCCCCCACCCCACCGATCGCCCCCCCAAGCCACCGATCTGTCCGGTACACTGCTCCGGCTCCCCTCCGTCCTGTGCTCCGCTCCCCCGTGCTCTTGTCTGCTCCCCCCGTGCTCCGATCCAACCCCCCTGCACTCCGATCCACCCCCCCCGTGCATTATCCACCCCCCGTGCTCCGTTCCACCCCCCCGCGCTCCGATCACCCCCCCCCCCCGTGCTCCCCCCCACCCCCCCTGTGCTCCCCCCCACCCCCCCTGTGCTCCCCCCCACCCCATCATACTTACCGATCCTGCCGGGGTCCGTCCGTCTTCTCCCTGGGCACCGCCATCTTCCAAAATGGCGGGCGCATGCGCAGTGCGCCCGCCGAATCTGCCGGCAGGCAGATTCGTTCCAAAGTGCATTTTGATCACTGAGATATAATCTATCACAGTGATCAAAATAAAAAAAATAATAAATGACCCCCCCTTTGTCAACCCCATAGGTAGGGACAATAAAAAAATTAAGAATTTTTTTTTTTCCACTAAGGTTAGAATAGGGTTAGGGTTAGGGCTAGGGTTAGGGTTAGGGCTAGAGTTAGGGTTAGGGCTAGGGTTTCGGTATGTGCACACGTATTCTGTTCCTCTGCGGATTTTTCCGCTGCGGATTTGATAAATCCACAGTGCTAAACCGCTGCGGATTTATGGCGGATTTACCGCGGTTTTTCTGCGCATTTCACTGCGGTTTTACAACTGCGATTTTCTATTGGAGCAGTTGTAAAACCGCTGCGGAATCCGCAGAATCAAGTGACATGCTGCAGAATGTAAACCGCTGCGTTTCCGTGCAGTTTTTCTGCAGCATGTGTACAGCGATTTTTGTTTCCCATAGGTCTACATTGAACTGTAAACTCATGGGAAACTGCTGCGGATCTGCAGCGTTTTCCGCAGTGTGTGCACATACCTTTAGAATTAGGCTATGTGCACACGGTGCGGATTTGGCTGCGGATCTGCAGCGGATTGGCCGCTGCGGATTCGCAGCAGTGTTCAATCAGGTTTACAGTACCAAGTAAACCTATGGAAAACCAAATCCGCTGTGCCCATGGTGCGGAAAATACCGCGCGGAAACGCTGCGTTGTATTTTCCGAAGCATGTCAATTCTTTGTGCGGATTCCGCAGCGTTTTACACCTGTTCCTCAATAGGAATCCACAGGTGAAATCCGCACAAAAAAAACTGGAAATCCGCGGTAAATCCACAGGTAAAATGCAGTGCCTTTTACCCGCGGATTTTTCAAAAATGATGCTGAAAAATCTCACACGAATCTGCAACGTGGGCACATAGCCTTATGGTTAGGGTTGGAATTAGGGTTGTGGTTAGGGTTGTGATTAGGGTTATGGCTACAGTTGGGATTAGGGTTAGGGGTGTGGGGGGGTTAGTGTTTGAGGTAGAATTGAGGGGTTTCCACTGTTTAGGCATATCAGGGGTCTCCAAACGCAACATGGCGCCACCATGGATTCCAGCCAATCTTGTATTCAAAAAGTCAAATGGTGCTCCCTCACTTCCGAGCCCCGACATACGCCCAAACAGTGGTTCACCCCCACATATGGGGTATCAGTGTACTCAGGACAAACTGTGCAACAATTACTGGGGTCCAATTTCTCCTGTTACCCTTGTGAAAATAAAAAAATGCTTGCTAAAACATTTTTGAGGAAAGGAAAATGATTTTTTATTTTCACGGCTCTGCGTTGTAAACGTCTGTGAAGCACTTGGGGGTTCAAAGTGCTCACCACATATCTAGATAAGTTCCTTGGGGGGTCTAGTTTCTAAAATGGGGTCACTTGTGGGGGGTTTCTACTGTTTAGGCACACCAGGGGCTCTGCAAACGCAACGTGACGCCCGCAGACCATTCCATCAAAGTCTGCATTTCAAATGTCACTACTTCCCTTCTGAGCCCCGGCATGTGCCCAAACAGTGGTTTACCCCCACATATGGGGTATCAGCGTACTCAGGAGAAACTGGACAACAAATTTTGGGGTCAAATTTCTCCTGTTACCCTTGGGAAAATAAAAATTTGCAGGCTAAAAGATCATTTTTGAGAAAATAATTTTTTTTTTTTTTTCATGGCTCTGCGTTATAAACTTCTGTGGAGCACTTGGGGGTTCAAAGTCCTCACCACACATCTAGATTAGTTCCTTTGGGGGTCTAGTTTCCAAAATTGGGTCATCTGTGGGGGATCTCCAATGTTTAGGCACACAGGGGCTCTCCAAACGTGACATGGTGTCCGCTAATGATTGGAGCAAATTTTCCATTTAAAAAGCCAAATGGCGTGCCTTCCCTTCCGAGCCCTGCCGTGCGCCCAAACAGTGGTTTACCCTCACATATGGGGTATCAGCGTACTCAGGACAAACTGGACAACAACATTTGGGGTCCAATTTCTTCTATTACCCTTGGCAAAATAGGAAATTCCAGGCTAAAAAAACATTTTTGAGGAAAGAAAAATTATTTTTTATTTTCATGGCTCTGCGTTATAAACTTCTGTGAAGCACCTGGGGGTTTAAAGTGCTCAATATGCATCTAGATAAGTTCCTTGGGGGGTCTAGTTTCCAAAATGGGGTCACTTGTGGGGGAGCTCCAATGTTTAGGCACACAGGGGCTCTCCAAACGCGACATGGTGTCCGCTAACGATGGAGATAATTTTTCATTCAAAAAGTCAAATGGCGCTCCTTCCCTTCCGAGCCTTACCATGTGCCCAAACAGTGGTTTACCCCCATATGTGAGGTATCGGTGTACTCAGGAGAAATTGCCCAACAAATTTTAGGATCCATTTTATCCTGTTGCCCATGTGAAAATGAAAAAATTGAGGCTAAAAGAATTTTTTTGTGAAAAAAAGTACTTTTTCATTTTTACGGATCAATTTGTGAAGCACCTATGGATTCAAAGTGCTCACTATGCATCTAGATAAGTTCCTTGGGGCGTCTAGTTTCCAAAATGGGGTCACTTGTGGGGGAGCTCCAATTTTTAGGCACACGGGGGCTCTCCAAACGTGACATGGTGTCCGCTAAAGAGTGGAGCCAATTTTTCATTCAAAAAGTCAAATGGCGCTCCTTCCCTTCCCAGCCCTGCCGTGCGCCCAAACAGTGGTTTACCCCCACATATGAGGTATCAGCGTACTCAGGACAAATTGGACAACAACTTTCGTGGTTCAGTTTCTCCTTTTACTATTGGGAAAATAAAAAAATTGTTGCTAAAAGATAATTTTTGTGACTAAAAAGTTAAATGTTCATTTTTTCCTTCCATGTTGCTTCTGCTGCTGTGAAGTACCTGAAGGGTTAATAAACTTCTTGAATGTGGTTTTGAGTACCTTCAGGGGTGCAGTTTTTAGAATGGTGTCACTTTTGGGTATTTTCAGCCATATAGACCCCTCAAACTGACTTCAAATGTGAGGTGGTCCCTAAAAAAATGGTTTTGTAAATTTCGTTGTAAAAATGAGAAATCGCTGGTCAAATTTTAACCCTTATAACTTCCTAGCAAAAAAAAAAGTTGTTTCCAAAATTGTGCTGATGTAAAGTATACATGTGGGAAATGTTATTTATTAACTATTTTGTGTCACATAACTCTCTGGTTTAACAGAATAAAAATTCAAAATGTGAAAATTGCGAAATTTTCAAAATTTTCGCCAAATTTCCGTTTTTATCACAAATAAACACAGAATTTATTGACCTAAATTTACCACTAACATGAAGCCCAATATGTCACGAAAAAACAATCTGAGAACCGCTAGGATCCGTTGAAGCGTTCCTGAGTTATTACCTCATAAAGGGACACTGGTCAGAATTGCAAAAAACGGCAAGGTCTTTAAGGTCAAAATAGGCTGGGTCATGAAGAGGTTAAGGAAGTATTTTTCTATCATCAGTATCTCTTAATGAAAATATTTTCTCCGGATTGTAATGGGTACACATCTCACCCTTTGGTTGCTGTAAGACAATGTTGTATATAGACAGAGGTGTTTATTGATCCCGTTTATGTATCTGTTTTCAATCTGATGTAAATACATTAGTGTTAAGCTAATTAGGCCACAACAGGGCATGGTAGGGACAGCCACTGATGAGATGGGGCGCCACCCTCTGCTGTTAATGCATGTAGAAAAGCTGCGGAGACACCATCACGTGTTTTTCAACGCAAGCAATAAATAGCCAGGTCTTTCACCGGGAAGGAACAACCACTGAAACAGCTGTCTGTGGATAGATACCATGTTTTGGCATAGGTGGTTTTCCTTTTTGGATGTTGCCCTTCCCGTGGTTGCTCCTTCCCGGTGAAAGACCTGGCTATTTATTGCTTGCGTTGAGAAACACGTGATGGTGTCTCTGCGGCTTTTCTACATGCATTTGCATATTTCCCATAAGGGATGGGGGCAGTGTTCTGGATCACTGCGTTGAGAAACACGTGATGGTGTCTCCGCGGTGTTGGATGTTTTGATCTCCCCGAGGTCATTCATCCTTATGTTTATAACCCTCTGCTGTTAGGCAGAAGCTAATTATAGGCGAGTTATTTACATATGTTTATGTCTATTTATATTTGTTGGTGTTTGATATTTGCGCGTTGGGAGTCTGACCTTTTAATATTTAATAAAGTATTCAATTTTAATTAGAAGAGTCTGTATATGACAGCCTAATATTGTGAGACCTATTCCTTCTCTACTCAATATGTTTCAAAATTGACTCCCGGAGAGAGGTCCGTCAGCAGCTTTTCGACAGAGAACACAGGAGTGCTTGTCCAAACAAGCACCCCTTGTATGAGAGAGAGGTCTGTCGGCAGAACGATTGGTCAAAGCATTGCTCGGCCAACAGCCATGTAATATATATGGGGGCCTTAAGTGATGGCAGAACTGAAGGTTTTCCTAAACTGGAGGCAGCAATACTGGAAGACATTTTGCTCACTGGTGATTTTTTATCCATTAAATGGAAATGCTCTTTCAGCAAAATAAGTAATCATGTACAAGTCTACTGTAGTCATCTACAACCATAATATGTACATGTAGAATATTTCTCATTTAGAATTTGTGCTTTTGTTCTTTCACAGTTTAGATTACTGCCTGCCCATTGTTGGGCCATCAGCTGCAATGTCACTTCCAGGACACTTATGTCTTTTGTAGCAGCACAATATCTTACTGCTCCTTCTTATTCAGTGCTAATGTCAATTTAAAACCCAAACTGTAAAGGCAATGCGGTGATGGGAGCAACAAGCCATAAAGAGCCTGAACATCAAAGCTTGGGAGAAAGTTCTGTTGTTCCAGAAAACAGCTCCCTTCACAACACCATAAATGTAATTGCCTTTTTATGAGAGGTTCTCCCCTTTCTATTATTATGTAGATAGTTCTCAAGTTTACAACGTGACAAAAACCACACCAGCTATTGTATCCTACACACATCTCCATGCCTTCTGAAATGATCCTCATAGCACCTGTGCTTCCTCTACTGTGGACTGAAATGCGATTAATGTAAGATAAAATCTATTAGGGTATGTGTCCACCATCAGGAACAGCTGCGGGTCTGACGCTGCGTATTGATGCATTGACCAACCCGCAGCGACCACCTGTTACTGCATAGTGGATGAGATTTCAAGAAATTCCATGTCCACTACGTCCAGAGACGCTCTTGGCTCACTCGCGGACATCAAAATGTGCATCTTTCCAGACCGCAGCAGGTCAATTTATCTTGTGGAGGTGCTAGTCTCCCCAAGAGAAATTACATCAAGAAATGGATTGGATTCTGTGAACACATGCGGATTTACCTGCGTTCAATATAAGCAGTGCTTTGGACAAAGCGAACATGCGCTGCATCCAAAGCGCTGCTAGCTCCGGATCGTGGGCACCTGGCCTGAGCCAGAACCAAACAAAACCAAGAAAAATTGCATGTTCATCATATCTGAGCACATATTTATGTTCTACCACATCTCTTAATATCACAATGGGTTCGCAACCACACTCTTGGGCTACTTCAACATGTAGACCAATATTTCACCCAGCAATTACTGGACTCATTGGACTATGATTGAACTTATATTTTCAGCCCAAGATTGCAATAAGGCCAATACAATGTAGAAAGCAGACACTGAAGGCGAGAAGATATTACTTGCAGGTGTTATGCTTGAAAGAGCTTTCATGTATCAGTACCATGCTTGATTTTGCTTTTAATCCGAGAAGGTAGATGCATGGTATATTTCATTTTGTGGACACATCTTGCTAATTTGTTCTGTAGTTTACAAATGAAAATAACCTAAAAACACAATTGTTACTTCCCCAAGCTGTCAGACTTAATTACTATCAAATGCATTCAGACCATGTGTAACTCTAGTATGACCTTAGGGAATTAATCAGTCCAAGATGAAAGTTTATCAGATTTCACATTCATTGGCAGCGTCCGCTGATAATAGATAGTCACCTAGACCTCCCTAAAGGAAATTGGTTAATCCCTTCCTATATGAGTGTATATATGTAGTAGTACTACACTGGTCATGCAAAATGCGGAGGATTATATACATATATACAATAAGATACAAAAACAAAACATTTTTCCTGTAGCAGAGTCTATAGGTTCAGAAGCTTCACAAGCAATGTCCACATTTGCTATGTCAATCACCAAATTCTTTCAAAGTTCAGGATGTGAGGAGCTGCCCAGCAGCCATTACAACACAAAAACATTTCAAATGACCAGCTAAACACCCTTGTCCACATGGCAGTAATTAAAAGGTCAAGGAGCAAACAGCAAAATGTTTGAAAGGAAAAAAATCTCACATAATAAGCAACAAAAATAATTTCCACGGCAGAGAACAAATAGATTCATGAATTTGAAGGTAAAACATCTTCTTAGCTCATCAACCCCTAACATGTAGAATGGGCTTAAAGTTAAATAAAATGTAAGATTTAATTACTTTCAATGGCACAACCCTAAACTATGAATTACTTGATGAAGCACAGCCGGAGAAATTGTAGAATTATATATCCTACATGTAAAGAAAATAACCCCATTTGACGTGACTTGCTTGGCACAGTCCCCATTAACTTCCTGTGCTACATCCTTTCATTATCGGTGTTCGGACGTTTTAAAGTGTACGGTCAAGAGAGTCATCACCGTAAAAGGGAGGACGGACTCTCTACAAAGTTGGTATCTCGCATTTCTTTCTGTTAAGCGCATTACTTTGGAATAATCGAACATTGCCAATTAAGGCGTCTAATGGAAGTGGAAATAATCTTTGCACTCGTTGTTGGGTCTGAATCTGAAAGTAACCCATTCGGCTTAGTGAACGGATTGAACAATCACTATTTTATCAACAACAAATTACTGTGTTATGGTTAGTGTTTATTCCAGTTTTTACACACAAATACAAAAATTCAATATACAAAGGTTGTCTTAAAGGCTTCATATTAGGCATTTATACTCCACTGTACAATGATTTATTATTTTTTTAATTGTTAGCATTATGATCGTCATTAAAGAAATGCCCTTATAAAGTTTTTTATTCCCGAAATGTGTGTATATGTGCATTTAGTGTAGTGTATTAATATACTCCCCTAACGCTGCTCTCTCCAATCTTCCGCGCCCTTCTCCTCTTCCAGTGATGTCACCTCTCTGCAGACACTGTTGGTCATGTGGCGCTTTGTCTGACCCAAAAGTGGCTTTTACAATGTAAGCCTATGGAGTGTCAGAACGAGGCTCCATAGGCCTACGTTGTAAAAGACTCATGCATAGGGCATACAGTGAACCGGATAGTCAAAACTGCAGTGATGTCATTGAGAAGAGGAGCCGAACCGTGCTGGCTGCTGGAGAGAGCAGCGTCGGCGAGTATATAATATGCAAACACATGTTTAATGAATAAAAAACCTAATTGGAGTGCTTCTTAAAAAAGTGTTATCTCCAGCCTTATCCATAGGATAGGTCCCCAAAGCTGCCGTATGACATTAAAAAAAATATTCATAACAATTGTTTATGTCATAGGATTGCTAGGGGCGGCACGGTGGCACAGTGGTTAGCACTGCAGCCTTGCAGCGCTGGAGTCCTGGGTTCAAACCCCACCATGGACAACATCTGCAAAGAGTTTGTATGTTCTCTCCGTGTTTGCGTGGGTTTCCTCCGGTTTCCTCCCACATTCCAAAGACATACTGATAGGGATTCTACACTGTGAGCCCCATCGGGGACAGTGATGATAATGTGTGCAAACTGTAAAGCACTGCGGAATATGTTAGTGCTATATAAAATTATTATTATATTATTATTATTATGGACATCACGAGGCTCAGGGCTGAAGAGCGGCACTGGCCCAGAAGGTAATGTTTTTTAGGGATTGTCGAGTGGGCAGCTGCGCTTGTGCAATGTGTAGCAAACTCAGTTCCCCACTTGACACTTGCCTAGCGCGGCTGTCCGCTTAACACTACATACTGGCAAAGGGAGGCTGCCGGCTTGACCCAGCACAAGCGCGGGATTTTACAGCGGAGCCGAGTAAAGTGAGCGCAACCCGGAACATCTATTGTGACTGAACAAAAATGAAGCACACCCCTATGACTCAGTGAGCAGGTTTGATCTAACTATAGAAAGTGCTTATTACAACGCCATTTTTAATGAAAAAAAAACGTGTTAGTGATGTACATTGCATAACCAACAACGCACTGGGGGCAGTTTAGATGCTAAAAATGATGCATTAGGTTCCCTTTAAAGTTCACAAGTTTCATACCCTCAAAACTGTAGAGAAATGAGCATTCAGGCACAAGGCTGGTGGCAGGCAGTCAACGATAAAATAATGCAAGTATCCATCATAACCAAGTGTAGTCGTTGGAAGGGGATCCATGACATTTAATGTCTGGGGGCCCAAATGACTTAATATCTTGGCAAGTATTTTGTGTTGTATAGTTCGTCAAACCAGAAAAAAAAAAAAAAGCTATGGACTGGTGTTTCTCAGCCAAAACTGCTGGCAAAGTGCAAGTACAATAATACATTTAGTCTTTATGTGAACGTGCTCTTCTAGTTGGAAAGTTCCATAACCAATCATTTAGACTGATAGACACACTGCGGCAATTTAGGCAGTCAGTGGGTTAACCACTCTGATGAACAGCGAGAGCCCGACCATCATGTGTCTTATGGCTTATTGCAAGTGCTGTTGACAGAATGTATTTGATTTTGGGAGCTTAGCAAGTGTGATTTGATCTTCTCACTCATAAAGCATCCCAGATGGGTTTCCCCTTCTCAGATTATCTCTCATGCAGGCAGCAGTGTGTGGCCAGAGAAATGCACAATAAATGCTAATACACTTATCATTAGCTTCCCTTGGCCTCTTCTAATTTTTTGCAAAGGAGAAACTAGTACAAGGAAGGCAAGCAACAAGCTACATTACACAGCTTCAAAGCTCTTCATCTTGTGTGGCCACAATGCTTTTAGGGGCCAAAGGGCACATAGATTCCCCCTTGCCAGGGGTGCTTTTTCTCGTCACTTTGCCAAGTGATTGGCTCCTAGCGTTGATAACTAATCCTACACATACCTTTTCCCAGGACTTGCTCCCATTCCATTAAGTATTAGCACCAGTAAGTACCTAAATAGTCACATGAAAACCACACTGAATCCCTGAAAGTATTCACAAGCAATTAAAGGCTAGGAACAGAAATTATGGGAAATAAAATGTTCTCCTTGCAGCTAATAATCGCCTACTGGAAATGTGACTACTCGCGCCTAGAAATTCTCACTGCCATCATTTTTTATGTTCTGGAAATAAAGCTCCATAATTGTATAAAAACACGACATTTCCTGATTTTTCAAAGGGAACTTTTCTTTTTTGCCTTCTGGTTTTTATTGCCACTTCTTGCAGCAAATTTTGTAAATGGCACATGCTGGTTGATGCTTTTCGCTCAAAATCAGAAAGGCTTTTTTCCTTGTCTTAACTATTTTTTAAACTCCTTTTTTCGAGTATAAACTCACATTTTTTATTAAGCTGCACGTTAGCTTTCAACTGCGCAAAAATAAAAAGGAGACAAATTTTATACTATAGTAGGGTATTGGAGTACAAGTGCACAAAGGATGAATAAGGCTAAAACATCTGGATAAGGAAAACCATGCCCTCATTGGAACAAAAGAAACCGACCAAATTAAGCAAAGTAACTTATCTCTTTAATGATCTAGAACAAAAAATGTATGTCATCAATTAGTAAAGGCTGTACAAAGTTAGCTCAAGACCTGAGCCTGCTTCAAAAGGGTATGTGTCCACATTCAGGATTGCATCAGGATTTGGTCAGGATTTTACGCAGGTAAAATCTGCACCAAATCTGCACCTGAGGTCACTGGCAGGTCACCTGCGTTGTTCATGCGTTGTTTGAGCAGTAAGGACATGCTGCGTTCTGAAAAGACGCGCCGCATGTCCGTTTCTGCGGGTCTGCCGCATGCATCTTTTAATGCATAGTGGAGACGGGATTTCATGAAATCCCCCCCACTATGCTGTAACATCTGGACGCTGCGTGTTTGACGCTGCGGCTCTACGCACCGTCAAACACACAGCGTTTCCTGAACGTGGAAACATACCCTAAGGGGCACGTGCCAGCTATGTTAACAAGCCGGCACATGCAGTAACCGAAGCTTTCTTTGATCATTGCAGTTTAACCAATTAAAGGGAACTAATCATGTGAAAAACCACTATTAACCTTTAGAGAGGGGTTTAATCTGCAGATTAATAGAATTCTGAACCCGCCCGGCAGGCACCCACAACTTTAAGCCCCGCTGCTGGGAGGAAAATAACTTGATTCCCTCCGGCAGCATTCCGGTTTCAGTCATGGGGAGGTGGTGGCGGCGCAGGTTCAGTCACCGCTCTGTGTATAGTGAGCGGCGGCTGTAACCCCGACACTGACTGACAGCCAATCCTACTGCTGAGCCTGCTGTCAGTCTGACCTTACTTACAGGTGATCTTTTTCCAGACATCACAATCAAACTGCAGACATTAATAAAGAGATGTCTTCATCCTGAAAAATTAGAGTTTTATGCTAGCTACACACAAAATACTAATCTTAATATCAGGATTATACAGCCATTCTGACATTTATTTTCAAAGTAAGTACACCAGTCTTATCAGGAATAATAGAACTATTAATGTATAAAATTTGGATTGTAAATTTTCATTAGACAGCTTTTTAGCTACTGTTTGGCTCTCCAGACAAGGCAGAAGCCAACTTTGTTACACGGCTTGCATCTGTGTCAACCTGAAACAGACACGGCTGGAACGGAGCTCTCTCTCTCCGTAGCTGTTAACCAATCTCTGACAGCAGCTTTTAAATGGAATTTGCACGTACACCAGCTCCTATTGGATCCCTAAATGC
This sequence comes from Ranitomeya imitator, assembly GCF_032444005.1. Classification (NCBI taxonomy): domain Eukaryota; kingdom Metazoa; phylum Chordata; class Amphibia; order Anura; family Dendrobatidae; genus Ranitomeya; species Ranitomeya imitator. Next base: position 483,943,225 of record NC_091285.1, on the reverse strand, counting down.
AATAGTGGGGCATCAATAGGCTACCGTGGCAGCCAGGGGTCTACTAAAAGCCCAGCAGATACCACCTTGGTACAAATGTTCAAGTTTCCTAATGGGACTACACAAAGAATGAAAGAGAAAAAATATATACAAATATTACACACACTCTCAACACTGCATATAACAAAAAACTCAAACAAATGGCGAAATTGCATTTTTTTCACAAGTTTTTTTTTTTTAAAGAAAGTAATAGTAAAATGAATGGTGCAATTTGAAGACAAACTATCATGACCACTACAAACTATTGAAACAAGGAGAAAAAAACAAACAAATAGCAAACAAGAAATTCTCAGGTCCTAAAAAAAAGAGCTAGAAATTAAATGAATAAGGCACAAAAAAAAAGACAGTCACTGTTAGTGCTGTGGAGTCTGTAAGCCAAACCTCCGACTTACAGCACTGGTCACTACTGAGCATGTATATAAAGTGCAGCATAGATTCATCTCAACTAAAAGCCGAGATCCTTAGATCAGGAACAGAACAGACATTTATAGGGCATTTCATAACTTTCCCAAATTATTATGAAGACATCTACAGCACATCCTGCACCCAATTTACTATATTAATTATATATCTCTATATATATATATCTACTATATACCTAATTGTCTAAGGGTCACTCTCTCTTTCTGTCTGTCTGTCTGTCTGTCACGGATATTCATTGGTCACGGCCTCTGTCTGTAATGGAAATCCAAGTCGCTGATTGGTCGCGGCAAAACAGCCACGACCAATCAGCGACAGGCACAGTTCGGAAGAAAGCTCCTTACTCCCCGCAGTCAGTGCCTGGCGCCCGCATACTCCCCTCCAGTCACCGCTCACATAGGGATAATGCCGGCGGTAGCGGACAGCGTTATGCCGCGGGTAACGCACTCCGTAACCGCTGCCATTAACCCTGTGTGTCCCCAAGTTTTTACTATTGATGCTGCCTATGCGGCATCAATAGTAAAAATATCTAATGTTAAAAATAATAAAAAAACAAAAAACCTGCTATTCTCAACCTTCGTAGTCCGACGATGCGCTCGCGCCTGCCGCCATCTTCCGTTCCCGGCGATGCATTGCGAAACTACCCAGAAGACTTAGCGGTCTTGCGAGACCGCTAAGTCATCTGGGTAATTTTGCAATGCATCCTGGGAACGGAAGATGGCTGCAGCCGCGTGCGTATCGCCGGAGCTTCGCTGGATCCCATGGGGCGAGTATATAACTATTTTTTATTTTAATTATTTTTTTAACAGGGATATAGTGCCCACACTGCTATATACTATGTGAGCTGTGTTCGATACCGCGTGGCTGCTATATACTACATAGGCAGTGTTATATACTATGTGGGCTGTGTTATGTACTGCGTGGGCTGTGTTATGTACTGCGTGGGCTGTGCTATATATTACGTGGCCACTGTTATATAATGCGTGGGCAGTGTTATATACTGCGTGGCTGTTATATACTGCGTGGACTGTGCTATATATTACGTCGCCTGTATTATATACTGCGTGGCTGCTATATACTGCGTGGGCTGTGCTATATATTACGTGGCCACTGTTATATAATGCGTGGGCAGTGTTATATACTGCGCGGCTGTTATATACTGCGTGGACTGTGCTACATATTACGTCGCCTGTGTTATATACTGCGTGGCTGCTATATACTGCGTGGGCTGTGCTATATATTACGTGGCCAGTGTTATATACTGCGTGGCCTGTGTTATATACTGCGTGGCTGCTATATACTGCGTGGGCTGTGTTATATAGTCCGTGGCTGTGTTATATACTGCGTGGCCACTGTTATATATTGGGTGGCCTGTATTAGCGCATCGGGTATTCTACAATATGTATGTATATAGCAGCCACATAGTATATAGCACAGGCCACGTCAGGCCACGTAGTATTTGTCTGCTATATGCTACATGGCTCCTATATACTAAAGTGGCCTGTGCTATATACTATGTGGCTGCTATATACATACATAAATAAATATTCTAGAATACCCGATGCACGTTAGAATCAGGCCACCATCTAGTATATGTATGTGTGTGTGTGTATATATATATATATATATATATATATATATATATATATATATATATATATATATATTACATACATATATACACACACACAGTACAGACTAAATGAGGTGTGTCCAAACTTTTGAAGATTTTTCTGTATTTTCATGACTATGAAAATTGTACATTCACACTGAAGGCATCAAAACTATGAATTAACACTTGTGAAATTATATACTTAACAAAAAAGTGTGAAACAACTGAAAATATGTCATATGTTCTAGGTTCTTCAAAGCAGCCACCTTTTGCTTTGATGACTGCTTTGCACACTCTTGGCATTCTCTTGATGAGCTTCAAGAGGTAGTCACCGGAAATGGTCTTCCAACAATCTTGAAGGAGTTCCCAGAAATGCTTAGCACTTGTTGGCCCTTTTGCCTTCACTCTGCGGTCCAGCTCACCCCAAACCATCTCGATTGGGTTCAGGTCTCCTTCGTCAAATAGCCCTTACACAGCCTGGAGGTGTGTTTGGGGTCATTGTCCTGTTGAAAAACAAGTGATGGTCCAACTAAACGCAAACCGGATGGAATAGCATGCCGCTGCAAGATGCTGTGGTAGCCATGCTGGTTCAGTATGCCTTGAATTTTGAATAAATCCCCAACAGTGTCACCAGCAAAGCACCCCCACACCATCACACCTCCTCGTCCATGCTTCACGGTGGGAACCAGGCATGTAGAGTCCATCCGTTCACTTTTTCTGTGTTGCACAAAGACACGGTGGTTGTAACCAAAGATCTCAAATTTGAACTCATCAGACCAAAGCACAGATTTCCACTGGTCTAATGTCCAATCCTTGTGGTCTTTAGCCCAAACAAGTAACATAGTAACATACATAGTAACATAGTTAGTAAGGCCGAAAAAAGACATTTGTCCATCCAGTTCAGCCTATATTCCATCATAATAAATACCCAGATCTACGTCCTTCTACAGAACCTAATAATTGTATGATACAATATTGTTCTGCTCCAGGAAGACATCCAGGCCTCTCTTGAACCCCTCGACTGAGTTCGCCATCACCACCTCCTCAGGCAAGCAATTCCAGATTCTCACTGCCCTAACAGTAAAGAATCCTCTTCTATGTTGGTGGAAAAACCTTCTCTCCTCCAGACGCAAAGAATGCCCCCTTGTGCCCGTCACCTTCCTTGGTATAAACAGATCCTCAGCGAGATATTTGTATTGTCCCCTTATATACTTATACATGGTTATTAGATCGCCCCTCAGTCGTCTTTTTTCTAGACTAAATAATCCTAATTTCGCTAATCTATCTGGGTATTGTAGTTCTCCCATCCCCTTTATTAATTTTGTTGCCCTCCTTTGTACTCTCTCAAGTTCCATTATATCCTTCCTGAGCACCGGTGCCCAAAACTGGACACAGTACTCCATGTGCGGTCTAACTAGGGATTTGTATAGAGGCAGTATAATGCTCTCATCATGTGTATCCAGACCTCTTTTAATGCACCCCATGATCCTGTTTGCCTTGGCAGCTGCTGCCTGGCACTGGCTGCTCCAGGTAAGTTTATCATTAACTAGGATCCCAAAGTCCTTCTCCCTGTCAGATTTACCCAGTGGTTTCCCGTTCAGTGTGTAATGGTGATATTGATTCCCTCTTCCCATGTGTATAACCTTACATTTATCATTGTTAAACCTCATCTGCCACCTTTCAGCCCAAGTTTCCAACTTATCCAGATCCATCTGTAGCAGAATACTATCTTCTCTTGTATTAACTGCTTTACATAGTTTTGTATCATCTGCAAATATCGATATTTTACTGTGTAAACCTTTTACCAGATCATTAATGAATATGTTGAAGAGAACAGGTCCCAATACTGACCCCTGCGGTACCCCACTGGTCACAGCGACCCAGTTAGAGACTATACCATTTATAACCACCCTCTGCTTTCTATCACTAAGCCAGTTACTAACCCATTTACACACATGTTCCCCCAGACCAAGCATTCTCATTTTGTGTACCAACCTCTTGTGCGGCACGGTATCAAACGCTTTGGAAAAATCGAGATATACCACGTCCAATGACTCACCGTGGTCCAGCCTATAGCTTACCTCTTCATAAAAACTGATTAGATTGGTTTGACAGGAGCGATTTCTCATAAACCCATGCTGATATGGAGTTAAACAGTTATTCTCATTGAGATAATCCAGAATAACATCCCTTAGAAACCCTTCAAATATTTTACCAACAATAGAGGTTAGACTTACTGGCCTATAATTTCCAGGTTCACTTTTAGAGCCCTTTTTGAATATTGGCACCACATTTGCTATGCGCCAGTCCTGCGGAACAGACCCTGTCGCTATAGAGTCACTAAAAATAAGAAATAATGGTTTATCTATTACATTACTTAGTAATCTTAGTACTCGTGGGTGTATGCCATCCGGACCCGGAGATTTATCTATTTTAATCTTATTTAGCCGGTTTTGCACCTCTTCTTGGGTTAGATTGGTGACCCTTAATATATGGTTTTCATTGTTTCTTGGTATTTCACCTAGCATTTCATTTTCCACCGTGAATACCGTGGAGAAGAAGGTGTTTAATATGTTAGCTTTTTCCTCGTCATCTACAACCATTCTTTCCTCACTATTTTTTAAGGGGCCTACATTTTCAGTTTTTATTCTTTTACTATTGATATAGTTGAAGAACAGTTTGGGATTAGTTTTACTCTCCTTAGCAATGTGCTTCTCTGTTTCCTTTTTGGCAGCTTTAATTAGTTTTTTAGATAAAGTATTTTTCTCCCTATAGTTTTTTAGAGCTTCAATGGTGCCATCCTGCTTTAGTAGTGCAAATGCTTTCTTTTTACTGTTAATTGCCTGTCTTACTTCTTTGTTTAGCCACATTGGGTTTTTCCTATTTCTAGTCCTTTTATTCCCACAAGGTATAAACCGCTTACACTGCCTATTTAGGATGTTCTTAAACATTTCCCATTTATTATCTGTATTCTTATTTCTGAGGATATTGTCCCAGTCTACCAGATTAAGGGCATCTCTAAGCTGTTCAAACTTTGCCTTCCTAAAGTTCAATGTTTTTGTGACTCCCTGACAAGTCCCCCTAGTGAAAGACAGGTGAAACTGCACAATATTGTGGTCGCTATTTCCTAAATGCCCGACCACCTGCAGATTTGTTATTCTGTCAGGTCTATTAGATAGTATTAGGTCTAAAAGTGCTGCTCCTCTGGTTGGATTCTGCACCAATTGTGAAAGATAATTTTTCTTGGTTATTAGCAGAAACCTGTTGCCTTTATGGGTTTCACAGGTTTCTGTTTCCCAGTTAATATCCGGGTAGTTAAAGTCCCCCATAACCAGGACCTCATTATGGGTTGCAGCTTCATCTATCTGCTTTAGAAGTAGACTTTCCATGCTTTCTGTTATATTTGGGGGTTTGTAACAGACCCCAATGAGAATTTTGTTACCATTTTTCCCTCCATGAATTTCAACCCATATGGACTCGACATCCTCATTCCCTTCGCTAATATCCTCCCTTAAAGTGGACTTTAGACAAGACTTTACATAGAGACAAACCCCTCCTCCTCTCCGATTTTTACGATCCTTTCTAAACAGACTGTAACCCTGTAAGTTGACTGCCCAGTCATAGCTTTCATCTAACCATGTCTCGGTTATTCCCACTATGTCAAAGTTACCTGTAGATATTTCTGCTTCTAGTTCTTCCATCTTGTTTGTCAGGCTTCTGGCGTTTGCGAGCATGCAGTTTAGAGGATTTTGTTTTGTTCCAATCTCTTCACTGTGGATTGTTTTAGAAATGTTCTTACCTCCCTTCAGAGTATGTTTTCCTGGGTCGTCTTTGTTCAAGTCTAATGTTTTTCTTCCCGTCCCCCCTTCTTCTAGTTTAACGCCCTCCTGATGAGTGTAGCGAGTCTTCTGGCGAATGTGTGTTTCCCAGGTTTGTTGAGGTGTAGTCCGTCTCTGGCGAGGAGTCCATCATACCAGTAATTCACACCGTGGTCCAGGAATCCGAATCCTTGTTGTCTGCACCATCGTCTTAGCCAGTTGTTTGCATCAAGGATCCTGTTCCATCTCCTGGTGCCATGCCCGTCTACTGGAAGGATAGAAGAAAAAACTACCTGTGCATCCAGTTCCTTTACTTTCTTCCCCAACTCTTCAAAGTCCTTGCAGATTGTCGGTAGGTCCTTCCTTGCCGTGTCATTGGTGCCAACATGTATCAGAAGAAATGGGTGGACGTCCTTGGAGCTGAAGAGCTTTGGTATCCTATCGGTCACATCCTTGATCATCGCACCTGGAAGGCAGCATACTTCTCTTGCAGTTATGTCCGGTCTGCAGATGGCTGCTTCTGTGCCTCTCAGTAGTGAGTCTCCCACCACCACCACTCTTCGTTGCTTCTTGGCTGTACTTTTTGCTGTCACTTGTTGCTGTGTGCCCTTTTCTTTTTTGCTTGCTGGTATTGCTTCATTCTTAGGTGTGCCATCTTCATCCTCTACAAAGATTTGATATCGGTTCTTCAGTTGTGTGGTTGGTGATTTCTCCATGGTCTTCTTGCTTCTTTTGGTCACATGCTTCCACTCATCTGCTTTTGGAGGTTCTCTGACACTTTTTTCACCTTCTGTGACCAGTAGAGATGCTTCTGTTCTGTCTAGAAAGTCTTCATTCTCTTTGATGAGTTTCAAAGTTGCTATTCTTTCTTCCAGACCCCGCACCTTTTCTTCTAAAAGGGCCACTAGTCTACACTTCTGACAGGTGAAATTGGATTCTTCTTCTGGTCGATCTGTGAACATGTAGCACATGCTGCAGCTCACCATGTAGGTTGTCACATCTGCCATGTTGCTCCTAGATCCTGCTGACTTGCTGTGTGTTTTCCTTCTTGTGTAATCTACTCAGCCAAGCTCTCTTGCAATAATGTCCTACAGGCAAAAATTCGCGCGCCGTAAGGCGCGCGGTTTGGTGATGCTTTCAAAGCAGCTGGTCCCGGCTGTACCCAACGATCTTCTAGCTTAGGGAGACTTCGCTTCTCCCAGAAGGCACCTGGAATATGCAAATTAGCCTCCTGAAGCTTGAATCCCTGGTTTGGTGATGCTTTCGAAGCAGCTGGTCCCGGCTGTACCCAACGATCTTCTAGCTTAGGGAGACTTCGCTTCTCCCAGAAGGCACCTGGAATATGCAAATTAGCCTCCTGAAGCTTGAATCCCTGGTTTGGTGATGCTTTCGAAGCAGCTGGTCCCGGCTGTACCCAACGATCTTCTAGCTTAGGGAGACTTCGCTTCTCCCAGAAGGCACCTGGAATATGCAAATTAGCCTCCTGAAGCTTGAATCCCTGGTTTGGTGATGCTTTCGAAGCAGCTGGTCCCGGCTGTACCCAACGATCTTCTAGCTTAGGGAGACTTCGCTTCTCCCAGAAGGCACCTGGAATATGCAAATTAGCCTCCTGAAGCTTGAATCCCTGGTTTGGTGATGCTTTCGAAGCAGCTGGTCCCGGCTGTACCCAACGATCTTCTAGCTTAGGGAGACTTCGCTTCTCCCAGAAGGCACCTGGAATATGCAAATTAGCCTCCTGAAGCTTGAATCCCTGGTTTGGTGATGCTTTCGAAGCAGCTGGTCCCGGCTGTACCCAACGATCTTCTAGCTTAGGGAGACTTCGCTTCTCCCAGAAGGCACCTGGAATATGCAAATTAGCCTCCTGAAGCTTGAATCCCTGGTTTGGTGATGCTTTCGAAGCAGCTGGTCCCGGCTGTACCCAACGATCTTCTAGCTTAGGGAGACTTCGCTTCTCCCAGAAGGCACCTGGAATATGCAAATTAGCCTCCTGAAGCTTGAATCCCTGGTTTGGTGATGCTTTCGAAGCAGCTGGTCCCGGCTGTACCCAACGATCTTCTAGCTTAGGGAGACTTCGCTTCTCCCAGAAGGCACCTGGAATATGCAAATTAGCCTCCTGAAGCTTGAATCCCTGATTTGGTGATGCTTTCGAAGCAGCTGGTCCCGGCTGTACCCAACGATCTTCTAGCTTAGGGAGACTTCGCTTCTCCCAGAAGGCACCTGGAATATGCAAATTAGCCTCCTGAAGCTTGAATCCCTGGTTTGGTGATGATTTCTAAGCAGCTGGTCCCGGCTGTACCCAACGATCTTCTAGCTTAGGGAGACTTCGCTTCTCCCAGAAGGCACCTGGAATATGCAAATTAGCCTCCTGAAGCTTGAATCCCTGGTTTGGTGATGATTTCGAAGCAGCTGGTCCCGGCTGTACCCAACGATCTTCTAGCTTAGGGAGACTTCGCTTCTCCCAGAAGGCACCTGCAATATGCAAATTAGCCTCCTGAAGCTTGAATCCCTGGTTAGTCTCTTCTGCTTGTTGCCTGTCCTTAGCAGTGGTTTCTTGACAGCTATTTTACCATGAATGCCTGCTGCACAAAGTCTCCTCTTAACAGTTGTTGTAGAGATGACTCTGCTGCTAGAACGCTGTGTGGCATTGGCCTGGTCTATAGTCTGAGCTGCTGTTAACCTGCGATTTCTGAGGCTGGTGACTCGGGTAAACTTATTCTCAGAAGCAGAGGTGACTCCTGGTCTTCCGTTTCTGGAAGAGGTCCAGCATATTTAGTGTCTGTGAGACAAAGCCGTAAATGAAGTATTTAAGATAAAGCTGCAAGTTAATATCACCAGTTGGTGCTTGTTGTGTTATGAAATGTAAATGTGAACTGTGCATAATCCGGTTTATGACACTTTAATAAACCGTATAGACTGTGCTTAAGCGAAAAATCGCGCCTGACTATGTTAATCCCATGCCAAGCGAGTGTCCCCAATACACTCAGTAAGAGCAATCTTACTATATATATATACATATATACACATACATACACATATATATATATATATATATATATATATATATATATACACACACATACATACATATATATACACACACATACATATATACACAGTCATGGCCAAAAGTATTGACACCCCTGCAATTCTGTCAGGTAAAGCTCATCTTCTTCCTGAAAATGATTGCAAACACAAATTATTTGGTATTATTATCTTCATTTAATTTGTCTTAAATGAAAAAACACAAAAAATTGTCCTAAAGCCAAATTGGATATAATTCCACAGCAAACATAAAAAAGGGGTTGACAAAATTATTGGCACTGTTCGAAAAATCATGTGATGCTTCTCTAATTTGTGTAATTAACAGCACCTGTAACTTACCTGTGGCACCTAACAGGTGTTGGCAATAACTAAATCACACTTGCAGCCAGTTGACATGGATTAAAGTTGACTCAACCTCTGTCCTGTGTCCTTCTGTGCACCACATTGAGCATGGAGAAAAGAAAGAAGACCAAAGAACTGTCTGAGGACTTGAGAAATTGTGAGGAAGCATGAGCAATCTCAAGGCTACAAGTCCATCTCCAAAGACCTGAATGTTCCTGTATCTACCGTGCGCAGTGTCATCAAGAAGTTTAAGGCCCATGGCACTGTGGCTAACCTCCCTAAATGTGGACGGAAAAGAAAAATTGATGTTGGATAAAAAACCTCGACTAACATCCAAACAAGTTCAAGCTGTCCTGCAGTCCGAGGGTACCACAGTGTCAACCCGTACTATCCGTCGGCGTCTGAATGGAAGGGGACTGTATGGTAGGAGACCCAGGAAGACCCCACTTCTTACCCCGAGACCTAAAAAAGCCAGGCTGGAGTTTGCCAAAACTTACCTGAAAAAGCCTAAAACGTTTTGGAAGAATGTTCCCTGGTCAGATGAGACAAAAGTAGAGCTTTTTGGGCAAAGGCATCAACATAGAGTTTACAGGAGAAAAAAAGAGGCATTCAAAGAAAAGAACATTGTCCCTACAGTCAAACATGGTGGAGGTTCTCTGATGTTTTGGGGTTGCTTTGCTGCCTCTGGCACTGGACTGCTTGACCGTGTGCATGGCATTGTGAAGTATGAAGACTACCAACAAATTTTGCAGCATATTGTAGGGCCCAGTGTGAGAAAGCTGGGTCTCCCTCAGAGGTCATTGGTCTTCCAGCAGGACAATGACCCAAAACACACTTCAAAAAGCACTAGAAAATGGTTTGAGAGAAAGCACTTGAGACTTCTAAGGTGGCCAGCAATGAGTCCAGACCTGAATCCCATAGAACGCCTGTGGAGAGATCTAAAAACGGCAGTTTGGAGAAGGCACCCTTCAAATATCAGGGACCTGGAGCAGTTTTCCAAAGAAGAATGGTCTAAAATTCCAGCAGAGCATTGTAACAAACTCATTGATGGTTATCGGAAGCGGTTGGTCGCAGTTATTTTGGCTAAAGGCTGTGCAACCAAGTATTAGGCTGAGGGTGCCAATACTTTTGTCTGGCCCATTTTTGGAGTTTTGTGTGAAATGATCAATGTTTTGCTTTTTGCTTCATTCTCTTGTGTTTTTTCATTTAAGACAAATTAAATGAAGATAATAATACCAAAGAATTTGTGTTTGCAATCATTTTCAGGAAGAAAATGAGTATTATCTGACAGAATTGCAGGGGTGTCAATACTTTTGGCCATGACTGTATATACATTATATATGTATATATACACACACATTATATATATATACAGTGGGGCAAAAAAGTGTTTAGTCAGTCAGCAATAGTGCAAGTTCCACCACTTAAAAAGATGAGAGGCGTCTGTAATTTACATCATAGGTAGACCTCAACTATGGGAGACAAACTGAGAAAAAAAATCCAGAAAATCACGTTGTCTGTTTTTTTAACATTTTATTTGCATATTATGGTGTAAAATAAGTATTTGGTCAGAAACAAACAATCAAGATTTCTGGCTCTCACAGACCTGTAACTTCTTCTTTAAGAGTCTCCTCTTTCCTCCACTCATTACCTGTAGTAATGGCACCTGTTTAAGCTTATCAGTATAAAAAGACACCTGTGCACACCCTCAAACAGTCTGACTCCAAACTCCACTATGGTGAAGACCAAAGAGCTGTCAAAGGACACCAGAAACAAAATTGTAGCCCTGCACCAGGCTGGGAAGACTGAATCTGCTATAGCCAACCAGCTTGGAGTGAAGAAATCAACAGTGGGAGCAATAATTAGAAAATGGAAGACATACAAGACCACTGATAATCTCCCTCGATCTGGGGCTCCACGCAAAATCCCACCCCGTGGGGTCAGAATGATCACAAGAACGGTGAGCAAAAATCCCAGAACCACGCGGGGGGACCTAGTGAATGAACTGCAGAGAGCTGGGACCAATGTAACAAGGCCTACCATAAGTAACACACTACGCCACCATGGACTCAGATCCTGCAGTGCCAGACGTGTCCCACTGCTTAAGCCAGTACATGTCTGGGCCCGTCTGAAGTTTGCTAGAGAGCATTTGGATGATCCAGAGGAGTTTTGGGAGAATGTCCTATGGTCTGATGAAACCAATCTGGAAATGTTTGGTAGAAACACAACTTGTCGTGTTTGGAGGAAAAAGAATACTGAGTTGCATCCATCAAACACCATACCTACTGTAAAGCATGGTGGTGGAAACATCATGCTTTGGGGCTGTTTCTCTGCAAAGGGGCCAGGACGACTGATCCGGGTACATGAAAGAATGAATGGGGCCATGTATCGTGAGATTTTGAGTGCAAACCTTCCATCAGCAAGGGCATTGAAGATGAAACGTGGCTGGTTCTTTCAACATGACAATGATCCAAAGCAGACCGCTAGGGCAACGAAGGAGTGGCTTCGTAAGAAGCATTTCAAGTGCTGGAGTGGCCTAGCCAGTCTCCAGATCTCAACCCTATAGAAAACCTTTGGAGGGAGTTGAAAGTCCGTGTTGCCAAGCGAAAAGCCAAAAACACCGAATTACGTACCGGTAATGCTCTTTTATAGAGCCACGACAGCACCCACTTGAGAGAGGCGATCCGTCCCTAGGAACAGGAAACCCTATGGAGAGAATAAAAGGGGCAGTCCCCCTCGCTCCCACAGTTGGGTTTACAGAGATTGCGAGGAACCGCCCACCAGACTTTAGTAGGTCATTCAATATCATCGTTTATAACTAGTTAACTTAAGTATGGCTAACTACAAGAACCAAACACCCTTAACCGTGCTTCTAAATAAAAAACCTATAAGGGTGGGAAGTGAAGGGGTGCTGTCGTGGCTCTATAAAAGAGCATTACCGGTACGTAATCCGGTGTTTTCTCTTCGCCACGACAGCACCCACTTGAGAGACTTTCAGAGGTAGTCATTTGGGAGGGATCACCGTGTTAAGGACTGATCTACCGAAGGACAAGTCGGATGAGGCAGATAGATCTAATCTATAGTGATTATAGAAGGTAGTAGGTGAAGACCAGGTTGCGGCCTTACATATCTGTTCTAACGGAACCTCCGCTCGTTCAGCCCAGGATGATGCAATCGCCCGGGTGGAATGTGCTCTTACGGTCTCAGGCGGATTCTCCCCTTTGGATGAATAGGCCAGACATATTGCATCTCGAATCCACCGAGATAAAGTACCCTTCGTGATTCCAGCTCCTTTTCTATGACCCTGGAACGAAACAAAGAGAGCCCTGCTCTTCCTCCAGGCGCTAGTCCTATCCAAATAGGCTAATATGGCTCTCCTCACATCTAATGTGTGGTATTTTTGTTCTTCCTGACTTGTAGGGTTATCATAGAAGGAGGGAAGGAAAATTTCCTGTGATCTGTGAAATTTAGTGCATACTTTGGGTAAGTATGAAGGGTCTGTTTTAAGGACAACTCTATCTGGGAATATAGACATAAAGGGAGGATCTATCGATAGTGCCTGTATGTCACTTACTCTTCTCGCTGACACTAAGGCGACAAGAAGAGCTGTCTTGAGGGAGACATGTTTTATGTGAGCTGAATGTAGTGGCTCAAAAGGGTGATCTGTAAGAGCTTCGAGAACTAAATTAACATCCCAAGGTGGTACATGGGGAATTCGAACTGTCTCTGACCTCTGGCATGCTGCAACAAATCTGGCTACCCACTTATTACCTGCGATATCAAGACCATATAAAGCCCCCAGCGCAGAAATGTGTACCTTTAAGGTACTGACTGCCAGACCTAGATCGCGCCCTTTTTGAAGAAATTCTAAAATTATAGGAATATGAATTTCATTTGACAGGGCCGTTGGGTAGAGGTTTAGAAATTTTTTCCACACTCTTGCATAGATGGAGGTAGTGGACTTTTTTCTACTTAGTAGTAGAGTGTCAATCACTTTGTCTGAGAACCCTCTCATCTTTAGCAGCTGCCTCTCAAGTTCCAGGCTGTTAACCGTAGACCCTTCACCTGAGGGTGGTTGAAGGGGCCCTGGAAGAGACGATCCCGATCCTCCGGGAGGATCCATGGGTCTGAGATTGACATGGCTCTCAGCCAGGAAAACCATGGCCTCTTGGGCCAGAATGGAGCAATTAGGACCACGTTTGCCCTGTCCTCCCTTATCTTCCTGATCACTGTCGGAAGTAGTATCAGCGGGGGAAAGGCATATGCCTTCTTGAATACCCATGGTACTTGTAGGGCATCGAAGATATCTGGATTGTCAGATCGGAACAATGATGCGAATTTTTTTACTTGGCTGTTTTGTCTTGTCGCAAAGAGATCTATCTCGGGAGTGCCCCACTTTTTTATTATCATACAAAAGATACGACGATTTAGAACCCACTCTCCTTGGTGGAGAGTGTGGCGACTGAGGAAATCTGCTCTCGAATTGTCGATTCCTCTCACATGTAGCGCTGATAGGGACAGGAGGTGTTCCTCTGCCATGGCTAGAATATCGTTGGCTATAGACATGAGTCCTTCCGATCTTGTTCCTCCTTGGTGGTTTATATATGCTACTGCCGTCATGTTGTCTGAGAAGACTCTTGTATGTGTTACGTGTAGCTGCGGAAGAAATTCAGATAAGGCATGATAAACAGCCTTCAGCTCTTTATTAGAAGAATCATCTGATTCTGTAAGAGACCACAGACCTTGCACTATTTGTTCTTCTAAATATGCTCCCCAACCACTAGGACTGGCGTCAGTGAAAATAGTTTTTGATGGTTTAATCACCCAGGGGACCCCACTGGAAAGATGATTCGGATTTAACCACCAAGTGAGAGATTGTATCACGTCTGTCGTTAAGGAAATACGAGTATCTAATCGGCCATGTAACCTTTCTTCCTCACGAAGTATTGTATACTGCAATTTCCTGCTATGGAATTGGGCCCAAGGAACAGCTGGAATACAGGAAGTGAAGGAACCAAGAAGGGACATACCTTCTCTTAGGGAAATTAGAGGGTGGTTAATCACTGATTGTACTTTGTTTATGATTGCTATTTGTTTTGACTCGGGAAGAAAGCACATTTGATTTGTAGAGTCTAGAATAATTCCTAAAAATTTTTGCTCAGTTGTGGGGGACAATCTAGATTTTTCCCAATTCACTAACCACCCTAACCCCTGTAAGGATGAAATTGAATCAGATAAGCGTTGATGGCATTGAGAAAGAGAGTTCCCGACTATCAATAGGTCATCTAAATAGGGTGTTATGAGGGTATCTTTTAACCTCAAATATGACATTACTTCGGACATCAGTTTTGTGAAAACTCTAGGGGCTATTGTTAGTCCAAAGGGCATTGATGTGTATTGATAATGCCGTATCTGACCTTTGACCATAACTGCCACCCGTAGATATTGTTGATGCTCTCTGAAGATTGGAAGATGATAGTACGCATCTTTAAGGTCAAGAACTGCCATGAAGCAATGAGGAAACAGAAGCTTAACAGCTGACCGAATGGATTCCATTTTAAAAGTTTGGTTCTCTAAGAAGACGTTTAGTCTCTTAAGGTTAATTATTGTTCTATATGATCCGTCGGGTTTTGTAATCAAAAATAAAGGGGAATAAAATCCCCTTCCTTTTTGATGAAAAGGGACTTCCACTAGTACTCCTTTGGACAGGAGAGTTATTATTTCCTGTTCCAAGGCCTCTTGTTGTGATGGTGAACCTAAGGAAGTCAAACAAAACGAGTCCGGGGGAACTTGAGAAAATCTTAGTTTTAGGCCTGTAGTTATCAGGCTAGTTGCCCATGAATTAGAGGTTATTGCCAGCCATAGTGTGGAGAAGAAGGACAACCTACCACCAACGGGTAGATCTGTCCTAGCGGGGTTTATCCTCAGGCTTGAAAGGGCGTTTTCCGAAGAAGGCTCCTTTCTGCTTAAAGTCCTTATTAGCCCAACGGTCCTGGTTTTTATAGTCCCGTCTTCTGTTGAACACGGGCTTTCGGAACGCTCTCCTATAAGATGGAAGATAAGTGTTATTGGGGAACCCTTTCTTCTTCTCACCCGCTTTGGTAAGAATGTCATCCAATTGAGTACCAAATAAGTACTCACCCTGACAGGGGAGACCACATAACTTGGATTTTGTTTGTGGATCTCCTTTCCACCCCTTTAGCCACAAGGCGCGACGAGCCGCGTTGGTTAGACCTGCTGATTTGGCTGCTAATCGGATGGAATCCGCCGAAGAATCTGCCAAAAAGGCAGTAGCTCCTCTAATTAACGGGATAGATGACATGAGTTTATTACGGGAAAGGCCACCTTTTAAGCCTTCTTCCAGATCATTCAACCAAACCATCATGGATCTAGCAGTACATGTGGCCGAGATAGCTGGTTTAAAAGCTCCTGTACAGGATTCCCAAGCTCTTTTTAAAAGGGAGTCTGCTTTCCGATCGAGCGGGTCCTGCAAGGATCCTGAATCTTCAACAGGCAATAAAGATTTCTTAGAAGTGGATGCCACTGCCGCATCTACTTTTGGGGCTTTTACCCATTTGGAGAAATCCTCGTCATTAAAGGGATAGCGACGTTTTGAGGAAGACGGCAACCCTCTTTGCCCCTGGCTTTCCCACTCTTTTTTGACTAACTCCTTTATTGCTGGAATAATAGGAAAGGAAGGTCTCTTTTTCTCGGACAGGCCAGCAAACATAACGTCCTGAGGTGTTTTAAGGGTCTTAGTATCTTCCATACCCATGGTGTTGCGTACAGATCTGACTAAATTGTCAATGCTTTCTGTAGGGAAACATGTATTCTGTTCACCCTCCGAGGACATAACCTCTTGGGAACTGTCCGACTCCTTATCCTCAACCTCAGATGACTGTTCAGATATAGGAGAGCTGTATTTCTTCCTACTTCCAGGAATTTTATCCGAGTTTCGAAAGGCTCACAACTCCTCTCTTATCATGCTACGTATATCATCCGACCTTACTGAAGACTCCTCTCGTAAGGTGGATTTGATGCAAGACTGGCATAACTTTTTTAAATAAGTATCCGGGAGCGGCTGAGAGCATAAGGCACATTGCTTATGTTTTGATTTCCCTGTTCTTTTAACCTAGGGAATTAGATGAAAGAGGGAGTATAATCAGCTTAAAACAGGGTAGACATACACTCACCCCTGAAGCTGTCATAATACCGGCTGGAGAGGAGGAGACGGAGGCACAGATGGAGGAACCGACCGGTCCGATCTCTTTTCCCTGGCGCTCTTGGAGGATGATCTGCGGCTGCTAGTCCGGCTTCCTGGTGTGACAGCGTTAACCTCAGAGGAAGGCAACGTTGTCTCTTGCGGAGATGCCATGATGGACGCCGGGAATCAGCGCCGGCGTCCTTTTGTTATGGAGGCCGCCATCTTCTTCCTGCCGCACCCGGAAGTGACCACTACATCCGGGTTGCGGCTATGCTGTGCACGCCTGCGCTCCTATTCAGCGACCGCGCAGGCGCCGTCCTCCTCCTCCATCACCCCGGAGGTTGTAGTAATACTTCCGGGGGAGAATCACTGGGCCCCACGCTGCCTGTGCGCCACCCGAGGCTGGCGTCACAGGATCTTACCACAGCGGTCCGGCCCGCAGGTCTGCTGGATGCTTCTCCGTGAGCCAGGCGCCTCCCCGATCCTGGCCTCACGGTACCTGCCAGCAGAGGGGGGAAGCTGAGACAGAACCCCCGACGCTGCTTCCAGCTCTGGAGCCCTTGCCGTCCCTATTCAGGTAAACCGCGCAAGCGGCGTCCAGGCTGGGAATCCTCTTCTCTCCAGGTCTCCCGTAGGAACAGGAAACCAACTGTGGGAGCGAGGGGGACCGCCCCTTTTATTCTCTCCATAGGGTTTCCTGTTCCTAGGGGCGGATCCCCTCTCTCAAGTGGGTGCTGTCGTGGCGAAGAGAAAACATCACTGCTCTAGAGGAGATCTGCATGGAGGAATGGGCCAACATACCAACAACAGTGTGTGGCAACCTTGTGAAGACTTACAGAAAACGTTTGACCTCTGTCATTGCCAACAAAGGATATATTACAAAGTATTGAGATGAAATTTTGTTTCTGACCAAATACTTATTTTGCACCATAATATGCAAATAAGATGTTAAAAAAAACACAATGTGATTTTCTGGATTTTTTTTTCTCAGTTTGTCTCCCATAGTTGAGGTCTACCTATGATGTAAATTACAGACGCCTCTCATCTTTTTAAGTGGTGGAACTTGCACTATTGCTGACTGACTAAATACTTTTTTGCCCCACTGTATGTGTGTATATATATATATATATATATATATATATATATATATATATATATATATATATGTCATTGAGACACATATATGTATATATATATATATATATATTAATATTTAATACAGCCCTAGATAGCTTTAAAGCCGGTAATTCAATTGCCGGCTTTTGCCATCTCCTTCCTAAATTCCTAAACACGACATGATATGAGACATGGTTTACATACAGTAAACCATCTCATATTCCCATTTTTTTTTGCATATTCCACACTACTAATGTAAGTAGTGTGTATGTGCAAAATTTGGGCGCTCTAGCTATTAAAGGATTAAACGGCGGAAAAAATTGGCGTGGGCTCCCGCGCAATTTTCTCCGCCAGAGTAGTAAAGCCAGTGGCGGAGGGCAGATATTAATAGCCTGGAGAGGGTCCATGGTTATTGCCCCCCCCGCCCCCCCATCCCCTGGCTAAAAACATCTGACACCTATCCATTATTAATCCAATTGTATGAAATGGTTAAAAAAAACACACATTATTACAAAGTCTTTTAATGAAATAAAAACACAGGTTGTTGGAATATTTTATTATCCTGGTAATCCACCTGAAGACCCTCGCTCTGTAACAAAGGAAAAATAAAAAAACAATAATATCCCATACCTTCCGATGATCTGTCACGTCCCACGATGTAAATCCATCTGAGGGGTTAAAAATTTTTACAGGCAGGAGCTCTGCTATAATACAGCTGTGCTCCTGCCTGCAAAAGCCCAGCGAATGAATGGAAAGTAGGTCAATGACCTGTAGTTACCTTCATTCGCGGTGATGCGCCCTCTGCTGCTTGTCCTCATATGACCTTGAGGCTGAGAAAATATTCTGAAACGTTCCCACGCTTGAGTTCATATGAGGACAACCAGCAGAGGGCGCATCACCACAACTGAAGGTAACTACAGTTACCTTGTTGTAATAGTGTGTGTGTGTGTGTGTGTGTGTGTGTGTGTGTGTGTGTGTGTGTGTGTGTGTGTTTTAACCATTTCATACAACTGGATTAATAATGGATAGGTGTCATAATTGACGCCTCTCCATTATTAATCTGGCTTAATGTCACCTTACAATAGCAAGGTGACATTAACCCTTCATTACCCCATATCCCACCGCTACACGGGAATGGGAAGAGAGTGGCCAAGTGCCAGAAAAGGCGCATCTTCCAGATGTGCCTTTTCGGGGGTGGCTGGGGGCAGATGTTTTTAGTCGGGGGGGGGGGGGGGGGGCAATAACCATGGACCCTCTCCAGGCTATTAATATCTGCCCTCAGTCACTAGCTTTACTACTCTGGCGGAGAAAATTGCGCGGGAGCCCAAACCAATTTATTTCGCCATTTAACCCTTTAATTTAATAGCTAGAGCGCCCAAATTTTGCACACACACACTACTAACATTAGTAGTGTGGAATATGCAAAAAACTAGGAGTTAGTCATACCGGTAACGGTATTTCCAGGAGTCCATCATGACAGCACCACAGGAGGTTGCTCTTCATATCCTTGATAGTGACAGGAACACAGAAGAGGTTAAATAGCCCCTCCCCCCCTCAGTGATTTTACAAAGTACCACATCAGGATGGATACAACACAATTTTATTGAACTTCCTCACTATACATGTTCATATCACACATTAGACAGTAGTTCAAGGGGGGGCAAATAATGGGTGCTGTCATGATGGACTCCTGGAAATACCGTTACCGGTATGACTAACTCCTAGTTTCCAGATCGTCCCTCATGACAGCACCACAGGAGAAATACCAAATAACTCCTATTAGGGCGGGATTACAGCTTGGAGGACTTTTCTCCCAAAGCTAGTCTGTTGCTTTGAAAGAACGTCCAGCTTGTAGTGCTTGCAAAAGGTATTTGAGCTAGACCAAGTTGCCGCCTGGCAAATTTTGTCCATGGATGCACCCGCACTCTCTGCCCATGAAGCAGATACTGTTCTCAGAGAGTGGGCTTTTAGGTGATCTGGAGGAGATTCACCAGCTGAAATATACGCAGCGCAAATGGTTTATTTGATCCATCTGGCCAGAGTCGCTTTTGAGGCTTTTTTGCCTCTATTTTTCCCCGACATCTGGATAAAGAGATTAGAGTCAATTCTCCAGCTGTCTGTAAGTTTTAGATACTGCAACACTGTTCTCTTAACATCCAGAGAATGAAGAGAACGTTCTTTTTCGTTATTGTAGTTCTGGCAGAATGTAGGTAAAACTATTTCCTGGTTTCTGTGAAAGTCCGTCACAACTTTTGGAAGAAATGAGGGATCCAACTTTAAAACGATGCAATCTTCTTGTATCTTTAAGTATGGATCTGTTATGGACAGGGCTTGAATTTTACCTATTTGCCTTGCTGTCGTTATTGCGACGAGGAAAACAGTCTTGAATGTCACAGATTTTAGGTCTGCCTGATCAAGTGGCTCGTATGGAGCTTTCCGTAGCTCATTTAGCACCAAAGTGAGGTTCCATGAGGGTACTGAGCTTCGTATTGTTGGTCTGATACGTTGTGTAGCTTTAATGTATCTCATTATCCAGGGATGATTCGCTATTGGATAGTCATAAAAGGCAGTTAAAGCTGAGATTTGTACCTTTAGCGTACTAGGTCTTAAGCCCATATCAAAACCTGTTTGGAGAAAATTTAGTATTTGAGGAATATCTGGTTGTTGGAGAACGGATATTGGAGTATTGGTCTGTGCACAAAACTTCTTCCAAATGTTCTGGTATATAGCCGAGGTCACCGGCTTTCTACTTTTTTTCATGGTCGAGATAACTGACTCAGACAGTCCCTTTGATCTCAAGATCTCCCTTTCAAGATCCACGCTGAGAGTTGTAGCATCTTTAGATTTTGATGGACCAATGGTCCCTGTATTAGAAGATCCCGTCTTAGTGGTAGTAACACTGGGTCTTCCACCGCCATCCACTTCAGCAGAGGAAACCAGCTCCTCTTGGGCCAATATGGCACCATTAGGATTACTACGGCTAAACTTTTCCTGAATTTTCCTCAAAACTCTGGGAATTAGGGCTAGTGGAGGGAACGCGTATGCAAGTTCCATGTCCCAATGTTGAGCCAATGCATCTATGCCAGTTGGATTGTCTCTTGGATTTAGCGAAAAGAATTCTTTCGTTTTTGTATTGCTCCTTGAGGCGAATAAATCTATTTGTGGGGTGCCCCACTGTTGGATTAACTGAGTAAAGATTTCTTCGTTTAGAGACCATTCTGACGGCTGTACCTTCTCTCTGCTGAGAAAGTCCGCTATTTGGTTCTGTGAACCTTTTAGGTGTACTGCCGTGATGGACTTTACGGTATTTTCCGCCCAGGAGAATATTTCTTCTGCTAGTGCCTGAAGTGGACGGTGCCTTGGTCCTCCTTGATGTAGGAGAAAAGCTACCGTGGTCGAGTTGTCTGAGAAGACTCGGATGTGGTGTCCCTGAATCTCGTGTTGGCACCTTTTTAGTGCTTCCCAGACCGCTCTGAGTTCCCTGTAGTTGGAGGAACTGTCGCGTATCGATGGTGGCCATGTCCCCTGAAGGTATCGACCTTCTATGTGGGCTCCCCAGCCCCTTGAGCTTGCATCGGTGGTTATATTTATGCATGGAGATATTTTCCATGGTTTTCCTCTTTTGAGGTTTTTTTATGTTGATCCACCATGAGAGGGACTGCTTTACCCTGCTGGGTAACCACATCCTGTTGTCTAGTGAATCTTTTCTTCCGTTCCATACCGAAAGAACTTCCCTTTGAAGCGTTCTGGAGTGAAACTGGCTCCACTGTACACTGGGAATGCATGAGGTCATCAGACCTAGAATCCTCATTGCTTTCCTGATGGAGATGTATTTCCGTTTTTTTATTGATTGAAGTTCTTTTTTTATTGACCGTTGTTTTTGGTCTGGTAGGAAGGAGTATTCTAGTTCGGAATTTAGTAGTACCCCTAGAAATATCTTCTGCGTCTCTGGTTCGAGACTCCATTTTTTTTGCATTTATTACCCACCCCAGACGTTTCAGGAGTGACGTGGTAATTTCTAAGGATTCTTCCATCTGTTGGGATGAATCTGCGATCAGCAACAGATCGTCCTGATATGGTGCGATGAGAACTTCCTTCTCTCTTAAGTAGGCCATGACCTCCGTCATGAGCTTCGTAAATATCCTTGGGGCAGAGGAGAGACCAAATGGTAGGCACTGAAACTGGAAATGAAGTATTTTCTTGTGGTTTCTTATTGTGAACCTGAGGAATTTTTGATCTGAGGGATGGATGGGAACATGATAGTAAGCATGTTTGAGATCTAGCGTGCACATTACAGAGTTCTTTTTTATTAGCGGTGTAATTGATTTGAGAGATTCCATCTTGAAGCGTTTGTACGCCAGCCATTTGTTTAATGGTTTTAAGTTTATTATTGTACGGTAATCTCCGTTTGGTTTTCTTATGGAGAACAGACTGGAGTAACGCCCCTGAAAATGTTGATGATGGGGTACCGGTATTATGACGTTTAATTCTAAGAGTTCCTGTATGTCTGTTATCAGCCTTTGATGTACTGCTGATGACTCTGTCTGTGTTAAGCAGAATCTCTTGGGGGGTAGATGAGTAAACTCTATCCTGTAACCCTGTGCCACTGTCTGTAGAATCCACTGATTCTGAGTTATGTTCTGCCATCCTTCTTGGAAGTATTGTAGTCTCCCTCCTATATTGTTGGCGTCATTGTTTGCTGGGTCCTGTTGATTGGTCTCGAAAGGAACCTCTTCCTCTGCCTCCTTTAGGGTAGCTCCACCTACCGGACTTCCCTTTGCCTCTGTAGTCCTGTCTTGGGTGGAAGCGAGTTTTTCGGAAGAATTGCGGTTTCTTTGGCTTCTCCTCAGGGAAGCCTTTCTTCTTATCAGACGCTTTTTCAAGTAGCTCATCAAGGACTGGACCAAAGACGTGAGAACCTGAGAATGGAATCGAACACAGCTTGTTCTTGGATTGGGTATCTCCCACGATCTCAGCCATAAGGCCCTTCTTGCTGCGTTTGACAGTGCATTATTCCGGGCAGCAAAGCGTACGGATTCCGCTGAAGCATCTGCCATGAAATCAGTCGCCATCTTTAAAACTGAAAAGGATTTAAGGATTTCTTCCCTTGGAGTTCTGTTTTTAATATGACTCTCCAGCTCGTCCACCGAAA
Source organism: Ranitomeya imitator (assembly GCF_032444005.1). Classification (NCBI taxonomy): domain Eukaryota; kingdom Metazoa; phylum Chordata; class Amphibia; order Anura; family Dendrobatidae; genus Ranitomeya; species Ranitomeya imitator. The sequence goes on along the minus strand of NC_091285.1, from coordinate 483,920,480 downwards.
GACTCATGGACCTTGCTACAGAGGTAGCCGCTATATTCGTCTTCATAATGGCGGCTGACGATTCCCAGGCTTTCTTAAGAAGATTTTCTGACCTCTTATCCATTGGGTCTTTTAACCCTGACGAGTCCTCAAAGGGAATAGCCGTTTTCCTTGTGACTTTGGCCACGGGAATGTCGATCTTTGGAACCGACTCCCAGACTTTAGTTTCTTCTGGGTCAAAGGGAAGACGGTATTTGAAGTCTCTCGGGACTACTAATTTTTTTCCCACATCTTCCCACTCTTCCATTATCATTGCAGTTATGTGATTGTTGACCGGAAAAACTCTATTCCTGCGAGTTCTCAGGCCCCCAAACATCTCGTCTTGAACTGATAAAGGCTCAGACGAGTCTTCTATTTTCATAGTGCTTCTTACTGCTTTTAGCAGTATATCCGTATTTTCGGATGAGAACAAGTATTTCTTCCGTTCTTCCGGAAGCACAGTTAATGTATTGTCCTCTTCGTCCAAGCCCGGATCGGAATAACCTGAGACCTCTCCTTCCTCGGAACTCACATCCATATCCCATCTAGGCCTTTTAGGCCGCGGAGATTGGGGTGGCACCATAGTAGACACTGTAGCTTGGACTTCGTCTCTAATCATAGATTTAATATTATCTAACAGCGAAGCCTGTTCGTCTTTAAGAAGTTTAGCGATGCATTTTTCGCATAATTTCTTCTTATAGCCCTCTGGGAGTTTGGTGGTGCACAATGGGCATCTAATAGTCCTTTTTTTAGTAGTTGACCTCTGGGGAATGTCCTTATCCTGAAATGTAAAGGAGATCCCTGTAGGTACAGAACTAACTATTTGTAATGCATCCCGTACCACGTACTACTCACATGGTCCGTGTGCAGCTCTAAGGATTGGACGTCTGGGCGAGTAGCACCTTCCATGTTACTGGGTCAAGTGTGCTGTCAGATGTCGGTCATTAAGTAGCAATCTTACCCAGCTTCAAGACATCTGATTCGTCCTCCTTCCGAGCTCAGCTGCTGGCCTCCACGGTGATTTCAGGTTCCCAGCTGTACTGCGCATGCGTCATCTGGAACACACGCAGACCAGCCTGGGACCTGGATACCGGCGCATAATCTTCAGCCATTGCGCTCTGATCTCCCCCTGCAGCTCCCAGGCGCCCCGGAAACAATCGGCGCCGCCGACCCCCGGAATCCGGCCACGCCCCCCGGAAGTCGTCACCTCCGGCTGGAGCGCCGGACCGGAAGTTAGGGGAGCGACGCCAGCACCGGCCGCACGTGGAGCCTGAGGGAGTGCCGGACACCGCCGCCGCAGCCGCTGCCTCAGCGCCCCTTTTGATGAGGGGATGAGGCAGCGCATGGGAGCAGACAGCTCGACCTAGTCGCAGAGGGACCTCCAGCGGTATCGTGCGACTTCAGGAGTCGCCAGACTCTCGCGGCCAGAGCCCCCTCCAGGAGGATGGACCGCTCTCCGGAGCTCCTGCTCCAAGACCTGACCTCGGATCAGGTAAAGAGAAAAACCTAATCTTCTGGAGAACTCTCTCCTGCGTCTGTCTGAGGGGTGGAGGTGGGGAGGGGCTATTTAACCTCTTCTGTGTTCCTGTCCCTATCAAGGATATGAAGAGCAACCTCCTGTGGTGCTGTCATGAGGGACGATCTGGAAAAAGGGGATATGAGATGGTTTACTGTATGTAAACCATGTCTCATATCATGTCGGGTTTAGGAAGGAGAAATCAAAAGCCGGCAATTGAATTACCGGCTTTAAAGCTATTAATATATATACATATATGTGTCTACTGACAAAATTATATATATATATATATATATATATATATATATATATATATATTATTATTATTATTATTATTTATTATTATAGCGCCATTTATTCCATGGCGCTTTACATGTGAGGAGGGGTATACATAATAAAACAAGTACAATAATCTTGAAAAATACAAGTCACAACTGGTACAGGAGGAGAGAGGACCCTGCCCGCGAGGGCTCACAATCTACAAGGGATGGGTGAGGATACAGTAGGTGAGGGTAGAGCTGGCCGTGCAGCGGTTTGGTCAATCGGTGGTTACTGCAGGTTGTAGGCTTGTCGGAAGAGGTGGGTCTTCAGGTTCTTTTTGAAGGTTTCGATGGTAGGCGAGAGTCTGATATGTTGTGGTAGAGCATTCCAGAGTAGGGGGGATGCACGAGAGAAATCTTGTATGCGATTGTGGGAAGAGGAGATAATAGGGGAGTAGAGAAGGAGATCTTGTGAGGATCGGAGGTTGCGTGCAGGAAAGTACCGGGAGACGAGGTCACAGATGTATGGAGGAGACAGGTTGTGGATGGCTTTATATGTCATGGTTAGGCTTTTGTACTGGAGTCTCTGGGTGATGGGGAGCCAGTGCAGGGATTGACAGAGGGGAGAGGCCGGGGAATAGCGGGGGGACAGGTGGATTAGTCGGGCAGCAGAGTTTAGAATAGATTGGAGGGGTGCAAGAGTGTTAGAGGGGAGGCCACAGAGCAGGAGGTTACAGTAGTCAAGGCGGGAGATGATGAGGGCATGGACTAGGGTTTTTGCAGATTCTTGGTTTAGGAATGTGCGGATCCGTGAAATATTTTTGAGTTGGAGGCGGCAGGAAGTGGAAAGGGTTTGGATATGTGGTTTAAAGGAGAGATCAGTGTCAAGGATTACCCCAAGACAGCGGGCTTGTGGGACTGGGGAGAGTGGGCAGCCGTTTACTGTAATGGATAGGTTCGTTGGGGAGATCGCGTGAGATGGGGGAAAGATGATGAATTCTGTTTTGTCCATGTTAAGTTTTAGAAATCTAGTGGAGAAGAAGGATGAAATAGCAGACAGACATTGAGGGATTCTGGTTAGTAGGGAGGTGATATCTGGTCCAGAGATGTAGATCTGTGTGTCGTCAGCATAGAGATGATACTGAAAGCCGTGAGATTCTATGAGCTGTCCCAGGCCAAAGGTGTAGATGGAGAAGAGCAGGGGTCCTAGAACTGAACCTTGCGGGACTCCGACAGATAGGGGGCGAGGTGAGGAGGTGGTGTGTGAGTGGTATATATACACATACACACACATGTGGCACCCCTAGGGGTATTTGCCACAAAAATAGTTACTGACACTAAATACAGGTACTAAGATAGCAAAACTGCACTACCACCTCCGGCCAGAAGGGGGAGCTCCAGAGACTCCCCTTGATCCATTCTGGTCTGAGAGAAAAACTGGCAGTTGGGCTAAGGAGCTGAAAGTGAGAGGTCATACAACTGAATTTCTAACAGTCCTATGACGGTTTCCAGGCCCAAATCACCGGCCTGAGGAGAAAAGGGATAGAGAAAAAGGACATTGTGAGAACCGGGTAGCATTAATCACTACCCAGAACAGGCGCAAAGACGGATACCGGATCCGTGGCTGTATTCATTATATATAATACAGCAACCGGAAAAACGTGAGGTGATATCAGCTTCACTAGGGCCGGACGCAGCAACAGACACAGAGTTCAGCGGTACTCCTGGAGGGGGTAAGCCGATAAAAGGACTCGGGTTGCCCGTCGAACCAGGACCCGGAGGGGACAGATTGGGCCGGCAGCCAGTTCACATACAGCAGCAGGGCCACACAGAAATTGCGTACAATAAGAGGCGAAGACCCCGGCAGGGTCAAAGTAACTCAGAGTTCCCATACAGACTCCGGTGACAGGACTGGTTGTAAATCCTTTTATGTTAAAGTAAACTGGTTAAACGTTTCAGTGCCTCAGACTTTCATTTGGACAATAGCCATCTATCCAGGATCAGGATCATCACCGCTGGGAGAACCTGTTGCTGATCAAGTAAGTGCCTGTTCCCTCACGATACCCCTTACACTGTGCATTGCCTGAGGCCACAGCACCGGGTCAAGCCAACCGTGACATCTCCCTCAAGAGACAGACCCCATTGGTCCGGTGCTGGGTACCCCGGTCTCCTGGGCGTCACAATTGGCGTCACGAACAGGATTCAGCCAGCCCGTATACCGGGTATTGTGTGCCGTGTTTGGAGCCCAAAACTGTGAAAACTTGGATGAAAAATCTTGAAAATTGACTTTATTAAAGAAAATTCCATTTCCCATTAAAAACTATTGAAAGTGACTTTTCCCCATTGGTTATAATGGAGTAAAGATGGCTGCCATCACCTCATAACCGTTAGGCACGAGACTGTTAATTGAGCTATGCCATTACCTGAGCCCCAGTCTGACTGAAAAACTTCAGAATCTGCCATTACAGAGCGCGTGGCGGGCGGGAGCAGCAGGGGGCGTGTCATTGTGGGCGGCACCTAGCTGAGCGCTCTGACGTCAGAGCAAGGGAAAAACCAATCCTGCTGCGCAGCGTAACTAATCTACACTATCCCGACGGAAGCGGAGGACCGGAAGGGTCCGAATTAACTAAGGGGGCACAGTATGTCGCAGCACGGAGAAGCCGCAGCACCCGGCGACGCTAATGCAGCTGAAAGACAGAGTGTCAATAGAGAGTCCGGTAGCGCAGCGGTGCAAGGAGCGGCGCCCATCATGCCGGTGCTCATGCCATATACCCCGGGTGGCCCGTGGCTTCCAATGTATGAAGGTGAGCCTAATACCCTTGACAATTTCAGAGAAAAGATGCTGGCCCATTTTGACATGTTCCCCGTGGGTGAAGTTCAGCGTGTTAGTCTCCTGATGATGCAGTTAAGTGGCCATGCTAAGCGAGAAGTCACAGCATGGGCAGCTGATCTAAAAGGCACTGTTGAACGCATATTTGCTGGATTAAAAGCTACATTTGAAACCACGGCCAGCAGCAAAGCTAAAATACGATTCTTTAATTGCAAACAAAAAGCTAATGAGGGCGTGAGAGACTTTGCCTTAAACCTGCAGGAAGCCCTTAAATCACTTACACTGGCTGAACCCATTTTTAACACCGGAGCGGATAAACTGCTAAGAGATCAATTTATTGAGGGACTCTACACCCCTTCTCACCGGGGGCATGTGAGCATGCTTGTTTTTAAGAACCCTGAATTGACATTTGCCCAATTAAAGGAGAGCGCTATACGTCTCCAGCTGGCAAAGGCACCTTGGGATCAGGATCCTGCGCAACCCATGGCAGAGGCACCTCAACAACAGGGAGTGCCAGTGACATCAGCTATGTCTGGGGCCATTGCTAAGCCCCTGGGGCCCAGTACTAATGAGGCTCTTCAACAAAAGCTTGACTCTTTAGCTGATGTTGTTGCTTCAATGGCTAAAACCATGCAGGAGATGAGAGGACACAAGATGGAGTTGGCAAACTGTAGAGAGGATGTTCCATGGATGAGACCCCGGAGATACCCGACATGGAGAGGACGACCCCGCGACCGCTACCAACCGGATGGACAGCCCATTTGCCGCCGTTGCCAGCAGCCAGGCCACTTTGCACGAGATTGTGATTTAAATGGGAATCCCCTGGGAATGCGGGCCGCGTCGCAGGAATGAACTTTCAAGGCCCAACACCCTGGCACGACAGGTACATCGGAGGACGACCCATTATCCCTATCGTGCTGGACGGAATTCCCCTCAACGCTTTGCTGGACACAGGTTCCCAGATTTCATCTATACCGTATATTCTTTATAAGAGGTACTGGGCTGATGCAGATATTGATAAAGGGCCCTCTGATGTTGATCTAGATATATGGGCCAGTAATGGTAAGTTGGTACCGAAACTAGGATTCAGGGAGATGACCATAAAGATTGGTAAAGTAGAATTGAAGAAACAGGGTATAATTGTTGTTGATATTGACCGGTGGAACTGTGAACCCACTGTATTGATAGGAATGAATGTGTTAGAAAACTGCTTTTCCGAAGTTATTTCTGTCTTACAGCAAATTGCTGAAACTGCCCAATCCTACCAGCAGAGAGTTCTCCGGAGGGAAATAAAAGTATTGATGTTAAGGCAACAGGTAGAAGTTGCAGGTGGAGAAATCGGCAGTGTGAGGGTAAGTGATCCAACGTCTATTGTAATCCCACCAAAAACAGAAATGCTGGTATGGTGTAGAGCAGCCATTGGTACTAAGGGACGAGATTATCAAGCCTTAATAGAACCAGTGTACACCGACAGCAGGCCCACTATACTCACAGCACGAGGGGTAGTCGAGGTACACCGGGGACGAGTGTCGGTACGACTTTTGAACTGTGGAGAGGAAGAGGTCACTTTGCCAAGGTATGCTACAGTGGCAAAGCTATTTACTGTTGACAACAATGCCATCACAACCATTGAGCCCTTAGAACCAACCTGTCAGGTGGAAGTCAACGGCTCAGATGGAGAATTGGAGGATTGGTGCCAACAGCTACACGTGGGCATAAATTCAACACCTACCCATCAAAAACAAGGGGTGTATAGGCTAGTGACGGAATATAAACAAGTCTTCAGTAAACACCCATTGGACTTCGGACGGATAGAAGGGGTAGAACACACAATCCCCACCGGTGACCATCCCCCAATAAAAGAAAGATATAGACCCATACCGCCTGCTCACTATCAATGTGTAAAAGATATGCTGAGGGAGATGAAACAGGCCGGGGTAATAAGAGACAGCTGTAGCCCCTGGGCGGCCCCTCTAGTGATTGTCAAAAAGAAGGACGGAACCATGAGAATGTGTGTAGACTACCGGCGGATTAATAACATCACCCATAAAGACGCCTACCCCTTGCCTAGGATAGAAGAGTCCTTGACTGCTTTGAAATCTGCTAATTATTTTTCCACCTTAGACTTAACAAGCGGGTATTGGCAAGTCCCTGTGGCTGAGAGAGATAAGGAAAAGACGGCATTCACCACACCAATGGATCTATGTGAATTTAATCGCATGCCGTTCGGACTCTGCAACGCATCCGGTACCTTCCAGCGGCTGATGGAATGCTGCCTCGGACACAAGAACTTCGAGACCGTCCTCCTGTACCTAGATGATGTGATCGTCTACTCAAAGACTTACGAACAACACTTAATAGACCTGGCAGAAGTGTTCGAAGCCTTATCCAGGTATGGCATGAAAGTCAAGCCATCCAAATGTCACCTTCTCAAGCCAAAGGTACAGTACCTGGGACACATCGTGAGTTCGGATGGAGTAGCACCAGATCCCGAGAAAATAAGCGCCATAAGGGATTGGCCAAGACCTACCAGCGCAAAAGAAGTGAGACAATTCCTGGGATTGGTGGGTTACTATCGCAGATTTATAAAAGGATTTACCAAGTTGGCAGCACCCTTGTAAGACACCTTGGTAGGGCAGACGAAGAAACCTTCAAACCGAAACCCTCCTTTTCAGTGGAACGACGAAAGGGAAGACTCCTTTGAACAACTAAAGAAGGCACTAACCGGAGAAGAGGTTCTGGCATACCCAGATTACCATCAACCTTTCATTCTCTACACCGATGCCAGTAATGTGGGACTAGGAGCGGTGCTGTCACAAAAGCAAGAAGGTCGGGAGAAAGTAATCGCCTTTGCAAGTAGAAAGCTCCGGCCTACTGAAAGAAATTCAGAAAATTACAGCTCCTTCAAATTGGAACTACTGGCAGTAGTTTGGGCTGTGACTGAACGTTTCAAACACTATCTGGCCGCTGCAGAATTTATTGTCTATACTGACAACAATCCGTTGACCCACCTGGACACAGCCAAATTAGGTGCGTTAGAACAGCGATGGATAGCCCGGTTATCTAATTACAACTTCATAATCAAGTATCGAGCAGGTCGCAAGAATGGAAATGCCGATGCCCTATCCCGGATGCCACACTTGAGAGATGTAGAAGAGGAAACGGGGGAGCTTGAAGAAATTGAATTACCAGCCTTCCATCATCCCAAGGCAAAACATCATCAGTCAAGTACCTATCAGAAACAACAAGAGGTGAATTTTAATCCGTTAGCACACCATAGATGGGCTGACACCCAAGACAGCAATCCGGCTGTGAAGTTGGTGAAGGAACTGCTGACTGAGCAAAGTGCATATCCCGATGGGGATGCCCCAGAAGAGACGCATCAACTCTGGAAAGAGAGAGGCAAAATGTTCCTGTATCAAGGGAAGCTCTGTAGAAGGTACACCAATCCGAAAACACATGAATTGGTTTGGCAAATTATCGTGCCTAAACAAGATGTCAAGATGGTCCTCGAAGCTTACCATAATGGTGCTGGTCACTTCGGTTGGAAAAAGTTAGAAGTACTTCTAAGAGAAAGATTTTATTGGGTCGGGATGAGAAAATCAATCGAACAGTGGTGCAGAAATTGTGGCCCGTGTAACCTCAGAAGAAACGATCAAAAGAACCAAAGAGCACCACTGCAGCCCATAATCACCAAACAACCACTTGAACTTGTAGCCATGGACCATGTGAAGTTGACACCAAGCTGGTCTGGCTATGTCTATGCCTTGACAATCGTGGACCATTATTCACGCTTCTTGGTAGTAGTACCCGTAAAAGATCTGACAGCAAAAACAGCAGCCAAAGCGTTCCAAACGTACTTTTGTAGACCCCATGGATATCCGGAACAGGTTCTCACCGACCAAGGTACAGCCTTTGAATCAGAGATCTTCAGAGAATTCTGTAATATGTATGGTTGCAAAAAGATCCGGACGACGGCTTATCATCCACAAACAAACGGCTTATGCGAGAAGATGAACCATATTGTAATAGACCTACTAAAAGACTTTACCTGAGACAGAAAGGAATCAATGGCCAGAGAAATTGCCTGACTTGGTGGATCTGTATAATCATGTCCCGGTGAGCTCCACCAATTGCACCCCAGCTTACCTTATGCGTGCAAGACCCGGCCAATTACCAATCGATCTAGAAATGGGAATTCTGAAACCAGACGCAGAAGTCCAAGACTCCAATTGGGATATCATACGGCAAAAGCAGTATCGCCAAGTGCAAGAGAGTGTGGAAAGAAGCCTTCAGCAAACTAGAGAAAGACAAGAGCGAACTTTCAACCAGAATGCTCTAGCGACCCCATTAAGACCGGGTGACCAAGTGCTCAAGAGAAATCGTCGAACCAATAAACTAGACAATCAGTGGGAAGCCGTACCCTACACAGTTTTACCAACAAGAATGGATAATCCTAAAATGTGTCTCATTAGCAAAAACGGGGGCTTATCATCTGTACTAGTGTCAAGAGACAATCTTAAATTATGTCCGGAAGCATTGAAAGAGACAGAAGTTGTCCAGCCAGAACCAGAAGTTATTCAACCCATGCAGGTCCAACCAGTAAAGGAAAAAGAAGAGGAAATGTATCACACCTGTATAGGAGACTTTCCCAAAACCCTACTAACATACCATGGTGCAGTAGTGGTTCCCATGGTGGCCTTTTACCCAACACCGAACCCAATACCAGAAGTCCCAAGACAGGAAGAGGCTGACCCCGTACTACAGGAGATTCCAGGCCAGGAAGAACAGATTCCTGATCAGAGTGATCCCATTCACGGTGGACTTGCCAACTCCATAGTCGTGGAATTATCTTTAGCAGAGCGGGCAGATACTACATCCGCAGTAGACAGTAGTACACCACATGAAGAGACACCGCTATTACGTAGATCACAGTGTAGTACCCAGGGTCAATTACCGGCCAGGTATGCAGATTACCAACTATAAAGCTCATAATGTGAATTGTATATATGTTATGCCGTATATAGTTAAACAGAAAATGTAGTATAGTCATTGTTATCAGTCTGCAACGTTTAAGCCCAGTGCCTACAGAGACTTGTCTGTATGAACTTATTGCATATTCTTGAACTTTTTATCAGCCCGGAGGCACTAAATCAAAGCTCCGGAAAGACTGCTTTTTGAACTTTGCTTTTTGCTCTTTTTGAACTTTCTGTAGACTTTATATTGGTAACTCCGTTGGAAAAATGGAACTAAATTCTTGGACACAAAGTGCAGTGCCTTTCCTAGTACCTTCAAGGATAGAACTGTATTAATGGACGCTATTTGAAGTGACTTTTTACAGAACTCTATTTTTGTTTCCTTGAGTGGTTTTTGTAACTTTTCATTTTTAAGACTCTGTACATATTAATTGTTATTTCAAAATGTTATCGTCCCACAGTCCCGGAGTACTGTTCTTAACTAAGGGGGAATGTGGCACCCCTAGGGGTATTTGCCACAAAAATAGTTACTGACACTAAATACAGGTACTAAGATAGCAAAACTGCACTACCACCTCCGGCCAGAAGGGGGAGCTCCAGAGACTCCCCTTGATCCATTCTGGTCTGAGAGAAGAAATGGCAGTTGGGCTAAGGAGCTGATAGTGAGAGGTCATACAGTTGAATCTCTAACAGCCCTGTGACTGTTACCAGGCCTAAATCACCGGCCTGAGGAGAAGAGGGACAGAGAAAAAGGACATTGTGAGAACCGGGTAGCATTAATCACTACCCAGAACAGGCGCAAAGACGGATACCGGATCCGTGGCTGTATTCATTATATATAATACAGCAACCGGAAAAACGTGAGGTGATATCAGCTTCACTAGGGCCGGACGCAGCAACAGACACAGAGTTCAGCGGTACTCCTGGAGGGGGTAAGCCGATAAAAGGACTCGGGTTGCCCGTCGAACCAGGACCCGGAGGGGACACATTGGGCCGGCAGCCAGTTCACATACAGCAGCAGGGCCACACAGAAATTGCGTACAATAAGAGGCGAAGACCCCGGCAGGGTCAAAGTAACTCAGAGTTCCCATACAGACTCCGGTGACAGGACTGGTTGTAAATCCTTTTATGTTAAAGTAAACTGGTTAAACGTTTCAGTGCCTCAGACTTTCATTTGGACAATAGCCATCTATCCAGGATCAGGATCATCACCGCTGGGAGAACCTGTTGCTGATCAAGTAAGTGCCTGTTCCCTCACGATACCCCTTACACTGTGCATTGCCTGAGGCCACAGCACCGGGTCAAGCCAACCGTGACATCTCCCTCAAGAGACAGACCCCATTGGTCCGGTGCTGGGTACCCCGGTCTCCTGGGCGTCACAATCACATATATATATATATATATATATATATATATATATATATATATATATTTTCAGTATATATGTTGTTACGATTTTTTGAGCACATGGATCCATTGTATGTCCATATGTCGGTTTTGCAAGCCTGCGAGAAAATCTCGCAGTACGGATGCCATACGGATTACATACGGAGGATGCCATGCACAAAATACGCTGACACACCCTGCCTACGGAGGAGATACGGACCACTATTTTGGGAACTTTTCTGCGTATTACGGCCGTAAATTACGGACCGTATTGTCTTACGCCGAGTGTGACGCCGTCCTGATACATTTTATAGGTGTGACCATCAGCCATATCTAATAACATGTGAAAAGTAAAGCTACACCTCACCACAGTCCTTTTACATTCCAGATATCTCGAAGGCCACAATTTTCGGTAGTTTATAATTAGGGGTACACGTTCTCTCACTCACCAGCCTATATATGAAGTTTCACTAAATTATTTTTTATACTTCAAAGGGCTCAGCCTGTGTTTTTCTTCCAGCTGAGTAAAGCTCAACCTCTTCTGAGCTAGGACTTCCTGACACATGTCCAGGCAAAACTTTTCTCAACAAAGTTCATCAAGGTGACATTTTTCTAGACCTCTGCACACACCATGTGGACATGAAGCAAGAGGTCTTAAGGTACCGTCACACTAGACGATATCGCTAGCGATCCGTGACGTTGCAGCGTCCTCGCTAGCGATATCGTCCAGTGTGACAGGCAGCAGCGATCAGGCCCCTGCTGTGCTGTCGCTGGTCGGGGAAGAAAGTCCAGAACTTTATTTGGTCGCTGGACTCCCCGCAGACATTGCTGGATCGGCGTGTGTGACACAGATTCAGCGATGTCTTCACTGGTAACCAGGGTAAACAGCGGGTAACTAAGCGCAGGGCCACGCTTAGTAACCCGATGTTTACCCTGGTTACCATCCTAAAAGTAAAAAAAACAAACACTACATACTTACCTACAGCCGTCTGTCCTCCAGCGCTGTGCTCTGCTCTCCTCCTGTACTGGCTGTGAGCGTCGGTCAGCCGGAAAGCAGAGCGGTGACGTCACCGCTCTGCTTTCCGGCCGCTGTGCTCACACAGACAGTACAGGAGGAGTGCAGAGCACAGCGCTGGAGGACAGACGGCTGTAGGTAAGTATGTAGGGTTTGTTTTTTTTACTTTTAGGATGGTAACCAGGGTAAACATCGGGTTACTAAGCGCGGCCCTGCGCTTAGTTACCCGATGTTTACCCTGGTTACCGGCATCGTTGGTCGCTGGAGAGCTGTCTGTGTGACAGCTCTCCAGCGACCAAACAGCGACGCTGCAGCGATCCGGATCGTTGTCGGTATCGCTGCAGCGTCGCTAAGTGTGACGGTACCTTTAGGCTATCTTCACACGCTTAAGCTTACAAAAAGCCGGTTTTGCTTCCTTTTTGCTGTGTTTTCTTGCTTAGGCTTTCCTGCGTTTTTGTCTCTTGTGCATGCTGATAAAGATTAGTGCTTAAAAAAATAACCTGACTCCACTTCATCAGGTTTTGGCAGCAATAACGCAGAAAAACCTGATACCTGCGATTTTTGCAGCGGTTTTTTGCACTTACTCAGTGGGTGAAAAAACGCTGAAAGAAGTGAAATGCTGCATTTTGCAAAAACCAAGGTCATTGACAAAACAGTCAGGAGGAAAAAAAAACAAGATTTGTGCATGACATTTCTGAAAATAGGAGTGTGCTGGTACTGTAAAACACAGCTGAAAATTTGCAAACAAAAAAAAACGCAACGTGTGAACGTAGCATTACTGGTAACTTGTCTGTGATAAATCATTGCTTGGTTCATTAGATTCTGTTTAATTAACAGAACAAATTTATTTGCTAGGGTTCTCAAAGGATTAGCTTGAGCAGAAGAGAATGGGTCACGCCAGTAAGAAAGGGTTACAACTATACCGAATAGTGAATTGTAATCTCGTTATAAGTCTTGTCATTCAACTGGTCAATTAGCCTGACTACGCGGAGACCATCATATACATGAAAGCGGACCCTCACATCCCCTAACCTCACATCATGACCATTTCTTGCATATCTTAGAAGTATGTCTTGCGTGTTCACCCACATAACCAGCAGAAGGCTTTACTCCGTCACACGTAAGGCTCAGGAGTGTGACACTCTGGCGCTCAGCCAATTGGAAATCAACCATAATGCTCGGAATAAGCCATAGCAAAACAATTTGTGGCTTATAGCAATGCAGATAAAGAAACATATGGGTCGTATTTCATCTGTGGAAGTCTGGTATGAACGATCAAACCCCAGCGGGAGGATAACTCTGGGATCTACAACCAAATCTGATTTATTATACATCATGATCAATTATTATTTCTAGTGCAGTTGAGACCTCTCAACGCGTCACAATTAAAGGGATATTTCATGAATTTGACGAGCGGGGCTTGCCCTGGCCTGACCAGTTTCCCCACTTTGTCGGCGATGGGGAAAAAATACCGTAAATGTGCCAAGTGTTGCATTTTTGGATGGCGGGGAATGCAACATCTTTGAAAGTTTTGATCAATCGCCCCTTTGTGTAATCATCATTATAGTAGAATAATATATAGCAGTACAATATCAAATAAACTTGCATTTAACAGCCAGGCAGACAAATGTTTTAACAATATTCTTATGCTTTCGTGTTCGGTAGCAGAAATAACCATGAATCCATTATTACAAATATTATCAACTACAATAGGCCTATTAATGATAACATTACATGACCTTTGTAAAGGCGCAGGTCTATAGGGGCGTAGAATGACCACTGCTGGAAAACATGGCTAGAAGCAAAGAACTCTCCTAAAGTTACTGTATGGCAGGATTTATCACATTTCCAGTCCTGGGGGAGGGAATCTGCCTTTGTAGTGCCCAAATACTTGCCTGCTGTAGAATTAAATTACATTTTAACACAGCATGACTGAGATGTTAATGGATAGGTCTGAAAGTGGCCGCAGAGGGGGCTGCGATTTAAAAAAATTAAAGAGTTATTGCTATCATTTAGAAATGGTGAAGAAAACTGGGAGTAAAGCAACATTAACCCCTTCATCACCAATAGCACAGAACAAGTATAGTAATAGATGGAATAGTTTCCTTTTTTTCTATATAAATTAGAAAATTAAATAAATCTAAGTAATATTTTACAAATAAAACAACCTGTATTTAAGGTAAGTGATCTAATGCCCACTTCTACTACTGTCAGGCTGTGTGCACACGATGCAAATTTAGTGCAGATCTGTAGCTGTTTTTCCTGTGCAGAAACACTGCAGATCCGCACTGTGATTTACAGTACAATGTATAAAAAAAAAAAAAAACGTGCACATGGTGCAGAAAAATCCACGCAGAAACGCTGTAGATTTCAAAGAAGTGCATGTCACTTCTTTTGTGCGGATCTGCAGCGTTTCTGCACCCCTCCATAAATAGAAATCCACAGTGGTAAAAACTGCAGAACATCCGCATAAATTCCACACAAAAAAAAAAACACATTAAAACCACATAAAAACCGCGGCAAGTCCGCAGCTGCGGATTCTGCCAGGAGATGCGGATTTTGTGCAGAAAATTCTGCACCTCTTTTCTTACGTGAGCACATAGCCTCATAGTTACTGTGAACCAGGCGTGAAAGGGAAAATCCCAAAGGAAAAGGGGAGGAATAGAGATTAACTAACCCACAGCAAGAAGTAGTGCAATTAATACACTGCCTATAAATGACTGTAGTAAGTCATTATGACAAAACTCATTTAACCGGTTTACTGAAAAACGGGCCTTCATTTGTAAGCGAGCAGGAGGGAAAATGACAAGTTGAATGAGATTTTATTTCCATTCGCTATTTTCCAATGCAGATTTTGTTTGATCTGCAAATGCACATTAAATAAAATTCAAAGTACTGCCACCAGATGTATAGAGAGGAAGGTTATACATTCATCCAAGTATTAACCTCACCATAAAATAAGGATGGTCATCAGATTCTAGTTTTGTGTCTCTATAGAGCGTCCATTGGATAAGAGTGCGGCAGCCACCTATCTGCCTACCTCCATAGAAACAGTATAGAGGACCTGCAATCTGAAGTAGCTGCCTGCAAGTCTACACAAGTGGAGACCCTAGTAGTGTACTACGGAGACTGATTGAAAATTGCTGAATAAGACAGTGAGAACCTATACGTCCATACCCTATAAAATTGTGACCATGCTACCTGAATTTTCTTCTTGTATTATAGGGGATAAGGTTTCTCCTTGTGGAGAGTGACATACCAGATATGGCTTGTCAAGGTACAGAGGCTTATCCACTGTGCAATGCTCCTCTGGGAAATTTAATATGCAAATTGCCTCTTCAGAGAAAAAGAGGACTTGAACTCTATAGCGTCACCTGTTGGAAGTAGCGATCCTACAAGTCACAATCAATCCTGTAACGAGTCTTGCAATATGACTTAGGATAAAAGCCAAATCAGTATCTCAATTCATAGACGCTGTGTTTCGAGCTGTTGGCCCTTGTCAGTGCGAAGCATGAGAACTGATGAGAGGCTCTGGACTGAGGTCTAAAGGCCCCTTCACATTTAGCGACGCTGCAGCGATACCGACAACGATTCGGATCGCTGCAGCGTCGCTGTTTGGTCGCTGGAGAGCTGTCACACAGACCGCTCTCCAGCGACCAACGATGCCGGTAACCAGGGTAAACATCGGGTAACTAAGCGCAGGGCCGCGCTTAGTAACCCGATGTTTACCCTGGTTACCATGCTAAAAGTAAAAAAAAACAAACACTAGATACTTACCTACAGCCGTCTGTCCTCCAGCGCTGCGCTCTGCTTCTCTGCTCTCCTCCTGTACTGTCTGGGAGCCGGAAAGCAGAGCGGTGACGTCACCGCTCTGCTTTCCGGCTCACAGCCAGTACAGGAGGAGTGCAGAGCGCAGCGCTGGAGGACAGACAGCGGTAGGTAAGTATCTAGTGTTTGTTTTTTTTTACTTTTAGCATGGTAACCAGGGTAAACATCGGGTTACTAAGCGCGGCCCTGCGCTTAGTTACCCGATGTTTACCCTGGTTACCAGTGAAGACATCGCTGGATCGGTGTCACACACGCCGATCCAGTGATGTCTCCAGGGAGTCCAGCGACGAAATAAAGTTCTGGACTTTATTCAGCGACCAACGATCTCCCAGCAGGGGCCTGATCGTTGGTCGCTGTCACACATAACGATTTCATTAACGATATCGTTGCTACGTCACAAATAGCAACGATATCGTTAACAATATCGTTATGTGTGAAGGTACCTTAAGGGGTAAGGCTTCTCCGGCGGCATGGCAGATAAGCCTCCTTACCTTGACAAGCCAGAGCTGTCACTCTCTACAAGGAGAAGCCTTACCCCTAAGACTTCAGTCCATAGCCTTTCACCTAGCCAAATCAGTTCTCATGCTGACGAGGGACGAGGACCAACAGCCCGAAACACCGTGTCTGCCAATTGAGATACTGATTTGGCTTTTATCCCTAGTCATATTGCAAGACTCGTTAAAGGGTTGATTGTGACTTGCAGGATCGCTACTTCCAACAGGTGGCGCTATAGAGTTCAAGTCCTCTTTTTCTTTGAAGAGCCAATTTGCTTCTTGTATTATGGAATACAACTGAACTCTGAGGATTTAGTTAGGCTAAGCCATAAAAATCTACCATCACTGTGATCTTCAAAATACAAAAATCTAACTAAATAGAAAGGAATATATAAATAAACCCATCAATTGCAACCATCCAAGGGGATGAATATTTGGTAGGCACTGTATATGCAAAAAACACAAGTCATCTGGTCCAATTCTAATTATCAATCTGTCAAATTTGCGAATTATGTTTTGACAATCTAAGAGATTGAATTTATTATAACTAGACCAATCAATAATAACGGTTAAGTTTTTACTGAGTAATAACGTGCAAACTCAGTATTTGGTGTGTTTTTAATGTTGCAGATTTTCTGCACTAATTACCTAAATTAGGTTACTTGAGATTTTGAGTGAATTTTTTCACATGCAATGTTTTTGTCTTTTTGGTATGTCTTTGTTTTGGATACTTTCAGTTACTTATTTGTGATGACATTTTACTGATAGAGACATGTGCGGATTACATGTGTTTTTAGTGTTTCTGATGTGTTTTTTTTTACCTGTGGATTTTACTCATCTCATTCCAAATCTATGGGTAAAATCAGCCAATTAAATGTCAGTTTTACCACAAGACAAATTGACATTTGCAGATTTTAAAAATGCACCACAGGTTAGTTTACACTCCATAAAAAAAGAAGTACGGTAGTCATGAGCTTTCTATAACAACCAGTTACTATGCTGGCACTGTAAGATGCTGCGTTTTTTTGTGAAGTGTCAAAAATGTACCAAATACTCATCGTAGGAACGTAGCCTTGAAGCTTTTGATCGTTTGTTATATGGTTTCCAATACATGAGGAGATGAATGAAAGCAGCACTCACCCGTGATCTTCAATGATAATATAGTCCTTTATTGACCGTGGCTCAACATTCCCAGCTAGGAACAAGGCAGGTTACAACATGAGGAGGGAGCGGTGAAGGAGGGTGCAGAGACGAGACAGACGACGGCCGTTTCGCGAACAATCGCTTCAACGGGTCCAGTGAGTTGTGTTAGTGACGTCATATCCTCTTATAGGAGTTGACGCCCTACTTACCACATATGCGTGCAATTAACAAATACTAAAAACAACATAACTCATTCTACTATCTCCACATTTTAACGGATCTAAAGGAAAACCGCCATGTCTAATTTATCGTTAAGACCCCATGGAGATAGTAGAATGAGTTATGTTGTTTTTAGTATTTGTTAATTGCACGCATATGTGGTAAGTAGGGCGTCAACTCCTATAAGAGGATATGACGTCACTAACACAACTCACTGGACCCGTTGAAGCGATTGTTCGCGAAACGGCCGTCGTCTGTCTCGTCTCTGCACCCTCCTTCACCGCTCCCTCCTCATGTTGTAACCTGCCTTGTTCCTAGCTGGGAATGTTGAGCCACGGTCAATAAAGGACTATATTATCATTGAAGATCACGGGTGAGTGCTGCTTTCATTCATCTCCTCATGTATTGGTGATTCAGCTGCGTCTTGTGCATGCACCGCCCCGTCTTCAGAAGAAGCTTACCTCGTCTGGTCTCTAAGGAGAATTTGTGGAGGTCTGAATGTGAGAAAGCTCGTTCGGTGCCGATCGACTGACCTCTTGTGACTGTGTATGTTATATGGTTTCCTCAGACAACTTCAATTTGAAAAGTACCGGTAATTGTCCATTTAGAATATAATAATTTACTCCCTCCTTGAGCGAATATTTTCTAGTTCTCGCTTGTTCATCTTTAATGGCTAACCAAACTATAGTAGTGCAGCAAAGAGAAGTCTTTTGACCCAAAATTAATCCACTCAATAATATAATACGACTCATCCATTTTAAGGAAATAAATGGTTCTCTATAGAGCCGTTTTGTCTCTTGACAAGCTCTTCTCTGAAGAATGTAGAGCTGGATGGTCACACAAATCAATCTCCAGCTGCTAGCCTGCAACCTATATGGTTAGCAAAAATGCCTGTCAGGGTTCACTGACCAGTGGTCAAGCTCTTGCAAAGCTGCAGACCTTCTGAATAGACCAGTCACCCCAGGGTAACTGAAGATGCCCCTACAAAGATCTTCACATTCATTCTCCTCAGATGTCCTCCAGCTAGGACCATCTGAGAGATTCCTTATATTTATGTCCATTGTTCTAATGTTTAGTCAGACGAAACAGACTTTAATTACTTCTAAAGAATGAAAGCACCATGATCTTACAAATAACAGGAACTGAAATTAATTAATCGTAGAGTGATATATTACAACAGTCCCGTCAACACTGGACATTGCATGAGGACCAGGTACAGAGAACTTTGTAATATGCTAAATCTTGGGCCAAATCTAATTCTGCAAAAGACTTATCATCAAGACTTATTTCCCCATGGAGGGAGACACAGCTATCGACAACTAAAGCTGGCAGCCAAATACTTATACAGGGAGGCAAATTAGATGGTTGGCCAGTAGCGCCAAATCCAATTAATTTAACCACATTTTAACATGTATGGGTGACTTCAGAGAACCATGTTTCTTGTAGCCCCCATACTTATTAGATGAAAGTTTGCCGAAGCCAACAGTCTTCTGTATATGGGGTCTAACAACTCTCACAACCTCTCCCCCCAGAGAAAGGACAAGGAAGGATCCAGTAAATTTATTAGTAGCATTTTAAGGGTACCGTCACACAGTGCAATTTTGATCGCTACGACGGCACGATTCGTGACGCTCCAGCATCGTAACAATATCGCTCCAGCGTCGTAGACTGCTGTCACACTTTGCAATGTACGACGCTGGAGCGATAATTTCATGACGTATGTGCGATGTAGAAGCCGTTGGTTACTATGCGCACATCTTATACGATATATGTTACACCATGCGATCATGCCGCCACAGCGGGACCCTAGACGACGAAAGAAAGTTTCAAACGATCTGCTACGACGTACGATTCTCAGCGGGGTCCCTGATCGCAGGAGCGTGTCAGACACTGCGATATCGTAAATATATCGCTCGAACGTCACGAATCGTGCCGTCGTAGTGATCAAAATTGCACTGTGTGACGGTACCCTAAGAGTAGGATGTCCAAGTGGACAAAAATTCATTAGAGATTGAGATATTTTTTTTCCCAGATGCCAGTTTGCCCAGGGTTGTTCTCGTCTGCGTATAAACCTTTAGTAAATAAAAAGTATATTAAGGTATTTTGACCATCCTTTTTTTTCCTCTTTTTGGGTTGACTTTGTATTCCTTAATGCATTTTGGTCTTGTGCATTTTCTAATCTGTGTTTGTACAGTAGAAATGTAATCCACAGCACACAGTCTCTATAGTTAGAGGTTACAATCACCACATCCAAAGACAATGGGGCCAATTAAAGGAGATCAATTATGGTAAGGTCTTATTCACACGTACATGTTTTAAACAGACCTCACATGGAGGCAACACAGATGTGTTTTGTGTGCCGTCCATTTGAAATGCGGGCTCATTCATTAGAATGAGCAAGGTTCATAAGTTAAAAAGGGTCCAAAGTAGGACGATATTCACATGCTGCATTTTTGATATGTGTTTCTAGAGAGTAAAAAAGCTGCAATTAATGGTACCAGCAAAGTGAATACACGCTGCGTATTTAAACCCCAAAACATACCATGAAGGGTGCGTACACACTACTGCAGATTTTTCTGCACCAAAAACTAAATTGTTGGAAGGAAATATACTGCTTAAAAAATAAGCTAATTTTTTTATGTGCTTTTTATCCTATTTATTCATTAAAAAATCCTTTGATAGTTCAAATCCGCAAGGAAAAAATAAAAACAGCATTTGCATGAGATTTCAGATATCGCGTTCACTTTGCTGGTACTGTAAAACGCTGCGTTTACCCTTGAAAACCATGTAAAAAAATATTTAAAATGCAGCATGTGAACCAGCCCTATAGTGTTAAAATTTGAAAAGGTGAACAAGATAAGATGCCCTTCAATGTCCCCAGTTTGAACATGGGCATTGAGCATGGCCGGCGTTAGGGGCAGGCAGACTAGACAGCTGCCTAGGGCCCATGCTGCCCTAGGGCCCCCAGCCAATGGCGGACATACCGCAGTTGCCACTGCTCTGGGGCCGAGAGGTGGAGGGTGGCACCTGCAGGCAGGCCCGGTATCATGTAGCATCAGGCCCCTCTCACTCCCTCCTGTAATCATGCCAACAACCAGAGCTGGTGAGAGCGGCACGCCGAGTGCAGGAGTTCAAAAGGGGGAGTTTCATACAGGGAGAGGCACTGGCCAATGAACGCTTTCCTCACCTGACTGGAGAGCGCTCACCGGCTGCTGTCTCTGTTCTCCTGCATGGCGCATCCCAATGGTGACTGGCGAGTACTCACCTACAGTCAGGGGCCCCGCCGCACAGCAGACAGGGGACAGCAGCAGAGGAAGAGCAGGACTTGCATTGTGTCTTCTGTTCCCTCCACTGTTCTGCTCCCAGCATGCTGCAGCATCTCCTCACAAAGAAGAGGTGGGGGAGGAGCTTACTGCGCAGGACAATACGCCGCACCAGGGGGCTGACATCAGTCCAGTCTGCTCTGTGCCCCATCCCCCACAGTGGGTTCTGCAGCCCTCTCCAACTGAACTGACCTCCTCCAGGGCTCATCTGATCACCTGATACACAAGATTAGTATGTATGTATGTATGTGCATCTGTGTATGTACAGTATCTGTGTGTATCTATGTGTATGCTTCTGTATGTATCTATGTATGCATGTACAGTATATGTGTATGTCTGTGTATAGTATGTGTGTATCTGTGGTATATGCGTGCATGTACGATGTGTATGTATGATTGTATATGTATGTGTATCTGTGTGTATGTATGGTATGTGAATCTGTGTGTATGCCATGTACGGTATATGTGTGTTTGCATATACGGTATATGTATATTTATCTGTATGTACTGTATATGTATGAGTGACTATGTGGTGGCCACAATACTGTAGGACTGCATTATATTCTATGGGGGGTTGCATTATACTATATGAGATCAGAATTATATTCTATATGGGAACTGCATTATACTCTATGGAGGACTATGGGAGTTTATTATACTACATATAGGAATATGGGGAGTCTATTATACTATATGGAAGACTATGGAGAGTGTATTATACTATATGGATGACTATGGGAGTGTATTATACTATATGGAGGACTATAGGGAGTCTATTATACTATATGGAGGACTATGGGGAGTCTATTATACTATATGGAGGAGTTAGGAGGAGTCTATTATCCTACATGGAGGACTAGGGGGGAGTATATTATACTATATGGAGGACTATGGGAGTGTATTATACTATATGGAGAGCTAGAGGGAGTTCAAAATGCAAGACATTCATCAAGTGATTGGATTGGTTATGCCGGAACAAAAATCATTGTGCTCATCAGCACATCGCCCAGTGAAAACTGGAGATATGCTGCTAAGAGGATACTGTATGTGGACAGATTGATCTACTAGTGATTATTCTGTCCCCATCACTATTCCTCAGCCAATGTAAAAAGGCTGGGAAACAAGCGGCGAATGACTTCAATAATGTTAATCACACTCATTTAGTGGCCTGAAATCGGGGCATGTAGCTACAACAGAAATGTTTCTGCGTGATTGTGCATTTTGTTAGCATTTGGGGCCCCATTTTAAACTTTTGCCTAGGGCCACATTTTGCCTAAAACCGGCCCTGGCATTGAGTGGTAATGGTGTGAAATGAAATTTGTTTATTGAACAGTGGATCTTGTTGGATGGAATACTGATAGGGAATTTAGATTGTGAGCCCCATCGGGGACAGCGATGATAATGTGTGCAAACTGTAAAGCGCTGCGGAATATGTTAGCGCTATATAAAAATAAAGATTATTAATAATAATAATAATAATATTAGATCCGCTGATCTTCGAATTCTACAAAGTGATGAAAAAAAGTGAGGAAATTAGGATGTATTTTGTCAAAGAAATCCAATCATTTGCACTGCCTTTATTTGTATTTCCATGACATACAAAGATTGGGAAAAGTAAACATCACTGGCTATTGAGCCGCTTTAGGCAGATTACCATCAAATGAATGCACATAGAAGCGAGCGTATGTCCCCAGCACAAAGGAGATGCCCATTTCCCGTTCTATGGGGCATCACGACCAGTGAGCTGTGCAGCATGCAGTAATACAATGTGTTCTAGGTCTACAATGTATTGCAGATCAACAGAAAACAGCAGATCGAAATATCATTTCATTTAAGGGAGCATCACCGAGAGACAAAAAAAGGAAATCACAAGCATCGTTCAGCAGAATTTATGAAGGATGACCAACTTAACTAAAAAGTGTACCATGTCAAAGACAATTTTTAGTGGATTCATCAACATTTCTAATATTTATATTTTGATCTAGTAACTGTTCCCTTAGGGCAGGGGGTAGGCAATTCAATTGAGTAAAATGTGACATGAGACAGACTGTTGTGGAGGGACGAACTGACCGGCCAAAGGTTAATTCTGCTCATTATTATCGTTTTATATGAATCACTTAATAACAAGTAATTTAGATCACTTAATATTTAGCAGAATTAAGAAGGAACCTGCCATCTGATACATTCTTTTGATCCACAGGCAGCATGTTTCAGGCACTGGCCGTTCCATCTCAGACAAGCATGTTTACTCTGAAGTTCTGCAGCGTTTCAGAGAAAAACTTACTTTCATAGCTGCTAGAGACAGAGCCGTGCTGGAGACTAGTCGGACAGGTGGGTCCTTGGTGACATCTCCCTGCCCGCTGCTCTGGGGTGACAGGTCTCTCCCTGCGCGCACAAATTGGGGGGAGACTTGTCACTCCAGAGCAGTGGGCGAAGTCACTAAGGACCCACCTGTCCAACTAGTCTCCAGCACAGCTCTGTCTCTAGCAGCTTTTAAAGTACCGTAAGAGTTTCTCTGTACGATCACATCACTTCAGAGACAAACATACCTGGCTGAGATCATACAGCCAGTACTTGATAAATGCTGTCCGTGGATCGCGAGCATATATCAGCTGTCAGGTTCTGTTTAATTCTGCTCACTATTAAGTGATAGACATTACTATAAAACAATAATAACGAGCAGAATTAAGTTCAGCCACAGAGAAACAGCCAAAGGGGCAAATGTGGCCTGCTGCACTAGGGGGGCGACTTAGGAGTGCACTAGTGTAGAAAAAGAAAAAAATGCAACCGGGATTAAATATACCGTAAAATGATACTTGTTAGGGACTGTAGGAAAGAGCACAGCAAAGAAAAATACCTTGGAAAAAGTGCCAAACAAAAAGAGCAATAAATGAAAAACAATCACTGAAAACAAAAACACATTACTATTATTATAGCGCCATTTATTCCATGGCACATACATTGGTACTGTTATTTATAGAGACTGTAATATTACACTGTAAGTAATATTGGTTCTCATTACGGTGAAGACTAACACCCACATATTAACTGCGACGAAAATCAGCATAGTTTAAAGGCCCCCATACACCACAGACAAATGTTGGCCCAACGCAACAATATTGACAACTTCGGCAGATGGAGGCCGAGTGGTGCTCGGGAGAGATGCTGATCATACGTTTGATTTTGGACTGTCAATCACACTGTTCTGACAAGAGATACATCGCCGACCGACGGGTCAGCTGGGGGCTTTCTTATAGAGAACACAGGAGTGCGGGGCTGAATGAGCGCTCCTGCACTGGAGTCAGCTGAACATCGTTCTCGGCTGATAGCCACCTAATTCGTATGACCACCCTAAGATCATGGCAAGCAAACACTCTACTTTGCTGGACCAGAACAGCTTGTGAACTACGAATGATGCATTTTCAGCAGGTGCTAAGTTCTTCAAAAGTTTTATTCCTCAGGCAGAATATCATGTCTAAACTCCCCCAAAGTATTTCCATCAATAATTTGCCGGATGTCAAAGACAAGTTTAATGAAGCGAATAATAAATATCTGTCAGTAAGACTAACAAACACTGCGGACTGAAGTTAGGAGAGCAGATATAATACATTTTTAGCCATAGGCACTTAGTACTGTAATTAAGGGAGTTCTGGAAAGAAGACTTTACAAAGCAGAACAATTTAAAACATATTGACTAAAATGTTAAGCATTTATTCTAAATTTAAACTAATGGTTTTGCAGAATGCAAAGGCTGGAATATATATTCTATGTAACGTTACTGGCAGGGGCTGGCTGGCAAATTTTAGCCTGGGGGGCAAGCACAAGCAGTGGCCCATGAGTAGCGGCCCATCCTTAAAGGGGTTGTCAGATCTTAAGCTACATGTCTACAGTCACTATGTGTGAATCCTCATATCGTGCGCACTGTGCGCTATGAGGATTCTCTGGTGCCGGCAACAGGTGGTCTGGTGACTGCAAGAATGCGATAGATAGAGATATTATTTATATATATATATTGACACACACAGTCCCACTGTATCATGACACACACACACACACACACCCACTGTATAATTCATGACACACACAGCCCCACTGTATAGTGACACACACACAGCCCCACTGTATAATGAGGAGTGGTACTGTGCAGTGTATAGATACAGAATAAGGCCACATTCACACGGTCAGTATATGGTCAGTATTTGACCTCAGTATTTGTAGCCAAAACCAGGAGTGGGTGATAAATACAGAATTGGTGCAGATGTCTCTATTATACTTTTCCTCTGGATTGTTCCACTCCCGGTTTTGGCTTACAAATACTGATGAAAACACTGAACAAATACTGACCGTGTGAACGTGGGCTTAATACAGGTGCTCATTAGGGTGGAATAACACTAGAATATGGCATCGGATGTGATATGCCAATGATACTCGGCTCTTGCTCTGCTGTGAGCGTGATCAGAGTGTCCGTGCTCCAATGCTCTCGCAGCACAGGTGTGGAGGAGACGGAGAAATTAATTTCTCCATCTCCTCAATGGTCTGACTCACCGTGTATCAGACTGCAACATCTGCTGAGAAAAAAAAAAACACAACTGCACACGGACAGCAAGTGAGAAGATGATTGTACCACTTTTGTGGAAGAAAATGGAACCGATTTTTTTTAATACTCTTTATTAGTCAATGTGGCAACATTTCACTTCCATATCAGAGAAATGTTCAGTTATGGATCCAAAACGTTGCCACATGGGCCAATAAAGAGTCCACTAGTTTTCTAACAATTAATCGGAGTGATAGATAGACAGATACACATATACATCAGAATAGATACTGAGAATTACACCATTTATGCAGGACATTAGAAGTATACACAGCTCCACAACATACCGTATATACTTGAGTATAAGTCGACCCAAGTATATGCCGAGACACCTAATTTTGCCACAAAAAACTGTGAAAATGTATTGAGTCGAGTATAAGCTGGGTATGCATTGTCCCCACATCCCGTCCTTGTATGCATGGCTCCCCTGTCCCTGTATGAATGGCTCCTCATCCCCATCCTTGTCTGCATGGCTCCTCATCCCCATCCTTGTCTGCTTGGCTCCTCATCCCCATCCTTGTCTGCATGGCTCCTCATCCTTGTCTGCATGGCTCCTCATCCCCATTCTTGTCTGCATGGCTCCTCATCCCCATCCTTGTCTGCATGGCTCCTCATCCCCATCCTTGTCTGCATGGCTCCTCATCCCCATCCTTGTCTGCATGGCTCCTCATCCCCATCCTTGTCTGCATGGCTCCTCATCCCCATCCTTGTCTGCATGGCTCCTTATCCCCATCCTTGTCTGCATGGCTCCTTATCAC
Source organism: Ranitomeya imitator (assembly GCF_032444005.1). Classification (NCBI taxonomy): domain Eukaryota; kingdom Metazoa; phylum Chordata; class Amphibia; order Anura; family Dendrobatidae; genus Ranitomeya; species Ranitomeya imitator. The sequence continues at coordinate 483,894,121 of NC_091285.1, read as the reverse complement.
CATCCTTGTCTGTATGGCTCCTTATCCCCATCCTTGTCTGTATGGCTCCTTATCCCCATCCTTGTATGCATGGCTCCTTATCCCCATCCTTGTCTGCATGGCTCCTTATCCCCATCCTTGTCTGCATGGCTCCTTATCCCCATCCTTGTCTGCATGGCTCCTTATCCCCATCCTTGTCTGTATGGCTCCTTATCCCCATCCTTGTCTGCATGGCTCCTCATCCCCATCCTTGTCTGCATGGCTCCTTATCCCCATCCTGGTCTGCATGGCTCTTTATCCCCATCCTTGTCTGTATGGCTCCTCATCCCCATCCTTGTATGTATGGCTCCTTATCCCCATCCTTGTCTGTATGGCTCCTTATCCCCATCCTTGTCTGTATGGCTCCTTATCCCTATCCTTGTCTGCATGGCTCCTTATCCCCATCCTTGTCTGTATGGCTCCTTATCCCCATCCTTGTCTGCATGGCTCCTTATCCCCATCCTTGTCTGTATGGCTCCTTATCCCCATCCTTGTCTGTATGGCTCCTTATCCCCATCCTTGTCTGTATGGCTCCTTATCCCTATCCTTGTCTGCATGGCTCCTTATCCCCATCCTTGTCTGTATGGCTCCTTATCCCCATCCTTGTCTGCATGGCTCCTTATCCCCATCCTTGTCTGTATGGCTCCTTATCCCCATCCTTGTCTGCATGGCTCCTTATCCCCATCCTTGTCTGTATGGCTCCTTATCCCCATCCTTGTCTGTATGACTCCTTATCCCCATCCTTGTATGCATGGCTCCTTATCCCCGTCTGTGTGTGCATGGCTCCTTATCCCCATCCTTGTCTGCATGGATCCTTATCCCCATCCTTGTATGCATGGCTCCTTATCCCTGTTCATGTATGCATGGTTCCTAAAAAATAATAAAAAACCACATCCTACTTACCTTCTTTGCATGGCCTCGCAGCATCTCGTTCCGGTGCCAGCAGCTCCGGCCGGGCGATCACATGTCCCCCGCTCATTAAGGTAATGAATATTTATCACACCTATGGGAGTGGAGAGGGGTGAATATTCATTACCTTAATGAGCGGAAGACTCGTGATCGGTCATCCTGAAGAGCTGCTAGCGCCGAAACGAGATGCAGCGAGGGTGCGCAGGGATGGTAAGTAGGATGTGTGCTGGAAGCCGGCGGCTGTGGCTGTCAATGCTACAAGAGAAATGAATATTCACTGCCAGTGCAGTGAATATTCATTTCTCTTTAGCAGCGGCACAGGCTTTAGCCACAGCCGCCGGCTCCTGCCTCTGTCACCTGCTGCTCCTTCTCCGTCTTTCTGGGACAATGATTTGTGTATAAGTCGAGGGGGGTGTTTTCAGCACAAAAAAAAATATGCTGAAAAACTCGGCTTATACACAAGTATAAATGGTATACTACAATATATTATATACACAGCGGCATATTATATACCGTGTTAAGGAATATAGAGCGGTGCATATATTATATAGTGTAGAGATGTGGCAGCAGTGTATATAGTGTGAATTCCACACTATATGCATAGCGCCATACTATATAAACATCTCTACACTATAAACCTCTCTACAATATTCGGTAATTAAGACAGCATTATACTATATTATGATGCATACATCACATAGGAGACACTGCGACTGCTGAACATATATCACATTGAAACTACTGTATATACAATAGTCGATACTGCGACTGATGTGTGTAGTTGTAGTATCACCTATATATTGTATGTGATACTGTGACTGCTGTACACACATTGTATAGATGAAACTGATATATATATATATATATATATATATATATATATATATATAGATATATATAGATATATATATATATATATACATACATACATACATACATACACATACACTAGATGGTGGGCCGATTCAAACGCATCGGGTATTCTAGAATATGCATGTCCACGTAGCATATTGCCCAGCCACTTAGTTTATTGCCCAGCCACGTAGTTTATTGCCCAGCCACGTAGTATATTGCCCAGCCACGTAGTATTCAGCACAGAGCCACGTAGTATATTGTCCAGCCACGTAGTATATTGCCCAGCAACGTAGTATATTGCCCAGTCACGTAGTATATTGCCCAGCCACGTAGTATATTGCCCAGTCACGTAGTATATTGCCCAGCCACGTAGTATATTGCCCAGTCACGTAGTATATTGCCCAGCAACGTAGTATATTGCCCAGTCACGTAGTATATTGCCCAGCCACGTAATATTCAGCACAGAGCCACGTAGTATATTGGCCAGTCACGTAGGTATGTAACACTGCCCACGCAGTATTTAGCAGTGTGGGCACCATATCCTTGTTAAAAAAAAAAAATTAAAATTAAAAATAGTTATATACTCACCCCTGGGATCCAGCGAAGCTGTGTGATGCGGCCGCCATCTTCCATTCCCAGGAAACCGCCAGTGAGACCGCCAAGTCTTCTGGGTAAGTTCGCAATGCATCTCTGGGAACGGAAGATGGCGGCCGGCTGGAGCGCATCGTCCAATGACGGAAGGTGAGTATAGCAGGTTTTTGGTTTTTTTTATTAATATTTTTAACATTACATCTTTTTACTATTGATGCTGCATAGGCAGAATCAATAGTAAAAACTTGGTCACACAGGGTTAATAGCAGCGGTAACGGAATGCGTTACCCGTGCCATAACGCGGTCTGTTACCGCTGGCATTAACCCTGTGTGAGCGCTGACTGGAGGGGATTATGGAGCAGGCACTGACTGCGGGGAGTAAGGAGCGGGGAGTATGGAGCGGGCGCTGGGGACACTGACTGCGGGGAGTATGGAGCGGGGAGTATGGAGCAGGCGCAGGGGACACTGACTGCGGGGAGTATGGAGCGGAGCGCCAGGCACACTGACTGCGGAGAGTATGGAGCGGGCGCCGGGCACACTGACTGCGGAGAGTATGGAGCGGGCGCCGGGCACACTGACTGCGGGGAGTATGGAGCGGGCGCCGGGCACACTGACTGCGGGGAGTATGGAGCGGGCGCCGGGCACACTGACTGCGGGGAGTATGGAGCGGGCGCTGGGCACTGACTGCGGGGAGTATGGAGCGGGCGCCGGGCACACTGACTGCGGGGAGTATGGAGCGGGCGCTGGGCACTGACTGCGGGAAGTATGGAGTGGGCGGCGGGCACTGTGACTGCAGGGGAGTAGGGGAGGGACTAATCGGACTGTGCCCGTCGCTGATTGGTCGCGGCAGCCATGACAGGCAGCTGGCGAGACCAATCAGCAACGCTGGATTTCCGTTACGGAAGTTGAGGACAGAAAGACGGAAGTAACCCGTAGGCAATTATATATATAGATTAGATACAAATAGATAGTGCGACTATACACAGCAGTGTCACCTATATAACGTATATACATTAGTCTGTACATTATATAGGTGATACTGCAAATGTTGCATACACGTTATATAGGCGATACTGCTACTGCTGTATATAATGATAGTATCACCTATATATCATATATACAGCAGTCTATATTCATTATATAGGCAATACTGCTACTGATGTGTATATACGTTATATATAGGTGTTACTGCTGTGTATATATGTACGTGTGTGTGTGTGTATACATACACACACACACACCAGTATCACCTACATAACGACATATATACACAGAAGTATCACCTATATACACATCAGTAGCAGTATTGCCTATATAATGTGTATAGACTGCTATATATGCATTATATAGGTGATACTGCTGTATATAATCACTATACCACTATAATGCATGTATAGCAGTCTATATCTTATATGGGTGACACTGCTACTTATGCGTATATACCTTATATAGGTGACACTGCGGTGTGTGTGTGTATATATATATATATATATACACATACACATATACATACACACACATTGCAGTGTCACCTATATAAGGTATATACGCATAAGTAGCAGTGTCACCCATATAAGATATAGACTGCTATACATGCATTATAGTGGTATAGTGATTATATACAGCAGTACCACCTATATAATGTATATATAGCAGTCTATACACATTATATAGGCAATACTGCTGTATATACATTAAAAAAAATCATCTTGGGACTCACCCAGGTCCCTGAGATGGGGGGAGGTCGGGAGGATGAAGAGCTGAGGTGGGTCGGGTGTCGCGTCCTGGCCAGCGTTGGCAGTGAAGAGGAGGAGAGGATCATCCCAGGGCCCAGGCATTGGTGAGCAGTCTTCTCTGACGCTGGTGCAGGCCGGCCAGCGTCAGACACCGTCTATGCGCGCGCGGCTTTTTGAAATATCACCATGTGCGCGCGCGCATGGTCTCCTGCTTGCCCACTCTGACTGATGGGCAGCAGACGAGCACGCGCAGGAATGAGGACCGCGGCCGTGCTCGCACACTAGTGCGGGCCGCGCGCGCGCCTGGTCTCCTGCTTGCCCGCTCTGACATGGGCAGCGCAGCAGCCGGCAGACGAGCACACGCAGGAACAAGGACCGCGGCCGTGCTCGCACACTAGTGCGGGCCGCCGCGGCACTTGTCAGAGCAGGCAACGCGCGCACATAGGGCCGGCTGGAGGGATGCGGCGCGCTATGTATTAAAATAGCTGCTGCTCCTCCAGCGGCCCTGTGTACCTGCTCAGGCACCGGCCCGGGGGGCAGATGCATTCCTGCCACCCGGCCCAGTCCGCCCCTGGTTACTGGTAGTACAAAGGCTCTGGAAAAGCACTATGGGTAAACACCCCCATACTTCCCCCCCCCTTCCCAAGAAATCCAGTGAGTTCTGCATTCCCAAATCCAACGCCCCCTCTCTTCTGAGCCATAGCATGCCAAAACTAGATTTAGCGTCCACACGTTTGGCATTTCTGTAGCGATGAGAACCCTCTTAATTTACAGGTGCATGTCTCCAGAAGCATGAGCTGGGCATAACGCACTGGTCACTACAATAGCAGAATTGGAATTTTCACATCAACTGCTGCTTGTTTCTGTATAACACCCATGGAGTCAATTCATCACTACATCTGTACATAAATTCCTAAATGGGGTCACTTGAGGGGAGATTCTCTTCTAGCGCTTAGGGGCTCTGTATATGGAGTCCACAAACTGTTATAGGAAAATCTGTGCTCCAGGAGGCAAATAGCGCTCCGTCCCTCTAGTCTCGCCATGTGGCTATACTGTACAGCCATATATAGGCTATTTCTACATTCAGCAGAAATTGTGGGACAAATTTGTGTGTATTTTTTACCATTTCCCAGTATGAAAATGTAACAATCTTGGTGGAAAAATGTAAATTATTTTTTTCTTCACTGCCCAGCACCTGTGGTGTCAATATGATCACTGCACCCATAAATTAATTAATTGAAAGGTGTAATTTGTAAAATGGGGTCACTTATGGAGATGTTCTGCTATTCTGGCACCTCAGTGGCTCTGTCAATGTGACATGACACCCTCAAAGCAGTGCAGCAAAATCTGCAATGTAATATGGCACTACTTCCCTTCTGAGCTTTGCACTGTGCCTCAAAAGTAGTTTCAACCACATATGGGATATTGGCATACTCAAGAGAAATTGCAGAAAAAATTTGGGGGTCCATTTTCTCCTGTTACCCTCACAAAAATGCAAAATTTGGGGCTAAAAACATTGAGGTAAAAATGTGATTTTTTTTATTTTCACAGCTCAACATTATAAACTTCTGTGAAGCACCTTGGGTTTCAAGGTGCTCACCACACATCTAAATAAGTTGCCCAAGGGGGTCTAGTTTCCAAAATTGTGTCACTTGTGGGGGAGGGGGGGGGGGGGCACTGTTTAGGCACATCAGGAGCTCTCCAAACGTGACATGGCGTCCGCTAATTAGTCCAGCAAATTTTGCATTCAAAAAGTCAACTGGTGCTCCTTCCCTTCCAAGCCCTGCTGTGCGCCGAAACAGTAGTTCATATAATCACAACTCCATAACATTGCAGATAGGAAAATACTGTATATACTCGAGTATAAGCTGAGATTTTCATCCCATTTTTTTCGGCTGAAAGTCCCCCTCTCGGCTTATACTAGAGTCATACCCAGGGGTCAGCAGGGGAGGGGGAGCGAGGGCTGTCTAATTATACTCACCTGCTCCTGGCGCAGTCCCTGGCTCCCCAGCTTCTTCCTGTACTGAGCGGTCACATGGTACCACTCATTACAGTAATGAATATGCGGCTCCACCTCCCGTAGGGGTGGAGCCGCATGTTCATTACTGTAATGAGCGGTAACGTGACCGCTCAGTACAGGAAGAAGCTGCGGCGTCGGGTAAGCAGGGACTGCACAGCGCCAGGAGCAGGTGAGTATAATAGGGAGGGGGAGCGCTGGGCAATATTCACCTCTCCTCGTTCCAGGCACCGCTCTGTCTTCAGCGTCTTCTACAGTGACACTCCGGTCAGAGACCACGATGACGTGGTTAATGCGCGCCCTCTGCCTGAACGTCAGTGCAGAAGACGCTGAAGATGGAGCGGCGCCGGAACAAGGTCAGGCGAATATAGAAAGTGCCAGGGGCCTGAGTGACGAGAGGTGAGTATGCGATTTTTTTTTTTTTAATCGCAGCAACAGCAAATGGGGCAAGTGTCTGTATGGAGCATCTTATGGGGCCATAACATTTGTGCAGCACTATATGGGGCAAGTGTCTGTATAGGGCCATAATCAACGTTTGTGCATCACTATATGGGGCAAGTGTCTGTATGGAGCATCTTATGGGGCCATAACGTTTGTGCAGCATTATATGGGAGCAAGTGTCTGTATGGAGCATCTTATGGAGCCATAAATAACGTTTGTGCAGCACTATATGGGGCAAGTGTCTGTATGGAGCATCTTAGGCTACTTTCACACTTCCGTCTTTTGTCCTCTGTCGCAATACGTCGTTATGGGCAAAAAAACTGATCCTGCAAATGTGCTTGCAGGATGCGTTTTTTGCCCATACACTTGTATTAGCGACAGATGGGCACACGTCGCATCAGTCGTGCGACAGATCCGTCGTGTTTTTTTTTTTTTTAAATTCGTTTATTGATTTCAGGAAAGATCATACACATTTTGCTCGTATTCATCATTTTCCATTAATTACAGGAAATTACCATACATAGCCATGTATAAGATATTATAAAAATAATAAATTGTGCATGTTGATCATTAATGCCTTATTTTAAACTTTAACTGTAACTACATTAACTTCTAATAAAGTCTTTAATACAAACGTAGTGCCGCTTACAAAGAATATTTCTAAATACATCCCGCTCTGTTGGTAAATAATGTCTAGAGAGTCATACACCCTTTTCTTATGCGTATACTGAGTCCTTTTAACTTATACAGTGTGATAGGATGAATTCCATCTTCCCCATATCTTCTCAAATTTAGTTGGACAACCCCTATTTTGATAAAGCGTCCGCTCATACGGAATAATTGAATTTATTAAGTCAACCCATGCTCTAAGAGATGGACCAGAGCCTCCCATCCAACGCAGCGCCAACACCTTTCGTGCCATGAACAGTGACTCCCTCAGGAATATTCCTGTGTGGTGATCCCAAGCCTCCGCCTCCCATACTCCAAACAAACATACCAGTGGCTCAAGTGGAACAGGGATCGACACCAAAGATGTCAATAGTGCTGTCACTTCTCTCCAATATTGAAAAATAACAGGACACTTCCATATCATATGGATAAAATCTGCGTCACTAGAGTGACATCTCAAGCAGTCTGATGAATGAAGACGGCCCATTTTAAAAAGACGAGTCGGGGTCAAATAAGATTGATAGATTATATATAATTGGATCATCTTATTATTGATTGATGGGGAGACCTTAGTTGGAGATTCCAAGATTTCATCCCATTCTTCTCCTAGTGTATCCGGAAGAAGTCTCCCCCACTTTCCCTTAATTGAATCTGTAACAGATACTTCGCCTATGGATATTAGGTAGGTGTATAAAGAGGAAATGAGTCCCTGAGGGCCCTGTGAATTAAGAATTCCTATTAACGGCAGAGTTGAAATAGCTCGACCCGCACCCGTATTTCGTACATGTGATTGGAAGGCAGATCTTAGTTGCAGGTAGCGGAAAAATTGAGACTTCGGTATATTATGAGTATTTTGTAATTGTTCAAAAGAAACAAAAACCCCCTGGCTATGTATATCGCTCACCGTAAGGACACCACACGATATCCAAAATTCAGTAGATGGGTGGCCCAATAATCCCGGAAAGTAACCATTATTCCATAACGGCATTTCGGCTGCTATATCTACATATTGTGTCACTTTTTTAATTTGTCTCCATACTGATCGTGCCAGGCGAAGCAAAGGAAGCAAACGAGGGACAGCAATTTTCTCCATCTCTAGAAAACCCAGCGGGCAATCAACTTTAGCTGAATGTAATATATGACTTTCAGAGTTGGGGAGAGACCTCCCGGGCATCCACTCACTTATCATTTTGGCCTGTCCAGCAAGGTAATACAGATAGAAGTCCGGCAAAGCCGCCCCGCCCCCCCGCTTAGGTCTCTGCAGGGTGGATAATTTAAGTTTAGGCCTAGCCTTCCCCCATATGAAGGATGTAGTAAGGGAGTTTAGGGTTGCAAAGAAAGATTTAGGTATTGAAACGGCACTATGTTGAAAACAATAGCTCAATTTTGGGAGTAAAATCATTTTGATCAGATTAATACGACTAGCCACCGATAGCGGGAGCTTATCCCAGGTAGCATATTTAAATTTAACCACGTCAATTAGTGGATATATATTGAGATGTAGATCAAGGTGACTGCGCTGAGTCATATGCATCCCGAGATACTTAAAATTGGAGACAATGGGCAATAGCGAGAGGGTTTCAAGGTTTGGCATTGGGGTATGGGAGAGAGGCATCAAAGCAGACTTATCCCAGTTTATATATAGGCCAGAGAACTTGCTAAATTTATCAATCATCGTTATTACTTTTGGTAATGTATCCTCCGTCTGGTCCATAAACACCACCATATCATCAGCATATAGACCTATAGTGTCCACCCGATCAGCAATATGTATCCCTTTAATATCTACAGAAGACCTCATCCGTATTGCCAAGGCTTCTATTGCCAAGGCAAATAAGGCTGGGGAGAGAGGGCATCCCTGGCGAGTTCCCCTATGCAAAGAAAATGGCGCAGACACAGAGCCGTTTACCACCATTCGCGCCCCCGGTTTCGCATATAGTGTACCTATCCCTCTCAGAAATTTATTCCCAAACCCATATTTCCGTAGACATGCAATTAAAAAAGACCACTCAAGGGAATCAAAAGCCTTGGCTGCGTCCAGCGAAGCCAATGCCCACTTATTGTCTGGTTCTAGTGTACTATATTGAATAACCGATTGCACCCGTCTGATATTAATAGAGGTGTTTTTCCCAGGCATAAAACCAGTTTGATCTGGGTGTATGAGATCCAATATGATCGTATTCAGTCTGGTAGCTAGAATTTTCGTAAAAATCTTATAGTCAACATTCACCAAAGAAATTGGTCTATATGATCCACAATCTAGAGGATCCTTCCCTTCCTTCCTGAGCACGACAATATTAGCATCATAAAATGTTTCAGGTACAGATTCACCCTCCCATATTCCCCTAAGTACCTTTAGCAATATAGGTGCCAATTTATCACGGTATTTCCTGTAAAATTCAATGGGGAACCCATCAGGTCCCGGGGCCTTCCCAGTAGCCATATCCGCCATTGCATGTTCTACCTCTTCCAGGGTGAATTCAGCCTCCATAAGGGCTCGTTGAGATGGGCTTAGTAAGGGGAATGTTATATCTGATAGATAATCCAAACATTCATCAATATCAAAACCACTTTTAGATTTGTATAATGAAATGTAATAATCGTAAAAGCTCTGAAGTATTTTATCAGTAGAGGATACCAACGAGCCATCAGACGCTCGGATCTGCAATATTGTGTTGGAGGTGTTATGTTGGCGCACCAAAAAGGCCAGGAGTGTACTGGCTTGATTGCCTAGCTCAAAATAGGACTGCCGAGTGAAAAATAGTTTGCGTTTTGACTTAGCGTCTGCATGTTGGGTATATAGTCTCTGGGAAGTAAGCCATTCAATTCTATTGCTGCTGGACTGATTAGCTATATAAGTGGCCTCTGAGTCTTTTAATCTTTGCTCTATCTCCTCATCCTCCCTCGCCGTTACCCTCTTGATGTAGGAAATAGTTGAGGACAAGCACCCTCTCAGGTATGCCTTCAGGGTATCCCAAAATAGACCAGAGTTTTGGAGTTCCGAATGTGTTAGAGTAAAATCATTCAACTGATCAACCGTCCTATCACTAGAGTCTATCAATTTCAACCAGAAGGGATTCAGTTTCCAGAACCCACCACTATTATCGGATTTCTCATATTTAAGTTTAAGAATAATTGGACTATGGTCTGAGATCCCCCGATTACCATGTTCAATGCTATCCACCCGTAATGCCAACTCACCCGACCCAAATATATAGTCTATTCTAGATAGAGATTGTCTAGTTGACGAGTGGCAGGTGTACCCTCTAACTTCCGGATGATTTATTCTCCATAAATCTAACCACCCGCTCCCGTTCATAAACAATGCTAATTGAGAGGGTTGTTGAGGTAAAGCGTCCCCTGATGTTACGTCATCCAGTCTCAATCTATCCATGGATTGATTCATAACTAAGTTAAAGTCCCCCATACAAATAACTTTGGCTTCCGGATATTTTAAGGAAAAGCCTAGAGCCATACGGAGGATTGACACATTGGCAGGAGGAGGATTATAGATGCACAATAACACATACTCTCGTGAATTAATAAATGCATGCACAAAAACGAAGCGGCCCTCTGGATCACGTCTCGCCTCCCTGGCCTCCCACCTGACCTCCTTGTGTATCAGTAGAGAAACCCCTCTAGAGTAGCTAGTGTGGAATGTGTGCAAGGACCATTGTACCCACGGTTTCTGCATACATCGAACTGTGTCCCTTGTTAAATGTGTCTCTATTAGTGCCACAACATGAGGGTGATATTTTTTTATCTGCGAGAATACCTTAATTTTCTTTCGTGGGGTCTTTATACCTCGTATGTTCCAGGTCATACATATAATTTCAGCCCCCATGTTCACTCTTAAAGGGAAAGTGAATGCATATCATTACTATTCGGGTGTAGTTCAGCGGCATCGCACAGAGCAAAGAGTCAGCATTAGCGGCAACCATACCTAGTAAACAATCTAATCTAATACATAAAACCAAACTGAACAAAACTTGAACAATAGGGGAGTATATTTCCATACTCCCACAGTCAAATTGAAAAAGGGATACCCTCACTGGATTCAGTGTCCGGTATTGTTGACATTCCCTGCACCCAAACAAAGAGCTCTATCTATACTGCCATTAGTCAGGGAGTCCAGGTTAGGAGTTTTCCGCATTTGACCCCACACGGGACCGCAGCCACTCGATCGCCTCCGCTGGGTCTGTGAAAAATAAGGAGGAGCCCTTATAAACAATACGGAGCCGGGCCGGATAAAGCATAGAGTAGACGATGTTCCTCTCTCTAAGTTGCTTCTTGACATCCATAAATCGTGCCCGCTGCTTTTGAAGCTCCATGGAAAAATCTGGAAAGATCGAAATGGTAGCATTATCGAATTTAATGAGGCCCTTCTGTCGCGCCAAGCGGAGGATGGCGTCTCTGTCTCTACAATTAAGGAGACGCGCCAGAAAGGGTCGCGGAGGGGCTCCAGGAGGGAGAGGTCTCGTCGGGACCCTGTGGGCCCTCTCCACCGAAAATGTCGAGGAGAATCCATCTCCCAATGTAGACTTAAGCCATTCCTCCAGAAATTGCTCAGGCTGTTGGCCCTCTGACCGCTCCGGGAGACCTATGATACGGATATTATTGCGGCGCAGTCTATTTTCTAAGTCGTCTGCCTTTTGCTTCCAGGCATTCACGGATCCAGCAGCTTTATTCAGTTTAGCTTCCATAGGGGTGATAGTGTCCTCTATATGAGACACCCTCGTTTCAACCTCTGAGATGCGCCCTCTCATAGCCTGCATGTCATGTCTCAGGCGCCCCACCTCGGTATGTACATCCTCTATTTTCTCCGTGAGAGATGATCTAGTGAGAGATATAGCTTGCATCAACTGCTCTGATGCCTGTTTAAGAGTCAGTTCATCCTCTCCTCTCTCCTCATTACCATCAGAGGGGCGACCTTTACGCTGAGATGGTGCGGGGTTATTTCTAAGACTGCGCACATTATCAGGGGGATCATCCTTGGCATATTTTTTTAATTTTTCAGCAGCTGCAGCTCCTCTAGGGTGCTGCATGGTGAGTGTTTACAAGAAGATTATGCAAAGCGACCTCAGGTGCAATTATGGGGAAGCTCAAAGTCACTTGTAGCACGCAGGCCGTGTAATTTCACAGTTACCCCCGGGGAAGCAGCTAAAAAGGGGTTAATCCCTGTAGTATTATGTCACTGGTAGGGAAAATGTCCACCCGACAGGGGGGCACAGGTCCCGCTTTTTCAGGGCACACACTGTACCACCCCTACTTCTTCAGGCGCCCATTCACCGCCCAGCGCCGCTGATGTGGTTAAAAGCGCAACTCCCTATCTGCCAGGGTGTGCGCTATATTAATGGCCGCTGCCCCAGGCACTTTCCAGCACCTATCAGTCCTCACCGCTCCTGCCTGCAAGCTTCCCGCCTCTCTCTCCAGCACCATCCACCGCCGTTACTTCTGAGGTGAGAGGAACCCAACAGAGAGCAGCGCTGTGATTCATGCGCCCTCCCTGCTCACACATGTAGGTGTCCCGCCGCTCTCACCAGCGCGGTCAGCCGCCGCCGCCTCCGGGATAACAGGGGGGTTCAGCTCCAGTAGTTGGCAGCACCGCGTCCTGTGCTCCCTGGCGCGTGCTCAGAAAATGGCCGCCGTCACCTGCGGGGATCTCCTGCCCGCTCCGGTTCCCGCGGCTCCCGACTCCACGGAGCTCTGCAGCGGTCTCCCAGAAGATCCAGGGGACTCTCTGGTATGTAGGGCTCAGGTTTGGGTTGGTACCGCTAGGTCCCGCTCAGTATTTATGGCAGATATGCCTCAGGATGTACGGAGCTCTCCTAAGATGCTTCCGTCTTCTTCGGCTACATAGCCACGCCCCCCCAGATCCGTCGTGTTTTGGCGGACGCGACGCACAAAAAAAAACGTTCAATGTAACTTTTTTTGTGTGACGCGTCCGCCATTTTCGACCGCGCATGGGCGGTCGAAACTCCGCCCCCTCCTCCCCAGACTGCAGAATGGGCAGTGGATGCGTTGAAAAACTGCATTCCCTGCCCACGTCTTGCAGTTACTTCACAACGTCCGTCGGTACGTTAGCCCGACGCATTGCGACGGGCCCATACCGACGAAAATGTGAAAGTAACCTTATGGGGCCATAACGTTTGTGCAGCACTATATGGGGCAAATATCTTTATGGAGTATCTTATGGGGCCATAATCAACATTTGTGCAGCATTATATTGGGCAAATGTGTCTGTGGAGCATCTTATGGGGTCATTATTAACCTTTATGCAGGATTATATGGCGCATCTTATGGGGCCATCATAAACTTTATGGAGGATTATATAGGGCTCCTGATTCAATATGGATATTCAAAAACACTTAACCTACTGATATCTCAATTAATTCTACTTTTATTGGTATCTATTTTTACTTTTGACATTTACCGGTAGCTGCTGCATTTCCCACCCTAGGCTTATACTTGAGTCATTAAGTTTTCCCAGTTTTTTGTGGCAAAATTAGGGGGGGGGGGGGGGTCGGCTTATACTCGGGTCGTCTTATACTCGAATATATATGGTACCTTACATTCACAAGCATTAGAATATGTTCCTAAACACACATTGCATTATCTCCATCAGGCCAGTCATCATAAACATTTTTAAAACTAAGCACAGGACCCATGTGTTTGTCCCAAGAAAAGACAGAATTACTGCATTTTCATACTCTGAAAAATAATTAGACGCAAAATCCAAACTACAGTCTATTGTTCGATGACTGAAATAAACAAATTGTAGATCTAACAAAGGTGCATTTATGCAAGGTTGTGGCCCTGAAGATTGGGCTTGGATACTTGTTCGATTTTTTTTTATCAACTTTTGTTGATCATAGTTTTCTTTCTTTATCAAGTGCAGCCTTGTAGTGATACCATGAAATGTGTTTTCTGTGACTATAATCTACCTTGATTACGCGCATGTTTGGATACCTGTTCATTAGGAAAGCCGCAGCATCCTTGGGATCTTCTTCTTTGCAACCACCACTTTTGCCATTACACCTCACGCATTGTAGACTATTTAGGACTTTATAATTGATGGTTAGCACTTTCTTTATAATGCTGCACAGATAGGTGCTAAATAAGAGCTGTTCTAGTATTTACTTTGCCCTCTATATTACGCTGTACAGGACGTATTCAGTGCATTTTATTGAAAAATCCTTCCAATAGGTCAACTGAAAACAGAAAAATCACGTCTTGTAAATACTAATTGGGGACTTCTGTATTACATGCACTGTAAATAGTGGATAGCTTTGACAGGAATCCATTTTCCTTTCCCGGTGTCCAAGCAGGCATTATTGATGTTAACTTCCACTGTACTCCCCCACCCCCATTCTTGGAGATAATTTACAACTACCAAAGGTCAACCAAAATGGCAATCTAGATGGCCAAGAGTGATCAAATCTCACTGCTTGATCACCAAGATGTTCAATCTAATCATAATGTTAGCATACAGCATACATACTGTACATTTTCCATTGGAAATCTAATTTATCCAAATCTGCACAGAACCTCTGTGAACAACTATTATTATTAGTAATGCTTCATACTACAATTACCACGCTCAAGAGATTGTATAATATGTATTAGAAGCTCAAAGATAGGTCATCAATATCAAATTGGTGGGTGTCTGATCAGTCTCCCCCACCCCCAAGCAGCTGTTCTTGAAACCTGGATGTTAGCAGCTGTATCAATTGTGTAGTGTTCTCAGACGGGTACTGCACATCCATCCCTATTAAAAAAAAAAAAAAAAAATAGAGGATGTGCAGTACCCGGCCACGGGCACTACCCACTTGTAGGGGCTATAATATTCAGCTCCACAACTTCTAACATCAGGCCGCTATCAGCACTGAGAACAGCTAATTACCGATGGGTGATCTGTGATGGGTGTCAGAACCCTCCAGTCTGATATTTATCACCCATCGTTAGGATAGGACATCAATAAACGAAAATAAAAAAGTAGACATGCAACCCTTCAAAGGGTATTTCCAGAAATCGAATATCCACTAAGAACTCAAGAGGGCCATTTAGTGTAAATATTCCAAAGAAGAACGGATGTACGAATGCTGACTACAGGAATACAGCCTGCTCTCATCTAAAACTACCTAATGCGAAAAAGGAGTATGGCAGCACATTTTACCCTGCCAAATTGCTCGTACCACATACTTACTGTACGTTTTCATTCATACTGGTAGAAGAGTGGAAAAAAATCCATCTTACCAATTGGACCACTGAGGGTGGCTCAAGAAGGAAGAGTCACCAGGTTTGGACACTCCAAACCCCCCACCCAGTGATCCTCATTGACAGAATTAGCATTCCCTGGCTCAGTGGGCTCTGGCATATCTTCTATAGCCATCTGCTTTAGTGAGGCACTGTTTTTTGTGCAACCCCCACTGAACAAAAGCAGGGAAACACTAAACACATCAAGGCAGGAGGGGGACGTTTTTTGGGAGGGTTTGCTGTGAAACCTCAAAGTTTTCCAGCAGACAATTACCAAAAAGAAACACAAATATTTATAATTTTCCATTATGATATGATAATGAATGGCAACATAGGTATATATGCACACTTGATTTTGTGACACCCATGAAGTGTTGTGAGATGTTAGGCTGGCGAAAATCTGCTAACAGTTTTACTTGAGAATTCTAATTTTTTTGTCTCGGATCATCCTTCTAAAGGGGTTCTGAGGCATCTATGACTTGCTTTCTATTGTCACATGCAAATCCTTGGTAAAGCACTCAGCTTTCTAAAAGGAAACTGACACTTTATTTCCAATTGTAATAGAAATCACTCAGAGGAATCAAACCACTTAGATAAAAACAGGGTTTCAAAGCAAAGCTAGCAACGATATAGCGAAGTCATTCAATCATTGTACAGGGTGGAGCGCGGTAATTTGCTGATTTGGGAATGAAATAAAAAAAATATGATCATTAGAAAAATTTATTTTATATTTTAATTATACTGAACAGTAATGGAATTTTTAAATTACATGGTTTTAAATAGTGTATCTGGCAAATGTCGACCTTCGCTATCCACACACTGCTGCATACGTTTTCTGAAGTTTTCATGAACTCTAACAAGCATGTCCACTGGTATTCTGCCAATTTCAGCTTCAATATTGTTCCTTAGGTCTTCCAAGGTGTTGGGACGGTTGATATACACCTTAGACTTCAGGTAACCCCAAAGGGAAAAAAATCGCATGGGGCTAAATCTGGTGAGCGTGCTGGCCAGTTCACATCTCCCCTCAAAGAGATAAGCCGTCCAGGAAACATTTGCCTCAAACAATTCATGGTAACCCTCGCTGTGTGTGCAGTGGCACCATCCTGTTGGAACCATGTATGCTCTAGTTCCATTGCCTCAAGAGCCGGCTGAAAATAATCCTGTATCATAGACAAGTACCGTTCGGAGTTCACAGTTATGGCACGACCATTATCCTGAAAAAAGTAAGGACCAATGATGCCTACTCGTGATATGGCGCACCACACAGTGACGCGGTCCGAATGCAGAGGTCTCTCGTGAACTTCTCTGGGGTTTGTTTCACTCCAGTAACGCATATTTTGTTTGTTTACACACCCACTGAGGTGAAAATGTGCCTCATCAGAAAAAAACACAATTGCGTCACGGGGTATCGTTGCTAACATGTCTTCACAAGAGGTCCGCCGTGTCAAATAGTCCCATGCTGACAAATGTTGGACCACGCACATTTTATACGGGTGAAAATTCAGTTCATCATGAAGAATCCGGTGGAGAGAACGTCTTGAAATGCCAAGAGCAAATGATTGCTTCCGAGCAGAGCGTTTCGGAGATTGCAGTACTGATGCTCTAACTCTCTCGATGTTTTGTGGTGTTGTAATCCTTCTCTCAGGTCCCCTTCGTACACATGACACATTCCCTGCTGTTCTGAATGCATTCACCCAATTTACAATTGATTGCCGTCCAGGAACACGTCCACGTGGAGGAACAGCGAATTGTAAACGAAAAGCACGCTGCACTGCAATGATCGAGTGGGCATTTGAAAAATACGCTTCAACACAAAATGACCTCTCCTCACGTGTCCACTGCATGATGGCAACTGAAAGGCAGAGGAATACAAATCTCCCATCAGCCACTGTAAGCCACACCCACTCTCCCCTCTCTTCGACCGACAGTGCCGCCACAGCATGCAGTGCAAAAAAGCAAATTACCGCGCTCCACCCTGTATTAGCGGAATTGCCATATCTACTATACAGGCATATTTTTAGCACTGTGCAAGTGTGTTGATGTAAAACATAAGATTGACAAGCAACAGTAATAAAAGGTGCAACGACGGCAGAAAAACATAAGATTGTGTGTATGTAGCCTTATCCAATACAATCATTATGTCTAGTAACCTGTCATCTCTATATATTTTGTGGCATTTCAATTATATTAATAAAAATATATACACGCTATACTGTATGTGTATTTTATATTCATATGTTACACACGTAGTGTATAAAAACACAAACTTAAGCAGCCAAAGAAACAGAAATCTATGACTTTATGGGGTATGATTGACAATTTCAACCAAATTTTATAATAAAATGGTTTTAAAAGGGGAGGAATAGAAAAATGTAATGAAAAAGTATTCACTGAATGGCAACCATCTCACTCTTGGTCATAAATTATTCTACACTGCACACAATAGTCACAGCTGCAGATTAGGAAAACGTGACAATAGACTTTGGACTGCAACTGTTTTGAGATAGAAACTATTCAACAGTCATGGGTGCAAACAAAAGAAACGGGCTGAACACCTCCATCATCTAGGTATTCAGAAACGGAAGAGGTGGCCAGCTCAGCACCAGCAGCGATGGACACAAGCGTCCCCACGCCTGACATGTCTCTGCTGTCCGGCATCTTCTAAAGGAATGCCTCAGGCATAGCCTACCTATCTGCTGAAAAGAGCAGATCAACGCTATACACCATGGGCCAAAGAATGAGCAGAAACAGAATGTATACTTACAGAGAAAATTAGAAGTCCTGATGCACATATAGGCAGAGACCGTATGTTAATAAGCATCTGGGCAGAACTTTCATAAACTCACACGAGTTCTTAGAAAAGTTGAACCATTACAAATGAATATATTTGTTCAACATCTGCAATAAAAATTCCAAAATGTCAACACAATGCGAAAAATAGTGTGTGCGTGCGTGAGTGCATGTGATATAATTATTCAAGAATTGAAAACATTTGTAAGGGTTCAAGCTATAAGATCTCATGCAAATTTATTAAACCTCTGCCCACATGCATATATATATCCATTGTGACTATATGAATCAGCATCAGAACATTTCCTTCAACCAAACACATCATTATGAAGTCTGCAAGTTGTTCACATTTGCTTAGGTTTTCTTCTGGTTCTTTGGTGTCCTCCACACACCAAGAAACATAAATATAGGCTAATGGATACAGACAAACTGGATTAGAAGCGTCTTGGCAACGGGGACTGATGCATAATGCAACAAACTGCAGCACTGTGACATATACTGACTGCTGCTGCTATATAAGCAACAGTCCCAAGTACTACCTAATGGCTATACAAGGACCGTCACATTTGTCATTTGTGTCATATTCTAAAATACTAGGATATTTAACATTATTAATAAAACCGATTCGGTACAAGTTAAAAATGAAAATCACTTTCATAAAATTTGATTATTTTGCCACCCAACCTGTATGACTTCACTGGGGTTTCCTAGAAAAAGCAGGGTTAATAGTTAAAAGCACTTCAGCTGCATGACTAAATAGAGAAATCTTGGAAGAGTCTGCTGGTGGACCTACTGGGAACAGGAGATAAGATTCTAAGGGACACCAAAAAAAAGGGAGGTCTGCTTACTTTCCAATCTGTGCATTCCTACAGAACAATCCCTGGCAATCACTCTTTGCAAGATGACAGACATGAAAGAATTGGCCAAAGAATCAGGGTCATCTGCCCTTCATCAGGGGGGGTAAGCCGCACCCTGGCCAGTTTCTAACCTTTCAACCCTGTGAAGCCTTCATTATAATGTCTTAATGGCGGTCCTGTATGGAGTGCAACCTCCAGTTTCCACTTCTTAAACCTTAGAAACCTGGTCCTGATCTACTTGTGTGTTCAGCCCCTAAACCATTGCACAGGCTAAAGCTGCACACATCTCAAAATGCAAAACTCTGCATTGTGATCCCAAAGCTAATGGCAATCTTACTTGTCAATGCTTTGACCAGCCGCAGAAAAAGAACATCCTTGCCCCCTGCTGTTCCCACTGGCTAAGATAGTACTTGCTCTTTGACTAGAAGGAAGCCCATTTAATGCCTATTCTACAGCTGATTAGTATGTATAGCTTTCTTAAATTATACCGGAAAGCAAAAAAATATACCGTAGATTAAAACGGAGGCCAAATCTTCACATTTACAACTTTAGATTCAAAACCCAGTCCATGCTATTAATTCCATTATACTCCATTTGGGGTAAAAGATCTTTTGGAATTAGAAGCATTTGTGTTAATTTCATTCCCTACATAAAAATCTACATACATTAGCTTGTAGCTTTGTTGTTAGAAATGTTGCATGACAAAAAGAAAATTAAGCTCGTAAGTAGTTGAATATCCCCAAAAAAAGACACATGCTGATAAAGCAATCACTGCCATTCACAATTTTTTTTTTTATGTGACTTTGTTCTAGGATAAATTTGACCCAAACACCAATTTCCATAGGCGTGTGTATTTATCTAGAAGATGTTCATTTAAGACATTCAGCTCTATTGCAGTTGTCTCTAGGCGACTCTGAAGAAACGTTTACATGGGGCAAACAAAATGAAAAATGCCTTAAGCCCGAGTACACACTGCCCCTTTTCTCCTATTTACTATTCTATCCCATGTGAAAAAGGCTTTAGGATATTCTCAGAGCTACCCACTGATGTCTCTATTACGGGAAGTGATTAACAATGCATTTGATATTCAAAACAGTGCTAATTCCATACAGTGCGCCATTATCATCTTCAATGCTAATTTATGTATCTGCTTACGCACAGCGCCATGTTGTGCCAAGCATTATACATATACAGTGGGAGAGTCTAGACTCAATTAAGCCATCAAATGCCTTGCAGAAAATGAGGACATTAACTTGAATAGCTTATTATCTGTCTCATGACTAACGACAACTAGTGGGATAGTTATGTTCTGGGTGAATATTGTAGAATATATTACATCCAATCATAAAATTTTACAAAACATTACAGGTTTGGAATTAATAGTCCAATCTGTGTTTCTGGTTTATGCGGCCAGTAATTTACTATTCAATAATGTTATTTCTACATCTAGAGGATTTTAAAAACTGAGAACAGTATCGTCAAGAACAGTATCCACCAGTGACGTTGTATGACGCTCTGCAACTTATAGAAGAAGAAATAGGATTCTTCTCAAGAAGATTCTTAGAACAGATGACAATTCAGACATGGTGGATCTCAATGTCTATAGACTTCAGAAAATGCTAGTAGTATATATGACGTTATATACATATACCAGAACTGATAATATGTAAGGACCATATTAAGGGAAAAACTCTAAAGAGCAATATAATAACCATAAGAAACAAAAAGGAGTTACAATTCCCAACTACATATAGTAAATAAAAATAAATAGAAAAGAATACCAAAGAGAGAAACTAATTAGAAAAATGGTACAAAGCTTTATTAGCACATACAGTCATGGTCAAAAGTATTGACACCCCTGCAATTCTGTCAGATAATACTCAGTTTCTTCGTGAAAATGATTGCAAACACAAATTCTTTGGTATTATTATCTTCATTTAATTTGTCTTAAATGAAAAAACACAAAAGAGAATGAAGCAAAAAGCAAAACATTGATCATTTCACACAAAACTCCAAAAATGGGCCAGACAAAAGCATTGGCACCCTCAGCCTAATACTTGGTTGCACAACCTTTAGCCAAAATAACTGTGACCAACCGCTTCCGGTAACCATCAATGAGTTTCTTACAATGCTCTGCTGGAATTTTAGACCATTCTTCTTTGGCAAACTGCTCCAGGTCCCTGATATTTGAAGGGTGCCTTCTCCAAACTGCCGTTTTTAGATCTTTCCACAGGTGTTCTATGGGATTCAGATCTGGACTCATTGCTGGCCACCTTAGAAGTCTCCAGTGCTTTCTCTCAAACCATTTTCTAGTGCTTTTTGAAGTGTGTTTTGGGTCATTGTCCTGCTGGAAGACCCATGACCTCTGAGGGAGACCCAGCTTTCTCACACTGGGCCCTACATTATGCTGCAAAATTTGTTGGTAGTCTTCAGACTTCATAATGCCATGCACACGGTCAAGCAGTCCAGTGCCAGAGGCAGCAAAGTAACCCCAAAACATCAGGGAACCTCCGCCATGTTTGACTGTAGGGACCGTGTTCTTTTCCTTGAATGCCTCTTTTTTTCTCCTGAAAACTCTATGTTGATGCCTTTGCCCAAAAAGCTCTACTTTTGTCTCATCTGACCAGAGAACATTCTTCCAAAATGTTTTAGGCTTTTTCAGGTAAGTTTTGGCAAACTCGAACCTGGCTTTTTTATGTCTCGGGGTAAGAAGTGGGGTCTTCCTGGGTCTCCTACCATACAGTCCCTTTTCATTCAGACGCCGACGGATAGTACGGGTTGACACTTTGAACCCTCGGACTGCAGGGCAGCTGGAACTTGTTTGGATGTTAGTCGAGGTTCTTTATCCAACATCCGCACAATCTTGCGTTGAAATCTCTTGTCAATTTTTCTTTTCCGTCCACATCTAGGGAGGTTAGCCACAGTGCCATGGGCTTTAAACTTCTTGATGACACTGCGCACGGTAGACACAGGAACATTCAGGTCTTTGGAGATGGCCTTGTACCCTTGAGATTGCTCATGCTTCCTCGCAATTTGGTTTCTCATGTCCTCAGACAGTTCTTTGGTCGTCTTTCTTTCCTCCATGCTCAATGTGGTGCACAGAAGGACACAGGACAGAGGTTGAGTCAACTTTAATCCATGTCAACTGGCTGCAAGTGTGATTTAGTTATTGCCAACACCTGTTAGGTGCCACAGGTAAGTTACAGGTGCTGTTAATTACACAAATTAGAGAAGCATCACATGATTTTTCGCACAGTGCCAATACTTTTGCCCACCCCCTTTTTATGTTTGGTGTGGAATTATATCCAATTTGGCTTTAGGACAATTCTTTTTGTGTTTTTTTCATTTAAGACAAATTAAATGAAGATAATAATACAAAATAATTTGTGTTTGCAATCATTTTCAGGAAGAAAATGAGTATTATCTGACAGAATTGCAGGGGTGTCAATACTTTTGGTTACTCATATATGTATTGTTGGGTACTGAAAGTAGATGACGTTATTATCTGAGTACCCTTATACTTTGGACAGCCTGTCACTGCCTATATGTGTCATTGCATAAATTACCTGTCCAGTTATCTTGGATTTTATTGTGTGTTTCGATTTGTATAGTTTTATATTATGTGCTAATAAAGCTTTGTACCATTTTTCTAATTAGTTTATCTCTTTGGTATTATTTTCTATTTATTTACTATCTGTAGTTGGGAATTGTAACTCCTTTTTGTTTCTTATGGTTATAGTATATATGACGTGGTGAAAGTACAGCCAGGCAGTAGAGGTGTTGTAGTGTGATGTTTCCCTTATGGGGTGAGGAGGGCTGTTGGCACCCGCTCTGAGCCAAATTGACCTCAACAGCCATTAACAAACAGAAGTATTGATTTAACAGATCAGAAACACATAATGGTTCATTCACTATGACTTTTCATCAAGACAATTCCTTCCCATATGCCCTAGCAAGGCATATGGGCATCACAAAGAGTGCCCCCCACACACAACTAACCATCTATTAGCCAGTGCAGAGGACAGTAACAAAGACCATCAACTGTGACGGTCCCTGACTGTCATTCACTTAACTGTACTATTAAAAAGGAAATACATGGCTGTCACCAATTTCCAATTCTAAAATCAAACCTACAGTTATTAGCCGAGAGCTGATCAGTTATATCTGAGAAGGGTTCATGCATTAGGCAATGCCAAGTACACAAATGCTGCACTACAGGGTGCAAATTGGCAAAATGGTGCCTCAATGAGCAGCATCATGTGCATGAACCTTTAGGGATATTGAAAAGGTCCAGTCTTTGCAAAAAAATCCAAAAGGGTTCTAGGAAATGTTATACATGCATAAATGTGGACATGTAAGGTTTATACTTGTTAAGTTTGCAAGTCAGCGTTCTCTGCAGCACATCATCCCCTGTTGTGATGTGGTGCCAAGAACAATGGCATATGCCAGCAAAAGATAATTATATGCACGTGGAAAGTGTGTTTGGCCAGTCTAAGCAAGCAGGCTGCTACACAACTGCCAACTGGCGGACATGTAGCTGATGGCTGGTCGTTTCAATGCAGGTCTAAATGCAAATACATCTACTTGTTTGAGTGGATTATGGAAAGTCATTCCAAATAAGATGCAAACTCGTTTGTAGAATGTGTTGGATAGAAAAAGACCCCGTATTAAAAAAAAATATATATAGTATAGGTAGTGTTCACATTTGAGCGTGCAATGGCAAAGAGAAGCTGACAATGGCGAGAAAAAGCCTACGCATGCGGTAGGTGGAAATATCCCGTACCGTCAAGAGAATTGCTTGTCGTCGATTTTGGGGGGGGGAAAAAAACACACCCCTAGTGTTTATAGCTACCAATAATAGTGGATGTGAATAGAGAGATGTTATTTGGTAGAAATATGAAATGGTAGGCAGAAGACTTGCCTTGGAAACACAAGCTAATGGAAAAATCAATTGGTTCACAGCCTAGCTTTTATAACCACAGATAAATGCTTAATCCTTAAGGGCAGTCTATACACAAGTGTCAGACAGGAGAACCCATTATGCTTCAAAAAACTGAAAGAAAGGGATTATGTTTGGCAGATCGCACATGCTTTGGAGTGCTAGGCCGCGCAATTAGAGAAGCAGCACTTATAATTTAGATATGAGGGGAAAAGCAGAAATGTGTGGATCAATGTGCATCTATCCATTTTTACATAACTGTCTTTTTTTACTATGAATCATTCAGGAAAAGTCTTATGTGAGACGCTGGAACACCACATCGCCGTCATGAGATCTTAATACAAAGACTTATTATATAAAGGTGTCTGCAGTCACGTTTGCACCCTGCGGACCAGTCTCTAATGTATTAGACATGTTCAGTTAGAGACTGGGAAATTCTCTTTTCACTAGTAAATTGACGGTCTCTGGTGTGAAATAAATAAATTAACCGAACCCTCCTTGATGTGTACCCACTCATCTCATTAAATAGTAATATCTGTTCAATGCTGAAATAAAGAATGTGTTTTACACACCTGACCTACATCACATATTAAAAATGCATTTGATGCCTCGCTTCATTGGTTTCTGCCATATTTTTCCAGTTCGGATCTATTATTTTAGATATAGCTGCCATCATGATCAAAAGCGAAGGTTGATAATTCCTATGGTAATAACCATGGCGGATATTTGAGCACACTTTTTCTAAAGGTACCGTCACACTCAGAGACGCTGCAGCGATATAGACAACGAGCCGATCGCTGCAGCGTCGCTGTAGAGACGTCAAACACAGCAACTCCAGAACGATGCAGGAGCGATCCAGTGACGTAACGGCGATTCACTTATCGGTCTCGCTGGTTGTTAGCTCCATTGTTAGCTCCATGTAAAACATTGCTGGCATCATTGCTTTTGCTGTCAAACATGACGAATCACGCCGACCTGATGACCAAATAAAGTTCTGGCCTTCTAGCTCCGACCAGCGATGTCACAGCGGGATCCTGATCGCTGCTGCGTGTCAAACACAACGAGATCGCTATCCAGGACGCTGCAACGTCACGGATCGTTGTCGTTCTTTTTGTAAAGTTGTTCAGTGTGAAGGTACCTTAAGGCTGGCCGTGCACATTAAATGGCTTTGGCAGATTGTTTGGGCAAAAGTCATCTCAATCAACACTCCCATACACATCGGCAGGAGGCTTATCTATTTTATTTACTTTTATGCCGCCATTAATTCCACAGCGCATTACAGATATTGTCATTGCTGTCCCCATTGGGGCTCACAATCTAAATTCACTATCAGTATGTCTATGGAGTGTGAGAGGAAACCACAGAGCCCAGAGGAAACCCACGGAAACACGGGAGAACCTACAAACTCATTGTAGATGTTGTCCTTGGTGGGAATTGAACCCAAGTCTCCAGAGCTGCAAAGCAACAGTGCTAACCGCTGAGCCACCATGCTGGGAAAACATTGTGACTAGCAGTCTGAAATCGGACATGCACAACTGACATCTCTCCCAACCATCAATCGACCGATGCCAACATACACATTAGAAGGACGTCCGAACCAGTCCATATAGGTAGGTTCAGCCAAGATTAGTCTAATGTGTTTGGGGGCCTTAAGATGCCTAGAATCTTATCTAATGTACACCCTTAAAGCTTATTCACACTACATGACACCCTACATGACGAATCCTCGTTCTCGGAAGCACATTGCCCAGTAGAAACAGGACTTGCGCTGCTGAGAACAGTAGCCTATGCTCACTGAATGATTGTTCAGAGGGCTTTTGAAGAGCGGTCTGCCTGTGTAAACAGGCTATTAAATGAAACCAGTAGCTGATCTGCGGTCATTTTGTGTAAGCGAGAGGATTAATTAAGTTGTATATAATGACTAGTGTCTTCACTTTGTTAAAATATTTGTGGAAATGCAGTTCAATTGTTCTCCAAGGTCTATAGTAACAATGACAGACAAGCTCAGATGAAACTAAACTCCATACTTACTTGCTAATGAAAGATGAGCCTTTTGACTTAAAATGGCACCATATTTGTTCAGAGCCAAGCATTGGTAAAATCCTTCATCAGACTGCTCTCCTTTCCTGCCCTCCACCTCCTGGATGTACAAGGAGCCATTGTGTAAAGTTGAGATCCGTTCAGTCTCTGAAATCTTCCCTCCATTTTTCAGCCATGTGATTGTGACTGGAGGCTCCCCTTGAGCTAAGCAATCTAATATCGCTGAATCTTTCCGATAAACTATTACGTCCACAGGTTCTTTTACAAATAATAGGTCGCTGAAACACCAAGATCCTGAATGGGAGAGAAAATAGATTAAAAAAAAACAGAAAGAATGATAAATAAGTAAAAGAAATTCAGCCACTATGACGCAGATGTGTTCATAAAGTGCAATGCTCTGCAGAGAATTCATTACATGACACTAAAGTACCACTTACAGAGCACACATTGGTAAATTCCATAGGAAACACCTTAAAGCGATATTCCCATCTCAGATACTTATGGCATATCCACAAATGGGGCTGCACCCAACTGTAGAACAGGGCCCAGCTTGCACTGTGAGTAGAGAAGTGGCTCTCCCCATTCACCTCTATGATAGTTTTGAATATAGGCATCCATTGGAGGTCGACTATATTCAGAACTCCTAACAAAGTCAAAAGATTGACAAGCACTATCCCCCGCACTTTATGTCCCCGCTTAATTGTAAAGTGCTGCGGAATATGTTGGCGCTATATAAATATAAATTATTATTATTATTATTATTATTATTATTATTAAGCAGGCACGGCCACCTCTCCGGTAAGGCGACAGCCCCGTTAACAACATGAATGCATTTCCCAGAGGTGTGAAAAACTTTTTATTGGACATTTTATAGCAAATACTGGTCATATGTCATATATATTTCCGCTAGTAATGTCCCTGTAAGGCTACGTTCACATTGGCGTTCCGCCAATGTGCGTCGCTGTTGCGCCGGCGACGCAGCGGCGACGCAGCGGCGACGCGCCCCTATGTTTAACATAGGGGACGCGTGCGTCGTTTTGGTGGCGTTTTTCGCCACGTGCGTCGTTTCCGACGCTAGCGTCGGACGCAAGAAAACGCTACATGTAGCATTTTCTGTGCGTCCGATTTTCGTCGGAAAACGACGCACGCGTCGCAAAACGCGCGCGTTTTTGCGCGCGTTTTAGCGTGCGTCGCGCCGACGACGCACGGCGGCGCAACGCTAATGTGAACGTAGCCTAAGGATGTATTTACACTGCACAGATTTCTTACAGAAATTTCTAAGAGTGAAACACCGTTACCTTCCTGTGAAAGGGGCTGTTGCACAGCATGCACATAAGAGTCCGGCAAGCTCTTTCAGATTATTGAAACATTTGCAATCATGTCAACAACTAATCTGCATAATGTGATTAAATTCTCATACACACAGTATGGTTTAAAAAAAAAACAAAAAAAAAACACCGTAAAGGTTGTCTAAAATATCTCATATCAAATTAAGGAACTCAGCAGGAAATAAAGTGTTTTCTGGGTTTCAAAATTGCTTTCCAATGGCCTAAATACATAATAGTCTATATAACATATTTCCTTTTTTATTTTTTTTTTTACAATTATACCCTATTTCTGTACCACCAGTGTCCCCTTTCTGAGAATCTAGTGCGACAATGTATCCCTATAATAATGACGGGTCACAAGTTATCATTGGATTCTGTGCCATGAAAAATTGGTCTTCCCTTTTAATATAAACACAATCCAAAATTATAAACTATGTTTCAAAGATGTGAATAAATGTATAGACACAGATCAATTTTAGAAGTTAGATAAGACAGGGGATAGGCCACATTGGCATTAAGAGGAAACCTTACGCTGCGGGTATAGCCTGTAAAATCGACAGAAAAGGTATGCCACCACCAACCATACATATTTAATATTTGCAGATTTTTTTTGCTGCAAAAAAAGTGTCTGCAGGAACAATGTTGCAGAAAATAGCACATTTTATTGTTTTCAATTGCTTCTTCTCCCATTCATTTGAATAGGTGAAAAAAATTCAGAAAGATTTAACATGCTGCAAATTTAAAAAAAAAGAAAAAGGAAAAAAAAATATGAATCATGTGCATGAAATATCAGAAATCTCATTGACTTCACTGGTACTGTAAAATACTGTGTTTCTATTTCTGCAGCAAAAGAGCAACATGTGAACAAGCCCTGATTGCTTCATGAAAAAAAAAAAAGAGAAAGTGTCATTGTTGCAAATGAAACCAATCATTGTCCTACTCTTATTTTCTTAACGGCATTACACTAATTAAGCATAGATTCTGATTGTTACATAAAAACAGCACTTTTTTTCATGAAACCAACATTGATACTAAGATCCTAGATGTTTCCCTGTTCCAGAAATAAACTGTAAGATGGACAGAATCATAAATACACCAAAGCCAATGTATCTAATGAAGTCTTCAAGTCCCAAAGTGAAGGAACGATCTATTTACTATGTACTAACACTCTCATATTTATTTACCAAACACTCGTAAAGTAGGACACTTTCAACAAAATGAAAAGTCACAATGTGAGGTTTCACCGTCATTAACAGGAAAACAAGAGGTAAAAGCTGTTTGCTAATTTTACAAGCTTGTCACGGAGATCCTAAACAAGGAAAGTCATAAAAGTTTGATTTTTACAAGAAATCATTAACATCCCTGCCTCTTTATACACAAGCAGGTTCTCTACCCTGGGGACATTTAGCACTTTCACACCCATGGTGGTTAGGGTTAAATCCAGAGCTGCTCTTATGTAGCCTGTAATACTTTTTATTGGAGAGGCCGAGTTATTCTTAGCATGTAGGTGAATGATAAACCCTATTATTTCCACTGTGCTGAATAATACATTTTATGTCCTAGGTCAAAAAGTGTTTAGGGTCAGTTAATACTCCACACTCTTCATGTTGCCTGTACTGTTGCACTAGGAGATTGCTTCTCAGAACCTTACAACTTGCTTCATTTACCATTTTTTCCCTACATTTTAGCAGATACATTTAAATGAAGGACAAAGCCACTTCCTAATATTTGTGACTCTTGCTGCTAGATCGCAGTGGGAGAGGGATTAGAGACCCTTTATTTCCAGGTTTGTGTATTGGCAACTGTTACAGAAATGCGGAACTAATTGGCTGCTTACTGTCTCATGCAGTGGGGATTACTTAATTACCCAATACACATTTTCTAGGAGAACAGATCTCCCAAGGAAGTTAACATGCCTTCTTTTACCTAATGCAACAAGCCTGGTTTCTCCATCCATCACAACCAGAGATAAAATGAAGGCAGGTCATTTAAAGAGCCCCTGCCTTAGGACACAATCTCTGTGCAATCCACTTTATCAGTCCCTTTAATCTGTGCTGGGTTTTAAAGACATTAAGGTGATGTATATAAATAGTTCTGGAATCCACATAGGCAATTGATTTTTCAGATCAGGGGCAATAAGTGAACTCTGTTATCTGATATATTTTACACAATTCTAGGTGTTTCATTGTGGATCCAAAAGTGTAAAATCAGGCTTTTATCTGATCTCTGGCCTCAATAATGGCAGGCGGATCTGCCTTACAATTACAATACACATCCCTAAATGCTTCAGCATTCAGGCCCCTTCACATTAGGCGCCGGGCAGCCGGAAAGCAGAGCGGTGACGTCACCGCGCTGCTTTCCGGCCGCTGTGCTCACAGCCAGAGCAGAGAAGCAGAGCGCCGGGGACAGACAGCGGTAGGTAAGTATGTAGCGTTTGTTTTTTTTACTTTAACGATGGTAACCAGGGTAAACATCGGGTTACTAAGCGCGGCCCTGCGCTTAGTTACCCGATGTTTACCCTGGTTACCGGGGACCTCGGGATCGTTGGTCGCTGGAGAGCTGTCTGTGTGACAGCTCTCCAGCGACCAAACAGCAACGCTGCAGCGATCCGGATCGTTGTCGGTATTGCTGCAGCGTCGCTTAGTGTGACGGTACCTTAAAGGTACCTTCACACATAACGATATTGTTAACGATATCGTTGCTATTTGTGACGTAGCAACGATATCGTTAATGAAATCGTTCTGTGTGACAGCGACCAACGATCAGGCCCCTGCTGGGAGATCGTTGGTCGCTGAAGAAAGTCCAGAACTTTATTTCGTCGCTGGACTCCCTGGAGACATCGCTGGATCGGCGTGTGTGACACCGATCCAGCGATGTCTTCACTGGTAACCAGGGTAAACATCGGGTAACTAAGCGCAGGGCCGCGCTTAGTAACCCGATGTTTACCCTGGTTACCATGCTAAAAGTAAAAAAAACAAACAGTACATACTTACCTACCGCTGTCTGTCCTCCAGCGCTGCGCTCTGCTCTCCTCCTGTACTGTCTGTGAGCCGGAAAGCAGAGCGGTGACGTCACCGCTCTGCTTTCCGGCTCCCAGCCAGTACAGGAGGAGTGCAGAGAAGCAGAGCGCAGCGCTGGAGGACAGACTGCTGTAGGTAAGTATCTAGTGTTTGTTTTTTTTTTACTTTTAGCATGGTAACCAGGGTAAACATCGGGTTACTAAGCGCGGCCCTGCGCTTAGTTACCCGATGTTTACCCTGGTTACCGGCATCGTTGGTCGCTGGAGAGCGGTCTGTGTGACAGCTCTCCAGCGACCAAACAGCGACGCTGCAGCGATTCGGATCGTTGTCGGTATCGCTGCAGCGTCGCTAAATGTGAAGGGGCCTTAACACTTTCTTTACAAGCTAATGCGTTAATTGGTCTAAGAAAAGATAATGTAAGGGGTAATGGGACAAAACCTGAATCAAGGGTAAATACAGTGATCACCTAATATGATCCAATTTATATAAAATAAATGCATTAATAACTGAATATCAGCGTATAATTACCGTAGATCAATAAAGGCTGTTTCACCCAAGCTACATTACGCTATTAACTCACAGGTATGAACTAACCACAATAACATTTGTTAGAGTACCTATATAGCGCCATCATATTTTACAGCACTTTATCAACCCTATCTCCATTGGGCTCACAACCTAAATCCCCTATCAATGCCTTTGGAGTGTGGGAGGAACCAGAGAAACCAAAGAAAACCCACGCAAAGAACATATAAACTCCTTACAGATGTTGTCTTAGGTGCTGTTTGAACTGGGGACCTCAGCGCTACAAGGCTGCAGTGCTAACCACTGAGCCACCATGCTAAGAACAATAATTGTTTATACAGTAGGAATATGAACGATCTCCAATACACAGACTGAAGCCTAGAGTTCTGCTTGAGATTTGTGAATAGAAGTAGAACAAGACTGCCAATCCCTTCGTGTAAGGCCGGTTTCACTCGTCAGTGGCTCCGGTACGTGAGGTGACAGTTTCCTCACGTACCGGAGCCACTGACACACGTAGACACATTAAAATCAATGCATCTGTGCAGATGTCATTGATTTTTTTGCGGACCGTGTCTCCATGTGCCAAACACGGAGACATGTCAGTGTTCGTGGGAGCGCACGGATTACACGGACCCATTAAAGTCAATGGGTCTGTGTAAAACATGTACCGCACACGGACGTTGTCCGTGTGCAGTCCGTGTGCCGTGCAGGAGACAACGCTACAGTAAGCGCTGTCCCCCCCAGTGGTGCTGAAGCCGCCATTCATATCTTCCCTGCAGCAGCGTTTGCTGTAGAGAAGATATGAATAATAGTGTGTAAAATCCAGATCCAGTTCCCCCCTCCCGCTGTGATTAAAATACTCACCCAGCTTCCGGCTCCCTCGCAGCGTCCTGTCCTGGCCACACCTTGTACTGTATGAGCGGTCACGTGGGGCCCATAGGGGTGGAGCCGCATATTCATTACTGTAAATGAGCGGCCCCACGTGACCGCTCATACAGTACAAGGTGCGGCCAGGACAGGACGCTGCGAGGGAGCCGAATGCTGGGTGAGGATTTTAATCACAGCGGAGGGGGGGGGGGGGGGGGGGAGACCTGGATCTGGATTTTACACACTATTATTCATATCTTCTCTACAGCAAACGCTGCTGCAGGGAAGATATGAATGGGGCTTCAGCACGGTGCAGGGGACAGCACTAAACTTTAGCGCTGTCTCCGGCACGGTGCGTGTGGTACCCAGTGGGCACACACGTGTGCCACACTGATGTGCCACAGAAACGCACCAGCACACGGACACATAATTCCGGTACCGGAATTATCTGGACGTGTGAGACTGGCCTAAATGGATTATATACTTTCTAGGAATAATATGTAACTAGCCAGGATATTACCACACTACTCAGTCACTTCTCTGCATATCAACGACAAATGCATGGAATGTATATAAGCATAATATACGGTATATAAGCATTTATAGGTCCCTGAAAGCACATTACGTAGTGCTCAAATTCAGACTACTGCCAATCTCTTTGTACACTGCCCA
The DNA here is from genome assembly GCF_032444005.1 of Ranitomeya imitator. Classification (NCBI taxonomy): domain Eukaryota; kingdom Metazoa; phylum Chordata; class Amphibia; order Anura; family Dendrobatidae; genus Ranitomeya; species Ranitomeya imitator. The sequence continues at coordinate 483,861,591 of NC_091285.1, read as the reverse complement.
TTATACCCAGGTCTTCAGACAGTAAGTTTATCTGCTAGAAAACCTAAACTTCTGTCTCTGTGTATAGGGGATGATCAGTTATCTGCTGGGAAGGCTTAGGGTATGTTTCCACATTCAGGAAATGCTGCGTGTTTGACGATGCGTAGAGCCACAGCGTCAAACACGCAGCGTCCAGATGTTACAGCATAGTGGAGGGAATTTCATGAAATCCAGTCTCCACTACAGCATGCATTAAAAGACGAATGCAGCAGACCCGCGGAAACGGACAGGTGGAGCGTCTTTTCAGAACGCAGCATGTCCTTACAATGCTCAAACAACGCATGAACAACACAGGTGACCTGCCAGTGACCTCAGGTGCAGATTTGGTGCAGATTTTACCTGCGTAAAATCCTGACCAAATCCTGAACGTGGACACATACCCTTACAGTCTCTGCGTGCATGGGCGACGATCTGCTGGCTAGGCTTACAGTGTATGTGTATGGGGGATGATCTGCTGGGTAGGCTTACAGTGTCTGTGTATATGGGCTACAATCAGTTGGGAAGGCTTACTGTGTCAGTGTGTATAGGGGACGATCTGGTGTGTGTGCATGCGTGTTTTCTGCTGGGAAGGCTTAGTGTGTGTGGTGTGTGTTTTCTGCTGGGAAGGCTTACAGTGTCTGTGTGCATGGGCGACAATCATTTGCACCATTCTGTGACTGTGTTTTCAGTGACCAGCAGTGTTAATCGCTTTCTGCTTCTAAATCATTAGAGACAGATAGGAAATCATTGGGACGGACAAGTAACGTTCCTTCTGACTTCTCCCAAACTTTCTCTCTTGCCCAATGTGCTCACCATTGCCGCCCTGTGTAGTGGGCACCATGGGCATCAATGGCAACATCTGTATAACCATCACCACCCTAATTAGCATGTGGGCAAACCAAAACTGAGCATGGAGACCGCACATCACATTATGCAGACAGACCCTACAACTAATAAGTCACATACACACTAAGAGCACAACATCATATAATCTATCATACTGGGTTTATGAGAGGGCACAGAATATATTACATTGGGCTATACGATGGGACATAACATATCGGGCTGTGTGAGGGGACACAACATACAATCTATCATAGTGGGCTGTGAGGGGACACAACATATAGTGGGCTGTGAGGGGACACAACATATCATAGTGGGCTGTGAGAGGACACAACATATCATAGTGGGCTGTGAGAGGACACAACATATCATAGTGGGCTGTGAGGGGACACAATCTATCATAGTGGGCTGTGAGGGGGCACAACATATCATAGTGGGCTGTGAGAGGACACAACATATCATAGTGGGCTGTGAGAGGACACAACATATATTGGGATGTGAGGGGACACAATCTATCATAGTGGGCTGTGAGAGGACACAACATATCATAGTGGGATGTGAGGGGACACAATCTATCATAGTGGGCTGTGAGAGGACACAACATATATTGGGATGTGAGGGGACACAATCTATCATAGTGGGCTGTGAGGGGACACAACATATCATAGTGGGATGTGAGAGGACACAACATATATTGGGATGTGAGAGGACACAATCTATCATAGTGGGATGTGAGAGGACACAACATATCATAGTGGGCTGTGAGAGGACACAACATATCATAGTGGGCTGTGAGAGGACACAACATATCATAGTGGGATGTGAGGGGACACAACATATCATAGTGGGATGTGAGGGGACACAATCTATCATAGTGGGATGTGAGAGGACACAACCTATCATAGTGGGATGTGAGAGGACACAACATATCATAGTGGGATGTGAGGGGACACAACATATCATAGTGGGATGTGAGGGGACACAATCTATCATAGTGGGATGTGAGGGGACACAACATATCATAGTGGGATGTGAGGGGACACAACATATCATAGTGGGCTGTGAGAGGACACAATCTATCATAGTGGGATGTGAGGGGACACAACATATCATAGTGGGATGTGAGGGGACACAATCTATCATAGTGGGATGTGAGAGGACACAACCTATCATAGTGGGATGTGAGGGGACACAACATATCATAGTGGGCTGTGAGAGGACACAATCTATCATAGTGGGATGTGAGAGGACACAACCTATCATAGTGGGATGTGAGGGGACACAACATATCATAGTGGGCTGTGAGGGGACACAATCTATCATAGTGGGCTGTGAGGGGACACAACATATCATAGTGGGCTGTGAGGGGACACAACATATCATAGTGGGCTGTGAGGGGACACAATCTATCATAGTGGGCGGTGAGGGGACACAACATATCATAGTGGGATGTGAGGGGACACAGCATATAGTGGGCTGTGAGGGGACACAACCTATCATAGTGGGCTGTGAGGGGACACAACATATCATAGTGGGCTGTGAGGGGACACAACATATCATAGTGGGCTGTGAGGGGACACAACATATAGTGGGCTGTGAGGGGACACAACATATCATAGTGGGCTGTGAGGGGACACAACATATCATAGTGGGCTGTGAGGGGACACAACATATCATAGTGGGCTGTGAGGGGACACAATCTATCATAGTGCGCTGTGAGGGGACACAATCTATCATAGTGGGCTGTGAGGGGACACAACATATCATAGTGGGCTGTGAGGGGACACAACATATAGTGGGCTGTGAGGGGACACAATCTATCATAGTGCGCTGTGAGGGGACACAATCTATCATAGTGGGCTGTGAGGGGACACAATCTATCATAGTGGGCTGTGAGGGGACACAATCTATCATAGTGGGCTGTGAGGGGACACAATCTATCATAGTGGGCTGTGAGGGGACACAATCTATCATAGTGGGCTGTGAGGGGACACAATCTATCATAGTGGGATGTGAGGGGACACAGCATATAGTGGGCTGTGAGGGGACACAATCTATCATAGTGCGCTGTGAGGGGACACAATCTATCATAGTGCGCTGTGAGGGGACACAATCTATCATAGTGCGCTGTGAGGGGACACAATCTATCATAGTGGGCTGTGAGGGGACACAATCTATCATAGTGGGCTGTGAGGGGACACAATCTATCATAGTGCGCTGTGAGGGGACACAATCTATCATAGTGCGCTGTGAGGGGACACAATCTATCATAGTGCGCTGTGAGGGGACACAATCTATCATAGTGGGCTGTGAGGGGACACAATCTATCATAGTGGGCTGTGAGGGGACACAGCATATAGTGGGCTGTGAGGGGACACAATCTATCATAGTGGGCTGTGAGGGGACACAATCTATCATAGTGGGCTGTGAGGGGACACAATCTATCATAGTGGGCTGTGAGGGGACACAATCTATCATAGTGGGCTGTGAGGGGACACAATCTATCATAGTGGGCTGTGAGGGGACACAATCTATCCTAGTGGGCTGTGAGGGGACACAATCTATCCTAGTGCGCTGTGAGGGGACACAATCTATCATAGTGCGCTGTGAGGGGACACAATCTATCAGTGCGCTGTGAGGGGACACAATCTATCATAGTGGGCTGTGAGGGGACACAATCTATCATAGTGGGCTGTGAGGGGACACAGCATATAGTGGGCTGTGAGGGGACACAATCTATCATAGTGGGCTGTGAGGGGACACAATCTATCATAGTGGGCTGTGAGGGGACACAATCTATCATAGTGCGCTGTGAGGGGACACAATCTATCATAGTGGGCTGTGAGGGGACACAATCTATCATAGTGGGCTGTGAGGGGACACAATCTATCATAGTGCGCTGTGAGGGGACACAATCTATCATAGTGCGCTGTGAGGGGACACAATCTATCATAGTGGGCTGTGAGGGGACACAATCTATCATAGTGGGCTGTGAGGGGACACAGCATATAGTGGGCTGTGAGGGGACACAATCTATCATAGTGGGCTGTGAGGGGACACAATCTATCATAGTGGGCTGTGAGGGGACACAATCTATCATAGTGGGCTGTGAGGGGACACAATCTATCATAGTGGGCTGTGAGGGGACACAATCTATCATAGTGGGCTGTGAGGGGACACAGCATATAGTGCGCTGTGAGGGGACACAATCTATCATAGTGGGCTGTGAGGGGACACAATCTATCATAGTGCGCTGTGAGGGGACACAATCTATCATAGTGGGCTGTGAGGGGACACAATCTATCATAGTGGGCTGTGAGGGGACACAATCTATCATAGTGGGCTGTGAGGGGACACAGCATATAGTGGGCTGTGAGGGGACACAATCTATCATAGTGGGCTGTGAGGGGACACAATCTATCATAGTGGGCTGTGAGGGGACACAATCTATCATAGTGCGCTGTGAGGGGACACAATCTATCATAGTGCGCTGTGAGGGGACACAATCTATCATAGTGGGCTGTGAGGGGACACAATCTATCATAGTGGGCTGTGAGGGGACACAATCTATCATAGTGCGCTGTGAGGGGACACAATCTATCATAGTGGGCTGTGAGGGGACACAACATATCATAGTGGGCTGTGAGGGGACACAATCTATCATAGTGGGATGTGAGGGGACACAGCATATAGTGGGCTGTGAGGGGACACAATCTATCATAGTGGGCTGTGAGGGGACACAATCTATCATAGTGGGCTGTGAGGGGACAAAATCTATCATAGTGGGCTGTGAGGGGACACAATCTATCATAGTGGGCTGTGAGGGGACACAATCTATCATAGTGGGCTGTGAGGGGACACAATCTATCATAGTGCGCTGTGAGGGGACACAATCTATCATAGTGGGCTGTGAGGGGACACAACATATCATAGTGGGCTGTGAGGGGACACAATCTATCATAGTGGGATGTGAGGGGACACAGCATATAGTGGGCTGTGAGGGGACACAATCTATCATAGTGGGCTGTGAGGGGACACAATCTATCATAGTGGGCTGTGAGGGGACACAATCTATCATAGTGGGCTGTGAGGGGACAAAATCTATCATAGTGGGCTGTGAGGGGACACAATCTATCATAGTGGGCTGTGAGGGGACACAATCTATCATAGTGCGCTGTGAGGGGACACAATCTATCATAGTGCGCTGTGAGGGGACACAATCTATCATAGTGGGCTGTGAGGGGACACAATCTATCATAGTGGGCTGTGAGGGGACACAATCTATCATAGTGGGCTGTGAGGGGACACAATCTATCATAGTGGGCTGTGAGGGGACACAATCTATCATAGTGGGCTGTGAGGGGACACAATCTATCATAGTGGGCTGTGAGGGGACACAACATATAGTGGGCTGTGAGGGGACACAATCTATCATAGTGGGCTGTGAGGGGACACAATCTATCATAGTGCGCTGTGAGGGGACACAATCTATCATAGTGGGCTGTGAGGGGACACAATCTATCATAGTGGGCTGTGAGGGGACACAACATATAGTGGGCTGTGAGGGGACACAATCTATCATAGTGGGCTGTGAGGGGACACAATCTATCATAGTGGGCTGTGAGGGGACACAATCTATCATAGTGGGCTGTGAGGGGACACAATCTATCATAGTGGGCTGTGAGGGGACACAATCTATCATAGTGGGCTGTGAGGGGACACAACATATCATAGTGGGATGTGAGGGGACACAGCATATAGTGGGCTGTGAGGGGACACAACCTATCATAGTGGGCTACATGAGGGCACACACGAGCACAGCGCTGAGGTGAGCGCTCCCATGGCGGAGAGTGCAGCTATGTGTGCATCATTAGTGGACACGGCTCGTCCTCACTGCAGGAAAGCAAAGTTACTTCTCAGAAATTCCCATCCGCACTCACCTGAGAAGCTGAGCAGCGCTGCCCACAGCAGCAGTGCCCTCCGGGCCATCCTCCCTCTGTCCGCTGCCATCACCGGGGACAGCCACTCATGCCCGGCTGCTCTCACCAGCTGCTCTCGCTGTGTGGAGCTCACTCTGGGCGCTCCTCAGAGCCCTCCGGGACTTTTTCCTAGAGCTCCTGCGCAGGCACACGAGATGGAAACAGGCGGAGGGAGAGTGCACAGAGGTGGGGGGCGATGGACACAGAGAAGCCTTGGAGTGGCCGGGACTACATAGCAGTGCATCCTCTGGTGCAGGGGGAGGGGAGCAGCGCTCAGGCATGTGGAGAGTGTGTCACACTGGGCTCTGCAGGGTCAGGGGCAGCACCGAGTGCCTGCAGCTCACATGCTCGTCTGCAGCCCCCCATCCTCACATCGTTAGGGGCTGTCCTGCGGTGCCCTGAAATGCCCTTCTTTTGTGTGCAGGAAACAATTGTCTGCGGAGCTGCCTGCACAAAGGTTAATGGAACCATTTTTGTGTGATACGACTAATACTAATACTTTTTGCACCTCTGTTCAGATTGAATGTTTTTTAATTTTTTTTTACTTAAGTTTTAGAGAAAATAAAGAAGTTTGGAGTCTTGTAACCAGAAGGGAAACAGTCTTGTGGCTCCTAGAGAAGCAGCAGGGTAGTATAAGGCTATGTGCACACGTTCAGGATTTCTTGCAGAAAATTCCTGAGAATTCCGGACATTTTCTGCAAGAAAACCGCATGCGTTTTTGCCGCGGGTTTTTTCCGGACAGTTCCCAATGCATTTTGGAGTGGGAAATCCGCAAAAAAAACCCGCAAAATTAATAAACCTGCTGCGTTTTTTGCCGCGATGCGTTTTTTTCGCGGAAAAAAACGCATCATGTGCACAAAACATGCGGAATTCATTCTAAATGATGGGATGCTTATTGTATGCGTTTTTTTTTGCAGTTTTATAGCGTTTTTATCGGGAAAAACCGCAACGTGTGAAAATAGCCTTAGTCTTGTAGGTGACGTTCCCACAAGGAGGTTTTCATGCTGCGCGTTTTTTTTTTGCTCGTTTTATGCTATATTTGTCTCTTCTTCATGCTGATAAAAGTATAGTGCAAAAAAAAAAATCTATTTTGGCAGAAAAAATGCTGCAAACCCTGGTGTGGATTTTCAGCGTTTTTTTCACCACCCATTATTTTCAATTGGTAAAAAATAAAGAAAAAACACTCTGTTGTGCATAAAAAAAATACAAAGCACAAACTACTGATGACAAAAAACCCCAAGCTGTGTCAATGACATTTCTAGCATCTGCTACACTTTGCTGGTACTGTTAAACACAGCTGAAAATTTGCATACAAAAATTCCTAGTGTGAGCATAGCCTTACAGTTCCAGCACAGTGGATGGGATTTATAGAGATCTCCTGCCCTCTGTGTAAGGCCTCTTTCACATGTCAGTGTCTCCAGTACATGTGGTGACAGTTTTCACTCATACCTGAGACACTGACACAAGTAGACTCATTCAAATGAATGGGTCTGTGCACTTATCTGTGTTTTTTCATGGACCGTGTGTCCAAGTGACTCACATGTCGACATGTCCGTTTTTTACCGTCAGCATGGGTGGCAAAACGCCCCGCACACGTGCACACGGAGAGCACACATTGATGTCAACCGTTTGACACGCATCGGCGCCGGGAAAGAAGCGCTACAGTAAGCGCTGTTTCCAGGCGGCAGGGGCTGAAAATGGCTCTCATCATTCTTCTCTGCTCTGCCGGCGATCGGCGCGAGCAGGGGATAATGATAAGAGTCATATAAGACCGGGATCACACATGCGAAAAATATGTCCAAGTCTCGCATGGTAATAACCGGCACTGCCGCCGTCTCTCTGGAGCGGAGCGTGCGGCTGCATGTATTGCTATGCAGCCGCACTCTCCGCTCCTGGACTCGGATGTATTTCTCGCATGTGTGATCCCGGTCTTAAAGTCAGAACAATGACAGCAGGCGGGGGCTTTTGGGACTATTACTCCCATTGTTCGACACTTGCTGCCACTAATAACAGTGACAGCAGGAGCAGATGATTGAGGTATTCATCAGCCGCCGACTAGGATATAACGAAATAAATGAATGAAAAACCCGGTTTGGGTTCCCCCTATTTTCTTTAACCAACCAGGCGAAACTCACAGCTGGGAGCTGGCATTCTCAGGCTGGTAAGGGGCCATTGATATAGGCCCCCAGCCCAAAAATAGCAGCGCGCAGCTGCACAGAAAAGGCATATCTATTACATGCCCAATTCTGACGCTTGACCTGGCTCTTCCCACTTGGACTGTAGAGGTAGCAAGTGGGATTCATATTTGTGAGTTTGCTGTCACCTTTGTATTGTTGGGTGACATCAAGCCCATGGCTTAGTAATGGAGAGGCGTCTATAAGATACCTTTCAATTACTAATCCTATAGGTATATGGTAAATAAAGACACAGCCAGAATAAAGTCTTTTAATTGAAAAAAATGACTCAGACTCCTTTAAGCCCACACAGTAAATTCCTCCACCCCACAGTAAATACACCCACAGTAAATACCTCCACCCAACAGTAAATAACTCCACCCCACAGTAAGTACCTCACCCATACAGTAAATATCTCCCCCCACAGCAGACATCTGCTGGGGAAGAAGCGCTACAGTAAGCGCTGTTCCCCGGCGGCGGGTGCTGAAGACGGCTCTCCTCATTCTCCCCCGCTCTGCCGATGATCAGCGTGAGCAGAGAAGAATGATGAGAGTTATATTAAAGTCATAAGGATGACTTAGTCATAAGGGAGCTTAGTCTCCAGAAACGCGTTGAGATTCTTACCCATATGGTTCGTGCTGAAGTCTGTATCCTCTATGTTTAAAGTTTGTGAATAAAGAAAACTCTTTTTTTATTGATTCGGTGAAGCTGGACATTCTCTTCTTTTTTATGCTATATTGTTGTTTTTTATTTTACTTTTATTACAGGAGATTGAGGGCTTCTGTGGAATTAGGCCAGGTCGTAAGTATGGTTTAATTGAGAATATCAAAGGAGTCTGAGTCATTTTTTCAATTAAAAGACTATTCTGGCTGTGTCTTTACCATATACCTATAGGATTAGTAATTGAAAGGTATCTTATAGACACCTCTCCATTACTAAGCCGTGGGATTGATGTCACCTGACAATATAAAGATGACATCAACCCCTCAAATATGAACCCCACTTGCCACTGCTACAGGGCAAGTGGGAAGAGCCGGGCAAAGCGCCAGAATTGGGGCATCTGATAGATGCGCCTTTTTTAGGCAGGTGCATGCTGCTATTTTTAGGCTGGGGGGGTCTATATCAATGTTCCCTTACCAGCCTGAGAATACCAGTCCCCAGCTGTGAGCTTTAGCAAGGCTGGCTGTCAAAAATGCGGGAGACCACATGCCGTTTTTTTTTCCCCATTATTTAAATAATTAAAAAAACAGCATGGGGACCCCTCTATTCTTGATAACCAACCTTGCTGAAGCTGACAGCTGGGGGTTGCAGCCGCCAGCTGTGAGTTTTGCCTGGTTGGCTAACGAAAATAGGGGAAAACCCAAGCCGGGTTTTTCATTCATTTATTTCATTATATCCAAGGCGGCGGCTGAGGAATACCCCGATCATCCGCTCCTGCTGTCACTGTTATTTGCGGTAGCAAGTGTCAGATGATGGGAGTAATAGTCCCAAAAGCCCCCACCTGCTGTCATCCTTATGACTTTAATATAACTCTCATCATTCTTCTCTGCTCACGCTGATCATCGGCAGAGCGGGGGAGAATGAGGAGAGCCGTCTTCAGCACCCGCCGCCGGGGAACAGCGCTTACTGTAGCGCTTCTTCCCCAGCAGATGTCTGCTGTGGGGGGAGATATTTACTGTATGGGTGAGGTACTTACTGTGGGGTGGAGTTATTTACTGTTGGGTGGAGGTATTTACTGTGGGTGTATTTACTGTGGGGTGGAGGAATTTACTGTGTGGGCGGTATTTACTGTGTGTATGGGGGAGGTATTTACTGCCTGGGGGGTATTTACTGTTTGCTGGGGAGACTTACTCTAATGGGTCTGGGAATATTTACTATGATGAGAGTATTTAGCGTAACAGGCCAATTATTTATTCAGGGTCTCAGCGTAGGGCAGATATTTTTATTCAGGAGCATTTTAATCACATTGCTATCTTTAAGGGCATCATGTGGGGATGTGCTGCAGGAGACTGGAGAAGATGGAGGTCTGCAGAGAAGGCTGTGGATGAGAAAACTCATCATGGCGTCTGGACAAGATGAAGGAGAAAACGAAGAGAACAACTTCAGAGACAACGTCATCTGTAAGGTACCTGGATGTAAATGTTTTTGTAATAGTGATATCCAAAAAGTATCATTTCTCCTTGCGGAGATCGACATTCTAAGCGTGCCGAGATGAGGAGACTTAAAGCTGCAATGCTCCTCTGGGTAATATGCTAATTATGCAAATTGTCTCTTCAGAGAGGAAGAGAGCTCGAACTCTAGTGCCACCTATTGGAAGGTAGCAATCCTACAAGTCAATGTTGACCCTTTAATGAGCCTTGTCACATGTATTAGGATAATAGCCAAACTAATTCTCATATTTTTATTTGTTAGGAGCGTTAAAGGGGTTGTCCAAGATTGTGATGAGGGTCCCGTTGAAGCACACTCAGTGCGAAACGGCCGTCGTCCAGACTCCATTCCCGCACCCTCCTGTACACCTGTACACCTGATGTCCTAATGGATGTATTTATATTTTCTTTCCAATAAAGAGCACGATTATACAGCTACAAAAGGGTGAGTGCCGCATATACTTTTCTTCTTCTGCTTTGTTGAAAATTCAGCTATATGCTACTAGTGCAGAGCACAAGACACCCAGAGCTTTCGTGACACCTGTTTATAAGATGTTTATTAACAAGTCCAAGTCCAGAACAGTTTGTACTTAGAAACTCTAGTGCCATCCTTCACCTGTTCTTTTTTATTATTCTATGTGACTGCAGACTTCTTAATTCTCACAGTGCGCAATGTACGATGCACAAGAGAATCCTGACCATCCATTTGCATGTACAGTCACATGCCAACTACACATGGGTGGCCTCACTTAATGAAAATTAATTGAGCGAGGCTGGACACCTCTAGTCGGAATGTGGCCAGAAGTATCCAAATCACATACTTGTGCAAGGGAGAATCCTAAAAGTGAGCAGTGCATGCGCTGTGAGAAATCAAAAGCTGCTATAGTGACTGAAGACCTTTATCTCCAACCTGGACAAGCCCTTTAATTATAAAATGAAGTCTTGTAGCGTAGCATGCCAATCCTAACAGTGTGTAATATACTCGTTATCAGGATTCAGCTCTGCAGGTTCAATCAGTCATCACATGGCTGTGTCATTCATGTGATTTTCATACTTACGGTCACATTACAATGAGCTTCTCTTCCTGATTCTCTGTTTTTCACTGAACATTGAATTAGGAAGAGCAGCTCGTCAGCACGTGACTAAGTGTGCAAATCCCATATGTGCGAACTGAGCTGAGTTCTTTCCCTGGGTGTCAGAAAACTTACAGGTGCTTCTCACAACATTAGAATATCATCAAAAAGTTAATTTATTTCAGTTCTTAAATACAAAAAGTGAAACTCATATATTATTCAGAGTCATTACTAACAGAGTGATCTATTTCAAGTGTTTATTTCTGTTGATGTTGATGATTATGGCTTACAGCCAATGAAAACCCAAAAGTCATTATCTGAGTAAAATTAGAATAATCTATAACACCAGCTTGAAAAATGATTTTAAAATCCGAAATCTTGGCCTACTGAAATGTATGTTCAGTAATTGCACTCAATACTTGGTTGGGGGTCCTTTGGCATCAATTACTGCATCACTGCAGCGTGGCATGGAGGCGATCAGCCTGTGGCACTGCTAAGGTGTTATGAAAGCCCAGGTTGCTTTGATAGCAGCCTTCAGCTCGTCTGCATTGTTGGGTCCGGTGTCTCTCATCTTCCTCTTGACAATTAAGGTCAGGCGAGCTTGCTGGTCAATCAAGCACAGTGATACTGTTGTTTGTAAACCAGGTATAGGTACTTTTGGCAGTGTGGACAGGTGCCAAGTCCTGCTGGAAAATGACATTTCCATCTCTAAAAAGCTTGTCGGCAGAGGGAAACATGAAGTGCTCTAATATTTCCTGGTAGATGGCTGCGCTGACTTTGGTCTTGATAAAACACAGTGGACCTACACCAGCAGATGACATGGTTCCCCAAACCATCACTGATTGTGGAAACTTCACACTAGACCTCAAGCAGCTTGAATTGTGGCCTCTCCACTCTTCCTCCAGACTCTGGGACCTTGATTTCCAAATGAAGTGCAAAATTTTCTTTCATCTGAAAATAACACCTTGGACCACTGAGTAACAGTCCAGTTCTTTTTCTCCTTGGCCTAGGCAAGATGCTTCTGGCGTTGTCTATTGGTCATGTGTGGCTTGATGCAAGGAATGTGACACTTGAAGCCCATGTCCTGGATACGTCTGTGTGTGGTGACTCTTGACACAATGACTCCAGCAGCAGTCCACTCCTTGTAAATCTCCCCCCAATTTTTGAATGGCCTTTTCTTAACAATCCTCTCAAGGCTGCGGTTATCCCGGTTACTTATGCACTTTTTTCTACCACACTTTTTCCTTCCACTCAACTTTCCATTAATATGCTTGGATACAGCACTCTGTGAACAGCCAGCTTCTTTAGCAATGGACTTTTGTGGCTTACTCTCTTTGTGGAGTGTGTGCAATGACTGCCTTCTGGACATCTGTCAAGTCAGTAGTCTTCCCCGTGATTTTGGAGCCTACTGAAACAGACTGGGGACCTTTTTATGCATTTTGGAAGCCTTTGCAGGTGTTGTTTGTTAACCCCTTCCCGACCCATGACGCCACGTAGGCGTCATGAAAGTCGGTGCCATTCCGACCCATGACGCCTATGCGGCGTCATGGAAAGATCGCGTCCCTGCAGGCCGGGTGAAAGGGTTAACTCCCATTTCACCCGATCTGCAGGGACAGGGGGAGTGGTAGTTTAGCCCAGGGGGGGTGGCTTCACCCCCTCGTGGCTACGATCGCTCTGATTGGCTGTTGAAAGTGAAACTGCCAATCAGAGCGATTTGTAATATTTCACCCATTATAACGGGTGAAATATTACAATCCAGCCATGGCCGATGCTGAAATATCATCGGCCATGGCTGGAAATACTAGTGTGCCCCCACCCCACCGATCGCCCCCCCAGCCCCCCGATCTGGCCGGTACACTGCTCCGGCTCCCCTCCGTCCAGTGCTCCGCTCCCCCCCGTGCTCTTGTCCGCTCCCCCCGTGCTCCAATCACCCCCCCGTGCTCCAATCACCCCCCCTGCACTCCGATCCACCCCCCCCGGTGCTCCGTTCCACCCCCCCGTGCTCCGTTCCAGCCCCCCCGTGCTCCGTTCCACGCCCCCCGTGCTCCGTTCCACCCCTCCCGCACTCCGATTCCCCCCCCCGTGCTCCGATCCCCCCCCCCCCCCGTGGTCCCCCCCACCCCATCATACTTACCGATCCAGCCGGGGTCCCGTCCGTCTTCTCCCTGGGCGCCGCCATCTTCCAAAATGGCGGGCGCATGCGCAGTGCGCCCGCCGAATCTGCCGGCCGGCAGATTCGTTCCAAAGTGCATTTTGATCACTGAGATAGATTATATCTCAGTGATCAAAATAAAAAAAATAATAAATGACCCCCCCCCCTTTGTCACCCCCATAGGTAGGGACAATAAAAAAATAAAGAAATTTTTTTTTTTCCACTAATGTTAGAATAGGGTTAGGGGTAGGGGTAGGGTTAGGGCTAGGGGTAGGGTTAGGGCTAGGGGTAGGGGTAGGGTTAGAGCTAGGGTTAGGGGTAGGGTTAGGGTTAGGGCTAGGGTTAGGGTTTCGGTATGTGCACACGTATTCTGGTCCTCTGCGGATTTTTCCGCTGCGGATTTGATAAATCCGCAGTGCTAAACCGCTGCGGATTTATGGCGGATTTACCGCGGTTTTTCTGCGCATTTCGCTGCGGTTTTACAACTGCGATTTTCTATTGGAGCAGTTGTAAAACCGCTGCGGAATCCGCACAAAGAAGTGACATGCTGCGGAATGTAAACCGCTGCGTTTCCGTGCAGTTTTTCCGCAGCATGGGCACAGCGATTTTTGTTTCCCGTAGGTTTACATTGAACTGTAAACTCATGGGAAACTGCTGCGGATCCGCAGCGTTTTCCGCAGCGTGTGCACATACCTTTAGAATTAGGCTATGTGCACACGGTGCAGATTTGGCTGCGGATCCGCAGCAGTGTTCAATCAGGTTTACAGTACCATGTAAACATATGAAAAACCAAATCCGCTGTGCCCATGGTGCGGAAAATACCACGCGGAAACGCTGCGTTGTATTTTCCGCAGCATGTCAATTCTTTGTGCGGATTCTGCAGCGTTTTACACCTGTTCCTCAATAGGAATCCGCAGGTGAAATCCGCACAAAAAACACTGGAAATCCGCGGAAAATCCGCAGGTAAAACGCAGTGCCTTTTACCCGCGGATTTTTCAAAAATGGTGCGAAAATATCTCACACGAATCCGCAACGTGGGCACATAGCCTTAGGGTTAGGGTTGGAATTAGGGTTGTGGTTATGGTTAGGGGTGTGTTGGGGTTAGGGTTGTGGTTAGGGGTGTGTTGCGGTTAGGGTTGTGTTTAGGGTTATGGCTACAGTTGGGATTAGGGTTAGGGGTGTGTTGGGGTTAGTGTTGGAGGTAGAATTGAGGGGTTACCACTGTTTAGGCACATCAGGGGTCTCCAAACGCAACATGGCGCCACCATTGATTCCAGCCAATCTCGTATTCAAAAAGTCAAATGGTGCTCCCTCACTTCCGAGCCCTGACGTGTGCCCAAACAGTGGTTTACCCCCACATATGGAGTACCAGCATACTCAGGACAAACTGCGCAACAATTACTGGGGTCCAATTTCTCCTGTTACCCTTGTGAATCAAAAAAAAATACTTGCTAAAACATAATTTTTGAGGAAAGAAAAATGATTTTTTATTTTCACGGCTCTGCGTTGTAAACGTCTATGAAGCACTTGGGGGTTCAAAGTGCTCACCACACATCTAGATAAGTTCCTTGGGGGGTCTAGTTTCTAAAATGGGGTCACTTGTGGGGGTTTCTACTGTTTAGGCACACCAGGGGCTCTCCAAACGCAACGTGACGCCTGCAGACCATTCCATCAAAGTCTGCATTTCAAAAGTCACTACTTCCCTTCTGAGCCCCGACGTGTGCCCAAACAGTGGTTTACCCCCACTCATGGGGTATCAGCGTACTCAGGAGAAACTGGACAACAACTTTTGGGGTCCAATTTCTCCTGTAACCCTTGGGAAAATAAAAAATTCTGGGCTAAATAATTATTTTTGAGGAAAGAAAACTTATTTATTATTTTCACGGCTCTGCATTATAAACTTCTATGAAGCACTTGGGGGTTCAAAGTGCTCACCACACATCTAGATAAGTTCCTTTCGGGGTCTAGTTTCCAAAATGGGGTCACTTGTGGGGGGTTTCTACTGTTTAGGCACATCAGGGGCTCTGCAAACGCAACGTGACGCCCGCAGACCATTCCATCAAAGTCTGCATTTCAAAAGTCACTACTTCCCTTCTGAGCCCCGACGTGTGCCCAAACAGTGGTTTACCCCCACTCATGGGGTATCAGCGTACTCAGGAGAAACTGGACAACAACTTTTGGGGTCAAATTTCTCCTGTAACCCTTGGGAAAATAAAAAATTCTGGGCTAAATAATTATTTTTGAGGAAAGAAAACTTATTTATTATTTTCACGGCTCTGCATTATAAACTTCTATGAAGCACTTGGGGGTTCAAAGTGCTCACCACACATCTAGATAAGTTCCTTTCGGGGTCTAGTTTCCAAAATGGGGTCACTTGTGGGGGGTTTCTACTGTTTAGGCACATCAGGGGCTCTGCAAACGCAACGTGACGCCCGCAGACCATTCCATCAAAGTCTGCATTTCAAAAGTCACTACTTCCCTTCTGAGCCCCGACGTGTGCCCAAACAGTGGTTTACCCCCACTCATGGGGTATCAGCGTACTCAGGAGAAACTGGACAACAACTTTTGGGGTCCAATTTCTCCTGTAACCCTTGGGAAAATAAAAAATTCTGGGCTAAATAATTATTTTTGAGGAAAGAAAACGTATTTATTATTTTCACGGCTCTGCATTATAAACTTCTATGAAGCACTTGGGGGTTCAAAGTGCTCACCACACATCTAGATAAGTTCCTTTGGGGGTCTAGTTTCCAAAATGGGGTCACTTGTGGGGGGTTTCTACTGTTAAGCCACATCAGGGGCTCTGCAAACGCAACGTGACGCCCACAGAGCATTCCATCAAAGTCTGCATTTCAAAACGTCACTACTTCACTTCCGAGCCCCGGCATGTGCCCAAACAGTGATTTACCCCCACATATGGGGTATCATCGTACTCAGGAGAAACTGGACAACAACTTTTGGGGTCAAATTTCTCCTGTTACCCTTGGGAAAATAAAAAATTGCAGGCTAAAAGATCATTTTTGAGAAAATAATTTTTTTTTTTTTTTCATGGCTCTGCGTTATAAACTTCTGTGAAGCACTTGGGGGTTCAAAGTCCTCACCACACATCTAGATTAGTTCCTTTGGGGGTCTAGTTTCCAAAATGGTGTCATTTCTGGGGGATCTCCAATGTTTAGGCACACAGGGGCTCTCCAAACGTGACATGGTGTCCGCTAATGATTGGAGCTAATTTTCCATTTAAAAAGCCAAATGGCGTGCCATCCCTTCCGAGCCCTGCCGTGCGCCTAAACAGTGGTTTACCCCCACATATGGGGTATCTGCGTACTCAGGACAAACAGGACAACAATATTTGGGGTCCAATTTCTCCTATTATCCTTGGCAAAATAGGAAATTCCAGGCTAAAAAATCATTTTTGAGGAAAGAAAAATTATTTTTTATTTTCATGGCTCTGCGTTATAAACTTCTGTGAAGCACCTGGGGGTTTAAAGTGCTCAATATGCATCTAGATAAGTTCCTTGGGGGGTCTAGTTTCCAAAATGGGGTCACTTGTGGGGGAGCTCCAATGTTTAGGCACACAGGGGCTCTCCAAACGCGACATGGTGTCCGCTAACAATTGGAGCTAATTTTCCATTCAAAAAGTCAAATGGCGCGCCTTCCCTTCCGAGCCCTGCCGAGTGCCCAAACAGTGGTTTACCCCCACATATGAGGTATCGACGTACTCGGGAGAAATTGCCCAACAAATTTTATGATCCATTTCACCCTACTGCCCATGTGAAAATGAAAAAATTGAGGCGAAAAAATTTTTTTTGTGAAAAAAAAGTACTTTTTCATTTTTACAGATCAATTTGTGAAGCACCTGAGGGTTTAAAGTGCTCACTAGGCATCTAAATAAGTTCCTTGGGGGGTCTAGTTTCCAAAATGGGGTCACTTGTGGGGGAGCCCCAATGTTTAGGCACACAGGAGCTCTCCAAACGCGACATGGTGTCCGCTAACGATGGAAATAATTTTTCATTCAAAAAGTCAAATGGCGCTCCTTCCCTTCCGAGCCTTACCATGTGCCCAAACAGTGGTTTACCCCCACATGTGAGGTATTGGTGTACTCAGGAGAAATTGCCCAACACATTTTAGGATCCATTTTATCCTGTTGCCCATGTGAAAATCAAAAAAATTGAGGCTAAAAGAATTTTTTTGTGAAAAAAAAGTACTTTTTCATTTTTACGGATTAATTTGTGAAGCACCTGGGGGTTCAAAGTGCTCACTATGCATCTAGATAAGTTCCTTGGGGCGTCTAGTTTCCAAAATGGGGTCACTTGTGGGGGAGCTCCAATTTTTAGGCACACGGGGGCTCTCCAAACGTGACATGGTGTCCGCTAAAGAGTGGAGCCAATTTTTGATTCAAAAAGTCAAATGGCGCTCCTTCCCTTCCAAGCCCTGCCGTGCGCCCAAACAGTGGTTTACCCCCACATATGAGGTATCAGCGTACTCAGGACAAATTGGACAACAACTTTCGTGGTTCAGTTTCTCCTTTTACCATTGGGAAAATAAAAAAATTGTTGCTAAAAGATAATTTTTGTGACTAAAAAGTTAAATGTTCATTTTTTCCTTCCATGTTGCTTCTGCTGCTGTGAAGCACCTGAAGGGTTAATAAACTTCTTGAATGTGGTTTTGAGTACCTTGAGGGGTGCAGTTTTTAGAATGGTGTCACTTTTGGGTATTTTCAGCCATATAGACCCCTCAAACTGACTTCAAATGTGAGGTGGTCCCTAAAAAAAATGGTTTTGTAAATTTCGTTGTAAAAATGACAAATCGCTGGTCAAATTTTAACCCTTATAACTTCCTAACAAAAAAAAATTTTGTTTCCAAAATTGTGCTGATGTAAAGTAAACATGTGGGAAATGTTATTTATTAACTATTTTGTGTCACATATCTCTCTGGTTTAACAGAATAAAAATTCAAAATGTGAAAATTGCGAAATTTTCAAAATTTTCGCCAAATTTCCATTTTTATCACAAATAAACGCAGAATTTATTGACCTAAATTTACCACTAACATGAAGCCCAATATGTCACGAAAAAACAATCTCAGAACCGCTAGGATCCGTTGAAGCGTTCCTGAGTTATTACCTCATAAAGGGACACTGGTCAGAATTGCAAAAAACGGCAAGGTCTTTAAGGTCAAAATAGGCTGGGTCATGAAGGGGTTAATTATACTTATTTACTGAGATAATGACCTTTGAGTTTCATTGGCTGTAAGCCATAATCATCAACATTAACAGAAATAAACACTTAAAATAGTTCACTCTAATGACTCTATATAATATACAATTTTCACTTTTTGTATTGAAGAACTGAAATAAATTAACCTTTTTTTATGATATTCTAATTTTGTGAGAAGCACCTGTAGATACACGCCTGCTGTCATGCGCCAGCATGCAGATGACAGCTGCTGGCCTCTGACTGGCAGGCGGCTTGCATTGGTACTACTGTGCAGAGAGTCTCTGCGCAGCATTACATTTCGATTGAATGTGCATCCAATGGCACATATTCTACTGTAATAAAGTGCTTTCAGCGTAAAAATGTCACTTTGTCCTTCAAAGAATGCGGCCCCCCACATTCTAGTTTTTCTATGTGCGACCCATATACCCAGCAGAGTTTGAGACTCCTGCCTTAACCCCATTTAACAAATAAACGTGTGCACAGCTTCAATAGGAGGTGCCCAGGTAGGTTCCAACACCTTAATCATACGTAAGAAAAACCTGGCACTCAACTTATATTTAGGCGGTTTATTATTCAAGCGACAAAAACATTTCGGTCACCAATTTGACCTTCATCAGTTACTGTAAACATAATATGATAATACTCAGTGAAAATAAAACAGTGTAAAAAAACAAAGAAAAATCAATAAAGTATATACAAAATTCGATTACCAATAGATCAATAATATGGCATGGTAATGGAAGTACAGAAAAAACGGTACAGAAAAAACTGATCTTGGCACAATAATGGTGGAGAGAGAGGGAGGGTGGTAAAGTGGTGGAGGAGGGGTCACATACCGTATTATAGATGGTGGTGAGGAAAATTTGCCAGAATAGGCAAGCCGTGATAAGCTTCTATATTATAGGGGTAATAGTATAGAAATAAAGAACTGAGTGGTGTGATGTTATATACACGGAAATGAGAACATACCCTTCGTTTATAGGAAGAAGTGTGGTATGGATAATAGTTATACTAGATGGTGGCCCGATTCTAACGCATCGGGTATTCTAGAATATGCATGTCCACGTAGTATATTGCCCAGCGACGTAGTATATTGCCCAGCCACGTAGTATATTGCACAGTCACGTAGTATATTGCCCAGTCACGTAGTATATTGCCCAGCCACGTAGTATATTACCCAGCGACATAGTATATTGCACAGCGACGTAGTATATTACCCAGCGACATAGTATATTGCCCAGCGACGTAGTATATTGCCCAGCGACGTAGTATATTGCCCAGTCGTACTATATTTCCCAGCGACGGAGTATATTGTCCAGCCACGTAGTACATTGCCCAGCCACGTAGTATATTGCCCAGCCACATAGTATATTGCCCAGCCACGTAGTATATTGCCCAGCCACATAGTATATTGCCCAGCCACGTAGTATATTGCCCAGTCATGTAGTATATTGCCCAGCACAGAGCCACATAGTATATTGCACAGCCACGTATTATATTGCCCAGCCACATAGTATATTGCCCAGCCACATAGTATATAGCAGAGCCACATAGTATATTGGCCAGCCACGTAGTATATTGCCCAGCACAGAGCCACGTAGTATACAGACTTAAAAAACAAATAAACATATACTCACCTTCCGAAGGCCCGTTGGAAGTCCTGCTATACTCACCCTCCGCCGCCTTTTCCGCTCCTCTGGACGCTCCCGGGACCGCTCCATTGCAAGCGCCAGCTTCCGCTCCCAGGGCTGGTGTGAGCAGGACCTATGATGACGTCGCGGTCACATGACCGTGACGACACGGCAGGTCCTTGTCGCACACCAGCCCTGGGACGGGACCTCACCGGAAGCTGCCGCTTGCAATGGCGCGGTCCCGGGAGCGTCCAGAGGAGCGGGAAAGGCGGCGGAGGGTGAGTATAGCAGGTTTTTTGTTTTTTTTTAAATTATTTTTAACATGACATTTTTACTATTGATGCTGCATGGACAGCATCAATAGTAAATAGTTGGGGACACACAGGGTTAATAGCAGCGGTAACAGAGTGCGTTGCACCGCGGGCCATTACCGCAGCCATTAACCCTGTGTGAGCGGTGAGTGGAGGGAATTACGGAGCGGGCGCCGGGCAGTGAGTGCAGGGGAGTAGGGGAGGGAATAATCGTACTGTGCCCGTCGCTGATTGGTCGCGGCAGCCATGACAGGCAGCTGCCGAGACCAATCAGCGAACGAATAACCGGGACAGAAGGACAGACAGACAGACGGAAGTACCCCTTAGACAATTATGTATATAGATCAGTCTGATGGATAAAAAGCATTGGTGGTTAAGTGTAGGCACCTGCTGATAAATCACAGCGTAAGTATGGAGGCATCTTACCGTATGTATGGCGCTGCAGACGCGGTGTCTGGCGTCCTGTGTGAAGCCACGTGTGTTTTATGCACCTGGAGAAGCGGCATTGTGCAATGTTACCTGGGACCGGAAATGACATCATTTAACGACCAGGGATATTTCCATTTTTGTGTTTCTGTTTTTTGCTCCCCTTCTTCTCAGAGCCATAACCTATTTTTGTTTATGTCAATATGGCCATATGATGGCTTGTTTTTTGCAGTATGAGCTTTACTTTTGAATGACTGGAAGATGGGAAAAAAATTCTAAGTGCCGTGCAATTGCAAAAAAAGTGCAATTCCACAATAGTGGTTTATTTTTTGTTTTTCTTTACCATGTTCACTAAATGCTAAAACTGACCTGCCATTATGATTCCCCAGGTCATTATGAGTTTGTACGTACCAAACATGTGTAGGGTTTTTTTTTATCTAAGTGGTGCAAAAAAAATCCAAAGTTTGTAAAAAAAAATAAAGAAATAGAATAGCACCATTTTCCGAGATCCATAGCATCTCCATTTTTCAGGATCTGTGTCTGGGTGAGAGCTTATTTTTTGTGAACCAAGCTGACATCTTTATTGATACCATTTTGTGGTAGATACGATGATTTGATCGCTCGTTGTAGCAACCAAAAAAAAAAATTCTGGCTTTTTGATTTTTTTTTTTCTCGTTACACCGTTTACTCATCAGATTAATTATTTTTATATCTTGATAGATCGGGCGATTCTGAACTTGACAATACCAAATATGTGAATTTTTTTAAAATTGTTTTGTTTTGTATGGTCCAAAAGGGTGCTGATTTGTACTTTTATATTTTTTAAATTTTAAAATAATTTGTTTGTTTTTTCTTGCTTCAATAGTCTCTATGGGAGACTTGAAACTGCGATCATTCGATCACTTGTGCTACACAGAGCAGGGCTGCAGACCTGCTATGTGTAACAAAAATGCTCATCTCCTATGAGCGCCAACCATCTCTCGGCAGACCCCAAGTTGTCATTACAACCCATCGTTGTCCCGCGATCATATGAATGGGGCGCCGAATGGCAGAGCTAAGAAGCACACCCTGTTTACGCGAAACAGCGGCATTTAACTAGTTAACAGCCATGGATGACTCGTGACTCCACCTGCTGGTGTTAGGGGCACATGACATCTGATCAAATCAGCTGTTATATGCTGGAAAAGGTGCAGGCTCTGCGTCGGATCCTGCACCAAAGAGAGGGAGGCGACCTATGACGAATATTCGTTAAGTGGTTAATCCAACTGGGAATCCGTGGTCAGCCTTGAAGATTGCTGTTCACCAGAGGAAAATATTTAACTTGAAGGAACAGTAGCAGTTTTGTCTTGAGAAATGGGCAAAAATCCCTGTGGCAAGATGTGGAAAGCTCATAGAGACTTATCCAAAGAGACTTTCAGCTGTAATTGCCGCAAATGGAGGCTCTACAAAGTACTGACTTTAGGGGGGTGAATAGTTATGCACACTGAAGTTTTCAGTTATTTTGTCCTATTTGTTGCTTGCTTCACACTAAAAAGAAAATCAAATGTTCACAGTTGTAGACAAGACCAGGCTGGAGCGATCCGCCCCACCCCCTCCCCCGGGCGGTGTACGTGGAAGCCGCCATGACAGGGGTTTGGAGCAGGACAAAGTCGGCGTGGGGTTCGCTCCTAGGGGAGGGTTAATTCTGGCCAGAGAGGGTTCTGGAGTGAGTGGGGGGGAGGAGCCGATCACTTCCCGCTCTGAGGACCTGTATGCAGGAAGGAACGCCAGCGCTTACCATGGCCTCCATTAAACACATGCTGGCACAGCTGCGGGCGGCGGCGCAGCCTCCCGGCTGGTTGGAGGCTCAGGTGTCCGGGATCCTGGGCGGTAGCAGCAGCGTCAGCAGCGGTGCGGATCCCTCAGCGGCCGGGCCCGGTGAGAGGCGGTCCAGGCGAGTGCGCTCTCCAGAGCGCTTATCCCCTGATCTTACCCCGGCGTCCCAGCGGTGACGGTGTCAGCACAGTCCCCTCTGCAGGGGTCGGGTCAGCTGGAGCTGCATTGAGGAGCGAAGTTCACGTCCATGAGGGCACAAGGATGGCTTCGGGATCGAGAGACGGCTGGACGGCGTCAGCGTCTGCAGCTGGGGGGATCACCGCTCCCTTGCAGCCTGATGAGAACCCATCTATGTTTTGTTTGTCCCCGGCGTTTTCGATGCCGACTTTGACTTCTGTAGATCGGGTTGGGGGGTATGTAGAGCGGGGTGATGGAGTCGGTATGCGGGCGGATGCGAGTCATGAAGGGGTGGGGGAGTTGCTGTCGGGTGTACGAGAGCTGTTGTCACGGTTGGGCAGTGGTAGGCCAGGGCCGTCCCCTTTGTCAGCTTGGGTAGGATCGTCTGATCCAGGGTTGGTGTTGTCCAGCAGCGGTTCTACCGAACAGGGCAGGTTGGCTGAGCTGGTCTCGGTGCAGACTGAAAAAGAGAGAGAAGGAGAGACGAGTACCTGGAGATATTTTCACTTTTGCTGTTGGAAAAATGTAACCTTGATAAGAGTAACATAGTAACATAGTAACATAGTTAGTAAGGCCGAAAAAAGACATTTGTCCATCCAGTTCAGCCTATATTCCATCATAATAAATCCCCAGATCTACGTCCTTCTACAGAACCTAATAATTGTAGAAGGAGGATAGTAAGAAAGAGGATGAGGAAAAGCAGCGATGGCGTCTTATTCCTCAGACATTTGTAAATTGGCTTCAGGCATTCGCGATTATGGCGAGTGTTATTGGCGTGAGGGCTCCCGAGAATTGCTCTGCTTTGTTTTGTTATATGGATTCCATAGGTGAGGCGCATAGGGCCTATGGAGGGCAAGCATGGCTACGATACGATGAGCAGTTTCGGCAGCGGAAGGCGGTTCGTCCTGCGATCCGGTGGGATCAGAAGGACATTGGCTTGTGGTTGCGCGTGATGGTGCCAACGAAGTTCAATCACTCCTTTCAAAGCAGGGCCGGAACTTCTGGCCAGGGGGTGACTCCGGTGAGGTTGGACGCGATGGCCCCCTATCTAAATAGGTTCTCCGATAGGGAGAGGGCAAAGTTGCTCCGGGCCGATTTTTGCGTTGGTTTTTGTATACCTGACCCGGATTTTGTGGTACCACCGAGTTTGAAGAACCTTAAATCGGCCGAGTTGCACGCGTCAGTCGTGTCGGAAAAGTTAAGCAAAGAGATGGCTTTAGGTAGGATGTCAGGACCTTTTCCCACTCCTCCTTTGGACGATTTGGTGGGGTCGCCTTTGGGTGTGGTCACCAAGAAGGAGCCTAATAAGTTTAGGCTCATTCAGCATCTGTCATACCCGAAAGGGAGGTCCGAGAATGATGGGATTGATCCAGAGCTTTGTTCGGTGGTTTATACGTCGTTTGATGAGGCAGCCAGGTGGGTGCGCAGTTGTGGTAAGCAGGCATTGTTGGCTAAGACCGATATTGAGTCGGCCTTTCGTTTATTGCCAGTTCACCCCGATAGCGTGAGGTTGTTAGGCTGTTATTGGGACGGCGGGTTTTATGTTGACCGATGTTTGCCGATGGGCGGTTCGCTGTCGTGCGTTTATTTTGAGGCCTTTAGTTCTTTTTTGGAATGGGCGGTGCGGAATGTGTCCGGTTTGGATTCGGTGATTCATTATCTGGACGACTTCTTGTGCATAGGTCCTGTTCAGTCTCAATGTTGTGAGGTCCTGTTGAAGATGGTTGTTTGGGTTGCCGAGCGTTTTGGGGTCCCGCTGGCGCCAGGCAAGACTGAGGGTCCCGTGCACGAGTCTGTCTTTTTTGGGTATTGTCATCGATTCCGTGAAGTGGGAGTTTAGGTTGCCGGTTGACAAGGTGTTGGGCTTGAGAGACGAGGTGGCCCGTGCTAGACGTTTGAATAAATTGCCGCTGCGCGAAGTGCAGTCGCTCCTGGGGAAATTGAATTTTGCATGCCGGAATATCCCAATGGGGATGATTTTTTTGCATAGATTGGCTAGCGCTACGGCCGGGATTACCGCCCCACATCATTTTGTTTGTTTGTCGGCCGAACACAAGGCCGACTTGGAGGTTTGGGACCATTATTTGTCCTGTTACAACGGGCGTTCATTGTTGATGGAGGAAGCAGTGGGTAACGCCGATTTAGATTTATATACAGACGCGTCAGGCGGTATTGGATTCGGGGGGCCTTTTTCGGGGGCCATTGGTGTGCTGCTAGATGGCCGGACGCCTGGTTTGAAACAGGGTTGGTACGGAACATTACTTTGTTGGAGATTTTTCCGATTTTGGTGGCGGTGCGGCTTTGGGGCGATGATTTTCGAAATAAAAGGGTTCATTTTAATTGTGATAATATGGTGGTCATGTGTGCTATTAACAGTTTGATGACGGCTTCACCCCCTGTGGTCAGAGTTCTTCGGCAGTTGGTTTTGTCTTGTTTATCCTTGAATGCTTATTTCATGGCATCACATGTGCCCGGTGTTAATAATTGCATTGCCGATTCTCTGTCTCATTTCCAGTGGGGTTGCTGGCTCCGGAGGCTGAGGATACGGGGCTGGAATGCCTGGCGGAGCTTTGGAGCGTGGTGTCCGGGCTGCAGAACCTTTAATTCAAGAGTCCTTGGCGCCGAGTACGTGGTCGGTTTATCAGTCGGTATGGAGCGTTTGGGAGAGCTGGTTGACGTCTTGTGGTGTGGCGGGTTCTGGTCCGGACCAAGTGGGGGCGTTGTTGTTATGGATGAGACATGGGACTGATCAGGGATGGTCGGCAGCGAAGGTTGATAGGACTATAGCGGCTTTAGCCTTTGGTTTCAGGCTCCGGGGCCTACAAGATTTGACAAAGTCCTTTCTGGTAAAGCAGGCTGTGAAGGGGTTGAGAAGAACAGGTAGCCGAGGCGATCGCAGGCGCCCGGTGTCGTTTGAGATGTTGGAGCGGTTGGGGGTACGTCTGGGTGATATATGTGTTTCGAGCTTCGAGGTTGCGCTATTTCGCCTAGCTTTTTCGTTGGCCTTTTATGGAGCTTTGAGGGTTGAGGAGCTAGTGTCTCCTACTACGGTTCGTCAAGGGGGCCTTTGGGCTGGGGACTTTTTTATTTCTGAGGGGTCGCTGCAATTTTGGATTCGGAAGTCTAAGACAGATCAGACGGGACGGGGTAAAAGGGTGGTTTTTGGCCCCGTTCCAGGTTCCGTTATGTGCCCTGTCCGTTGCTGGCAGGATTTTGATAGGCTTCACCTGCGTGGTGATGGGCCTTTGTTGCGTCACGAGGACGGGTCTTTTCTGTCTAAATATCAGTTTGTAGCGGTTTTTCGACAGTCTTTGGAGGCCATCGGTGTGGATTCTTCCAGGTTCACCTCGCATTTTTTTCGGATCGGGGCCACTACGGAGGCAGCGCAGAACGGATTGGCTCCTGCAGTGGTACAGAGGATAGGTCGGTGGGAGTTCGGCTGTTATCGGAGTTATGTGAAGCCTTGAGAGGCTGGGGACTGTTCGGTCATTTTACTCGTTGTTGGTGCTTGTCTAAGTTGTTTATGTTTTTCAGGTTCATCCTCGCTGCTGGTGTGGATTGTCGGCCACTCTTATGTGTACTAGGGCGCAAAGCGGGCGGACGTCCGACAGGATGGAAGACAGCTCGGCTTTTCCAGGGACGTGGCCGTCATCAGGTGGTTGGGGTTTCGGGGCTTAGGTTGGAAAAGAGTCCTGCAGGAAGTACACAATGGCGTTCGATCGGACAGGCCTCCCGATATTTTGGTTTTACACGTTGGGGGAAACTACTTGGGAGTTCGCCCTTGTCGTGAGTTGATCCGGGACATTAAACATGACTTGCTGAGGTTATGGGTTTCCTTTTGGGAAATGTCTATTGTGTGGTCGGAGATTGTTCCTCGGAAATCCTGGAGGCACGCTAGGTCGTTGGACAAGATTAATAAAGCCCGCATCAAGGTGAATCGGGCCGTGTCTGGTTTTGTTGTGCGGAATGGGGGCTTGGCCGTGCATCATTTTGAGCTGGAACATGGTGGTGACCAATTTCTTTTGGGTGATGGCGTTCATTTGAACGCGGTGGGCATTGATTTGTGGGCCCTGGGGCTGCAGTCTGGAATTGAACGAGACATAGCGGTTAAGGTTGGTGGGATCTCAGGTACTTGAGGGGGTCAAGTATCCTCGTGGTGGTGGGGGGAGGGGTCCTTGGAGTTGGTGCTAAATTGGCCTGGGGGGTCCGTCGGGATACGGATTCGCCAGTTGGTATAAGTTTTGGTTGCGGGTCTGGTGATTTGGGGGAATCTTAGTAACGGTGGGCCAGATTCCTAAGTTGGAAGTGGACAATGGTAACTCTTCGGGATATTTTGGTGCTCTCGAGCCTGTGGGGTAACGGCTGAGAGTAATCTACGGTTGGTCAGTAAACAGTACTTAGCTGAGCGGGCACCATCCAATTATAATAAGAGAAGGGGATCACCAACTGCATACCATATATATATATATATATATGTAAATATATATGGTCTTTTGATTTGGGGGAATCTTGGTAACGGTGGGTCAGATTCCTAAGTTGGAAGTGGACAAGTGGAATGGTAACCCTTCAGGGTATTTTGGTGCTCTCGAGCCTGTGGGGTAACAGCTGAGAGTAATCTACGGTTGGTCTCTTGTCCACTTGTCTATACTATGGTTAACACCAGACTTTTAGCTTCAAGGACCCCTTCCCAGCTCATGTTACGGTTATATGTTTTGTTTGTTATAATAAAAGGCCGCTGTGGCCAATTATATCCAACTTGAGACTCATGTCGTTATTCGAAGGTTGGGAAGGAAGGGGGGTCGGAGACCCCTTGGGAAGGCACTTATTCACGGTAGTCGACTATACCAATGTCATGTTCTTTACATGAACTGATGCTAACCCTAAAAAAAAAAAGTGAAATTCCAGGTTATAGGTAGCAAAACAGGAAAATGTCAAGGGGGTTTGAATACTTTTGCAAGCCACAGCACATCTCTCCGTTTTATCCTTCTAACATAGTGGTGGTGTTAAACACAGTGAGGCACAGGTTCTGCTCTGCCCCTAAATATTGTGAGACCTGCACCTGCTGGCTCATAGTGAGGTGAGTTATTAGAATTAGGGACCATACTTATTGGGTTCACCTTGCCTTGGTGGAATGGCTTTTACACTTTTTTGATAAAAAAAATATCAATTAAGTACCTGACTAACAATATATCATGGGCTAGATAATAACTGTATGATCACTGGGGGGTTTGGACACTAATTACAAGAGCAGAGCTCTTCAACTCCCCCTTTAAAGGAAACAACAGTGAGCATATTGCAACTCCATATAGATTTACTTACAGGAGATGTGGGCTCAAGATTACTATGATTCACACAGGGGACTTCAGACCCTCTGTTCTTGACAATCAGTGAGGGTCTCAGCATCTGGACCCCAATGATCATACATTTTTCCACTACTTTAGATAGGTGAAAAACGTTTCTTTGAGTGACAGGATCTTGGTGGAATTGGAATTCATTGCCTTTTTTAACATAATTTTGGAGATTATAATTTTCTCCAACAGAATTACTGATAGGAGGCAAAGAAAACATTTGCCCCTTGATAACTAAATTATTTCTTATCTCCAGGTCTGAAAACTTCCATATATATGTTTATATGCAAATATGTAAATCAGTTCTTAGAAGCTACACAGTAATAAGCTTTGCTGTTCAGGCTTACGTTGCCTTTAAATCCTTAGCGCTATATTAGAAATACATCAGCCATCAGGCATATGCATTGATCTTTGACCTCATTTACTCAAGAGAAAGCATTTAATATGTGCTGCTTATTATAGTCTCTTCCAGAGCTTCGCTATAGTGAAATCATAATGTTGGTTACAAGGTGCTTAGAAAACAGCAATGCTTTCTGAGAATCCTTGACTTGTTTTATTTATAATATGTATATAATGATGTTGTTTTGAGATAGTGAAGAATATTAAAATGAAATGGATCATCAGAAAATGACCTATTGTTTAAATCAGGTCTGGTGTTATATTTCTTTTGCCAATTTGTTTATTTGTTTTCATATCACAATCCTTATTTAAAAAAACAAACAAAAATAAAATGGAGTAATCTTGTAATTTTTACACTGTCTACCGAAGCTCTTTTAGTGTCATCTAACTGCTTTTTTTTTTTCTACTTCCTTTCGATGATGCTTCAAAGCATCATCGGGGCAGAGGCTGCTGTCACCGCCACAGCCTCTGCTCCCTGCCTGAAATAACTTGTCATCAGTGACCTTTGTTTCCATGACTGGGCTAGTCCCTGCTCTACTGAGCATGTGCCAATTTTCAATTTCCGAAGGATGCTCAGTAGATTCTTCTCTTTTCCAATATTCTTGGGTTGAATAATATATACACTTTTTACCCATGTTTCCCTAGCCTTACATCACATCTTACAAATTTTTTTTTCCATGTGACTGTGTACTCTGGCTTTTTTATTGCTTATTCTTTTATTTTTTTTATACATACATTTTAATGAGACCTAAATAAAATTAATATGTTTTACGGAGTTCCTTGCTTCCTGCTCTTTTTATGTTTATTATATTAGAAAAAAAGATGAGATTATGACATCAAATAAAGATTTATTATGAAAATAACATTTAGTTTTGGACCACCCCTTTCATAGCCTGCTTAACCCCTTAACAACCTATGATGTGAATATCCATCATAGGTCACCTGCCTCTCACTGGTGCGGGTTCCAGTGCTGAGCCCGCACCTTTTCCGGCACATGACAGCTGATCTGATCATCGGACATGTGCCCCTAGCAGCCGAGAGTGGAATCGTGATCGACCAACGGCCACTAACTAGTTAAATGCCTATGTCAATCGCTGACTGTTGCATTTAACTTGCGTAAACCGGATGCTCGTCTTAGCTCCGCTCATTGGCACCCCTGTCACATGATCGTGGAGCGCCGATGTGTTGGCATGACAACCCAGGGTCTGCAGGAGACCCCTGTGATTGTCATTGCTGAACTGCTTTGAGCACTTTAGTTACACATAGCAGGGTTGCAGCCGTTATATGTAACGCATATCGCAGCTTCTAGTCTCCCATAGAGACTATTGAAGCAAGTAAAAAAAAATGTAAAAAAGGTTTTAAAATAAAAAATATAAAAGTTCAAATCACCCCATTTTTCCCCATTAAAAATAAAACAATAAAAAAATACACTTATTTGGACTTACCACGTTCAGAAACGCCCAATCCATCAAGATATAAAAATAATTAATCCAATCGGTAAATGGCGTAACCAGAAAAAAAAATTAAAATGCCAGAATTACATATTTTTGACAGCAACATTGCAATACAATGCAATAACGTGCAATCAAAATATTGTATCTATCCCGAAATGGTATCAATAAAAACGGCAGCTTGGTGCGCAAAAAATTAAGCCCTCACTCAGCCCCAGATCACGAAAAATGGAGATGCTAGTGGTCTCGGAAAATGGTGCCATTTTTTTTTTTTACAAACTTTGGATTTTCTTTGCACCACTTAAATAAAAAAGAACCTATACATGTTAAAATATCTACAAACTCATAATCACCTGGGGAATTACATTGGCAGGTCAGTTTTAGCATTTAGTGAACATGGTAAAGAAAAACAAAAAATAAGCCACAGTACATGATAGGGTAAAAACAACGGTGTCACATGGCTTTATTGATGGAAAAAAAAATATGGCGCTGGGACGAAGGGGAGCAAAAAACAGAATCGCAAAAACAGTAATATCCCTGGTCATTAAGGGGTTAAAACAGAAAGACCACAGTAAACGACTGCCGATCAGTAATGGTTTACTGAGTGGTGGTCATTTTGTGCCGCTGGTCTGTCCATGTAAACATACCCCTATGCAGTACCAATGCGATACCCCTATATAGAATAAACTAGCTATTGAACCCGTTCTACGCCCGGGTGGCGAGCATTTATATTGGTATATGGTCTCCATCCTGGTATGTGCTGCTCCATCCTGCGTCCCCATCCTAACATAGTAACATAGTAACATAGTAACATAGTTAGTAAGGCCGAAAAAAGACATTTGTCCATCCAGTTCAGCCTATATTCCATCATAATAAATCCCCAGATCTACGTCCTTCTACAGAACCTAATAATTGTATGATACAATATTGTTCTGCTCCAGGAAGACATCCAGGCCTCTCTTGAACCCCTCGACTGAGTTCGCCATCACCACCTCCTCAGGCAAGCAATTCCAGATTCTCACTGCCCTAACAGTAAAGAATCCTCTTCTATGTTGGTGGAAAAACCTTCTCTCCTCCAGACGCAAAGAATGCCCCCTTGTGCCCGTCACCTTCCTTGGTATAAACAGATCCTCAGCGAGATATTTGTATTGTCCCCTTATATACTTATACATGGTTATTAGATCGCCCCTCATTCGTCTTTTTTCTAGACTAAATAATCCTAATTTCGCTAATCTATCTGGGTATTGTAGTTCTCCCATCCCCTTTATTAATTTTGTTGCCCTCCTTTGTACTCTCTCTAGTTCCATTATATCCTTCCTGAGCACCGGTGCCCAAAACTGGACACAGTACTCCATGTGCGGTCTAACTAGGGATTTGTACAGAGGCAGTATAATGCTCTCATCACGTGTATCCAGACCTCTTTTAATGCACCCCATGATCCTGTTTGCCTTGGCAGCTGCTGCCTGGCACTGGCTGCTCCAGGTAAGTTTATCATTAACTAGGATCCCCAAGTCCTTCTCCCTGTCAGATTTACCCAGTGGTTTCCCATTCAGTGTGTAATGGTGATATTGATTCCCTCTTCCCATGTGTATAACCTTACATTTATCATTGTTAAACCTCATCTGCCACCTTTCAGCCCAAGTTTCCAACTTATCCAGATCCATCTGTAGCAGAATACTATCTTCTCTTGTATTAACTGCTTTACATAGTTTTGTATCATCTGCAAATATCGATATTTTACTGTGTAAACCTTCTACCAGATCATTAATGAATATGTTGAAGAGAACAGGTCCCAATACTGACCCCTGCGGTACCCCACTGGTCACAGCGACCCAGTTAGAGACTATACCATTTATAACCACCCTCTGCTTTCTATCACTAAGCCAGTTACTAACCCATTTACACACATTTTCCCCCAGACCAAGCATTCTCATTTTGTGTACCAACCTCTTGTGCGGCACGGTATCAAACGCTTTGGAAAAATCGAGATATACCACGTCCAATGACTCACCGTGGTCCAGCCTATAGCTTACCTCTTCATAAAAACTGATTAGATTGGTTTGACAGGAGCGATTTCTCATAAACCCATGCTGATATGGAGTTAAACAGTTATTCTCATTGAGATAATCCAGAATAACATCCCTCAGAAACCCTTCAAATATTTTACCAACAATAGAGGTTAGACTTACTGGCCTATAATTTCCAGGTTCACTTTTAGAGCCCTTTTTGAATATTGGCACCACATTTGCTATGCGCCAGTCCTGCGGAACAGACCCTGTCGCTATAGAGTCACTAAAAATAAGAAATAATGGTTTATCTATTACATTACTTAGTTCTCTTAGTACTCGTGGGTGTATGCCATCCGGACCCGGAGATTTATCTATTTTAATCTTATTTAGCCGGTTTCGCACCTCTTCTTGGGTTAGATTGGTGACCCTTAATATAGGGTTTTCATTGTTTCTTGGGATTTCACCTAGCATTTCATTTTCCACCGTGAATACCGTGGAGAAGAAGGTGTTTAATATGTTAGCTTTTTCCTCGTCATCTACAACCATTCTTTCCTCACTATTTTTTAAGGGGCCTACATTTTCAGTTTTTATTCTTTTACTATTGATATAGTTGAAGAACAGTTTGGGATTAGTTTTACTCTCCTTAGCAATGTGCTTCTCTGTTTCCTTTTTGGCAGCTTTAATTAGTTTTTTAGATAAAGTATTTTTCTCCCTATAGTTTTTTAGAGCTTCAATGGTGCCATCCTGCTTTAGTAGTGCAAATGCTTTCTTTTTACTGTTAATTGCCTGTCTTACTTCTTTGTTTAGCCACATTGGGTTTTTCCTATTTCTAGTCCTTTTATTCCCACAAGGTATAAACCGCTTACAGTGCCTATTTAGGATGTTCTTAAACATTTCCCATTTATTATCTGTATTCTTATTTCTGAGGATATTGTCCCAGTCTACCAGATTAAGGGCATCTCTAAGCTGTTCAAACTTTGCCTTCCTAAAGTTCAATGTTTTTGTGACTCCCTGACAAGTCCCCCTAGTGAAAGACAGGTGAAACTGTACAATATTGTGGTCGCTATTTCCTAGATGCCCGACCACCTGCAGATTTGTTATTCTGTCAGGTCTATTAGATAGTATTAGGTCTAAAAGTGCTGCTCCTCTGGTTGGATTCTGCACCAATTGTGAAAGATAATTTTTCTTGGTTATTAGTAGAAACCTGTTGCCTTTATGGGTTTCACAGGTTTCTGTTTCCCAGTTAATATCCGGGTAGTTAAAGTCCCCCATAACCAGGACCTCATTATGGGTTGCAGCTTCATCTATCTGCTTTAGAAGTAGACTTTCCATGCTTTCTGTTATATTTGGGGGTTTGTAACAGACCCCAATGAGAATTTTGTTACCATTTTTCCCTCCATGAATTTCAACCCATATGGACTCGACATCCTCATTCCCTTCGCTAATATCCTCCCTTAAAGTGGACTTTAGACAAGACTTTACATAGAGACAAACCCCTCCTCCTCTCCGATTTTTACGATCCTTTCTAAACAGACTGTAACCCTGTAAGTTAACTGCCCAGTCATAGCTTTCATCTAACCATGTCTCGGTTATTCCCACTATGTCAAAGTTACCTGTAGATATTTCTGCTTCTAGTTCTTCCATCTTGTTTGTCAGGCTTCTGGCGTTTGCGAGCATGCAGTTTAGAGGATTTTGTTTTGTTCCAATCTCCTCACTGTGGATTGTTTTAGAAATGTTCTTACCTCCCTTCAGAGTATGTTTTCCTGGGTCGTCTTTCTTCGAGTCTAATGTTTTTCTTCCCGTCCCCTCTTCTTCTAGTTTAACGCCCTCCTGATGAGTGTCATGTGCTGCTCCATCCTGCGTCCCCATCCTGTCATGCGCTGCTCCATCCTGCGTCCCCATCCTGTCCTGTGCTGCTCCATCCTGCGTCCCCATCCTGTCATGTGCTGCTCCATCCTGCGTCCCCATCCTGTCATGTGCTGCTCCCATCCTGCGTCCCCATCCTGTCATGCGCTGCTCCATCCTGCGTCCCCATCCGGTCATGCGCTGCTCCCATCCTGCGTCCCCATCCTGTCATGTGCTGCTCCATCCTGCGTCCCCATCCTGTCATGCGCTGCTCCCATCCTGCGTCCCCATCCTGTGATGCGCTGCTCCCATCCTGTGATGCGCTGCTCCCATCCTGCGTCCCCATCCTGTCATGTGCTGCTCCATCCTGCGTCCCCATCCTGTTATGTGCTGCTCCCATCCTGCGTCCCCATCCTTATGTGCTGCTCCATCCTGCGTCCCCATCCTTATGTGCTGCTCCATCCTGCGTCCCCATCCTTTCATGTGCTGCTCCATCCTGCGTCCCCATCCTGTTATGTGCTGCTCCCATCCTGCGTCCCCATCCTTATGTGCTGCTCCATCCTGCGTCCCCATCCTTATGTGCTGCTCCATCCTGCGTCCCCATCCTTATATGCTGCTCCATCCTGCGTCCCCATCCATTCATGTGCTGCTCCATCCTGCGTCCCCATCCTGTTATGTGCTGCTCCCATCCTGCGTCCCCATCCTTATGTGCTGCTCCCATCCTGCGTCCCCATCCTTATGTGCTGCTCCATCCTGCATCCCCATCCTTATGTGGTGCTCCATCCTGCGTCCCCATCCTTATGTGCTGCTCCATCCTGGGTCCCCATCCTTATGTGCTGCTCCATCCTGCGTCCCCATCCTTATGTGGTGCTCCATCCTGCGTCCCCATCCTTATGTGCTGCTCCATCCTGCGTCCCCAATCCTTATGTGCTGCTCCATCCTGCGTCCCCATACTGCCTCTGACCCGCTCGGCGCCGAGTGCTGGGGGGCCTGAGCAGGCGGGGACACCGGCACGCTGTGGGGGTCAGGTGCCGGTATCGCCGCCAGCTCAGGCCCCCCAACACTTCCTATACTCACCTGTCTGTCCCGTTCCAGCGCTGTGCGCCGCCATCTTCCCGGTCTCCTGGCTGTGACTGTTCAGTCAGAGGGCGGCGCCGGCGCGCATTAAGCGCGACACCGCGCCCTCTGAACTGAAGGTCACAGACCGAAGACCGGGAAGATGGCGGCGCTCAGCGATGGAGCAATGGAACGGGGACAGGTGAATATAGGCGATACTCACCCTCCTGGCGGTCCCTGCTTCTCTGTTGGAGATCGCGGTGTGCGTTCAGTGTGAACGCACACCGCGATCTCCCGGGAGCGTCACTCTGTGAGGCCCAGACTGCGCCGGCGCTTGCGCCTGCGCAGTCTATAAAGGCTTCGGACAGAGTGACGCTCCCAGCGTTATATTATAGATATTTATATTTACTAACCTACCACTTACTTCAGCCTTTTTCTTCTTCATCTTGTCAAACCTTCATGTTGATTGTATAGAGGAAGGAGAAAAGAACTATGTAGTAATGTGCACTCCTGAACTATTTGGAAAATCACAACAATATTTATTAGAGGAAAACATGAATACACATTAAAATCATTTAAAAACCACAAATCTCAGCCATCGCCATCTAAATCTTATAGCCTGCAAAATTTGAATGAGGTGCTATGTACAAGGTATCCATAATCCCAAATATTTCAGGTGTGAACATTACTATCTAGTTCTTTTCTCCTTCCTTTATGCAACCTTGATGGTTTACTACTTTATAAGCACCCATGCTTGAGATATATTATATTCGCAGTGCGCTCTGCCTATTAGTTTAAAATCTTCATGGGAATGTCCTAAAGTTGTGACTTGATCTCTGCGGTTTGCTGCACTGATCACCACACCCCTGAAAATAGAAACTGTGACATACATACAGCAAAAGGGTAAGAATGTTTTGAACCTTTGACTTTCAGGCTCCATATCTCACCATCCACTACAGCTTCAAACATGAGACTACCATCATTTTATAGACAATCATCTTGGCTATCACATACATAAATTTGCCTTGCAATTATTTGCGATATGAATAGTTGTGCAAATTCTTGTCATGTCACTGCATTGTTACTGTTTTGCTCCTGTTGCGGAAACATATTTTTCTTCCTGAATACTACAAAATACAACCTGTTCTCACATTCCCTACTAGCCCAGTGTATTATTAGGTTGATTCCCAAGTGAAAGTTTATTGGTTCGAATCGAGGAGCAGCCATGAAGAAGATTTTCCTAGAAAAAAGAAACAGCATTATCCAGCTCATTCATAGCGGTCTCTTGGCCAAGAAAATTGCAAAACTGCATCATGTGAGTGCCACGA
This sequence comes from Ranitomeya imitator, assembly GCF_032444005.1. NCBI lineage: Eukaryota > Metazoa > Chordata > Amphibia > Anura > Dendrobatidae > Ranitomeya > Ranitomeya imitator. The sequence continues at coordinate 483,825,196 of NC_091285.1, read as the reverse complement.
CAGTAGGAAGAATACAAAATGAAGTCTGTCAATCCATTCAAAAGACAAGAGGTGGACATCTAGGCAAAATATCTGAGACGGCTCATCTCAAGGTCTATCAGCTCTGGCACGACAAACACGGCAGTGGAGGTGGCTCAAATGCTTTATAATAGTGAGATCACAGGCATCCATGCAAGCATGTTACATGAGTCTGGAATGGTGGCCCAAAAGAAGGTGAAGAATCCTCGACTTTTGTATTGTTATAAGAAACGTCAACTCGAGTTTGCAAAAAAGTGGACAGTAGAAGATTGGGCACTGGTGATTTATAGTTTTGAGCCAAAAGTCAATAGATTAGGTTCTAATGGATGCAAATGGGTTTGGAAGAAACAAGGGAAAAAGGGGCTAATAGATTGAGAAATTGAAGGAGCTGTCAAGTTCGTTGGAGGAAACCTGATGATATGAGGTTGTTTCACAGCCAACGGCATTGGCTATTTGACAGGATCGATCATGAGCTATATGTGAGTATCCTACAAGATGAGTTACTTTGTACACTTGAGTACTGTGGGTATGAAAATGACGACATAATGTTCCAGTAGGACAATGACCCGAAGTATATGTTGAGATTGGCGAAAAAATGGTTCAATAACAATGAAGTAGAGGTGCTGGAATGGCCCCCACAGTCCCCAGACCTCAACCCAGTCGAACACTTGTGGGTAGAGTTGAAGAAAGAGCTGTATACATACCCAAGTTGATCAGTATGCACCAACTTTGGGAACATGTAGAAGAGACCTGAGAGCAGATTTCGGTTCATACATGCTTGTATCTGATCAAACCCATGCCCAGAAGTATTCAGGCAGTGTTGAAAGCCAAAGGTAGATTTACAAAATATGAACAGAATAATACAAATTAAAATTTTAGTAAATGCAGTTACATGACAAGAATCTGCATAACTAGTCATATGCTAAATAGTTACTAGACAAATTTATGTATAAGATATCCAAGATGATTGTCTATAAATTGATGGCAGTCTCACGTTTGAAGCTGTAATGGATGGTGAGATACGGAGCCTGAATGTCAAAAGTTCAAAATGTTGTTACTCTTTTGCTCATTGGTGTATGTGTACACATTTTCACTGCAGTATTGCAGTATATAGCATAAGCGTCATCAAAGAGAACTAAAAAATGAAGTAAAAAATAAAAAAGTTAATAAAATATAATATTTTAACCTCTATGCCTTTTAACGGCGGTAGTTAAGGATACTTAAACCACAAAATAAAACAATTATGAGTCTTGGGAGAAAGGGCGAAAAACAAATGCACAAAAATGTAAAATTGCTGGATGTTCCAGAGGTCAAGACTTTAAACTCATGATAGAGAAATTATTTTTCTCATACCCTCTCTTCCCTGTACACCTTGATTGTTTTGTATGTTTAACTTCTGAAAACTAATTAAAGAGTTAATAAAAAAAATTATTACTCCCCATAGCAGTGTGATATTTTCTTGCACCTGTACTTCAAATAATGTAACAACAAAATGAAACTATTACTGAATAAATCTATACAGTCTGTAATGCCAGCTTGTTTTCTCCGATAGTAATAACATTAGGTTCCCATGAGTTTCACTAGGAAGGCGATGTCTTGTGATCAATTACAAGCACATAGAGCGATTTAGAGCTCATATTGTAGTCCAAGGATACATATCAATCAATAAATATGATGAATACAACAGTGTACACCAGTTACTATGTTTATAGTGTCACCGAAAATAATTTTGCTTTGTATCAAGGGAAATGTTCCATGCTGTTGTATTCTATCTTGGTTCATGAATTCAGTTGCAGAAATTAGATGTTTCCTGCATTATAATAACAAGATTTACCCCATTGTTGAGGACGTGTATAGGCGTGGAAGAAAGATCTTAACTTTATCCAGTCGTGTTGGTTATGTACAGCTTGGATATTATCTCATTATTTTAGTCATTGAGTCTATTTCAAATGAATAAAAATGGCTACACATCAGCATCATCTGTAATACAATTTGTAATTTCTTATCTGAAAACTCACAATTCCTTGGTACAACGGGGGAGATTTACTGATCTTGACTACATTTTTGACAGTGTAAACTGCTGGATAAAAAAATTAATGCATCTTTAGATGTTTACATTCATTTATTGTCTGGCTGCGGTTTGTTAATTATAAACCACACTGTACTCACCTTCTCCGGTACCACCAATAAGTCTCTGCCGCTACTTCCGGTGTCTGGCCTCAGCTACAATGGTGGCATCACATTGACAGCACCAATGAGCTCAGCATCTCTGCCAGCATAGACAGAACACCCCTTTCAGAGCCGCTGAGCTCACTGACTGGCTGCTACACTGTTGACGTGCCAATGCCACACAGCGGCAGTATTGACGGAGACATGCCGGTTGTGCTGGAAAGGTGGCGTATAGCACTGTTTGCCAAGTCCGAACTTTATCTGAAAGAGTATGACCCTTTGAAAGACAGGATATGTCTTATAGTCACAGAAGACACCTTTTAGTTGACATTCCTTCCAACAATAACCCTACTACCCTTCAATGCCTTGCAGAATGCTTTTTCACAGTCTACAGGCTGCCAAAAACCAAACTACATATTTTGCAGCACCTTAAAATTCAGAGTGTACATGTCCAACAAAATCAGATATTACAGAGTAATACAAAATTCTGTAATTTTAACAACATGAGTGAAGAGCATGCTCGCAACCTTATCATCTATGAGGAAATAAGGGAGACAGGATGGGTAAACAGTGCTCACGTGCTTGTATTGTATCATCCAACCATCTTTATAATAAGGCTATACCTGTAAGGTTGCATGAACCAGTCACCAGCCAGTATCTGTGTTTTTACAGATGAGAAGTGCTACTGAATGCGTGTAGGGTGAAGAGAAAGAACCAGATTCTCAGGATAAATAAAGGAAAAGAGAACTTGAGATCTTAAAGTAGTAAGGTGATATGATAAGCCATCCTAGGTTATGTGTTTTTAGGGCACCCTTAAAACTGGACATTGGGAATCAATTGTGAGGGATGATGCATTCCAAAGAACTGGTGCAGGACAAGAAAAGTCTTGGAAACCAGAGTGGGAGATTCGAAATATGCAAGATTTGTCTTAAATCATTACCGTAATTAAGAGTAGAGGTAAAATGGTAGACAGAGATGAGTGGCAGAACTGTGGACAGTTTTGTAGACGAGACTAATAAGTTTATACTGCTTCATCAGCAGATGGTGAACCAGTGTAATGTCTGCCACACGGTGGAGTCAGGATAGATTGGAGCGGGGACAGTTTAAGAAAACTATACAGTTGCGATAGTCAAAACGAGAATAAATTGGAGCGACGGTAAGAGTTTTTGCAGTTTCAGTAGTAAGAAAAGCGGCTACTTCCATGTGTGTATGTAGAAGACTCACACGGACCTATCATCGTGGAACATGAGCAAACAAAGAAGAAAAAAGATAGACTGGTCCAGAATTATTTAACAAAATACATTTTATTATTAAAAACATAACAACTGGTGTGGGGGAAGGGGATATATATTATATGTCACAAAAAGTGTGTGCTGTAAAAACCTGGAGTGCATACAACAGAGGCATGGCTGCATATATCAGAGTAGAGTACAGCACATTATACTGCTGAGAGTTATTCTAATAAATACCCATCTCAGAGTCACAAACAATAATGCCACAGCGGTGGATAACTAAGAGGTAAAATCCCTGCATAGGAAGAAGGTGCTAAATAGCATTACTATGAAAGTGTGTCCATCAAATGTTGGTAGCAATGTGCTAGCCAAATGGAGGCAAACATTCAGAAAGGGCGTTAACTATGTAAAGTGCAGTCAAGATTCCAGAGAGGTGCGCATCCGCCCCGACTAGCGTTTCAGTCCTGCCTTCGTCAGAGAGCATGATATGTTTTTGAGGTGCAGGTGACTTGAGTGTGCAAGTGATTTGATATAGGGAGGGAAGAAAAGATCTGAGTCAAATTTAACCTCAAAATATTGGGCGTACTGCCTGGGAGTTATGGAAGCAGCAAAAACGTAAATGGAAATATCAGGGTTAGGTAGGTTACAGGAAAGATGAAACACAAGTAGTTCAGTTTTTGTAAACTCCATTTGAGATAGAGGGAGGACATATTGTTACAAACTGCACACAGACAAGCATTAGAATTTTGTAGTAGTGTGGGGTGATAGTAGGTGAAGATGTAGCAAATGACTGTAGCATGCAACTTACTAGAAATTGAGCCCCAGGTTTAGACAGCAGAAAATAGAAAACACATTTCCTACTAATTAAAACTTCCCTGGCTCCCACTTCCAGTCCACAGAAGACCACCTTTATAATCCCTATAGACGGGATAAAAGATTCACAGCAGAATCCCTATACAGCTAGGGCCATACCGAGACAACTGTGGGGCGAAAGGAGGAACCGGGCTGCCATACAAGAGCGGAGAGAGCTCGGGAGGTTTTGGCGCCATTAGACGGCTGGCGCCATCTTGCTGCGTGACCCCTTGGATGTGCCTCGCCGGGGCCGACAGCTTTCTCAGCGCCGGAATTGGGAGAGGAGCCACAAAAGGTGCCCATAAGAGGACCAGACTTACCGGCAACATCGGAGCTCTGCGCAGACCCGGGATTGCTCCGTGTGTAGTGAGGAGAGAGGGCCGCCGAGAGGCACGCAGGCGCGTGGACCCGCTCATCTGACGAGGAAACTGCTGGCCTTCGCGGTTCAGCCCTGAGGGGACCATCGGGAGTCAGAGGTCTCTCCGGGACACCGAGCGGTAGGGGGTGCGACCGCACCAGAGGACTGCGCTGGGGAGCGGGACGCCCGCCCAGCGATCCTTCCCCTGTCTGGGTCGCAGGAGTCTGGCCGCAGCGTCGGAGCTGCCTGGCTCACAGCGGAGGACCCTGCTTCAGCGCGCCACTGAGCACTGCCACAGTGAGGACTAGGGATCGGCGGTGACCGCCTCGGTGCCCTCCCCTTACCACCGCTGCAGCCGGCGACAGGTTTAGAAGAGACCGCACATCTGAACGCTGCGGAGCCAGTGTCCATCCTGCGCTCGGCCCCACCAGCTGGAAGGATCCCAGGGCAGAGGAGCGCTGATCGGGCCTACGGTGATTAGGAGAGGGGACGTGGACGGAGCACAGAGGAGGTCGGGCTCATGCTACAGGAACCGGGACATGAGGCAGGGAGGGAGACCGCGGCACAGCACAGTAGGCCTAGGTGTGTGTGGGAGTGCCGGAGGCGCGGGGGGTAGACGCTGACCACGGTGGTGACCATCCTGCTGTCTCGCTATCAGCCACCAACTCTGGGCGCAGTCTGCTCTCTGGTCGCCCCTGCTGTCTGTCACGATCCCATTATCTCACTGGACTGGAGTGGAGGGCACGGTGTGGGGCCAGCTCAGGACTTGGATGGCTCCCCCCCACTATTGGCACCAAACACAGGGCCCCCATAAGGGAATAGCCTCCTAACCACAATTAAGACTGTCTTTATTGACCCGTTCACAGGCCATAACACCTCAGGTCTAACCCCCCATTGAACCCAGGATTCCTATAGGGAAAAGGAACCTGCTGCTGAGATGTAGCAGGTTCCTTTTAACACAGACAAACATTCCCTCCAAATCCCCCCCGCAACCACCTATTAGCAATTAAAGTCTCGCAGGTGTGTATGGGCAAGACCAAAAAGCGTTCTGGACTGCCTCCAGATTCTGACCCTCTCCCTGGCAACATGGATCGTTTTCTTAATACAAATGGCCAACACAGGAACACAAGATCCAAATCCTCCACCAAGACCTCAGGTGATAGCTCTAGCACAAATGACTCACCAGCCCACCAGGGCTCCCCCGACAGAATGACCAATGAAGGGGATGATAATAACAAACTCCCAGATGATGTGTCTGTTAACGAGCTTAGTAAATTCATCAGATCTCTCCTTACTAAATCAGACTTGGAGGCTTTCGCCTGTCGTATTGAAAACTCCTACAAAAAAGAGCTACACGCTCTCAAATCAGAATTCACAACTCGAGTGGAAGAGGTAGAAAAGTCCCAGGACATTATTCTACAAGAATTACAAACCCACAGGGAGGTTATAGCTAGCCACGCTCAAAGAATGGAGGAGTTTGCGACAGGAATGGAGGACTTAGAAAACCGCAACAGACGTAACAATATTAGAATCCGCGGCCTCCCTGAATCCGTAAATCCCCCTGACTTGGACTCTACTGTACAGAAAATATTCCTTGACCTCCTCGACAGTGAGGAAGGCGGCTCAATCGAGTTCGACCGTATACACAGATCTCTGGGTCCCAAACCGACATCAGAATCGAGACCTAGGGACGTCATCTGTAGAGTTCATTACTATAGAACCAAGGAGGCCATCATGCTAGCTGCCAGGCGGAGGGGTACCATCGACTACTGTGGAACTCAAATTCTACTATTGTCCGATCTATCTATCGTTTCAGCTCAGGAGAGCATTAACGCCCCTTATTGTCTCTCCCTAAGGACAGAGACATTACTTATAGATGGGGATTTCCATTCCAGCTGATTGCCTTTAAATGCGGGAAGACGGCCATCATCCGCAATCTGGGCAACCTGGCCAACCTGCTAGGAACCTTTGAACTGCCAATGACTGACCTCCCGGACTGGCCGCGCTCGCCCCAACTACCAGAAATTCCTCCAAGATGGCTGAAAGCACAGCATTCTAAGCAGTACAAGAAAAATGGTTCCCCCTCGGACCCAACTTGAGAGGAGCCTTCTCATTGGTTTTGAACTGTGTGCGCCTTGTCGTGCACAACTTCTTAATAGCTCATAGCCCTAACTACTAGACTCTGGGATAGCGTTAGTTAATTGTTGGTTTATCTATTAATCTTACCCCCTTTCCCCCCTCCCCCCTCTATCCTCCCTCTCCCCCCTTCCCCCTTCTCTCCCCCCTCTCTCCTCTTCCCCCCTCTCTCCCCCATCCCCCCTCCCCCATCCCCTCCTGGTAGCTTCCTCTCTGGCCCGACACAAATTTGACTGATCAGTGTTGGGTCAGAGGACAGAGAAATGTGCTGCTGCATAGTTCTCTCAGTGATTGAGGAGAATGCTAACACGGCGTCCTTCCCTATCATAGCAAGCTGTTCATGTCTGGTGACTGGGCTGGCCAGTCCTTGAGCACCTTGATCTTTTTTGCCTGAAGGAACTTTGTTGTAGAGATAGATATATGAGATCAAGCACCATCCTGCTGCAGAATTTGACCACTTTTAAGATTTGGAATATAAGAGGTAGCTAATACTTCTTGATATTTTAGGCTATTGATATTGCCTTCCACCTTGCAAATGTTTTGCACACCCCCATACTGAATGTAACCCCAAATCATGATCTTTCCACCACCAAATTTAACTTTTTTCTGGGTGTATTTTGGATCCATATGAGCTCCGTTAGGTCTCCTGCATTATTTGCGGCGGCTGTGCTGTAATTCTACTGAAGATTCATCAGAGAAATCCAGCTTCTGCCACTTTTCCAGCATCCATCTGTTTAGCAGGCTGTGGGACTTTGCAAATGCCACACGGTTTTTTATTTGCCTTTTGTTTAGCGCTGGCTTCTGGGCACTAATTCGACCATGGAGGCCATTTCGAGACAGAATCCTACAAACTGTTTTAGTTGACACAGGGACTTGAGGTGACCAGGCCTGTTGGAGCTCTGCTGCAGGGCAAGAGGGGCTTGCTTTGGATTTTTTAACCAACAAACTGTCCTTCTGAGCAGTTGTCTTGCGGGGTCTGCCGGTCCTGGCCTTGTCAAACACATCTCCAGTCTCTTCAAACCCTTTTTTTAATTCTTTGTACTTGACGCTGAGACACATTAAAGGTGCCAGCCACCTCTGCAGTGGATCTGGTCTTCAGCCTCTTGATAATCCAGGCTTTGGTCGTAGGGTGGATTTTTTGGCATGTTGTCAGAGCTCAAGTTGCAGTTCAACTGAAGGTCTGGGGTGCTGGGTTTCTCTTTATACACACACACTAATTAACCAATTATTTACTGAGCACAGGTGAGGATGTAAACTAGGATTGGGTGCATTATATGACCAGGCGACAAAACTTTTGTCTTGCCAAAATCTGACCATTCTGTGTCCATTAACTGATCAATATTTCTGCATTGATGCCAATTTATTTTCTTAACCTAAACCACATTTCGGAAGGGTTTCAGCTATCAAAAGAATAATTTATACAACCAATGGATGAATTTAACGTCAGGTTATAAGCCTTTATTTACATAACATGGATAAGCGACATAACTTCTGTCAGGGAGTGTATTGCAATTTGCGGAATGGGCATTACAGTTTTCACTTCATTTAGCCGAAAAGCCATAATCAGCACTACTAGCAGTTTTATTTGACACTGTGCACATCAGTATCACAATAGAATCACCAACAAAATGGTGCTGCTCTGTTATCCAAAACTTTATCCCCCACCTTCTTTTGCAAACACCCAGAAGCAGGAGAGAAGTGATGTCAAACAGATGCGAGCAGCTCCCGCCTGCATTTACTGCAGTCATAATTTGAGCTAGCACTACACTATGTTTTCATGTGAATTTTCTGCAGTTACTCCCCCTAGTGTTTAAAAGTTGAAAATCTAAAAACTTTTAAAATATTTTTTTATATTTATTCACATGTAAGGCGCCATGGAATAAATGGCGCTATAAAAATTAATAATAATAATAGTATTTAATACCATTAATAAAATAAAAAATATATATTTTTTTCCAATTGTTGAAAATATTTTTTTTGCGACATATTCCCTTGAACTGGTTGGTGATCCACGGTGTCAAATGCTGCAGTGAGATCCAGAAGCAGAGTAGAGTAGTTACCGTTATATTTAGGGGTTGGTAGATTATTAGAGACTTTAGTACATTTTAGTAGAGTGTATTGTGTACAAAAACTTTTTGTAAATGATCAAGAGTAATCTATTGGAAAATTGCAGGGACTTTTTATTTCATCCAGCAGTATTGCATTGTTTTCTGAAAAAAGCAGTGGATGTTAGAAAAGCACATACCGTAATTTTTTTCCTTCATTAGGGCTTGTACACACATTGTGCATTTTTTTCTGAACTCTCGTACACATGCTGCTGATCTTTCATTGCAGAATTGAAAGTTTTTATCAAATCTATAGCATGCCTATTCTTTCAGCATTGTCGTAGAGTTTCTCATCCATACAAATAAATGGCAAAAAAAAAACAAGTAACAGTGCTTTATAAACGCCCTAAAAATATGGCAAAATGGTGTGTATTTTAAAGGGAACCTGTCACCCCGAAAATCGCGGGTGAGGTAAGCCCACCGGCATCAGGGGCTTATCTACAGCATTCTGTAATGCTGTAGATAAGCCCCCGATGTTACCTGAAAGAGGAGAAAAAGACGTTAGATTATACTCACCCAGGGGCGGTCCCGCTGCTAGTCAGGTTGGTTGGGCGTCTCCGGTCCGCTGCAGCGCCTCCCATCTTCATTACAAGACGTCCTCTTCTGATCTTAAGCCACGGCTCCGGCGCAGGCGTACTTTGCTCTGCCCTGTTGAGGGCAGACAAAGTACTGCAGTGCGCAGGCGCCGGGCCTCTGACCTTTCCGGCGCCTGCGCACTGCAGTACTATCCTCTGCCCTCAAGAGGGCAGAGCAAAGTACGCCTGCGCCGGAGCCGAATGCTGTAGATAAGCCCCTGATGCCGGTGGGCTTACCTCACCCGCGATTTTCGGGGTGACAGGTTCCCTTTAAGCAGTTTTTTTCCTGCCAACAATCAGATTTTTCAGCAGGATAATGTTCTGCAAACACTCCACGAGTGCACATAACCTTATGACTGAAATGAACATACAGTCTTATGCCTCATTTCTAATAACAGCTCAATGTAAATGGACTCCGTAATGAAAATGTAAAGAATCTCTGTAAGTGTATTGTATATATTATAGAGGATTTCTAATCATTCAAAATCACTCAGCAAATCCGATGGAAATCTAGATCCCATAGATAATCTTTGTTTCTTGATGGTAATGGAATTATCTGACTAGGCTGGTTATTGGAGAAGCATTAGGTCTTCTGGTTTGGTCTCTCTTTGTCCTATATCATTTACTGAACCAAATAGAACAAAACAGAATTTAATTTTTTCTTTTTATAAGATAATAAGCATTGACAGACAGATATTTGTTGGCCAGTCGCCCCCTGAATATGTGTATTTGGCTTGGGTCAAATGTACATTTTATTGCGAAAGTCTGTGCAATGTAAACTAGTACTTTGGAGCCCAAATATCACGAATTGCACAAAAATTGCATTCATTATTTTATTATTACTTTACAGCACTTGACAAAATCTGGAAAAGTCGGGTTGATGTACAAGGCGGCTGTGTGGCCAGCAACTTTTAGACTACGTTCCCACAATGAGTTTTTAGTGAGATGTTCAGGCTGTGTATTTTTGAAAAAAGGCAAGGAACCTATTTTACTTAATTGGTGGAGAAAATCTGCAACATTAAAAACTCATCAAAAGCTCATCGTGGGAACATAGCCTTTTACAGATTCATTAAGCCTTAAGTCAAAAATGGTGCAAATTATTAAGTAAATCAATTCCTGTTCATAGTAAGTGTAGATTTCGTCTGACTTCATGACAGTCTAAAAATGTGCAAAATTTATTAAGAATACAGTCTTAATAAAAGCGCTTTAATATATATATTTTTTTTTAAATACTAGAAGACGGCTAGGAAAGAACACTTTTCTGTCTATATCTACTTTAGTCTCCTCTACGTTTCATCCACTAAAACAGTGTTTCCCAAACGTCAGTCCTAACGGCCCCCAACGGGTCATGTTTCCAGGATTTCCTCATTGTTGCACAGGTGAGAGAATTACTGATGCCTTGATGATAATTCCACCACGTGGGCAGTACTAAGGAAATCCTGAAAACATGACCTATTGGGGGCCATGAGGACTGGAGATTGGGAAACAGCACACTAAAGAATGACAGTGAACAAGGCTAGGGTATGTGCAGTGGGTATGGAAAGTATTCAGACCATTTTACATTTTTCACTCTTTGTTTCATTGCAGCCATTTGATAAATTCAGAAAAGTTCATTTTTTTCTCATTAATGTACACTCTGCACCCCATCTTGACTGAAAAAAAGACAAATGTAGAAATTTTCGCAAATGTATTAAAGAAGAAAAACTGAAATATCACATGGTCATAAGTATTCAGAGCCTTTGCTCAGTATTGAGTAGAAGCACCCGTTTGAGTTAGTACAGCCATGAGTCTTCTTGGGAATGATGCAACAAGTTTTTCTCACCTGAATTTGGGGATCCTCTGCCATTCTTCCTTGCCGATCCTCTCCAGTTCCATTAGGTTGGATGGTGAACATTGATGGACAGCCATTTTCAGGTCTCTTCAGAGATGCTCAATTGGGTTTAGGTCAGGGCCCAGGCTGGGCCCATCAAGAATGGTCATAGAGTTGTTCTGAAGCTACTCATTTGTTATTTTAGCTGTGTGCTTAGGGTCATTGTCTTGTTGGAAGGTGAACCTTTGGCCAAGTCTGAGGTCCAGAGCATTCTGGAAGAAGTTTTCATCCAGGATATCTCTGTACTTAGCTACATTCATGTTTCCTTCAATGACAACCAGTCATCCTGTCCCTGCAGCTGAAAACCCCCCCATAGCATGATGCTGCCACTACCATGTTTCACTGTTGGGATTGTATTAGGCAGGTGATGAGCAGTGCCTGGTTTTCTCCACACATACCGCTTAGAATTATCACCAAAAATGTCTATCTTCATCTCATCAGACCAGAGAATCTTATTTCTCATAGTCTGGGAGTCCTTCATGTGGTTTTTAGCAAACTCTATGTGGGCTTTCATATGTTTTGCATTGATGAGAGGCTTCCGTAGGGCCACTCTACCATAAAGGCCCGACTGGTGGAGAGCTGCAGTGATAGTTGACTTTGTGGAACTTTCTCCCATCTACCTACTGCATCTCTGGAGCTCAGTCACTGTTACCTTGCGGTTCTTCTTTACTTCTCTCACTAAGGATCTTCTCTCACGATTGCTCAGTTTGGCTGGACCACCAGGTCTAGGAAGACTTCTAGTGGTCTCAAACTTTTCCATTTAAGGATTATGGAGGCCACTGTGTTCTTAGGAACCTTGAGTACTGCAGAAATTCTGTTGCAACCTTAGCCAGATATGTGCTTTCCACAATTCTGTCTGTGATCTCCTTGGCCAGTTCCTTTGCCCTCATGAATTTCATTTGGTCTGACATGCACTGTGAGCTGTGAGATCTTATATAGACAGGTGTGTGCCTTTCCAAATCAAGTCCTATCAGTTTAATTAAACACAGCTGTAAAAATGACAATGACATGATTTCCTATTTTGAAAACATTTATTTTACAAACACAACACAAAAAATTGGACCTAATTATAAAAATTATAAAATCATAGCTGCTAGAAGCTAAAGATTAGGCATCCCAAAAAAAGGACATTGGTAGATAATGGATTAAGGAGGATCACAAGGAAATGGACAGAATGTGACTTAAATATGAATGTCTGAGCAAAGGGTCTAAATACTTATGAACATGTGATATTTCAGTTTTTCTTTTTTAACCCCTTAATCCCATTTGACATACTATCCCGTCAAGGTGACCTGGGAGTTAATTCCCAGGGACAGGATAGTATGTCATAGAGATCGGCCGCGCTCACGGGGGGAGCGCGGCCGAGCGTGGCTGGGTGTCAGCTGACTATCGCAGCTGACATTCCGGCACTATGTGCCAGGAGGGGTCACGGACCACCCCCGGCACATTAACCCCCGGCACACTGCGATCAAACATGATCCTGCGCGCTTCCCTGAGACCCTCGGAGCAACGCGATGTGATCGCGTTGCTCTGAGGGTCTCCTACCTTTTTCTCCCTGCAGGCCCCGGATCCAAAATGGCCGCGGAGCTGCATCCGGGTCTTACTGTGCTGTGCACGTAAGATCGCTGATCTGACACAGTACGCAGCAAAGTGTCAGATCAGCGATCTGTCACTTTACTCTGATGTGTCCCCCCCTGGGGCAAAGTAAAAAAGTTAAAAAAAAATATTCAGATGTGTAAAAAAAAAAAAAAATCTAAATAAATTTAAAAAAATATTGTTCCAATAAATACATTCCTTTATCTAAATAAAAAAAAACAATAAAAGTACACATTTAGTATCGCCGCCTCCGTAACGACCCGACCTATAAAACTCCCACTAGTTAACCCCTTCAGTGAACACCGTAAAAAAAATTAAAATAAACAACCCTTTATTATCATACCGCCGAACAAAAAGTGGAATAGCACTCGTTCAAAAAGACAGATATATTTACCGCTGAAAACGTCATCTTGTCCCACAAAAAAAGGAGCTGCCATACAGCATCATCAGTGAAAAATTAAAAAAGTTATAGTCCTCAGAATAAAGCAAAGCAAAAATAATTCTTTTTTCTATAAAAAAAAATCTAAATGAGGTATCGCTGTAAACGTACTGACCCGAAGAATAAAGCTGCTTTATCCATTTTACCAAACGCGGAATGGTATAAACGGCCCCCCCAAAAGAAATTCATGAATATCTGGTTTTTGGTCATACTGCCTCACAAAAATCGGAATAAAAAGCGATCAAAAAATGTCACGTGCTTGAAAATGTCACCAATAAAAACGCCAACTCATCCCACAAAAAACAAGACCTCAAATGACTCTGTGGACCAAAATATGGAAAAATTATAGCTCTCAAAATGTGGTAATGCAAAAAATATTTTGCCAATCATAAAAATCAGCTAAAAAACCCGCTAAAGAAAGTAAATCAAACCCCCCTTCACCACCCCCTTATTTAGGGAAAAATAACAAAATTAAAAAAATGTATTTCCATTTTCCCATTAGGGCTAGGGTTAGGGCTAGGGATAGGGCTAGGGTTAGGGTTGTGGCTAGGGTTGGGGCTAGGGTTAGGGTTGGGGCTTGGGTTAGGGTTGGGGCTAGGGTTAGGGTTAGGATTACATTTACGGTTGGGATTAGGGTTAGGGGTGTGTCAGGGTTAGGGGTGTGGTTAGGGTTATGGTTGGGATTAGGGTTAGGGGTGTGTTGGAGTTGGGGGTGTGGTTACGGTTGGGGTTAAGGGTGTGGTTGGGATTAGGGGTGTGTTTGGGTTAGGATTCAGTTAGAATTGGGGGTTTCCATTGTTTAGGCACATCAGAGCTCTCCAAACGTGATATGGCGTCCGATCTCAATTCCAGACAATTCTGCGTTGAAAAAGGAAAACAGTGCTTCTTCTCTTGCAAGCTCTCCTGTGCGCCCAAACAGGGGTTTACCTTAACATATGGGGTAGCAGAGTACTCAGGACAAATTGGACAACAACTTCTGGGGTTCAATTTCTCTTGTTACCCTTGGGAAAATAAAAATTTGGGGGGCTAAAAAACATTTTTGTGGGACAAAAATGATTTTTTATTTTCACGGCTCTGCGTTATAAACTGTAGTGAAATACTTGGGGGTTCAAAGTTCTCACAACACATCTAGATAAGTTCCTTGGGGTCTATGTTCCAATATGGGGTCACATGTGGGGGGTCTACTTTCCAAAATGGTGTCATTTGTGGGGGGATTCAATGTTTAGGCACATCAGGGGCTCTCCAAACGCAACATGACGTCCCATCTCAATTCCAGTCAATTTTGCATTGAAAAGTCAAACTGCGCTCCTTTCCTTCCGAGCTCTGCCATGCATCCAAACAGTTGTTTACCCTCACATATGGGGAATCAGCATACTCAGGACAAATTGCACAACAACTTTTGGGGTGCATTTTTTTCTGGTACCCTTGGGAAAATAAAAAATTGGGGGCAAAAAGTTCATTTTTGTGAAAAAAATATTATTTTTTATTTTTACGGCCCTACTTTATAAACTTCTGTGAAGCACTTGGTGGGTCAAAGTGCCCACCACACATCTAGATAAGTTCCTTAGGGGGTCTACTTCCAAAATGGTGTCACTTGTAGGGGGTTTCAATGTTTAGGCACATCAGGGGCTCCCCAACGCAACATGGCGTCCCATCTCAATTCCAGCCAATTTTGCATTGAAAAGTCAAACGGCGCTCCTTCCCTTCCGAGCCCTGCCATGCACCCAAACAGTGGTTTTCCCCCACATTTGGGGTATCAGCGTACTCTGGACAAATTGCACAACAATGTTTGGGGTCCATTTTCTCCTGTTACCCTTGGTAAAATAAAACAAATTGGAGCTGAAGTAAATTTTTTGTGACCTTTCCGGCACCTGCGCACTGCAGTACTTTGTTCTGCCCTCAACAGGGCAGACAAAGTACGCCTGCGCCGGAGCCGTGGCTGAAGATCAGAAGAGGACGTCTTGGAATGAAGATGGGAGGCGCCGCAGTGGACCAGAGACGCCCATCCGACCGGACCAGCAGCGGGACCGCCCCTGGGTGAGTATAATCTAACGTCTTTTTCTCCTCTTTCAGGTAACATCGGGGGCTTATCTAGAGCATTACAGAATGCTGTAGATAAGCCCCTGATGCCGGTGGGCTTACCTCACCCGCGATTTTCAGGGTGACAGGTTCCCTTTAAGAAAGTTAAAGTGAGGTCTTATCTTTCCTAGTTGAATATCTGTACTGTAGCCTTGCAGCGCTGTGGTCCTGGATTCAAATCTCATCAAGGACAACATCTGCAAGGAGTTTCTATGTTCTCCCCGTTTTTGTGTGGGTTTCCTCCGGGTTCTCTGGTTTCCTCCCACACTCCAAAGACATACTGATAGGGAATCTAGATTGTGAGCCCCAATGGGGACAGTGACGATACTGTCTGTAAAATGCTGTGGAATTAATGGCGGTATATACTGTAAGTGAATAAATATCTGTGTGCAGAATTATTATGCAACTAAATTAAAAATGTCAATTTTTCCATCTCAGTTGTTTGTTGCCATCTGATAAAGTGAGAATAATATCCAAAATTGCATTTAAAAAAATATATCAGTGACCAACATAGCCCCCCCTTCTTTTTAAGCCTTCTATCTACTATATAATTGTCTAAGGGTCCGTCTTTCTGTCTGTCTGTCCTTCTGTCTGTCACGGATATTCATTGGTCGCGGCCCCTGTCTGTCAAGGAAATCCAAGTCGCTGATTGGTCGCGGAAAAAAAGCCACGACCAATCAGCGACGGGCACAGTCCGGAAGAAAATGGCCGCTCCTTACTCCCCGCAGTCACTGCCCGGCGCCCGCATACTCCCCTCCAGCCACCGCTAACACAGGGTTAATGCCGGCGGTAACGGACAGCATTATGCCGCGGGTAACGCATTCAGTTACCGCCGCTATTAACCCTGTGTGTCCCCAACTTTTTACTATTGATGCTGCCTATGCGGCATCAATAGTAAAAAATCTAATGTTAAAAATAATTAAAAAATAAAAAATCATTATATACTCACCTTCCGGATTCAGCCCAGGCCTATCCCGCTGCTCGTGATGCTCGGGTACATGCATTGCATACCACTACATCATCATCTCGCGAGACCGCAATGCATGGACCCGAGCATCGCGAGCAGCCACATTGGCGTGGCATTTAAATCCTGCTTCGCTGATTGCAGGCGCGCGCGACCAATCAGCGACATTGTCGCGGTATTTAAATCCCGCTTCACTGATTGGTAGCGCCCAGCCGGCGCGTGCTACCAATCAGCGACATTGGCGTGGGATTTAAATTCCGCTTCACTGATTGGTAGCGCCCAGCCGGCGCGCGCGACCAATCAGCGACATTGGCGCAGGATTTAAATCCCGCTTCGCTGATTGTTAGCGCCCAGTCACGTAGTATATTGCACAGTGACGTAGCATATTGCCCAGTCACGTAGCAATATACTACGTGACTGGGCAATATACTACGTGGCTGGGCAATATACTACGTGGCTTGGCAATATACTACATGGCTGGGCAATATACTACGTGGCTGGGCAATATACTACGTGGCTGGGCAATATACTACGTGACTGGGCAATATACTACGTGGTTGGGCAATATACTACGTGGCTGGGCAATATACTACGTGGACATGCATATTCTAGAATACCCGATGCGTTAGAATCGGGCCACCATCTTGTATATTATAATTATGGCTGGACCTTACACAACAGAAATAGAGGAGAACAGAACCAATACATATAAATGTGCACACCAGAGATGAAAAATACACACAAAACTACTTTATTGTCATGTAAAGCACAAACATGATTAAAAAACATTTAAAAATCAACAATGACAACACCCCCATCTCTAAATAAGCTAATGTAAACAACGCCCTTATACCATAATTTGCAACAAATAGTTCCCGCCCTGTGAAGTAGCATATGTACATGCAAGGCAATCAACACGTGACAGCAATAAAGAGTAGCAGGACAAGTAATCAGCAATGAAAATACATATAAATGTATGCTCAGTATGTTCTAGAGAGTCAGTGCCAAAACCACTCCTATGTAGTCTGTTTTGTTTGATGAATCCTGTCATAAATCACACTCTGTGAGTATCTCCAGGCTCTTTATTCACATCATGTCTCAACCTCCATTACATGAATTCTGAGTACAACAACATCCAACAAGTTCCAAAACAAAGAATATAGAACACACATAAAAGTAGTGAGACCCCTAGAGGCCACATGAACATATAACATATTGCTACATCCTTTCTCTTTTAACTGGAGGAACAATAAAAGATACTAAACTAATGTATACTATGACAAAGTTAGAAATTAACCTAGTACGTCCAGTTAGATATAATCTTTGAGGTGCGCCGGCTTTTTGCTAATTCTGCCAGCTCTGTTAATATAAGATGTGTCACTTTCTACATCTGGTACTTCTGGTAGTTCTTCTGATATTGTCTGTCTCTGGCCAGAGTCCTCACCCTGATGGTCAGCTGTCACTGTTGGTGCCTGACTTGTACTTGCTGCCTCGTTGTCTTGGGTGTCTGGATACTGTTCAAAAGGCCATGAATCATCTCTTTCTTGCGTTTTCCTCAAATATCTTCGATTCCTCCTTAGTCTTCTTCCGTCGTCTGTTAGAATTTCGTAAGACTGAGGTCCCAGTTTCTGGACAACCTTTGCCTTTTGCCAGTGTTTGTCAAATGTGGTGCTTGGCTGCAGCCGAATGTTGTCATTTCTCTGGAGCTCAGGCAGATCCTTTGCAGATTTATTGTAATAGAAAGCTTGTCTAGCTTGATTCTTCTGTAATTTAGCTTCGATGTTTCCCAGCAGCTTTGGCTCTAACAGATGACACGCAGTTGGTACTAGTGTCTTTGTACGCCTACTCATGAGCCTCTGTGCCGGACTGCTGTCTAGGCCTTGGGTGGGTGTTTTTCTATGATCCAGTATAGACAGATATACATCAGCACCCGCCTGGTTTGCTTTCTGCATGAGTCTTTTGGCCGTTTTTACTGCTGACTCTGCTTTCCCATTACTCTGAGGATATCTTGAAGAAGACGTCTGGTGTTCAAATTCCCATTTCTTACTGAAAGTTTTGAATTCTTCCGACGTAAACTGTGCCGCATTGTCAGAGAAAACAATATCTGGAATGCCATACCTGGCAAAATGGGCCTTGAGTTTTTTAATCACTGTTCTCGCCCTTGTGTCCTGCACCAAATCAACCTCCCAGAAGTTAGAGAAATAGTCCACTGTAATCAGGTATTCTTTGTCATTCCATGTGAACAAGTCTGTTCCTATTTTTGACCAAGGCTTATGTGGAATTTCATGAGGTTGCAATGTCTCCTTTGGTTGCTTATCATTGCAGGATGCACATATTTCACATTGTGCTATGTAATTTTTTATGTGGTCATTCATTCCTGGCCAATAAACTGATTCTCGTGCACGACGTAGGCATCCTTCCATGCCTAAGTGAGAAGAGTGCAATGTCTTCAATATGCCTCTTCTGAGAACTTCAGGTATAACAGCCCTGTCTCCTTTAAAGATGATTCCTTGCTGCACTGACAATTCATCTCTCATGTGGAAGAATGGTGAGACTTCCCTCGGAGCATGCTGCTTGTATTTTGGCCAGCCCTGCAAGATGACAGTCTTTAAACTCTGGAGACTTTTATCCTTCTCTGTAAAAGTCTGGATTTGCTTGACCTTTTCTTTTGACACTGCAAGGTAGTTACACATATTGATGGTTTCAATGTCTTCCTCCTCATCATTTGTGATAGGAAGGTAAGCTCTGCTTAGCGTATCTGCAATCAGTAAGTCTCTTCCTGGACAGTACCCGATGTCAACATCATATTTCTGAAGTCGCAACAGCATGCGCTGTAGTCTCTTTGGGGCATTTAGTAATGGTTTCTTTGTAATGCTCTCCAATGGTTTGTGATCCGACTGCACTGTTACCCGTCGACCGTAGGTGTACTGGTGAAACTTCTCCATCCCAAATACCACAGCCAGTAGTTCCTTCTCAATCTGCGCATATCCCTGCTCTGTTGTTGTAAGGGCTCTGCTTGCAAATGTAATTGGCTGTTTGTTCTGCATTAATGTGGCTCCAAGGCCTTTTTCCGAAGCATCACATTGTACCACCACTTCTCGATCTGGATCAAAATACTTTAGGGTTGCTGTATCTGCAATGGCATTCTTTACTGCTCGGAAAGCAGTCTCCTGGCTTTCTGTCCATTCCCAGCGCACATCTTTGTGGGTTAGCTGTCTCAGTGGCTCACACATGTCTGACAGATGTCTGCAAAATTTTGAGAGATAATTCACCATGCCCAAAAATCGTTGTACTCCAGAAACATCAGTAGGGGTAGGCAAATCTTTTCAGGATCCACTTTGACCCCAGTTGAAGTCAGTCGATGACCAATATAGGCCACTTCTGTCATTTTCAATTTGAATTTGTCCAAATTCAGCTTTATGTTTTTTTCTCTGCATCTGTCCAAAAATTGTATCATCTTCTGATCGTGATCCTTGATTGCAGATTCCATATTTTCACCTTCTCCCACTACTAGGATATCATCCGCTATTGTCTTCACTCCAGTAAGTCCTTCCAAAGCCTGCATCAATTTCTGCTGGAATATCTCTGGAGCAGGTTTTAGTCCCATGGGCATTTTCAGCCATTTAAAGCGTCCAAATGGTGAAGAAAATGTTGTCAATAAACTTGAATCTTCAGTCAGGGCCACATGCCAGAATCCAATTTTAACATCACATACAGAAAATATTTTAGCCTTTGATAAATCTGGTAGAACATCATCTAATGTTGGCATTGGGTAATGATTTCGTTTCAGCGCCTTGTTGAGTGGCTTAGGATCAATACATATTCTTAACTTGCCCGATGGTTTCTGCACTATGACCAAACTGCTGATCCAATCTGTGCTCTTATGGACTGGTGCTATCATGCCTCTTCTCTGTAGATCTTGCAGTTCTACTTTCAGCGGTTGCATTAAAGCTACAGGCACTCTTCTTGTAGGTAATCTGGTGGGCTGCACTGTGTTGTCAATTTCTAGCCTATATTTACCTTCAAAGCATCCATCACCTTCAAATACATCAGCATACTCTGCTTTTGTTTTCTGCATGTCCAAGTTGTGCTCTGCATTTAGTTTTGGATTTTGTATATCCTGGGCAACTTCAACAGACATAATGTTCTGAGACTGTACTTTTATTAAGTCCATTGCCTGAACTGCTTTTACTCCCAGTAATGGTACATGGTTACCACCCCGTAACACGGTAAATTCAACTCTGTAACTCTTTCTGTTACATGGGTTTCGTATTTTTAGCTTACATGTCCCCATTGGTTTCAGAACACTTTTGTTGTACATCAACAGTACCTTGTCAGTTGGCTCAATAGAAACCTGTTTGTTTAGCAGATCAAATGAAATTACATTGCAGCTTGCTCCACAATCCAGCTGAAATCTAATGGGCTTCTCATCCAACAAGAATGTTGCATAAAGCTGCTTGGCATCCTTCACTACTGACTGCCCGACTACATTGACTTTCTCTGTTGTAGACTGCATTTGTAGCCATGTAATGTCCTCTGCACTGTCAGTGTCCGGTGTCACAGTGTGGAGCTGTCTGTACTGTTTGCCTCTTCCTTGCCTGCAGACAGCAGAGGAATGATTCTTCTTGCCACATGACCTGCAGGTTTCCCCATATGCTGGACACTTGGTTTTGTCTCTCTCATGTCTTTTCCCACAATACTTGCAGTGGACAGTGTTTATAGGGTAGTCTGGTCCTGTCTTTCCTTTCATAGATACTGCATGTACCTTGTCATCATCATTCTCACTGGTGCCTGCCATCATCTTCAGGCTGTGCTTTGTGAGCTCAGCAGCCCTGCAGATTTGCATACATTTCTCTAAAGTCATGCCTTCCTCTCTCAGTAATCTTTCTTTGAGATGACTGTCCTTTATGCCACACACCATTCTGTCCTTGATTAGACTGTCCCTGATCTCTCCAAAGCCACATGTTTCTGCAAGTCTCCTCAGCTCTGTCAGATATCTATCCACATTTTCACCATCCTCCTGATGTCTTGTGAAAAACTTATATCTTTCCACTGTCTCATTCTTCTTTGGGTCACAGTGTTTATCAAATGCCTGCACAATGTCTGCTAGGAGGAGGTTGTCTGTGTCTGGGAGCAAGGTGTGGGCTAATTCTCTGCCATTTTCCCCAATTAGGTAATAAAACAGCTTTACTTTCCATTTGTCATCAGTGGGGCCCACAGTCAGATCCACATACAGTGTAAACTCTTCCTTCCAATGTCTCCAAGTCTGGGACAGATTACATGAAGTGACATCCAGTCTCTGAGGGGGCTTCAGACCAGTCTCCATTTTTCTGTACTGTCAGGGAATCTGTACTTACAGTTGCAGTGATCTGTGCAGTTCCAGCCTCATATAAGCTCTAAGAATTTGCAGGTTCTGTGCCCGGCTGCCACCATGTTTTGTTTGATGAATCCTGTCATAAATCACACTCTGTGAGTATCTCCAGGCTCTTTATTCACATCATGTCTCAACCTCCATTACATGAATTCCGAGTACAACAACATCCAACAAGTTCCAAAACAAAGAATATAGAACACACATAAAAGTAGTGAGACCCCTAGAGGCCACATGAACATATAACATATTGCTACATAGTCAACGGGACCAGACAGACAGACAGTAAGTGAGCGTCCCCACGAAGAAACAGTTAGCATCAAATCTGCTGACAAAAGGTCCTGTGAAATGGTCAGGGGTTGAAAAACAAAACCACCAGGTTGTCCAAATGTTTGCAACATAGCCCACCAAGGGATAAGAAAGAGGGGGGCACAAAAAATCTGAGGCAGTAAAAAATGGAGCATTAAAAGCAATAAATGCAAATACTACCCAAAGAGTCTGCTGTGCCAAAAGGTGTCTGGAGTGATCCAATGGGGGAAACCGAGTCGGACCCTGTGCACCCCTGATATCATGGGGCTACTGTGACAGAGAGGTTCCAGAGAACCGCAGCGCTCTGGGCCTCATTCACACACGATGAACAGAAGCTCTTCTCCTGAATTCTGACCTGGCTGTCTTGTGCCAGCAGGGCAGGAGTTAAACCTTGTTGCTGAAGTTGCTGAGAGCTGGTCTCTCAGCTGAATTGGTTTTTGCAATCTCCTCTCCTATATAAACTCAGCTTTGACTACAACTGTTGTCAGTGATCAGTTCTGCGGCCTAGCTTGAAGTGGGAAGGAGCGTGGCATTTGGAGCTTGGAGGTTTATCTACAGAGATTGATGTCTGCTGTTTTGGTTGCATGTTAAACCTGTTTTCCTTCCTAGTATTTTCCCCCATCTTCCCTTCTCTGTGTTTCCTCTGTGGCTGTGTGAGCATTTGGTGAGTTTGAGATTTTAGTTACCTTGTCTGCATACCCTGTTTACTTGTCATATTAATACACTGGTGCAGTTCTCCTCCCTGGGGGGGAGAGGGGGCCACTGATAGGGCCTGCACAGGAGACAGGGATACACTGGCGGCTCAGGCCTCCTAATCATTATAGGTACCCCTGAAATAAGGGAAACCCAGGGCCCCTTTATAGTGGCAGGGACAGATGCGGGTTCCAGTACGCCGTCCTGCCCCTTTATCGCCATAAACGACGTGACACCTGAGAGGTTGAAGGCTGTAAATGCAATGGGACCCTGGATGGCTGGCGTGAGGGGATGGGGCATAGGAGCAGGAGAACTCCACGCATATCGCTGTGATGCAGCTTCGTCAGGGGAAAGTGCTGAAACATGACAAACACAGTCTTTAAATAAGGATAAGGAAAATGAAGAGTAATCAGTTACCGGTGTGTAGAGTCTGCCCATCCAGCCCGTGTAGGAGAAAAAAAAACAGCAGCAGAAGGCGGGGTAAAGTGTCCTGCACACGTGTGTTGAAATAATCAGTAAAAGGCCCAGTGACATCACAGATGGGCATGCATGCATGGAGAAGAAAGACCGTCCAGTAGTCCACTGGCATAAAACCTCATATGTCACGCAAACGCTGTGCGCGGCTGCGGCACTGAAAATCATCACCTGCGTGCATGCGCGATGGCCAAGAGCTGGGAAAGATAATCCCAGCGTGTAGCCTGCTGTACAGCAAAGCGCTGGTAGCTATGACAACAAAACAAGGGAAGACACAGAGAGGCCAGGCATAAGATGAGAATAAAGGTGCTCCAGATCAGTGGCGTATCCAGGGGGGGGCAGCCGGGGCATGTGCCCCGGGCGCAGCCGACAGGGGGGCGCCAGCGGGCCGCCTGATGATGTGGCGGTCCAAGGAGGCTCCCCGTCGGCGGCATTCTGCTGCCCCCACAGTCTGAGATAATCCCGTTCTCTGAGCCGGCTGTCAAATTGACAGCCGGCTCAGAGAAAGTGCTGGGCGCCGTAGTCAAATCCCAAGGTGTACAGCGACGCCGCGGCTGTGCCGCCGCTGTCGCTAGTACCCTTGACTTGCCTGGCTGTTGTGAACTGTGATCCCTTCTGACGACCGCTGAGGTGCCGCTGACCGCTGCTGGCACTTCCGCATCAGTGAAGCGCCAGCAGCGGTGACGTCACTCTCTCTTCACACAGACACAGCAGGGCAGGGGAAGCATAGGCTGCTGCTTTGCGGTGTTGGACGGTGGTAAGTGTGCTCCAGCTCCAGACCGCGGGGACCGGCTGGGTAATGGAGCTGAAGACACCTACCGTCCGAACCTAGATTAGAATCTGATAACATTTGATATTTAAGGGGGCTGGTTGGGTTGGGGGGTTGGTCGGCTATATGGAGCCTGCAGCCAGGATAGGGAGGGAGCAGGGGCAATGGTCGGTAGTAAATTGTGTGTGTGTATATAGAGGTGAGAGGTGCTGTGTGTGTGTTGTGCCTGTGTGTATATAAGTGAGAGGTGCTGTGTGTGTGTGTTGTGCCTGTGTGTATATAAGTGAGAGGTGCTGTGTGTGTGTTGTGTGTGTATATAAGTGAGAGCCAGATCATAGAGCAATCTAGAGTAAGGAGGATCCAATTGCAACCAGGTAATGACACATAGATCTCTGCTGTGAATCAGGGACAAAAAATATTGGCAATTGTAAACCAAGGAGGTAAAAATAAAAAGGGGAGGAAATAAAAAATGTGTGATGTTAATACTTATTTAAAAGGTCTTGAATAGATGAGCATATGGATTACAAGAAGTGAAAGGCAGAGGTATATATTAGTGATATGAGAAAAATTTACCAAAAAAGCAAAAAATATATATAAGGACAAAAAAAAGAAACGTTCTAGAGAAAAATCCAAGATGAATATGTTGGATGCCCTGATGAAAAGGACAGACCACCTGATCCATAGTATGAAATAGTAAAGAGCCTGAGAAACTAACTAGCCCTGAAGATAGAAAAATAAGCCTACCTTGCCTCAGAGAAATTCCCCAAAGGAAAAGGCAGCCCCCCACATATAATGACTGTGAGTAAAGATGAAATACAAACACAGAGATTAAATAGATTTAGCAAAGTGAGGCCCGACTTACTGAATAGACCGAGGATAGGAAAGATAGCTTTGCGGTCAACACAAAAACCTACAAACAACCATGCAGAGGGGCAAAAAGACCCTCCGCACCGACTAACGGTACGGAGGTGCTCCCTCTGCGTCTCAGAGCTTCCAGCAAGCAAGAAAAACCAATATAGCAAGCTGGACAGAAAATATAGCAAACAAAAAAACATAAGCAGAACTTAGCTATGCAGGATAGACAGGCCACAGGAACGATCCAGGAGGAAGCAAGACCAATACTAGAACATTGACTGGAGGCCAGGATCAAAGCACCAGGTGGAGTTAAATAGAGCAGCACCTAACGACTTAACCTCATCACCTGAGGAAGGAAACTCAGAAGCCGCAGTACCACTCTCATCCACCAAAGGAAGCTTATAGACAGAACCAGCCGCAGTACCACTCACGACCACAGGAGGGAGCTTGGCCACAGAATTCACAACAGTACCTCCCCCTTGAGGAGGGGTCACCGAACCCTCACCAGAGCCCCCAGGCCGACCAGGATGAGCCACATGAAAGGCACGAACCAGATCGGCAGCATGGACATCAGAGGCAAAGACCCAGGAATTATCTTCCTGACCATAACCCTTCCACTTAACCAAATACTGGAGTTTCCGTCTCGAAACACGAGAATCCAAAATCTTCTCCACAATATACTCCAATTCCCCTTCAACCAAAACTGGAGCAGGAGGATCAATAGATGGAACCACAGGTGCCAAGTATCTCCGCAACAATGACCTATGGAACACGTTATGGATGGAAAAAGAAGCTGGAAGAGTCAAACGAAAAGACACAGGATTAAGAACCTCAGAAATCCTATATGGACCAATGAAACGAGGCTTAAATTTAGGAGAGGAAACCTTCATAGGAATATAACGAGATGACAACCAAACCAAATCCCCAACACGAAGTCGGGGACCCACACAGCGCCTGCGGTTAGCGAAACGTTGCGCCTTCTCCTGGGACAAAGTCAGATTGTCCACTACATGAGTCCAAATCTGCTGCAACCTATCCACCACAGCATCCACACCAGGACAGTCCGAAGACTCAACCTGCCCTGAAGAGAAACGAGGGTGGAACCCAGAATTGCAGAAAAACGGCGAAACCAAAGTAGCCGAGCTGGCCCGATTATTAAGGGCGAACTCAGCCAAAGGCAAAAAGTACACCCAATCATCTTGATCAGCAGAAACAAAACATCTCAGATATGTTTCCAAGGTCTGATTGGTTCGTTCAGTCTGGCCATTTGTCTGAGGATGGAAAGCCGAGGAAAAAGACAAATCAATGCCCATCCTAGCACAAAACGCTCGCCAAAACCTCGAAACAAACTGGGAACCTCTGTCAGAAACGATGTTCTCTGGAATGCCATGTAAACGAACCACATGCTGGAAAAACAACGGCACCAAATCAGAGGAGGAAGGCAATTTAGACAAGGGCACCAAATGGACCATCTTAGAGAAGCGATCACAAACCACCCAAATGACCGACATTCTTTGAGAGACGGGGAGATCCGAAATAAAATCCATAGAGATATGTGTCCAAGGCCTCTTCGGGACCGGCAAGGGCAAAAGCAACCCACTGGCACGTGAACAGCAGGGCTTAGCCCGAGCACAAATCCCACAGGACTGCACAAAAGAACGCACATCCCGCGACAGAGACGGCCACCAAAAGGATCTAGCCACCAAATCTCTAGTACCAAAGATTCCAGGATGACCAGCCAACACCGAACAATGAACCTCAGAGATAACTTTATTCGTCCACCTATCAGAGACAAACAGTTTCTCCGCTGGGCAACGGTCAGGTCTATTAGCCTGAAATTTTTGCAGCACCCGCCGCAAATCAGGGGAGATGGCAGACAAAATTACCCCCTCTTTGAGAATACCCGCCGGCTCAGACAAACCCGGAGAATCGGGCACAAAACTCCTAGACAGGGCATCCGCCTTCACATTTTTAGAGCCCGGAAGGTACGAAACCATAAAGTCAAAACGGGAGAAAAACAGCGACCAACGAGCCTGTCTAGGATTCAACCATTTGGCAGACTCGAGATAAGTCAAGTTTTTGTGATCAGTCAAGACCACCACGCGATGCTTAGCTCCTTCAAGCCAATGACGCCACTCCTCGAATGCCCACTTCATGGCTAGCAACTCTCGATTGCCAACATCATAATTTCGCTCAGCAGGCGAAAATTTCCTGGAAAAGAAGGCGCATGGTTTCATCACCGAGCAATCAGAACTTCTCTGCGACAAAACAGCTCCTGCTCCAATTTCGGAAGCATCAACCTCGACCTGGAACGGAAGCGAATCATCTGGTTGGCACAACACAGGGGCAGAAGAAAAACGACGCTTCAACTCCTGAAAAGCTTCCACAGCAGCAGAAGACCAATTGACCACATCAGCACCCTTCTTGGTTAAATCAGTCAACGGTCTAGCAATGCTAGAAAAATTAGCGATGAAGCGACGATAAAAATTAGCAAAGCCCAGGAACTTCTGCAGACTCTTCAAAGATGTTGGCTGAGTCCAATCATAAATGGCCTGAACTTTAACAGGGTCCATCTCGATAATAGAAGGAGAAAAAATGAACCCCAAAAATGAAATCTTCTGAACACCAAAGAGACACTTTGACCCCTTCACAAACAAAGAATTAGCACGCAGGACCTGGAACACTATTCTGACCTGCTTCACATGAGACTCCCAATCATCCGAGAAGACCAAAATATCATCCAAGTATACAATCAGGAATTTATCCAGGTACTCTCGGAAGATGTCATGCATAAAGGACTGAAACACTGATGGAGCATTAGAAAGTCCGAATGGCATAACCAGGTACTCAAAATGGCCTTCGGGCGTATTAAATGCTGTTTTCCATTCATCGCCCCGTTTAATACGCACAAGATTATACGCACCACGAAGATCTATCTTGGTGAACCAACTAGCCCCCTTAATCCGAGCAAACAAATCAGACAGCAGCGGCAAGGGGTACTGAAATTTGACCGTAATTTTATTTAGAAGGCGGAAATCAATACAAGGTCTCAGCGAACCATCCTTCTTGGCCACAAAAAAGAACCCTGCTCCCAATGGCGACGATGAATGGCGAATATGACCCTTCTCCAAAGACTCCTTCACGTTACTCCGCATAGCGGCGTGCTCAGGTACAGATAAATTAAACAGTTGACCCTTAGGAAAGTTACTACCAGGAATCAAATCGATAGCACAATCACAATCCCTATGCGGAGGTAGGGCATTGGACTTGGGCTCATCGAATACATCCCGGTAATCAGACAAGAACTCTGGGACCTCAGAAGGGGTGGATGATGAGATAGAGATGGAACATCACCATGCACCCCCTGACAACCCCAGCTGGACACAGACATTGATTTCCAATCTAATACTGGGTTATGGACTTGTAGCCATGGCAACCCCAACACGACCACATCATGCAGATTATGCAACACCAGAAAGCGAATATCCTCCTGGTGCGCAGGAGCCATGCACATGGTCAGCTGGGTCCAATACTGAGGCTTATTCTTGGCCAAAGGCGTAGCATCAATTCCTCTCAATGGAATAGGACACTGCAAGGGCTCCAAGACAAACCCACAGCGCCTAGCAAACTCCAAGTCCATCAAATTCAGGGCAGCGCCTGAATCCACAAATGCCATGACAGAATAGGAAGACAAAGAGCAGATCAAAGTAACGGACAAAAGACATTTCGACTGTACCGTACCAATTGTGGCAGACCTAGCGAACCGCTTAGTGCGCTTAGGACAATCGGAGATAGCATGAGTGGAATCACCACAGTAGAAACACAGCCCATTCTGACGTCTGTGTTCTTGCCTTTCAGCTCTGGTCAAAGTCCTATTGCACTGCATAGGCTCAGGTTCATGCTCAGATAATACCGCCAAATGGTGCACAGATTTACGCTCGCGCAAGCGTCGACCGATCTGAATGGCCAAAGACATAGACTCATTCAGACCAGCAGGCATAGGAAATCCCACCATGACATCCTTAAGGGCTTCAGAGAGACCCTTTCTGAAAATAGCTGCCAGCGCACATTCATTCCATTGAGTGAGCACGGACCACTTTCTAAACTTCTGACAATAAATCTCTATCTCATCCTGACCCTGACACAGAGCCAGCAAATTTTTCTCTGCCTGATCCACTGAATTAGGTTCGTCGTACAGCAATCCGAGCGCCAGAAAAAACGCATCAATATTACATAATGCAGGATCTCCTGGCGCAAGGGAAAATGCCCAGTCTTGAGGGTCGCCACGTAATAAAGAAATAATGATCTTAACTTGTTGTACTGGGTCACCAGAGGAGCGGGGTTTCAAAGCCAGAAATAGTTTACAATTATTTTTAAAATTCAAAAACTTTGCTCTATCTCCAGAAAATAACTCAGGAATAGGAATCTTAGGTTCTAACATAGGATTCTGAACCACTAAATCTTGAATGTTCTGTACTCTTATAGTGAGATTATCCATCAAAGAGGACAGACCCTGAATGTCCATGTCCACACCTGTGTTCTGAACCACCCTGATGTATAGGGGAAAAGAAAGACAGAACACAGTGCAAAGAAAAATAAATGGTCTCAGAACTTCTCTTTTCCCTCTATTGAAAAGCATTAGTACTTTGGGCCTCCAGTACTGTTATGAACAGGTAATTCAGAACCACAATGGACCTTGAAGTTCAGAGCATACAAAGTGACCTAACATTTACCAAAAACATATGACGAGCTCTGAGACGTGGAAACTCTGCTGACCGCAATCCCTAATCCTATCACACCACACTAGAGGTAGCCGTGGATTGCGCCTAACGCTCCCTATGCAACTCGGCACAGCCTGAGAAACTAACTAGCCCTGAAGATAGAAAAATAAGCCTACCTTGCCTCAGAGAAATTCCCCAAAGGAAAAGGCAGCCCCCCACATATAATGACTGTGAGTAAAGATGAAATACAAACACAGAGATTAAATAGATTTAGCAAAGTGAGGCCCGACTTACTGAATAGACCGAGGATAGGAAAGGTAGCTTTGCGGTCAACACAAAAACCTACAAACAACCACGCAGAGGGGAAAAAAGACCCTCCGCACCGACTAACGGTACGGAGGTGCTCCCTCTGCGTCTCAGAGCTTCCAGCAAGCAAGAAAAACCAATATAGCAAGCTGGACAGAAAATATAGCAAACAAAAGTAACACAAGCAGAACTTAGCTATGCAGGATAGACAGGCCGCAGGAACGATCCAGGAGGAAGCAAGACCAATACTAGAACATTGACTGGAGGCCAGGATCAAAGCACCAGGTGGAGTTAAATAGAGCAGCACCTAACGACTTAACCTCATCACCTGAGGAAGGAAACTCAGAAGCCGCAGTACCACTCTCATCCACCAAAGGAAGCTTATAGACAGAACCAGCCGCAGTACCACTCACGACCACAGGAGGGAGCTTGGCCACAGAATTCACAACAGGTATCCCCCCGGTGCGCACTGATTATGGGGCCAATACACTAGCTAAATAGCAGAGAAGTGCTGCTGTGGATTATATAGAGTATATTCCAATAAATCACCAGAGCCCAGTGGCATGGAGATAAAATAAATTATATAGAGCAGCGCTTACCAGTGCAAGGTCCAGGAGCCAGGCGCAGCGGGTGCGATCCACGAACGCAACCCCCAACGTGCGTTTCGCCCACGAATTTGATAGCTTTATCAAGGGGAGATAGCGTTGTCTGGGTATGGCATCATTAAATATGGCCGGCCAGCCACCATGTAAGTCGTCACCTGTTACATCCCAGCCAATGGCAGCGGAGTATTCGGCGCATGCGCGCGTCCCAAACACCACGCGCCGCGTCGCAGAAAGCGTCATGCATCGCGAGGGCACCTGGGACAAGACCCAGGACGCACGCGCGATGCAGGGAAGACGCCGCTGCGACAGGGGGCGGGGGGAGAGACACAGCGCATGCGCGCCACCGCGATAAGCCGGCTCAGGGGTATTGAACCTCCCACTGCTGTGAGCCCCAGCACCAGATCTTACAGGAGGAGGGGACAGACACAGCATGGGATGCGACACCAGAATACCGACCCTCAGAGAATCTCTAACAGCAAGTTTGAACAATACATAAACCCGGCGGTGCGGTCCAAAAATTGTCCAATTAAAACGGTATAAGCCGCAACACACACTGGGCTCGTAAGGTCGGTTGTATATTCAAGATGAGATGGTGGCGTTCCCATGAGATTTAAGGAGGAGGTCCATTCCGGCCAGTACCGATGAAGCAGGTGAAAGGCCAATAACCCAGTCATAGCTACAAAAAGCTAAAAGAAACAATAAACATATAGAAATAAGTAAATAAAAATTAAAACATAAATTAAAACCATAGCACGAAAAAGGATCCCCAATGGGGACCCACTCAAAAGGGGAGATGTAAAAAGGATGGAGGGGCAGCAAATGCATACAAGCAAAAGTCACATTGTAAGTTAGAGTAGATAAATGACAGACATCGTTAATAGCGTTATAAGTCTAAAAAAGAAACAAGTGCCACCATAGGGCCCCCGAACTATAGACGGTTTAAAGAAAAGAGGAGAAACTTAGGGACTTATTCAGTCCTTTGGGTACCATAGTATCAACTCGAATGATCCAGCCTGCTTCCCGCTGGGCAAGGGCTTTCTTATAATTACCACCCCTAGCTCCAAGGTGAATACTCTCGATGCCCCTGACCTGAAGAGACCCCGCATCACAGTTATGAAATTGTTTAAAGTGGCGGGGAATAGTCTTCAGGTCAGAGGCATCGTCCAGAGCCCGCGCTGCCCGTATGTCCCTAACGTGTTCACGGACACGTACCCGTAGCTCCCTGGATGTCAGTCCAATATAAATTAAGGAACACCCACACGTGGCGTAGTAAACCACGTTGGATGTGCTACACGTAATGTGTTGCCTGATCGAGAATTCTCTACTGCCATCATAATGAGATCTCCTAACCTTAGTAGCTTGCTGGTTCGCAGTCATTATGTTGCCCCTATAATTAACCCTTTTGGATCTAGGGGCCCGTCGCTCGGTTCTTTTCAATGCGGACATTGCCTGGCATGTGAGAATATTGTGAGGGCCACGACTTTTAAATCCTCTGATGGCAGTAGAGAATTCTCGATCAGGCAACACGTAATGTGTTGCCTGATCGAGAATTCTCTACTGCCATCAGAGGATTTAAAGGAGGATTCAGAGGATGTGTAGCACATCCAACGTGGTTTACTACACCACGTGTGGGTGTTCCTTAATTTATATTGGACTGACATCCAGGGAGCTACGGGTACGTGTCCGTGAACACGTTAGGGACATACGGGCAGCGTGGGCTCTGGACGACGCCTCTGACCTGAAGACTATTCCCCGCCACTTTAAACAATTTCATAACTGTGATGCGGGGTCTCTTCAGGTCAGGGGCATCGAGAGTATTCACCTTGGAGCTAGGGGTGGTAATTATAAGAAAGCCCTTGCCCAGCGGGAAGCAGGCTGGATCATTCGAGTTGATACTATGGTACCCAAAGGACTGAATAAGTCCCTAAGTTTCTCCTCTTTTCTTTAAACCGTCTATAGTTCGGGGGCCCTATGGTGGCACTTGTTTCTTTTTTAGACTTATAACGCTATTAACGATGTCTGTCATTTATCTACTCTAACTTACAATGTGACTTTTGCTTGTATGCATTTGCTGCCCCTCCATCCTTTTTACATCTCCCCTTTTGAGTGGGTCCCCATTGGGGATCCTTTTTCATGCTATGGTTTTAATTTATGTTTTAATTTTTATTTACTTATTTCTATATGTTTATTGTTTCTTTTAGCTTTTTGTAGCAATGACTGGGTTATTGGCCTTTCACCTGCTTCATCGGTACTGGCCGGAATGGACCTCCTCCTTAAATCTCATGGGAACGCCACCATCTCATCTTGAATATACAACCGACCTTACGAGCCCAGTGTGTGTTGCGACTTATACCGTTTTAATTGGACAATTTTTGGACCGCACCGCCGGGTTTATGTATTGTTCAAACTTGCTGTTAGAGATTCTCTGAGGGTCGGTATTCTGGTGTCGCATCCCATGCTGTGTCTGTCCCCTCCTCCTGTAAGATCTGGTGCTGGGGCTCACAGCAGTGAGAGGTTCAATACCCCTGAGCCGGCTTATCGCGGTGGCGCGCATGCGTTGTGTCTCTCCCCCCGCCCCCCGTCGCAGCGGCGTCTTCCCTGCATCGCGCGTGCGTCCTGGGTCTTGTCCCAGGTGCCCTCGCGATGCATGACGCTTTCTGCGACGCGGCACGTGGTGTTTGGGACGTGCGCATGCGCCAAATACTCCGCTGCCATTGGCTGGGATGTAACAGGTGACGACTTACATGGTGGCTGGCCGGCCTTATTTAATGACGCCATACCCAGACAACGCTATCTCCCCTTGATAAAGCTATCAAATTCGTGGGCGAAACGCGCGTTGGTGGTTGCGTTCGTTGATCGCACTCGGTGCGCCTGGCTCTGGGACCTTGCACTGGTAAGCGCTGCTGCTCTATATAATTTATTTTATCTCCATGCCACTGGGCTCTGGTGATTTATTGGAATATACTCTATATAATCCACAGCAGCACTTCTCTGCTATTTAGCTAGTGTATTGGCCCCATAATCAGTGCACACCGGGGGGATACCCACTCATGGTTTTTATCATCCTTGCACATCGTATTTTTGATACTATTTTGATGGTACTGTTTACACTTTTGTACTAATATATGTGATTTAATAAAGTATTGTTACTCTTTTGATTACCTATACGCTCCTGTCGTACTCCTTTTCTCATAAGCTTTATGGAGTTGGTTCTTGTGTCTGGTGAGGGGTCTTCTTGCACTATTTAGTGCTTTTCATTCCCCTCGTGTGTATATATTATGTTGCCTGGTCTTGTTACCAGTTGCAAGAGAAGTCTGTGTCATTTCCCACCTCTTTCATTGCGAAAAGCCCTTTGTAAACAAAAAAAATGCAGATTAGTGGGTCTGTCCCCATGTACGGCCACAAAGTGCGCTGCAATTGGCGTGAGAGTCTTACCCTTTTGGGAATCTGAAGACGCTAAGTTGATGGTCGATAGATGTTTTTGTGCCTATTTCCTAAGTTCCTGTGAGGTTTGTCCCATGTAGACCTTGTGACAGGGACAAACAATGGCATAAATAGCACACCTAGTTTTGCAGTTTACATAGCCATTCAATGAGTGATGTGTATTATCCAAAGGATTAGTTAAAAAAATCCCTGGTGGGCTGCATAAAGGGACATACATTGCAGTCACCGCAGGGAAATGATCTCTTGAGGCGAATGCCTCGGTTAAGCCTAACCGATGGTCGAGTTAAAAAAGTAGCTGAATCAGGGGACATGGAGTGTGTTAAAAAGTTAAAAAGATATTGTAGGTGTTATCATTAAGATTTGAGAGAAATTGTGCTCACGCCATTTCTCTACCTACCCAAATAAAGAACACCATCTAAGAACCGATGCCAATCACGGACGTGGCTGGAAAACCAGTGAGAACGAAAAACGACAGTCTCCTTCCACCACCCTAAAAAGATGTTTGCATAAGCAGGTGCGCAGCGCGCCCCTATGACCACACCAGACACTTGTTTGTAGTAAGACCGATCAAAAATAAAATAGTGATGGTGGAGAACAAAATCAACAAGATCCAAGAGAAAAGAGTCATGTAAACGATCAGTGTTGTTCATTTGATCCAAAAAGAAAGCTAGTGCCTGGGTGCCATCCTCGTGATTGATGTTAGAATACAGGGATTCAACATCACAGGTCAACAATAATACCTGATCAGGTAGATCAATACTGCAACATGTCCGAATAAAAACCAAAGAGTCCCCGATGAGTGAAGGAAGTGTTGCTATAGGTTGCGGGGAAAAAATCAATGTAGGTGAAAAACCGTTCACAGATGCTTCCAATACTGAATACAATGGGACAACCATAGTTACATAGTTATTAAGGTTGAAGGAAGACTATAAGTCCATCTAGTTCAACCCATAGCCTAACCTAACATGCCCTAACATGTTGATCCAGAGGAAGGCAAAAAAAAACCATGTGGCAAAGAGTAAGCACCACATTGGGGAAAAAAATTCCTTCCCAACTCCACATACGGCAATCAGACTAGTTCCCTGGATCAACGCCCTATCAAGGAATCTAGTGTATATACCAGGGGGTGTGCAGATGTCCTTGTGGACCTTTGGTAAAAGGTAAAAGGTAGGAGTAACTAGGTTGTCCACCCACATATATTTCTTCTCATTGGTAGATATTATGCCTATAGAGGCTGCTCAATTGAGCAACCTGTGCAATTTTTCCAGGAAGACAGGGGTAGGATCGGAAGGCAGCTTGGCATAGAATTTGCGATTCCCAAGCTGTCTGTGTGCGTCCTCCAGATACATATTAGTGGGTTAAAGCACCACATTTCCACCCTTATCCGCTTCTTTAATGAGGAATTAGTTATTGTTTTTAAGCGATTGTAAGTGCTCTTTTTTCGCTAACAGTGAGATTGTGTGGAAGGCCCATGCCAGTAGGCAAACGGACAATATCCCTTTTAACAAATTGAAAAAAGAATTTGACAGCGGGCTCCAGGGAAAAGGAGGGAGAAGTCGTGGATTTGCTCCTGTGTGGAAAAGTCCTCCTACCTGGTTGGGTGGCATTTTCCTCCAATAAAATCCAGAAGATCCTGAAACGCCTGTCGTTCCTCAGCAGAGGTAGTCCATATAGTGTCCGGATATCTGTGGATGACCTGCAGAACCAATTTTCTACAAAAACAGAAACAAATCCTTGACCAGATCAAATTTATCCAAGGTTTGGGTGAGATAGAAGGTAAGTCCCCTCTGCAAGACCGAAATTTCAGAGGGCGATAATACATAGAAAGATTATATATTCATAAAATATTCACCCATTAGTGAGATGTAATATAGTCAGAAAGATTTTTTATTTGCAAAGCAGAAGATTGTACCTGTAATGTAGTGTCATCAGGGTAAGTACAGTCCAATTGAGTTAGTGGCGCCTGGTTCTCTAAGTGCCCCGGAAGGGAGACGTCGGGCCCCTTTGTCCAGTCTGGCGTTTCCTTTGGTTTCTGAGGCTGGCGCCCCCGTCTGGTCCAGTATCGGGATCACTGCCTCCTGAGGACAAAAAAAATCACTCGAACTAGTTGCTCCTGAGGTCACATCAATAGGTGCTATTGCCCGTATGGCAGCTAGCTGCTTAGCCTGACGAGAGTTGCCCGTATGTCTCCATTTAAATGCAGTTTGGCCTTCGAAATCCACACGATTCCTCTGGTACTTTTTTGTTTTCTCTGAATAATATCTCTCTCAAATCTGTCCAACAAGCACTTTTTATTTTTACCTTTTGTGTCCCCCCTATTTCCTCATAGATTGTAAGCATGCTAGCAGGGCTCTCACTCTTCTTGGTACGTATTATGTTATTGTGTTACACTGTAATGTCTTATCTACTTTGTCCAAGTTCTCTCTGAATTGTAAAGTGTAAAATATATTTACATTATAGAAATACAAATTGTTATTGTTATTATCCATGGAGTCTGTCAGTTTTTTCATCTGTTGACAACCAACTTTTTGGGCAGTACCAACCATAACACAGATACTGTTCAGAGAGGTGTAATATTATCCTTCACCTTGTGTTTTTAAGAATGACCCACAAGTTCTCAGTACTTCTCTACTTCTTCTTCTACTTAGGTCAGGTGAGTAAGGTGCAATGTAATTATTGTTTTCATTTTTTAAGGCCTTTACTGATAGTCCAGCAGTGGAGACTTCAATGCTACGGTGGAGCATTGTCCTGCATAAAAATCATGGTTTTCTTGAAAGATATAGACTTTTTCGTGTACCACTGTTTGAAGAAAGTGTCCTCTAAAAACTGACAGTAGGTTTGGGAGTTGATTTTGAGTTCATCTTCAACCTGAAAAGGTCCAACTAGCTCATTTTTAATAATGCCAGCCTATAGTATTAGCCACCTCCTTCACCTTGCTGGTATCTGAGTCAAAGTGAAGGTCTCTGCCCATTACTGATCCAGCCATGAGCTCACCCATCTGGCCCATCAAGAGTCACTCTCATCTCATCAGTCCATAAAATCTTTGAAAAATCTGTCTTTGGATAGTTCTTGTCCCAGTCTTAATGTTTCATCTTATGTGTCTTGTTCAGTGGTGGGCAGGTTTCAGTCTTCCTTACATTGGCTGTGTCTCTGAGCACTGAACACCTTGAACTTCTGGGCCTCCAGGGAGGTTGCAGTTCTGGGATATGATAGAACTGGAGGATAATGGGTTCTTGGTTGCTTCACATCTTATTCTTCTCAAATGTTTGGTAGTTAAAGGGAACCTGTCACGTCATTTCAAGTATCTAACTGTCTCCAGTGCGCTGTTAGTGATGCAATGTGAGTCACGAACATATTTTTTCACTAAAAATGGAGCTGTAATCATGTCTAAAAAGCACTTTATATAGTTATACAGTACCTGTTTGTTTAGTCATATGAGTGTGCTTCACTTTCTGTTCAGTCACAGGCGTTGCCACCCACTCAAGATGATTTCTTGTTCCGCATCCTCGCTGTAATCCCACCCTTGCACAATGTGGACCTTTTTTTGCATAGCTCCTGAGGTGCCAAATTGGCAGAAACTCATCAATTGTACCTCATAAGTAATTGGTGAGTGCTGCATACGTTCTTATACTTACTCTGAAAACTGTTCATATTCTATGCAAAGCACCTTGAACCATTCGTTTAGCTGCTGAAGCTCTTGTTTTGGAGAATCTACTTTCCTTGTATTTGATTTGCTATAGTGTGGTCTGGTGCCGCAATCTGCTTTTCCTTGGACACTTTTATCATAAACAGATTCAAGCATGTGTCTGCCAAAAATTGATCCCAGGTCTCTTCTACATGTTCCAAAAGTTGGTGCGTACAGGTCAACTCCAGTGCTGCCATCAGGGCATTACTGCCCTTACTGCTGTACGGGGGCCCGGTGAGCAGCAGTACAGAGGGGGGTTGCAGGCCATTGTGCAATAAAGTACTATGCACGGCGCACACCTCAGCGCTGGGAATTTTTCTCAGAGTTCCACGCCCGTCTAACCTGAACATCTGCGCAGCTCAAGCTCCCTCCGCCTTCTCTGGACTTTCGGTCAGGTGAAGGCGCGAACGCACCGCCATATACGAGGATATCAGAAGCAGAGCTGCACCTGCAGGGGATTGTCAGTGAGGTAAGTATGAAAAACGTTTTTTTTTTCCTTTTCTTTAAACAAATGATGATAAATTGAGGGTGGGGGAGAGTAAATGATGTATTGAATGTGGGGGAGAGAGAGGGTGGGGGTGGGAGAGAGAAGACATGATAATGAATTGTGGCAGAAGGGGCATGTAAATATAATAAATCGGGGGATCGGGAGGTACATAGTTGAGGGCGTTGATGCAGTGAGTGGTATTGAATTGGGGGAAAGAGTACAGGTTCTAATTAATTTATATATTTATTAGGTGGGGAAAATGACTATTTATAGTTGGTGAGGGCGTAGTGGTCGATTATACTTTATATTTGGAATGGTGGGTTTCATAATTAATTATGTATTAATGGTGGGTGCACGTCTGTGTTCAGCTGCGTAGTGCAGAAGAAAGGGAAAAAATGGGGAATGTGCTCTGGAAGCATTGCTCTAAGTAACTGTGTTATTTTATGCAGAGACGAGTCCTGGCTGAAAGAACTAATGGCAGTCTTCGCTGGATGAATAAGAAAAGAAGGATGAAGTACTTCAACTAGAGAAGTCATTGGTAAATCAGTGTATTACCTGTACACTTACATTATACTATGTACAGAGCTCCTGTGTATAATGTCACTTGTGATCAC
Source organism: Ranitomeya imitator (assembly GCF_032444005.1). Taxonomy (NCBI): domain Eukaryota; kingdom Metazoa; phylum Chordata; class Amphibia; order Anura; family Dendrobatidae; genus Ranitomeya; species Ranitomeya imitator. The sequence goes on along the minus strand of NC_091285.1, from coordinate 483,786,470 downwards.
TGTAATACCTGCACAGTGACACTATCTACAGAGCTCCTGTAATGTTAATGTTACTGGTGGTCCCTGTATTACCTGTACACTGACACTATATCCTGAGCTCCTGTGTATAATCTCACTGGTCATGGTGTTGTGGTATTTGTTCCTTGCATGTGGTATTATTCGGTTATTATGTGATGGTAATATGTGGTCTGATCATGGTGTGGCGGTATTTGTCCCCTGTATATGGTATTATTTGGTCACTATGTGATGGTAAAATGTGGTCTGGTGATGTTGTTGCAGTATTTGTCCCTTGTATGTGGTACTATTCAGTCACTATGATTTTAATATGTGGTCTGATCATGGTATGACGGTATTTGTCCCTTCTATGTGGTAATAATGGTAATTTTAAAAAATGTATGTGACTCATTCCCTTAAAGAAAAATAAATAAAACTATACCTAAAAAGAGTATAGGATATTTTAAGGAATGTTTAATAGGTTAGCGTAGAGTAGGGCCCGGCCAAAAGAGTCTACCTTGCTGTCGTGGCATCTTAAAAAAATCTTTTTTTGCCAAAACAAAAGCTGCTGGCTGTATTTGGGATTTGGTGTTAGATGGGAACTGTTAATGTGTAATTGGTGAGGACATGGTGCAGAAATTGAGTTTTTCTCAAGAGTGGGCGGTAGGACTGTGGAAGGTTGGAGGGGTAGAGGCAGAGCTGGGAAGGAGCTTGGAAGGAGTCTCAAGGGGGCCAGAAAATTTTGACAGTGTGGGGCCCTGAAACTCCTGGTGGCAGCCCTGGTCGACTCACTTGGGTATGTATACAGTGTTTTCTTCATCTACTCACAAGTGTTCGATTCGGTTGAGGTCTTTGTGATATAGTTTTTGTCACGATGTGACTGACCTGGTATGAAATTACCCAATCGTAGGTCTGTCATAAACAGCACAACAAACAAGAGAACACCGGGGACACAATTACAATGGTGGGCCCTATCGGTAGGGACTGGGAGAAAGGGCACTTCCTGCACCGGCCTGCAGATGTGCCCTGATCTTGCTACCGTCCCTATAAGGGTTCTTTCACCCCGTCGCCAACCAGGATACCTAGTACCTCACTTGCCCTGCACCTATCCCTATGTAGTGAACTGGCAGGTGAGAGCACTGGTCCCACAGCTGCACTAATACAACAAGGTGTAAGAAAAGACAGACAAGGTATAGGAAAACAAAACTTAGCTTATTGCCGAAAAGCACAGCACAGTAGGAAGAAACACCAGATTCACTGGACTCAGCAGAAGAGTAACTGTTCCCAGCAATCTCCTTCTCCCAGCTTGGTCGCTGCAGAATGAACATGCTGATGCACCAGGTGACCTCTTAAAGGATGGTGGGAGTTGTCACCACCAACATCAGCTGACCCAGCAGCAATGCAATGCAATAACACCAGCAGCCACCGGGGGAAAAACTGCATTAACCCCCGATGACCAGAAAGGAAAAAAGGTCTTAAACTGAGGGAAATCAGATCTGCCACAAATCCAAAAATGGATCGTGACAGTTTTTTCTGAAACACTATGTCATCCTTTTCATACCCATAGTACTCGAGTATATCAAGTAACTCGTCTTGTAGGATACTCACATATAGCTCAGCATTGATACCACCATCAATCCTGGTCAGGTATCCAATGACAACTCCATATCATCAGGCTTCCTCAACCGGACTTCACAGTTCCATCAATATCTCGATCCGTTAGACCCTTTTTCCCTTGTTTCTTCCATGCCCATTTGTATCCATCAAAGCAGGGCCGGACTGGCCATCGGGCATTTCTGGCAAATGCCAGAAGGGTCAGTGGCAGTTGTGGGCTGCTCGCCAGCGCCGACTCCCCCCCCGCCGCCGACTCATCCCCCCGCCGACTCACCCCCCCGCCAGCGCCGCCGCATTCAACTATACCGGCGTCTAGGACGCCGATACAGTTGATGGAGGATGAGCGTCTGCTGTCGCTCCCTCTCCCATCATTCCCCGTTCTGCCTCGTGCTGACACTGCATATCATCGCGCACCTGCTGTGTGGCCGGGCAGACTGCGGCCGCTGAGACCAGAGCAGGGAGCAGCGTGAGCACAAGGAGAGGTGAGGAGAGTGTTGTTTTTTTTAAATATATTGATGAGTGATAACTGGATTGTGGGGCTATTGAGGGCTGTGCTGTATTACATTCTATGGGGGCTGTGCTGTATTACATTCTATGGGGCTGTACTGCATTACATTCTATAGGGGCTGGCTGCATTACATTCTATGGGGGCTGTGCTGTATTACATTCTATGGGGGCTGTGTTGCATTACATTCTATGGGGAGCTGGCTGCATTACATTCTATGGGGGCTGGCTGCATTACATTCTATGGGGGCTATGCTGCATTACATTATATGGGGGGCTGTATTACATTCTATGGGGGCTACATTATATTCTATGGGGAGGTGGGCTGTATTACATTCTATGGGGTGCTGTATTATATTCTATGGAAGGGCTACGTTATATTCTATGGGGGCCGCATTATGCTCTATGAGGGGGCTACCATATATTATATATGCAGGGGCTGCATTATGCTATATGAGTTGGCTGCATTATATTCTCTGGGGGGTTACATTATACTCAGGGGGCTGCAATATATTCTGTGGGGTGGCTGCATTATACTCTGGGGTGGCATCATTATACTATATGTGGGCTGCATTATACTGTATCGAGGACTATGGGGAATACATTATACTATATGAAGAATTATGGGGTGCATTATACTATGGGAAGTGAATTGTACTACATGGATTACAATGGCTGGGCATTATACTATATGGAGCACTATGAGGAATGTATTATACTATTTGGAGGATGAAGGAGTGTATTATACTATATGGAGTACTGTGGCAGTACATTATACTATATGGAGGACTGAGGAGTGTATTATACTATATGGAGGACTATGGGGAGTGTATTATACTATATGGAGGACTGATTAGTGTATTATACTATATGGAGGACTGAGGAGTGTATTATACTATATGGAGGACTGAGGTGCACATTATAATATATGGAGGACTATGGAGTGCATTATACTAAACAAGCAAAATGCTGCCTATTCATCGAGTGATTGGATTGTTTATGTGGGAACAGAAATCCTTGTTCTCAGCAGCACATCACCGGTGTAAACTGTAGATTGGCTGCTGATAACATGATACTGTATGGGAACAGATTGATCTAATTGTGATTGTTCTGTTCCCTTCATTCTTTCTCAGTTGGTGTAAAGAGGCCGGGAAATAAGCGAACGACTTCAGTATTGTCGATCACACTCGTTTAGCGGCCTGAGATTAGCGCATGTAAATTCAGCAGAAATGCTTCGCAGGGAGACCAGGCAAGGATGATGACAGTTGTAGTTAGCACCCGACGCCTGGGAATAGTGCTAACTCTCCTGCTTTTTCCAGCCGCCAAAGCATTTAATTCTGGTATGTGTAATGATTTTTAGGGTTGATGTCAGCTGCGTAATATTAGTGCTATCAATCCCTGGTGTAAGTCATGTAGAGGTGTCTATCAGACACCCCCACTACTAACCTGGCAAGACCCAGCGACTCTGAAGAGCGGTGACGGTAGTAACAGTACCGCTCTTCACAGTCGCCGAGCTCAACGCAAGACCCGGAATATCTGAAGAGTGGTGACGTTACTGATGTCACCGCTCTTCAGAGTCACCGTGTCTCGTGCTGCGCAGCAGAACCAAAAGTGGCTGTAGGCAAAGTTTATGGCGCATCAGAATGAGGTTCCATAGCCTTTGGTCGTCTCATCCCTTCATTATCTACGAGATCCAGTTATGTAGGTAAAGTAGCGGCTTTTCTTGGTACTGCAACTAAAAGCAATAAACAGGACTGAGCTGTAATGCTGGATACAGCTGTGATTATATGTTATATAGTCGTGTTACACTCCCCTCACTTCTTATATCCTATAAGTGTACAAAGATATTATACAGTCACCATGTGACAAGTGGGCCTGTGTAAATTCAAATGCCAGGGCTGAATTTTAGTCCCAGTACGGCCCTGCATCAAAGCATAGTCTATTGACTTTCATCTCATCAATCCACATCACCCGTTTTCAATCTTCTACCGTCTGCTTTTCATACTTTTTTAGAAACTTGAGCAAACGCTTCTTATGACTATATGAACTATATGGAAATCGAAGTTTCTTCCCTGTTTAGTGGGAAACCATTCCAGACTTGGCTAAGATGCATCGTACAGTGCTTGCATGGACGTCTGTGATCTCATTATTACGAAGCCTACAAGCCACCTCCACTGCAGTGCTTGTTGTACCAGAACTGATAGACCCTGTGGTGAGCTGACTTGTTGACTGCGACATTTTGCCTGAATATCCACCTCTTGGCTTTTGAATGGATGGATGGTCTTTATTTCATATTTTTCCAACTGTCATGGCACTCAAATGATGGAGTTTGGCCAATTTTCTTGGCGGAGAGACCGCTATCAATGGGCTGGATGATGCGGTTTCTCTTTTCTTGCTAAATCTTCTTCATGGCTGCTCCTCAATTCGAACCAATGAACTTTTGCTTGGAAATCAGCCTAATAACTAGTGTTGAGCGATACCGTCCTATACTTGAAAGTATCGGTATCGGACAGTATCGGCCGATACCCGAAAAGTATCGGATATCGCCGATACCGATATCCGATACCAATACAAGTCAATGGGACACCTAGTATCGGAAGGTATTCTGATGGTTCCCAGGGTCTGAAGGAGAGGGAACTCTCCTTCAGGCCCTGGGATCCATATTAATGTGTAAAATAAAGAATTAAAATAAAAAATATTGATATATTCACCTCTCCGGCAGCCCCTGGACATCACGCGGGTAACCGGCAGGCTTCTTTGTTTAAAATGAACGCGTTTAGGACCTGCGGAATGACGTCGTGGCTTCTGATTGGTCGCGTGCCGCCCATGTGACCGCCACGCGACCAATCAGAAGCCGCGACGTCATTCCTCAGGTCCTAAATTCCTAGAATGAGGAGTTTAGTGCCTGAGAATGACGTCGCGGCTTCTGATTGGTCGCGTCGCGGTCACATGGGCGGCACGCGACCAATCAGAAGCCGCGACGTCATTCCTCAGGTCCTAAACGCGCTCATTCTAGGAATCTAGGGCCTGAGGAATGACGTCGCGGCTTCTGATTGGTCGCGTCGCGGTCACATGGGCGGCACGCGACCAATCAGAAGCCACGACGTCATTCCGCAGGTCCTAAACGCGCTCATTTTAAACAAAGAAGCCTGCCGGTTACCCGCGTGATGTCCAGGGGCCGCCGGAGAGGTGAATATATCAATATTTTTTATTTTAATTCTTTATTTTACACCTCACTATGGATCCGATACCCGATACCACAAAAGTATTGGATCTCGGTATCGGAATTCCGATACCGCAAGTATCGGCCGATACCCGATACTTGCGGTATCGGAATGCTCAACACTACTAATAACACATCAGTCTAGGGAATATGAAAACAGGTTAAAATTTGTAGTGCCAAGGGGGAAAAAGATTTTTCAACCACCAGGAGCAAAACAGTAACAATACAGTGACACTACATGAATCTGCATAACTAATCATATGCTAAATAGCTGAATGTCAAATTTATGTATGAGATAGTCAAGATGATTGTCTATGAAATGTTGGTAGTCTCACGTTCGCAGCAGTAGTGGATGATGAGATATGGAGCCTGAAAGTAAAAAGTTCAAAACATTGTTACCCTTTTGCGCAATACTGTATGTTAGGGTTTTAGTCCAAATCCCTCCCAAAATATGATTCACATGAAACCCCGATGGAGCCAGTCACTATAATGAGGCAGATGGAGACATTTTTCGACTCTATCTGGCCTCTGTTTTGGCAGTGCCCCATCCCTCTAGACATACACAAAACTAAAGTCAACCACATTTTTATGCAGTATAAAGATGCTTAATCATCCTCCAGACAATGCATCTACATTTGTCAGACCTTGGACCAGACTTTTAAATGAATCAGAACAGCAAACCACTTTCATTATTTCATACACCTAACCAGACTTCTTAATTACCGTAATTACATCCCAGAACAAATGCCCTAAATTATTCAGACTCCAAACTAGATCCCAGAAATTAATCATAACAAAGAAAACATGAAACAGTATTGTCCATTAGACAAATAAAGACAGTTAATCGTTGTTAAAAAAAAAAAAAATTAATAAATTGGTCCATAAAAATAAATATAGGATGTTTCATTTTACCTTGCCTTTTTATGTGGCATTTTAACAATGTCAGCCAGGTTTTGCTTGCTACCTCATTTTTTGTTTAGAGCACCCCATACATACTATACTAATGTCAATATTGATGGATTTGGGCCACAGTCTACTGAATATGGGAGCCTCAGACAATTTATTGTCGAACGAAACATCAATCCAGCATGTCTGATTTCGGACTGCCGATCATAGTAGTAAAGTCAATATTAACATTTTTAGTTAAATCCATGGTCTAAAGTATGTATGAAATGTAACTTTGCTCACTTATAGAATATGAGTTACCACCAAACTTTAAATCTGAGCCAAATTAAATTTTTAATTTAGATGTACAAAAACCTAAATATTTTGAATTTTATTTGCATGCAATAGGCTTGAACAGCAAGAAAGTTATTAGATCCTTTAAAAAAATATTTACATTCTGAAAGGGAGCCAATCACTTGATTTAAAGATATGGATTAAATACTTTGAAATAATCCCCAAGTCCCTGATTTTTCCACTCTTTCCTATTTGTGCTATATCACTGCATTGCAGAGATATTTACATTTGTTATTTTTAAAGTGCAATATGTGAAATCTCTGATTGCAGACTAACCCTCTTTCTTCAGAATCTACTCTGGTGGTGTGTGCTGTCTCCTTTCACTCCAAAACTCTGGCAATCACAGCTTGGCAGCATCTTAAGGCCCCTTCACATTAAGCGACGCTGCAGCGATACCGACAACGATCCGGATCGCTGCAGCGTCGCTGTTTGGTCGCTGGAGAGCTGTCACACAGACCGCTCTCCAGCGACCAACGATGCCGGTAACCAGGGTAAACATCGGGTAACTAAGCGCAGGGCCGCGCTTAGTAACCCGATGTTTACCCTGGTTACCATGCTAAAAGTAAAAAAAAACAAACACTAGATACTTACCTACCGCTGTCTGTCCTCCAGCGCTGCGCTCTGCTTCTCTGCTCTCCTCCTGTACTGGCTGTGAGCCGGAAAGCAGAGCGGTGACGTCACCGCTCTGCTTTCCGGCTCACAGCCAGTACAGGAGGAGAGCAGAGCACAGCGCTGGAGGACAGACAGCGGTAGGTAAGTATCTAGTGTTTGTTTTTTTTTACTTTTAGCATGGTAACCAGGGTAAACATCGGGTTACTAAGCGCGGCCCTGCGCTTAGTTACCCGATGTTTACCCTGGTTACCAGTGAAGACATCGCTGGATCGGTGTCACACACGCCGATCCAGCGATGTCTCCAGGGAGTCCAGCGACGAAATAAAGTTCTGGACTTTATTCAGCGACCAACGATCTCCCAGCAGGGGCCTGATCGTTGGTCGCTGTCACACATAACGATTTCATTAACGATATCGTTGCTACGTCACAAATAGCAACGATATCGTTAACAATATCGTTATGTGTGAAGGTACCTTTAGACTGTTAGATATGCTACCATACTGTGTTTAGAAGGTAATTGAAGGGAGGGATGAAAGTCCTTTTTCCCCAGACTACATTCTGAGAAACCTCCAGTTGGTCTACAACCAGAGATTTCAGATGCTGCTTTCCAAAAGCAACTAATGTAAATTTTACTGTAAGAGTTATGCAGCACAAAATGAAAAAAAAAAGGCAAAATGAAAAGAGATCGGGTATTTTTACAAGCTATTTTATTTTTTTAAAACAAGTGACAGATCCTCTTTAAGAGGTCTTTTATCAACTGTCCAAGTTATTTAGGTATAGCCTCTCTTTTAAGAATAAAATGAGCAAATATAGTAGATAAAATCTTATTAGAAGAGGGGCTTCAGACATTCATACAAACATTATAGCTGGAGATATATGCGATAATGCCACCACTACAAATAAAATGTTCACAAGAGATCAAATGATAAAAAAAACTGCGGCTTTAGCACTATGCCATTTGGCTTGACGTCAAAGACAGTACTAAGTTGGGGTTATTTCAGCAGAAATGTCAGAATGACATGCTTTTTGACTTATTTATTGGCTACTTCTTGAAAGATTTGTGTTTTTACATAACTGCTTGTGTAGGAATGGCTTGCTATAACGATTATGTGACAGATACAGAACATTCTTAGGTAGTAACTTTTTTTTGTGTGTGCAAAAGCTAAGGCTGGGTTCCCATTGCGTTATGGGACCGTGTTAAACGGACAGCGTTGCACGGCGAAATTAACGCCGTGCAACGCGGCCGTTAACGTGCCCATTGAAGGGAATGGGAACGCGCTTCACGCTAGCGACGCGCCGGTGATTCCTGGCGCACCGCGGACGCTGCTTGCAGCGTCCGAGGCGCGCCCGCGGTCCGTTCCCCGCTCTCGCAGATCGGGGATCTGCGAGAGCGGGGACGTTACCGCGACCCCGACCGCTGCCCCATAGAAAACATTGCGTTAGCGCAATCCGCTAGCGCTAAACGGATTGCACTAACGCAATGTGACCCTAGCCTAAGTTTTATGATATGCTGCATTCCTTTTTAACCAAGAAAGAAGTCCTTGGTATGAATGAAAGAATGCCAGGCTAGGTCTTACCTGGTCTCAATGTATTTGCATGCAGAATGCCATACTTGTTATGGCATCTGTTTGTCTATTAGCTACAGGAATCTGCAAATATTAAATACATTTAGTACGATATTGACACTCCGTAAAGTCAAAGCAGATATTCTTTTTTTTTAATTTATTCATAACTATAAACACAACAATTATTAAATCATTCACGTGGATTTGAGATTCATTCACGAGGTTATCCTATAAACCACTGTGAATGCCACCACAGAAATGTATTCAATAAACTGAACCTTTCGATATGGGCAATAGCAAAGCATTAGAACTGAGATTTAGATGCCAACAGTCTTGCATCTACAAACGTTTGTGATTCCCTAACACTAGCACCACAGACAAACACTCACTCCATTTACACAGCTACATGCAGAATCATGAGAACCCTCGTTCCTCACAACATCCAAACATCAACATGCATAGAGGAAGCACCTATAGCCAAATAGCCAGACTTTCTAGCCTACCAATACACTTACATAGCTGTCGGTCACCTCCAACCATCTGCCCCACACTTTTTCAAATTTATACAACCATTTTCTATTAACATGCAAGATTTTGAACATCAGAAAAGTGAGCATTGAAATTCCAACCCATTATAAACTTTGCCTAGGGCCTCACTTTGCCTAAAACTGGCCCTGCCTACAGGTGTACAAATATATTATACAGCTGTCTGTGGATGGATACCATGCTTGGCATAGGTGGCTTTCCTTCATAGGATGCTGCCCTTCCCGTGGTTGTTCCTTCCCGGGGAAAGGCCTGGCTATTCACTGCTTGCGTCGAGAAACACGTGATGGTGTCTCCGCAGCTTCTTTACATGCATCTGCATATTTCCCATAAGGGATGGGGGCAGTGTTCTGGAATCACTGCGTTGAGAAACACGTGATGGTGTCTCCGCGGTGTTGGATGTTTTGGTCTCCCCGAGGCCAATCATCTGTGCCTTTATAGCCTTTTTACTAGGCACTGCTCCTAATAGCCAGATTCCTACTCCACACTGATGAGGGGCAAAAACCCCGAAACAGCTGTCTGTGGATGGATACCATGCTTGGCATAGGTGGCTTTCCTTCATAGGATGCTGCCCTTCCCGTGGTTGTTACTTCCCGGGGAAAGGCCTGGCTATTCACTGCTTGCGTCGAGAAACACGTGATGGTATCTCCGCAGCTTCTTTACATGCATCTGCATATTTCCCATAAGGGATGGGGGCAGTGTTCTGGAATCACTGCGTTGAGAAACACGTGATGGTGTCTCCGCGGTGTTGGATGTTTTGGTCTCCCCGAGGCCAATCATCTGTGCCTTTATAGCCTTTTTACTAGGCACTGCTCCTAATAGCCAGATTCCTACTCCACACTGATGAGGGGCAAAAACCCCGAAACAGCTGTCTGTGGATGGATACCATGCTTGGCATAGGTGGCTTTCCTTCATAGGATGCTGCCCTTCCCGTGGTTGTTCCTTCCCGGTGAAAGGCCTGGCTATTCACTGCTTGCGTCGAGAAACACGTGATGGTGTCTCCGCAGCTTCTTTACATGCATCTGCATATTTCCCATAAGGGATGGGGGCAGTGTTCTGGAATCACTGTGTTGAGAAACACGTGATGGTGTCTCCGCGGTGTTGGATGTTTTGGTCTCCCCGAGGCCAATCATCTGTGCCTTTATAGCCTTTATACTAGGCACTGCTCCTAATAGCCAGATTCCTACTCCACACTGATGAGGGGCAAAACCCCCGAAACAGCTGTCTGTGGATGGATACCATGCTTGGCATAGGTGGCTTTCCTTCATAGGATGCTGCCCTTCCCGTGGTTGTTCCTTCCCGGGGAAAGGCCTGGCTATTCACTGCTTGCATCGAGAAACACGTGATGGTGTCTCCGCAGCTTCTTTACATGCATCTGCATATTTCCCATAAGGGATGGGGGCAGTGTTCTGGAATCACTACGTTGAGAAACACGTGATGGTGTCTCCGCGGTGTTGGATGTTTTGGTCTCCCCGAGGCCAATCATCTGTGCCGTTATAGCCTTTTTACTAGGCACTGCTCCTAATAGCCAGATTCCTACTCCACACTGATGAGGGGCAAAAACCCCGAAACAGCTGTCTGTGGATGGATACCATGCTTGGCATAGGTGGCTTTCCTTCATAGGATGCTGCCCTTCCCGTGGTTGTTCCTTCCCGGGGAAAGGCCTGGCTATTCACTGCTTGCGTCGAGAAACGCGTGATGGTGTCTCCGCAGCTTCTTTACATGCATCTGCATATTTCCCATAAGGGATGGGGGCAGTGTTCTGGAATCACTGCGTTGAGAAACACGTGATGGTGTCTCCGCGGTGTTGGATGTTTTGGTCTCCCCGAGGCCAATCATCTGTGCCTTTATAACAAATATATTATACAGTCACCATGTGACAAGTGGGCCTGTGTAACTTCAAATGCCAGGGCTGAATTTTAGTCCCAGTCCGGCCCTGCCATGGCTGCTATCAATGAGGCTATTAATGATTGTCTGAGTAATGTTCTGTCATGCTAATTTTCTTTGAGAATGCAAATCATCAAGATTCACAGTAGCATGAGCAACATGGGATCTTGTGTTGTTCTTTTGAAAAACAGCTCCTTTGACTCCTTGGAGAAATTGCCTTTTCACTAGTTCCACCACCAAATCAATGTCTCGCTGAGCTGTTAGCGTACCTGGATTGAAGACTAGAGGGGTCCGACTACTGTACTCTATGCCACCTCACACCATAATCCCGAGAGGAGGACTGTCGTGATGATTCTTTGTGAAGGCCTCTTCATGGTGTTGGAAACATGATCTCCAGATCAATCCTATGCCATCATTGTGTCCAAGAGAAAAGCGAGACTGCTCGCTAAAGAGAAAATCATTGAGGCCTTAAAGTACTGAAGGGTCACAAAAGACTATAAATCCAATATGAAAAACAGACCCATGACAATCATATTTTGCAAAATTAATAATAGCTAAACTTTATTAGATAATACAATAGAACAAAAATTACATAAAATCCAGGAGTATGTGACTCCAGGCAAAGAGTACTGTAGAAAAAGTTGACTGTGTCCATTTGGTATTATTATCTGCTATTACTTTGCACTTTATCCCTAAATGCATTTTGCTATAAATAGGCAGTTATTAACCTTTTCAGCCACTTGGCACTATAATTTACTGGTAATTTTAATTTTTGGTGCCTTTATGTGTTGATGTAACTAAGAAGCAAACACCTTTCTGCCACATGCACATACAGTATGTACATGATGCGAGCATTACACTTGCTGAAAAATATAATTCTCTGTCATTCGGTACATAGCCCTTTGGCTACTCTGCATTTCATCTATGCATTGACAGAGAAGTACTGTAAGTATAAAAAAATAAACATTACTAGGAAACCCAAGCCGAAAGGCAACTTTAAAGGGAATCTTTCAATAGGATCAACCCTCTAGCCATCTATATGAGCATGCAGGTCATAGGAAGCTGAATAACATGATACTTTGATATCTATGGTTTGATGTCTTATTCCCGAGAAATTCACTGTTTTCTTATATGTAAATGAGCTGTTCAGGGCTATGGCCCACACACTGATATGCATGAGAATCAGCCTCCAGAGATTATTTTACATGAAAGGAGGAGTTACCAGAGTGATGTGTAATGGCTGCTCTCCTGGTCTCACTGCAGAGCGATTATACCCGACATCTGCAGGTCCCGCTCTGTTCTTCAGCTTTCATCTCACAAGCAGCCAGTTTTGCTATACAGCCAGGGCCGGACTGGCCATTTGGCAATTCTGGCAAATGCCAGAAGGGCCGGTCTGGTTGTGGGCTGCCTTGTGTGCTACGTTGTTAAAAGAATCAATGTTCTCAAGACACCCATAGGCCATGTACACACGTTCAGTATTTTTCGCATTTTTTCGCTATAAAAACGTGATAAAAACGCGAATAAAACGCTTACGTATGCCTCCTATTATTTAACCCCTTCATGACCGGGGGATTTTTCGTTTTTCCGTGTTCGTTTTTCGCTCCCCTCCTTCCCAGAGCCATAACTTTTTTATTTTTCCGTCAATTTGGCCATGTGAGGGCTTATTTTTTGCGGGACGAGTTGTACTTTTGAACGACATCATTGGTTTTAGCATGTCGTGTACTAGAAAACGGGAAATAAATTCCAAGTGCGGTGAAATTGCAAAAAAAGTGCAATCCCACATTGGTTTTTTGTTTGGCTTTTTTGCTAGGTTCACTAAATGCTAAAAATGACCTGCCATTATGATTCTCCAGGTCAGTACGAGTTCATACACACCTAACATGACTAGGTTATTTTTTATCTAAGTGGTGAAAAAAAATTCCAAACTTTGCTAAAAAAAAAAAAAAAAAAAAAAAAAAATTGCGCCATTTTCCGATACTCGTAGCGTCTCCATTTTTCATGATCTGGGGTCGGTTGAGGGCTTATTTTTTGCGTGCCGAGATGACGTTTTTAATGATAGCATTTTGGTGCAGATACGTTCTTTTGATCGCCTGTTATTGCATTTTAATGCAATGTCGCGGCGACCAAAAAAACGTAATTCTGGCGTTTCAAATTTTTTTCCCACTACGCTGTTTAGCGATCAGGTTAATACTTTTTTTTAATTGATAGATCGGGCGATTCTGAGCGCGGCGATACCAAATATGCGTAGATTTGATATTTTTTTTATTGATTTATTTTGATTGGGGTGAAAGGGGGGTGATTTAAACTTTTATGTTTTTTTTATTTTTTTCACATTTTTTTAAACTTTTTCTTAACTTTTGCCATGCTTCAATAGCCTCCATGGGAGGCTAGAAGCTGGCACAGCACGATCGGCTCTGCTACATAGCAGCGATCTGCTGATCGCTGCTATGTAGCAGAAATGGAGGTGTGCTGTGAGCGCCGACCACAGGGTGGCGCTCACAGCCACCGCTCATCAGTAACCATAGAGGTCTCTGGGACCTCTATGGCTACAATATACAAGCATCGCCGACCCCCGATCATGTGACGGGGGTCGGCGATGATGTCATTTCCGGCCGCCCGGCCGGAAGTGGTAGTTAAATGCCGCTGTCTGCGTTTGACAGCGGCATTTAACTAGTTAATAGGTGCGGGCAGATCGCGATTCTGCCCGCACCTATTGCGGGCACATGTCAGCTGTTCAAAACAGCTGACATGTCCCGGCTTTGATGCGGGCTCACCGCGGAGCCCTGCATGAAAGCAGGGGAGCCGGCATCGGACGGTATAGTACGTCCGATGCCGGTAAGGGGTTAAAGTGTATTCCGCATTTCTTGTGCAAATGTTGCTTTTTTTTCCGCGAAAAAAATCGCATTGCGGAAAAAAGCAACATGTTCATTAAATTTGCGGAATTGCGGGGATTCGCACACCTAGGAATGCCTTGATCTGCTTACTTTCCGCATGGGGCTGTGCACACCATGCGGGAAGTAAGCAGATTATGTGCGGTTGGTACCCAGGGTGGAGGAGAGGAGACTCTCCTCCACGGACTGGGCACCATATAATTGGTAAAAAAAAAAGAATTAAAATAAAAAATAGTGATATACTCACCCTCTGATGGCCCCGGAGTCCTCCCACCTCTCATCGGTGCCGTCTTGTGATTGGTCGCGTGACTGCTCATGTGACCGCTCACGTGCCCGCGACGTCATCGAAGGTCCTGCACACACACACACCATCTATAGGAACGGACGCCGCTGAGGAGATCGGCTGTCTGCAGGTGTGTATAACCTTTTTTTTTTTATTATTATTTTTAAACATTCTATCTTTTACTATTGATGCTGCATAGGCAGCATCTATAGTAAAAAGTTGGTCACACTTGTCAAACTCCATGTTTGACAAGTGTGACCAACCTGTCAGTCAGTTTTCCAAGCGATGCTACAGATCGCTTGGAAAACTTTAGCATTCTGCAAGCTAATTTCGCTTGCAAAATACTAAGAAAAAAAAACGCAAAAAAAAAACGCAAAAAAAAAAAGCGGATTTCTTGCAGAAAATTTCCGGTTTTCTTCAGGAAATTTCTGCAAGAAATCCTGACGTGTGCACACACCCTTACTGTTAACAGTTGTGACGGAGCATAAAGCCGGTCACTCCGTCACTTACCTCAGCATGCCGTGGGTATAATTAGAAATATTGGTCTTGTAGTAAATCTTCCTTTCCTCCATCCAGGGTAATATTAGTAATATCTCCCATCTGGTTCTTGGGGACGGGGACACCATGGGCCTGTGTGATTTCAAATGCCAGGGCTGAATTTTATCCCCAGTCCGTACCTGAATACAGCAGAGCTGTGAGAGCTGAAGCAAATGTGTTTTTTAAGGAGACAAAGTTCAGTTCTACTGTTCTGTGTTAGTTACATGACTCACACTGATAACACCTACCTTCATTTAAAATAAGCTCTGGAGGCAGATTTTCATGCAGATCACCTGATGCCCAAACAAAACAATCATTCACTGGGTGAAATGATATTTTATGTTGTGCAAAGGAGTGTTGTTCTCAGTAGCATATTGACCTGTGTAAACAGGACATGTGCTGCCGAGAACAATGGCAGTCTAGGCACATGTTTTTCACATATTCAAGCAAATGGGAAAAGATGCAAGCAAAAACATATAAAAAACGTTTATCCTCCAAAAACTCTGATTTGTGGTGTTGAAAAATCTTCTGCTGATACTCAACATATGCGCAAAACCTAAGAGTCACGGGCAGATGCTGCTGTGATTTTAGCTGATGCTCTGTGTTAGTTATCAAGGGATCTATACTTAAATTAAAAAAGCATTCCACTTTTGTGGATATAATACGAAGATATTTGAGTTTACTAACTACTTGCGTCCAAGCAGATATTCAATTCCTGGCAAACAGACATGAGCAATATATAGCAAACCCATCACCACCTACCAAACACAGAGCAAATATATCATAGTCTCTTCATTTATTACCTGCAGCTGGGCCATTTTTATGCTGTCTGTGCTGAGAAATGATGTCACAATGTTTCTGAAGCAATTTCATACATTTTAGGCTTTTTTTAGCACTTCCTCTTCATTTCTCTATTTGTTCATTTTGAAAATGCCAGAATGATATATTAGTGTAAAATATACAGAGTGTAATGGCTGGAGACACCTTGTGGTATCAGAACCCACCAACTGATAAGCTGCACATACAAAGTAGCACACATTGACATGTTAAATTGTACCTGATGCTTCATAAGCTATTCTAAATATACTGTGCAGTCATGGTTGAAAGTGCTGGCACCCTTGAAATTGTTCTAGAAAATGAAGTATTTCTCCCAGAAAATTATTCCACGTTAGCATGTTTTGTTATACACGTTTATTTCCATTATCTGTATTGGAACAACAAAAAAAAAAAATGAAAACAGGCAAATTGGACATCATTTCACACAAACCCCCCAAAATGGGCTGGACAAAATTGTCGGCACCCTCATCTTAATATTTGCTTGCACACCCTTTGGAATAAATAACTACTATCACTTGTTTCCTATAACCAGCAACAAACTTCTTACACCGCTCCATCGAAATTTTGGACCACTCTTCTTTTGCAAACTGCTCCAGGGGTCTCTCGTATTTGAAGGTGCCTTCTCCCAACAAACAGAAAAAAGCAACTTTACCAGCACCAAGTCAGATTACAAATGCACTAGCAAGATGCAGCAGAACCCCATGATAAAGGCCGGGGCAGCACAGGTGCAAAGTACTGATTGAAGCAAGTAAAAAATGCACACAGATGAGGCTTGTATAGGACGTCAGTCCCACAGGTACGTGTGATGCACAGTGTCTGGCTTACAATCTATTAATTATAGTTGTTTACCTTCAATTTTGGAAAGGTGCCAACAATTTTGTCCGGCCCATTTTTGAGGTTGTGTGTGAAATTATGTCCAATTTCCCTTTTTTCTCTATTTTTTTGTATTGTTCCAGCACACACAACTGCACACTGGGATACAGCGGGGTTCTTTTTGCAATAGTTTTGCCTTTACCTCTTGCGCTGTCCTTGGCTTATGATGCCCAGCTGGTCTACAGTACATACCCGCTGCAGCAGGTCCCTATAATTTGGACGCTCATGACCGCTTACAGAGCACCCCTTCACATCCAGTTCATGTTAAAGAATGTTCTGATGAAGGTCCTGTGACGGACTGAAAACGTTCATAGCCATTTTTGTATTCCATGGTTAGGGTTTTGAACTGGAGTCTCTGGCTAATGGGGAGCCAGTGAAGGAGTTTACAGAGAAGAGAGGCCAGGGAATAGCCGAGGGACAGCTGGATTAGTCAGGCAGCAGAGTTTAGAATAGATTGGAGGGGTGCGAGAGTGTTAGAGGGGAGGCCACAGAGCAGGAGGTTGCGGTAGTCGAGGCAGATTCTTGATTAAGGAATGTACGGATCTGGGATATATTTTTGAGTTGGAGTTGGCAGGAAGTGGAAAGGGCTGGGATGTGTGGTTTGAAGGAGAGATCAGAGTCATGGGTTACTCCGAGGTAGAAACTGAAATGAAACCTGACAGCAGATACACGCTACCCGATCCATGGGCAATGTTTATCAGACACTGGATGTATTGTTTCAGTCATGTTGCAGCATTTCAGAGAAAAAAATATTCTTTGAAAGCCATGGGGACCAAGCCACATGGAAGAGTGAATCAACAGGCAGGTCCCCGGCAGCTTTTCTCCACCCACTCACCTGACAGATGTCTGCCTGTGTGCATGTTTAGTTAGATATTTGTCAGTCATAGGCAGTGAGTGGGGAGAATCTGCCTGTCCGACTAGTTACCAGTGCATATATTTTCTCTGTAATGCTGCTGCATTTCAAAGTTAAACATACTTGGCTGGATTCATACAATCTAGTATGAACCACCACTACTCTACCCTCACCCCTGATTAGTAATTATGCTTCCCATTGTTGTGCTGTAGTCCTCATCATGTAGAACAAGCCCCATGCGTCCTATGTTATTGACACCATATTTGTCCATACTATAAGTAATACTAGTAAAGCCACCATATTCTTATTTTTTTTTAATTTACAAAATACTGTTTACATGGTGATTTCTGAAAATTAAGTGATTGCCATCTCTGCAATGACAGTCTTAACTGAATTTTTTTTTCCTGGTATCTAAAGCCGCTGGCAGTTTTGCTTGCTGTCTTTATTCAGTTTGGTTATCTTTCCTTTACTGTTAGATATCGGGAAGATAATGAATTGTGACCAGGCCTAGCAAGAAAATATGTCCTTAGGTGCAAAATACTAGGAATCAGTTTCAAGCTCCTGCAGTTTCTACAGTGCCACTAGTCCAGATAAAAGCCATGAATGATACATACATGCCAAGTACAAAAACGGGAGAAGCCTTTACAATTCTAGATAGAATTTATGCTTTTACATGGTTGAATCTGTTCATACATGATAAAAGGACAGACAAAAGAGAGCATTGCTTTGTTTATAGTCAAGAAATCTGCTGATAGAAAAAAAAGGATGAAATATAGCATACTGTTTTTCCAGCATCTCACTACATCTCCAGAACTGAGAGAATAGGGTAATCACGTCAATAGCATATTTCTATTATGATTAAAATAGCAGCTTTAATTGTAGTTTTGCGGGGACACAAACATTGAGCTCTCATAGTCTTGTAATGGATGATAAAAGTAGGATTTTTACTTTTAGTTGTTCTTTGAGGTTTTCATTGTATGCCTCTGGCTAGAACATAAATTTTCTACAATAGTGAAATACATTTTAATTATTTACCTATAGTACTTTTTGCATTCAGTCCAGGAGTATACTTGTTAAGGCTAGTTTCACACTAGCATTCGGCAGGGCTGTGGATGAAAGCCTTCTTCCTCTGTGAAGCCCCGCCCACTGCCATGCCTCATCCTTCAGCTCCGCCTACGTCTGCATGCGTCCTGCATACCCTATCTTTAACATTGGGTACGCAGGCCATACGGATGTATACAGATGCCTCTGCATGCATCGTCTTGACGCTGCGCTGACCTGCGTCAAACGCAACATGTTGCATTTTGTTGCAGTTGGCGCAGCTTCAAAACGATGCATGCGGAGGCATCCGCATACATCCGTATGGCCTGCGTACCTAATGTTAAAGATAGGGTACGCAGGACGCATGCAGACGTAGGCGGAGCTGAGGGAAGAGGTGTGGCAGTGGGCTTCACAGAGGAAGAAGGCTTTCGTCCACAGCCCTGCCGAATGCTAGTGTGGAGCTAGCCTTAATGCAGAAGCCATATCTCATACTTCCCAACCTTTGAAGAACAGATAGAAACAAATCATGCGGCACGCACAAGAAATTTTTTATCATTTACACCCAGTTACCATATTTTTGTACCCTGGAAGGAGAAGATGCCAGAGGGGTGGTTGCAGTGAGAGACAGTCAGCAGGAGCCGGAGACTGCACGGGCTAGACCCAAATCCAGGACTGTTCCTCTGCAGGCTCGGACTGGCACACTGGGAAATTGGTGGATTCTTCGGTGGGCCCCTGACTCTGATAGTGGTCCAAAGTGTCTCCCTAGGCGGCTGACAGCTGGCTCACAGAATCTGCAGCGTGCCAGCTCGCATTGATCAATTGCACTTGCGTCTTACAGGCACAAGTACAATTGACAAAATATAGAAAAGAAATACCCAAAATATCCAATAAATAAAAAAGTTTTAATGAATATTGAATCAATATATAAAGCCAAAAAAATATTCAAGCATATAAAAAATATAATATTTTATTTTATTAGTAAATCAAACAAAATGACACAATACATGATTAAAAAATAATAATATGACAAAAAAACAATCAGAGATATGAAATTTTATTTAAAAAATATATAATATAAAATAATATAATAATAGAGACTAGTATGCGGAGGGCAGGGTACGTCAGATCAATTGGTACAAGATATTAACATATATTTAATAATAGAGAACATGTGTATATTAAATAAAAGTTCTCATATTGAAATAATGGCTGGTTATATATAAAATGCAAGTGAATATGAATCAATAATAATCAATTAAATAATTTGTGAACGTATTCATAATCATTTCATAGAAAACAAATAAATAATGAAGAAAAAAATGCACATAAAAATGAAATTAGAAATGAAAATCCTTTAGAAAAGTGACAGTGCATCAAAAATTCTCAAAAATAAAATGCAAATGCATGAAAGTGACAGTGCATCAAAGGGCCTAAATAGGCAGAGTGCAAATGCTTAAAAAAGAAGATATGAAAACCAGCCACAAATACCAACCGGTAGGCGTACCGCTGCCCCTGCACACACCACTCCAATGCACGTTTCGCTGCCGCTTCATGAGGGACGTCATTCACCATCGCCCAGAAGATCGAAGCACATTGACAGTAAGTGGTCCACGCTAGAGCTGTGAAAACACCAAAATTAAATATAACTGGAGGGAGGAGATTTAACCCGTGGAGTAAAGATTTAATCTGGGGGGGGGGAGATTTATTCTGTGGAGGGAAGAAATACTGTGTGTGTTGAGATTTATTGTAATGGGTGGAATATTTGAGAACACAAGTTTAGGGAGCAAGGGAGGGACAGGTGCAGCCACTATATGGAGAGCGGGAAAGATTTGAAGCCACAGTATGAGGGGCAAGTGGGGAGATGGGGGCATGTATGAGGAAATGGGGGATGGGTGCATTCACAGTATGGTGATTTGGAGAGATGAGTGCAGTATGGTGAGTAGGGGATTGGTGCAGATACAGAATGGGGAGTATGTGTGCGAATGCAGTATGGGGAGGGAAGGGGTGATGGGTGTAAACACGGTATGGGGAATTAGGGTGATTTTGAGGAGACAATATGGTTAGCAGTGGAGTGTGAGAGAAGACAGCATGAGGAGGGAGGGGAATTGTGTCAGGGAAATAATCTGAGGAGACATGGGGAAAAAGGGAAAAAGTGTGAGTGGGCACAGAATAAAGACTGAGTAGTCAATTTTCAAACTTTGAATTTTCATGAACTTAAATCACAGAGATATGTTACACAAAATAGTTAATAAATAACATTACCCACATGTCGACTTTACATCAGCACAATTTTGGAAGCAACATTTTTTTTGCTAGCAAGTTACAACAAAATGTACAAATCCATTTTAGAAGAAACCACATCACATTTGAAGTCACTTTGAGGGGTCTGTATGACAGAAAATACCAAAAGTGACACCATTCTAAAAATTTCACCCCTCAAGGTGCTCCAAACCACATTCAAGAGGTTTATTAACACTTCACATGCTTCACAGTAATTAACGGAATGTGAAAGGAAAAAAATGAACATTTTAACTTTTTTCAGTAAAATGTTATTTTAGACCCAATTTTTTTTCATTTTCTCAAATGTAACAGGAGAAATTGGATCCCAAAAGTTGTTGTGCAATTTCTCCTGAGTACGCTGATACACCATATGAGGGAGAAAACTATTGTATGGGTGCATGGCAGGACTAGGAAGGGAAGGAGTGACGTTTTGGAAAGCAGACTTTGATGGATTGGTCTGTGGGCGTCATGTCGCGTTTGCAGAGCCCCTTAGACCACCCGCTCTTAGATTCCTCAATGACTCCCTGCAACAAGAGGTAACCATCCTGGCAGGCAGAGAACAAGTGATCAAGTGAGTGGCTGCTGTCACTGTAAATCCTGAGCCAAGCCAGCGAGAGGGAGAACTCCTGAAGGTCATTGAGAAGCAGGTGCCCAGGCTTTGGAGGTAGATCGTCTAAAGCAGGGGAGGGCAACTAATTTTCCCGAGGGGCCACACGAGAGACTGACTGTTGTGGAGGGTCAAATAAATAGGCTGAAGTTAATTCTGCTCAATATTACTATCAATATATTATAAATATTATATTATTGCTAAATATATTAATATTACTGAATATTGAGCATAATTAAAGATGCTGACATCCCCCTATTTATTGTTTGAACCCCAATACAGCCCCTTCTATATACAGCATGAGAGTCCCTGAGACAGCCTCCTCTTATGCAGCATGAGAGCCCCCACACAGCCTCCCCATGTCCAGGATCTGAGCCCCGTGTCCTCCCCATGTCCAGCCAAACATACCATACACATGAAAAAAAAGAACACCATATACTCACCTTGCTCCTGTTCCTCGGCGCTCTGCTTTTGTTTCGATGTCTCCGGTGCACTGACTCTGCAGTCCACAGCTGAAGCGATGACATGACATCATCACATCAGCTGTTTCACACCCTGATTGGCGGAGGAAGTGGCCGGAGGCCCCTCCTCCACCAATAAAGTCAGCACCTATGGAGACAGCAAGTGGGTGGGCGGGCACGGTGCGGCCCGTGGGCCTCTGTTTTCCAGTACCTTGGCTGTCTCGGTCTGTGGGCCGCACTGGGACAGTCAGAGGACCGAATGTGGCCCACGGGCTGCACTCTGCTGAGGTCTGGTCTAAAGCAAATTGTTGAGTCAGCTTTCAAGAGCCAACAACAACCTTTGAAATTGGTGAGTGATGACCAGAGTTGGGTAGACGATGCAATATCAGATGAGTATTTTGTCTGTGGAAGTGCCCATCGTGTGGCTCGCCAGTGCCCAAAGAGGTGAAGTACGAAGAAATCTCCGTACCCCCATTCTCAGAAAAGGCAGATGAGAAACTTGAAAGAGGGTCAGTAGAGTCCCATACGAGCCCCCCAGCAAACTGAACCGTGTACTCTACAACTCCATCTAACATTTCTCAATCAGGACAACTTCCTAAAGGTCTTCTGGGACCAGCACCACATGTACCAGCCTGCATCAATGTCCAGTCTTGCACACTGTGTTGCTGGATAGTAGATCTCAAGTGTCCATCATTTTTGAGAAATGGTATAAAAAATACTTGTCGGATGTGCCCTTACAGTCGCAATCTGTACTCGTGGTCTGGGGACTGAGTGAAAGCAGTTACCCTTACAAAGGATATGTATCTGTCATGCTACAGTTTCCAGAGACTCGTCTGTCCAGAAGTGGATGAACATTGGGGAACAGCACCTGTTATAGCGTGAACGAAAGAGAACCTTTTCCGGACTCTAGCTCAGTAGTGTCGAGAAGTTGTAGGCGACAGATATTTGCAGACTCTCACAGTTCATCCTATATGTCTGGCTGCTAATGAGAAGAAAGAGAAAGAGGAAAGGATGTAACTATGTCATGAACATTATTTCTGACCCCCGCTTTGAAGATAGTGACTTGAAGAAGGAGGAAAAATAGTCCGTGATAAGTGGTATCATGAAGCGTGCCAGGGCCTTCTCTTTGGGCATTTGAGATCTGGACCTCAAAAAAAGGAGTGGAGCACCACATCAAGCCGACTAAAGAAAAGCAGTTTCGAGAAAAACCCGAAGGTTGGCTCCTGCAGAATTGGAGAAAGTCAGACATCACTTATGGGGCTTACTGGACGCTAGAGTCCAATAGCCTGTACGCATCTCCCATTGTGGCTACTAGAGATAAAAATGTGGCTATCAGGATGTCTGTGGATTATCACACTCTGAACAAGTCCACACTACCCGATCAGTATATTGTGCCTAGGATTGATGAAGCATGAGATTGCCTGCAGGGCAGTCGGTGATTTTCTGTGTTAGATCTCCAGAGTCAATACTACCAGATACCTATGACCAAGGAGGATCAAGAGAAGACTGCTTTCATTTGCCCTATCAGGTTCTACCAATTCCAGAGGATGCCTGAGGGAGTGTTGAGTGCCCCAGTTACCTTCCAGAGGTGTATGGATAAAGTGACATGGAAAGAATTTGGAATCTGTAGATTCACCAGGAGCTGAAAACTGCAGGCACCGGATTGACTTGTCTGAAGATTTTTAATGGCCCAAGGTACCCTGGAGGCAAATTTGTAGGAGGGCACCTTCAGGTGAATATTTTGGGAGGATAGCCAGACTTTCTCCAAGTCGATAAAGAGGCAGTAGACTTATCATCTTGTCTGTATGAGACTTCATCCGTGTCACAGTTGTAAAGAGGAATGCCCAAGTCTGCTGCCAGATCTGGAAGAACATTTCACATGATGAATCAGCTGCTAGACTTTCAGCAGCTTGCAAGCAAAGAGCTCTTCAAAATTTTGATGTGAACTGAATCCCATGATCAGAGATAATGTGGAGCGGAAGACCATGGAGACAAAAGACATGCTGAAAGAACTGCATGGCGAGCTTGGGATCGGAGGAAAAGTCAACCAATGGAATAAACTGAGCCATCTTGGAAAAAGCAGTCCACCACAACTCAGATTGTGTTGTAACCCTCAGAGGGGCAGGTCCATGATGAAATCCATGGCTATGTGTTGCCAGTGGATTGAAGGAACCGGCAGAGGCTGAAGGAGACCTGCACAATGAAAACAGTTACAAAGTCCCTAAATCTTTGGCCAGCGAAGGCCACCAGAAGCAGGGAGCAATCAGCTAAGTAGACTTATATATGCCCACATAACCAACCAGCTCGGATTTTTTTCCCGCCCCCAGATGATGAGGAACTATGGAGTGGATGGATGAGGTCACAGAGTGAAAAAAGCAAGAGGAAGTCAGGACAAATCCCAGACCATGCCAGGACAGTAGAACTGACCCCTCAAATCGGTGTCTTATAAAGATTATGGACAGTCCTTTTTCCCATGTCTTTGTACGAGTTGGTTATAGAGTGCAGGGAATAATTATTTGATCCATTACTGATTTTGTAAGTTTGCCCACTGACACAGACATGAACAGTCTATATTTTTAAGGGTAGGTTAATTTTAACATTGAGAGATAGAATATTAAAAATAAAATCCAGAAAAATCACATTGTTTAAATTATAGAAATGTATTTGCATTTTGCAGTGAGAAATTAATATTTGATCCCTCTGACAAACAAGACTTAATACTTGGTGGCAAAACCCCTGTTGGCAAGTACAACAGTCAGAATTGTTTTGTAGTTGATGATGAGATTTGTGTACATGTCAGGAGGAATTTTGGTCCATTCCTCTTTGCAGATCATCTGTTGTGAATTCTGTGGCAGAGTTCACTCCTGTGGTCACAAGTGGTACTTCGGCTGATTCTCTTTGGGATCTTCCGTTTGTGGAGGAAAGTGGTACTGCAGCTTCTGAGTTTCCTCCCTCAGGTGATCTGGTGAGCTCGTTGGCTTCTTCTCTACTTAACTCCACCTGATGCTTTGATCTATGCTTCCTGTCAATGTTTCAGTGTTGGACTGGTTTTTTTTTCCCTGGATCATTCCTGTGGCCTGCTGCTCTGCAAAGCTAAGTTTTGCTTATGTTATTTTGTTGCTATTTTTCAGTCCAGCTTGCTTTATTGGTTTTTCTCGCCTGCTGGAAGCTCTGAGACGCAGAGGGACGACCTCCGTACCGTTAGTCGGTGCGGAGGGTCTTTTTGTCCCCTCTGCGTGGTTGTTTGTAGGTTTTTGTGCTGACCGCAAAGTTATCTTCTCTATCCTCGTTCTATTCAGCTAGTCGGGCCTCACTTTGCTAAATCTGTTTCATCTCTATGTTTGTGTTTTCATCTTACTCACAGTCATTATATGTGGGGGGCTGCCTTATCCTTTGGGGAATTTCTCTGAGGCAAGGTAGGCTTATTTTTCTATCTTCAGGAATAGCTAGTTTCTCAGGCTGTGACGAGGCGCCTAGGTTCTGGTCAGGAGCGCTCCACGGCTACCTTTAGTGTGGTTTCATAGGATCAGGGATTGCGGTCTGCAGAGTTCCCACGTCTCAGAGCTCGTTCTTTATTTTTGGGTGTTTGTCAGATCACTGTATGTGTTCTGACCGCTATGTCCATTGTGTTACTGAATTGGTTAACATAACAGTACAGGAAGCCAAAGTGCTAATGATTCTCAATAGAGGGAAAAAAGAAGTTCTGAGACCTTTTTTTTTTTCCTTTGCACTGTGTTTTTCCTTTTTTTTCCCCTAGACATTTGGGTGGTTCAGGACACAGGTGTGGACATGGAGATTCAGGGTCTGTGCTCTTCAATGGATAATCTCGTTATAAATGTGCAAAAGATTCAAGATTTGGTGGTTCAGAAGCCTATTTTTGAACCAAGAATTCCTATTCCTGATTTGTTTTATGGTGATAGAGTCAAGTTTGTGAATTTCAAAAATAATTGCAAACTGTTTTTGGCCTTGAAACCTCACTCCTCTGGTGACCCAGCTCAACAAGTGAGAATTATTATTTCTTTTTTGCGTGGCGACCCTCAGGATTGGGCATTTTCTCTTGCGCCAGGAGATCCTGCATTAAGTAATATTGATGCGTATTTCCTGGCGCTCGGATTGCTGTACGATGAGCCTAATTCAGTGGATCAGGCAGAGAAAAATTTGCTGGCTTTGTGTCAGGGTCAGGATGAGATAGAGGTATACTGTCAAAAATTTAGAAAGTGGTCTGTACTCAATGGAATGAAGCTGCGCTCGCAGCGATTTTCAGAAAGGGTCTCTCTGAAGCCCTTAAAGATGTCATGGTGGGATTTCCTATGCCTGATGGTCTGAATGAATCTATGTCTTTGGCCATTCAGATCGGTCGATGCTTGCGTGAGCGTAAATCTGTGCACCATTTGGCGGTATTACCTGAGCTTAAACCTGAGCCTATGCAGTGCGATAGGACTTTGTCCAGAGTTGAACGGCATGAACACAGACGTCTGAATGGTCTGTGTTTCTACTGTGGTGATTCCACTCATGCCATCACTGATTGTCCTAAGCGCTCTAAGCGGTTCGCTAGGTCTGCCACCATTGGTACAGTACAGTCAAAATTTCTTCTGTCCGTTACCTTGATCTGCTCTTTGTCATCGTATTCTGTCATGGCATTTGTGGATTCAGGCGCTGCCCTGAATTTGATGGACTTGGAATATGCTAAGCGTTGTGGGTTTTTCTTGGAGCCCTTGCAGTGTCCTATTCCATTGAGAGGTATTGATGCTACGCCTTTGGCCAAGAATAAGCCTCAATACAGGACCCAGCTGACCATGTGCATGGCTCCTGCACATCAGGAGGATATTCGCTTTCTGGTGTTGCATAATCTGCATGATGTGGTCGTTTTGGGGTTGCCATGGCTTCAAGTCCATAATCCAGTATTAGATTGGAAATCCATGTCGGTTTCCAGCTGGGGTTGTCAGGGGGTACATGGTGATGTTCCATTTCTGTCAATTTCGTCATCCACCCCTTCTGAGGTCCCAGAGTTCTTGTCTGATTACCGGGATGTATTTGATGAGCCCAAGTCCGATACCCTACCTCCGCATAGGGATTGTGATTGTGCTATCAATTTGATTCCTGGTAGTAAATTCCCAAAAGGCCGATTGTTTAATTTGTCCATGCCTGAGCACACCGCTATGCGCAGTTATGTGAAGGAATCCCTGGAGAAGGGGCATATTCGCCCGTCATCGTCGCCATTAGGAGCAGGGTTCTTTTTTGTAGCCAAGAAGGATGGTTCGCTGAGACCTTGTATAGATTACCGCCTTCTAAATAAGATCACGGTTAAATTTCAGTACCCCTTGCCATTGTTATCTGATCTGTTTGCTCGGATTAAGGGGGCTAGTTGGTTCACAAAGATAGATCTTCGTGGTGCGTATAATCTGGTGCGAATTAAGCAGGGCGATGAATGGAAAACTGCATTTAATACGCCCGAGGGTCATTTTGAGTATCTTGTGATGCCGTTCGGACTTGCCAATGCTCCATCAGTGTTTCAGTCCTTTATGCATGACATCTTCCGAGAGTACCTGGATAAATTCCTGATTGTGTACTTGGATGACATTTTGATCTTCTCGGATGATTGGGAGTCTCATGTGAAGCAGGTCAGAACGGTTTTTCAGGTCCTGCGTGCTAATTCTTTGTTCGTGAAGGGATCAAAGTGTCTCTTTGGTGTGCAGAAGGTTTCATTTTTGGGGTTCATCTTTTCCCCTTCTACTATCGAGATGGATCCTGTTAAGGTCCAAGCCATCCATGATTGGACTCAGCCGACATCTCTGAAAAGTCTGCAAAAGTTCCTGGGCTTTGCTAATTTTTATCGTCGCTTCATCTGCAATTTTTCTAGTATTGCTAAACCATTGACCGATTTGACCAAGAAGGGTGCTGATGTGGTCAATTGGTCTTCTGCTGCTGTGGAGGCTTTTCAAGAGTTGAAGCGTCGTTTTTCTTCTGCCCCTGTGTTGTGTCAGCCAGATGTTTCTCTTCCGTTTCAGGTCGAGGTTGATGCTTCTGAGATTGGAGCGGGGGCTGTTTTGTCGCAGAGAGGTTCTGGTTGCTCAGTGATGAAACCATGCGCTTTCTTTTCCAGGAAGTTTTCGCCTGCTGAGCGAAATTATGATGTGGGCAACCGAGAGTTGCTGGCCATGAAATGGGCATTCGAGGAGTGGCGTCATTGGCTTGAAGGAGCTAAGCATCGCGTGGTGGTATTGACTGATCATAAGAACCTGACTTATCTCGAGTCTGCCAAGCGCTTGAATCCTAGACAAGCTCGTTGGTCGTTGTTTTTTGCCCGTTTTGACTTTGTGATTTCGTACCTTCCGGGCTCTAAAAATGTGAAGGCGGATGCTCTGTCTAGGAGTTTTGTACCCGACTCTCTGGGTTTATCTGAGCCGGCGGGTATCCTCAAGGAAGGAGTAATTGTGTCTGCCATCTCCCCTGATTTGCGGCGGGTGCTGCAAAAATTTCAGGCTAATAAACCTGATCGTTGCCCAGCGGAGAGACTGTTTGTCCCTGATAGGTGGACGAATAGAGTTATCTCTGAACTTCATTGTTCGGTGTTGGCTGGTCATCCTGGAATCTTTGGTACCAGAGAGTTAGTGGCTAGATCCTTTTGGTGGCCCTCTCTGTCGCGGGATGTGCGTACTTTTGTGCAGTCCTGTGGGATTTGTGCTCGGGCTAAGCCTTGCTGTTCTCGTGCCAGTGGGTTGCTTTTGCCCTTGCCGGTCCCGAAGAGGCCTTGGACACATATCTCTATGGATTTTATTTCTGACCTTCCCGTTTCTCAAAAGATGTCAGTCATTTGGGTGGTCTGTGATCGCTTTTCTAAGATGGTCCATCTGGTACCCTTGTCTAAATTGCCTTCCTCCTCTGATTTGGTGCCTTTGTTCTTCCAGCATGTGGTTCGTTTGCATGGCATTCCAGAGAATATTGTTTCTGACAGAGGTTCCCAGTTTGTTTCGAGGTTTTGGCGGGCCTTTTGTGGTAGGATGGGCATTGACTTGTCTTTTTCCTCGGCTTTCCATCCTCAGACTAATGGCCAGACCGAGCGAACCAATCAGACCTTGGAAACATATCTGAGGTGCTTTGTTTCTGCTGATCAGGATGACTGGGTGTCCTTTTTGCCTTTGGCTGAGTTCGCCCTTAATAATCGTTCCAGCTCGGCTACCTTGGTTTCACCGTTTTTCTGCAATTCTGGGTTCCATCCTCGTTTCTCTTCTGGACAGGTTGAGTCTTCGGACTGTCCTGGTGTGGATACTGTGGTGGACAGGTTGCAGCAGATTTGGACTCAGGTAGTGGACAATTTGACCTTGTCCCAGGAGAAGGCTCAACTTTTCGCTAATCGCAGACACCGTGTGGGTCCCCGACTTCGTGTTGGGGATCTGGTTTGGTTATCTTCTCGTCATATTCCTATGAAGGTTTCCTCTCCTAAGTTTAAACCTCGTTTTATTGGTCCGTATAGGATTTCTGAGGTTCTTAATCCTGTGTCTTTTCGTCTGAACCTTCCAGATTGTTTTTCCATACATAACGTATTCCATAGGTCATTGTTGCGGAGATACGTGGCACCTATGGTTCCATCTGTTGAGCCTCCTGCCCCGGTTTTGGTGGAGGGGGAATTGGAGTATATTGTGGAGAAGATTTTGGATTCTCGTGTTTCAAGACGGAAACTCCAGTATCTGGTTAAATGGAAGGGTTATGCTCAGGAAGATAATTCCTGGGTTTTTGCCTCTGATGTCCATGCTCCCGATCTTGTTCGTGCCTTTCATGTGGCTCATCCTGGTCGGCCTGGGGGCTCTGGTGAGGGTTCGGTGACCCCTCCTCAAGGGGGGGGTACTGTTGTGAATTCTGTGGCAGAGTTCACTCCTGTGGTCACAAGTGGTACTTCGGCTGATTCTCTTTGGGATCTTCCGTTTGTGGAGGAAAGTGGTACTGCAGCTTCTGAGTTTCCTCCCTCAGGTGATCTGGTGAGCTCGTTGGCTTCTTCTCTACTTAACTCCACCTGATGCTTTGATCTATGCTTCCTGTCAATGTTTCAGTGTTGGACTGGTTTTTTTTTCCCTGGATCATTCCTGTGGCCTGCTGCTCTGCAAAGCTAAGTTTTGCTTATGT
Source organism: Ranitomeya imitator (assembly GCF_032444005.1). Taxonomy (NCBI): domain Eukaryota; kingdom Metazoa; phylum Chordata; class Amphibia; order Anura; family Dendrobatidae; genus Ranitomeya; species Ranitomeya imitator. The sequence goes on along the minus strand of NC_091285.1, from coordinate 483,756,505 downwards.
TATTTTGTTGCTATTTTTCAGTCCAGCTTGCTTTATTGGTTTTTCTCGCCTGCTGGAAGCTCTGAGACGCAGAGGGACGACCTCCGTACCGTTAGTCGGTGCGGAGGGTCTTTTTGTCCCCTCTGCGTGGTTGTTTGTAGGTTTTTGTGCTGACCGCAAAGTTATCTTCTCTATCCTCGTTCTATTCAGCTAGTCGGGCCTCACTTTGCTAAATCTGTTTCATCTCTATGTTTGTGTTTTCATCTTACTCAGTCATTATATGTGGGGGGCTGCCTTTTCCTTTGGGGAATTTCTCTGAGGCAAGGTAGGCTTATTTTTCTATCTTCAGGAATAGCTAGTTTCTCAGGCTGTGACGAGGCGCCTAGGTTCTGGTCAGGAGCGCTCCACGGCTACGTTTAGTGTGGTTTGATAGGATCAGGGATTGCGGTCTGCAGAGTTCCCACGTCTCAGAGCTCGTTCTTTATTTTTGGGTGTTTGTCAGATCACTGTATGTGTTCTGACCGCTATGTCCATTGTGTTACTGAATTGGTTAACATAACAATCATCTCTAAGTCATTAAGATTTTGAGGCTGCTGCTTGGCAACTCGGAGCTTCAACTCCTTTCATAAGTTTTCTATGGGATTAAGGTCGGGAGACTGACTAGGCCACTCCATGACCTTAATGTGCTTTGTTATGATATTCAACAGTAGTTCATGATTGTTGATATTGAATACTGCTCCCCACAAATGCCAATTGTTACATACCCCCTTTGGCAAATGAATACATGTACAACAAATTTTCATTCTGGCTCAAAAAGTTGAATCCTAGGCAGGGGACCCCATCTATCACTTGAATCTTTCACATAATATGTACATTCAAGCAGCCAAAGAAAGTTTTTTTAGCACCCTTCTTGCATGTGGATTATAAACAGTAATCAGATATTGCCTGGTTGATACATGTATCTTCTCATATTTATATACTGCTTCAGTTCCTATCATTTGCTTTCAACATCAGTATTGAAAGACAAGGCACAACTTCACTTCTTTCATTTTTAAGTAGAAGCCTGGTCTAGATACCTCCTTCGTAAGCTTCTTATTAGGAGGTATAATCTTTCATCTTTCTGTTAGGCATTTTTATTGATGTATTTTTATTTTCAATACTGTCAACGATAACTGAGAGGTTGGAAATGTAAAGTATCTGTAACAACTTGAGCTCCTTTTGATGATGCCAACCTTCACCTATATTTTGAATTTCTAAGTAAAACTTAAAAATATTGAAATTTTTCTTGCTCCATAACTGTTACTATGTAAATTTATAATATAAATAATATATAAATATATACATACATATATACAACAAAATGGAAGACCATGGAAAAAATGTAGCACTGTAAGTGAACAAAAATAGCTACAACTAAATAAAATAGTAATAATGTTTGAAACCAGCATAGCATGAAGAAGCGAGTATTTTCCTGCCACATTAGCTTGAGTATTGTGTGCCTCTCCTTTCTTCCCAGAAGTCAATTGAGTAATGAGAATGACTTTTAGCAGTATTATTCGTTGAATAGAGCTTAAAAGCATTGATCAGTGCAAACCCAAGAGATTTTATGGCTCTAACATCTACTATACATTGCTCCTTGTGTCAATATTACTTAGTTTCTTGAGATTGGTTTCTATAGAACAATTAGATCCTCAGTGTCATTTTGATAACAGATGTGAGCTCATAAATTGAAACAGGTGCCATTTTCACAGTAATATAGATCCTGAACTTTAGAAATCACATCTGTGCTTATTATAATGGAAGAATTCAGTGCATTTACAATGACGGCTATATTCCGTAGTCCTACATCCATTTGTCATTACTTTTATTTTTTATAAAAAGAAAACCTAGAGATTAAATTATATACTATATATTAAATCAGCTATTCATTTTTATTAAAAAAGGAACACACATAAAGGAGAGACTTAACCCCCTCACAATTTTTGCTCAAAAAGCAAACTTCAGCCCCTTCACCCCAAAGCCTGTTTTCACCTTCCTGACCAGGCCAATTTTTTCTATTCTGACCACTGTCACTTTATGTGATAATAACTCTGAAACATTTCAAAAGATACCCCCAATACTGAGACAGTTTTCTCGTGACATATTGTACTTCATGATAGTGGTAACATTTATTTGATACGACTTACGTTTATTTGGGAAGATTTTGGAAATTTGGCAAAAATGTTGAAAAGTTTTCAAACTTATGTCACACGAAATAGTTAATAAATAACATTTCCCACATGTCTACTTTACATCAGCACAATTTTTAAAACAATTTTTTTGTTAAAAAGTTAATAGTATTAAAAGTAGATTTTTCAAATTCTAACAGTCTATTCAGTAGGACTATCAGCTGTGTATCCACCAGACTTCTGCACAACACAACTCATGGTCCCAACCCCATTTACAAGGCAAGAAATCCCACTTATTAAACCTGACAGGGAACACCTGTGAAGTGAAAACCATTTCCGGTGACTACCTCTTGAAGCTCATCAAGAGAATGCCAAGAGTGTGCAAAGCAGTCATTAAAGCAAAAGGTTGCTACTTTGAAGAACCTAGAAAATAAGACATATTTTCAGTTGTTTCACACTTTTTTGTTAAGTATATAATTTCACATGTGTTAATTCATAGTTTTGATGCCTTCAGTGTGAATTTGCAATTTTCATAGTCATTAAAATAAAGAAAAATCTTTAAATGAGGTGTGTCCAAACTTTTGGTCTGTACTGTATCTGCATGTATAACCCTCTGATGAAGGATTTTAAATCCAAAACACGCGTCGGGATGTGCGCATTGATAGGACCGGGTGGCACCTATAAGGTGCACATTGCACTTTGTACATTGTTGCTATATGGAGGTTCTGGTTGCCTGATTTAATTGGTCACGTTTTTAAAGATCTTTATTAAGGATATATGTTGTTCTCCTTACCCATATGTTAATGGGATCACGTGTTGATTTTCTAATTTAGTATAGTTTCACAGGAGATTTGGAGATCCTTTATATCCTCTTTTGGTGCCTCTTTTTCCTATTTAGGCCATAATATATTGTTGATTTTATGTATACTCATTTGTATTTTATTATCTCTTGTCCTAATATGTACACACAACTCATGTTGTAGTATAACTGCTGTGAATAAAAAAGTATTTTAAATCTCATATCCTTGCTAGTATTTTTTAGGGTTTTGCTCCATAGCTCTGGTGGTTGGTCTTGCTTTGCCATTTGAGTGGTTACCACTCTCCTTTTTTGTTGCACTGGGGATGGATTATTAATTTCTTTCTTGATTATATATAAAAGTGTTTATTTATTGACAAATCGATATATTTGTCCCTAAGGTGTAAACATTATTGCCTAGCCCCTAAGGTGTAAACATTATTGCCTAGCATGTATATGTGTTTATGGTATGTGGATATTACAGTGGAGAAAAAAGTATTTAGTCAGCCACCAATTGTGCAAGTTCTCCCGCTTAGGATTCCACTAGTAACCACCTTCTGTGAAGAGAGCAAATGGGTGGTGGGAATACTGAGGAAACATTGGTCTATGCTAGGCAAATGTCTCCCTGGAATAGAAGAATTTCAGTCTCCTCCAATAGTATCTTTTAGACGCTCTGGTAATATTAAGGATAGACTTGTCCATGTGGACATCGGATGTAAAAAAAAACTTTAATTCAACCATGCCTCACGGGAAAACTTAGGATGGGTTGTTATCCCTGTTTGGGTTGCATCAATTGTAACAATATGTTAACAGGTGACAATTTTAGGCATCCTATCACCAATGAACTATTTTCAATCCGACAATACCTTACATGTTCAAGTGATTGCGCAATTTATTTATTGGAATGCCCATGTAAGCTATGGTATGTGGGAGAAACCTCTTGGGACTTCAAAACGCAGGTGAACCATCATATATATACGATAAGGAAAAAGAAACTTGATTTGCCTGTCCCAAAACATTTTATTGAGAAGGGCCATACGGAAAGGGACTTAAAATTTCAAATTATTGACCATATTCCATTGACCGTATTAAAATGTTGAAAACAAGGGAATTATTTTGGATACGAAAATTAAATTCACATATGCAGTGTTACGTTACTTTCTATGACCATTTACAGTGGGGCAAAAAAGTATTTAGTCAGTCAGCAATAGTGCAAGTTCCACCACTTAAAAAGATGAGAGGCGTCTGTAATTTACATCATAGGTAGACCTCAACTATGGGAGACAAACTGAGAAAAAAAAATCCAGAAAATCACATTGTCTGTTTTTTTAACATTTTATTTGCATATTATGGTGGAAAATAAGTATTTGGTCAGAAACAAACAATCAAGATTTCTGGCTCTCACAGACCTGTAACTTCTTCTTTAAGAGTCTCCTCTTTCCTCCACTCATTACCTGTAGTAATGGCACCTGTTTAAACTTGTTATCAGTATAAAAAGACACCTGTGCACACCCTCAAACAGTCTGACTCCAAACTCCACTATGGTGAAGACCAAAGAGCTGTCAAAGGACACCAGAAACAAAATTGTAGCCCTGCACCAGGCTGGGAAGACTGAATCTGCAATAGCCAACCAGCTTGGAGTGAAGAAATCAACAGTGGGAGCAATAATTAGAAAATGGAAGACATACAAGACCACTGATAATCTCCCTCGATCTGGGGCTCCACGCAAAATCCCACCCCGTGGGGTCAGAATGATCACAAGAACGGTGAGCAAAAATCCCAGAACCACGCGGGGGGACCTAGTGAATGAACTGCAGAGAGCTGGGACCAATGTAACAAGGCCTACCATAAGTAACACACTACGCCACCATGGACTCAGATCCTGCAGTGCCAGACGTGTCCCACTGCTTAAGCCAGTACATGTCCGGGCCCGTCTGAAGTTTGCTAGAGAGCATTTGGATGATCCAGAGGAGTTTTGGGAGAATGTCCTATGGTCTGATGAAACCAAACTGGAACTGTTTGGTAGAAACACAACTTGTCGTGTTTGGAGGAAAAAGAATACTGAGTTGCATCCATCAAACACCATACCTACTGTAAAGCATGGTGGTGGAAACATCATGCTTTGGGGCTGTTTCTCTGCAAAGGGGCCAGGACGACTGATCCGGGTACATGAAAGAATGAATGGGGCCATGTATCGTGAGATTTTGAGTGCAAACCTCCTTCCATCAGCAAGGGCATTGAAGATGAAACGTGGCTGGGTCTTTCAACATGACAATGATCCAAAGCACACCGCCAGGGCAATGAAGGAGTGGCTTCGTAAGAAGCATTTCAAGGTCCTGGAGTGGCCTAGCCAGTCTCCAGATCTCAACCCTATAGAAAACCTTTGGAGGGAGTTGAAAGTCCATGTTGCCAAGCGAAAAGCCAAAAACATCACTGCTCTAGAGGAGATCTGCATGGAGGAATGGGCCAACATACCAACAACAGTGTGTGGCAACCTTGTGAAGACTTACAGAAAACGTTTGACCTCTGTCATTGCCAACAAAGGATATATTACAAAGTATTGAGATGAAAATTTTGTTTCTGACCAAATACTTATTTTCCACCATAATATGCAAATAAAATGTTAAAAAAACAGACTGTGATTTTCTGGATTTTTTTTTCTCAGTTTGTCTCCCATAGTTGAGGTCTACCTATGATGTAAATTACAGACGCCTCTCATCTTTTTAAGTGGTGGAACTTGCACTATTGCTGACTGACTAAATACTTTTTTGCCCCACTGTAACTACAAGTGTGGATACATCAGCATCACTAATGTTATGCACATGTGGTAGTAAATATTGGGTAAAGGACTGAACTATGATTAAACTGCACAAACTACAACCGCTTCCTGTACAGACTAAAGTATCCAGTAAGGCTAGGTTCACATTGCGTTAGTGGGTGTCCGCTAACGGAATTCGTTACATGGCAAAATTGGCGCAATTAACGCTATGTAATGGATCCGTTAGCGCACCCATTGACTGCAATGTGCTAACGGATCGTAACACATCGCTAAACGTATGCCTTTTTCGGCATGCGACAGCGATGTGCCATTAGTTTCGGATGGACCTCGAATGCTGCTTGCAGCGTTCAGGGTCCGTTCTTCGCTGGCGCAGATCGGGCATCTGCGCTAGCAGGATTGCCAAACCAATCCCTTTTTGGACATTGCATTAGCGCAATCCGTTAGCGTATCTGCTTAACGGATTGCACTAACGCAATGTGAACCTAGCCTAACACGGCTTCAGCGCAACCTGAATAACTCCTGTTGGAAAAACTAGCATTGATCAGTCTGACCTAGCTTCTTCTTTCAGGTGGTCAAAAAATACAAGTTTTTCAAGAAATGCCCCTGTTTGGCGGAGTTTTTGAAAGAGTTTTTCTTTTCCTGAACCTATTTTGAAGGTTTTTTTTTTTTTTTTAACCATAAAATTTTTATTTTATTAAACATTTTAGAACAAAACAGGGTCTTACAAGCATTTAGTTTCTGTATAGAATGCATGAACAGTAAACGATATAAACAATATAGACGATATAAGGCCATCAATGACCTTAATTCTACAAATACGTAAATGACAAAGACAAGACAATAAGGGGTAGAGGGAAGGGAGGAAAGAGAGAGGGGAAAAAAAAAAGGGAAAAACCTCAGTTAAATCGATTAATCAAATCCGAACTCAGTCGCACTACAGGTCGGATCCCGCTGCATAATAATCCCACGGGGACCATATAGCCTGGAAGCGCACCACCGAGTCATTTAGTAAGGCTGTAAGGTGTTCCATCCTTCTGACATCCATGATCCGTCCAAGGAGGATCTGAAGCGAAGGGGGACTCGGCTGTCTCCAAAGACGCGCAATCAGGCATCTGGCCGCCGTAAGGATATGTTGCAATAATCTATTGGAAAGTTTGCCCATACCCGGCGCCCCGTGACCCAGGAGAAGCACTAGTGGGTTTAGTTCTATGTCTGCATGCAATACCTTATCTATGAGGGACTTAACCTGACCCCAAAAGGGCACAATTTTTGGGCATGACCAAAATATGTGGACAAGAGACCCAGTGCTTCCCCCACATCTCCAACAGGAGGGAGGGATAGAGGGATTCAGTCCATGCAGAAACTCTGGAGTGTGATACCAGTGCATTAGTATCTTATAGATATTTTCTCTGTAGAGAGTACACACTGATGATTTTGCGGCATTCCTCCAAATGACAGACCACTCTCGGGGAGAAATACGCCGCTCCAAGGCGGCCTCCCACTTGCGCATATATAGAAAAGATTCACCAGACCCATCCTGTGGATCCGATAAAATGTTGTAAATTTCTGAAATCAGACCCCTGGTGTTCACACCTCTCCTGCAAATTTTCTCGAAATCCGTGGGGATAGAAGCTCCCACTTTACCATATAGGGAGTTAGCAAAATCTCTAATTTGTAGGTATTGAAAGAATTCCCTGTTGGAAATCGAGAAATGTTGCTTAAGATAATCAAAGGAGTGAATCTCCATGGTCTCCCCGTCTATAATGTCCGCAAATCTAAATAGGCCTGCTTTAAGCCAAGGGTGAACCATAGGAGATTCTAAACTGCCTGGGAGCTGTAGATGATAGATGAAGGACACCAGGGGGGAGCAAGGTGACATGAGGGCGAATCTCCGTGTGCAGGTGTTCCAAATGTCACGAGTGGACTGCATGGGGCCTAGAAGGGGTGGAAAGGACTTACATTGTGCTGGCGACCATAAAAGAGAGTTAGGGTGTATTGGGGCAAGCCATAATTTCTCTATTTCATTCCACCTGCTGTAGGCCCATAGGGACGTCCAGCAGGGGATTCTCCTCAGGTGTGTAGCCCAGTAGTATTTAAGAATATTTGGCACAGAAAGCCCTCCCTTGGTCTTATGAGCTGTGAGAACCTCCTTAGCCACTCTATGGCGCTTTTGTTGCCATATGAACCTAATAATAGCCGCCTGAAGGGACTTCAGTTCCGAGACCGGAACTCCAACTGGGAGGGTCTCAAAGGCGTAGATCAATCTGGGTAAAAGACTCATTTTTACCGCCGCTATCCGACCCATCCACGAGAGAGGAAGTGATTGCCATTTAGTTAGGCGGGCTTTTGATTCTTTAAAGAGGGAGGGGAAATTTAGTTTGTAGAGGGTCTCATATGAGGACGTAATATTCACCCCCAAATATTTCACAGCATCCTGTTTCCACCTGAATTTAACATTCAGGCGTAGATGGTCCCATACCTCAGGGGGGATGTTCAGCGGCATAGCCTCCGTTTTGCTGGAATTGATTTTATATCCAGATAGGTCCCCGTATCTCCTCAAAGCCCTCATGAGGTTCGGAAGGGACACGTGGAGATTAGTAAGCGTCAATAGAACATCATCCGCAAATAGTGCGATCTTAAAAGATTTACTCCCAACCATCACCCCAGAGATATTGGGGTCCCGTCGTATGGACGCTGCCATGGGCTCTATGCAAAGGGCAAACAGAAGAGGCGACAAAGGGCACCCCTGCCTGGTGCCATTCGATATAGTGAATGGTTTAGATGTACAGAGAGGAAGTTTTATGGCCGCTGTAGGGTGGTTATATAGGGATCTCAGCGCGGACAAAAATCCCCCAGAAATGCCAAAGACCCGCATCGTACTAAAAAGGAATGGCCAGGAGAGGCGATCGAAAACCTTCTCGGCGTCGAGGCTCAGTACTAATGTTTGCAATTTCTTTCGGTTCGAGATGTCCACCAAGTCGACAACCCTCCTAGTGTTATCACCCCCCTGACGGCATGGAATAAAGCCCACTTGGTCTTTATGAATAATCGAGGGTAGCCATTTATTAAGTCTGGAGGCCAGCAGCTTGGTGAACACCTTCAAATCCGAATTCAAAAGGGCTATTGGCCTATAGTTTGCACAGTCCAAGGGGTCCCTAGGCGGCTTTGGAAGGAGGATGAGGTGGGAATGTAGCATTGTGGACGGGATTGGGTCGCCTTGCAAGAAGGAGTTAAATACCGAGGTCATGTGAGGAAGAAGTGTTTTAGCGAATGTCTTATAGTAAAAATACGTCAGACCATCAGGGCCAGGTGATTTTCCCATGGGTAGGGACCCCAAAACCTCCTCTACCTCTTCGGGGGATACTGCGCTATTTAAAGATTCAATCGCCTCACTAGGTAGTGAGGGGAGATCTAAGGTAGCAAGATAGTCTCCAATAGCCCCTGAACCCTGGGAACCATCAGCCGATGGGGGACCGAGATTGTACAGTTTTTTGTAGAAATTATAAAAAATGTCAGCTATGGCATCAGGGTGATAGTGCGTCACCCCTGCAGTGTCCCGTAAGGCCTGAGGACATGAAGCCGCGCAGCGTTCCTTCAGCTGGCGTGCCAGGAGGGTATGTGCCTTATTGCCCCTTTCATAGAATTTCTGTCTAGAGAAAGTTAGCAGCTTCTCCGCCCCCAACACCGCCAGATCTTTTAATTTTTCCCTTAGTCTGACCACCTCTTTCAAAGCGGCCAGAGAGGGAGATTCAGCGAGTTTCCTCTCATGAAGCTTTAATTGAGAAGTCAAATGTGCCCTCTGGACCCCTGCGGATCTCTTGGCCCTGGCGCCCTCCCTAATACAATGGCCCCTCATCACCGCCTTATGTGCTTCCCACAGAACTCCCAGGGAGGAGACCGAGCCCGTATTGAGCTGGAAGAATTCCTCCAGTTGCTTATGCAGTGAGGCCCTAACTTCCGGGTCCTTGAGTAGAGATTCATTTAAGCGCCAGTGGCCAAATCTAGGTCGTGCGTGGGTTCCCTCAAGTTCCATGATCACAGGAGCATGATCTGACCAAGTAATGGAGCCCAGTTCCACCCCCCCAGCCTCTTAAGAATAGCAGAGTTTACAAAGAAGTAATCGATCCTGGTATGGGTCCGGTGTGGGTGCGAAAAGAAGGTGAAGGCCCTCTCTCCAGGGTGTGCCACCCTCCATGCGTCAAAGAGAGCCTCAGATCTTATAATCCTCCGGAAGCCCAAAGACAGCTTCTTTACAGAGTCAGAGGGCGGCAACCCCCCGAGAGAGAGCCTGTCAAATGTTTCAGAGAATGGAAGATTGAAATCCCCACCATCGTTGCCGCGCGGGGAAGCCCCCCCACTAGTGAGAATACCCCCCTCAAAAAGCGAATCTGTCCCTCATTCGGGGCATAAATGTTAGCGAGAATATGAGGAGAGCCCCCCACCTTTGCCTCTAGGATCACGTAATGTCCCTTAGGGTCAGAGTGATTTCCAGTGACTTGTATGGGGCAGTTTTTTGCAATCAGGATTGCAACCCCCCCTTTTTTAGAATTCGTGCTTGCTAGGTATTGTTGGGGAAATAAGTGGGCGGCAAACTTAAATGAGCCTGTAGAGTCAAAGTGGGTCTCTTGGATAAAGGCCACATCTGCCCTAGTGGAGCGCAGCTCCTGTAACAGCAATTTCCTCTTGCGGGGAGAATTAAGACCCCGCACGTTAATAGATACAATACGACACGTATTTTAGTTGTATTGAGTGGAATGTAGTGCAGGTGTCGGGACCGTTACCTTTGAAGGTGTAGGTTAACATAGAGGTTATCTCAGCGCGGCTGGTCCACCAGATGAAGGCTGTCAAGGATCGAACCGAGAGTGAAAACGAAATTTGGATGGTTGGGTAGGATAAAAACAGCAGGGAAAAGGGAAGACATAGACACTCAGTTAGTAAATTACATATCCAAAAAGTGAAAAAACATAGAAGAACAATTGAGAACAATACCCGGGGTTTAATCCGGAGAGGGATCCCCTGAGGAAACCCACTCTTGGCTCGGAGGGCCAGAGTGGTAGAAATAGTAGGTCTCAATATCAATCCCAGGGAAGCCCTAGGATAGGTGGAAGTCTCCGAATCCGAGAGAGCCAGTCCATCACCAGCCAGCCGCCCCTCCAACGTGAAGAAAGGGGCAACTGAGAAGCAACTGAAGTGGCCCTGGTGGAGCCCCCGCCACCCGCCTTCCCGGGTGACCTGCTTCAATTGTTTCAGTAAATGATGCGGCTCCAGACACACAGGGGCAGCACTGTATCCATCCCTCGGCGGGGTTTGGATGTCCCATTTCCAGCGTCGCAGGCCAAAAAGCAGAGGGGCCAATCAGAAAGGGGGACATAGGGAAAAAGAGAGTATGCGGCCCGTTCTAAACAAGCCTAAACTAAGAGTCAAGTCAACGGGCACGGGGGGAAGACGGGGCGCAGCCACCCCTCCCCCCACCTCCCCCACGCGCCCCGCGCCTTCCTCTCCCCATCTTGGTCCACACCGGCGGAGGGGGAGCCCCAGGGACATGCAGGATCCATGGCAGAATGTCAACCGCTGGGATCTCTAGGGTTGTACAGAAGGATGTCACATCAGCAGGGGTGCGCAGAGACGCAGACTTTCCATCCTTCCTGGCTGTCAGGGCAAATGGGAACCCCCATCTATATTTAATTTGGTGTTCCTGGAGTATTAACAACAGGGGCCTGAGGTGTCTCCGCTTCTGCAGGGTAATACGGGAGAGATCTGGAAAGAGCTGAACCTCTGTTCCCCGAAATGAGGGGATCTGGTTCCGGGTCCTGGCTTTGGACATGATCAATTCTTTAGTAGTAAAGTCGTGAACACAGCATATAATATCTCGGGGTTGAGTAGACATGTTCTTAGGCTGTAGCACCCTATGTGCTCTGTCCAACTTAGTTATATTGGTTGAAGGTGCACCCAGAATGTTATTAAAGATGTCCTGCAGGATCAGATCAGGAGATTCAGAGTCCTCTACCTCAGGCACTCCTCTCACACGAATGTTGCATCTGCGTCCTCTATTGTCCAAATCCTCTAAGTGGGACTGCATTTCCTCCATCACTTTTTGTTGTGAGGACACTAGCTGGTGAATTTCTGTCATGTGTTTTCTTGTGGAGTCATGTTCCTCTTCCAGGGCTTCTATCCTCCCATTTAAGTGTTGTAAATCTTGTCTTACATTGGCTATTTCTGCCCTGCATATGTCTTTGACCTCACTGATAAGGATCTTAAAGTCCTCTTTAGATGGTAGGGATGCCAGAATAGACTGCCAGTCTTGGGAGGGAGGGGGAGGCCCCCTGAAGCTGCCAACAGGCTGTGAGTTAGGAGGATAGTTCACTGAAGAATGTGGATGATGAGAGGAGTAGTGTCCCTGATGGGTTGGATATAGGCAGTGTCCTGTGTAATATTCCGTCCATGGGCCTCCTGATGTGAAGAGGAGCTGTTTGTTTGTGTGAGCTGATAAGACGGGTGTAGGAAGGGGGGCCCCACATCCCCCCTCCCCCTCACCTCGTGGCTGCTGTCAGCAGCCGTGCTGGTCTGGTCTCCATGAAGTTCAGCTCCTTCTGTGCACGGCTCTTCCCCCCGATGTAGAGGGGGAGATCTCCTCCTCCTCCCCGCAGCCATCTGCCTCCTGAATGCTGTCCTGATGCAGAGTGTCACGCCGGGAAACCCCCTCCTCACCGACCTGCCTCTGTAAAGATGGTGCCTGAGTATCTCCCTGGACCTGTTCAAGGCCCAGGAAGGTGTCCACCACTGGTTGCTGTGTGTTTCTAGGTTTCCTGGGCCCCATGCTGACTGTGGAACCCGGTGATGCAGGGTGATATTATGCTATTTATAGCTGGAAGATGGCAGGAGCTCCCTCACCACACGTCTGCTCAGCTCGGCATCCGGACACGCCCCCTCCTGACCTAGCTTCTTAAAAGTCCATCAAATGTATCTCTTACCTCCTAAGGAACCGAGTGAGAGTGCAGCGTAATAAAGAAACCCTAGCAGTACACTTATCTGACTGGTCTAGATACCTAGAAGTAGGAACAGAACTCCAAACAGAATCCACTAACGACTATCACCAGCTGAGAAGACCAGCAAGGGGAAGGTTTAAATTGCTGCACCTGCAGTGTGATAGGACATTCTAGATACCAAATGAAAACACCTGCTGTCCCAAAGGAATGGACAACAAGCAAACGATAATCAGCACCCGGACAGTGCCAGAAACTGATTTGGCTCAGAGGACAAAGCTGCCAACAGCAGCGCACAGGTACGTCAGTTGAAATCCTGAGGGATGACACCTAGACATTTAACATATGAATTTTTAATATGCAGCTTTTGACATCCTACTCATCCTTTAACCTTGACCCTCTTTATGTGTAGTTGTTCCCCTGTTTGTATTTATTTTATGTTTATATTACTCTAATAAACTTTGTTACATTTTGCATCAATTAAGTCGTGTTATTCTTATAAGAGTATTTACTACAAAAATGACAAAAACATTTACAAAAGTTACGGTATATTAAAAAAATAAATGTTACAAACCAGTAGGTAACAGGGTCAAAATTTGGCAACCCTGTAATCGTAACAATTCAGTCATCATATTATAATGATTATTATGATTATTATTATTTTATTATTTACTTAATTATTAATGTTGATTGGTAGATTGTAAAAAAGTGATGTGATTTTATATCTATTTATTAAATTCATAACAAAAGATAATACAAATGTAACGCTTTCATACATGCTCAAAGATCCACATACTTATCTGTGCATATTTCAGATTGTGAAAAGTTTTGTTCCTTGTTTATCCATTTCAATGACAGGTATGCCTAAAGGGTTTGGTGAAAGGCTAGCTGTAATGTAAAGTCAGTCTTAATGTCACTTCTTATAATTTGCACATAAGATTCTTGGAAATTGTGTGGCTACTACATTTGCCAGTCTTGACTTCTCCATCTTTGGTCACTGAACCAGTTATTCCGTGCACTGTTTTCCTTAATGACATTGGTGGAAGATGGTTCTGCGTAATCATTGCTCTTTTAAAGGAGAGCAGGATAGATATGTTGTCAAGGAGACTAAGAGATAGAAGACAAGTTTGATTAAAAAGACGTCCAGGATTCCATTCTTATTCAAGGCCATATAAATACGTGAATGAGTCATCAATGCATGGACAACTTTTAACCCCTTCAGTGAGAACCGAAGTATGCAAACCAGCATATTCTGGGAAAACTCTGTATTCACTTAAAATTGCTCCTCTGAATTTAGTCATGAATCCCCAGTGAAATATTTTATATACATAGCTTAAATATGTAAATATTCACTATTTTTCTTTAAAAAAAAAATAAAGGCGAGTAAGCCACCATGACCCAAATAATAGTAGGGAGAGTTGTGTCTTTGTGCGAGAATATTCTGTTTATTTCCCACGTTAGCACTTTGTTGATTTCCCAATCATTGGCTAATGTGATAATTTTAACTCCAGAGCCTCAGACAATTTTCCAGTCTGAAACAAAAATCCTGAAACCTTAACTGTGTTATATGTCTATATATCTAATAGATAAAGTCAAGGCTTGTTTAATCTCCTGTGCTTTGGGAAACTCTGGTGTACTGATGGAGACTGGCACATAATCCTCCCAAGACCTGCTTCTCTCCTCCACACTTGTAGGTTCCTCACTCAATCACCTGCAAGACTTCTCCCGAGAATCCCCCATCCTCTGGAATTCTGTGGCGCAATACATCCGATTGTCCCCTACATTCAGAACTTTCAAGCAGAACAGCTTACAGCCTGCAATGACCGCACGGCCACCTCAACACAACCGGAGCTACTGCAACTCCCCAACCTACTCGTTTACTTAGCTGCTTTTTTCTTGCCATAATACAAATTCTAACAGTCTATTTAGTAGGACTATCAGCTGTGTATCCACCAGACTTCTGCTCAACACAACTGATGATCCCAACACCATTTATAAGGCAAGAAATAACACTTATTAAACCTGACAGGGCACACCTGTGAAGTGAAAACCATTCCCGGTGACTACCTCTTGAAGCTCCTCAAGAGAATGCCAAGAGTGTGCAAAGCAGTCATCAAAGCAAAAGGTGGCTACTTTGAAGAACCTAGAATATAAGACATAATTTCAGTTGTTTCACACTTTTTTGTTAAGAATATAATTCCACATGTGTTAATTCATAGTTTTGATGCCTTCAGTGTGAATGTACAATTTTCATAGTCATGAAAATACAGAAAAATCTTTAAATGGGAAGGTGTGTCCAAACTTTTGGTCTGTACTGTATATTTTTCAGTAAAATGAAAATTGTTCTTTTATTCTATAAACGTCTGACAACATGTCTCCAAATTTGCAAGCAATAAATTTTTTATTTTTTTTCTGAAAAAGAGAAAATTACAAAAAACCCAGTGCTTTCAGACCTCAAATAATGCAAAGAAAACAAGTTCATAATCATTTAGAAACAACAATAATAATGTTTAAACTCAGGAAGGCTTCAGAAATCAATATTTTGTGGAATAACCATGATTTTTAATCACAGCTTCCATGCATCTTGGCATGCTTTACACTAGTCTTTCACACTGCTTCGGGTGCAAAAATATAAGCATTTCTTTGTTTGATGGCTTGTGACTATCCATCATCCTCTTGATTACATTCCAGAGGTTTTCAATGGGGTTCAGGTCTGGAGATCGGGCTGCCCAGGACAGGGTTTTAATGTGGTAGTCTCTTAATTTTTGCCAGAGCTGTATAATCCAGCGAGAATACTGCTCAGAAGTCAGAACATGAGGAATTTTCATAGCGTCTCTTCTATTTTCGTACTTTCCATCAGAGTTGCCAACTTGATTTTTTCTTTTTTCTTGACAGCTTCTCAAAAAATCACGGACAGAACTTTTTTTTCATGAACACATTAGGTGACCAAAATAAATGAAGATTATAAGTGATACATGACTACAGATTATAAATCCTATAGGAAGACTTTAGCTGCATTCACTGTGAACTATAAAAGGGTGAGAAATAGAGTCATAAAAGTCTGTACAAGCCTCTACAGCTTAAAAAAAAAATCACGGACACATCAAATTTTTTTATGGACAGGCGAAAAAAGTGCCCTGTTTTTTTACAGGAATTTCCAGATTTTTGGTGATCCTGCTTTCCATACTTTTGTGTACCATCACAGAATCTAGCAATCCAATGTCCAATGTTCTTGCGTTGAAACCAACGCTGCTGGCCAGAGCGCCTCTTTTCACATGGCGCAGAGACTCTACGAGGAGTACTCACATTTTTGAGCGGACCTATCTGTATTATCAGAATGTACCCCTCTCTACACCCAGATATGACTCACAATGGAGACTTTATGTGAGCGCCTTCAGTCCTCTATTGTCCATCATTATTGACAGCAGTATAGCCAGCAGTGCCCGCGGCCCCAGCTGTAGAGTGGGCACATTTGGGAACATTGTGCCCAATAAACATTATGGTGAGCTTCTGTGTGTCTGTTTAGACGTATATAAGCTATTTATTGCTCAGTGTTTCAGACTGAGGAGAATAAAGCCAATTACGAGGCCAAATCATTTAATTTATAAAAACTTTGCTCATTCATAAGACCCTGCTCATAAATCACAATTTTTAGTCATGTGAATAAGACTGTACAAATTGTAAGCTCACGATGCATATGATTTGGTGACAGATAAATCCGTGGAGAAGACGTGAACTGAGGAGGTTTATGACATGAATGCAGAAGTGACCTAGATATGTGCACATATTTGTACAAATCAGAGCTTGACTGCTTCAGCGCCACTGGCTAAACAATGTACTGGATCTCCATTTAACATATTTTACATAGCTTGTTGACATCACATAATTGAAAACTGTTCACAGTAGTGGGTTTTGTTTTATTTAAAGTGCCCCTTACTTTATCTTTGATCCTTTCCTATGTTATTAAATACAGAATCCATTCCTTTTTTTCTGTTTTTGGATGGACTCACTTGTCTTCTACAGTGGACCGGTCACATGAATATGCTGCGTTACCCTCTGAGGGGGCTGTATATTACATAGACAGCTCTGCTCTCCTATTGGTCCAAACAGCAGAAAAATATTGGGACATTTGTCTCATATCAACTACCAAAGTATACAGTAGTCTCATAGCCATGGGTCAGCTGTACTCACTAGGGGAGCATTTCGTCCACCTCTCCCCATCTATTCCATACAACTGTCCTCATTCTGCCGATGATGGGTGCGTGTCCATTAGTTCACTCTGTCCAATTATCAGGTTGACGTTGAGATTTGTCATGAACCATTTCACGTCATTTGTAATGAAGGAACTCCAGACCATTTATTGCTGATACTTTGATTAGTTGAACTGAAAGCCAGCTAAAGAGACTGAATTGGTGCAAACTGATTATTACATTTTCATTTTGAAAAACTATATGAATCAGTCTGTAATCTTAGTTTTATCTATGTTCAGTACGATTAGATCTTTTACAGAGACCTAATGGAAATGCGACCGCATCCTGATGACCGGATAGAGCAGGTTGGAGCAGTGGAGTTGAAGCTCATGGGCTCCAATGCAAAATTTCCAACAGAGCCCTTAATTATCACTGGTCTTTGAAATGCTGATCTTCTCAAGTGGGCCATTTAGGCTCAAGGTCCTAGGTGAAACTGCAACCTCTGCACATTTTGTAGTTATACCCCTGGATTGTAGCCTCTTGTATCCCAATGTCTTGATTTAGTTGAACTAGTGTCTTAAAAAAAAACTTCTAAAAAAATACATTTAACTATGGGTCATTTTCTGTTGACACATTCCCTTTCTTTCAATTCTACATATCAAAATCCATGTTAAGAAGAAATCAGAAATGTTGCAATTGTCACACTTGCCTCTAAGCCTTTTACTCCTGTTATTTGCAGAAGTTTCATTATAAGGGCAAATAGGATTACAATAACAAAAAACGTGGATATTCAGTAGATAGCACAGGATTAAACATCACAATAGTTGATAGCAACAACTTACCTCCTCCATGTGCAATGACATTTACCAATCAATGCATGAGCAGAAAATACTTCCAGTCAATGGGGTCATACTCGGTCTATTGCTATTGCTTTTGTCTGTGCAGTTTCTGAAAAAAGGAAGGCTGATATTGGGCCTACTGAAAATTGCAAGAGTTCTGATTTTCTTATATATATACGGTAAGTAATGATACAAAAATTATTATTTCTTTATTTATGTAATGTTTTGGGGATGAATATATTTAAATGTAAAACTTGTCAAAAAACAGTCAAATATTATGGATGTTCAAAGATGTTTTGAGGTCTTGACTGTGTGCACAACATCATAAAATCTGAAGACTACCAAAGCATTTTAGTTTGCAATGTAGTGATCAGTGTCAGAAAGCTGGGTTTGGGTCCTAGGTCATGGGTCTTCCGGGATTTGGATGTTTCGCCCCAGGCAATTCACCCCCAGTAGTTCTCCCCTGGGTACATTTTGCCCCCAGCAGTTCGCCCCCAGGGACATTTCGCCCCTGGGTACATTTTGCCCCCAGCAGTTCGCCCCCGGGTACATTTCGCCCCTGGGTACATTTTGCCCCCAGCAGTTCGCCCCCAGGGACATTTCGCCCCTAGGTACATTTTGCCTCCAGCAGTTTGCCGCTGTTTGTCCTTGTGGTTCATGAATTCCCATCCGTCGTCAATCCAAATGTCACAAAAGTACTATACAGAGTGCTGCATTTTTGTGACACGTTAAATCAACTGTTTCCATCTGACGTCACGGGGAACCGCTAGTCTGCACTCCGTGACCCAAGGAGCTGCAGCTGCGACAGGTAAGTATCATCTTGGGGGAAAAATGCTGGGGACAAAATGTGCGGGGGGCTAAAGCATGTAAATATGAAATGTATGAAATATGAACAGCATTACTACCCTAGATAATAAGAAAAAATAGAGACACTTAGCAAATAATTTGGCCAATTCATGCAAGCCCAGCAGCTAACGACAAGGCAGTCTCTGATTTTGCTGGGAACCTATCTAGTGTGAACACCTCTTAGGCTAAAGCCTGAATTTATGGATATGTCGGATCCTGCTGCAATGAAAACCGCCACAGGCTGGAGGGTGGAGTGCTCGGTCAGAGCGCTAATATACAAATAACCGAAGACTGGCTGGCACTTCCAAATCAGAAAACTGGTGTGAACAGCTGCAAACTAAAAGTAGCCATCTCTATACATAAAAAAAAATAATATTGAATCATCCAAAACAGAAAAGTGCAATACACAGACACAGTATTAAAATAATTTTTATTGATAGTAATAATAATATTTAAAAAATAGTACAGTACATAATGAAGCTGATAAATATCAAAACACTACAATAGTATGATGGAGCACCTCAACATATATCAAATGTAAATTATAGACCCTATATTCATATAATTCATTTATATTGCACTAAAAAAGGATTATTGAATACAAATAATGAAAAAACTAAACAAGTGTATAATAAAAATTCACAAAAAAGTGAAAAATAGTGTATTATAGTAAATATTGCAAATAATGTGCAATGTATATATATGATAAAATTTATATGTGACAATAAACTAAAGTAAATAGCGCTAAATATACCCCATAAATTGCACTCAAAAAATATATATAAAATAAATAGTGCAAGATGTAAAACCAAAAAATTATATGTAAACGTGTATGATAACTAAAAAGGGATAAAAAACGCTAAATGTATCTTATATATTGCACTACCCAAAATACAAAAAATATATATATATATGTGCACAGTGGTGCTATGAAGTGCTAAATAAATAACTATAAATAACAAAGGCAAAGGAAAAAAGAGATTATAACAAAATTTGTATTCAATGTAGCAATCCCTGCATATAAATAAGGTATACCGCTAAAGAAGTGCACATGTGCAAATGCTAATGACCAGTACTGAGTCTCTATATTGCACCAATACCACACTGGGCCACAGAACAAGTAGTGCAGCACAAAATAGGGCAACCGTAAACTGCTAAAGTAAAGTGCAAATAGTGGTTGACTGGGTCCGCTGCTATAAAAGCAGCATGGATATAATAAAAACAAATTACTGACAGAGGCTCCACATACCTATAGGTGCTCTGTCCCTACGTACGTTTCGGCTAATGCCTTCTTCCGGGGGCGTGTATTATGGCTTAATTAGGGTCTGTTTATATAGCGTCCTGATAACTCCTGAGCCGACACAGCTGAGCGCATAAAAAAAAATAAATAAAGTTGCTTTCTGTAATGCAAAAGCATGTAAATATGAAATATATATTTATTTTGGCAGGTAGTCTTGTTATTTCAAACAGGACAAAGACCCCAAACATACTTCAAGAAGAATCCAGAAATGGATGGAAACAAAGCTTTGAAGAGTTCTGAAGTGGCCAACAGTGAATCCGTATGTAAGTCACATTAAATACATGTGGGCAGATGTTAAAATTCCTGTGGGGAGAAGGCACCTTCACATGTGAGACACCTGGGGCAGTTTGCAAAAGAAGAGTGGTCCAAAATTCCAGTTGAGAGGTGTTGGGCTATGTGCACACGTTGCGGATTGGTATGCGGATTTTTCCACACTGTTTTTGCAAAATCTGCAGGTAAACCGCACTGCGGATTACCAGCGGATTTCGTGCGGTTTTTGTGCAGATTCCACCTGCGGATTCCTATTAAGGAACAGGTGTAAACGCTTCGGAATCCGCACACAGAATTGACATGCTGCGGAAAAAACACCGCTGCGCTTCTGCACGTTTTTTTCCGCAGCATGTGCACTGCGGATTTTGTTTTCCATACGTTTACATGGTACTGTACAACGCATGGAAAACAGCTGCAGATCCGCAGCGTCAAATCCGCAACGTGTGCACATAGCCTGAGAATCTTGATGATGGTTATAGGAAGCGATTGATTGCAGTCATTTATTCCAAAGGTTGTGCAACCAAATATTAAGATAAAGGTGCCAACAATTTTGTCCAACCCATATTTGTGGTTTAGTGTGAAATTCGGTCCAATTTGCCCTTTTGTCCTCTTTTTTTGTGTTGTTCTAATACACACAAAGGAAATAAATGTGTATTTAGGAGTCACTTACAGCTCACTATCTCCCATTCTGCTTATCAGCTATGCTCTTTCCTTTTCATTTCTGATTGGCACTGAAATTGTAGAAGACAAGTGGTATCCAATGGCTTATACCAGGCCTGGGCAAAGTGCGGCGCATTCGGCCCTCTGGCTGTCTCAGTCCGACCCGTGGGCCAAGACAGCTGTGGGGCTGGAAATCAGAGGTCCACGAACCGAACGGTGCCTGCCTGCTCACTGTCTCCATGTGCAGCTCTGTGCTGCGTGCGCCGCTGACTCCTTTGGTGGAGGAGGGGCCTCCTGCCACTTCCTCCACCAATCAGCGTGTGAGAGGACGCAGGGAGAGAATCAGAGTGCCAGGGAACGGGACCGAGGTGAGTATGTGGTGTTTTTTTTTCTTATGTGTCTGGGTGGGCATGGGGAGGCTATGAGGGTGTGACATGGTGCTGCATATGGAGGCGACATGCTTCACATGGGGAGGCTGTGGGGGCGACATGCAGTGTATATAGTGAGGCTGTGTGGGGCTCATGTAGTATATATAGGGAGGCTGTGGGGCTCATGCAGTATATGGGGGAGTCTGTGTGGACCTCATGCAGTATATAGGGAGGCTGTGGGGCTCATGCAGTATATGGGGAGTCTGTGTGGGGCTCATGCAGTATATAGGGAGGCTGTGGGGCTCATGCAGTATATGGGGAGGCTGTGTGGACCTCATGCAGTATATAGGGAGGCTGTGGGGCTCATGCAGTATATAGGAAGGCTGTGTGGGGCTCATGCAGTATATAGTGAGGCTGTGTGGGGCTCATGCAGTATATAGGGAGGCTGTGGGGCTCATGCAGTATATGGAGAGGCTGTGTGGACCTCATGCAGTATATAGGGAGGCTGTGGGGGGCTCATGCAGTATATGGGGAGGTTGTATGGGGCTCATGCAGTATATGGGGAGGCTGTGGGGGGCTCATACAGTATATGGGGAGGTAGTGTGGGGCTCATGCAGTATATGGGGAGGCTGTGGGGGGCTCATGCAGTATATGGGGAGGTTGTGTGGGGCTCATGCAGTATATGGGGAGGTTGTGTGGGGCTCATGCAGTATATGGGGAGGTTGTGTGGGGCTCATGCAGTATATAGGGAGGCTGTGTGAGGCTCATGCTGTATATGGGGGAGGCTGTGTGGTATTCATGCAGTATATATGGAGGCTGTGTGGGGCTCATGCTGTATATAGGGAGGCTGTGTGGGGCTCATGCTGTATATAGGAAGGCTGTGTGGGGCTCTTGCAGTATAAGGGGAGGTTGTGTGGGGCTCATTCTGTATATAGGGAGGCTGTGTGGGGATCATGCAGTATATGGGGAGGCTGTGTGGGGCTCATGCAGTATATGGGGGAGGCTGTGTGGGGCTCATGCAGTATATAGGGAGGCTGTGTGGGGCTCATGCTGTATATAGGGAGGCTGTGTGGGGCTCATGCTGTATATATGGGGAGGCTGTGTGGGGGGCTCATGCAGTATATGGGGAGGCTGTGTGGGGCTCAGGTAGTATATAGGGAGGCTGTGTGGGGCTCATGCAGTATATGGGGAGGTTGTGTGGGGCTCATGCAGTATATAGGGAGGCTGTGTGGGGCTCATGCTGTATATGGGGGAGGCTGTGTGGGGCTCGTGCAGTATATGGGGAGGTTGTTTGGGGCTCGTGCAGTATATGGGGGAGGCTGTGTGGGGCTCATGCAGTATATAGGGAGGCTGTTTGGGGCTCATGCTGTATATAGGGAGGCTGTGTGGGGCTCATGCTGTATATGAGGGAGGCTTTGTGGGGCTCATGCAGTATATGGGGAGGCTGTGTGGGGCTCATGCAGTATATGGGGAGGCTGTGTGGGGGCTCATGCTGTATATAGGGAGGCTGTGTGGGGCTCATGCAGTGTATATGGGGAGGCTGTGTGGGGCTCATGCAGTGTATGGAGTGGCTGTGTATGGGGAGGCTGTGTGGGGCTCATGCCGCATATGGGGTCGACTGTGTGGGGCTCATGCCACATAAAAGGGGCTGTTGGGGGGCTCATTCGATATACAGAGATATAGTGGGATGTCGGCATTCTTAATTCTGCTCAATATTAAGTTATACAAATAATATTAATAAAATTATCAATAATATAATAATTATAATATATCAATATTAATATTGAGCAGAATTAATTTTGGCCTATTGGTTCGGCCCTCCACAATGGTCACGGACTCTCATGTGGTCCCTCTGGAAAATTAATTGCCCATCCCTGGCTTGTACTGATTATTGTGGCTGCATAGCTGACATGTGGCGTATGTGTTAAAGGGAACCTGACCGGTCCCCCATGTCCTCCAATCCTCCAGCCTTTGTATATGTATTACTAAATTGCCTTTCTAACAAGCCCTTTATACCCTTAGTCACCTAAATAAGTTTAAAAAAAAGGATTTAGAAACTCAGTTTTTGTTATGCAAATGAGCCTGTCCCCGTTGTCTGTGTTACGTGAACCCTGACATTGCTTCATGCGGTATCAGAGCCTGAAGCCGCACTCATGGCATCTCAACCTTGACACCACTCCCTGCAGTACCCGAGCCTGACACCGCTCTCTGAGGTGCGTTTGCCTGAAGCTGCATCGGCGTCACCAGATCCCTGACACTGCTCCCTGCGATACCCAAGTATGACAATATTCCCTGTGGCCCCTGAGCTTGACAGTGCTCCCTGCAATACCCAATCCTGAAGCTGCACCCGTGGTATCTGAACCCAGAAGCCGCATCCACACTATCTGAATCCTGAAGTCACACAGGCAGCATCTGAACCTTGAAGCCGCACCCACGGTACCTGAAACCTAAAGCCACACACATGGTACCTAAACTCTGAAGCTGAGCCCGCAGTACCTGAAATCTGAAGACACACCTGAGGTACCTGAAACCATTTCAACGGTACTTTAACCAGCATCAGTGTCTCTTCTGGTTTGCATTTCAGAGTCTGTACTATCAGAGCCTGTTCCAATAGCCAAATCCAAGCCTGGCTCTGTGTCAGTATCTGTTCTGACCAATGACCCAGAAACTATGTTGTCTTAACAGAGTCCGAATCCTGTCAGTGACTCCGAGCCCTGTCTGTGCCTGTGATCCTGACCCCTGGGGTCAATAGCTGCAGTACCGGGGACTGCCTAAGAGTGGTACCTGGTGGCAACCTGCAGCTCAAGCCCAACTCTGCCATCAAGAGCTTTAGCGAATCCAGGTAGCCGCTTAGCTATGCCCCTCCTAGGTAAGCCCGTGGTACAGTGGGTCCTTGTTCCACGCTTCCGTGACACCAGCTCTCTGCAAATTTTGCAAGTGCATGTGACTTTCTTCAGCCATGTTTACAGATAGCTCCTCTCCTTAGTTAGCTCCTTACAGACAGCTCCTCAGTGTACGTGAACCGTCTTTTGGAGTTCTTGTCACGTGTGCCACTGAAGCCAGGAAGCGTGCATTTGGCTTCGGAGGCACAATGAAGTGACTGAAAGAAAGCCGCGCGCATGCACAAAATTTGCAGAGAGCTTTCAATGACGCCGACTCTTGCAATTCATGTTATTATGCCCACAGGGGAGTTACAAATGCAGAGGACGACAACTAGTCTGGGGAAAACAAGATCCCATCGACTAGTCCAAAGGTTCATTTGCATAAGAAAAATTGAATTTCCAAATACTTTTTTTAAGCATGTCTTTGGATGACTAAGGGTATAAAAGGCTTGTTAGGCAGTAAATCTAGCAATATGTATATAAAAATGTCAATGGGTTAGGGGGTATGGGAACCTGTCATTAAGTGTTTTATGCCTTACATTTAACGACATTGTCTTATTCCATTTATGTGAGCAGTAATTAGAAAAGTTTTACATCTTAAAACAGGTGCTGTATTTAATGTCTCTACTACAAACAAGGATGTTAAGACATGAACTTAAAAATCATAAACGGAGGTGGTGGGCAAAAAAAATAAGGTCTTCTCAAGCTATCAGTTTATCTATGTGGTGGGGCCTTGTAATATTTGCTATGGGGCCACCTTATTTCTCTGCATATTTTGGCAAGTATATGTGGTTTTACACAAAACTCCATAATCTGATCGCAGTCATGTACCGAGGGTTTACTAAATCTACTTCAGTGTAAACATTTCACTCATTTCTACAAACAACAGAAGAATCTGAATATTAAGATATTAATCATAGCCACCTAGGTAGAAATTCCCACTTTTAAGTAACCATAAATCTGAACCTTCAGTGTACAGAGGAGATTCATATTTCACGTGCTGTCTTTACATCATCAGCTCTGAGCATTAGGTCACAGCACATTAAAAGCCAAAAATCCTGTGTAGCAGTGATATGATAGATCTGCCGTATACACATTCATAGCCTGCAGTGAGGGAGAAGTGCTGCCCCCATTAGGAACCATACGAGTCACAACTCAGCATTACCTATCTGTTACCAAAATGAAGTGAGATCCACAATGAAACCTTCATGTATTTGGACAGCAGAATATTTATGCAATGTATGAACCTGACCTAAGGCAGTGATCTCTTATGACCATTGAGAATAAAATTCAAGGAATCCAGAACCTTTATACACTTCTTGCTACATTCATACTTTAGCAATTAAAAACTTAATTCCATGTTCAAAGGTGAGCTTGACAATCAAGTTAGTTTACCGTGCTCTACTTTGTTTTTAGTTATCCGTGGCTATGTAGTTTAGAACAGTACATGCGTAAGTAACTCAGCATTACTGCTTTACATGCCGGTAGGCAATGCTTCTAGGGGAGAATATCTCCAGAATACAGCACGTCATATGACATACCACAGCCAGCCAGTAGATTTTTGGATCTAAATTGTCTGTGTCATTCTGAAATTGCCAGTGTACATTTGTATTGAGAATTTGTATCTCTCAGAGAAGCATAAAGCAGCTACCCAAAAGCAAGCGTGTCCATTTAAAAAAACAAAAACTAAACGAAAGCCTAAAGTTGTTGACCAATACATGTGAATTAGACAGAAACATGCACCAAATTTTAACATTATTTTAGCATTTAATTTTAGCTCTATTTATTACGTGTTTAACCCTTTCACCCCTGAACCTGTTTTCTCCTTCATGACCAGGCCAAATTTTACAATTCTGTCCAGTGTCATTTTATGAGGTAATAACTCTGGAAAGCTTCAACAGATCCCACTGATTCTGAGATCAGCAATTTCTCATTTTTCCAACAAAATGTACAAAACCATTTTTTTTTAAGGACCATCTCACATTTGAAGTGACTTTGACGAGTCTATAGACCCAAAAGTGACACCATTCTAAAAACTGCACCCTTCATGGTGCTCAAAACCACATTCAATAAGTTTACTAACCCTTCAGGTGCTTCACAGGAACTGAACCAATGTGGAAAGAAAAAAATTAACATTTACATTTTCTTCACAAAAATTTTTTTTGTAGACCCAAATTTCTTTTATTTTTACAAGGGTAACAGGAGAAAATGGTATAGAAAAAAATCAAGAGATGCGACAGTATAGTAGATTAATAGGCTAACATGTGTACTAATACCTAAAACCAAATTTTATTTCAACTATTTAAAACATAGAGACAAATAAAAAGATTGCCTGCAACCCGCAGACCCAATGGTTGGATTGCTTTGATAACATTAAAAAAAAACCCTGGATGGCCCTACCGGACCCTATTGTGCCCTTCCTGACAGTGGAGATTGGCACCCTAACTTGTTCGCAATGTGGCGCCCCGCTCACCGATGGCTAACCCTGGATGCAACCTGGCAATCCGTACATGTTATATGCAACCAGTAAATTACAAATATCCCAAATTACAAGGAATGATAGTGCTGCGGTGATCAGGAGGAGACATAGGGTGTGAAAAATCAGTGATTCCAAGGAGGTTATGTCCTTAAAGATTGTAAACAAAAATCAACCTTCTCCTCCTCGGGAGCCTAAATTAGACAAATACAATTCAAAACCAAGAAACAAATAACAATAGGATACCCAGACAAATATTGCATAAAATCAAGGGTAGAGGTCGAGAAATGTGAAAGCCTTCACTGGCTTACCCTCCACTCTCAATAATTTGATTGTTCCTAACTTGCTGCGGAGGTTGGCACCCTAGATTAATACGCAAATTGGCGTCCCCGCTCCCGTCGGCTCACCCTCACTTACCCTTCACACTTATCCTTTTAATTCTCCACACAGAAAAGTAAAAATTGATAGGAGAGAATAAGGGAAACTACGTGTGCAAGGGATATAAAAAAGGTGGATGTTAGGGACAATCAAAAAGGCCAAATTTCATAGTCATATATTAGTGCACTCAATGGTTATAATAAAGTGCCATAGTCCTTAGTGTCCATCCTAAATCAGGAACAAACCATACATTCTTAGAGTGGACTTAGAGTAGACTTACTGCCTTACCACTCAATGATTCATGCACTTTAAACAGCACCAGGAACGCTCGCCTTTTAGGACTCAGAAGCAAGCACTATAGGTGCCTTTAATACAATCACCTTTTAATGTGTTCTCCAAAACTGTTCCAAAGGACACCATGCCCAGATTGCACTGTACCCCTATTGCACTATGCTCGTAGCAGCACCCAATAACAAGTGAAATCTTATCTGGGATCCAGATGATAGATGAATGCCTCAACGCGTTTCCCTTCCATAATGTAAGTTCATCGGGAGGCAAATGGATTAGCCGATGTCAGAAGATGCATGACATACGGCAGTCAGGACATCCTGGTTGCAGGTGTAAGGTGTAACAGGAGAAAATGGACCATAAACTTTGTTGTGCAATTTTTCCTGAGTACGCAGAAACCCAATATGTGGAGAAAAGCTACTGTTTGGGTACACAGCAGGGCTCGGAAAGGAAGGAGCACCATTTGACTTTTGAATGCAAAATTTGTGGGAATCATTAGCGGACACCATGCCACGTTTGAGAGCCCCTGATGTGCCTAAATAGTGGAAACCCCCCACAAGTTACCCCATTTTGGAAACTAGATCCCTCAAGGAACTTATCTAGATGTGTCCTGAGCACCTTGAACCCCCAGGTGCGTCACAGCACAGAAGTTTACAGCATAGAACTGTGAAAAAAAAAAAAAAAATCACATTTTTCCCACAAAAATGTTTTCAGCCCCAAATTTTTTATTTTCACAGAAGAAATTGGACACCAAAATTTGTTGTGTAATTTCTCTTATGTATACAGATACCCCAAATGTGGAGGGAAAACTACTGTTTGGAGGCACGCCAGGGCTCAGAAAGTAAGGAGTGATGTTTTGGAACGCAGATTTTGATGGAATGGTCTGTTGGTGTCATGTCGTATTTGGAGAGCCCCCGATGTGCCTAAACAGTGGAAACCCCCCACAAGTGAACCCATTTTGGAAACTAGACCCAGGGCCGCCATCAAGGCATTACTGCCTTTACTACTGTATGGGGCCCAGTGAGCAAAAGCATAAAGGGAGGCCCGAACATGCTGGCAGGCCGATCCGGGCGGGCCCCCCTCTCTTTGCTTCTGCTCATCAGGCCCAAGGACATTTTGTTCAAGGCTGCTGCACGACAGCTGCATAACAACACTGTGGTGATTTAATGATACACCTACAGTGTTGGTAATGCTTCCGGCGGACGGAAATGAGCACTGTACCTTTAAGCTGCGGATGGCCAAGGTGCATCATGGTCCTGATGTCATGTGACACGCTGCCCGCACTTCCTCACTCTGGAGCAGAGAGGCGTGCCATGTGTATTGCTGGCGGGCAGGCTGAGGCGGTGAGCAGAGGAAAGTGAGGAGACTGCGTCCATGAGAAAAGGCTTCGGGTGGGTGCATCTAGCAGCATGTGGCTGGTGAGGGAAGGCTAGTGGGACAGGGGGTCTGCATCCAACAGGGTCCATGAGGAGGCTAGTGGGGACTGGGGTCTGCGTCCAACAGGGCCCAGGAGGAGGGTAGTAGGAACTGGGGGGGTGTCCAAAAGGGCCCAGGGGGAGACTAGTAGGGACTGCGGTCTGCATCCTACAGGACCCAGGGGGAGGCTAGTGGGGACTGGGGGTCTGCCTCCAACAGGGTCCAGAGGGAGGCTAGTAGGGACTGGAGGTCTGCATCCAACAGGACCCAGGGGGAGGCTAGTTGGGACTGGGGGTCTGCGCTCAACAGGGCTCAGGTGGAGGGTAGTGGGGACTGGGGATCTGCGTCCTACATTGCCCAGGGGGAGGCTAGTGAGGGGACTGGGGGTCTGCATCCCACAGGGTGAGAGGAGGCTAGTGAGGGGAGGCTGCTGAGTAGAGTGAGGGGATGCTAGTGAGGGGAGGCTACTGAGTGGAATGAGGGGAGGCTACTGAGTGCCGTGAGGGAAGGCTACTGAGTGGAGTGAGGGGAGGCTAGTGAGGGGAATCTGCTGAGAAGTTAGTGAGGGGAGGCTACTGAGTCGAGTGAGGTGAGGCTAGTGAGGGGAGGTTGCATCCAGCAGGTGGAGGCTGCTGGAGTGAGTCTGATCCCGCAGGGGAGGCTGCTGTGGGAAGTCTGCGTCTAGCAGGTGGAGTCTGCGTCCCACAGGGTGAATTTGCTGCAAGGAGGCTGAGGAGGCGGTGACTCACCAGTGATCACTGTATTACCTGTACACTATACACTATATATAGAGCTCCTCTGTATAATGTCACTGGTGATCACTGTATTACCTGTACACTATACATAGAGCTCCTGTATGTAATGTCACCGGTGATCACTGTATTACCTGTACATGTACACTGTATATGAAGTACAGATCTGCTGTGTATAATGGCACTTATGGTGATATTAGTATTGTGTTTTTTATTTATGATTAGTATTGTAGTATTCGGTCACTATGTTGTGGTAATATGTGATCTGGTCATGGTGTGGCGATATTTGTTCCTTGCATGTGCTATTATTTGGTCACCATGTGGTGGTAATATGTAGTTTGGACATGGTGTGGTGGTATTTGTTCCTTGTATGTGGCATTATTTGATCACTATATGGTGGTAATATGTGGCCTGGTCATGTTGTGGTGGTATTTGTTCCTTGGTTGTGATATTATTGGTCATTTTAAACATTGCAAAATAAATAAAAATATACCTAAATTGTATTGTATATTTTAACAAATGTTTACAGTAGAGTAGAGCCTGGCTAAAAGAGTCTACTTTTTCATCGTGGCGGATTAAAAAATCTTTTGGTCAAAACAAAAGCTTCTGGCTATGTATGTGGTGATGGGAACTGTAAATGTGTGATTGATGGTGATGTGGTGAGGATGTGGTGCAGAAGTGGAATTTTTCCAAGAGAGGCAGTGGGACTGTGGACGGTTCTAGGGGTGGAGGCGGGGCTGGGGAGAAGCCTGGGCAAAGTTTCAAGAGGGCCCCAAAAATTTTGCCCGCATGGGGCCCTGAAATTCCTAGTGGCAGGCCTGACTAGATTCCTCAAGGAATATATCTAGACATGTGGTGAGCAGCATGAACCCACAGGTGCATCACAAAATTTTACAATGTTGATCTGTGAAAATGAAAAAAATATATATTTTGCAAACAAAAATATTGTTTTTGCCCCAAATCATTTCATTTTCACCAGGATAACAAAAGAAAATGGACCTTAATAATTGTGCAATTTCTCATGAGTATGCTGATGTCCCATATGTGTTCTAAAACTACTTTTAAGGCACAGTGCAAAGCTCAGAAGGGAAGAAGTGTCATATTGGAGTTCAGATTTCTCTTTACTGGTTTCTTTACTGGTTTTGTTTACTGCCATGTAACATTGAGAGAGCTCCTGAGGTACCAGAACAGCAGAACCCCCATCTCAATGAATTCAATTAGGGTTGCAGTGATCATATTGACACCACAGGTGTGCCACAGAATTTAATTCCATAGGGCAGTGAAGAAAAAATATTTACATTTTTACCACCAAAATGTTGTTTTAGTACCAGATTTTACATTTTCACACTGGGAAATGGGTAAAAATGGCACCAAACTTTGTATCACAATTTCTGCTGAATGTAGAAATACTCCATATGTGGCTGTACAGTACTGGATAGAATCGTAGAGCGCTATTTGCCTCCTGGAGACCAGATTTTACTAGAACAGTTTGCGGACTCCATATACAGAGCTCCTAATTGCTAGAGAGCAGAATCTCCCCTCAAGTGACCCCATTTTGGAAGTTATACCCCTTTAGGAATCCATCTACATGTGTAATACGATTTAGTCTCCATGGGTGTTTTCCAGAAACAAACAGAAGTGGATGTTGCGGAGTTAAAATTTCCAGCTGCCATTGTAGTGACCAGTATGTTGCAGTATGTTGTAGTGCCCATTAGGGTTGAGCGAAACGGGTCGGCCACTTTCAGAAGTCGCCGACTTTTGGCAAAGTCGGGTTTCATGAAACCCGACCCGACCCCTGTGTGGGGTCGGCCATAAAGTCAGCGATCTTCTGAATCTGGAATCGGAATTCCGATACCGATTCCCGATATGTTTAAGATATCGGGAATTGGTATCGGAATTCAGATTTAAGTGTAAAATAAAGAATAAAAATAAAAAATATCGCTATACTTACCCTCTGACGCACCCTGGTACTAACCGGGAACCTTCCTTCCTTCGAATCAGCGCTTCCAGGACCTTGCGGTGACGTCGCGGCTTGTGATTGGTCGCGCGACCGCCCATGTGACCGCCGCACGACCAATCAGAAGCCGGGACGTCACCGAAGCTCCTGGAAGCGCTGATTCTTAGGAACGAAGGCTGCCGGAAAGAAGCAGGGCGCGTCCGAGGGTGAGTATATACCTAATAGGGTAAGTATTTTTTATTTTTATTCTTTATTTTACACTTAAATATGGATCGCAGGGCCTGAAGGAGAGTTTCCTCTCCTTCAGACCCTGGGAACCATTGGAAACCCAATGCACTGCATTGGGTTTCGAGTTTCGGCCGACCCCGACTTTTTTATAGGATCGGCCGATTTCACTCGACCCGACTTTTGAAAAAGTCGGGTTTCCTGAAACCCGACCCGATCCTATAAAAGTAAAGGTCGCTCAACCCTAGTGCCCATCTCATGCTTCTGGAAACACGCACCTGTAAATTAGGCAGCCTGTCATTGATACAGAAATGCCAAACGTGGACGTTAAAAGTGGTTTAGGCACACTTTGCAGGGCAGGGATAGTCGATGTCCCATACTTGGACAGGCGAAAACATTTTTTTTATAAAGTTATTGGAAATTGTAAAAATGTATATTTTTTTAAATCACAAAATAAAGAACAAAGAAATTAATAAATATTAATCCAATAAATACAAGTATTTATGTAAAAACAAACAAAGAAAGTACTCATAATTGGTATTGCTGCTTCTGGAAGGACCTGACCTATAAGGCTATGTGCACACGTTGCGGATTGGGGTGCAGAATATTCCGCACAAAATCTGTATCTCCTGGCAGAAACCGCAGGTGCGGATTTGCCGCGGATTTTATGCAGATTTTGTGCGTTTTTGTTGCGGAATTGATGCAGATTTTATGCGTTTTTTACCCCTGCGGATTTCTATAATGGAAAGGGTCAGAAACGCTGCAGTTCCGCACAAAAGAAGTGACATGCTCTTTCTTTTGATCCGCAGCGGGGGGTTTTCCGCACTATTAGCACAGCATTTTTTTTTCAATTGATTTACATTATACTGTAAATCACTTTGCGGAACTGCAGCGTTTCTGCTCGGAAAAATCAGCTGCGGATCCGCACTAAATCCGCATTGTGTGCACACAGCCTAAAACTGTCCTACAAGTTAACCCCTTCACTGAACACCGTAAAAAAATAAATAAAAAATGAGGCAAAAAACTATACTTTGTAATCATACCACCAAATAAAAGGTGAACTAAAACGCAATAAAAAAAGGCTAATGTAAATAAAAATGGTATATCTGTAATCGCCATTTTTATTCCGCAAAAAAAAAGCTGCCATACAGCCCAATCAGTGGAAAAATGAACAGGTTATAGCTCTCAGAATAAAGCGATGGAAATAATTTTTTTCTATAAACTAGATTTTATTGCGTAAAAGTGCCAAAACATAAAAAAGAAGATCTAAATGCAGCAACGTCCATGGTTGGTTCCAGCACCGATAGCGAGCGTTTAACCCCTCTGAAGCTGCTGTCAATAATGACAGCGATATCAATGGGCATCGCAGAGGAAGGGAGCTACCTCTTCTCTCCCATCGGCACAATGCACTTGCGATCATATTGTGCCGATGTTCTCCATGGTAATCCAGGCTAAAATATGGCCGCAGAGTCACCCAGGAACAGTGGCCTGTAAGCAGGAGCTGACACGTCGCTTCCCTGCCTAAAAAGCATTGCAGAGTATTAGATCCACGATCACAATGGACTGGTAACAGCAGCAGAAGGGTAATAAGGCTGATTTTGTAATTTTCAAGCAGATCAGACATGAAACAAGACAATCCCTTTAAACACAACCTGTCATGTTATTATGTTATTAACTTCCATTAATCTCAGATTAATAGTGTTCTAAAGCTACTGTAACCACGCTTTGACACTGGCAGCCAGCTCAGCCAGGACATGGTTACAGCCGCCACGCACTATGTACTCAGGAGTGACTGAGGCTGCGCCGACTGTGTATCTATGACTGAAAGCCGGAGGCTGCTGGGAGGAATAAAATTCATTTCCTCCCTGCAGCCAGGGTCTCAGTGCGGCAGACGCAGGGCTTTGGAGCGCTATTCATCTACAAATTAACCCCATATCTGCAGGTTAATAGTGTTTTTTTTACATCTCAGGTTCTCTTTATTTAAGCAGCACATCAGCCAGTTATTCCTTAGGATATCAAATGTGGGGAGAGGTTACATTTTTTAAAGGGAATCTATCACCTATAAAAAATTTTTGCTAATTAAACTAGATATCATTTTCTAATTGAAGTTTTTGTAATTCTTCTTTTCTTTCCATGATTATGAGAGCAGCCATCTTGCCTCAGCTGCTGTTGACAGCATTTAGTGATGTGCTTTACAGATGAGTCATTGACTTGAATGCATTTTCTAGCCATTACTATGACTATTAGAGACTTTTCTATCCATACTCTATGACCTATGCAGAGGTCATTTGGAAGGGAGTGGGTGGCCATCACCTATTGTTAATGGTGATCCTATTTTAATAATATATAGGTGATATACTTTCATTGTAATCCTGCCTGTGATAATAATGAGGTGATTACTGAGAAATAACCTCTGCAGAATATGAAGGGTCAGTCTATTATGAGGCACAGTGGCTAGAGTAAGATAAGAGTAAGTGTATTAATTTAAAATATATAGTAATATAAAAACAAAAATCACCAAAAAATATTACAAAATGTATCCCATAATTAGCGGTAGTAATTATGTTCAAAAAGAGCATCCTGAATACTTTGTCCACATGAACCAATATTGATCTTTAACCCCTTTACCGCCAAGGGTGGTTTGCACTTTAATGACTGGGCCAATTTTTAAAATTCTGACCACTGTCCATTTAAGAGGTTATAACTCTGGAACGCTTCAACGGATCCCAAGGACTCTGACACTGTTTTCTCGTGACATACTGTACTTCACGATAGTGGTAAAATTTCTTTGATATTACCTGCATTTGTGAAAAAATGGAAATTTGGCGAAAATTTAGAAAATTTCACAATTTTCCAACTTTAAATTTTTATGCAATTAAATCACAGAGATATGCCACACAAAATACTTAATAAGTAACATTTCCCACATGTCTACTTTACATCAGCACAATTTTGGAAACAAATTGTTTTTTCGTTAGGGAGTTATAAGGGTTAAAAGTTGACCAGCAATTTCTCATTTTTACAACACCATTTTTTTTTAGGGACCACATCTCATTTGAAGTCATTTTGAGGGGTCTATATGATAGAAAATACCCAAGTGTGACACCATTCTAAGAACTGCACCCCTCAAGGTGCTCAAAACCACATTCAAGAAGTTTATTAACCCTTCAGTTGTTTCACAGGAATTTTGGGAATGTTTAAATAAAAATGAACATTTAACTTTTATTCACAAAAAATTTACTTCAGCTCCAATTTGTTTTATTTTACCAAGGGTAACAGGAGAAAATGGATCACTGTTTGGGCGCATGGCAGAGCTCGGAAGCGAAGGAGCGCCATTTGACTTTTCAATGCAAAATTGACTGGAATTGAGATGGGACGCCATGTTGCGTTTGGAGAGCCCCTCATGTGCCTAAACATTGAAACCCCCACAAATGACACCATTTTGGAAAGTAGACCCCCTAAGGAACTTATCTAGATGTGTGGTGAGCACTTTGACCCACCAAGTGCTTCACAGAAGTTTATAATGCAGAGCGGTAAAAATAAAAAATCATATTTTTTCACAAAAATGATCTTTTCAACACCAATTTTTTATTTTCCCAAGGGCAAGAGAAGAAATTGGACCCCAAAAGTTGTTGTACAATTTGTCCTGAGTATGCTGATACCCCATATGTGGGGGTAAACCACTGTTTTGGCGCATGGCAGAGCTCGGAAAGGAAGGAGCACCATTTGACTTTTCAATGCAAAATTGACTGGAATTGAGATGGGACGCCATGTTGCATTTAGAGAGCCACTGATGTGCCTAAACATTGAAAACCCCCACAAGTGACACCATTTTGGAAAGTAGACCTCCTAAGGAACTCACCTAGATGTGTTGTGAGAGCTTTGAACCCCCAAGTGTTTCACTACAGTTTATAACTCAGAGCCGTGAAAATAAGAAATCTTTTTTTTTTCCACAAAAATTATATTTTAGCCCCCAGTTTTGTATTTTTCCAAGGGTAACAGGAGAAATTGGACCCAAACGGTGGTTGTCCAATGTGTCCTGAGTACTCCGATACCCAATATGTGGGGGGGAACCACCGTTTGAGCGCATGGCAGAGCTCAGAAGGGAAGGAGCGTAATTTGGAATGCAGACTTAGATGGATTGGTCTGCAGGCGTCACATTGCGTTTGCAGAGCCCCTGATGTACCTAAACAGTAGAAACCCCCCACAAGTGACCCCATATTGGAAACTAGACCCCCCAAAGAGCTTATCTAGATGTGTTGTGAGAACTTTGAACCCCCACGTGTTTCACTACAGCTTATAACGCGGAGCCATTAAAATAAAAATAAAATTTTTTTCCACAAAAATTATTTTTTAGCCCCCAGTTTTGTATTTTCTTAAGGGTAACAGGAGAAATTGGACCCTAAAAGTTGTTGTCCAATGTGTCCTGAGTACGCTGATACCCCATATGTTGGGGTAAACCCCTGTTTGGGCGCACGGGAGAGCTTGGAAGGGAAGGAGCACTGTTTTACTTTTTCAACGCAGAATTGGCTGGAATTGAGATCGGACGCCATGCCGCATTTGGAGAGCCCCTGATGTGCCTAAACAGTGGAAACCCCCCAATTATAACTGAAACCCTAATCCAAACACATCCCTAACCCTTATCCCAACGGTAACCCTAACCACACCCCTAACCCTAATCCCAACCGTAAATGTAATCCAAACCCTAACCCTAACTTTAGCCCCAACCCTAACCCTAACTTTAGCCCCAACCCTAACCCTAGCCCCAACCCTAGCCCTAACCCGAACCCTAACCCTAGCCCTGACCCTAACCCTAGCCCTAATGGGGAAATGGTAATAAATACATTTTTTTAATTTTCCCTAACTAAGGGGGTGATGAAGGGGGTTTGATTTACGTTTATAGCGGGTTTTTTAGCGGATTTTTATGATTGGCAGCCGTCACACACTGAAAGACGCTTTTTATTGCAAAAAATATTTTTTGCGTTACCACATTTTGAGAGCTATAATTTTTCCATATTTTGGTCCACAGAGTAATGTGAGGTCTTGTTTTTTGCGGGACGTGTTGACATTTTTATTGGTAACATTTTCGGGCACATGACATTTTTTTATCGCTTTTTATTCCGATTTTTGTGAGGCAGAATGACCAAAAACCAGCTATTCATGAATTTCTTTTGGGGGAGGCATTTATACCGTTCCGCGTTTGGTAAAATGGATAAAGCAATTTTATTCTTCGGGTCAGTACGATTACAGCGATACCTCATTTATATCTTTTTATGTTTTTGCGCTTTTATACGATAAAACTATTTTATAGAAAAAATCATTATTTTTGCATCGCTTTATTCTGAGGACTATAACTTTTTATTTTTTTGCTGATGATGCTGTATGGCAGCTCGTTTTTTGCGGGACAAAATGACGTTTTCAGCGGTACCATGGTTATTTATATACAGTGGGGCAAAAAAGTATTTAGTCAGTCAGCAATAGTGCAAGTTCCACCACTTAAAAAGATGAGAGGCGTCTGTAATTTACATCATAGGTAAACCTCAACTATGGGAGACAAACTGAGAAAAAGAAATCCAGAAAATCACATTGTCTGTTTTTTTAACATTTTATTTGCATATTATGGTGGAAAATAAGTATTTGGTCAGAAACAAAATTTCATCTCAATACTTTGTAATATATCCTTTGTTGGCAATGACAGAGGTCAAACGTTTTCTGTAAGTTTTCACAAGGTTGCCACACACGGTTGTTGGTATGTTGGCCCATTCCTCCATGCAGATCTCCTCTAGAGCAGTGATGTTTTTGGCTTTTCGCTTGGCAACACGGACTTTCAACTCCCTCCAAAGGTTTTCTATAGGGTTGAGATC
Source organism: Ranitomeya imitator (assembly GCF_032444005.1). Lineage (NCBI taxonomy): Eukaryota > Metazoa > Chordata > Amphibia > Anura > Dendrobatidae > Ranitomeya > Ranitomeya imitator. The sequence continues at coordinate 483,719,089 of NC_091285.1, read as the reverse complement.
TGGAGACTGGCTAGGCCACTCCAGGACCTTGAAGTGCTTCTTACGAAGCCACTCCTTCGTTGCCCTGGCGGTGTGCTTTGGATCATTGTCATGTTGAAAGACCCAGCCACGTTTCATCTTCAATGCCCTTGCTGATGGAAGGAGGTTTGCACTCAAAATCTCACGATACATGGCCCCATTCATTCTTTCATGTACCCGGATCAGTCGTCCTGGCCCCTTTGCAGAGAAACAGCCCCAAAGCATGATGTTTCCACCACCATGCTTTACAGTAGGTATGGTGTTTGATGGATGCAACTCAGTATTCTTTTTCCTCCAAACACGACAAGTTGTGTTTCTACCAAACAGTTCCAGTTTGGTTTCATCAGACCACAGGACATTCTCCCAAAACTCCTCTGGATCATCCAAATGCTCTCTAGCAAACTTCAGACGGGCCCGGACATGTACTGGCTTAAGCAGTGGGACACGTCTGGCACTGCAGGATCTGAGTCCATGGTGGCATAGTGTGTTACTTATGGTAGGCCTTGTTACATTGGTCCCAGCTCTCTGCAGTTCATTCACTAGGTCCCCCCGCGTGGTTCTGGGATTTTTGCTCACCGTTCTTGTGATCATTCTGACCCCACAGGGTGGGATTTTGCGTGGAGCCCCAGATCGAGGGAGATCATCAGTGGTCTTGTATGTCTTCCATTTTCTAATTATTGCTCCCACTGTTGATTTCTTCACTCCAAGCTGGTTGGCTATTGCAGATTCAGTCTTCCCAGCCTGGTGCAGGGCAACAATTTTGTTTCTGGTGTCCTTTGACAGCTCTTTGGTCTTCACCATAGTGGAGTTTGGAGTCAGACTGTTTGAGGGTGTGCACAGGTGTCTTTTTATACTGATAACAAGTTTAAACAGGTGCCATTACTACAGGTAATGAGTGGAGGAAAGAGGAGACTCTTAAAGAAGAAGTTACAGGTCTGTGAGAGCCAGAAATCTTGATTGTTTGTTTCTAACCAAATACTTATTTTCCACCATAAAATGCAAAAAAAAAAAAAAATGATAAAAAAACAGACTGTGATTTTCTGGATTTTTTTTTCTCAGTTTGTCTCCCATAGTTGAGGTCTACCTTTTATTTTTATAATAATCTTTATTTTTTTTTTTTTTTTTTTTTTATAGCGCTAACATATTCCGCAGCGCTTTACATCACATTATCATCACTGTCCCCGATTGGGCTCACAATCTAGAATTCCTATCAGTATGTCTTTGGAATGTGGGAGGAAACCGGAGTGCCCGGAGGAAACCCACGCAAACACGGAGAGAACATACAAACTCTTTGCAGATGTTGTCCTGGGTGGGATTAGAACCCAGGACCCCAGCGCTGCAAGGCTGCTGTGCTAACCACTGCGCCACCGTGCTACCTATGATGTAAATTACAGACACCTCTTATCTTTTTAAGTGGTGGCACTTGCACTATTGCTGACTGACTAAATACTTTTTTGCCCCACTGTATGTCTTTTTGATCGCCTGTTATTCCACTTTTTGTTTGGCTGTATGATAATAAAGCGTTGTTTTTTTGCCTCACTTTTTTTTTTTTTTTTTTTACGGTGTTCACTGAAGGGGTTAACTAGTGGGACAGTTGTATAGGTCGGGTCATTACGGATGCGGCGATACTAAATATGTGTACTTTTATTGTTTTTTTTTAATTTAGATAAAGATATGTATTTATAGGAACAATATATATATATATATTTATATTAATTTTAAAACATTTTTTACACATGTGAATATTTTTTTTTTTTTTTACACTATACCATTGCCCCGGGGGGGGGGGGGGGGGGGGAACCATCATGTTATAGTGTAAGATCGCCGATCTGACACTTTGCTGTGCTGTGCACTGTGTCAGATCAGCGATCTGACATACACTCGTGGAGGCTTCCTGGCGCCTGCTCTGAGCAGGCGCTGTGAAGCCACCTCCCTGCAGGACCCGGATGCCACGGCCATCTTAGATCCAGGCCTGCTGCAGGGAGGAGGTAAGAGACCCTCGCAGCAACGCGATCACATCGTGTTGCTCTGGGGGTCTCAGGGAAGCCCGCAGGGAGCCCCCTCCCTGCGCGATACTTCCCTATATCGCTGGAACACTGCGATCATGTTTGATCGCAGTGTGCCGGGGGTTAATGTGCCGGGGGCGGTCCGAGACCGCTCCTGGCACATAGTGCCAGATGTCAGCTGCGATAGTCAGCTGACACTCGGCCGCGATCCTCCCGTGAGTGCGGCCGATCGCATATGACGTACTATCCCGTCGGTGGTCATACGGGCCCACCCCACCTCGACGGGATAGTATGTCTAATGTCAGAAAGGGGTTAAGGGTATTTGCACACATCTTTTTCAGGAGGATACGCTCAGTAACCAGCCAAAAAAAGTGCTAAATACACGCTAAAAAGAATGAATATGTGCATTGCCATGAAAAGACTTGTTTTTCATATTTTTTTAACCCCTTAGTGACAGAGCCAATTTTGTGCTTAAAGGGAACCTGTCACCCCCAAAATCGAGGGTGAGCTATGCCCACCGGCATCAGGGACTTATCTACAGCATTCTGTATTCTGTATTACATTTACAATGGTAACCAGGGTAAACATCGGGTTACTAAGTGCGGCCCTGCGCTTAGTAACCCGATGTTTACCCTGGTTACAAGTGAAGACATCGCCGATTCAACGATGTCAGCGGGTGATCCAGCGACGAAATAAGGTGCTGGCCTTCTAGCTCCGACCAGCGATGTCACAGCAGGATCCTGATCGCTGCTGCGTGTCAAACACAACAATATCGCTATCCAGGACGCTGCAACGTCACGCATCGCTATCGTTATCGTTGTTAAGTTGTTCAGTGTGAAGGTACCTTAAAAGATGAGAGAAAGAGGTTAGATTATACCCACCTGGGCGGGCGGTCCGATCCGGTGGGCGTCGCGGTCTAGTCCGGGGCCTCCCATCTTCATAGGATGATGTCCTCTTCTGGTCTTCATGCTGCGGCTCCGACGCAGGTGTACTTTGTCTGCACTCTTGAGAGCCGGGAAAGGTCAGAGAGGCCCGGCGCCTGCGCACTGCAGTACCTTGCTCTGCCCTCAACAGGGCAGACAAAGTATGCCACAGCGTGAAGACCAGAAGAGGACGTCATCTGATGAAGATGGGAGGCGCCGGACCGGACCGGGACCGCCCCTGGGTGAGTATAATCTAACCTCTTTTTCTTATCTTTAGGATACATCAGGGGCTTATCTACAGCATTCCGGAATGCTGTAGATAAGCCCCTGATGCTGGTGGGCTTAGCTCACCCTCGATTTTGGGGTTGACAGGTTCCCTTTAATGACCAAGCCAATTTTTACAAATCTGACCACTGTCACTTTATGTGGTTATAACTCTGGAACGCTTCAGTGGATTCTGCTGATTCTGAGACTGTTTTTTCGTGACATATTGTACTTCATGATAGTGGTAAATTTTTTTGAATATGACTTGCGTTTACTTATAAAAAACAGAAATATGGCGAAAATTTTGACAAATTTGCAATTTTCAAACTTTGAATTTCTACGCCCTTAAATCAGAGAGTGCTGTCACACAAAATACTTAATAAATAACATTTCCTACATGTCTACTTTACATTGGCACAATTTTGGAAACAATTTTTTTTTGTTAGGCAGTTATAAGGTTTAAAAGTTGACCAGCGCTTTCTCATTTTTCCAACAAAATTTACAAAACCATTTTTTTTTAGGGACCACCTCATATTTGAAGTGACTATATAACAGAAAATGCCCAAAGTGACACAGTTCTAAAATCTTCACCCATCAAGGTGTGGGAAACCACATTCAAGAAGATTATTAGCCCTTCAGGTGCTTCACGAGAACTAAAGCAACGTGGAAGGAAAAAAAAAAATGAACATTTTACTTTTTTCACAAAAAATTTACTTTGGAACCAATTTTTTTATTTTCACAAGGGTGTCAGGAGAAAATGGACTGCAAGATTTGTTGCGCAATTTCTATTGAGTGCGCCGATACCCCATATGTGGGGCAAAGCCACTGTTTGGGTGCATAGCAAGGCTCAGAAGGGAGAGAGCACTGTTTGACTTTTTGAAGGCAAAATTGGCTGGAATCAATGGTGGCGGCATGTTGCGTTTAGAGACCCCCTAATGTACCTAAACATTGGAAACCCTCTAATTTTAACTCCAACCCTAACCCCAACACACCACTAACTATAATCCCAACCCTAACCACAACCCTAACCCCAACATACCCCTAACCCTAATCCCAATCCTAACCATACACCTAACCACAAACCTAACCCTAGCACACCCCTAAACCTAATCCCAACCCTAACCCTCGCCCTAACTTTAGCCCAATTCACTTTAGCCCAACCCTAACCCTAATGGAAAAATGGAAACAAATAAAATGTTTTAATTTTATTTTTAGCTAACTAAGGGGGTGATTAAAGGGGGGTTGATGTACGTTTTTTTTATTTTGATCACTGTGATAGGGTCTACCACAGTGATCAAAATGAACCAATAGGACAAATTTCCTATTGTTGCTGGCAGGCAGATCTCGGCGGGCGCACTGCACATGCGACCACCATTTTCTCCCGTAAGAAGACGCCGGTGGCCCAGTGGACTTCACAGGGGCATGCATGGACACTAGAGGTACTGGGGGCATGATTGGGGGACCCTATTTCTCTCTCCTCTGATGTGCAATCACATCAGAGGAGAAAGAAATTAAATGGAAAATCGTACTTTCTTTTTTTTCAGTCGACGTTATACTGGTAATAACGGCGATTGCAACACTGGGGTCAGTAAAAACCAACCCGAATCATGTTCTCTTGAGTCTCAGCTACCCCCCCCCCCCCAGTAGACGAGACCCCGGAGAAATTCCGACTCTGTGGGGCGCTATACCCTTATTTCTCAGAGCCACTAATTAACGGCGCTGTGGTTTGAGAACCCTTAACTGCTGCCGTTAAAAGGTGTATACACCAACAATGAAATGCTGTTGGATGAAGTGACCTATCCTTTCTTCAGTCGGCATCCCCTTGGAAGCTGCTCATTAAGGCTTGTTTCACATTTGTGTCTGTGTACACAGCGTTTCATCCTCATTAGTGTTTACCAAACACAGGCAAACAAAAAACACAGGTGTTCACAACATCAACCCCTGTGTCCGTTAGGAGATATCACCACCATAACGGTCCCGTACACACAATATATATAAACCTACAGAAAAAGTACTGAAACAGACCTCAAGATATGAACAAAAATATCAAATTTTATTGAGACATATATTTAAAAGAGACCACCATTGATGGTGCACAAAAACCAGTCATAAAAGACACCATAGACCTGAGGTATGTATCATACATAATTTTCAAAGCCTCCTATATAGTCTACACCGATCGTGCCATAGTCTGTGGCGCCAATAAGGTCTGCTCTAACAGTACCCGCCGATAGTGAGACAAAAAAGATGGCATAGTAAAACAAAACAAAACAGTACCTCCCTTACCTCAGGTCTAATGGTGCCACGTGTGGTGTTTTGTTTTACTATGCCATCTTTTTTGTCTCACTATCGGCGGGTACTGTTAGAGCAGACCTTATTGGCGCCACAGACTATGGCACGATCGGTGTAGACTATATAGGAGGCTTTGAAAATTATGTATGATACATACCTCAGGTCTATGGTGTCTTTTATGACTGGTTTTTGTGCACCATCAATGGTGGTCTTTTAAATATATGTCTCATTAGTGTTTAGTAGAGTTGAGTGACTTTTACTTTTTTAGGATCGAGTTGGGTTTCGCAAAACCCGACTGTCAAAAGTCGGGTCGGGTGAAATCGGACGATTATTGCGAAAAGTCGGGGTCCGGCCGAAACACGAAACCCAATGCAAGTCAATGGGGAATCAAAGTCGGCAGTGAGTGGAGGACAGGAAAAAACCTACAGTGCCCATTTTAATGCCAAAAACATAAATTCTTATTTCTTAAGCTTGTCAATCTTAATTTACTTTATAATAATAGTTAGACATTGAACATAGGGGATCATTTGGCTACAGTTGTGGGGGGTAGGGCTGGCTCAAGATTTCCGTGGGCCCAGGAAACGCGGAATACGTCACGGTGATGGAGCAGGGAGAGGTAAGTATTTCAACTTTGCAAGTGCTGCGATCCTGAGCAAGCAGGGGGGACCCACTAGTTGGCACTGGCACAGTGCTCCTATATAGGCCCAAATAATAAAGTCGGCTAAATGCAGCAAATGTAGCAAAAGTGGTAACAGGACTAAACAGGCGGCATTGCATTGTTCAGTGGAGGACAACTGTAATGAGTAGCAGACACAGTTAGTAGGCCCAAGTAATAAAGTGGGCCAAATGCAGTTCAAAATTGGTAACAGGAGTAAACAGGCGGCTCAGTTTTGTTCAGTGGAGGAGAACAACAAGCAGCGGCAGACACCGTTAGAAGGCCCAACCAAACAAGTAGGCCAAATGCAGTTTAATGTCTGAAACTGTGAAAATTGAGGCTCAGCTTTGTTCAGTGGAGGACAACTGTAATGGGAGGCAGACACAATTAGTAGGCCTAAATAAGTAAGTAGGCTAAATGCAGTTCAAAATTGGTAACAGGAGAAAACAGGCTGCTTAGCTTTGTTCAATGGAGGACAGCTGTAATGAGTGGCGCAGACAGACTTAGTAGGCCTAAAATAAAAAAGTTGGCTCAAAGCAGTTCAAAATTGGTAACAGGAGAAAACAGGCGGCTTAGCTTTGTTCAATGGAGGACCACAGTAATGAGTGGCACAGACAGACTTCGTAGGCCTAAAATAAAAAAGTAGGCTACATGCAGTTCAAAATTGGTAAGAGGAGTACACAGGCGGCATAGCTTTTTTCAGCGGAGGAGGACAACTGTTATGAGAGGCTCACACAGACATAGTAGGCCTAAAATAAAAAAGTAGCCTAAATGCTGTTTAACATTGGTAAGAGGAGTACACAGGCAGCATAGCTTTTTTCAGCGGAGGACAACTGTTATGAGAGGCTCACACAGGCTTAGTAGGCCTAAAATAAAAATGTAGGTTAAATGCAGTTCAAAATTGGTAACAGGACTAACCAGGCAGCATAGTTAGGTACTGGGGTGGGCTCCTCTGCTGAGTAGCAGACAGTGGTAGTAGGCGCAAAGTATTAACTGGTCTAAATGGAGGCCAGGGCCCCTGTATATTTTAACTATCATCTATCATTTCAACAAATTTGTATTGGCAGTGCCATTGAAGGATTTAACAGCACAGACTACACAGTGGTGGAGCAGGGAGAGGTAAGTATTGCAAGTGGTAGAGCACTGTTTGAGCTGGGGGGAACACTCTCTCATGGGCGGCGGTACTGGCACAGGGCCCCTCATATTACGACGGTGTGTCTGACGTTGGGTGTGCACCACCACCGTCAGAGACACTTCATTGTACTATGAGGGACCCTGTGCCAGTGCCCAAAAGTGGGCACACCCACCTGTCCAGGCAAACGACACTCGCACGGGTGCTTGCGCCAAGTGGTGACCACGGCCCTGTGGGGGGAGTCAAACCATTTAGGGAGGTAGAAAAATGGTCTATGGTGGACATTCAGCAGCTGCAAATGTAGGAATTGGATCAGTCAGTAAGAGGAGGCCAAAAGCAAGACATTTTTCAGGCAAGCTACGTGTCAGCAGGGGAAGGTAGGGCAAAATAATTTGAAATCCATGATTGGTTCATTTTAATGAAGGTTAGATCATCAACATTTCGGGTAGCCAGACGAGTCCTTTTTTCGGTCAGTATTGAACCAGCAGCACTGAAGACTCTTTCTGATAGCACACTAGCAGCTGGGCAAGCGAGCTCCTGTAATGCATATTCTGCCAATTCAGGCCAGGTGTATTTTTGATGCCCAGTAATCAAAGGGGAATGACCTGTGAGGGAGAACATCGATAAGGGAGGAAAAATAGTTCGTAACCATACTGGACAAATGTTGTCTCCTGTCACTTTGAATCGATGCAGCAGTACCTGTCGTGTCTGTGGTCATTGCGAAATCACTCCACAACCTTGTCATAAAACCCCTCTATCCAACACCACTTCGGATTTGTGCACCTCTAACACCTCTGCCATGTTGCCCCTACAGCTCGTGTGAGAACTATCACCGCCGCTGTGTGCTGGGAATGCCTGAACCAAACGGTCTACAGGAGTTGCTTGTTTGGTAGCCAATATCTGCTCAAGGTTCTCATGTGGCATGATATTTTGTAATTTTCCTTTATATCGTGGATCCAGGAGGCAGGCCAACCAGTAATCGTCATCGGTCATATTTTTATAATGCGGGGGTCCCTTTTTAGGATACGCAAGGCATAATCAGCCATGTGGGCCAATGTTCCAGGTGTCAATTCACTGCTTGGGCTGGATTGAGGAGCACTTTCTTGCAAATCAACATCACTTGTCTCCCGCAAAAACCCTCTACCTGACGTTGCAACACCACCAGTTTCTATTGCCCCCTGAGAAGCATCCTTCTCCTATAAATATTCATCCCCATCATCCTCCTCCTCCTATTTGTCCGCCACCTCGTCCAGGAGAGTTCCCTGAGCAGACAATGGCTGACTGTCATCAAGGCTTCCCTCCTCCTCGGCCGCAGACGCCTGCTCCCTAATGTGCGTCAAACTTTGCATCAGCAGACGCATTAGTGGGATGCTCATGCTTATGATGGCGTCGTCTGCACTTACCAGCCGTGTGCATTCCTCAAAACACTGAAGGACTTGACAGAGGTCTTGGAGCTTCGACCACTGCACACCAGACAACTCCATGTCTGCCATCCAACTGCCTGCCCGTGTATATGTATCCTCCCACAAATACATTACAGCACGCCTCTGTTCGCACAGCCTCTGAAGCATGTGCAGTGTGGAGTTCCACCTTGTTGCAACGTCGATTATTAGGCGGTGCTGGGGAAGCTTCAGCGATCACTGATGGTTCAGCATACGGCTAGAGTGTACGGGCGACTGGCGGATGTGCGAGCAAAGTCTTTGCACCTTCAGGAGTAGGGCTGGTAAGCCCGGATAATTTTTCAGGAATCACTGCACCACCAGGTTCAAGGTGTGAGCCAGGCAAGGTATGTGTTTCAGTTCTGAAATGGCTATGGCAGCCACAAAATTCCTTCCGTTATCACTGACTACCTTGCCTGCCTCAAGATGTACACTGCCCAGCCATGACTGAGTTTGTTGCTGCAATACTCGGCCAGTACTTCTGCGGTGTGTCTGTTGTCTCCCAAACACTTCATTTCCAACACAGCCTGCTGACGCTTACCACTAGCTGTTCCATAATGTGACACCTCGTGTGCAACACTGGCAGCTGCAGATGGAGTTGTCGGGCGACTGCGCTCTGTGGACGAGCTTTCGCTTCTGGAGGAGGAGGAGAAGGGGTGTCGAACACCTACTGCCAACTGTTTCCTAGACCATGGGCTAGGCAGAACTGTCCCACTATGGCTGTCCCCTTTAGACCCTGCATCCACCACATTAACCCAGTGCACCGTGATGGACACGTAACGTCCCTGGCCATGCCTACTGGTCCATGCATCTGTTGTGAGGTGCACCTTTCTACTGACTGATTGCCTGAGTGCATGGACAATGCGGTCTTTGACATGCTGGTGGAGGGCTGGGATGGTCATAGCGTGGTACTGCGTAGGCCATCAGGGCTTTGAAAGCTTTGCTGTCAACCAACCGGTAGGGCATCATCTCTAACGAGATTAGTCTAGCAATATGGGCGTTCAAACCCTGTGTACGCGGATGAGTACTCTCTTTTCCTAACGAGAGTCTCTTGTATTGTGAGCTGGACTGGAGAGCTGCATATGGTGAAACTAGCAGGGGTGGTGGTGGACATGGCAGATTGAGAGAGGGTTGGTGATGGTATTCTTGATGTTGGCCTACCTACAGTGTTTCCTACCAAGAACCTTGTGATTCCCTGACAGCTTTGGCCTTGCGACGATACCTCCACATTTGCTGTTGGTGGTGTCCTAACTGGTGGGCTTACAGTGAGGGAAGCAATGTAGCGTTGCTGACTACCTTCATTCTGAGCGGGTGCACCAACGGTACGGGACGTTTGGTAGTTAGTCCAGGCTTGCAAGTGCATGCTGGTTAAATGTCTACGCATGCACGTTGTATTTAAATTTTGGACATTCTTCCCTCTGTTAAAGGTCTTTGAGCATTTCTTACAGATAACTTTACACGGATCATTCGGATCTTGGTTAAAAAATTCCCACACTGCACTCTTCCTACTATCGAATACCTTTTCAGGCATTGCACGCTGTTCTCCTTTCACCGGATGGCCACGCTGTCCTAAAAGTGTTTTTGGTTTTGTCAAACATTTTTGGCCAGATACGGGCCTACCAGATGAAAGCTGTTGCGATGTAGATGCCTGCTGCGGATCATCCTCCTCTGCTTCAGAGCTACTGCCAGTGGCACCCTGTTCCCCCAATGGCTGCCAATCTGGGTCAACAACTGGGTCATCTATCACCTCCTCTTCAATGTCATGTGCACCTTCCTCTGTGTCACCGTGTAAGGTGCTATAGCGTTCAGGACGGGGCACCATAGTCTCATCAGGGTCAGATTCGGGCTCAGTACACTGCGAGGGCAATGTAGTGATCTGAGTCAATGGAACAGCATAATAATCTAGCTGTGGCTGTGCATCTGTGCACTCCATGTCCGATTCATCTTGCAATGGGCTGTTAAGTATTTCCCTTTCTAACCCTGGCACGGTATGTGTAAAGAGCTCCATGGAGTAAACTGTAGTGTCGCCTGCCGCATCCTTCACTTTTGGTTTGGGTGAAGGACACAAGGAAGCGACTTGGTCCTGACTGGGAGCATCCACTGACGACTCGCTGCTTTTATATTTTGAACTTTCGGAAGAGGAGGCAAAAGAGCTAGAGGCTGAGTCAGCAAGGAAACCCAAAACTTCTTCCTGCTGCTCCGGCTTTAAAAGCTGTTTTCCTACTCCCAGATAAGGGAGCCTTCGAGGCCTTGTGTAGCCAGACGATGACGCTGGCTCAACACCTCCAGCCTTAGGTGCTATTTTGCTTTTTCCACTACCACCAGATGCTCCACCACCACCACCATCAGTACCAGCTGGCAACGACTGCCCACAGCCTCTTCCACCAGACTTCCTCACTTTTTGGGAAAACCTAACCAAAATAATAATAAGAATAGTTATATGTTACTGTAAAACAAGGTAGAAGGTGTATATAAACTTGTTGGCAATTTAAATCTCACTTTTTTTTTTTTTTTGGGGGGGGGGGAGACTGCAGCAAAAAACAGGCCCTGTGTATTACACTACACAATGTAAGTGGCACAATGTGGCTGGCAGATATACGACAAACAGAACTGACGTATAGAAACTTGTTGTCAATTTAAATCTCACTTTTTTTTGGGGGGGGGGGTGGGGAGACTGCAGCAAAAAACAGGCCCTGTGTATTACACTACACAATGTAAATGGCACAACGTGGCTGGCAGATATATAAAAAAAATACAAGGGCTGTAGTACAATTTCAATCTCCCTACAATGATCAAAGGACAAGTATGGCAGCAATAAAAAGGACTACTGCACAGTGCACACAAAAGAGTGTGGACAAAGAAACAAGAGAACTGTGCAGAAAGGAGCAACAGGATTTTTGCTTTTAAAAAAGCAGTTGGTTTGCACAGCGACGTACAAACAGCAATGCAGCTATCAGGGGGCCTTATAGGGCAGCCTAATAAGCTACAGCGCTGATGCACAAAAAAGAACTCCACTGTCCCTGCAAACAAAAGCTGGTGTTGGACAGTGGAAATCGCTACAGCACAAGCAGTTTCGGGGTTAATCTTCCCTCCCTATATTCCTTCTTCTGATGAAGCTGCAGCAACCTCTCCCTATGCTAAGATCGGCAGAAGTAAGATGGCGGTCGGCGTGCATGCTCCTTTATAGCCCCTGTGACGCCGCAGAAAGCAAGCCAATCACTGTAATGCCCTTCTCTAAGATGGTGGGGACCGAGACCTATGTCATCACGCTGCCCACACTCTGCATCCGCCTTAATTGGATGAGAAATGGCGCTTAAAGCGTCATACGAAACGTGACTTTGGCACGAAGATCGCCGACCTCATGGCCGATCCCACACTAGGATCGGGTCGGGTTTCACGAAACCTGACTTTGCCAAAAGTCGGCGATTTTTTAAATTGTCTGATCCGTTTCGCTCAACCCTAGTGTTGTGTGATACCTTCCGATATTTGGAAATATCGGTATGGGATTGGATCGACCGATATCGCAGATACCGATACCCGATACCAATGCAAGTCGATGGGACAAAAATATCGGAATTAAAATAAACCCTTTCTTTCCTTGTAGGTTAATTCTACATGAAGGAAAACAACTAAGAATAATGTAGGATGTATTGGGGGAGGTGGAGGAGACATTAAAGGCATAGAGGTTTAGCCCAAATGGAATAGCAGGAATTAATTTTTTTTTAAAGACGTTCGGAGTTACAAAGATATTGACTATGTTAAGATTTTTTTATATTTGGCCAGATATTTATGTTTCACTACTTCCATGCTCGTCACCTTCATTTTTACTTCTCCCACACTTTCTTCTTCATCATCCTCAGGAGCAGCATCTTTTTTATCAACTTCTTCTTCACCTTATTCATCTTCTTCTTCTCCACCTTCTTCCTATTATTATTTTTTTTTTTTTTTTTTTACATTTTTCATATTCTTCTTATTCAACTATCATTCTTCTTCATATTCTACTTCTTCATCTTCTTCATATTCTTCTTCTTCATCATTCTTATTTGTGACAGGCATTCCTGTAGTTGTTATCTATAAAAGTTTGAAGATTACACCTTCCGTTCTGCCGGTCACAAAAGATTTACAACAGGATTTGTCAGCGTTCAGTTCAGAGCAATGTATGGGGGTGAGTCTGTTCTTCCTCGTGGTGCCCCTGGAAAAAAACTGCTGCTGCAAGCTAAGGCTACTTTCACATTTGCGTTAGAATCCGCAGCGTATAATCCGCAAACGCAAGTTCCGGAAAAACGCATCGGTTTTTAGGCGCATGCGTTCACGCATGCGGTTTAAAAACGCTGCGTTTCCATGCTTTTTACTGCATTTTTTCATGTGTTTGTGTTTTAGTGCGCATGTTGGAAAATTTTACAGGAGAAAAATCTAGATAACCAGACACCGCCAATGGGACTACAGAGGGCGTATATTATGGGATCTCTATATATAGACCCTCGGACTGCTGAAATCTTAAGTGTGCTACTGTATCCTGTGTCATGATGGATCTTCCCATGGATAGCTTTTACTTCAACCTGGATCTAAGCATCAAGCTTTTTATTGCCTGTGCGTTTGCTTGGAAGCAACACCGAAACCGTGAAAGACGGAGAAGGAGACGGCGTAGGCATTTTTGGCAACATCCCATTATAGAACTGCGGGAGAGCCGTGGTGCATATCACACACTGTATGGGGAGCTTAATGACAACCCGGAAAAATTCCCAGAATATACCAGGATGTCGCAAGCCTCTTTCTTGGAGTTGCTTGCTCGCGTTCAAGGAGTCATCAGGAGACAGGACACCCAGCTCCGTAGAGCGATTCCAGCAGAGGAACGTCTCCTGGTTACCTTAAGGTACGTAATAATTCTAAACAAAATGCCAGTCATAATTATTGTTGGTCTGACATGTATTCTTTGCATTTTTTTATTATTTTTTCTTTATTTTATTACAGATTTCTGGCAACCGGAGAGAGATTGTCATCCCTCCACTTCCAGTACCGGCTTGGAATTTCCACCCTGTCCGGAATAGTTTTTGACACCTGCCAGGCTGTTATGTTTGCTAATGACAGGTGTTATGAAGGCAATCCAGAAACAGTGTGCTTAGCGATCAGAGCACACACAGTGATCTGACAAATACCCAAAAATACAAGAACGAGCTCTGAGACGTGGAAACTCTGTAGACTGCACACCTGATCCTATCCTAAACACAACTAAAAGCAGCTGTGGATTGCGCCTAACATCTACCTAGGCAACTCGGCACAGCCTAAGAAACTAGCTAGCCTGAAGATAGAAAAATAGGCCTGACTTGCCCCAGAGAAATTCCCCAAAGGAAAAGGCAGCCCCCCACATATAATGACTGTGAGTAAGATGAAAAGACAAAACGTAGGGATGAAATAGATTCAGCAAAGTGGGGCCCGATATTCTAGGACAGAGCGAGGACAGTAAAGCGAACTTTGCAGTCTACAAAAAACCCTAAAGCAAAACCACGCAAAGGGGGCAAAAAAAACCCACCGTGCCGAACTAACGGCACGGCGGTACACCCTTTGCGTCTCAGAGCTTCCAGCAAAACAAAAGACAAGCTGGACAGAAAAAAAGCAACAAAAAAGCAAAAAGCACTTAGCTATACAGAGCAGCAGGTCACAGGAACAATCAGGAGAAGCTCAGATACAACACTGAAACATTGACAAGGAGCAAGGATAGCAGCATCAGGCGGAGTTAAGTAATGAAGCAGTTAACGAGCTCACCAGAACACCTGAGGGAGGAAGCTCAGAAGCTGCAGTGCCACTTGTGACCACAGGAGTGAATTCAGCCACAGAATTCACAACAGTACCCCCCCCTTGAGGAGGGGTCACCGAACCCTCACCAGAGCCCCCAGGCCGACCAGGATGAGCCGCATGAAAGGCACGAACAAGATCGGAAGCATGAACATCAGAGGCAAAAACCCAGGAATTATCTTCCTGAGCATAACCCTTCCATTTAACCAGATACTGGAGTTTCCGTCTAGAAACACGAGAATCCAAAATCTTCTCCACAATATACTCCAATTCCCCCTCCACCAAAACAGGGGCAGGAGGCTCAACAGATGGAACCATAGGTGCCACGTATCTCCGCAACAACGACCTATGGAATACATTATGTATGGAAAAGGAGTCTGGGAGGGTCAAACGAAAAGACACAGGATTGAGAACCTCAGAAATCCTATACGGACCAATAAAACGAGGTTTAAATTTAGGAGAGGAAACCTTCATAGGAATATGACGAGAAGATAACCAAACCAGATCCCCAACACGAAGTCGGGGACCCACACGGCGTCTGCGATTAGCGAAAAGTTGAGCTTTCTCCTGGGACAAGATCAAATTGTCCACTACCTGAGTCCAGATCTGCTGCAACCTATCCACCACAGAATCCACACCAGGACAGTCCGAAGACTCAACCTGTCCTGAAGAGAAACGAGGATGGAACCCAGAATTGCAAAAAAATGGAGAAACCAAGGTAGCCGAGCTGGCCCGATTATTAAGGGCGAACTCAGCCAACGGCAAAAAGGACACCCAATCATCCTGGTCTGCAGAAACAAAACATCTCAGATATGTTTCCAAGGTCTGATTGGTTCGTTCGGTCTGGCCATTAGTCTGAGGATGGAAAGCCGAGGAAAAGGATAGGTCAATGCCCATCCTACCACAAAAGGCTCGCCAAAACCTTGAAACAAACTGGGAACCTCTGTAAGAAACAATATTCTCAGGAATGCCATGCAACCGAACCACATGCTGAAAGAACAAAGGTACCAAATCAGAGGAGGAAGGCAATTTAGCCAAGGGCACCAGATGGACCATTTTAGAAAAGCGATCACAGACCACCCAAATGACTGACATCTTTTGAGAAACGGGAAGGTCAGAAATGAAATCCATCGAAATATGTGTCCAAGGCCTCTTTGGGACCGGCAAGGGCAAAAGCAACCCACTGGCACGAGAACAGCAGGGCTTAGCCCTAGCACAAATCCCACAGGACTGCACAAAAGTACGTACATCCCGTGACAGAGATGGCCACCAGAAGGATCTAGCCACTAACTCTCTGGTACCAAAGATTCCAGGATGACCAGCCAACACCGAACAATGAAGTTCAGAGATAAGTTTATTAGTCCACCTATCAGGGACGAACAGTTTCTCTGCTGGACAACGATCAGGTTTATTCGCCTGAAATTTTTGCAGCACCCGCCGCAAATCAGGGGAGATGGCAGACACAATGACTCCTTCCTTGAGGATACCCGCTGGCTCAGATAAACCCGGAGAGTCGGGCACAAAACTCCTAGACAGAGCATCCGCCTTCACATTTTTAGAGCCCGGAAGGTACGAAATCACAAAGTCGAAGCGGGCAAAAAACAACGACCAACGGGCCTGTCTAGGATTCAAGCGCTTGGCAGACTCGAGATAAGTCAAGTTCTTATGATCAGTCAATACCACCACGCGATGCTTAGCTCCTTCAAGCCAATGACGCCACTCCTCGAATGCCCACTTCATGGCCAGCAACTCTCGATTGCCCACATCATAATTACGCTCAGCGGGCGAAAACTTCCTGGAAAAGAAAGCACATGGTTTCATCACTGAGCAATCAGAACCTCTCTGTGACAAAACCGCCCCTGCTCCAATCTCAGAAGCATCAACCTCGACCTGGAACGGAAGAGAAACATCTGGCTGACACAACACAGGGGCAGAACAAAAACGACGCTTCAACTCCTGAAAAGCTTCCACAGCAGCAGAAGACCAATTAACCAAATCAGCACCCTTCTTGGTCAAATCGGTCAATGGTTTGGCAATGCTAGAAAAATTACAGATGAAGCGACGATAAAAATTAGCAAAGCCCAGGAACTTTTGCAGACTTTTCAGAGATGTCGGCTGAATCCAATCCTGGATGGCTTGGACCTTAACTGGATCCATCTCGATAGTAGAAGGGGTAAAGATGAACCCCAAAAATGAAACTTTCTGCACACCGAAGAGACACTTTGATCCCTTCACAAACAAAGAGTTAGCACGCAGGACCTGAAAAACCATTCTGACCTGCTTCACATGAGACTCCCAATCATCTGAGAAGATCAAAATGTCATCCAAGTAAACAATCAGGAATTTATCCAGATACTCACGGAAGATGTCATGCATAAAAGACTGAAACACAGATGGAGCATTGGCAAGTCCGAACGGCATCACTAGATACTCAAAATGACCCTCGGGCGTATTGAATGCAGTTTTCTATTCATCTCCTTGCCTGATTCTCACCAGATTATACGCACCACGAAGATCTATCTTAGTGAACCAACTAGCCCCCTTAATCCGAGCAAACAAGTCAGATAACAATGGCAAGGGATACTGAAATTTAACAGTGATCTTATTAAGAAGGCGGTAATCAATACACGGTCTCAGCGAACCATCCTTCTTGGCTACAAAGAAGAACCCTGCTCCCAGTGGTGATGACGATGGGCGAATATGTCCCTTCTCCAGGGATTCCTTCACATAACTGCGCATAGCGGCGTGTTCGGGCACGGATAAATTCAATAATCGACCTTTAGGGAATTTACTACCAGGAATCAAATTGATAGCACAATCACAATCCCTATGCGGAGGTAGATCATCGGACTTGGGCTCTTCAAATACATCCTGATAATCAGACAAGAACTCTGGGACCTCAGAAGGGGTGGATGACGAAATCGACAAAAATGGAACATCACCATGTACCCCCTGACAACCCCAGCTGGATACCGACATGGAATTCCAATCCAATACTGGATTATGGGTTTGTAGCCATGGCAACCCCAACACGACCACATCATGCAGATTATGCAACACCAGAAAGCGAATAACTTCCTGATGTGCAGGAGCCATGCACATGGTCAGCTGGGCCCAGTATTGAGGTTTATTCTTGGCCAAAGGTGTAGCATCAATTCCTCTCAATGGAATAAGACACCGCAAAGGCTCCAAGAAAAACCCACAACGTTTAGCATAATCCAAATCCATCAGATTCAGGGCAGCGCCCGAATCCACAAACGCCATGACAGAAAACGACGACAAAGAGCATATCAAGGTAATGGACAGAAGGAATTTGGACTGTACAGTACCAATGACGGCAGACCTAGCGGACCGCTTAGTGCGCTTAGGACAATCAGAAATAGCATGAGTGGAATCACCACAGTAGAAACACAGACCATTCAGACGTCTGTATTCCTGCCGTTCAACTCTAGTCATAGTCCTATCGCACTGCATAGGCTCAGGTTTAACCTCAGGTAGTACCGCCAAATGGTGCACAGATTTACGCTCGCGCAAGCGTCGACCGATCTGAATGGCCAAAGACAAAGACTCATTCAAACCAGCAGGCATAGGAAATCCCACCATGACATCCTTAAGAGCCTCAGAGAGACCCTTTCTGAACAACGCTGCCAGCGCAGATTCATTCCACTGAGTGAGTACTGACCATTTCCTAAATTTCTGACAATATACTTCTATATCATCCTGACCCTGGCACAAAGCCAGCAAATTTTTCTCAGCCTGATCCACTGAATTAGGCTCATCGTACAGCAATCCGAGCGCCAGGAAAAACGCATCGACACTACTCAATGCAGGGTCTCCTGGCGCAAGAGAAAATGCCCAGTCTTGAGGGTCGCCGCGCAAAAAAGAAATAATAATCAAAACCTGTTGAATAGGATTACCAGAAGAATGAGGTTTCAAGGCCAGAAATAGCTTACAATTATTTTTGAAACTTAGAAACTTAGTTCTATCTCCAAAAAACAAATCAGGAATAGGAATTCTTGGTTCTAACATAGATTTCTGATCAATAGTATCTTGAATTTTTTGTACATTTATAACGAGATTATCCATTGAAGAGCACAGACCCTGAATATCCATGTCCACACCTGTGTCCAGAATCACCCAAATGTCTAGGGGAAAAAAAAAGTGAACACAGAGCAGAAAAAAAAAAAAAAAAAAAAAAAAAAATGATGTCAGAACTTTTTCTTTCCCTCTATTGAGAATCATTAGTTAGGCTCCTTGTACTGTTATGTTTGCTAATGACAGGTGTTATGAAGGCAATCCAGAAACACAGTGTGCTTAGCGATCAGAGCGCACACAGTGATCTGACAAATACCCAAAAATACAAGAACGAGCTCTGAGACGTGGAAACTCTGTAGACTGCACACCTGATCCTATCCTAAACACAACTAAAAGCAGCTGTGGATTGCGCCTAACATCTACCTAGGCAACTCGGCACAGCCTAAGAAACTAGCTAGCCTGAAGATAGAAAAATAGGCCTGACTTGCCCCAGAGAAATTCCCCAAAGGAAAAGGCAGCCCCCCACATATAATGACTGTGAGTAAGATGAAAAGACAAAACGTAGGGATGAAATAGATTCAGCAAAGTGGGGCCCGATATTCTAGGACAGAGCGAGGACAGTAAAGCGAACTTTGCAGTCTACAAAAAACCCTAAAGCAAAACCACGCAAAGGGGGCAAAAAAAACCCACCGTGCCGAACTAACGGCACGGCGGTACACCCTTTGCGTCTCAGAGCTTCCAGCAAAACAAAAGACAAGCTGGACAGAAAAAAAGCAACAAAAAAGCAAAAAGCACTTAGCTATACAGAGCAGCAGGTCACAGGAACAATCAGGAGAAGCTCAGATACAACACTGAAACATTGACAAGGAGCAAGGATAGCAGCATCAGGCGGAGTTAAGTAATGAAGCAGTTAACAAGCTCACCAGAACACCTGAGGGAGGAAGCTCAGAAGCTGCAGTGCCACTTGTGACCACAGGAGTGAATTCAGCCACAGAATTCACAACACCAGGCTTTGTGGAATGTTCTCCGTGAAGAATTTATACCCATACCCACCGAGGACATGTGGATGGAAATTGCTTATAGATCCTGGACTGTGTGTGTGATTTCCCCAACTGTTTGGGTGCGGTGGATGTGAAGCACATCCGGATTATCAAACCAGCCAGAACGGGATCACAGTTCTTCAACTATAAAAAAATATTTTTCATTAGTTCTCATAGCAATAGCCGATGCGGACTGTCGCTTCATTGCCGTGGACATTGGTGCTTTTGGCCGTGGCAACAATTCACAAACTTTCAAAAACTCGGATATGGGCTGACGTGTTTATGGCAAAAATTTTAATTATCCACAGCCACGACCTCTCCCCAACACTCAAGGCCCACCGATGCCATTTGTAATGGTTGGGGATGAGGCCTTTCAGATGTGCGAAAACCTACTGAAGCCATATTCCAGTCGTGACTTGAACCACACTAAAAGGATCCTTTACTACAGACTGACCAGGGCACGAAGAACTGTAGAATGTACCTTTGGGATTCTAGTCTTAAAATGGCGCATTCTTGCAACAGCCATAAATCTAAAAATGGAGACAGTGGATGAGGTGGTAAAAGCCTGTGTGGTTCTCCACAATTACATTCTGACTAAGGAGCGACCCACCATTGAACTTGATGAACAAGTTGCAAACACTTTGCCTGATTACTGGCATCACCGGCTGCGGTCAATTGTTGAAGTAGGCCACATGCGGGACCAATTTGCTGCCTTCTTTGATTCTGAGATTGGACGTGTGGCATGGCAGGACAATATTGTGTAAAATGTCCTGTTGGCTGCGGGTCGGAAATGTTTTAAATGTTAAAACATGTTTTATTATCTTGACCATGTCTCATATGTATTTCCTATAAAAAACAATTTGTTTTTTTGGGCTTAGGTTGTTGACGTCATTGCGTCCTGACTCGGTTCACCAGTAGCTATTTGACGCAGACCGAAGAGACGATGGCTGTTTGATGCCGTTACATTAGCGGTCTTTGTTCAGTACTTAACATCAGTATTTGTAAACCAAAACTAGGAGTGGGTGATAAATGCAGAAGTGGTGCATATCTTTTTATTATACTTTTACTCGCATTGTTCCACTCCTGTTTTTGGCTTACCAATACTGATGTAAAATAGTGAGCAAATAGTGACAGTGTGACGGCAGCCTACACAACAGATCTATAGTCATCAAGTCAGGTGTCAGAAATAATGAATTCATGAAGCACAAATAAATGCCTCATGAATTCATTATTTCTGACACATGTCCTGGTGAGTATAGATATGCCTTGTATGACCTCCATTGTTTCTTCCCATTTTACATCAGAAATTGGAATCCAAACCCAGGACTGGGTGATTAATGCAGAAGTGTTGCATATGTTTCGATTAGACTTTTCCTCGTACTCTAGTACTCCCGGTTTTGGCTTACAAAGTCTGATGTAAAACTATGACCAAATACTGCTGGTGTGACCTCAGCCTTAATCTGTATGTTTATATTCCACAGGAGTTTGCATTTTGTAAATGCTTGGTATTTTTTTTTTCTCCTTTTTTCACAGCACATGGAGCACCACTGTTGGCCCAGGTTCTGGAGCGGTCCTTCATCAGACAGCCACGGACCCGTCCCAGCCATCCTCCAGCGCTGCAGCAAGTGGGCCTGCCACACTAACTGGAGACCAGGAAGCTGGTCCATCAGGTGATCCCCTTCCCCAGTCCGCTGCCTCTGCCCATTTGTTTATGGGCTCCTCCCGACAGCGGCAGAGGGCCGCGGACAGGTCACTCATGCCCGGGTTTCTGCACTTGAGCTTGGTTTTCCACGAGGGACTCAAGGCGATAGGTGACCGACTGGATACTGGCCTTAGCCTTATAAGTACACGTATCCAGGAGGTTACCACAGCCCTTGCCCAAGTGAAAGCCGACCTCCAGAGGCCAGCACATCATTTTTTTAATCAAATTGAACAGGGCATGTCGGAACACCTTACTTCCGATCTCCAGATTAGTGTTATGAAGGCCTGCAATGCTGCTTACATGCAGGCTATGCAGCAGAGTCGGTATTTTCAGCAGACAGTGGGGACATTTCCACCTGTGCCCACACTGTCATGCTTTACCTCAATGCCGACCTCTGCTGCATACCACTGCACAGCCACCTCCATTCCAAGCACTGCCGGACACCACTATAGCACCACCACCATGCTGAGTGCTGTAGGACAGCCCACCTCCACCACCATGACAACTGTTGCTCCTGCTTGGACCTCCTCCAGTGCCACCACCATGCGGCAGCCGCAGGACCCTGGCATGGCCTTCAGTACCGCCACCACAACAGCAATGCCGCTGCCGGACCCTGGCCTGGCGTTCCCCGCCACCACAACAGCAATGCCGCTGCCGGACCCTGGCCGGGCGTTCCCCACCACCACAACAGCAATGCCGCTGCCGGACCCTGGCCTGGCATTCCCCGCCACCACGACAGCAATGCCACTGCCGGACCCTGGCCTGGTGTTCCCCGCCACCACAACAGCAATGCCGCTACAAAGGCACACGGACCGTGACAGGTCGGCCACCACGGCCAGGCCCATACCAATGAGCCCAATGAGGCTCCCAGGACAGCAGCGCTGGTCCAAGAAAGGGAAAGGCAAAAAAAAACAAAAGTCAATAGCTATCCCTCCCCCCCTCACCTCCCAATGTGTCTGTAATGTCTGGTTTGTCTCACCCTTCCAGTGTGTCTCTGACCTCTCATGTGTCTAGCCCAATCCCCAAATTTCCAGACCCCAGTAATTTTGTTGCACCTTCTCCAGCCACCCTGCGTCGTCCACAGTTAGCCAGCCCTCACAGCTCCACACCCCCCATTTACGTCAATCAACCCTAAGCAGGTGCAGTTAATTTTTTTTTTTTTGTTTGCTTTTTTGAAATAAATAATGTTTTTTGTCCCCAATAAGGTTTAGTTAAATTGTGTATTTCGCCGTCGGCAACACACACCGTGCACTAAATAAAAAAATATGGCAAACACTTTTTTTGGGGCCACCTCCTAGCTCCAGTACTTAGTACAACACTGAAGCTTTGTGTGTGTTTGGTATAGAGATATGAGGTGGCCCAAAGAAATAATACTTGTATTTTCTCCAAAAAGTATTCTTTCTATTTACTCTGTGATTTTTGGTCGCAGACTGAAGATAAAATGGTGGTAATACACAGCTGAATACACAGCAGAACTATACTGAACAGGTCATGTGTTCAAAAAATCATTACTTATGACACCTGACCTGGTGAGTTAAGAAATGTCTTGTAGGACCTCCATTTTATCTTATTTTTTTTATCCATTTCGTGTACGTCACGAATATTAAAAACACGTACAACCGAACATATTAGAGACGCTATTAACCCTAACATAAGAAATAGAAATATTTCTATGGTGTCGAAACACTTCAATATACAACATAATGGGGATGTCACGGCTTTAAGAGTGCACGGTATTGAGAAAGTGTACCTGTCATATCGCGGAGGGGAATCCAAGGAGATGCCTACTCACGAGAGAGGTGTTTTGGATCTATAATCTAAATACTCGTTGTCCTGCAGGCATGAACAAGAAAAATGAAATTATGTATCACTATTGTTGATGTTTTAATGTTTTTTTGTCCGGTATTTTAAAATGTGTTTAGGATGTATGCAGTTCTAGGACCTTACAAATGTATCATGTGACATGGGGGCGTGTTTTGGGCTTGAATGTGCTATATATCACGCTCATTCCTGGAATTGCAAAGGCATGAGTAAGACCACTATAGGTCGAAACGCGTAGCCTTATTCATACAATCACCTGTTTGGTCCATCTATTGTAAGGAATCTTCCTTTTTTATTGCCACTGTGGATAAATAAAATATACAATTTTTACCCATCTTGCTGGAGCTGGAGTGTCTACATTGTTTGAAGTGCTGCTGCTGGACGTCTTGATCAGGTCGAGCTTCTGCGCTCCGCGCTTGATGGTCTGGTTGGTGAGCTGGCTGCGACTTTTTTAGTCGTTTTTTTTCTTTCTGAGCTGTTTCAGGGTATTTGCCCCTCATCAGTGTGGAGTAGGAAACTGGCTATTAGGAGCAGTGCCTAGTAAAAGGACTATAAACATAAGGATGAATGACCTCGGGGAGATCAAAACATCCAACACCGCGGAGACACCATCACGCGTTTCTCAACGCAGTGATCCAGAACACTGCTCCCATCCCTTATGGGAAATATGAAAATGCATGTAGAAAAGCCACGGGGACACCATGGTACCATCTACAGACAACATGGTATCCATCTACAGACAGCTGTTTCGGGGTGTACCCTGTCTGTAGATGGATACCATGTTTTGGCATAGGTGGTTTTTCCCCCCTTCCAGTGAACCAGATACTGTACCGACCGCCGCACCAACCTGGAATCCATGATGTGATCAATCTCATATTCCATGTGTCCCTCCACCAAAACAGGAGGCGCAGCAGACCAACACTCCCCCCGAACTGGCATAAAAGGTTTCAGTAGGGATCTATGGAAGACATTAGGGATCTTGAATGAGACTGGTAAACACAACCTGTATGCAACTGGATTGACCTTTTCTACAATCTTGTATGGGCCAATGAACTTAGGGCCCAATTTAGCTGAAGGAACCTTCAGCTTAATGTTTCGCGTGGAAAGCCAAACTTCGTCCCCAACCCGAAACACAGGCCCTGGGGTTCTTTTCCTGTCAGAAAAAAATGTATATCTCCATTGAGACCTGGAGATATTCCGCTGGACCTCTGCCCATGTATTCTTTAAACTCTGAACAGCACCCTCAGCCTCGGGACATCCAGAATCCATACGAGAAAACTCGCCGAAATGTGGAATAAAACCATAATTAATCATGAAAGGAGGCATACCGGTAGCTTGGCTCATCCGACTATTGAAAGTGAACTCCGCCAATGGCAGTACATCACACCAGTCATTCTGTCTAGTGGAAGTCAGACATCTGAGGATCTGTTCCAGAGACTGATTAGTGCGTTCTGTCTGACCATTGCTCTCTGGATGGTATGCAGATGAAAAAGACAGAGAAATCCCCAATTTCTAACAGAAAGCATGCCAAAACTTTGCCACAAACTGCTCCCCACGATCAGACACCACATTCAGGGGTACCCCAAGCAACCGGACCACATGCTGCACAAACAATCCGGATAAAGTCTCAGCAGAAGGTAATGCGGTCAAAGGTACAAAATGAGCCTGCTTCGAGAACCTGTCCACCACTACTCATACCACTGTATTGCCTCTAGACAGGGGAAGATTGGTAATAAAGTCCATGGACAAGTGAGTCCATGGCCTTTCAGGAACTGCCAAGGGCATCAGTTCCCCAGGCGGCCGGCTGTGTGAGTTTTTGGAATGAGCGCAGACCCCACAACCAGAAATGAATCTTTTAACATCAGAACTTAGAATAGGCCACCAAAAAATCTTAGCTATCGCCAGGCGCGTGGCCGAAATACCAGGGTGAGCTTGGACTCATGAAACTCCTGCAGGAGTTTAAGTCGAAGCTGAAGCAGGACAAACAACTTACCCCCCGGCTTGGCAGCAGGAGCCAGAGACTGAGCCCCCTCAATCTCCCGTTCCAACTCAGACGAAACCCCTGCCAACACTACCCCAGGGCAAAGAATGGAGGACGGTGGCTCAGGTGGAGACACGGGATGAAAACTACGAGACAAGGCATCAGCCTTGATATTTTTTGACCCTGGCCAGAACGTTATAGTAAACTGAAAACGAGAGAAATAAAGTGACCAACAGGCCTGTCTGGGCGTAAGTCTTTTAGCAGACTCAATATAAGATAAATTTTTATGATCGGTAATTACAGTGACCAGGTGATTGGCCCCCTCCAAAAAGTGCCTCCACTCTTCAAACGCCAATTTCACCGCAAGAAGCTCTCTGTTGCCTACATCATAATTCCTTTCAGCAGCAGAGAACTTCCCAGAAAAAAACCCACATGGCCTGAGGTTGGTCAGAGTGACGGGCCCTTGAGACAACACAGCACCCACTCCCACCTCAGAGGTGTCCACCTCCACAATAAAAGGTTTGGACGGATCTGGCTGTACCAAAACCGGGGCGGTAGTAATGCATTTCTTCAGAGCAGCAAATGCTTCTTCAACAGGCGAGGACCAATTTTTCACATCCGCACCTTTTGCGTGTTAAATCTGTGAGTGGTTTGACCACCTGTGAAAACCCCCGAATAAATTTACGGTAATAATTGGCGAACCCCAAGAAGCACTGAAGCCCCTTAAGATCTCGAGGTTGTACCCAATCAGCAATGGCCTGCACTTTCTTGGGGTCCATACGAAAACCCTCACAGGACACAATCAACCCCAAAAAAGATAATTCTTGAACAAAAAAACAAACAGATGATTTCCCCTAAAGGTACCGTCACACTTAGCGACGCTGCAGCGATACCGACAACGATCCGGATCGCTGCAGCGTCGCTGTTTGGTCGCTGGAGAGCTGTCACACAGACAGCTCTCCAGCAACCAACGATGCTGGTAACCAGGGTAAACATCGGGTAACTAAGCGCAGGGCCGCGCTTAGTAACCGGATGTTTACCCTGGTTACCATCCTAAAAGTAAAAAAAAACAAACACTACATACTTACCTACAGCCGTCTGTCCTCCAGCGCTGTGCTCTGCACTCCTCCTGTACTGACTGTGAGCACAGCGGCCGGAAAGCATAGCGGTGACGTCACCACTCTGCTTTCCGGCTGACCGACGCTCACAGCCAGTACAGGAGGAGTGCAGAGCACAGCGCTGGAGGACAGACGGCTGTAGGTAAGTATGTACTGTTTGTTTTTTTTACTTTTAGGATGGTAACCAGGGTAAACATCGGGTTACTAAGCGCGGCCCTGCGCTTAGTTACCCGATGTTTACCCTGGTTACCAGTGAAGACATCGCTGAATCGGTGTCACACACGCCGATTCAGCGATGTCTGCGGGGAGTCCAGCGACCAAATAAAGTTCTGGACTTTCTTCCCCGACCAGCGACAGCACAGCAGGGGCCTGATCGCTGCTGCGTGTCACACTGGACGATATCGCTAGCAAGGACGCTGCAACGTCACGGATCGCTAGCGATATCGTCTAGTGTGACGGTACCTTTAGTCTTTGGAGGACGGTTCATACATGAATCAGATGAGACTGACTGTCTGATGAGTATATCAGAATATCATCCAAGTAAATCACAACAAAACAACCAATGAGATCAGCAAACACAACATTGATGAAATTCTGAAATATGACGGGGGCGTTGGTAAGACCAAATGGCATGACTAAATTTTCAAAAAGTCCCTCAGATGTGAGGAACGCAGTTTTCCATTCGTCCCCCTCCCGGACTCTTATCAAAGCACGGTGGCGCAGTGGTTAGCACTGCAGCCTTGCAGCGCTGGGGTCCTGGGTTCTAATCCCACCCAGGACAACATCTGCAAAGAGTTTGTATGTTCTCTCCGTGTTTGCGTGGGTTTCCTCCGGGTTCTCCGGTTTCCTCCCACATTCCAAAGACATACTGATAGGAAATCTAGATTGTGAGCCCCAATGGGGACAGCAATGATAATCTGTGCAAACTGTAAAGCGCTGCGGAATATGTTAGCACTATATAAAAATAAAGATTATTATTATTAATTATATGCTCCCCGAAGATCCAGTTTGGAGAACCATTTAGCCCCCGATAGTTGATTACATAAATCAGGAATCAACGGGAGAGGATACGTATTCTGAACTGTAATTTTATTAAGTTCCCGAAAGTTGAGACAGGGATGTAAACCACCATCTTTTTTTTTACAAAAAAGAACCCTGCAGCCACAGGTGAAACAGAAGGACGTATATGTCCCTTGCGAAGACTTTCAGCAATGTTATTTTTCATAGCCAAGCGCTCAGGGCCAGACAAGTTACAGAGACGGGCTTTAGGTAGTTTAGCCCCCGGGACTAACTCGATGGTGCAATCAAAAGGTCTATGTGGCGGTAACATCTCGGCCTCGCTTTCTGAGAACACATCTTCGAAGTCTATCAGATACTCCGGAATACCGTCCAGCTCGACAGATGATACAGACAGATTTGACAGGTTTAACCAACAATGCAGATTTATAACACAACTTAGAACAATTAGACCCCCATTGAACAATCTCCCCCGTTTTCCAGTTAATAACTGGATTATGACATTGTAACCAGGGCATACCCAACACCAAGCCCGCTGGCAGATTGTCCAGAACAAAACAACTTAATTTCTCCTCGTGAGCAGTGCCCACTCTGAGCGAAAACAAATCAGACATAAAGAGAATTCCCTCTTTTGTGAGGGAGGAGGAGTCAATGGCCACCACTTTGATTGGAGACTTGAGCCTAACTGTCCATATCTTGCAACGTGTGACCAATTGGGAGTCAATCAGATTGATAGATGAGCCACAGTCCACAAATGCTGTCGAGAAAAAAGAACAACCATCCACTAACAGTTCCACATGAAGCAACACCTTAGAAAATGAGGACAAATGTACCTGCGGGTCTGAGTAGTCTCCTCGATAACTACCCAGACCTAGTCGTTTCCCGCCGACCGGGTCAATGATGGGCAGGAAGGACACTCCTTCTTCCAATGTCCAGCTTCACCACAGTAAAAACATAACTGCTTTTCCCGCCGGCGTTTTCTCTCTTTTTCTTTTAAGCTGAGACCACCTACTTCCATAGGCTCAGAAACAGTCTCTTTTCCACTGGGAAACAACGGAGTCTCCACCTGCATCGCCCCTCTGGCCCGCAACTTGCGGTCCATCCAGACGGCCTGAGTCATGGCGTCCTCGAGAGTGTTTGGTGGAGGGTGTAACGCCAGGGCATCCTGCAGCCGCTCGGACAAATCTCTACGAAAAAGTCCTCGGAGAGCAGCATCGTTCCAAGAAACCTCCATGGCCAAGCGGCGGAACTCCGTACAAAACCATTCGGCCGAGTGCTTCCCCTGACAGACACTCATCACTATATCCTCTGCCAATCGCACTCGGTCAAGCTCATCATATATGTGCCCGAGGGCCTCAAAGAACGCATTCACCGACAATCTCTCAGGAGCAGTGGGAGAAAGGGAGAATGCCCAAGCCTGCGGGGAACCCCTTAACAGGGACATGACCACCCCTACCCTCTGACTTTCATCCCCAGAGGACCGTGATCTCAAATTGAAAAAGAGTTTACAACCCTCTTTGAAAACCCTGAACTCCTTCTTGTTCCCAGAAAAAAAGTCAGGCAATTTAACAGGGGGTTCTGGAGACCCCAGCGCAACATCACTCGCCATAGCCCCCTGAACACCAGTAGACAATGCTCCCTGCACAGTCTCAGTGACCTGCTGCTGAGAACGAGCCAGGGTCTGCTGCTCCAGGTTTAAAGCCTGAAACATCTGACTCCATAACCCTCCCCACAACACACGCCCAAAACTGAGCAGTGAAACAGAAATAACTTAGCGGTCAGTGATAATGTCAGAGAGGGAGATATGAGCGACACTCACCGATACTAATTTCTGCAAAGACCGGATCCGGAGAGAGCCGCAGACTCCCAGAAATGCAGAGCAAGCAAGACTGGCTTCAGGCCTGACAGGACCTGAATCACCTGACTGCAGGTGGGCGTGGCCTAAGCTCCAGGGAACTAGAAGCTGAAGGAAAACTCCTAGAAAGGCAACTAACGAACAAAGCTACCAAGGGGCACAGACAGACATAAACAGATCAGGCCGGGGTCAGAGCACAGGATAGCGTTACAGTACCAAGGGACTAGACAGAAAGGATAGTAGGGGCCAAGCCGAGGTCAATACTGAACAGACAGAGAGGGTACAAATAGGGAATCCAATAAACTATATCCAGAGAGCAGACCGAGTCAAAAAGCCAAGAGATCAAGCAAACCAGCACACAGCACAAAACACACTCAGGGGTCAATACACTTAGCCAAGGGCGGAAGTATCACTGACAAAGGAACCTCCCAGAAGGAGGCTATAAAAATTCCACCCAGGACCAGTGTGAGGCTACAGGAGTTAACCCTAAAAGAACCGAACCAGACAAACCATGACAATACTCAGCAGCGTACCCCACCCCACCCATGAAACAACCTACACCGCCTGTTGATCTAATTACTAATTTTTTACTGCATCTAGCCCAAGAAATCGTTTTGTACCTAATAGCATTTTGTGCTACTCAGCAGCGTACCCCACCCATGAAGCAAGCTACACCGCCTGTTTACCTAACTACTATTTTGTAACGGCATCTAGCCCAGGAAATCTGTTTGGGCCTAGTAGAATTTAGTGCTACTTAGCAGCGTACCCCACCCATGAAGCAAGCTACACCGCCTTCTTTCTTTCTCAATCTAACCCTTCGGATCTGGGGTGACCACTCTCCCTCCAGCTCTCTCCTTCTCACAGGTGGACTAACACGTGTTTTCACACTGTGGCAAATCTTTTGGGCCCAGGCATAAGAAGTCGTCGAGGTAATGGATAATATGTGCCGCCTTGCAAACGTCGATGATGACACATTCGAGGAAGCAACTAAACACCTCAAATAGTGAGCAGGATATGGAGCACCCCATGGGCAAACAGCGATCTATGTAGTATGCTCCTTCACAGAAGCAGCCCAATGGGAGGACACTATTCGGAGGCACAGGTAGTAACCGGAACATCCCCTCAATGTCTGTTTTGGCCATTAGGGTGCCCCTTACCAACTTCTTGACCCGCCTGATTGCCTCGTCAAAGGAGGTACAGTACTGTACTGTGTTCCGTGTCGATGTTGTCGTTTACTGACCTGCCCCTTCGATATGACAAATGGTGGATTAGTCTGAATGTATTGGGTTCATTTTTTGGCACAACTCCCAATGGGGGTACCACTACGTCTTCTAAGGAAAATGTTCTGAATGGACCTGCCGCCATTCTACCTAAAGATATTTATTTTTTTATTTTTTTTGTCAAGACGTCTGGGTGTTGGTAGAGTGAGTTTAGATTTTTACTCCAGCCTTTCTTGATTTTAGAAAGGCATGACATGCCTATATCTGTGTCTCCTCCTCCTTTTACTCCTCCACCTCATTTTCTCAGTAGTTGTGACTTTTCCATGTTTGTTGTGTCTTCTGAGCAGTTTGTCAGCTTTTGGATACCTTTTAAGGTGTTTTCTATGTGTTTTCCATGTGTCTGTATGTGTTTGTGTTTGCCTGCCATTGGTTTCAATGGGGTTCGACGAACAGTTCGGCGAACACCTCCCTGTTTGACGAACCGAACCGAACCCGAACACTAGGGAGGTGGCTCAACACTAGACTTGAGATCCTTATAGAAATTATCATAGTCGTCATCGGTTATGGTGGTTTTGAGAGACATTCAATTTTTGTTCAGTTCAGCTTGTATTTTAGATAGTTCAGAGTTTTCGTATTTAATGATTAATTGCATCAGCTGTGTGGAACAATTAGATAAGATGGTATTCCATTCTGTGACAAAATCATCATTATAGACTGTGGTTGGGACAGTTTTCATCTGTAAATCTCTGGGGATCATATTTTTCTCAATATAGTAATCCAGGGTGGTTTGGTCCCACCAGATACGCAATTCATTGAAGGATCATTTTTAAACTTCACGATTGATGTTTAGTAAATCTGGTTGAGTATCCACGGTTTTATAGATATATTAAAAAACATTCACCGCACGCTCCTTTCTGGAGGGATCAATGAAAGACTCCATACGAGTTTATAAAGTGGAAAAAGTATATATAAGCAACAGAAAGCAATATTATTATTATTTGTCATATTCCAATCAGGGGAGCATGAAAGGCAGAAATGGAATGCATGAAAAAATAAAGTTGTTTTCAGCTCACCCTTTGTAGATTTCCAGCACAAGATCACGTTGCTGCCAGACGTTGAAGCAAAATGCATGTGTGTGGAAAAAGATCCAACTTCAGCCGATAAAATAATTTATTTTATTAGGTCCATTAAAACATTAATTTTCTGTTGCGACATAGTGATAATAGCTGATATGGCAAAAGGAAGGGTATCCAAGTATATGCTCATATTTTTGTATTTTGTATCGACGTCTATGTTTTTGATAATATTGTTTTTATTTCAGTACATATTCACACACATGCAATTCAATTATCTCATTATGCTAATTTCCTTTCTGCTACACTTTATAGCTTTCTTCCAGTCTCCTCCTTTTCGCAAAACTGAATCTAAGAACACACGCAGTGTTCAGTTCCTGTTTCTTGCTACCCTTCCTTTTGCCACATCGGCTATTATCACTATATTGCAACAGAAAAATGTATTTTTTAATGGACCTAATAACATTTTTACATTTTATTTGCTGAAACTGGATCTTTTCCCACATACATGCATCATTCCATCTATACAGCTTCCCATGGATCGATGTCTCAGTCTGTCCCTGACCAGCTCTGCCCTTTGTAGGGATTTGCTCTGGTAGGCAGTGGCAGGGCTGCAGTGATGAGGCAACACACAGGCATCTGCGTTGCCCTGTAGTCTGCCTGCCTGATGTTCTACTGAAAATTTTAAATTTTGCAGTGACAGAAACCACCTGGTGACTCGCGCATTTCTCTCCTTAGCTGGACTCATCCATGTAAGAGGGGAATGATCTGTCACCAAGCGAAATTCTCTCCCCAGCAAATAATAGTGCAGAGACTCAAGTGCCCACTTAATGGCCAGGCACTCTCTCTCCACAATATTGTACCTGGTTTCGGCTGGGGTAAGCTTCCGGCTCAGGAAACTAACGGGATGCTCTTCCCCGTTAATCTCTTGAGACAACATGGCACCAAGACCTATCTCAGAGGCATCGGTCTGCACGATAACTCTCTTTTGAAATCGGGTGTAATCAGAACCGGTGTACCACACAGTACTGATTTTAACTTTACAAAGGCCTCTTCAATCTGATCATTCCAGTGGACCATCACAGACTTCCTCCCTTTCAAGCAGTCTGTTAAAGATGCGAACAACGTTGCAAAGTTGGGAATAAATTGCCTGTAATATCCCACTAAGCCCAAAAAGGCTTTTACCTGCTTTGCTGTGAGGGGAAGGGGCCAGTTCTGAATTGCCTCCACTTTGTTTAATTAGGAGTTGAGGACTCCTCTCCCAATGTCCTAACCCAAATACCAAGCTTCCTCCAACCCTATGGAACACTTCTTTGGATTGGCGGTTAGTCCTGCTTGTTGGAGAGAATCTATCACCGTTTGTACCTTGGTTATGTGACTTTCTCAGTCTGCACTGTACATACAGTGCATTGTGAAAGTATTCGGCTCCCTGGAACTTTTCAACCTTTTCCCACATATCATGCTTCAAACATAAAGATACCAAATGTAAATTTTTGTTGAAGATTCAACAACAATTGGAACACAATTGTGAAGTTGAACGAAATTTATTGGTTATTTTACATTTTTGTGGAAATTCAAAAACTGACAAGTGGGGCGTGCAATATTATTCGGCCCCTTTACTTTCAGTGCAGCAAACTCACTCCAGACGTTCATTGTGGTTATCTGAATGATCCATTGTTGTCCTAAATGCATAATGATGATAAATATAACCCACCTCTGTGTAATCAAGTCTCCGTATAAATGTACCTTATCTGTGATAGTCTCAGGGTTCTGCTTGAAGCACAGAGAGCATCATGAAGACCAAGGAACACAACAGGCAGGTCCGTGATACTGTTGTGGAGAAGTTTAAAGCCGGATTTGGATACAAAATGATTTCCAAAACTTTAAACATCCCAAGGAGCACTGTGCAAGTGATCATATTGAAATGGAAGCAGTATCAGACCACTGCAAATTTATCAAGACCCGGCCATCCCTCTAAACTTTCATCTCAAACAAGGAGAAGACTGATCAGAGATGCAGCCAAGAGGCCCATGATCAGTCTGGATGAACTGCAGAGATCTACAGCTGAGGTGGGACAGTCTGTCCATAGGACAACAATTAGTCCTACACTGCATAAATCTGGCCTTTATGGAAGAGTGGCAAGAAGAAAGCCATTTCTCAAAGATATCCATAAAAAGTGCTGTTTAAACTTTGCAACAAGCCACCTGGGAGACACACTAAACGTGTGGAAGAAGGTGCTCTGGTCGGATGAAACCAAAATCAAACATTTTGGCAACAATGCCAAACGATATGTTTGGCGTAAATGCAACACAGCTCATCACCCTGAACATACCATCCCCACTGTCAAACATGGTGGTGGCAGCATCATGGTTTGGGCTTGCTTTTCTTCAGCAGGGACAAGGAAGATGGTTAAAATGGATGGGAAGATGGATGGAGCCAAATACAGGACCATTCTTGAAGAGAACCTGTTGGAGTCTGCAAAAGTCCTGAGACTGGGACGGAAATTTGTTTTCCAACAAGACAATGATCTCAAACATAAAGCAAAATCTACAATGGAATGATTCACAAATAAACGTATCCAGGTGTTAGAATGGCCAAGTCAAAGTCCAGACCTCAATCCAATCGAGAATCTGTGGAAAGAGCTGAAAACTGCTGTTCACCAATGATCTCCATCAAACCTCACTGAGCTTGAGCAGTTTGCCATGGAAGAATGGGCAAGAATTTCAGTCTCTCGATATACAAAACTGATAGAGACATATCCCAAGCGACTTGCAGCTGTAATCGCAGCAAAAGGTGGTGCAACAAAGTATTAAGTTAAAGGGGGCCGAATAATATTGCACGCGCCACTTTTCAGTTTTTGAATTTCCACAAAAATTTAAAATAACTAATATATTTCGTTCAACTTCACAATTTTGTTCCACTTGTTGATTCTTCACCAAAAATGTATATTTGGTATCTTTATGTTTGAAGCATGATATGTGGGAAAAGGTTGAAAAGTTCCAGGGAGCCGAATACTTTCGCAAGGCACTGTAACAATATTATCCAGATAGGCTGAGGTATAACGGCGATGGGGACGGAGAACAATGTACATTAACCATTGGAACGTCGCCGATGCACCATGCAAACCAAAGGGTAATACTTTATACTGAAACAGCCCTTTGGGCATTACAAAGGCCGTTTTTTCCTTAGCTGCCTCTGTTAAGCCCAAACCGCTCTATCAATTTATCCACCCAGGGCATGGGGTAAGCATCACATTTTTAAGCTTCATTAAGTTTTCTGAAGTCATTACAGAACATTAGCATCCCATCAGGCTTAGGTATTATGACTATTGGACTGGCCCACTCACTTTGGGACTCTTCAATAACCCCTAACTGTAGCATAGTTTTCACCTCCTGCGATATAGCTTGTTGCCAGGCCTCAGGCACCCGATACAGCTTTAGTCGGATTTTGGCCTGTGGCTCCGTGACAATGTCATATTGGATTATGGAAGTACGTCCAGGGAGCTTACAGAAAATGTCTGTATTTCAGCTAACAAACTCCCGGACCTCCTGAACCTATTTCGGAGAAGGCTTCTCATAGTAACATAGTAACATAGTTAGTAAGGCCGAAAAAAGACATTTGTCCATTCAGTTCAGCCTATATTCCATCATAGTAAATCCCCAGATCTATGTCCTTCTACAGAACCTAATAATTGTATGATACAATATTGTTCTGCTCCAGGAAGACATCCAGGCCTCTCTTGAACCCCTCGACTGAGTTCGCCATCACCACCTCCTCAGGCAAGCAATTCCAGATTCTCACTGCCCTAACAGTAAAGAATCCTCTTCTATGTTGGTGGAAAAACCTTCTCTCCTCCAGACGCAAAGAATGCCCCCTTGTGCCCGTCACCTGCCTTGGTATAAACAGATCCTCAGCAAGATATTTGTATTGTCCCCTTATATACTTATACATGGCTATTAGATCGCCCCTCAGTCGTCTTTTTTCTAGACTAAATAATCCTAATTTCGCTAATCTATCTGGGTATTGTAGTTCTCCCATCCCCTTTATTAATTTTGTTGCCCTCCTTTGTACTCTCTCTAGTTCCATTATATCCTTCCTGAGCACCGGTGCCCAAAACTGGACACAGTACTCCATATGCGGTCTAACTAGAGATTTGTACAGAGGCAGTATAATGCTCTCATCACTCACCCAGAGGTAATGGAGCCTTCTCCACTGGAAATTCAGGCAGTGGACTATCCCTGCCAAGGTGGTCTCTATCTTCCCATGGTTTAAGCAAATTAATTTGATAAACCTGCTCTGGCTTCCTCCGTCCTGGTTGGTGTACCTTATAGTCTACCGGTCCCACCTTCTCCATAATCTCATAGGGCCCCTTCCACCTTGGAAGAAATTTGCTATCCACTCTGGGCACAAGTACCAACACCCGATCCCCAGGACTAAAGGTTCTTACCCGAGCCTCTCGGTTATAGACCCGACTCTGAGACCGTTGTGCTGCTTCCATATGTTCCCGGACCAACGGTAGGACTGCCTCCATTCTTTCCTGCATTTTTGCAACATGTTCTATTACACTCTTGTGGGGGGTTGGTTGGTTCTCCCAAGCCTCTTTGGCTATATTAAGTAAGCCCCGTAGATGTCTGCTATACAATAGTTCATAGGGCGAGAACCCCATAGATGCCTGGGGCACCTCCTGCACTGCAAACAACAAATATGGTAGTAAGAGATCACAATCCTTCCCATCTTTAGAAACTGCTTTTTTAAGCATGCTCTTTAGCGTCTTATTGAATCTTTCTACCAGACCATCTATTTGGGGATGATAAACTAATGTGCGCAACTGTTGAACATTTAACAAGCGGCAGAGTTCTTTCATACTTTTTTACATAAAAGGGGTTCCTTGGTCTGTTAAAATCTCTTGCGGAATCTCCACTCAGCAAAAGAACTCATGAGTATGTTTTCTTATGAGCTTAGCTGAAGTGTGGCAAAGCAGAACCGCCTCAGGATACCAGGTGGTATAATCTAGAACTACTAGGATGTGTTGGTGCCCCCTTGCTGACTTATTGACAGGACCGACCAGATCCATCTCTATAATAGTTAGAGGAACCAAAGGACCCTGAAAGTGTGGCTGGGGACTGGTTACCTGGCACACTGGACAGGAATTACAATACCGTTTAACTTCTTCATGGACCCCTAGCCAGTAAAACCGCTGCAAAATTCGGTTTAGGGTTTTCTTTTGGCCCAAATGCCCACCGAGTACATACACATGCACTAGGTCCATTACCAGCCTACGATATGCCTGAGGTACCAGTAAATGCTCTACCATTTCCCTACGTATTTTCTCGACTCAATACAACAGGTCTCGGTTTAGCTCAAAGCATGGCAACACTGTGGCTGCCCCAAGTTGTTGGGGTTCCCCGTTAATAAACAGTACATTTTCCCTGGCTCGAGCCGAAGTAGGGTCTCGGAGTTGCGCTGTACGAAAATTATCACCCGATACATTTAAGTCTGACAATTCAGGTCCCAGTGGCAAGTCTTCCACATCCCCGGCCATCACTTCTATGGGAGAATTTTCCCCCTCCTCCACCGAAGGGGAGGTTACCCCTACTGCCAGCACTTCTTCCTCTGGGCCACCAGGTTCATGTCCCACTTCTGGAGATTGTAACCTGGTTGTCACAAGTGTCAGCAGTTGTCCACTGGGTGAGACAACTGTTGATCAAAGTACAGAAAATAAATGAAAGTCTCTTCCAAGTATCAATTCCTAATGTAAGTTAATCACAACCCCCACCTTGTGGCACCGCCTCTCCGCTAGCGTGTTTACCAACACTAGTGCGGAAGGGTAGTCTTTTAAGTGCCCATGTATACACAGCAGTCCAATTTTAAAACCAGTGTACTCGCTGGTTTTCACCAAGCTGGCTCGTACCAGGGTCACGAGACTCCCTGAGTCCAGTAGGTCCACAGCCGGGGTGCCCTCCACATCAACCTTAAACATATGTCCCATATTGGGTCCCTGTGGGGTGCCCATTGCGCAAATCATTTTGGCATAATGGGATTGGCGATACCCAAAGTTTGTGTCCATGGGCTCAGCCAGGTGGGGCAATCAGCTCTCATATGGCCAGGCTCCTGGCACCGCCAGCAGACTATGGGGCCCCTTTCTCCCCCAGACAAGTCTTGAGGGGTCTCCCTGGGCTCTGCTCGCTGAGCCAGGGGTGGAGACATAGGGAACATTCCGGTCACCTTCTGGGGAGTCCCTCCCTGGAGCTCTTTGGTAGCCCCATATCGTTCTATCAGGTCCATCATCTGGAGCGCATTAGTAGGGGCTGCTTGCCCGACTCATGATTGGAGGGAGTGGGGGCAAAGCCCTCCAAAATTTAATCAGTCACTATGCGGTCCAGCATGGCCATGGGAGACAGTACCTCAGGCTGCAACCACTTTTGGAAAAAGTGCACCAGGACATAATACTGGGACCGAGCCTGCTTGGAGGGGTTAAACTCCCACTGGTGTACCCGCTGAGCCTGGACTAACACATTTACCCCAAGATGTGCCAGTATCTCACCCTTGACGATCGTGTAGTCCTTCCTCTGCTCGGGGGGTAGGTCCTGATGGGCTTTCATAGGTCATGGGGCCAGAAACGGAGCAATGATTTCTGCCCATTCGTCCCGGGGTAGTCTCTCCCTCTCATCCACTCTCTTGAACATATCCAGGTACGTATCGATGTCGTCAGATTTCTCCATTTTGGGGATCGCTGTGCGAACCGCTTTCTTGACATCATGGATTCTCCGTGAAGTACCGGTTGTCTGCAATGCCATGATGTGCTGTATCAACAGCTGGTTGGTTTCCTGCTGCTGTTGATTAAATATCTGCTGCCTCTGCATAGCCTATTACTGCTGCTGTCACATGGCTTCCTGCTGCTGCTGCATAGCTTGCTACTGCTGTTGCATGGCATCCTGCTGCTGTGTAGCCTGCTGCTGCTGTCGCATGGCCTCCATAAGCACTTTTATCGTGGCCTCCATTCCTGCAGAGTTCCCCGACTGGGTCTGCGCCACTCCTTTCACCCAGGACGTAAGCTTGGAGTCCAGAGTAAAAGTAAGCAAAAACAGCCCGGCCTCACTGCGTATGCCCATTCAAGCCACCAAAATGTAGGGATTTGCTCTGGTAGTCAGTGGCAGGGCCACAGTGATGAGGCAACACACAGGCTTTCAGTCCAAACTTCAGTGGTTTATTAACACTTTAAACAGTCAGTGGCAGAAAGTAAGAGAAAAAAAACACAAACATACTTCAGCTTGGAAAACCACTGGTCTCAGACTCACCCTTGCACAGGACAGGCTTAACTAACCAGCTGCCAGGTCAGCGGAATCCGCCAGGTGCCATTCCCAGGGTTGCTATGAGTCTTGTTACCAACAAGCATATGTAAACTGACAAAAAAAACAATTCAGGCTCACTCCAGCCTAGCTCCTCACACAGACCATGTGCAAAACAAACAAAAACTCCATTACATAGACATAGACTATAACCACACCCACAGGTGAGGTATCGATCACATGGGCTGATCAGGTGATCTTGACATCACTGCAGGTCCTCAACCTTAGGAAAAAACCAGGCCAAATCTTATCCTGCTGGGAGAAATATATATTACGTCCAGCACTACACCTTATTCAAATTTACTTCATTTGACACACGATAAGGTTTTAATACTAGAGACAGGTTTGTACAATCCCAATGTTTACACCTTGTGGTTGTGGAATAGCTTTTATGCTTTTTTTTTTTTTTTTAAATAACATTAAGTAAGTACCCTATCTTATTTACACGTACTATTACTATTTACTGATTTACTTGCTGTAACGTATATGCTCGTGTGGAGACACAGCATTATATCTTAATTATCAGACGAATATTTTTAGCAAACTAAGAAGAATAGATTGTTATCCATATGTTGACTTTTGAATTTATGTGTTGGTCAAGAAAACAGACTTTTGCTTGTGTAAGCCTGCAATATTGACATTTCATATAACATATTGTGCTCTTATCCTTGATGGCTATTGATGTTAACTGATATGCTAATTAAGCATTTTGTAGGCCAGATAGTTTGGTGACTTTGAAAATAAAGGAGGAAAAACTATGCAAATAGATTAAATAATCAAATAATGCTACTTGGTCTCATCTTCATTCGTACCCTTTTTCTGAATACTGAATGAAGGACACTTGTTAAGTAAAAAAAAGAGGTTACATGCCTCTATAGAGTGAGATGAAGAGAGAGACAACCAGAAATTCTGCCAAGACATCCAAACATCCAGGGGATCCTACAGACTGCTGCCAATACATCATAGCTCCAACACGAGGGACACGGATCTATCATTCTACAGGAAACAACCAAGAGGTCCTTGGCCTGGTTGGAAGAACACTGATGTGCTCCATTGACCATCGCTGAACCATGGTTAGGTTGGAGAAAGACAGGATTGGGACCCGCCCGTCGCCTGGCTCCATGGAGATATTCGGAGAAGCCAGGTTGTGACCCTCAAATGGCCTTGTACCTCAATGGACTGTCATCTTCCTAAGCTTGTCGTTACCTCCTTTCTGTGTGTGTGCAACACGTGGGGTAGTCGAACCTGGAAGATGAAGCCAGGTGGTGACCCTACGGTCAAATGGCCTTGTACCTGAAAAGACTGTCATCTTCCTATGCTTGTCTTTACCTCCTCTCTGTGTGCATGCCACAGGTGGGTTGCTCAACCCTGGGGGCTTTGAAGTAATAGTTGCCAATAGTCCAGCGAGTCAGTGGAGTGGGTGAGACTCTATAATGTGCACCATCTTGGAGTATTTTGCTGGGACTGTTCTAGGTGTTATCTGCCTGTTTTGTGGTTCAATAAAGTATTGCCACATTGTTTTACACTCACCCTGTGTTGTTTGAGTAGCGTTATGCCCACATTAAAGGGAGAGGGAGCATTCGTCGGGATGTCCTGAAATACTTGACTGGTTTGGACACATGTAAAAACATTGTGTGCACATATCTTAAGTCTTACATAGGACAATTGAATGGTGTATATATAATTTATGTTTGCCTATTCTTCAAGGCAAACCATATTATGGTTTAGTTCCACAATCCACCTACATTAGCATGTCAGGCTAGTTGTTTGCACTTGCTGTTTTTTGTTTTATCTAAACCCTGTGAAGGGTTTCTTTTTTGTGATTTAATAAACTATTTTTTATTGCCATATTTTATGTCTCACCTGTTTATGTGGTACTGCTCAGAGACACAACACTGTAGCCTTGTGGGGACGATGCCCATCAGTGACATCATGCTATCTTCACTTGTGCCATTGAGTTCATCGCTTCCCAACTTCTCCCCAACCTCACCACCCTACTTATCCCAGCCCTAACCCATCACTTCAACCTATTATTAACCTCTAGTGTCTTCCCTTCCTCTATCAAAGTTCCTCTCGCTTCAAAGCATCCACATTATACTTTCCTCTCTCCTCTTTTCCAGCTCATTCTTTCGCAACCTACAATTCAGTATCCGTCCTCACAACTTCACTGACACTGTCCTACTTCTAGATCTGTCCTCTGCCTTTTGACACAGTCAGCCACTTCCTTGTACTACATATCCTCTCTTTCCTAGGTTCAAAGACCTTGCCCTCTCCTGGATCTCCTTGTAATGACCAGAGGTCCGAATAAGATCCAGTGAGTCACAAACCAAGACCAAGGCAGAAATCTACAACGGTATTTACTCAAAGGCAAATTAATCAAGGTAATATGGAGAATATTAAGGCAGATGCACCCCAAAGATACACTAATTCAGCAGCAGCTGAAATCACTGTGCCACTCAAAGGTCTCCTGAGAACTGTGTACTACAACAGACTAGTAAGAAATTTACCTAACAGGCAACTAAAAACAGGAACAAGTGTAAATTGAATGTAGTGTTATTAAGGGAGCCCCTGGAATGGCACATTGAGTATAACTTACACAACTCTAATATAAGATACACCTCTAAAGTAACAATTTAACACTCTGAGCAGAGATACCCGGGTATCTATAACTATGGTACCGTATCCTGAGATGGATTTCCTCTCAGGCAGGAATCCGCAGAGGCTGTAGCCAGTTCATATCTTCAGCGCCAATAAGTTACAGCAAGCTCCTCTTGTCTTGTCGGCCGATGCCGAGCCCAAACGCCGGGGACTTAGTTAGTGGTCTCACGATGTAGTCTCTGCTTCTGTAGCTCCTAGGAATGGTTCCACGACAATCCGTCCGTCTCTGTATCAGCAGTCTGTCCAGACTTGTTCCTCCACTCAATGCACAGGGAATCCACAGACTTCCAAATTCGTACTGGGTTCTTAGCAAAGTCTCCGTCTTTTCTTAGATAAAGGGTTAGCTCCTCTCCAGGAAACGTTAGCAACACAAGTGTGCTCTGCTCTCCTCCTGTACTGGCTGTGAGCGTCGGTCAGCCGGAAAGCAGAGCGGTGACGTCACCGCTCTGCTTTCCGGCCGCTGTGCTCACACAGACAGTACAGGAGGAGAGCAGAGCACAGCGCTGGAGGACAGACTGCTGTAGGTAAGTATGTACTGTTTGTTTTTTTTACTTTTAGGATGGTAACCAGGGTAAACATCGGGTTACTAAGCGCGGCCCTGCGCTTAGTTACCCGATGTTTACCCTGGTTACCGGCATCGTTGGTCGCTGGAGAGCGGTCTGTGTGACAGCTCTCCAGGGACCAAACAGCGACGCTGCAGCGATCCGGATCGTTGTCGGTATCGCTGCAGCGTCGCTAAGTGTGACGGTACCTTTACATTCTTGCACCTCTCCAGTCTGTCCTTAACTATGCTATTGGATTAATCCACTTTTCAGCTCGCTAGTTCTCTGCAAATCCATTCATTGGCTTCCAATTCCCCAATTAATTCAGTTTAAACTCCTTATATTGACTTTTAAGGCTGACAATAATCTGCCTCCTCCATACGTCTCCAAGCTAATCTCCCAGTACCCTTCCACACAATCTCTGGTCCTCATAAAACCTTCTTCTCTCCTCTATGCTAATAAGTTCCACACCTTGCCAAGACTTCTCCTGAGCATCCCCCATCCTTTGGAATTCAGTGCTCCAACAAGTTCTATTGTCTCTCACATTTGGAACCTTCATGGAGTATGCTGAAAACTGAACTCTTCATGAAAGCTTACAACATCTAATAACCACACTCCAATCCAGGGCCGGACTGGGACTAAAATTCAGCCCTGACATTTCAAGTTACACAGGCCCACTTGTCACATGGTGACTGTATAATATCTTTGTACACTTGTAGGATATAAGAAGTGAGGGTAGTGTAACACGACTGTCACGGAGTTACCGCGACAGAGCAGTACCAGAAGACCACGGTGTCTGACGGCTTTTGCTTCTTCGCTGAGAAGAAGCACTTCTCCTGTGTATTAAAGGTGTTTTGTTTTCTTTCAGGAGGACAGGGGTTAATAGGCCATGTGGAAATTCCTGCTTTCAGCTGTGCTCGGTTAGCCACTCCTCCCTCCTATATAAGCTAGGCCTTCTGGTCAGATCTTTGTCTCAGATAGCACTTGCTTGATAGACCTGGAGTAGTGAGGAGCTGGTGTTTGGAGAGCTGGAGGAATTT
Source organism: Ranitomeya imitator (assembly GCF_032444005.1). Lineage (NCBI taxonomy): Eukaryota > Metazoa > Chordata > Amphibia > Anura > Dendrobatidae > Ranitomeya > Ranitomeya imitator. Next base: position 483,676,116 of record NC_091285.1, on the reverse strand, counting down.
ATTGTGCGACAGTTGTATGGTTTGTAAGCTTGGAAAATTCCTCATCCTTACCTGCTTTATTTACCTTCCCCGTCCTTCACACCCTGGTGGATACCTTAGTTATTTGTGAGAGCATATTTTGTGTGTGTGGAGTTTTCTTTTTACCCTTGTCTTTGTTCCCCTGTTTGTTGGGTTGGTGTACTGTGGTACACAGTAGCGCCTCTCTTCCCCTGGTGGGGAGGGGGACAGACGCAGGGCGGCAGTCAGGAGACAGGGCGAGGGCGGAGGCCCCGGCATCCTCGCCATCTGAGGTATCCCGGGGAACAGGGCAAGTTAGGGTGCCCCTAGAGTTAGGGCCAGAAAAGGTGCCCCTGGTCCCAGTTTACTCGCCAATCCAATTGTGACAACAACTATATAACATATAATTACAGCTGTATCCAGCATTACAGCTCAGTCCTATTTATTGCTTTTAGTTGCAGTACCAAGAAAAGCCGCTACTTTACCTACATAACTGGATCTCATAGATAATGGAGGGATGAGACGACCAAAGGCTATGGAACCTCATTCTAATGCGCCATAAACTTTACCTACAGCCACTTTTGGTTCCGCTGCGCAGCATGAGACATGGTGACTCTGAAGAGCGGTGACATCAGTAACGTCTCCACTCTTAAGATATTCCGGGTTTTGCGTTGAGCTCGGCGACTGTGAAGAGCGGTACTGTTACTACCGTCACCGCTCTTCAGAGTCGCTGGGTCTTGCCAGGTCTGGGCCAATAGTGGGGGTGTCTGATAGACACCTCTCCATGACTTACACCAGGGATTGATAGCACTAATATTACGCAGCTGACATAAACCCTAAAAATCATTACACATACCAGAATTAAATGCATTGGCAGCTGGGAAAAGCAGGAGAGCTAGCACTATTCCCAGTCGCCGGGTGCTAACTAGAACTGTCATCATCCTTGCCTGGTCTCCCTGCGAAGCATTTCTGCTGAATTTGCACGCACTAATCTCAGGCCGCTAAACGAATGTGATCGACAATACTGAAGTCGTTCGCTTATTTCCCGGCCTCTTTACACCAACTGAGAAAGAATGAAGGGAACAGAACAATCACAATGAGATCAATCTGTTCCCATACAGTATCATGTTATCAGCAGCCCATCTACAGTTTACACCGGCGATGTGCTGCTGAGAACAAGGATTTCTGTTCCCACATAAACAATCCAATCACTCGATGAATAGGCAGCATTTTGCTTGTTTAGTATAATACACTCCATAGTCCTCCATATATTAAAATGTGCACCTCAGTCCTCCATATAGTATAATACACTCCTCAATCCTCCATATAGTATAATACACTAATCAGTCCTCCATATAGTATAATACACTCCTCAGTCCTCCATATAGTATAATACAGTCCCCATAGTCCTCCATATAGTATAATACACTCCTCAGTCCTCCAAATAGTATAATACATTCTTCATAGTGCTCCATATAGTATAATGCCCCACCATTGTCATCCATGTAGTGCAATTCACTTCCCATAGTATAATGCACCCCATATTTCTTCATATAGTATAATGTATTCCCCATAGTCCTCGATACAGTATAATGCAGCCCACATATACTATAATGATGCCACCCCAGAGTATAATGCAGCCACCCCACAGAATATATTGTAGCCCCCTGAGTATAATGTAACCCCCCAGAGAATATAATGCAGCCAACTCATATAGTATAATGCAGCCCCTGCATATATAATATATGGTAGCCCCCTCATAGAGCATAATGCAGCCCCCCATAAAATATAATGTAACCCTTCCATAGAGTATAATACAGCACCCCATAGAATGTAATACAGCCCACCTCCCCATAGAATATAATGTAGCCTCCATAGAATGTAATACAGCCCCCCCATATAATGTAATGCAGCATAGCCCCCATAGAATGTAATGCAGCATAGCACCCATAAAATGTAATGCAGCCAGCCCCCATAGAATGTAATGCAGCACAGCCCCCATAGAATGTAATGCAGCACAGCCCCCATAGAATGTAATGCAGCCAGCCCCCATAGAATGTAATGCAGCACAGCCCCCATAGAATGTAATGCAGCACAGCCCCATAGAATGTAATGCAGCCAGCCCCCCATAGAATGTAATGCTGCACAACCCCCATAGAATGTAATACACCCCCCATATAATGTAATGCAGCATAGCCCCCATAGAATGTAATGCAGCATAGCCCCCATAAAATGTAATGCAGCATAGCCCCCATAGAATGTAATGCAGCATAGCCCCCATAAAATGTAATGCAGCATAGCCCCCATAGAATGTAATGCAGCCAGCCCCCCATAGAATGTAATGCAGCACAGCCCCCATAGAATGTAATGCAGCCAGCCCCCATAGAATGTAATGCAGCACAGCCCCCATAGAATGTAATACAGCACAGCCCCCATAGAATGTAATACAGCACAGCCCCCAATAGCCCCACAATCCAGTTATCACCCATTGATATATTTAAAAAAAAAAAAACACTCCTCACCTCTCCTCGTGCCCGTTCTGCTCCCTGCTCCTGTCTCAGCGGCCGCAGTCTGCCCGGCCACACAGCATGTGCGCGATGATCAGGGGTGGATTAAGGGTAGCCAGGGCCCCGGGCTGTTCAGACACGGTGGGCCCCCCCGGTCATGTGACGGGGGTCATGTGACGGGGGTCATGTGACGGGGGTCATGATATACCCGAACCAGATTATTCCAGAAAAATGGCCGGGCCCTACTCTACCGTAACCTATTAAATATTTACATAGTAACATAGTAACATAGTTAGTAAGGCCGAAAAAAGACATTTGTCCATCCAGTTCAGCCTATATTCCATCATAATAAATACCCAGATCTACGTCCTTCTACAGAACCTAATAATTGTATGATACAATATTGTTCTGCTCCAGATTTGTTAGAATCTGCAATACAATTTAGGTATATTTTGAACAATAATATCACATACAAGGAACAAATACCACCGCACCACGACCAGACCACAAATTACAACTACAGTGATCGAATAATATCACATACAAGGAACAAATACCACCGCGCCATGACCAGACCACAAATTACAACCACAGTGATCGAATAATATCACATACAAGGAACAAATACCACCGCACCATGTCAAGACCACATATTACCACCACTTGGTGACCAAATATCACATACAAGGGACAAATACCACAACACCATTTCCAGACCACATATTACCACCACATAGTGACTGAATACTACAATACTGATCAGTAAAAAACAACAACACAATACTATCACCATAAGTGCCAGTATTCACAGGAGATCTGTACTTAGTATGCAGTGTCTGTGTAGAGGTAAAACAGAGATCACTGGTGGTATTATACACAGGACCTCCATATAGTATACAGTGTATAGTGTCAGTGTATAGGTAACACTGACTCACCAGTGACGTCTCTAGGTGAAGTCCTTCATCTTTCATCCAGCACAGACCGCCATCATTTCTTCCAGCCAGGACTCGTTTCTGCAGGAAATAACACAGTTATCTTGAGCTCCGCTTGCAGAACACATTACTTAATTTTTCACAACTTCTACATTACACCACATGAAGAAAAAAAGGCGATATACTGTCACTCTGCACAGTAACAGGACCGACCCCCATTTAAAACAGTATACTCAAAAAATAAAATAAATACATCACTGCAGTAATAATATCCCTTAATTAGCCCCTATGGTAATAATATTCCACATCCTGGCCCCGTGTGTCTCATTCCTGGCTCCAGCCATATATTCTCGCATCCTGCCCTCATGAGTATCCATTCTACCCCATATGATCTCCACATCCTGCCCCATATGTCTCCATTGTATCCATCCTGCCCCATGATCCAATCCTGCCCCATGTCTTTCATTCTGCCCCGTGTCTCCAATCATGCCTCGTGTCTACATTCTGCCCATGCCTCCAGTCCTGCCCCCAGTGTGTCCAGCAATCTGCCCCAGTATGTCCAGCATATTGCCCCAGTGTCCAGCAATCTGCCCCAGTGTCTCCAGCATATTGCCCCCAGTGTGTCCAGCATTGCCCCTAGACAGTGTGCCCAGCAATCTGCCCCAGTGTGTCCAGCATATTACCCCCAGTGTGTCCAGCAATCTGCCCCAGTGTATCCAGCATATTGCCCCCAGACAGTGTGTCCAGCAATCTGCCCCAGTGCGTCCAGCATTGCCCCCAGACAGTGTGTCCAGAATATTACCACCAGTGTGTCCAGCAATCTGCCCCAGTATGTCCAGCATTTCTCCCAGTGTCTCCAGCATTGCCCCAGTGTCTCCAGCAATCTTCCCCAGTGTCTCCAGCAATCTGCCCCAGTGTCCTCCAGCATTGCCCCAGTGTCCTCCAGCATTGCCCCAGTGTCTCCAGCAATCTGCCCCAGTGTCCTCCAGCAATCTGCCCCAGTGTCCTCCAGCATTCTGCCCCAGTGTCCTCCAGCATTGCCCCAGTGTCCTCCAGCATTGCCCCAGTGTCCTCCAGCAATCTGCCCCAGTGTCCTCCAGCCATCTGCCCCAGTGTCCTCCAGCAATCTGCCCCAGTGTCCTCCAGCATTCTGCCCCAGTGTCCTCCAGCAATCTGCCCCAGTGTCCTCCAGCATTGCCCCAGTGTCCTCCAGCATTGCCCCTGTGTCCTCCAGCAATCTGCCCCAGTGTCCTCCAGCAATCTGCCCCAGTGTCCTCCAGCATTGCCCCAGTGTCCTCCAGCAATCTGCCCCAGTGTCCTCCAGCATTGCTCCAGTGTCCTCCAGCAATCTGCCCCAGTGTCCTCCAGCAATCTGCCCCAGTGTCCTGCAGCATTGCCCCAGTGTCCTCCAGCATTGCCCCTGTGTCCTCCAGCAATCTGCCCCAGTGTCCTCCAGCAATCTGCCCCAGTGTCCTCCAGCATTGCCCCAGTGTCCTCCAGCAATCTGCCCCAGTGTCCTCCAGCATTGCTCCAGTGTCCTCCAGCAATCTGCCCCAGTGTCCTCCAGCAATCTGCCCCAGTGTCCTGCAGCATTGCCCCAGTGTCCTCCAGCAATCTGCCCCAGTGTCCTCCAGCATTGCTCCAGTGTCCTCCAGCATTGCCCCAGTGTCCTCCAGCATTGCCCCAGTGTCCTCCAGCAGTCTGCCCCAGTGTCCTCCAACATTGCTCCAGTGTCCTCCAGCATTGCCCCAGTGTCCTCCAGCATTGCCCCAGTGTCCTCCAGCATTGCTCCAGTGTCCTCCAGCATTGCTCCAATGTCCTCCAGCATTGCCCCAGTGTCCTCCAGCAGTCTGCCCCAGTGTCCTCCAGCATTGCTCCAGTGTCCTCCAGCATTGCCCCAGTGTCCTCCAGCAGTCTGCCCCAGTGTCCTCCAGCATTGCTCCAGAGTCCTCCAGCATTGCCCCAGTGTCCTCCAGCATTGCCCCAGTGTCCTCCAGCAGTCTGCCCCAGTGTCCTCCAGCAATCTGCCCCAGTGTCCTCCAGCCATCTGCCCCAGTGTCCTCCAGCAATCTGCCCCAGTGTCCTCGAGCCATCTGCCCCAGTGTCCTCCAGCAATCTGCCCCAGTGTCCTCCAGCAATCTGCCCCAGTGTCCTCCAGCAATCTGCCCCAGTGTCCTCCAGCATTGCCCCAGTGTCCTCCAGCAATCTGCCCCAGTGTCCTCCAGCATTGCCCCAGTGTCCTCCAGCATTGCCCCAGTGTCTCCAGCAATCTGCCTGTGTCCTCCAGCATTGCCCCAGTGTCCTCCAGCATTGCCCCAGTGTCCTCCAGCAATCTGCCCCAGTGTCCTCCAGCAATCTGCCCCAGTGTCCTCCAGCATTGCCCCAGTGTCCTCCAGCAATCTGCCCCAGTGTCCTCCAGCATTGCTCCAGTGTCCTCCAGCAGTCTGCCCCAGTGTCCTCCAGCATTGCTCCAGTGTCCTCCAGCATTGCCCCAGTGTCCTCCAGCAGTCTGCCCCAGTGTCCTCCAGCATTGCCCCAGTGTCCTCCAGCAGTCTGCCCCAGTGTCCTCCAGCAATCTGCCCCAGTGTCCTCGAGCCATCTGCCCCAGTGTCCTCCAGCAATCTGCCCCAGTGTCCTCGAGCCATCTGCCCCAGTGTCCTCGAGCCATCTGCCCCAGTGTCCTCCAGCAATCTGCCCCAGTGTCCTCCAGCAATCTGCCCCAGTGTCCTCCAGCAATCTGCCCCAGTGTCCTCCAGCATTGCTCCAGTGTCCTCAGCATTACCCTCAGTGTGTCCACCGTTATAAAAAAAAAAACAAAAAAAAAAAACAAAGTCTCCTCACCTGTCCGCGCTCCAGCGGTGAGCTCCCTCCAACAGAGCACACTCGCCGGCGACTGACAATGACGTCAGACGCCGGCAACGTGTGCTCCTGCGGCCGACATCAGCCGCCAGCCTCCAATTGGCTGGCGGCTGTTGTTAACTATTGATGTGCGGGCGCGCGCCCGCACGTCAATAGGAAACCGCCGCAGCGCCGGAAGGGGCCCGGTGAGCAGATGAGAAGGGGCCCGATGCGGGCCCCCTCTCTCTGCCCACCGGGTACGGCGGGAGCACATAAATGCCGGCGGCGGCCGCCGGCATTCACAGATGATTATCAGAGGGTCAATCTGTGCGGTAGCCCAGGGCCCCCCCAGACCACTGGGCCCTGGGCTACCGCCCATATTGACCCTCTGATAATCCGCCCCTGGCGATGATATGTCATCGCGCACCTGCAGTGTCAGCGCGAGGCAGAATGGGGAATGATGGGAGAGGGAGTGAAAGCAGACGCTCTTTCCTCCATCATTGCATTCAACTGTAGCGGCGTCCTAGATGCCGGTATAGTTGAATGCGGCGGCGCTGGCGGGGGGGGGGTGAGTTGGCAGCAGGGGGGGTTAGTCGGCGCTGGCGAGCGGCCCACGACTGACGACTGCCACTGGCCCTTCTGGCATTTGCCAGAAATGCCCAATGGCCAGTCCGGCCCTGCTCCAATCTACTGTATTCTTACCCATTTCCCTATAGTTTGTAAGCCCACAAGGGTTGGGTCCTCCCCACTTGTTCCAGTCTGTTACTGTTAGTCTTTTTATTGTAATTTATATACGTATTTTGCATGTGAGCCCTTTTTGTCGTGTTTAACACAATGGAATCAATAGTACTTTAAAAAGAAATAATAATAATAATAATCCCCCAGTCAGCACTAGGCTCTACCAAAGTCTGGACTGGCCTTCATACCTCACTTGCATCTATCATCTAGAAGTTTCTCTTTTCCTTGTCCAGTCAAAGACTGCAGCCAGTGTTCTTGAAGAACTAGAAATACAAAACATATACAAAGTGCAGCATAACATGTACATCAATATCAGAGCAGTCCCTTAGAGAACGCAAATCCTTAATAGAACAAGGAACACTAAATGATACACGGGCAGTCAATAGACTGACAACAAATAAGGGTTTCACAGTTCAGACTCTTTACAAATGGTTCCCGACGTATATCCTCATAATTTCTCCATATGTCAGCTCCCAACAGAGCCTGTATGGCAGCCCAAGGATACAGTGTGGGACCTTTTGGGACTGCTGAATAGGCCCTGGTCCCTGGTGTCTGATAATTCTAGAATTTGGATGATACAATAATGAGGAGGGTATTCTGAACGTGTCGTGAATTAAATAAATGTGCTATTAAAAATGCATTGTATAGCCTTAGTTTTTTCTATTCCAGCTGTAAATTAACTATTACGTACATTCCTGTTATCATATGGGGAATGGAGATTTGCTTTGTTCGTAGCATCCTGCTGGAATTCTTTTTGCTCACAGTGTAGTTGCTTTCCAAATTAGGCAGATAACACAGAGGGAAATTCCAACCCCCAACCGATGTCATAAATCACATAGCACAGCCAGACCTCAAGGAAAGCATTGGATGAATATCTATCTGGAAGAGAAAACAAGTTCTAATTGGGTCATCTTTTCTCTGTCCTGTGTCTCTACAATGCAGATTAACCTCAGTTCCGTAAGTTTCATGTAGTTAAACCATTGGTCAAACAGGCTAAACTCAAATGCATAATATCACAATACTTGATTTTTTTTTGCTATAAGTTAGAAAAAAGTGTCTATTATACGTATGATTATATGTACAGTACTGTGCAAAATTTTTAGGCAGGGGAAAAAATGCAAAATAGGAAATCCTTACAAAAACTGTAGTGTTAATAGTTTATTTTTGTCAATTAAGCAAATGAAAAGTGAATGACCAAATGAGAAAGTCAGTCCAGAGCTCTTGCTACCTTTTTTCTATATCCCAGTTCCTATACTTTCATTCCTAGCAGAGTCTATTGGCCTTGTTTCAATGTCAAAGATAGGGGTTTTGCAACAATTCGAAGGGAAGTATGTGCCACCCCAGGAGTTCAGGTACCACAGTGGTATTGCCTTCCTCTCAGGGAGGGTGATGCCATGCCTGGAAATGAAGAGGATCCCTTTAACAGGTAATCTTACATGCAACAGTTTCTGACTCCAGGCCAGAAGGGGGAGCTCTGAACCCGGTTTTCAGAGGAGCTTCCCTAGATAATATACATTCTGGTCAGGAGGAGGAGTTAGGTAGTCTGGTGTAGACAAGAAACAGTGAAGGAGCACAGGAGAAGTCAGGAGCTAGAGGAGAGCTGTGAGTGGGCTCCCTCTAAGAGCGCAGGAACCGTGCACCGGGAGCCCAAGGCTGTGTGGAACTACAAAACCCATGGCAGAACCAGAGGGCAGGAAATTGGAAGTGACTTGTCCACATTACACCTGAGGTACAGCAACATCTAGAGCCCAGAGTCACTGTGGATAGAGACCCCAATGAAACTGCTTGCGTTGCCTACCCTGCAGGTACTTTCCCAGGACAGGAGAGAAAGAGGACCTTGTCAGGAAGCCACAGGCAGCAAGTGGAAGCCTCCCAATCTGACCTGACCAAGGGGGTTCAATTCGTTTCCAGGCTGCCTGGACTCCACCATCACCTGTTGCCGGCAGGGCTGCCACTAGAAATTTCGGGGCCCCATACTGGCAAAATTTTCGGGGCCCCCTTGAGACTCCGCCCAGGCTCCACCCCAGCCCCGCATCCAGGCTCCACCCCTCGAACTGTCCACAGTCCCACCGCTCTCTCTTGGAAAAACTCCACTTCTCACCTATCACACATTAACAGTTCCCATCACCAGATCACACATATAGCCGGCAGCTTTTGTTTTGGCCAAAAGATTTTTTAAGCCGCCACCATAACACGGTAGACACTTTTGGCCGGGCCCTACTCTACTGTAACCTACTAAAAATTTGTTAAAATATGCAATACAATTTAGGTATATTTTTATTTATTTTTCAATTTTTAAAATGACCAATAATATCACATACAAGGAACAAATACCGCTACACCATGACCAGATGACATATTACCACCACAGTGATCGAATAATATCACATACAAGGAACAAATACCGCAACACCATGTCCAGACCACATATTACCACCACATAGTGACTGAATACTACAATTCTGATCATTAATAAAAAAAAAGCACCATACTATCACCATAAGTGCCATTATACACAGGAGATCTGTACTTAGTATGCAGTGTCTGTGTACAGATAATACAGTGATCACTAGTGAAATTATACACAGGAGCTCTGTATATAGTATACAGTGTATAGTGTCAGTGTATAGGTAACACTGACTCACCAGTGACGTCTCTAGGTGAAGTCCTTCATCTTTCATCCAGCACAGACCACCATCATTTCTTCCAGCCAGGACTCGTTTCTGCAGGAAATAACACAGTTATCTCAAGCTCTGCTTGTAGAATACATTACTTAATTTTTCCCAACTTCTACATTACACCACATGAAGAAAAAGAGGCGACAGTGTCACTCTACACAGTAACAGGACCGCCCCCTCATTTAAAACAGTATACTCAAAAAATAAAATAAATACATCACTGCAGTAATAATAATCCTAAATTAGCCTTGATGGTAATAATATTCCCCATCCTGGCCACCATGTGTCTCATTCCTGTTGTCAGCCATATGTTCTCCCATCCTGCCCTCATGAGTATCCATTCTGCCCCATATGATCTCCCCATCCTGCCCCATATGATCGCCCCATGTGATCTCTCCATCCTGCCTCATCTGTCTCCATCGTATCCATCCTGCCCCATGATCCTGCACAATCTGTCTCCAATTCTGCCCCCAGTGTCTCCAATCATGCCCCATGTCTCCATTCTGCCCCCTATGTCTCCAACCATGCCCCCATGTCCAGCATTCTGCCCCCGGGTCTCACAGTCTGCCCCTGTGTCCAGCATTCTGCCCCTGTCACTGTGTCCAGCATTCTGCCCCTGTCACTGTGTCCAGCATTCTGCCCCCACTGTGTCCAGCATTCTGCCCCTACTGTGTCCAGCATTCTGCTCCTGGGTCTCACAGTCTGCCCCTTTGTCCAGCATTCTGCCCCTGTCACTGTGTCCAGCATTCTGCCCCACTGTGTCCAGCATTCTGCCCCACTGTGTCAAGCATTCTGCCCCCACTGTATCCAGCATTCTGCCCCCACTGTATCCAGCATTCTGCCCCCACTGTGTCCAGCATTCTGCCCCCCAATGTGTCCAGCATTCTGCCCCCCAATGTGTCCAGCATTCTGCCCCCCAATGTGTCCAGCATTCTGCCCCCCAATGTGTCCAGCATTCTGCCCCCCAATGTGTCCAGCATTCTGCCCCACTGTGTCCAGCATTCTGCCCCCACTGTGTCCAGCATTCTGCCCCCACTGTGTCCAGCATTCTGCCCCCACTGTGTCCAGCATTCTGCCCCCACTCTGTCCAGCATTCTGCCCCCACTGTGTCCAGCATTCTGCCCCCACTGTGTCCAGCATTCTGCCCCCCAATGTGTCTAGCATTCTGCCCCCCAATGTGTCCAGCATTCTGCCCCTCTGTATCCAGCGTTCTGCCCCCCAATGTGTCCAGCTTTACTGCACCCCTGTGTCCAGCATACTGCCCCCCTGTGTCCAGCATACTGCCCCCCTGTGTCCAGCATTCTGCCCCCAATGTGTCCAGCATTCTGCCCCACTGTGTCCAGCATTCTGCCCCCACTGTGTCCAGCATTCTGCCCCCAATGTGTCCAGCATTCTGCACCCACTGTGTCCAGCATTCTGCCCCCGCTGTGTCCAGCATTCTGCCCCCCCTGTGTCCAGCATTCTGCCCCCACTGTGTCCAGCATTCTGCCCCCACTGTGTCCAGCATTCTGCCCCCAATGTGTCCAGCATTCTGCCCCCAATGTGTCCAGCATTCTGCCCCCAATGTGTCCAGCTTTACTGTCCCCCTGTGTCCAGCATTCTGCCCCCAATGTGTCCAGCATTCTGCACCCACTGTGTCCAGCATTCTGCCCCCACTGTGTCCAGCATTCTGCCCCCCCTGTGTCCAGCATTCTGCCCCCAATGTGTCCAGCATTCTGCCTCCAATGTGTCCAGCTTTACTGTCCCCCTGTGTCCAGCATTCTGCCCCCAATGTGTCCAGCTTTACTGCCCCCCCCTGTGTCCAGCATTCTGCCCCCAATGTGTCCAGCTTTACTGTCCCCCTGTGTCCAGCATTCTGCCCCCAATGTGTCCAGCTTTACTGCCCCCCTGTGTCCAGCATTCTGCCCCCAATGTGTCCAGCATTCGGCCCCCAATGTGTCCAGCTTTACTGCCCCCCTGTATCCAGCATTCTGCCCCCAATGTGTCCAGCTTTACTGCCCCCGTGTCCAGCATTCTGCCCCCAATGTGTCCAGCTTTATTGTCCCCCTGTGTCCAGCATTCTGCCCCCAATGTGTCCAGCTTTACTGCCCCACTGTGTCCAGCATTCTGCCCCTGTGTCCAGCTTTACTGCCCCCGTGTCCAGCATTCTGCCCCCAATGTGTACTGTCCAGCATTCTGCCCCCAATGTGTCCAGCTTTACTGCCCCCCTGTGTCCAGCTTTACTGTCCCCCTGTGTCCAGCATTCTGCCCCCAATGTGTCCAGCTTTACTGTCCCCCTGTGTCCAGCATTCTGCCCCCAATGTGTCCAGCATTCTGCCGCTGTGTCCAGCTTTACTGCCCCCCTGTGTCCAGCATTCTGCCCCCAATGTGTCCAGCTTTACTGCCCCCCTGTGTCCAGCATTCTGCCCCCAATGTGTCCAGCATTCTGCCCCCAATGTGTCCAGCTTTACTGCCCCCGTGTCCAGCATTCTGCCCCCAATGTGTCCAGCATTCTGCCCCCAATGAGTCCAGCTTTACTGCCCACCTGTGTCCAGCATTCTGCCCCCAATGTGTCCAGCTTTACTGTCCCCCTGTGTCCAGCATTCTGCCCCCAATGTGTCCAGCTTTACTGTCCCCGTGTCCAGCATTCTGCCCCCAATGTGTCCAGCATTCTGCCCCTGTGTCCAGCTTTACTGCCCCCCGTGTCCAGCATTCTGCCCCCAATGTGTCCAGCTTTACTGTCCCCCTTGTCCAGCATTCTGCCCCTAATGTGTCCAGCTTTACTGTCCCCCTGTGTCCAGCATTCTGCCCCCAATGTGTCCAGCTTTACTGCCCCCCGTGTCCAGCATTCTGCCCCCAATGTGTCCAGCATTCTGCCCCCAATGTGTCCAGCTTTACTGCCCCCCTGTGTCCAGCATTCTGCCCCCAATGTGTCCAGCTTTACTGTCCCCCTGTGTCCAGCATTCTGCCCCCAATGTGTCCAGCTTTACTGTCCCCCTGTGTCCAGCATTCTGCCCCCGTGTCCAGCATTCTGCCCGTGTCCAGCTTTACTGCCCCCCTGTGTCCAGCATTCTGCCCCCAATGTGTCCAGCATTCTGCCCCCAATGTGTCCAGCATTCTGCCCCCACTGTGTCCAGCATTCTGCACCCCGTGTCCAGCATTCTGCCCCCAATGTGTCCAGCTTTACTGCCCCCGTGTCCAGCATTCTGCCCCTGTGTCCAGCTTTACTGCCCCCGTGTCCAGCATTCTGCCCCAATGTGTCCAGCTTTACTGCCCCCGTGTCCAGCATTCTGCCCCCAATGTGTCCAGCATTCTGCCCCCAATGTGTCCAGCTTTACTGCCCCCCTGTATCCAGCATTCTGCCCCCAATGTGTCCAGCTTTACTGCCCCCCTGTATCCAGCATTCTGCCCCCAATGTGTCCAGCTTTACTGTCCCCCTGTGTCCAGCATTCTGCCCCCAATGTGTCCAGCTTTACTGCCCCCCTGTGTCGAGCATTCTGCCCCCAATGTGTCCAGCTTTACTGTCCCCGTGTCCAGCATTCTGCCCCTGTGTCCAGCTTTACTGCCCCCCTGTGTCCAGCATTCTGCCCCCCAATGTGTCCAGCATTCTGCCCCCAATGTGTCCAGCATTCTGCCCCCACTGTGTCCAGCATTCTGCCCCCCGTGTCCAGCATTCTGCCCCCAATGTGTCCAGCTTTACTGTCCGCCTGTGTCCAGCATTCTGCCCCGGGGCCCCCCCAATCGCCGCTGTCAATAAAAAAAAACAAAAAAAAAAAAAAACAAGTTCTGCTTACCTGCCGCGCTCCTGCTCTCTCCACTCAGCTGCAGTGTGCACTCGCCGGCGACTGACAATGACATCAGACGCCGGCGACCTGCACGCTGCGGCTGGCGGCTGTTAACTATTGACGTGCGGGCGCGGGCCCGCACGTCAATAGCGCGCCATTAAACAGCTGCAGCGCTGCCCGCCGCTAAGGGCCCGGTTCAGCCTGAGCTGCCGGTAGGGGCCCGGTGAGCAGATAAGACGGGGCCCGATGCGGGCCCCCTCTGCTCACCGGGCCCCATACGCCAGTCACGGCTGTAATGCCCTGATGGCGGCCCTGGTTGCCGGTACCCTGGACTGAGACTGTCAACCAACAGTAAACCAGGTAAAGAGACTGCAGCCCTGTGTACTCCGTTTATTTCCATTTTTTTCATTTCCATTATTTGTTGTGCAAATTTCTCTGACAATGCGGATACTCCTACTGTGTGTAGGAAAACCACTGTTTTGGCACCCGTCAGAGCTCGGAAGGGAAGGAGCGCCATTTCACTTTTTGAATGTATAATTTGCTGGCATAATTAGCGGATGCCATGTCGTGTTTGAAGAGCCACTGATGTACCTAAACAGTGGAAACCCACAACAAGTGACACCATTTTGGAAACTAGACAGCTTAGGAAACTTATCTAGATGCGTATTGAGCATCTTGAAACCCCAGGTGCTTCACGGAAGTTAATAAATGTGAGCCGTGAAAATAAAAAAAATCCCATTTTTGCCACAAAGGTTTTTTAGCCCCAAATTTGGGATTTTCGCCAGGGGAGAAAATGGACCCCTAAAGTTGTTGTGCAAATTCTCCTGAGTTCACAGAGTTCACCGATACCCCACGTCAGGAAATAGGAAAGTTCTGATTACTTCACTTACACATACAGAGCTCTCAGCTGCAGTTTCCTCTGTCTGCCAACACAAGGCTGGAATTCTGAGCCACTCTTTCTCCCTCTGTGTGTGTAATTCAAAACCCCTCATTTGCCCCCTCCCTCAAGAATTTATATGGCTTTGTGCTCCGACAGACAAGTCTCCCTACCCCACTCATTTTCCCCTCCCACTTGGTACTGGTTAAAACTGGTATAAAATACTTGAGCTTCTATTGTTCTTTGAAGGTTATATATATTGGCACCGATCAGGGCTAGAGATATAAGGATTATATATTCCGGATGTCCATCGAGGGATCTATAACTCCCTGAAATCGCTAGAAGCTAAACCCAATGAGTGCAAAGAGCGGGCTTCTCCGCAAGTGGGTCATGTAATTACACCGTGTTTACACTTAAAAGAATCTCCCTAATTTGGGGCATATCCTGATCATTGTGTCTTTCGTATACGAGATTCATACAGTGAGCTAGGCATAAAAATGGTTGTCATAACTATAAGTAAAGGGGAGGTTTCAGCCTCTAAGTGAGGTCACCACAGGGGGAGTGCCTGGGTTTTAGGCTAGGAAATAAGTGAGTGAAGCAGCAGTCTTCATGTGTCTATGTCTGGGGTCTGGCTGCTATACAGGGGCGTGATGCATCTGGATATATGCTCGCTCATCCCCCACAGCACACGGTCAGCCATGAAATGATATGACACAACGAAATGTGTTTTTCAACTTTAATCCCATTTTATTTGCAATTGTATTGTACATATGATACTTGTCTTCTTTATAATATCTTTTTATACTTCTGTAAACACTGCCAACCTTTTTTGGAGTAAAATATAAAATTACTAGTTTTGTCTCTCCTTGCTCTATAACGAACTGTCACGTCCTCTAAAGTGAATAACGCTACTAATCTGGGTTGGCTCCAGACTCGGTAATAATTAAGAAATCGGAGCTGGTGGCAGCAGATTTGCCCTGTGCGATTGGGAGGCTTTGTAGCGACCGGCGGTGTTGATAATTATTGTTTCCTCCTGAGTGGGAGTAGTTATATTGCCCTCGCTGCAGTGTGCCCATTTGCCAGTACAAAGTAAGGTAGCCTTTCTGGCGACTATCCTAGGTGCAGTACCCGGTCTGACCTGAGGGTAAGGGGGGAGCCTGAGAGCTGCAAGTTCCAAACTGGAACTGGGAAGTGGGATATAGATAAATCCCCTTCAGAAAGAACCAGGGTGTCATGCTGCTGCGGTGCAATATAGCGCAACCTCAACCAGAGTGAGCTTGAAAGGGAAGCGAGACTGCATACACAGAGAAGCGCTGTTATGACCTGGTGGTCAGGACAATAATGGACCTGGTGGATAAGAGCACACGGAATGACCTGATAGTTACTGATAATATAGGACGAGCTCTGGGACGTGGGAACTCTGCTGACCGCAATCCCTAATCCTATCAACCACACTAGAAATAGCCGTGGATTGCGCCTAACGCTCCCTATGCAACTCGGCACAGCCTAAGAAACTAGCTAGCCCTGAAGATAGAAAAATAAAGCCTACCTTGCCTCAGAGAAATTCCCCAAAGGAAAAGGCAGCCCCCACATATAATGACTGTGAGAAAAGATGAAAATACAAACACAGAGATGAAAATAGATTTAGCAAAGTGAGGCCCGACTTACTGAACAGACCGAGGATAGGAAAGGTTACTTTGCGGTCAGCACAAAAACCTACAAAAAGACCACGCAGAGGGCGCAAAAAGACCCTCCGCACCGACTCACGGTGCGGAGGCGCTCCCTCTGCGTCCCAGAGCTTCCAGCAAGCAAGAACAATCGAAATAGCAAGCTGGACAGAAAAATAGCAAACCAGAGAAAAATAAGCAGTCACTTAGCTTCTGCTGGGAAGACAGGTCACAAGAACGATCCAGGAGTGAACTAGACCAATACTGGAACATTGACAGGTGGCCTGGAGCAAAGATCTACGTGGAGTTAAATAGAGCAGCCAGCTAACGAATTAACCTCGTCACCTGAGGAAGGAAACTCAGAAACACCCACAGCCACCAGAGAAAGTCCATGGACAGAACCAGCCGAAGTACCATTCATGACCACAGGAGGGAGCCCGACAACAGAACTCACAACAGTACCCCCCCTTGAGGAGGGGTCACCGAACCCTCACCAGAGCCCCCAGGCCGACCAGGACGAGCCAAATGAAAGGCACGAACCAGATCGGCAGCAAGAACATCAGAGGCAAAAACCCAGGAATTATCTTCCTGACCATAACCCTTCCACTTGACCAGGTACTGGAGTTTCCATCTCGAAATACGAGAATCCAAAATCTTCTCCACCACATACTCCAACTCCCCCTCAACCAACACCGGGGCAGGAGGATCAACGGATGGAACCACAGGCGCCACGTATCTCCGCAACAATGACCTATGGAACACATTATGGATGGCAAAAGAAGCAGGAAGGGCCAAACGAAATGACACAGGATTGATAACCTCAGAAATCTTATACGGACCAATGAAACGAGGCTTAAACTTAGGAGAGGAAACCTTCATAGGAACATAACGAGACGACAACCAAACCAAATCCCCAACACGAAGTCGGGGACCCACACAACGCCGGCGGTTAGCGAAACGTTGAGCCTTCTCCTGGGACAATGTCAAATTGTCCACCACATGAGTCCAAATCTGCTGCAACCTATCCACCACAGTATCTACACCAGGACAGTCCGAAGACTCAACCTGCCCTAAAGAGAAACGCGGATGGAAACCAGAATTGCAGAAAAACGGCGAAACCAAAGTAGCCGAGCTGGCCCGATTATTAAGGGCGAACTCAGCCAACGGCAAAATGGACACCCAATCATCCTGATCAGCAGAAACAAAGCATCTCAGATATGTTTCCAAAGTCTGATTAGTTCATTCGGTTTGGCCATTTGTCTGAGGATGGAAAGCCGAGGAAAAAGACAAATCAATGCCCATCCTAGCACAAAAAGATCGCCAAAACCTCGAAACAAACTGGGAACCTCTGTCAGAAACGATGTTCTCCGGGATACCATGTAAATGAACCACATGCTGGAAAAATATTGGCACCAAATCAGAGGAGGAAGGCAATTTAGACAAGGGTACCAAATGGACCATCTTAGAAAAGCGATCACAAACCACCCAAATGACCGACATCTTTTGAGAGACGGGGAGATCCGAAATAAAATCCATAGAAATATGCGTCCAGGGCCTCTTCGGGACCAGCAAGGGCAAAAGCAACCCACTGGCACGAGAACAGCAGGGCTTAGCCCTAGCACAAGTCCCACAGGACTGCACAAAAGAACGCACATCCCGTGACGAAGACGGCCACCAAAAGGATCTAGCCACCAAATCTCTGGTACCAAAGATTCCAGGATGCCCAGCCAACACTGAACAATGAATCTCAGAGATAACTCTACTAGTCCATCTATCAGGGACAAACAGTTTCTCTGCTGGGCAACGGTCAGGTCTATCAGCCTGAAATTTTTGCAGCACCCGCCGCAAATCAGGGGAGATGGCAGACAAAATTACCCCCTCTTTGAGAATACCCACCGGCTCAGGAACACCCGGAGAGTCAGGCACAAAACTCCTTGACAGGGCATCAGCCTTCACATTCTTAGAGCCCGGAAGGTACGAAACCACAAAATCAAAACGGGAGAAAAATAACGACCATCGAGCCTGTCTCGGATTCAACCGTTTGGCAGACTCAAGATAAGTCAAATTCTTGTGATCTGTCAAGGCCACCACGCGATGCTTGGCTCCTTCAAGCCAATGACGCCACTCCTCGAATGCCCACTTCATGGCCAACAACTCTCGATTACCAACATCATAATTGCGCTCAGCAGGCGAAAACTTTCTAGAAAAGAAAGCACATGGCTTCATCACCGAGCCATCAGAACTTCTTTGCGACAAAACAGCCCCAGCTCCAATCTCAGAAGCATCAACCTCAACCTGAAACGGGAGCGAAACATCTGGCTGGCACAGCACAGGGGCAGAAGAAAAACGACGCTTCAACTCCTGAAAAGCCTCTACAGCTGCAGAAGACCAATTGACCACATCAGCACCCTTCTTGGTCAAATCAGTCAACGGTTTAGCAACACTAGAAAAATTAGCAATGAAGCGCCGATAAAAATTAGCAAAGCCCAGGAACTTTTGCAGGCTCTTCACAGATGTCGGCTGAGTCCAATCATAAATGGCCTGAACTTTAACAGGGTCCATCTCGATAGTAGAAGGGGAAAAAATGAACCCCAAAAATGAAACCTTCTGAACTCCAAAGAGACACTTTGACCCCTTCACAAATAAGGAATTCGCACGAAGGACCTGGAACACCATTCTGACCTGCTTCACATGAGACTCCCAATCATCCGAAAAGACCAAAATGTCATCCAAATATACAATCAGGAATTTATCCAGGTACTCTCGGAAGATGTCATGCATAAAGGACTGAAACACTGATGGAGCATTGGAAAGCCCGAATGGCATAACCAGGTACTCAAAATGGCCCTCGGGCGTATTAAATGCTGTTTTCCATTCATCGCCTTGTTTAATACGCACAAGATTATACGCCCCTCGAAGATCTATCTTGGTGAACCAACTAGCCCCTTTAATACGAGCAAACAAATCAGACAGCAACGGCAAAGAATACTGAAATTTGACTGTAATTTTATTGAGAAGGCGGTAATCAATACAAGGTCTCAAAGAACCATCCTTCTTGGCCACAAAAAAGAACCCTGCTCCCAATGGTGACGACGACGGGCGAATATGACCCTTCTCCAAGGATTCCTTTATATAACTCCGCATAGCGGCGTGCTCTGGCACAGATAAATTGAACAATCGGCCCTTAGGAAACTTACTACCAGGAATCAAATTAATTGCACAATCGCAATCCCTATGAGGAGGTAGGGCACTGGCTTTGGGCTCATCAAATACATCCCGATAATCCGACAAAATCTCTGGAACTTCAGAAGGAGTGGAAGACGAAATAGACAAAAATGGAACATCACCATGTACCCCCTGGCAACCCCAGCTGGACACAGACATAGATTTCCAGTCCAATACTGGATTATGAACCTGTAGCCATGGCAACCCCAAAACGACCACATCATGCAGATTATGCAACACCAGAAAGCGGATATCCTCCTGATGTGCAGGAGCCATGCACATGGTCAATTGGGTCCAGTACTGAGGCTTATTCTTGGCCAAAGGCGTAGCATCAATTCCTCTCAATGGAATCGGATACTGCAAGGGCTCCAAGAAAAAAACCACAGCGCCTAGCATACTCCAAGTCCATCAAATTCAGGGCAGCGCCTGAATCCACAAATGCCATAACAGAATAGGATGACAAAGAACAAATCAGAGTAACGGACAATAGAAATTTAGACTGTACAGTACCAATGGTGTCAGACCTAGAGAACCGCTTAGTGCGCTTAGGACAATTGGAGATAGCATGAGTGGCATCACCACAGTAAAAACATAGCCTATTCCGACGTCTGTGTTCTTGCCGTTCAGCTCTGGTCAAAGTCCTATCACATTGCATAGGCTCAGGTCCATGCTCAGATAGTACCGCCAAATGGTGCACAGCTTTACGCTCACGCAAGCGTCGATCGATCTGAATGGCCAAAGACATAGACTCATTCAGACCAGCAGGCATGGGAAATCCCACCATGACATCCTTAAGGGCTTCAGAGAGACCCTTTCTGAAGATTGCTGCCAGGGCACATTCATTCCACTGAGTGAGCACAGACCACTTTCTAAACTTCTGACAATATATCTCCGCTTCATCCTGACCCTGACACAGAGCCAGCAAGATTTTCTCTGCCTGATCCACTGAATTAGGTTCGTCATAAAGCAATCCAAGCGCCAGGAAAAACGCATCAACATCACGCAATGCCGGATCTCCTGGCGCAAGGGAAAATGCCCAGTCTTGAGGGTCACCGCGTAACAAAGAAATAATGATCTTTACTTGTTGAACAGGGTCACCTGAGGAGTGAGGTTTCAAGGCAAGAAACAATTTACAATTATTTTTGAAATTCAAGAACTTAGATCTATCACCAAAAAACAAATCAGGAATTGGAATCCTAGGTTCTGACATCGGATTCTGAACCACAAAATCTTGACTGTTTTGTACACTTATAGTGAGACTATCCATCAAAGAGGACAGACCTTGAATGTCCATGTCTACACCTGTGTTCTGAACCACCCAGATGTAAAGGGGAAAAGAGAGACAAAACACACTACAAAGAAAAAAAAAATGGTCTCAGAACTTCTCTTATCCCTCTATTGAGATGCATTAGTACTTTGGGCCACCTGTACGGTTATGACCTGGTGGTCAGGACAATAATGGACCTGGTGGATAAGAGAACACGGAATGACCTGATAGTTACTAATAATATAGGACGAGCTGTGGGACGTGGGAACTCTGCTGACCGCAATCCCTAATCCTATCAACCACACTAGAAATAGCCGTGGATTGCGCCTAACGCTCCCTATGCAACTCGGCACAGCCTAAGAAACTAGCTAGCCCTGAAGATAGAAAAATAAAGCCTACCTTGCCTCAGAGAAATTCCCCAAAGGAAAAGGCAGCCCCCCACATATAATGACTGTGAGTAAAGATGAAAATACAAACACAGAGATGAAAATAGATTTAGCAAAGTGAGGCCCGACTTACTGAACAGACCGAGGATAGGAAAGGTTACTTTGCGGTCAGAACAAAAACCTACAAAAAGACCACGCAGAGGGCGCAAAAAGACCCTCCGCGTCCCAGAGCTTCCAGCAAGCAAGAACAATCGAAATAGCAAGCTGGACAGAAAAATAGCAAACCAGAGAAAAATAAGCAGTCACTTAGCTTCTGTTGGGAAGACAGGTCACAAGAACGATCCAGGAGTGAACTAGACCAATACTGGAACATTGACAGGTGGCCTGGAGCAAAGATCTAAGTGGAGTTAAATAGAGCAGCCAGCTAACGAATTAACCTCGTCACCTGAGGAAGGAAACTCAGAAACACCCACAGCCACCAGAGAAAGTCCATGGACAGAACCAGCCAAAGTACCATTCATGACCACAGGAGGGAGCCCGACAACAGAACTCACAACAAAGCACCCCAGAGCAGCAGCACAGGCGCCACCAAGTGGTGAAAGAGTGGTCAGACAAGCTGAGTCAAAAAACAGAGGCAGAAGTACTAAAAGGACCAGAAGTACACGTGGTCAGGAACAAGCCAGGAGGTTCAGCAATGGTCAGGAGCAGATAAGAAAGTCAGAAGGCAGAAGCAAGTCTGAATACAAGCCAAGTCAGAAACCAGAAAATCAAGCCAACAAACAGGGAGACGCTGGGAAAAGGGCAGACAGAGGAAGTCAACAGACAAAGGGCAAGTCTGGGATCGCAGCAGAACTATAGCTGATAATGCCAGCAGGATACATAGGAGCTAAAAAGCAAACCTGAACCCAGAATGAGGCAGAGCAAAGTTAACCCTTGACATGATCCGCCCAGAAAAAGGGCAGACAGGATTAAACCCTGGAACGGATCATGACACAGGGGCAACCAATCAACCCCTGATCATGACAAATTGGTGTGAGTGGTGGGGATGATATAGGTATCTCCCCATGAACCGTGACACCCAATATGTGGTCGAAAACTACTATGCAGGAATATAGACAGACTAAACCCAACTCGACCCTCCCACGTCTTACTCATGGGGTTACTATGGAAATAAAGAAACAATATCAGGCTAGATGCAATAGGATTCGGCAAGGAAAGTAAGAATTACATAACAATATATAACATAATAAAAGACAGTACAATAATCATAAAAACCAATATGCATAAAACAAAAGAACTTTGCGCATAACTAGGCAGCTAGTAATAATAACGGACTATTAGTCAGAGATGAAAAAAATGTTTAGTAAGACGTGTAAGGCTTTTTGAGAGTGAGAGACAGTGAGCGAAAAGAATAGGTAGCGTAAATACAAGAAGGAGTAATAGTAAGTGCAACATAAGCGGATTACTGTCGATCCAGGTGAGTATGTATTAGTGGCAAGGTAAAAGAGAAGAATTGCCTCCTTAATATAATTTCAGGCACTCTGATAAATAATGAGAAGAGCACTCGTATATAAAATGCGGTATGTGGAGTCAATTGGACGCCAAGAGGTAACCTGTACCTTACAGTATGGCAGTGTTTTTATAATGGGTATTCGCTGTAACAGGGTCTAGGGTATGCAAAATTAATAATCTAAGGAGAAGGCATAAGTAACACTCGCGTTAGGGAGCAGTCATGTGTGTAGCAATTATTGTTGTAAAGTCAAATACCTTATTGTAGAAAGAAGGGGGTTATGGGCATATATCTACAGACCCAGTTTTGAGGAGACGGCCACCTATCTAGATGTTGACCGCTAACCAGGAAAACGTATTACTAATGCGGATAACCCCCTTCTTTCTAGAATAAGGTATTTGACTTTACAGCAATAATTGCTACACACATGACTGCTCCCTAACGCGAGTGTTTCTTATGCCTTCTCCTTAGATTATTAATTTTGCTTACCCTAGACCCTATTACGGCGAATACACATTATAAGAACACTGGATAATGACTTCTCTCCCATGTTAGAAACTGGTATTAGCGACCTAGAAGACTGTTTGAATATAAAACTAGGTCAAAATTCGTTTTCAGATATTAGCATTTCTCAGATAAATGAATCTGAATATAAAGATAGACCTGAGGTGAGGGGAGCACGAAAACACTATTTATATGCTAAAAAAAAATCATCTCACCTTCTCAATGGATACCACACAAGGAAACCTGCAGTGCCGCAGTTGGGAAACCATTTGTAGAAATAGAAAAATATCCAGCGTGTTGAATAAATTTCAGAAGTCTTAATTGAAGAATTAGGCAGCATAAATATGCAAATCTCACACACGCGTCTTGGAATTCTTATTCATTACATACTATTTTAACACTGAATAGCTTTTCATGTCATATGCTGTGCAGTCATGTGGTACAGAACCACCAATCACGTCATCAAGTTCTTATTTAAGTGAAACTTTGAAGATATATATAATACGAGGTACAAATTCATTATAACCAAATTAATCCATTGAAAATTATAATAACATTTAGATGATACATATATTTTTCGCATAACATTTTACTCCCATATCAGGTGGATGGGTCGTTTCATTGATGACCTCCTCCTGATATGTGAGGGGGATTCCATCTTAGTAGCAGAGTTGGTCAGTTATTTGATTAATAATGACATGAATTTAAGGTTTACTTCAGATGTACAATTAAATGTGGCAATTTTTTGGACATATCTTTAAATAATAACCTAGACACAATCATTACGGTTTCTCCTTATAGACATGTATATAAACATGTCTAAAAATTCTACATTATTCGCTACATCTTTTCACCCCAAACAGGTGATCAAAAATATACCTGTAGGAGAAATGATATGATTAGAAATACATCTATGAAGCAGGATTGCAACATAGAATTAACAGGATTAAACAATATGTAAACTATATATCTGTGATATTTGTACCTGTGTGACAGTTCTAAAGATTGTCTATTTATTCTGGTTATTATGATGTCATGTACTATTGGCCACCCACCTATATTTATTATGTGCTGCCGATGTCTGTTACCAGGAGCTGTGCGTTGGTAATGGGTGATTGTGCGAAATAGGTCTGTTGTTCTACTTCCCTAATTTTGGCAGTATGGTTTTAAATGATATATTTTTTCAAAAAATTATGTTTTTGATATATTAATGGTAGCCTTGTGATCATCTTTTTTTGTTTGGTTCTATTTTATACTAAGAAGAGAAACTCAAACGTATTCTATCCAATCCAATCAGATTTTCAGGTAGGCGGGCCAGGGCCACCATCAGGGCATTACTGCCCTTCATGCAGTATGGGCATGGTAAACAGCAGTACACAGAGGGGCCCGCAGGTCCGGGGCCTCGCTTATGTGCTTCTGTCCATTGGGTCCTTGGGGCCCGGGATCTTTCTCAGAGCTGTGCACGGCCATCTTACCTTGACGGCTGGGCAGCTGCCGCTCCCTCCATCTTCTGTGTACATCGTGTCAGGGAATGGTGCGTGCGCGATGACATCATCGCGTACGCGTCACCCGACATGCACAAGTGGAGCCCCCGCCAGGGCTGTGGGGTACCCGGGCCGGGTGAGACAGTTCTACGGGGAGGGGGGGATATCACGGCAGCAGTGACCCGGTCCATGGCCCTGGGCATCCAATAAAAGAAAAATGAAAGGGGGAAAGGGGAAATAAAGTTTATACGGGAATAAAGGGGATTTGTTTGTGATGCCACCAGTGGTGTTCGGCAATAGGGAAATGGCCGACGCTGCGGTTCAGGTCCACTGGGGAAGTTGGTGACGCAGCAGAGGTGTTACAGATACAGAATGTTGTAGTGCAGGGCAGGTGATGCAGTAAATAAATCTGAGGACACAGCAAGGTGCAGCTTCCACACTTTACTCACTGTTCTTATATGCAGTCCCCAGCCGGGTGCTGTGTCCTCCAGGTCTGTGGTCCAGTCAGCCCTTTCTTATGATCCTTCCCTGGCCGTCTCTCTGTGCTGCCTTCGCCCTCCTGCCCTTTGCCTCACCCACAGTGTCCCAAGCCAGCAGCCTTGGATCCTGTCAGACGTCGTCCTCCTGGTCCCCTTGATGCTATGTGGCTGCCTTTTCAGGAAATGTGTGTGGATGTGGCTGTGGCACATACAGATGCCACAGCCTCCGGTTTGTTAGCTGAGCCTTGTACTTCCTTCACTAGTCTGGGGGCCAGTCCCCCCCACTGCGACCTGGTCCTTCCACCTGACTACGGTCGGCATGGATTTGGGTGCTCAGGGTGGATTCCTCACTTCCCTGGCCCCTAGGACTCTTTCCTTCCTTCTCTCAGGAGCTTCTGTCAGACACTTAATCTCACTCCTCTCTCTGACTCCTAACTCCTCCCTCTTGTTTCCATAACAACTCCTCACAACTGACACTCTCTCCACCCACATCCTCTACCTAGTTCCCCCTCCAGCCTGAGATGGGGCCCTCCCTCAATAGGGTCCGCCCAGATACCTTGGCCTGGAGTGGTGTTGGATGCTAAAGTGTGAGTCTCTGGTAGTGCCCCATCCTTACCCGAGAGCGGAGCACCACACCGCTGGCTGAGGTGCAGTACTTCTGTGGCAACTGAACCCTCAGGGGCACCACATTCCCCCCTTCATGGGTGGATCCTCCTTTTTCCGCCAGCCATACCAGAATGCGGATCCCTTTGGCTGATGGACAAGTCCTTTTTGCATTGAAGTCTTTACTGTGGGCAGGTACAGCTTTCACACCGTTTGGCAACCCAGCCCGTGATAGGCGCACAAAACTCGGGTTTACTGGGTTGGTCAATCCTATTCGTGATGCCAAAATGGACGCCCACCAGGGCCGTGGGGTACATGGGCCAGGTCAGATGGTTCTTCGCCGGTGGGATGTCATGGCAGCCGTGACCCAGTCCGTGGCCATGGGTGTCCAATAAAAGTAAAATGAAAGGGGAAAAGGGGAAATAAAGTTTATAGGGAAGGTGTTAAAGTAGATGTTACCAGGCTAAATGTCTTTGATCATCTTAAAAAAAAAAAAAGCCCCTGGTGTGCTGGCCCCAGCTGCCAAATTATCCTCAACCAGCTCCCACAATCCATCTCTTCTGACCCAGCAGTTTGGACAATAAAATTAGAACCATCCTTAGGGGTGCATGCGTCCCAGAAGCAAAGCGTCACGGAGCTAAGTGTCGTGATACAGCAGTTATTCCATGGCAGTTAGTCAGGGCAGGAGTCAGGTAACCCACAGTCTGCACTCCCGTCTATCCATGTGCTTTATTCCTATCCTCCTATGTTCCCTTGCAATCCACATTCACCGACCAATTCCCCCTCCATCACGACTTATATACATCAGCTCCTCACTCCTTTCCTCTCCCATGTACATCTCCATTGCACTTCTCACCTTCTTGAAAAACCCCAGTCCATCTTACCCAAACACACTGCACAAAAAAAACTTCATACAATTCCAAAAACGACTTGCTCTTTATCTTCCTGCTCCTAGTGATTTCAGGGGACATCTCCCCCAACCCCGGTCCACCATCCACCAACCTCAACCCCTACCCTACCTCACATCGAAACCTTAATAATCTTACTAATATTATTTGCACTCCTTCATCTCCTTCTTTTAATTGTGCCCTTTGGAATCCACGGTCTGTTTGCAACAAGCTTCCTTTCCTTCACAATTACTTTCGGAAAAACTCTCTGAATCTGTTGGCCCTCACGGAAACCTGGATTCAGGATTCTGACACTGTCTCTCCTGCTGCCATTTCCCATGGTGCCTTACAATTCTCCCATTCCCCCGAGACCCACAAACAGACCTGGTGGTGGAGTCGGCATTCTCCTGTCCCCACAATGCACTTTCCAGGTCATCTCCCCAGTTTCATTGCTCTCATTCCCTTCTTTTGAAGTCCACACCATCAGGCTCTTCCGTCCCCTCTCCCTCAGAGTAGCGCTCACCCACACACTTCCTGGACCATTTCTCTGCCTGGCTAATGCACTCAGAACTACCAACCCTTATCCTGGGAGACTTCAACATCCCCATTAACAGCCCCACTTCCACATCTGCATCCCAGCTTCTATCACTAACCACTTCTCTAGGCCTCTCACAGCTCTCAACTTCTGAAACACACAAAGACGGTAACACCCTGGACCTGGTTTTCGCCCGGCTCTGCTCAATCTCCTACCTAGATAACTCACCGCTTCCCCTCTCTGACCACAACATTCTCTCCTTCACACTCACAAATCCTCGCTCACCCCAGCACCCTCCTACCTACCATTCAGTCAGAAATCTACATGCCATTAACCCTCATACACTTTCAGACTCCCTACACTCATCATTGTCCCCAATCTCTTCTTTTTCCTGTCCTGATCTGGCTGTACATCACTTCAATGACACTCTTAGAAGCACCCTTAACCAAGAAGCTCCCCTCACCCTTAGAACCTCCAAACACAGAGTGAAACAGCCCTGCATTTCCCCTGGCTCACTCTCCACATTCGATCCCATCACAGAAGAAGTCTCCAGGCTCCTCTCCTCTTCTCGTCCGACTACATGCAGCACCGACCCCATTCCCTCACATCTCCTCCAGTCTCTCTCTCCAGTCATCACAACTCACCTAACTACAATCTTTAATCTCTCCCTCTCCTGTGGCATTTTCCCCTCCTCCTTCAAACACTATCATTACTCCATTACTAAAGAACCCCACCCTCGACCCATCCTGCACAAACAACTACAGACCAGTCTCCAATCCCCCCTTCATCTCTAAACTCTTGGAGCGCCTGATATACTCCCGCCTTACCCGTTACCTCTCCACTCACTCCCTCCTAGACCCTTCAGTCCGGTTTCCGCCCCCTACATTTGACAGAAACTGCACTCATCAAAGTGACCAATGACCTGCTGACAGCAAAACGTAATGGTGACCACTCTCTGCTCATTCTTCTCAACCTTTCTGCAGCTTTTGACACTGTTGACCACCCTCTCCTACTCTCTAGGCTCCAGTCACTTGGCATAAAGGACACTGCTCTCCTGGTTCTCCTCCTATCTTTCTGACCGCTCCTTCAGTGTTCTGTTCTCTAGCTCCACTTCATCTCCTCTTCCTCTCACTGTCGGGGTACCTCAGGGCTCAGTCCTTGGCCCCCTTCTCTTCTCTCTCTACACGGCCCCAATTGGACAGACCATCAGCAGATTTGGCTTTCAGTACCATCTTTATGCCGATGACACACAACTATACACATCCTCCCCTGACCTTACCCCCGCTGTACTACAGAACACCACTGACTGTCTGTCTGGAGTCTCCAACATCATGTCCGCTCTCTATCTGAAACTCAACCTCTCCAAAACTGAACTACTTCTGCTCCCGCCATCTACTAACCTCCCTAAATCTGACATTTCCCTCTCCGTGGGTGGCACCATAATAACACCCCGGCAGCAGGCGCTCTGTCTGGGTGTTATGTTTGACTCTGATCTCTCCTTCACCTCCCATATACAATCTCTTGCCCGCTCGTGCCGCTTACACCTAAAGATCATCTCTAGAATCTACCCTTTTCTCACCATGGAAACAACAAAAACCCTCACTGTCGCCCTGATCCACTCCCGCCTGGACTACTGTAATGCTCTACTAATTGGCCTCCCCCTTACTCGACGTTCCCCTCTCCAGTCTATCCTTAATGCAGCAGCCAGAGTCGTCCATCTGGCTAGTCATTACTCGGACGCGTCCACTCTTCGCCAGTCGTTACACTGGCTGCCCATTCATTACAGGATACAATTCAAAGTACTTGTTCTCACCCACAAAGCTCTCCACAGTGCGGCACCCCCATACATCTCCTCCCTCATTTCGGTCTATCGGCCTAGCCGACCGCTGCGCTCTGCAAATGACTTTCGACTAACCTCTGCACTAATCCGTACCTCCCACTCCCGACTACAAGACTTCTCCCGCGCTGCACCATTCCTCTGGAATGGTCTACCCCAAGATATTAGGACCATCAACAATTTACATAGTTTTAGGCGCTTGCTCAAAAAACATTTGTTCAGAGCGGCCTATCACATTCACTAATCAAAGTCATGTTATGTTTGTGTGTAGCCAATTCACTATCTCCATTTATCCCCCACCCCCTGAAGATGTCTGGACCATCATTGTAAATACACACCTGTACTTTGTATCTCCCCCACCTCATTGTCGATTGTAAGCTCTCACGAGCAGGTTCATCTTATTTTGCTTTAATTATTGTATTGCCAACGTTGTTGCTTATGACTGTTGTGTTTGAAACTGTTAAACTGTAAAGCGCTGCGGAATATGTTGGCGCTATATAAAGATTATTATTATTATAGGGGAATAAAGGGGATTTGGTTCTGACGCCACCCATGGTGTACGGCAATAGGGAAATGGCCGAAGCTGTGGTTCAGGTCCACTGCGGAAGTTGGTAATGCAGCAGAGGTGTTACAGCTCTCCACGGGTAGAGCTAGTTCCCAGGGCAGTTAAAGAGTTAAAGTCAATGATTGTGAATGTTGTAGTGCAGGGCAGGTGACGCAGTAAATAATTCTGAGGATACAGCAGGGTGCAGTTTCCACACTTTACTCACTGTTCTAATATTCAG
Source organism: Ranitomeya imitator (assembly GCF_032444005.1). NCBI lineage: Eukaryota > Metazoa > Chordata > Amphibia > Anura > Dendrobatidae > Ranitomeya > Ranitomeya imitator. The sequence goes on along the minus strand of NC_091285.1, from coordinate 483,646,616 downwards.
TCCCCAGCTGGGTGCTGTGTCCTCTGGGTCTGTGGTCCAGCCAGCTCTTAGATAACTTGGGGTTCACTTTCCAAAGACTCCCTTTCTTATGTTTCTTGCCTGGCCGTCTCTCACTGCGCTGGCTTCGCCCTCCTGCGCTGTGCCTCACACACACTGTCCCAAGCTAGCAGCCTCGGATCCTGTAGGATGACATCCTCCTGGCCTCCTTGATCCTATGTGGCTGCCTTTTCGGCAAATGTGTGTGGATGTGGCTGTGGCACAGAGATGCCACAGCCTCCGGTTTGATAGCTGAGCCTTGTAGCTCCTCCACTAGTCTGGGGGCCGGTCCCCCCAACTGTGATCTGGTCCTTCCACCCGACTCTGGTCGGCGTGGATTCAGGCGCCCAGGGTGGATTCCTCACATCCCTGGCCCCCAGGACCCTTTTCTTCCTTCTCTCAGGAGATTCTATCAGACACTTTCTCTCACTCCTCTCTGACTCCTAACTCCTCCCTCTTGTTTTCATGACAACTTCTCACAACTGACACTCTCTCCACCCACACCCTCTACCTAGTTCCCTCTCCAGCCTGAGATGGTGCCCTCCCTCAATAGGGTCCGCCCAGATCCCTTGGCCTGGAGTGGTGTTGAATGCTAAAGTGTGGGTCTCGGTTAGTGCCCCCTCGTTACCCAAGAGCAGATCACCACACCGCTGGCTGAGGTGCAGTACTTCTGTGGTGACTGGACCCTCAGGGGCACCACATTCCCTCCAGTTAAGCACAGCACGTCCTCGGGCTGGAGCAGAGTAAAATAAAATATTAAAAACATGCAAATATTTTTCATAACTGCAATTCAACAAGAAAAACGGGTAAAACAGGTAACCATTTCTTCACTTTATGGGAGGTGTTTTACACTTAAACGTTGCATTTAAATAATGGAGCATAAAACATAGCATTATTCTTAGTAAACTTTTCTCAATCAAATTCAGCAGGTTACAGTGAGAGCCCGAGCCGGGTATTCTCCTCACTGTCCTTAGGGCAATATGGGGAAACCCATCTCAAACTCCTAACGTAGGCCCTGGGCGTGACTACAGAGCATAGCTGGTCAACTCTTTGGACCACTTTTCGGCCACGCTGGACAGTTTTTGTTCTTTTGTCTTCTCTTAAAGGTGGAGTGTCCCACTCGCACTCTCAGGCTGCTGTCACAGTAGCAGTATTTGGTCAGTATTTTACATCAGTATTTGTATATATACCTACAAAAAGGCACCACACATTGATGATATGAAAAAGATCACTTTATTAAATGTCATAAAAACACCGATCATAGTTGAAAGTAGCCCACAATGGGCAGCAAGTGAGAAACAACCACATACACAAGATAAAAAAGGGGGGACACCTGGCAAAAATCACAGGAATATATCCTAAAAATGGCTGACATAGTACACTAAGACACACCTGTTAAATGCTAAGTAAGCGTGAAAAAACATATATACATGTAATACAATGATTATTGCATAGTTGTCACAGTACAGTGTTACACACCTCTGACATATGTAGTCATAATGAGGGAAGGGGCCAAATATGCCACCTAAATGAAGACAACAAGGACTGTGATAACCTACAAAGTAAAGTGCTACATCAGCTCATTATTTACCCAGTGGGATAAGTAGCCAGGCGTCCACCACACCCGACGCGCGTTTCGCAAGGAGTTGCTTCGTCTTGTGTATGTGGTTGTTTCTCACTTGCTGCCCATTGTGGGCTACTTTCAACTATGATCGGTGTTTTTATGACATTTAATAAAGTGATCTTTTTCATATCATCAATGTGTGGTGCCTTTTTGTAGGTATATATCAATTGTATGTGGCTTACCACTGTGGGTTACATTATTGGTGTTTTGTTTTATCAGTATTTGTAGCCAAAACCAGGAGTGGAACAATCAGAGGAAAAGTATAATAGAAACATATGCACCACTTCTGCATTTATCACCCTCTCCTGGTTTTGGCAAATACTGATGTAAAATACTGACCAAATACTGCTAGTGTGACGGCAGCCTCAAGGTTTACTGTAAAACTAACAAGGAACACATTAAGTTCTAACTTTGTACAATAAAAATTCTGGCCACTCACCATCCATGACCTCATTATCTTTAAACGGCACATACACTCAATTTAACCAAACATTCAGTTTAACTTGTCTTAAGAAGTCACTATCTACTTTATATTCCAAGGTAGCACTTGGTGCCTGCATCCCTCTGACTGACAATGATGGCATGAGGGTAAAGGTGATTGCAAATGATGAGGTGGGGGTTAAAGGGGACTGCACATGATGAAGTGGGGGGTAAAGGGGACTGCAGATGAAGTGAGGGAGTAAAGGGGACTGCACATGATGAAATGGGGGAAAAGGGGACTGCACATGATGAAGTGTGGGGGTAGGGGGACTGCAAATGATGAAGTGGGGGGTCAGGGGGACTGTAAATGATGAAGTGGGGCCAAAGGGGATTCAACATGATATAGTGGGGGGAAGAGGACTGCACATTAAGTGGGGGAAGGGAACTGCACATGAAGGAGGGATCGGGGACTGCACATGATGAACTGGGGGAGGGCAGGGGTGTATCTAGCCTTTCCTGCACCCAGGGCAAAGGATCAGTTTGGCGCCCCCCCCCAACCTCATAATGTCCAGATTTCTGCCCCCATAATGTCCAGATTTGTGCCCCCATAATGTCCAGATTTATGTCCCCATAACGTCCAGATTTCTGACTGCCCCCATCCCCCCCATATCATATGTTCCTCAGATTTCATCCAGCCCCCTGGCTTTGCTTCAGTCCTCACAAGTGACAACACACAATTTACTACCGTTGCGTTGCCCCTGGCCCCGATCCTCCCTATCATGCAGGCTCCATATAGCCGACCCCCAACCAGCCCCCTTAAATTTCAAACATTATCATTCTGATTCTATTAAGTTTGGTCGGTGTCTTCAGCTCCATTACCCGGTCCCCGCGGCCACAGTCTGGAGCTGGAGCACTTACCACCGTCCAACACCCGAACACCGGCGCAATGCAGCAGCAGCCTGTCACGCTTGCCTTGCCCTGCTGTATCTGTGTTAAGAGTGAGGTCAGCCGCTGCTGGCGCTTCCCTGATGCGGAAGTGCCAGCGGCGGTCAGCACCTCTCAGCGGTCGTCAGGGCCTAAACTGAGAAGGGACTCACACAGATTCACAAGGCAAGCCGAAGGGTACTAGCGACAGCGGCGCCGTGGCGTCGCTGTACATCTTGGGATTCGACGACAACGACGCGCAGCACTTTCTCTGAGCCGGCTGTCAATTTGACAGCCGACTCAGAGAACGGGATTATCTCAGACTGTGGGGGCGGCAGAATGCCGCCGACAAGGAGCCTCCTTGGACCACCGCATAATCAGGCGGTCCGCTGGCGCCCCCCTGTCAGCTGCGCCCGGGGCACATGCCCCAGCTGCCCCCCCTGGGTACGCCACAAAGGGAGGGGATGGGAGACTGCAAATGATGAATTGAGAGTGAGTGATGGGGACAGCAATTGAATTGAAGGTGTTAAGAGCAAATGATGATCTGGGGAGAGAGTAAATAATGAATTTTGAGGGTAGGGGAGTAAATTAAGTATTGAAGGTGAGGGGAGAGCTGTTGATAATGGATAGAGGGTGTGAGAGAGAGGACATGAATTGGGGCAGAAAGGGCATGTAAATGTAATGGGTAGGGGAAGTGGGAGGTACATAATGGGGGTGTTGAGTATGCAGTGACTGGTAATGAATTCGGGGAAGGAGTACAGGGGCTAATTAATTTATATATTTATTAGGTGGGGAAAGTGGATATGTATAGCTAGATGGGCTCAGTGGCCTATTATAATTTATATTTGGAATTTTGGGTTGCATAATAACCAATTATGTATTAATGTTGGGTGCATATCTGCATTCAGATGTGTAGTGTAGAAGAAAGGGAAAACATGGTGAATGTGGTCTGGAAGCGGTGCTCTAGGTAGCTATGAGTAATTTTATGTAAACACGAGTCCTGGATGGAAGAAGTGATGGCAGTCTGCACTGCATGAAAAAGAAAAGCAAAGATGAAGGACTTCAGCTAGAGACGTCACTGGTGAGTCCGTGTGTTACCTGTACACTGACACTATACACTGCATACTCTGTACAGCGCTCCTGTGTATGTCACCAGTGATCACTATATTATCTGTACACTGACACTACATGCAGAGCTCCTGTGTATAATGTCACCGGTGATCACATTGTTACCTGTACAAAGACACTACATGCAGAGCTCCTGTGTATAATGTCGCTGGTGATCAATGTATTACCTGTACACTGACACTATATACAGAGCTCCTGTGTATAATGTCACTGATTATCACTGTATTACCTTACACTGACACTGGATTCAAAGCTTCTGTGTGTAAAGTCACTGCTGATCCCTGTATTACATGTAAATTATGCACTATATACAGAGCTCCTGTGTATAATGTCACTGCTGATCTGTGTTATCTGTAAACAATACACTATATACAGAGTTCCTGTGCATAATGTCACTGGTGATCCCTGTATTACCTGTACACTGACACTATATACAGAGCTCCTGTGTATAATGTCACTGGTGATCACTGTATTACCTGTACACTGACAGAATATACACAGCTCCTGTATATAATGTCACTGGTGATCACTGTATTACCTGTACACTGACGGTATATACAGAGCTCATGTGTATAATGGCACTCAGTATAGTTTTTTTTTTACCTGTACACGGACACTGTATACTTTGTACAGAGCTGCTGTCTATAATGTCACTGGTGATCACTGTACTACCTGTACAGTATACACTATATAGAGCGCTCCTGTATATAATGTCACTAGTGATCACTGCAACTTTTTAATTCTTTAATGAAGACTTTGGAATTTTATTCAACACGCTGGCTATTTTTCTCGACAAATGGTTTCCTAACTATGGCACTGCAGGTTTCTTTGTGTGGTATCCATTGAAAAGGTGAACTGATATTTTTCTCTTTTTTTGTTAACTTGTAGCCCATGTCCTGGATACGTCTGTGTGTGGTGGTTCATGAAGCAATGACTCCAGCAGCAGTCCACTCCTTGTGAATCTCCCTCAAATTTTTCAATGGCCCTTTCTTAACAATCCTTTCAAGGCTGCAGTTATTCCGGTTGCTTGTGCACCTTTTTCTACCACACTTTTTCCATCCATTCAACTTTCCATTAATATGCTTGGATACAGCACTCTAAACAGCCAGCTTCTTTAGCAATGACCTTTTGTGGCTTACCCTCCTTGTGGACTGTGTCGATGACTGCATTCTGGACATCTGTCAAGTCATCAGTCTTCCCCATGATGTGTAACCTACTGAAACAGACAAAGGGACCTTTTTAAATACTTATGAAGCCTTTGCAGGTGTTTTTTGTTAATTATCCTAATTTACTGAGATAATGACTTGATTTTTCACTGGCTGTGAGCCATAATCATCATTAACAGAAAAACACTTGAAATAGATCACTCTGTTTGTAATGATTCTATATAATATAAGAGTTTCACTTTTTGTATTGAAGAACTGAAAAAAATTCACTTTTTAATGATATTCTAATTTTGTGAGAAGCACCTATATATATTGAATAACGCAGACTCTGCTATATATTTTCTTTGACACCTAGGTACACTCATTGAAATTGACATTGTGCTGTTTTCAAATTATACTCTATCATCCATTACAGAAGTTATGATCAAGGACTTGTATTTTATTGCCCATTGAGACAATGTTTTGAAGGGCGGACAGGAATGACCAACAGCAGGGTAATCGTTTACTGGGGAGGATACCTCCACACCAATTATCACTGCTGGAGCAAGGTTGTGCTCATTGCCAGAAGATTATGTCAGCACTTCAACCATTATTGGGCCGGAATCACACATGTGAGAAACACGTCCGTGTCTCGCATGTGAAATCCAAGCTCTGGCGCCGGCACTCCAGAGCGGAGCGTGCGGCTCCATGTGTTGCTATGCGGCCGCACGCTCCACTCCACAGTGTCGGCGCCAGAGCTTGAATTATACATGCAAGACACGGACGTGTTTCTCGCATGTGTGATCCCGGCCTTAGGTTGTGAATAATGATGGGTGGACCCGTGGGTCCGCCGGGTTTGGCCGAGTATTTAAAAAAGTTTGGTTCGGGTACCAAAGCAGTATCCGAAACCCATTCAAAGGAATGGGGGCCCAAACATCTGGCGTTTCCCACACTTATCTGTGTAACAGTGTGGGAAGCACCGACTTAATTGGCTCTAAATTTGTCACCACCAGTCAGAGCTTTGTGATTCCCATGCTGTCACTGAGCCAGCAGCTGCGACAGGCGGTGAAAAGGTTACCGCGAGTCACAGGAATTGGCTGGTGAGAGTACTACTTTCATCATCGTACGCCATGCTCACACACAGATCCATAAAATGGAAAAATAAAAAAGTCAACACTTACATTTTTTTTTTTTTCAAAAGTACACGTTTGGTATTTCCATAATTTAACTAATCTGTAGAATTATGTTGCCATGGTATCACTTTACCACACAAACACTGTATAAACAAAGCAAAACTAAAAACCCCCAAAACAAATGACAAAATAGTGTTTTTGTTTTAGCACATTTGTAACTTCCCCACCCTCCCGCTTTTCAGTACATAAGGTAAGGTGTCAGTCAATGCTCCGACTTTCACTATGGAAAAAAAAGCTCTCATTTAGCTATGTCGACAAAAAATAAAAATGATGGCTCTTGGAGGAGTGGAAAGAAAAAAAATACATGTGCAAAATTAGAAAATTGTGGAGGGAAAGGGTTAATAAGATTATTAGGGAAATAAACAGCAAAAAATTGCTAAGCAGCCCAATTCTTAAAGGATAAAGATCTAAAAATGGTTTTCTGGTCTAAGAAGAAAAGTCTGCAGATCATCTATATAACTGCAAATTGGCAAATCAGGACATGCAATATGCACACTGTCATGATTCCAGCGTGTTCCCTCAGCGAGTGGGTGTTCAAGTAACCACTAGGGTTGAGCGAAACGGGTCGTTCATTTTCAAAAGTCGCCGACTTTTGGCAAAGTCGGGTTTCATGAAACCCGATCCGACCCCTGTGCGGGGTCGGCCATGCGGTACGCGACTTTCGCGCCAAAGTCGCGTTTCAATGACGCGAAAAGCGCCATTTCTCAGCCAATGAAGGTAAACGCAGAGTGTGGGCAGCGTGATGACATAGGTCCTGGTCCCCACCATCTTAGAGAAGGGCATTGCAGTGATTGGCTTGCTGTCTGCGGCGTCACAGGGGCTATAAAGGGGCGTTCCCGCCGACCGCCATGTTACTGCTGCTGATCTGAGCTTAGGGAGAGGTTGCTGCCGCTTCGTCAGAAGCAGGGATAGCGTTAGGCAGGGTCCATTAACCACCAAACCGCTTGTGCTGTAGCGATTTCCACTGCCCAACACCACCTTCGGTGTGCAGGGACAGTGGAAGCTACATTTTTTTTTTTTTCCCCTCAGCGCTGTAGCTCATTGGGCTGCCCTAGAAGGCTCCCTGATAGCTGCATTGCTGTGTGTACGCCGCTGTGCAAACCAACTGCTTTTTTCAAAGCACAAATCCTCTTGTTCCTTCCTTTCTGCACAGCTATCTTTTTGGTTTGTACACACTTTTTATTTAATTTGTGCATCAGTCCACTCCTTATTGCTGCCTGCCATACCTGGCTGAGATTACTGCAGGGAGATAGTAATTGAAGGACACTCCCTGTTTTTTTTTGTTTTTTTTTTTGTGGGAGATTAAGATTGACATTTCTGCTAGAGTGCCATCCCTGTCTGTGTCATCTCGCACTCAGTGGGCCATAGAAAGCCTATTTATTTTTTTGCTTGATTTGGGTTCTAAAATCTACCTGAAAAAATCACTACATCCATCAGTGGGAGAAAAATATTGGCCTCAGGGCTTGTGTGCCACTTTTGACTCCTGTGTGCATCATCACTCACTCAGTGGGCCATAGAAAGCCTATTTATTTTTTTGCTTGATTTTGGTTCTAAAATCTACCTGAAAAAATCACTACATCCATCAGTGGGAGAAAAATATTGGCCTCAGGGCTTGTGTGCCACTCCTGACTCCTGTGTGCATCATCACTCACTCAGTGGGCCATAGAAAGCCCATTTTTTTTTTTTTTTTTGCTTTATTTGGGTTCTAAATTCTACCTGAAAAAATCAATAAATCAATCAGTGGGAGATTAATATTGGCCTTTGGGCTTGTGTGCCAGTCCTAAGCGTGCCATCTCTCTCTGTCTCTCAGATAGTGGGCCATAGAAAGCCTATTTATTATTTTTTTTATTGGGTTTATAAATTTTCCCTGGAACAAAAAAAAAAAAAGTGGGAGATAAATATTGGCCTCTGGGCTTGTGTGCCACTCCTGACTCCTGTGTGCGTCATCTCTCACTCAGTGGGCCATAGAAAGCCTTTTTTTGTTTTATTTGTTTTCTAAATTCTCCCTGAAAAAATCATTTTATTTTATTTGTTTTCTAAATTCTTCCTGAAAAAATCATTTTATTCTATTTTTTTTTCCTAAAGTCTCCCTGAAAAAAAAACAAAAAAAACAAATCAGTGGGAGATTAATATTGCCCTTTCTGCTTGTGTGCCAGTCTTGACTCCTGGGTGTGCCATCTCTCTCTCTCTCTCCAATTGTGGGCCATAGAAAGCCTATTATTTTTTTTAGCTTGATTTGGGTTCCAAAATCTACCTGAAAAAATCACTACATCAATCAGTGGGAGATAAATATTGGCCTCTGGGCTTGTGTGCCACTCTTGACTCCTGTGTGCGTCATCTCTCACTCAGTGGGCCATAGAAAGCCTTTTTTTGTTTTATTTGGTTTCTAAATTCTTCCTGAAAAAATCATTTTATTCTATTATTTTTTTTCCTAAAGTCTCCCTTAAAAAAAAAAAAAAATCAAATCAGTGGGAGATTAATATTTACATTTGTGCTTCAGTGACAGTCCTGCGTGTGTGGCATCTCTCTCATTTGTTGCCACCAACAACAGAGTGTGTAACATTGTGCCTGATTTTCGTTGTGGTCTCACTCACCTGTAAAGGGGTAGCTAAATCATACTGAAGTTATAGCTCACCGTGTAATTTGTGTGACAGCAACAAATACCGTTAGTTTGTTTACATTTTTAAAACAATGAGGAAGTATGGTGGAAGAGGTCGTGGCCGGGGGCGTTCATTGTCAGCTGGTAATGAGGGTAGTGGTAGTGGTGGAGCATCAGCTGGTCGTGGGAAAAAAAATATTGCACCTAAGTCTGGAGCTGTGGACCCAGGTTCGTCGTCTGGCTACACAAGGCCTCGAACGCTCCCTTTTCTGGGAGTAGGAAAACCGCTTTTAAAGCCGGAGCAGCAAGAGCAAGTTTTGGCTTATCTTGCTGACTCAGCCTCTAGCTCTTTTGCATCCTCTCGTGAAACTGGTAAATGTCAAAGCAGTGCGTCGTTACTGGATGTTCACGGTCAGGGACAAGTCGCTTCCTTGTCCTCTTCAGCAAAAACAACAACAGAGAAGAATGCAGCAGGCGACACAACGGGTTACTCCATGGAGCTCTTTACACATACCGTCCCTGGCTTAGAAAGTGAAGCAGTTAACAGTCCATGCCCATTACAAGTTGAATCTGACATGGAGTGCACTGATGCACAGCCACAGCCAGACTACTATGCTGGTCATTTGACTCAGACCACAACATTGCCCTCGCAGGGTGCTGATCAAGAATCAGACCCTGATGAGACTATGTTGCCCCATCACGAACGCTATACCACCGACCGACACGGTGACACAGACGAAGTTGCACACGAGCTACAAGAAGAGGTAATAGATGACCCAGTTCTTGACCCCGATTGGCAGCCATTGGGGGAACAGGGTGCAGGCGGCAGCAGTTCTGAAGCGGAGGAGGAAGGGCCGCAGCAGGCATCAACATCGCAACAGGTTCCATCTGCCGGGCCCGTATCTTGCCCAAAACGCGTGTCAAAGCCAAAACCTGTTGGAGGACAGCGTGGCCATCCGGTTAAAGCTCAGTCTGCAATGCCTGAAAAGGTATCCGATGCTAGAAAGAGTGCAGTCTGGCATTTTTTTAAACAACATCCAATTGATCAGCGCAAAGTCATCTGTCAAAAATGTTCAACTACCTTAAGCAGAGGACAGAATCTGAAAAGTCTCAATACAAGTTGCATGCATAGACATTTAACCACCATGCATTTGCAAGCCTGGACTAACTACCAAACGTCCCTTAAGGTTGTAGCACCCTCGGCCAATGAAGCTAGTCAGCAACGCAACATCCCTTCCGGCAGTGTAGGGCCACCATTTTCCGCACCACCTGCAGTATCTGTGCAGGTTTCTTTGCCAGGCCAAAGCAGTCAGGGTCAGGGAATCACCAGTTTCGTAGTAGGAAACACTGCATCTAGGGCACCGGTGGCAACAATACCATCTCCCACCGTCTCTCAGTCTGCCATGTCCACCGGCACCCCCGCTAGTTCCACGATCTCCAGCTCTCCAGTCCAGCTCACCCTACATGAGACTATGGTTAGAAAAAGGAAGTACTTAGCCTCGCATCTGCGTACACAGGGTTTGAACGCACACATAGCTAGACTAATCTCGTTAGAGATGATGCCCTACCGGTTAGTTGAAAGCGAAGCTTTCAAAGCCCTGATGGACTACGCTGTACCACGCTACGAGCTACCCAGTCGACACTTTTTTTCCAGAAAAGCCATCCCAGCCCTCCACCAGCATGTTAAAGAGCGCATCGTCCATGCACTCAGGCAATCTGTGAGCACAAAGGTGCACCTGACAACAGATGCATGGACCAGTAGGCATGGCCAGGGACGTTACGTGTCCATCACGGCACACTGGGTAAATGTGGTGGATGCAGGGTCCACAGGGGACAGCAAGTTTGGGACAGTTCTGCCTAGCCCACGGTCTAGGAAACAATTGGCTGTAGCCGTTCGCACCCCCTCCTCCTCCTCTTCGTCCTCCTGCAGAAGCGAGAGCTCGTCCACAGACCGCAGTCGCACAACCACTCCATCCGCAGCTGCCACTGTTGCACACCAGGTCTCCCATTATGGGGCAGCTACTGGCAAACGTCAGCAGGCTGTATTGGCTATGAAGTGTTTGGGCGACAACAGACACACCGCGGAAGTTCTGTCCGAGTTCTTGCAGAAAGAAACGCAGTCGTGGCTGGGCACTGTAGATCTTGAGGCAGGCAAGGTAGTGAGTGATAACGGAAGGAATTTCATGGCTGCCATCTCCCTTTCCCAACTAAAACACATTCCTTGCCTGGCTCACACCTTAAACCTGGTGGTGCAGTGCTTCCTGAAAAGTTATCCGGGGTTATCCGACCTGCTCCTCAAAGTGCGTGGACTTTGCTCACATATCCGCCGTTCGCCCGTACACTCCAGCCGTATGCAGACCTATCAGCGTTCTTTGAACCTTCCCCAGCATCGCCTAATCATAGACGTTGCAACAAGGTGGAACTCAACACTGCACATGCTTCAGAGACTGTGTGAACAGAGGCGGGCTGTTATGTTTTTGTGGGAGGATACACATACACGGGCAGGCAGTAGGATGGCAGACATGGAGTTGTCAGGTGTGCAGTGGTCGAAGATTCAAGGCATGTGTCAAGTCCTTCAGTGTTTTGAGGAATGCACACGGCTGGTTAGTGCAGACAACGCCATAATAAGCATGAGCATCCCCCTAATGCGTCTGCTGATGCAAAGTTTGACGCACATAAAGGATCAGGCGTCTGCAGCTGAGGAAGAGGAAAGCCTTGATGACAGTCAGCCATTGTCTGGCCAGGGCAGTGTACAGGACGAGGTAGCGGGCGAAGAGGAGGAGGAGGACGAGGAGGATGATGGGGATGATTATATTTTTAATGAGGAAGCTTTTCCGGGGCCACTGGAAATTGGTGGCGCGGCAAGGCCGGGTTCTGGTTTTTTGAGGGACACAAGTGACGTGGATTTGCCTGAAACTGCCCCTCAACCAAGCACAACCGCAGATTTGAGAACTGGAACTTTGGCCCACATGGCGGATTATGCCTTACGTATCCTCAAAAGGGACACACGCATAACTAAAATGATGAATGATGACGATTACTGGTTGGCCTGCCTCCTTGATCCTCGCTATAAAGGCAAATTGCAAAATATAATGCCACATGAGAACTTGGAACTAATATTAGCAACCAAACAATCAACTCTTGTTGACCGTTTGCTTCTGGCATTCCCTGCACACAGCGCCCGTGATCGTTCTCACACGAGCTGCAGGGGCCAGCAGACCAGAGGAGTTAGAGGGGCAGAAATCAGAAGTGGTGTTGGCCAGAGGGGTTTTCTGACCAGGTTGTGGAGTGATTTTGCTATGACCGCAGACAGGACAGGTACTGCAGCATCAATTCAAAGTGACAGGAGACAACATTTGTCCAGTATGGTTACAAACTATTTTTCATCCCTTATCGATGTTCTCCCTCAACCGTCATTCCCATTTGATTACTGGGCATCAAAATTAGACACCTGGCCAGAATTGGCAGAATATGCATTGCAGGAGCTTGCTTGCCCGGCAGCTAGTGTCCTATCAGAAAGAGTATTCAGTGCTGCAGGTTCAATACTAACAGAAAAAAGGACTCGTCTGGCTACCCAAAATGTAGATGATCTAACCTTCATTAAAATGAACCACAACTGGATTTCGAAATCTTTTGCCCCACCTTGCCCGGCTGACACCTAGCTTTCCTATGAAAAGGTCTTGCCTGTGGACTATTCTGAATGCCTTTTCCAATCTCGTAATTTTCTGCACCTGATTGTCCAGCATACGACATGTTTACACCTCACTAAATGGCCAAACTCCCCACACGGGGCCGTGGTATCGACACTTGGCGACAGCACCCGTGAGAGTGCAGTTTGTCTGAAGAGGTGGGTGAGCCCGCTTTTGGTCGACGGCACTGCCACTGGGTCCCTCCTAGTACAATAAAGTGTCTCTGGCGGCGGTGGTGGTGCGCACCCAACGTCAGACACACCGTTGTAATATGAGGGGCCCTGGGCCTGTACCGCCGGCCACAAGACAGTTTCCCCCCACCCCAGCTCAAACAGTGCTCTACCACTTGCAAAATTATCTCACAGCTCCACCAATGTTTAGTCTATGCGCTGACATCCTTCAATGCCTGCCACTGACAATACCATTGTATTGACATTTTTGTTGTTAGGCCTTCGATGCCTGTCTGTGGTCACTCCTTCCACTAGGCCTCCACTGACCACACCACTGCTGCCCGTGTACCCCTGTAACCAATTTAAAATTGCCTACAGCCATGTGTTATTATTTTAGGCCTTCGATGCCTGTCTGCGGTCACTCCTTCCACTAGGCCTCCACTGACCACACCACTGCTGCCCGTGTACCCCTGGAACCAACATCAGAAAATATAAAAATAAGTATGTTGCTTATAAAAAAGAAAATACTGGAGAGATATCAAATGCAGACATTTTAACATTAAAAACAAACACATACAACAAAAATCTGGTACAGTACTAAAAATGGCCACCAGCTACAATAACTTTCTCCTGCAAGTAGTTAACTGAAAGGTTTTTTCAATTTTAAACACAGATATGGCATCCACCGAGTGTTGTCCTGTCGCGTCTTCTTTATATTATTGCCAAGAAGATGCAAAACAATGAAAATAATAAAATCATTATTTACCAAAAAAATAGAGTAAGTCAAAACCACATTGCAAATAAACATTCATTACAAATAAAGAAGCAGGGCGCGTCCGAGGGTGAGTATATACCTAATAAGAATATAATCACCCTCGGACGCGCCCTGCTTCTTTCCGACAGCCTTCCTTCCTAAGAATCAGCCCTTCCGTGGTGTAGAGAGAGGGTTTGTTACACTCCAAGGTGTTCCCCAGGTTGCCTTTCCTGAGCTTCGATCTTCCGGCTCTCGTTTAGTAGTTGTTGGAAACTACGCTGCATTGGGCCTACAAATTGGGTATGGGGTGTAGAGAGATGGTGTGTTCCACTCCAAGGTGTTCCCCAGGTTGCCTTTCCTGAGCTTCGATCTTCCAGCTCTCGTTTAGTAGTTGTTGGAAACTACGCTGCATTAGGCCTACAAATTGGGTATGGGGTGTAGAGAGATGGTGTGTTCCACTGTAGAGAGATGGTGTGTTCCACTCCAAGGTGTTCCCCAGGTTTCCTCGCCAATGCTTCGATCATCATGCTCTCGTTTAGTAGTTGTTGGAAACTACGCTGCATTAGGCCTACAAATTGGGTATGGGGTGTAGAGAGATGGTGTGTTCCACTCCAAGGTGTTCCCCAGGTTTCCTCTCCATTGCTTCGATCTTCATGCTCTCGTTTAGTAGTTGTTGGAAACTACGCTGCATTAGGCCTACAAATTGGGTATGGGGTGTAGAGAGATGGTGTGTTCCACTCCAAGGTGTTCCCCAGGTTTCCTCTCCATTGCTTCGATCTTCATGCTCTCGTTTAGTAGTTGTTGGAAACTACGCTGCATTAGGCCTACAAATTGGGTATGGGGTGTAGAGAGATGGTGTGTTACACTCCAAGGTGTTCCCCAGGTTTCCTCTCCATTGCTTCGATCTTCCGGCTCTCGTTTAGTAGTTGTTGGAAACTACGCTGCATTAGGCCTACAAATTGGGTATGGGGTGTAGAGAGATGGTGTGTTACACTCCAAGGTGTTCCCCAGGTTTCCTCTCCATTGCTTCGATCTTCCGGCTCTCGTTTAGTAGTTGTTGGAAACTACGCTGCATTAGGCCTACAAATTGGGTATGGGGTGTAGAGAGATGGTGTGTTCCACTGTAGAGAGATGGTGTGTTCCACTCCAAGGTGTTCCCCAGGTTTCCTCGCCAACGCTTCGATCATCATGCTCTTGTTTAGTAGTTGTTGGAAACTACGCTGCATTAGGCCTACAAATTGGGTATGGGGTGTAGAGAGATGGTGTGTTACACTCCAAGGTGTTCCCCAGGTTTCCTCTCCATTGCTTCGATCTTCCGGCTCTCGTTTAGTAGTTGTTGGGAACTACGCTGCATTAGGCCTACAAATTGGGTATGGGGTGTAGAGAGATGGTGTGTTACACTCCAAGGTGTTCCCCAGGTTTCCTCTCCATTGCTTCGATCTTCCGGCTCTCGTTTAGTAGTTGTTGGAAACTACGCTGCATTAGGCCTACAAATTGGGTATGGGGTGTAGAGAGATGGTGTGTTACACTCCAAGGTGTTCCCCAGGTTTCCTCTCCATTGCTTTGATCTTCCGGCTCTCGTTTAGTAGTTGTTGGAAACTACGCTGCATTAGGCCTACAAATTGGGTATGGGGTGTAGAGAGATGGTGTGTTCCACTGTAGAGAGATGGTGTGTTCCACTCCAAGGTGTTCCCCAGGTTTCCTCGCCAATGCTTCGATCATCATGCTCTCGTTTAGTAGTTGTTGGAAACTACGCTGCATTAGGCCAACAAATTGGGTATGGGGTGTAGAGAGATGGTGTGTTCCACTCCAAGGTGTTCCCCAGGTTTCCTCGCCAATGCTTCGATCATCATGCTCTCGTTTAGTAGTTGTTGGAAACTACGCTGCATTAGACCTACAAATTGGGTATGGGGTGTAGAGAGATGGTGTGTTCCACTCCAAGGTGTTCTCCAGGTTGCCTTTCCTGAACTTCTATCTTCAGGCTCTCATTAAATTGTGGTTAAACGGAACAACTGCATTTGGCGTACAAGTTGGTTTGGGGCCTACTATCGGTGTCTGCCGCTCCTTGCTGTTCTCCTGGTTTCCTGTCCTGAAATTCCATTTTCAGGCGCTCGTTAAGTAGTTGTTAATGTTAGACTGCATTTGGCCTACTAGTTGGGTTGGGGCCTACTATCGGTGTCTGCCACTCCTTGCTGTTCTCCTCCACTGAACAAAGCTGTGCCGCCTGTTTACTACTGTTGCCAATTTTGAACTGCATTTCGACTACTTACTGATTTGGGCCTACTCTCTGTGTCAGCCTCTCATTCCAGTTGTCCTCCACTGCAATGCCCCCTGATTAGTCCTGTGTTACCAATTTTGAACTGCATTTAGCCCACTTTATTCTTTGGGCCTATATCTGTGTTTCCTCCTCATCCTGCCCATTGCCCAGCCAGTGATAGATGAGTCTGCTGGTACATTGACCCATAACGCAACATTTCCCGTGCACGCTACACTGCAAGATTGTGACCCTGCTGAAAGTCAGGTCCCCCTTCCCGCATACCATACCACCTTACACGGGGACAAACAGGAAGGTGCAGATGAAAGTGCAGGTTCCTTCATCAGGTGGGGGGAGGAATACTAGTTGGCGACGTCACTGGCACAGGGCCTCTCATGGTACGCAAAAGTGTTGCTGCCGGTGGGAGGCGCCCCCGCCGTGCAAACACACCGCTGTACTTTGAGGGGCCCTGTGCCAGTGCCAATGCCAACGAGTGGGCCTCCCCTGCTTGCTCAGGTTCACAGCACTTGCAAAGTTGAAATACTTACCTCTCCCTGCTCCACTGCCGTGACGTGGTCCAGATTTCCTGGGCCCACTAATTACTTGAACCAGCCCTACCCACCACAACTTTAGCCAAATGACCCCCAATTTCAAATGCCTTCCAATTATTATAAGGTAAATTACGCTTGACAAGCTTCATTAAGAAGAATGGATGGTTTTGACATTAAAATGGGCACTCTAGGTGTTTTCCTGGCCCCCACTCACTGCCGACTATGCTGCCCCATTGACTTGCATTGGGTTTCGTGTTTCGGTCGATCCCGACTTTACGTCATAATCGGCCGATTTCACTCGACCCGACTTTTGAGATAGTCGGGTTTCGCGAAACCCGGCTCGACTCCAAAAAGGTCAAGGTCGCTCAACTCTAGTAACCACAAGTCTTTTCCGACTTCTCTCAACAGAATTTTCTTCTTTGGGTTTGCTCACACGAGCATTCACATGGGATGAGTGCTATCAGATTTTTTTTTACGGAGTCAGAATCTCACTTTGAAATCTGATGGCACGCACAAACACAAGTCTGGGAGCACGTGTGAAACATCAGGCTGTACTCGGATCACACACTACAGTAACTGATCAGAGTGCTATTTGCATAATCAGCGCGATTCTCTTGCATGAGAGAATTTACACCGCTCTGACCATAGCCTAAAGCCCCCGTCACACACAGCGAGATCGCTGCTGAGTCACAAGTTTTGTGACGCAACAGCGATCTCAGTAACGATCTCGCTATGTGTGACACGTAGCAGCGACCAGGCCCCTGCTGTGAGATCGCTGGTCGTGTCGGAATGGCCTGGGCCATTTTTTGATTGTTGAGGTCCCGCTGGGTAGCACACATCGCTGTGTTTGACACCTTACCAACGACCTCGCTGACAGGACGTCCCATTGAATCATCATGAAATAGCATCGTTGTACAGGTGCTACAGGTCGCCGCATCGCTGCTGCGTCGTTGGTGAGATCTCACTGTTTGACATCTCACCAGCGACCACATAGCGACGCTTGAGCGATCCCTGACAGGTCGTATCGTTGTCGGAATCGCTCAAGCGTCGCTATGTGTGACGGGGCCTTTAGACCGGAAAACCCCTTTGGTCTAATACTGATGTCAGTACAAATCTTCAATAGCTTTTATCTGCTGCCATCAATAGGACAGATGAGAAATTGCCATTTGAACGGTGTTCGGCTAAGGCTGCATTCATACATGAGTTTTTTGCTCTCAGTCACAATCCGGCAAATTCTGAAAAAAATGGATCCGGCAAAAGTTGCCGTCTGATCAGTTTTTTTCCTCAGACTTGTATTAGCAACGAATTGCGACGGATGGTCTCACGTTTCAACCGTTTTTTGTCGGATCAGTCGAAAATTGGTTTTCCGGCAGCCGGAAAAAAACGGACATAGTAACGTTTTTTGTGTCCGTCAAAAAAACAGACAGTGACCATCTGTCATTTGCTACAATGGAACCCTATGGCGCTGGATCAAATGTCAAATGACGGAATCCAGTGACGGATTCTGTTTTTTTTAAACTGAGCAGGCTCCAATTTTTTTAGGATCCAATTAGCAGGATCAGCTAGTTGGATCCATCGAATAAACAAATCCGTCGCATCAGTTTTTCACAATCTGCGATGGATCCGTTTTTTTCAACATGCGATGGATTGTGCCTGATGGCAAAAAACTGATGTGTGAAAGCAGCCTTACCATTTTCTTGGTAAATACGGCTGCTATATTTATAAAATGTATTATGTTCTTTTGCTGCGTCTCTGCTTTTGATTTTAGTGTGGAAACTTTTAATGAGGACATTTGACGTGGGTTGTGAGCTTAGACATTTTGTCCAAAATATCGACCAATTCCCCCTGCATATATTTTACTGGACATTATTAATTTTGATGTGAAATTCAGCCAAATCCATAAGTGTTGGCCTTGTAAACTAGGGTGTCTGTCCCGGTGGGGTGCACTTATATAGTGCTGGGCAGCCTGCCTAATCTAATAGTATGGCCGACTGTGATGGGGCGGAAACCAGATACCGTGCATCACACGTATCTGTGTGACCAGCGACCTATACAAGCTTTATTCATGTGCAATTCTAAAACTACGCTCCACCCCCTCCACGATTTCATAGGTTTGGGTGGTTGTTTCAGCAGTGTTGCACCTGTGTTTCCTCTGACTTTAACAAGGCGGGCTAGCTGCATCCTGTAAGTGCATTACGCTATATTTCCACGGTCAGGAAATGTAGCGCTTTGGACGCAGTGGATACCCCGCTCCGCCCAAATCACCGCACCCCTTTGTACGCGCGGTGATGCCGGATGTGTTCATTGAGCACATCCAGAATCACCGCATCCTATCCATAGAGTGGGTTATTTATCTTGCAGAGACGGAGGGTCTCCACAAGATAAATAGACATGCTGCGGTCTAGAAAGACGCACCGCATGTACGTAAATGCAGGGCCGCTAGATGCGGCCATGCGCACATAGTGGCGACTGGATTTCATAAAATCCCCCCCACTGTGCTGTAACATCTGTACGCAGCGTCCAATCCGCAGCAAATCCTGAAGCAATGCGCCTCATGGAAACAAACCCTAAGTCTTCTCTGATCTGTGATAGTAAATACAACTGAATTTTTTTGTATATATTTTTAGATCATTATATCCTTTTGCTGTGTTTTTGTGACAATCTGACCAGTGTCAGACTGTCTTTTTTTATGATATTATAATTTATGATAATGGTAAATTTAGGCCAATATGTTTAGTGTTTAGTTATACAAAATATAAAAAATTTGACAGATGGCTAAATATTTACAATTTTCAAACTTTGAATGATTATCTCGTTAATCCAGATTGTCATACCACACAAAAACATTAATAAATAACATTTCCCTCATGTCTGCTTTACATCAGCACCATTTGCAAAATGTTCTTTTGTTTTGTTAGCATTTCAGAAGGGTTAAAAATGTAACAATTTTTCATTTTTTTTATTTTTATTTTTTAATGTAAAAACTTTACTTTTTAAGGAACCTGTTCAGTTTTTAAGTGACTTTGGGGTCCTATATATTGGAAAACCTCAAAAATGATACCATTTGAAAAACCTCACCGTTCAATATGTTCAAAACTGTTGTCAGGTAGTTATTAAGAGGAATTATGCAAAGTGGTATGACAGGAATTAAAAAGATTATGTTTACCAGCTAAATATTGCTAACTTCTGAACAGCCCACTATATACAGACGCAAGAAAAAGTTTGGGTACCCCTGGTCAAAATTACTGCTATTGTGAACAGATCTTTACATGATCTGTAAAAAATGTATATTCATCTTTTACATTTTAAAAATTACAAAAACCCTTTGTGATGTGTTCTCAGACCTTAATTAGCCTGTTATGGTTATGGCTTGACTCTATAACTTTAGGAAAGGCTAGGTGATGTAATAAAAACCTTTATAAAAACCCAGCCTCTTCTAACCTTGTGCCAAAAAAACTGCAGCCAAGGATTATTCTAAGCAGCTGCCTAGCACTCTGAAAATGGTGGCATCCCACAAAGCAGGAGAAGGCTATAAAAAGATAGCAAAGTGTTTTCAAGTTGCCCTTTTCTCAGATTGAAATGTAATTAAGGCTACGTTCACATTAGCGTTCCGCTAATGTGCGTCGCTGTTGCGTCGGCGACGCAGCGGCGACGCGCCCCTATGTTTAACATAGGGGACGCGTGCGTTTTTTTGGTTGCGTTTTTCGACACGTGCGTCGTTTCCGACGCTAGCGTCGGACGCAAGAAAATGCAACAAGTTGCATTTTTCGTGCATCCGATTCTCGTCAAAAAACGACGCACGCGTCGCAAAACGCAGCGTTTTTGCGCGCGTTTTTTGTGCGTCGAGCGTTGCGTCGCCGTTGCGTCGCCGACGCACCGGCGCGCAACGCTAATGTGAACGTAGCCTAAGAAATGTCAATTAACAGGAGCAGTGGAGGTCAAGATAAGGTCTGGAACATCAAGCCAAATTTTAGTGATAACTGCTTGTGGGATTGCCAGAGAGGCAAATCAAAACCCCTGCTTGACTACAAAATACTTTCTGGAGTTGTGGTACATTGTCCTACTGGTCAGAGACACCTGCACAAATATAGCCTTCATGGAAGAGTCATCAAAATAAAACCTCTCCTGCGTCCTCACCATAAAATTCATCATCAGAAATATGAAAAAACAGAGGTTAAAATAGAAGACTTTGGCCACAATGATCAAAAAATGTGTGTGGAAAAAAAAAGGGCACAGAATTTCAGGAAAAGAACATCTCGCCAACCATTAAGCAACCACTAATTACCTTATGTATATTAAGAGAATGAAAGAACAATTTATGTGATGAACTTTATTGGTAAGAAGAATCAGTAACAACTTTCGCTTTTATCAATTAGGTTGGTCTAAAATTCATTACATTCTTTAAAAAAAAAAAATCTAGATAACGAATAGTGATGAGCGAATACATTCGGCACTATTTGTTAGTCACACGAATCGTGAGCTATTCGGGCTATGCGTTACTCTATGAGTAATTAGGTATTCACCTCGGTATATTCAAGTGACCCGCCCGGCATGCTTGGCGCTTTATTTGCAGCCAATGAACATGCTGGGCTAGCTTGCCAATAACAGTAATGCCAGCGCCATCTTTAGTGTGGCATTACTGTGACTGGTGTGAAGTGTCATAGGGGATATGTAATGGCTGTCAGTGATAACTTGCACACATTACAGCTGGAAACAGCGTAGGAAGAACATAGTGTGAGTATAGGGAGAGTGATAGGTGCGTATAGGGAGAGTTATTCATTCCAAAAAGCTCTTTTTAGAGCTGAAGATTGTGAATATTAGTTGTTAGGTGAAGATAGCGTAGGGAGAGTTTTAATAGGAGGGAGAGTAAAAGGCAGGCATCTGCGTGTTATCATCATTGCAAGTACATGCTGAAGATCTCTGCTATTTTCCATCTGTTGTATAGCTTAGCATTAGGAACAGACTGTGGGATTAGGGGGAAATAGGGAGGGTTTCATCCACTACCATAATCAACAAATGAGCTTTTTTTGGGGGGGACAAATAATATTAGGTAGTACCAGCATATACAAAAACATTTTTTTTTTGGAGCTACATAATATTCCTGTGTAGCAGCCTATAAAAAAATATATATTTTTTTACAGCCAAATAATATTCCTCAGTGCCAGCATATAATAACATCCATTTTAAAAGCCAATTGCTAAATAATGTTGCTCGTCTATTGCTTAACGACAAGAGGTATTTTTGGTTTTGCATTTTCATTTTTTGCTTCCCTTCTTCCCAGAGCCATAACTTTTTTCTATTTTTTGGTCAAAATGGCCATGTGAAGGCTTGTTTATTGCGGGCCGAGTTATACTTTTCAA
The DNA here is from genome assembly GCF_032444005.1 of Ranitomeya imitator. Lineage (NCBI taxonomy): Eukaryota > Metazoa > Chordata > Amphibia > Anura > Dendrobatidae > Ranitomeya > Ranitomeya imitator. The sequence continues at coordinate 483,624,769 of NC_091285.1, read as the reverse complement.
TAACACCATTGGTTTTACCATGTCATGTACTTGAAAAATTCCAAGTGCGGTGAAATTGCAAAAAAAGTACAATCCCACAGTTGCTTTTTTTTTTTTTTTTTTCATTATGTTCACTAAATGCTAAAACTAACCGGACATTAATATTGTCCAGGTCATTACAAGTTCATAGACACCTATCATGTCTAGGTTCTTTTTTTTATTTAAGTGTTGAAAAAAAATTTCAAAGATTGGTAAAAGAAATTGCACCATTTCCGATACCTGTAGCATCTCCATTTTTCGTGATCTCGGGTTGGGTGAAGGCTTATTTTTTTTGCATACCGAGCTGACGTTTTTTATGATATCATTTTGGTGCAGATGCGATCTTTTGATCGCCTGTTTTTGTATTTTAATGCAATGTTATGGCAACCAAAAAACGTAATTCTGACATTATGAATTTTTTCTCGTTACGCCATTTAGCGATTGGATTATTTCTTTTATTATATTGATAGATCAGGCGATACCAAATATGTGTTTGTTTTTTATGGTTTTATTTTGAATGGGTTGAAAAGGGGGGTGATTTGAACTTTTAGATTTTTTAACTTTTTTTTTACTTTCTGCATGCTTCAATAGTCTCCATGGGAAACTACAAGCTGCACATTTCTGATCGTCTCTGCTACATACAGGCGATGATTTGATCACCTGTACAGGTCCTTCTCAAAAAATTAGCATATAGTGTTAAATTTCATTATTTACCATAATGTAATGATTACAATTAAACTTTCATATATTATAGATTCATTATCCACCAACTGAAATTTGTCAGGTCTTTTATTGTTTTAATACTGATGATTTTGGCATACAACTCCTGATAACCCAAAAAACCTGTCTCAATAAATTAGCATATCAAGAAAAGGTTCTCTAAACGACCTATTACCCTAATCTTCTGAATCAACTAATTAACTCTAAACACATGCAAAAGATACCTGAGGCTTTTATAAACTCCCTGCCTGGTTCATTACTCAAAACCCCCATCATGGGTAAGACTAGCGACCTGACAGATATCAAGAAGGCCATCATTGACACCCTCAAGCAAGAGGGTAAGACCCAGAAAGAAATTTCTCAACAAATAGGCTGTTCCCAGAGTGCTGTATCAAGGCACCTCAATGGTAAGTCTGTTGGAAGGAAACAATGTGGCAGAAAACGCTGTACAACGAGAAGAGGAGACCGGACCCTGAGGAAGATTGTGGAGAAGGACCGATTCCAGACCTTGGGGAACCTGAGGAAGCAGTGGACTGAGTCTGGTGTGGAAACATCCAGAGCCACCGTGCACAGGCGTGTGCAGGAAATGGGCTACAGGTGCCGCATTCCCCAGGTAAAGCCACTTTTGAGCTACAGAGAAGCAGCACTGGACTGTTGCTAAGTGGTCCCAAGTACTTTTTTCTGATGAAAGCAAATTTTGCATGTCATTCGGAAATCAAGGTGCCAGAGTCTGGAGGAAGACTGGGGAGAAGGAAATGCCAAAATGCCTGAAGTCCAGTGTCAAGTACCCACAGTCAGTGATGGTGTGGGGTGCCATGTCAGCTGCTGGTGTTGGTCCACTGTGTTTCATCAAGGGCAGGGTCAATGCAGCTAGCTATCAGGAGATTTTGGAGCACTTCATGCTTCCATCGGCTGAAATGCTTTATGGAGATGAAGATTTCATTTTTCAGCACGACCTGGCACCTGCTCACAGTGCCAAAACCACTGGTAAATGGTTTACTGACCATGGTATTACTGTGCTCAATTGGCCTGCCAACTCTCCTGACCTGAACCCCATAGAGAATCTGTGGGATATTGTGAAGAGAAAGTTGAGAGACGCAAGACCCAACACTCTGGATGAGCTTAAGGCCGCTATTGAAGCATCCTGGGCCTCCATAACATCTCAGCAGTGTCACAGGCTGATTGCCTCCATGCCACGCCGCATTGAAGCAGTCATTTCTGCCAAAGGATTCCCGACCAAGTATTGAGTGCATAACTGAACATTATTATTTGTTGGTTTTTTTGTTTGTTATTAAAAAACACTTTTATTTGATTGGATGGGTGAAATATGCTAATTTATTGAGACAGGTTTTTTGGGTTATCAGGAGTTGTATGCCAAAATCATCAGTATTAAAACAATAAAAGACCTGACAAATTTCAGTTGGTGGATAATGAATCTATAATATATGAAAGTTTAATTGTAATCATTACATTATGGTAAATAATGAAATTTAACACTATATGCTAATTTTTTGAGAAGGACCTGTATGTAGCAGAATTGCTGACTTGCTGTGAGCACCAACCACCAAACAATTTGGCAGTGACAACTATAGAGGTCTGCAGGAGACCTCTGGTTGTCATGCCAACCCATTGGTGACCCGCGATCACGTGATGGGGTCACCGATGGGCGGATTTCCTGTGCGATTGCTGGAAGGCATGTTAAATGCTGCTGCCAGAGTTTGACAGAGGCATTTAACAGGTTAGTAGCCATGGGTGGATCACGATTCCACTCGAGGCTGTTCCAGGCACATGGTAGCTGTTCAAAACAGCTGACATGTACCGAGAAAGATGTGAGCTCACTGCCAGAGCCCACATCAAAGGGAGTGAGTCCAACATTAGCGTACATTTATGCACAATTTCAGAAAGGGGTTAAATACCTAATATTTATCTAGCAGTTGTGCGACTGGCGCAAATCTTGCTGAGCTATGGAAACGTCATAATTTACCAGTAATTTCCCTGAGTCTCTAATTGACATTTCTCATAAAGGCAATCTAAAAAATCCCAGGAAAAATTCTATTGGTTAAGTAAATAGCATATTTTTTATCTAGAAGTTGTGCGACTGGTGCAGCCTGAGCAGAGATAAACAAACGCCACAATTTAGCAGTGGCAATCATTATTTTCATTACTCCATTGTTGCAGTGTGTCAGCAAGGTGATCTAAAAATAAAAATAATTTTCTATTGGTTTAATAACTAGCGTATCTTTATCTAGCAGTTGTTCGACTGGTGCAATCTGGGCTGTGATAAACAAACATCACAGTTTAGCAGTGGCAATAATTTTCATTTGTCCACTGTTGCAGTGTGTCAGCAAGGTGATCCAAAAATAATTTTTTTTTCTATTGGTTTAATAAATAGCGTATCTTTAGCGATCAGTTGTGCGATTTCCGCAAAGCCTGCTGAGATACGCAAACGTGACTATTTACCACTAATTTTCGTGAGTCTGCTGTTGCTGTGTATAATAAAGCTGATATCTTAAAAAAAATTGCCACACATTGCTAGATACAGTGAATTTTTACATAATGCCTCTTGTGAAAACTAAAGCCAGGAAATAATTTTTTCATAAGCATAATGCATTCAATATGAGAAAGGGTAACATTATGGGAAGTGGATGTGGTGGTGACCGCCAAGGCCTTGTTACAGATCAGAAGGTGACTGGGTCTCATTCGGAGTTCCTGTCAAAATTTGGTTTCCGCGCTACACCACTGATGAACCCAGACAAGTGTGATGATGTTGTGGGTTGGATGGCAGAGAAAAGGCTCCGGTGTGTTGACAAGCAGCACCACAAAGTCGGTCCAGTCTCAGTAGCCAAGAGGCTGTGCCTCTGAATCCTCAACCTGCTAGTCCTTCCTCCCACCATCAAGAATCCCAGGAAACATATGACCCCAACTCTGGTCACTCTGAGGATCTGTTTACGTTCCCTTGTAATTTGTCAGGCCTCTCAACGTGCACCAATAAAGAGGGTCATGAGGAGGTGGAGTGCAGTGATGCCAAAACATTTGAGCACCCATGGCCAGAAGAAAGCCACGTTTGGGAAGGTCAATTCATGACTGAAGAGGTGGAGAATAATCATGATGCACAGTTGCCATCAGGTCAGCCTAAAATCGCAACTCAGAAGGAGGATCAGATTGATGAATTGGAAAATGAAGTGGTCGATGATGAGGCCACAGATCTAACCTGGCACAGTGGCATGCCTAGCAAGCATAGTTGTGCGGAGAGGGATGGATCTGTAGCCCGAAAACAGGCAAGAAGAGGTAGTGGTTTGACCAGAGGGAGAACTCTGTCAACTGTTGCACTGACCCCCCTCCACTCGGCTAGATAACAGGCCAAGGGTGCGTTGCTTCTCTGCACAGCAGTTTTTTTCTGAAATTCCTTCAGATAAAACAACTGTAATTTGCAGCATGTCAAACCAAGCTAAGAAGAGGCAAGAACACTGCCAACCTGAGCACCACGAACATGCAAAAGCACATGGCACCCAAGTATGTGGGCGGAACGCCTTGGTAAAAAATCTGTGTCTGATGGTGAAACCACTGCCCCTTCCACTGTGTTACGGCCTTCCCAATCTGCTGTCCAGGAAGCAGGTGCTGATGCCTCCAGCCCATAACCTGCAGTTGCACAGACAAAACAGTCAGCCACCGTGTCCAGTTCATTGTCCCAGAGCAGTGTTCAGTTGTCCCTGCCCCAGATGTTTAACAGAAAGCAGAAAAATGGGTGTAAATTGGTGGCGGCTTTAAAGCTCAGCAAGCTGGTACACGTTCCATGCAAGGACCATGTGCTGAACTTTGTTGTACAGTGGTTTAAAAAAAACAAAAAAAAACAAACATACCCTGACTTTCCGAGGTATGCCGTGTCAGCGCCCATTTCCGTAAGTCATTTCAGGCTTTCGCCGGTCTAGCTTTCATATGTTGGCAAGGCTTAGAGAGCAGCAGAGAGCAGTGTCTGAATTCCAGCTTCTCAATGCCCATCAGAGTATCACTCAGCCCCAACACATAACAACTGGCAAGTGGGTGTGGGTCACTAACATATGTGAGGTTCTTCAAAACTTTGAGTACTGCACCAAGATGGTGAGCGCTGATGATGCCATCAGTGTAACCATCCCGCTGATCTGTATTTAAATGTTCGCTGCAGAATCTCAAAGAAGCAGCTTTGAATGCCAAGCAGGTGGCTATGGAGCAAGATTTTACAGTGGCTGATACCACACAGCCCAGCTTTACAAAATATTCTCAGGCTACATTGGGTGATGACAAGGAACAGGAGTTTTTGGTCTGCGCTACAGAGGGGACTCCCAATGTCCCGCATGGATGGACTGAAGAGGAGCAGGAGCTAATACATCATGAGGAGGAGAGGATGGTTAGTGTTCTTCCTGGTGATGACACTGAATATTTGACTCCTTGTGGTCTGGCACACATGGCAGAGTTCATGTCCAGATGCCTTTCCCAAGACCCTCGTGTAAAACACATTTTGTCTAACATGAGATACTGGCTGTGCATCTTGACCTACCGTACAAGGAGAAATTTGCTTCTTTCATATCGGAGGCAGACGTACCAGGCTGACTCTAGTGACGTAATGTAAATGCAGCACAAATTTTTGGGGTAAGTTGTCTTAACGTCCATCCCTTACCATCAAAACCAATTTTGCTCAGGAAATCACCTCCTCCTCCTGCAACGAGTACTTAGTGGTCATCTATGTATACCCCATGTGGGTAATGTGTCTGCTCACAAATTGTTAGTTAGATAGGGCATACATATTCGTTAGCACATTACATTGTCTGGTGCTGGACAAAGACCATTACTGACTTGTCCAGTCTCTTAAATGAGACTTGTGTATCTTTATTAAACTGTCGCTTAACTTACATTTTCCAAATTTGGGTCCTTTAAAAAAAAAAAAAAAAAAAAAAAAAAACGGTGGTGGGATATTAGCCAGTTTCTGCATATTTTAGGCACGTCTGGGTTAATACGCTCCACAGACCTATTCAGGCCGCAGCCTGACACATATTGGAACGTGGTCATTGCCTCACTAAGGCCTCTACCTGAGCTCTGTAGCATTGCCTGTCTCCTGAGTAATACACTCCACAGACTGCAACACTCTGTGGGACATAGTCTGTAATTACACCATTGTTGATCAAAACCATGCAAAAGATACATTCTGCCTGGTTGTGTAGTTTGGAGAAGTGCGTAGGCTTGCGCAGATTGATCAATGGCACTCCTGTCTCTTTCCCTTGAGGAGGCTGATTCCAAGTAAAACGAGGCTTGTATATGTACCTGACATGAGTTTCAGGCCTGACCGGCTGAGCACAATATAGGCCCTCGCTTGCATACACTTTATTCAAAATTTAATTCTAATGCTTTTAGTGTCTGGTAGAATCCAATTTACTGATATTGAAAATACAGCTCCCCCAACTCCTGTATTATATTCACCTTAGGCCAGGTTCACACATCAGTGTCTCTGGTACGTGTGGTGACAGTTTTCTCACGTACCGGAGACACTGTCACACGAAGACCCATTCAAATGAATGGGTCTATGCACATGTCAGTGTGTTTTCACGGACCGTGTGTACGTGTGCAAAGCACGCAGACATGTCCGTTCTCACCCGGACAAACGGGACACAAAACATGCCACACGTGCACAGGGAGAACAGTGCACACTGTCCTCCATGTGCACGGACGGCCACCGGGGAAGTAGCGCTGTAAGCACTGTTCCCCTGTGTGTGGTGCTGAACACGGCTTTCATCCACTCTCCCCTTCTGTGCCGGCAAGCAGCGTAAGCAGGGGAGAATGAATGAATGAATGAATAAATAAATGAAAAACCAGACTTGGGGTCCCACTATGGTTTTAAACCAACCCGGCAATACTCACAGGTGCAGGCTGCTATTCTCAGGCTGGTAAGGGGCCATGGATATGCGCCCCCTGCCTAAAAACAGCAGCCCGCAGCTGCCCAGAAAAGGCGTATCTATTAGATGCACCAATTCTGGAACTTTTCTGGGTTCTTCTCACTTGCCCTGTAGCTGTGGCAAGTGGGTTAATGTCACCTTCCTATTGTATGTACTCCGGGTATATTCTGGCCTAGGCTAAACTATACCCTAGGGTATAAATTGGCCTAGGCCAATTTATACTCCTCTGGGCCAGAATATACCCAGGGTATATTATGGCCTAGGCCAAACTATACCCCAGGGTATAGTCTGGCTTCGGTCAGATTATACTCTAGCTGCTGTAGATCAAATTTTTCAAGTTTTTGGGAACTATGATAAATATATACAGTGGGGCAAAAAAGTATTTAGTCAGTCAGCAATAGTGCAAGTTCCACCACTTAAAAAGATGAGAGGCGTCTGTAATTTACATCATAGGTAGACCTCAACTATGGGAGACAAACTGAGAAAAAAAAATCCAGAAAATCACATTGTCTGTTTTTTTAACATTTTATTTGCATATTATGGTGGAAAATAAGTATTTGGTCAGAAACAAAATTTCATCTCAATACTTTGTAATATATCCTTTGTTGGCAATGACAGAGGTCAAACGTTTTCTGTAAAGTAAACAATGAAGGACAGCATCCAATCCAGGTGAAAGTGTTCAAAAATGGATTCCTTTATTTGCCAAAGTGCACTTTGGCAAATAAAGGAATCCATTTTTGAACACTTTCACCTGGATTGGATGCTGTCCTTCATTGTTTACTTGGTATGTACACTCTCCATGGGGGTCCAGTGGAACTAGGACGTGCATCCACTTATCCCATGTGCTGTCGGCCATTTTGCTATTCTGTTAAACGTTTTCTGTAAGTCTTCACAAGGTTGCCACACACTGTTGTTGGTATGTTGGCCCATTCCTCCATGCAGATCTCCTCTAGAGCAGTGATGTTTTTGGCTTTTCGCTTGGCAACACGGACTTTCAACTCCCTCCAAAGGTTTTCTATAGGGTTGAGATCTGGAGACTGGCTAGGCCACTCCAGGACCTTGAAATGCTTCTTACGAAGCCACTCCTTCGTTGCCCTGGCGGTGTGCTTTGGGTCATTGTCATGTTGAAAGACCCAGCCACGTTTCATTTTCAATGCCCTTGCTGATGGAAGGAGGTTTGCACTCAAAATTTCACGATACATGGCCCCATTCATTCTTTCATGTACCCGGATCAGTCATCCTGGCCCCTTTGCAGAGAAACAGCCCCAAAGCATGATGTTTCCACCACCATGCTTTACAGTAGGTATGGTGGTTGATGGATGCAACTCAGTATTCTTTTTCCTCCAAACACGACAAGTTGTGTTTCTACCAAACAGTTCCAGTTTGGTTTCATCAGACCATGGGACATTCTCCCAAAACTCCTCTGGATCATCCAAATGCTCTCTAGCAAACTTCAGACGGGCCCGGACATGTTCTGGCTTAAGCAGTGGGACACGTCTGGCACTGCAGGATCTGAGTCCATGGTGGCGTAGTGTGTTACTTATGGTAGGCCTTGTTACATTGGTCCCAGCTCTCCGCAGTTCATTCACTAGGTCCCCCCGCGTGGTTCTGGGATTTTTGCTCACTGTTCTTGTGATCATTCTGACCCCACGGTGTGGGATTTTGCGTGGAGCCCCAGATCGAGGGAGATTATCAGTGGTCTTGTATGTCTTCCATTTTCTAATTATTGCTCCCACTGTTGATTTCTTCACTCCAAGCTGGTTGGCTATTGCAGATTCAGTCTTCCCAGCCTGGTACAGGGCTACAATTTTGTTTCTGGTGTCCTTTGACAGCTCTTTGGTCTTCACCATAGTGGAGTTTGGAGTCAGACTGTTTGAGGGTGTGCACAGGTGTCTTTTTATACTGATAACAAGTTTAAACAGGTGCCATTACTACAGGTAATGAGTGGAGGAAAGAGGAGACTCTTAAAGAAGAAGTTACAGGTCTGTGAGAGCCAGAAATCTTGATTGTTTGTTTCTGAGCAAATACTTATTTTCCACCATAATATGCAAAAAAAATGATAAAAAACCAGACAATGTGATTTTCTGGATTTTTTTTTTCTCAGTTTGTCTCCCATAGTTGAGGTCTACCTATGATGGAAATTACAGACGCCTCTCATCTTTTTAAGTGGTGGAACTTGCACTATTGCTGACTGACTAAATACTTTTTTGCCCCATTGTATAATATAATATAATTTTTTATTTATATAGCACCAACATATTCCACAGCACTTTACAATTAAGCGGCGACATGTAGAGACAATAAAGTCAGTACAAGTTAAGACAATTTAAATAGTGACATTAGGGGTGAGGTCCCTGCTCGCAAGCTTACAATCTACAAGGAACCATTGAGTGATATACTTAATAACGGGGTCCCAGTCAGTGCACTGGAGCCCCAGGCAGCGCACAGGGGGACAGAAACAGCACATGGGGCCCCAGACATCACACAGGAAACCCAGACATCGCACACGATTATTATTATTTATTGTTATAGCGCCATTTATTCCATGGCGCTTTACATGTAAGGAGGGGTATACATAATAAAAACAAGTACAGTAATCTTAAACAATACAAGTCATAACTGGTACAGGAGGAGAGAGGACCCTGCCCGCGAAGGCTCACAATCTACAAGGGATGGGTGAGAATACAGTAGGTGAGGGTAGAGCTGGTCATGCAGCGGTTTGGTCGATTGGTGGTTACTGCAGCTTATAGGCTGCTGTAGATCAGATTTTTCAGGCTTTTGATTACCATTGAGTGATATACTCAAGAATGGGGCCCCAGACAGCACACAAGGGGTCCCAGACAGCACACAGGGGCTCTGCATGCTGTCTCTGTCCCCCCGTGCACTGCCTGGGCCCCCGTGCGCTGCCTGGGGCCCACATGCGCTGCCTGGGACCCCGTTCACTGTCTCTGCCCCCCCCCCCCGTGTGCTGCCTGGGGCCCCGTTATTGATTATATCACTCAACGGTTCTCAAAAGCCTGAAAAATCTCATCTACAGCAGCTGGGGTATATTCTGACCTGGAGGTGTATAATCTGGCCTAGGATAATTTATACCCCGGGGTATAGTTTGGCCTAGGCCAGAATATACCCGGGGTATAATCTGGCTTAGGCCACTTTAACCCCGGGTATATTCTGGGTGGAGGGTTAATCTGGCTTGTTACATCGGCTTAGTAATAGTAACATAGTTAGTGAGGCCGAAAAAAGACATTTGTCCATCCAGTTCAGCCTATATTCCATCAGAATAAATCCCCAGATCTACGTCCTTCTAAAGAACCTAATAACTGTAAGATACAATATTGTTACACTCCAGGAAGACATCCAGGCCTCTCTTGAACCCCTCGACTGAGTTCACCATCACCACCTCCTCAGGCAAGCAATTCCAGATTCTCACTGCCCTAACAGTAAAGAATCCTCTTCTATGTTGGTGGAAAAACCTTCTCTCCTCCAGACGCAAAGAATGCCCCCTTGTGCCCGTCACCTTCCTTGGTATAAACAGATCCTCAGCGAGATATTTGTATTGTCCCCTTATATACTTATACATGGTTATTAGATCGCCCCTCAGTCGTCTTTTTTCTAGACTAAATAATCCTAATTTCGCTAATCTATCTGGGTATTGTAGTGTCAATAAGACTCCTCTCCATTACTAATCCTATAGTTGTTAAAGGGTTAAATTAACACCACACAGTAAGAATAAAGTCTGTTAATGAAAACATACACCACACAGTTTTGCCATCTTTATTGTACTGGTAATCCAAGCGACGCCCTCGATCTCCTGTAAAAAAAAATTAAAATAATAAATCAATAATATACCCATACCTGTCCGGGGTTAAGTCAGTCCCACGCTGTAATCCATATCTGGGTTATATAAAGTTTACAACCGGGAGAGGTGCTAATTAGTGATGAGCGAATATGCTCGTTACTCGAGATTTCTCGAGCACGCTCGGGGGCCCTCTGAGTATTTTTTTAGTACTCGGAGATTTCGTTTTTCTTGCCGCAGCTGAATGATTTACATCTGTTAGCCAGCATAAGTATATGTGGGGGTTGCCTTGTTGCTAGGGAATCTAATGTAGGGGTTGCTAATGTGACGCTCCGGCTGTAAACTACTGGGCATGAATGATACGCAGCAGGCTCAGTAACTAGCGGTGACGTAACTGAGTCTGTGCTCGCTGCCGGCAGGAAACTCCTGTGACCTCATGCAAGTGATGAGGTCAATGTGACAGAGCTTGAACTGCCGTGACCTCATCACTTGCATTCTCTCATGGTCCTGAGGTCACAGAAGTTCATGCTGGCAGCGAGCACAGACTCCGTGACGTCACCGCTAGTTACTGAGCCTGCTGCATATCATTCATCCCCAGTAGTTTACAGTCGGAGCGGTCGCATTAGCAATAGTTACAGAGCTTGTGCCTGCTGCTTCTCATTCATTCTCCCCTGCTCATGCGTAGAGCAGGGGAGAACGGATGACAGCCGTGTTCAGCACCAGCCACCGGGGAACAGAACTTACAGTAGCGCTACTTCCCTGTCGGCCATCCATGTGGTAGTGATGCGGCACATGGTTGCCACATGTGTGCTGCACGTAGTACACACATGGACACTGATATCTCCGGTACCGTTTTTTCCGGTACCGGAAATATCAGGACGTGTGAAACCGGCCTTACAGCGGCTTCACCCGCTATGACAGTGGCTCCATTGGGATCCAGTGGTAAAAATGAATTGTGGAGCTCACAAAACTCAGGTTTCACGGCAACTGCTGGTCCTCTAAAAATTTGAAGAGAGGGCAGCATAATGACATGGTGAAGGACATGGTGCTGGTGGCGGGTAGGGTTGAGCGACTTTTAGTCGAGTCGAGTGAAATCGGCTGATTATCGCGAAAAGTCGGGGATCGACCGAAACACGAAACCCAATGCAAGTCAATGGGGGAGCATAGTCGGCAGTGAGTGGAGGCCAGGAAAACACCGACAGTGCCCATTTTAATGGCAAAAACATCCATTCTTGTTACTGAAGCTTGTCAATCTCAATTTACCTTATAATAATAGTAAGGCATTGGAAATTGGGGGTCATTTGGCTAAAGTTGTGGGGGGTAGGGCTGGTTCAAGTATTTAGTGGGCCCAGGAAATGTGGACCACGTCACGGCAGTGGAGCAGGGAGAAGTAAGTATTTAAACTTTGCAAGTGCTGTGATCCTGAGCAAGCAGGGGGGGGGGGGGCACTCGTTGGCATTGGCACTGGCACAGGGCCCCTCAAAGTACGGCGGTGTGTTTGCACGGCGGGGGCGCCTCCCACCAGCAGCGACTCTTTTGCGTACTATGAGGGGCCCTGTGCCAGTGACGTCGCCAACGAGTATTCCCCCCCTCCTGATGAAGGAACCTGCACTTTCATCTGCACCTTCATCTTTGTCCCCGTGTAAGGTGGTATGGTATGCGGGAAGGGGAACCTGACTTTCAGCAGAGTCATATTCTGGCTGTGTAGCGTGCACGGGGAATGTAGCGTTCTGGGTCAATGTACCAGCAGACTCATCTATCACTGGCAGGGCAATGGGCAGGATGAGGAGGAAACACAGATATAGGCCCAAATAATAAAGTGGGCTAAATGCAGTTCAAAATTGGTAACAGGACTAACCAGGGGGCATTGCTTTGTTCAGTGGAGTTCAACTGTAATGAGACACAGTGAGTAGGCCCAAATCAGTAAGTAGGCTAAATGCAGTTCCAAATTGGTAACAGAAGTAAACAGGCGGCACTGGTTTGTTCAGTGTAGGAGAACATCAAGGAGCGGCAGACACCGTTAGTAGGGCCAACAAAACAAGTAGGCCAAATGCAGTGTTATATTAAAAACAATTTAACAAGAGCCTGAAGATAGAAGCTAGGGAAAGGCAACCTGGAGAACACCTTTGGAGTGGCAGACACCGTCTCTACAACCAAGACCCAACTTGTAGGCCTAATGCAGTGTTGTTTCAACAACTACTTAACGAGAGTTTCAAGATAGAAGCTAGGGAGAGGCAACCTGGAGAACACCTTGGAGCGGAAGACACAGTTTGTAGAACCCAGACCCAACTTGTAGGCCTAATGCAGTATTGTTTCAACAACTACTTAACGAGAGCTTCAAGATAGAAGCTAGGGAGAGGCAACCTGGAGAACACCTTGGAGCGGCAGACACCGTCTCTACATCCCAGACCCAACTTGTAGGCCTAATGCAGTGTTGTTTCAACAACTACTTAACGAGAGCTTCAAGATAGAAGCTAGGGAGAGGCAACCTGGAGAACACCTTGGAGCGGAAGACACCGTTTGTAGAACCCAGACCCAACTTGTAGGCCTAATGCAGTGTTGTTTCAACAACTACTTAATGAGAGCTTCAAGATAGAAGCTAGGGAGAGGCAACCTGGAGAACACCTTGGAGCGGCAGACACTGTCTCTACAACCAAGACCCAACTTGTAGGCCTAATGCAGTGTTGTTTCAACAACTACTTAACGAGAGCCTGAAAATGGAATTTCAGGACAGGAAACCAGGAGAACAGCACGGAGCGGCATACACCGTTAGTAGGCCCCAACCAAACTAGTAGCCCCACTGCAGTTGTTTGATTAAAAAACTATTTAACAAGAGCCTGAAGATTGAAGCTCAGGAAAGGCAACCAGGAGAACACCTTGGAGCGGAAGACTCAGTTTGTAGACCACAACGAAACTTGTGGCCCCAATGCAGTTTTATAATTCTGACAAGCTGAAAATCAGCCTTTTTTTTTTTTGTTTAAGAGGAGGACAGCTGTATTAAGTGGCGCAGACAGACACTGCTAGTAGGCCTTACACCACAAAGTAGGCTCACTGCAGGTTGAAAAAAAGTTACATGGGTACACGGTTGGCATTGTTGTGTTCAGCGGAGGACAAATGGAAGGAGGGACCGCAGACAGACTTAGTAGTCACAACGTTATTAAGGTTGAAGGAAGACTATAAGTCCATCTAGTTCAACCCATAGCCTAACCTAACATGCCCTAACATGTTGATCCAGAGGAAGGCAAAAAAAAACCCATGTGGCAAAGAGTAAGCTCCACATTGGGGAAAAAAATTCCTTCCCGACTCCACATACGGCAATCAGACTAGTTCCCTGGATCAACGCCCTATCAAGGAATCTAGTGTATATACCCTGTAACATTATACTTTTCCAGAAAGGTATCCAGTCCCCTCTTAAATTTAAGTAATGAGTCACTCATTACATCATACGGCAGAGAGTTCCATAGTCTCACTGCTCTTACAGTAAAGAATCCGCGTCTGTTATTATGCTTAAACCTTTTTTTTTAGTAGGCCTAAAATTTAAAAAAATAGGCTCAAAGCAGTTTGAATTATCTTGCAGGGGTACACAGGCAGCATTGGTGTGGTCAGCGGACGACGATTGGAAGGAGTGTCTGACACAGTTAGTACTCCCAAAAAATAAATAGATGTTAATGTCTCGTAAAACAACAAAACCAAAAAACAAAAAGGGTGGCATACTTAGGTACAGGGGTGGGCTCCTCTGCTGAGTTTCAGACATAGTAATTTGGTGCTAAGTATTTACTGGTGTCAATATAGGACACTGACCCTATTTTAACTAGCATCATACATGTCAACAAATTGGTATTGTCAGTGCCAGGCATTGAAGGATGTCAGCGCATAGACTAAACATTGGTGGAGCTGTGAGAGATAGTTTTGCAAGTGGTAGAGCACTGTTTGAGCTGGGGGGGGGGAAACTCTCTTGTGGCCGGCGGTACAGGCCCAGGGCCCCTCATGTTACAACGGTGTGTCTGACGTTGGTTGCGCGCCAGCACCGCCAGAGACACTTTATTATACTATGAGGGACCCAGTGGCAGTGCCGTCGACCAGAAGCGGGCACACCCACCTCTTCAGACAAACGGCACTCTCACGGGTGCTTGCGTGAGACTACGGCCCCGTGGGGGGAGTTAGCCCATTTAGGGAGGTGTAAATATGTCATATGCTGGACAAACAGCTGCTGCAAATTAAGAGATTGGAACAGTCAGTAAGACCAGTCCACAAGCAAGACCTTTTTATAGGAAAGCTAGGTGTCAGCCGGGAAAGGTGGGGCAAAATAATTCGAAATCCATGAGTGGTTCATTTTAATGAAGGTTAGATCATCAACATTTTGGGTAGCCAGACGAGTCCTTTTTTTCAGTCAATATTGAACCAGCAGCACTGAATACTCTTTCTGATAGCACACTAGCTGCTGGGCAAGCAAGCTCCTGCAATGCATATTCTGCCAATTCAGGCCAGGTGTCTATTTTGGATGCCCAGTAATCAAATGGGAATGATGGTTGATGGAGAACATCGATAAGGGATGAAAAATAGTTAGTAACCATACTGGACAAATGTTGTCTCCTGTCACTTTGAATTGATGCTGCAGTACCTGTCCTGTCTGCGGTCATTGCGAAATCACTCCACAACCTGGTCAGAAAACCCCTCTGTCCAACGCCACTTCTGATTTGTGCACCTCTAACACCTCTGCCCTGTTGCCCCCTGCAGCTCGTGTGAGAACCATCACCGGCGCTGTGTGCTGGGAATGCGTGAAACAAACGGTCTACCAGAGTTGCTTGTTTGGTCGCTAATATTTGTTCGAGGTTCTCATGTGGCATGATATTTTGCAATTTGCCTTTATAGCGAGGATCAAGGAGGCAGGCCAACCAGTAATCATCATCGGTCATCATTTTAATAATGCGTGGGTCTCTTGAGGATAAGTAAGGCATAATCCGCCATGTGGGCCAAAGTTCCAGTTGTCAAATCTGCGGTTGTGCTGGGTTGAGGGGCAGTTTCAGGCAAATCTATGTCACTTGTCTCCCTCAAAAAACCTGAACCCGGCCTTGCAACGCCACCAGTTTCTATTGGCCCCGAAGAAGCTTCCTCATTCAAAAAATACTCATCCCCATCATCCTCCTTGTCCTCCTCCTCTTCGCCCGCTACCTCATCCTGTAGATTGCACTGATCAGACAATGGCTGACTGTCATCAAGGCTATCCTCTTCCTCGGCTGCAGACGCCTGCTCCTTTATGTGCGTCAAATTTTGCATCAGCAGACGCATTAGGGGGATGCTCATGCATATTATGGCGTTGTCTGCACTAACCAGCCGTGTGCATTCCTCAAAACACTGAAGGACTTGACAGGTCTTGTACCTTCGACCACTGCACACCTGACAACTCCATGTCTGCCATCCAACTACCTGCCCGTGTATGTGTATCCTCCCACAAATACATAACAGCCCGCCTCTGTTCGCACAGACTCTGAAGCATGTGCAGTGTGGAGTTCCACCTTGTTGCAACGTCGATGATTAGGCGATGCTGGGGAAGGTTCAAAGACCGCTGATGGTTCTGCATACGGCTGGAGTGTACGGGCGA
Source organism: Ranitomeya imitator (assembly GCF_032444005.1). Classification (NCBI taxonomy): domain Eukaryota; kingdom Metazoa; phylum Chordata; class Amphibia; order Anura; family Dendrobatidae; genus Ranitomeya; species Ranitomeya imitator. Next base: position 483,608,709 of record NC_091285.1, on the reverse strand, counting down.
ACGGCGGATATGCGTGCAAAGTCTGCGCACTTTGAGGAGCAGGTTGGGTAACCCCGGATAACTTTTCAGAAAGCACTGCACCACCAGGTTTAAGGTGTGAGCCAGGCAAGGTATGTGTTTCAGTTGGGAAAGGTGTTGTGAATTCTGTGGCAGAGCTCCCTCCTGTGGTCACAAGTGGTACTTCGGCTGATTCTCTGTGAGCTTCTGTTGGTGGAGGGAAGTGGTACTGCGGCTTCTGAGTTTCCTCCCTCAGGTGATCTGGGGAGGTAGTTAGGTGTTTCTCTACTTAACTCCACCTAATGCTTTGATCCTGGCTTCCTGTCAATGTTCCAGTGTTGGACTTGCTTTTCCCTGGATCATTCCTGTGGCCTGCTGCTCTGCATAGCTAAGTTCTTCTTTGCTATTTGTTTGCTATTTTTTTCTGTCCAGCTTGTCTTATTTTTTGCTGGAAGCTCTGGGACGCAAAGGGTGTACCTCCGTGCCGTTAGTTCGGTACGGAGGGTCTTTTTGCCCCCTTTGCGTGGTTTTCTTTAGGGTTTTGTGTAGACCGCAAAGTTACCTTTTCTGTCCTCGCTCTGTTAAGAAAGTCGGGCCTCACTTTGCTGAATCTATTTCATCTCTACGTTTGTCTTTCCATCTTAACTCACAGTCATTATATGTGGGGGGCTGCCTTTTCCTTTGGGGTATTTCTCTGAGGCAAGGTAGGCTTATTTTCTATCTTCAGGCTAGTTAGTTTCTCTGGCTGTGCCGAGTTGCATAGGCAGAGTTAGGCGCAATCCTCGGCTGCCTCTAGTGTTTGGAGAGGATTAGGGATTGCGGTCTGCAGAGTTCCCACGTCTCAGAGCTCGTTCTATGATTTTGGGTTATTGTCAGATCACTGTATGTGCTCTGACCGCTATGTCCATTGTGGTACTGAATTGCCTTTCATAACAGTACAGGAAGCCCAAGTACTAATGATTCTCAATAGAGGGAAAAAAGTTCTGAGACCATTTTTTTTTCTTTGCACTGTGTTTGGCCTTTTTTTCCCCCTAGACATTTGGGTGGTTTAGTACACAGGTGTAGCGATGGACATTAGAAGTCTGTCTTCATCTGTGGATCAGCTCTCGGCAAGAGTACAAAAGATTCAAGACACTATTGATCAGAAATCTATGTTAGAACCAAGAATTCCTATTCCCGATTTGTTTTTTGGAGATAGAAACTTAGTCCTGAGTTTCAAAAATAATTGTAAATTATTTCTGGCCTTGAAACCTCACTCCTCTGGTGATCCAGTTCAACAGGTTTTGATTGTTATTTCTTTTTTGCGCGGCGACCCTCAGGACTGGGCATTTTCTCTTGCGCCAGGAGATCCTGCATTGAGTAATATCGATGCGTTTTTCCTGGCGTTTTTCCTATGTTCAGAAAGGGTCTCTCTGAAGCCCTTAAGGATGTCATGGTGGGATTTCCTATGCCTGCTGGTTTGAATGAGTCTATGTCTTTGGCCATTCAGATCGGTCGACGCTTGCGTGAGCGTAAATCTGTGCACCATTTGGCGGTATTACCTGAGCTTAAACCTGAGCCTATGCAGTGCGATAGGACTTTGACCAGAGTTGAACGGCAAGAACACAGACGTCTGAATGGGCTGTGTTTCTACTGTGGTGATTCCACTCATGCTATCTCTGATTGTCCTAAGCGCACTAAGCGGTTCGCTAGGTCTGCCACCATTGGTACGGTACAGTCAAAATTTCTTCTGTCCGTTACCTTGATCTGCTCTTTGTCATCGTATTCTGTCATGGCATTTGTGGATTCAGGCGCTGCCCTGAATTTGATGGACTTGGAGTATGCTAAGCGTTGTGGGTTTCTCTTAGAGCCCTTGCAGTGTCCTATTCCATTGAGAGGAATTGATGCCACGCCTTTGGCCAAGAATAAGCCTCAATACTGGACCCAGCTGACCATGTGCATGGCTCCTGCACATCAGGAGGTTATTCGCTTTCTGGTGTTGCATAATCTGCATGATGTGGTCGTGTTGGGGTTGCCATGGCTACAAGCCCATTATCCAGTATAAGATTGGAAATTCATGTCGGTGTCCAGCAGGGGTTGTCAGGGGGTACATGGTGATGTTCCATTTCTGTCAATTTCGTCATCCACCCCTTCTGAGGTTCCAGAGTTCTTGTCTGATTACCGGGATGTATTTGATGAGCCCAAGTCCGATGCCCTACCTCCGCATAGGGATTGTGATTGTGCTATCAATTTGATTCCTGGTAGTAAATTCCCAAAAGGTCGACTGTTTAATTTATCCGTGCCTGAGCACGCCGCTATGCGCAGTTATGTGAAGGAATCCCTGGAGAAGGGGCATATTCGCCCGTCATCTTCACCATTAGGAGCAGGGTTCTTTTTTGTAGCCAAGAAGGATGGTTCGCTGAGACCTTGTATAGATTACCGCCTTCTAAATAAGATCACGGTTAAATTTCAGTACCCCTTGCCATTGTTATCTGATTTGTTTGCTCGGATTAAGGGGGCTAGTTGGTTCACCAAGATAGATCTTCGTGGTGCGTATAATCTAGTGCGAATCAGGCGAGGAGATGAATGGAAAACTGCATTTAATACGCCCAAGGGTCATTTTGAGTATCTAGTGATGCCATTCGGACTTGCCAATGCTCCATCAGTGTTTCAGTCCTTTATGCATGACATCTTCCGAGAGTACCTGGATAAATTCCTGATTGTGTACTTGGATGACATTTTGATCTTCTCGGATGATTGGGAGTCTCATGTGAAGCAGGTCAGAACAGTTTTTCAGGTCCTGCGTGCTAATTCTTTGTTTGTGAAGGGATCAAAGTGTCTCTTTGGTGTGCTGAAGGTTTCATTTTTGGGGTTCATCTTTTCCCCTTCTACTATCGAGATGGATCCTGTTAAGGTCCAAGCCATCCATGATTGGACTCAGCCGACATCTCTGAAAAGTCTGCAAAAGTTCCTGGGCTTTGCTAATTTTTATCGTCGCTTCATCTGCAATTTTTCTAGTATTGCCAAACCATTGACCGATTTGACCAAGAAGGGTGCTGATTTGGTCAATTGGTCTTCTGCTGCTGTGGAAGCTTTTCAAGAGTTGAAGCGTCGTTTTTCTTCTGCCCCTGTGTTGTGTCAACCAGATGTTTCTCTTCCATTCCAGGTCGAGGTTGATGCTTCTGAGATTGGAGCAGGGGCTGTGTTGTCGCAGAGAGGTTCTGATTGCTCAGTGATGAAACCATGCGCTTTTTTTTCCAGGAAGTTTTCGCCTGCTGAGCGAAATTATGATGTGGGCAACCGAGAGTTGCTGGCCATGAAGTGGGCATTCGAGGAGTGGCGTCATTGGCTTGAACATAAGAACTTGACTTATCTTGAGTCTGCTAAGCGGTTGAATCCTAGACAGGCTCGTTGGTCGCTGTTTTTTGCCCGTTTTGACTTTGTGATTTTGTACCTTCCAGGCTCTAAAAATGTGAAGGCGGATGCTCTGTCTAGGAGTTTTGTACCCGACTCTCCGGGTTTGTCTGAGCCGGCGGGTATCCTCAAGGAAGGAGTAATTGTGTCTGCCATCTCCCCTGATTTGCAGCGGGTGCTGCAAAAATTTCAGGCTAATAAACCTGATCGTTGTCCAGCGGAGAGACTGTTTGTCCCTGATAAGTGGACCAATAAAGTTATCTCTGAGGTTCATTGTTCGGTGTTGGCTGGTCATCCTGGAATCTTTGGTACCAGAGAGTTAGTGGCTAGATCCTTTTGGTGGCCGTTTGTCGCGGGATGTGCGTACTTTTGTGCAGTCCTGTGGAATTTGTGCTCGGGCTAAGCCCTGCTGTTCTCGTGCCAGTGGGTTGCTTTTGCCCTTGCCGGTCCCGAAGAGGCCTTGGACACATATCTCTATGGATTTTATTTCTGATCTTCCCGTTTCTCAAAAGATGTCAGTCATTTGGGTGGTCTGTGATCGCTTTTCTAAGATGGTCCATTTGGTACCCTTGTCTAAATTGCCTTCCTCCTCTGATTTGGTGCTATTGTTCTTCCAGCATGTGGTTCGTTTACATGGCATTCCAGAGAATATCGTTTCTGACAGAGGTTCCCAGTTTGTTTCAAGGTTTTGGCGAGCCTTTTGTGGTAGGATGGGCATTGACTTGTCTTTTTCCTCGGCTTTCCATCCTCAGACTAATGGCCAGACCGAACGAACCAATCAGACCTTGGAAACATATCTGAGATGCTTTGTTTCTGCCGATCAGGATGACTGGGTGTCCTTTTTGCCTTTGGCTGAGTTCGCCCTTAATAATCGGGCCAGCTCGGCTACCTTGGTTTCGCCATTTTTCTGCAATTCTGGGTTCCATCCTCGTTTCTCTTCAGGACAGGTTGAGTCTTCAGACTGTCCTGGTGTGGATACTGTGGTGGACAGGTTGCAGCAGATTTGGACTCATGTAGTGGACAATTTGACCTTGTCCCAGGAGAAGGCTCAACGTTTCGCTAATCGCAGACGCCGTGTGGGTCCCCGGCTTCGTGTTGGGGATCTGGTTTGGTTATCTTCTCGTCATATTCCTATGAAGGTTTCCTCTCCCAAGTTTAAACCTAGTTTCATAGGTCCGTATAGGATTTCTGAGGTTCTTAATCTTGTGTCTTTTCGTCTGACCCTTCCAGATTCTTTTTCCATACATAACGTATTCCATAGGTCATTGTTGCGGAGATACGTGGCACCTATGGTTCCATCTGTTGATCCTCCTGCCCCGGTTTTGGTGGAGGGGGAATTGGAGTATATTGTGGAGAAGATTTTGGATTCTCGTGTTTCTAGACGGAAACTCCAGTATCTGGTTAAATGGAAGGGTTATGCTCAGGAAGATAATTCCTGGGTTTTTGCCTCTGATGTCCATGCTCCCGATCTTGTTCGTGCCTTTCATGTGGCTCATCCTGGTCGGCCTGGGGGCTCTGGTGAGGGTTCGGTGACCCCTCCTCAAGGGGGGGGTACTGTTGTGAATTCTGTGGCAGAGCTCCCTCCTGTGGTCACAAGTGGTACTTCGGCTGATTCTCTCTGTGAGCTTCTGTTGGTGGAGGGAAGTGGTACTGCGGCTTCTGAGTTTCCTCCCTCAGGTGATCTGGGGAGGTAGTTAGGTGCTTCTCTACTTAACTCCACCTAATGCTTTGATCCTGGCTTCCTGTCAATGTTCCAGTGTTGGACTTGCTTTTCCCTGGATCATTCCTGTGGCCTGCTGCTCTGCATAGCCAAGTTCTTCTTTGCTATTTGTTTGCTATTTTTTTCTGTCCAGCTTGTCTTATTTTTTGCTGGAAGCTCTGGGACGCAAAGGGTGTACCTCCGTGCCGTTAGTTCGGTACGGAGGGTCTTTTTGCCCCCTTTGCGTGGTTTTCTTTAGGGTTTTGTGTAGACCGCAAAGTTACCTTTTCTGTCCTCGCTCTGTTAAGAAAGTCGGGCCTCACTTTGCTGAATCTATTTCATCTCTACGTTTGTCTTTTCATCTTAACTCACAGTCATTATATGTGGGGGGCTGCCTTTTCCTTTGGGGTATTTCTCTGAGGCAAGGTAGGCTTATTTTCTATCTTCAGGCTAGTTAGTTTCTCTGGCTGTGCCGAGTTGCATAGGCAGAGTTAGGCGCAATCCACGGCTGCCTCTAGTGTTTGGAGAGGATTAGGGATTGCGGTCTGCAGAGTTCCCACGTCTCAGAGCTCGTTCTATGATTTTGGGTTATTGTCAGATCACTGTATGTGCTCTGACCGCTATGTCCATTGTGGTACTGAATTGCCTTTCATAACAGAAAGGGCTATGGCAGCCATAAAATTCCTTCCGTTATCACTCACTACCTTGCCTGCCTCAAGATGTACAGTGCCCAGCCATGACAGTTTCTTTCTGCAAGAACTCGAACAGAACTTCCGCGGTGTATCTGTTGTCGCCCAAACACTTCATTGCCAATACAGCCTGCTGACGCTTGCCACTAGCTGTCCCATAATGGGACACCTCATGTGTAACAGTGGCAGCTGCGGATGGAGTGGTTGTGCGACTGCGGTCTGTGGATGAGCTCTCGCTTCTGCAGGAGGACGAGGAGGAGGGGGGGCGAACGCCTACAGCCAACTGTTCCCTAGACCGTGGGCTAGGCAGAACTGTCCCAATATTGCTGTCCCCTGTGGACCCTGCATCCACCACATTAACCCAGTGTACCGTGATGGACACGTAACGTCCCTGGCCATGCTTACTGGTCCATGCATCTGTTGTCAGGTGCACCTTTGTACTCACAGATTGCCTGAGTGCATGGATGATGCGGTCTTTTACATGCTGGTGGAGGGCTGGGATGGCTTTTCTCGAAAAGAAGTGTCGACTGGGTAGCTCGTAGCGTGGTACAGCATAGTCCATCAGGGCTTTGAAAGCTTCGCTTTCAACTAACCGGTAGGGCATCATCTCTAATGAGATTAGTCTAGCAATGTGGGCGTTCAAACCTTGTGTACACGGATGCGAGGATAAGTACTTCCTTTTCCTAATGAGAGTCTCATGTAGGGTGAGCTGGACTGGAGAGCTGCAGATGGTGGAACTAGCGGGGGTGCCGGGGGACATGGCAGACAGAGAGGGTTGGAGATGGTATTCTTGCTGGTGCCCTACATGCAGTGTTTCCTACCACGAACCTGGTGATTCCCTGACTGCTTTGGCCTGGCGACGAAACCTGCACATTTACTGCAGGTGGTGTGGGAAATGGTGGGCTTACAGTGAGGGAAGGGATGTAGCGTTGCTGACTAGCTTCATTGGCCGAGGGTGCTACAACCTTAAGGGACATTTGGTAGTTAGTCCAGGCTTGCAAATGCATGGTGGTTAAATGTCTACGCATGCAACTTGTATTTAGACTTTTAAGATTCTGACCTCTGCTTAAGGTAGTTGAACATTTTTGACAGATGACTTTGCGCTGATCATTTGGATGTTGCTTAAAAAAATGCCAGACTGCACTCTTTCTACTATCGGATACCTTTTCAGGCATTGCAGACTGAGCTTCTTTAACCGGATGGCCACGCTGTCCTACAACTTGTTTTGCCACACGTTTTTGGCCAGATACGGGCCCGGCTGATGGAACCTGTTGCGATGTTGATGCCTGCTGCGGCTCCTCCTCCTCCACTTCAGAGCTACTGCCGCCTGCACCCTGTTCCCCCAATGGCTGCCAATCGGGGTCAACAACTGGGTCATCTATGACCTCCTCTTCTATCTCGTATGCAACTTCGTCTGTCACCGTGTAAGCCGGTGGTATAGCGTTCGTGACGGGGCACCATAGTCTCATCAGGGTCTGATTCTGGATCAGTACACTGCAAGGGCAATGTTCTGGTCTGAGTCAGAGGAACAGCATAGTAATCTGGCTGTGGCTGTGCATCTGTGCACTCCATGTCCAATTCAACTTGTAATGGGCATGGCCTGTTAACTGTTTCACTTCCTAACCCAGGAACGGTATGTGTAAAGAGCTCCATGGAGTAACCCGTTGTGTCGCCTGACGCATCCTTCTCTGTTGTTCTTGGTGAAGAAGACAAGGAAGCGACTTGTCCCTGACCGTGAACATCCACTAATGACGCGCTGCTTTTACATTTAGCAGTTTCAGAAGAGGAGGCGAAAGAGCTAGAGGCTGAGTCAGCAAGGAAAGCCAAAACTTGCTCTTGCTGCTCCGGCTTTAAAAGCAGTTTTCCTACTCCCAGAAAAGGGAGCGTTTGAGGCCTTGTGCAGCCAGACGACGAACCTGGCTCAACAACTCGAGACTTAGGTGCTATATTGCTTTTCCCACGACCACCTGATGCTCCACCACCACTACCATCATTACCAGCTGGCAATGACCGCCCATGGCCACGACCTCTTCCACCAGACGTCCTCATTGTTTGAAAAACGTAACCAAACTAACGGTATTTGTTATTGTAAAACCAGTTACAAGGTGAACTCAAACTTCTGTTGGATTTATATATCTCTTTATAGGTGGGTGAGACTGCAGGGAAAATCAGGCCCAATGTATAACAGTACACAGCTTCAGTGGCAGACAGATATGCCACTAACAGGACTGACGCTGATGCAGACACTACCAATAAAAATCTCCCCCTTTTTGTTTTTTTCTGGGAGAATATTGAAGAAATGTGGCCCACTCTTATACAGTATATGTTCTGTGGCACAAAATTAGAGACAGATGCCACACACAGTACTGGCAATGAGGCAGAATTGCCAATCTTATCTCCCACTGTTTTTTATTTTCAGGGAGAATTTAAAAGAAATCTGGCCCAGTATTACACACTAGGTTTAATGTGGCACAAAATTTGAGAAAGATGCCACACACAGCACTGGCACTGAGGCAAAATTGCCAATCTTAATCTCCCACTATTTTTTTTTAATTTATGGGATATGGGAGAATTGGCAAGAAATCAGGCCCACTGTTAGACTGTATGTTTTCTGTGCCAGAAAATGAGACACAGATGCCACACACAGGACTGCCACTGATGCAGATTTGCCAGTTTTAATCTGCACCTTTTTTTTTTTTTTCTTCTTCAGGGAGACTAGTGAATAAATCTGGGCCACTGTATTAGAGTATATTTTCTGTGGCAGAAAGTGGCTTGAAGAGATATAACGAAGAAAAAAAAAAAAGGAACTGTCCTACAATTACTAGCTCCCTGCAGTAATCTCAGCAAAGTATGGCAGGCAGCAATAACAAGGAGTAGACTGCTGCACAAAAGTCAAAAGTGTGGACAAACAAACAAGGAAGCTGTGCAGAAAGGAAGGAGCAACAGGATTTGTGCTTTGAAAAAAGCAGTTGGTTTGCACAGCGGCGTACTAACAGCAATGCAGCTATCAGGGAGCCTTCTAGGGCAGCCCAATGAGCTACAGCGCTGAGGGAAAAAAAATGTAGCCTCCACTGTCACTGCAAACAAAAGGTGGTGTTGGACAGTGAAAATCGCTACAGCACAAGCGGTTTAGGGGTTAATGTACCCTGCCTAACGCTATCCCTGCTTCTGACGAAGCGGCAGCAGATCAGCAGCAGTAAGATGGCGGGAACGCCCCTTTATAGCCCCTGTGATGCCGCAGAAAGCAAGCCAATCACTGTAATGCCCTTCTCTAAGATGGTGGGGACTGAGACCTATGTCATCACGCTGCCCACACTCTGCGTCCACCTTCATTGGCTGAGAAATGGTGCTTTTCGCGTCACTGAAACGTGACTTTGGCGCAAAAGTCGCGTACCGCATGGCCGACCCCACACGGGGATCGGGTCGGGTTTCATGAAACCCGACTTATGAAAATGACCGAAAAATTACTGAAAATGACCGTTTCGCTCAACCCTAGTGGCGGGCAAAGGCCAAAATTCAAATGGTCATGTTTGAAAGGAAATTGTAAAGTGATGGGGAATATGTGTTCCACTATCTTGCTAACAATTTGGCACGAGAGAGGGAACTCCCAAATGTAGGAGTGAGAGCCCTCACAAATGTAAAAGGAAAACTAAAGCCAAAACGCTCAGTGTGAACATATGCTAAAGGGGAGGTATAATTTTTTTTTTAAATTTTATTTTGTTATATTCATGTAATTATGAAGGAAAAAAGTGTTTCTTAGTTTTGGGGGTTTGATAGTTTTTTTTTTTTTTTATAAATCTGTAAAACCAGCGCAATATTCTGACGACATTCCTAGATACCATATATGAGCCAGAAAGGCACACAGGCATCTTCTCCATGCTGTTCCCATTTAGTTTTCGCTCTTTCACATCAATTCCAGCTTTTTTCTCATGCCCCCAGACCGGTTTGTTGGGTCCAGCAGAAAAATATTCATTTTTCCCATTGACTTGCATTGGATTCATTATTCGGTACGAATACACGGCTATTAAAAATTCGTGCTGATTTTTACCAAATATGAATATTTCACTATTCACTCATCACTAATAACAATTTTATCATTTTAGAAATCCAAAACAAAAAAAAATACACATACCAAAAATCCAACATAAGGGACCTGCTAGAAATGCTATTACCGTGCCTGCTGTGCTTAACAGTTATGAACATACGTTACCTTAATACACTATTACATAAATACAATAGATCTCTGAGCGTGCTAAGGAACATGTATGAGAACATTGTGCCAATTACCTCATTCATAGGCAAGTCTATAGAACAGTCATGCAGTGCAGAACCCATGTTTTCACTGTTTGCACGTACCTTATTTCATTTTACTAGGTGCTTGTCAATTATTATCTACTGTATATTATGGTATAATGGTGTACTATTTAACATGCTTGTTGATCAATTAGGTAACAATAAAATATATCAGAATATTACAAACTGATTTTATTACACTTCCATTATTACGCTAAGAAATTCTACAATTGTAAGAATAGTGTAAAGCTACCTAATGGCCTAATACTGCAACCTGGTGGCCACATGCGTAGTAGCATTCAGCAACAGCGAGAATGCCCATGTTTCTAAATTTGTTTTGATCACCGACACTTAAAAAGCGTTTTCATCTTTCTTATCAAGCTATACAAATTTAACATATGCACTGTGTGAACTATTAGGTCATTTGTATTTTTCATTAATAACTATTTTTGAACAGCTGCAGTGCTCTTGATCAATCCTAAAGGTTAATAAATCTGAAAATGTAAGAAAATAAAAATGAGGTTTTGGCTTTCTTTAGAAGAATGTCTATGCATGTATAATTATTGAACAACTATTTGTGTACAGATATATTATGCAAATAAATGAAAAATGTAACATTTTGTAATCTCATTTGTTTATTGTCATCTGTTAAAGGGAACCTATCACCAGAAAAAAACACTATTAAAAGGGAACCTGTCAGCAGGATTGTGCTCAGTAACCTAGTGTTAGGTCGGTGCTGTTAGGCTGGTTTCACACTTGCGTTGGGCAGAGCTGCGGAGGGCTGCATAGTTCTACTGTTAAGCCCCACCCACTGCCGCACCTCTTCCATTCAGCTCCGTTTACGTCAGCATGCATCCAGCGTACCTATCTTTAACATTGGGTATGCAGGCCATGCGGTTGTATGTGGATGCCTCCGCATGCATCGTTTTAACGCTGCACTGAACACAACATGTTGCATTTTGTTGCGGTCGGTGCAGCATCACAACGACGCATGCGGAGGCATCTGCATACCTGCGTACCTAATGTTAAAGATAGGGTGCGCAGGACGCATGCTTGATGTAGGCGGAGCTGAATGGAAGAGGTGCGGCAGTGGGCGGGGCTTCACGGAGGAACTATGCAGCCCTCCGCAGCTCTGCCAAATGCAAGTGTGAAACCAGCCTTATACTGATTACAGTGATACCTTGGTCTGCCAGTTTCCGAATCTATCGATGAACAACGTTTTGGGCAGCACTAATCACAGCCTCCCTTACACTCTTCAAGAAAGGTGTACCGTTTTCCTTCACAGTAAATCTCTCGATTAAAAGGGACTGTCCGCACAGAATGAAAGTTCAAACTAAGCCCGCCTCTTAGTGTTCGTTGTGGGGCCAATTATTTAACCCCTTAGTGACAGAGCCAATTTGGTACTTAATGACCTAGCCAATTTTTACAATTCTGACCACTGTATGAGGTTATAACTCTGGAACGCTTTAACAGATCCCGCTGATTCAGAGATTTTTTTTTCGTAACATATTGTACTTCATGTTAGTGGTAACATTTCTTCGATATTACTTGCAATTATCTATGAAAAAAACGGTAACTTTGTATGCCCTTAAATCAGAGATATGTAACAAAAAAGTTAATAAATAACATTTCCCACATGTCTATTTTACATCAGCACAATTTTGGAAACAACATTTTTTTTGTTAGGGAGTTATAAGGGTTAAAAGTTGACCAGCAATTTCTCATTTTTACACCATTTTTTTTTTTTTAGGGACCACATCACATTTGAAGTCATTTTGAGGGGTCTATATGATAGAAAATAACCAAGTGTGACACCATTCTAAAAACTGCACCCCTCAAGGTGCTGAAAACCACATTCAAAAAGTTTATTAACCCTTTAAGTGCTTCACAGGAACTGAAACAATGTGGAAGGAAAAATATGAACATTTAACTTTTTTTTTTTTTTTTTAATACATTTTACTTCAGAACCATTTTTATTTTATTTTCACCAGTGTAAAAACAGAAATTTAACCATTAATTTTGTTGTGAAATTTCTCCTGAATACGCCGATACCCCATATGTGGGGGTAAACCACTGTTTGGGTGCACCACAGAGCTTGGAAGAGAAGGAGCGCCGTTTGACTTTTTCAATGCAGAATTGGCTGGAATTGAGATCGGATGCCATGTCACGTTTAGAGAGCCCCTGATGTGCCTAAACAGTGGAAACGCTCCACAAGTGACACCATTTTGGAAACTAGACCCATTAAGGAACTTATCTAGATGTGTGGTGAGCACTTTGAACCCCCAAGTGCTTCACAGAAATTTATAAAGTAGAGCCGTGAAAATAAAAAATCCTTTTTTTTTTTCCTCAAAAATGATTTTTTTTTAGCCTGCAATTGTTTATTTTCTCAAGGGTAACGAGAAATTGGACCCCAAAAGTTGTTGTCCAATTTGTCCTGAGTACACGGATACCCCACGTGTGGGAGGGACCACTGTTTGGGCGCATGGCAGAGCTCGAACGTGAAGGAGTGCCGTTTTGGAATGCAGAGCTTGATAGAATGGTCTGCGGGTGTTGCGTTTGCAGAGCCCCTGATGTACCTAAACAGTAGAAACCCCCCAAAAGTGACCCCATTTTGAAAACTAGACCCACCAAGGAACTTATCTAGATGTGTGGTGAGAACTTTAAATGCCCAAGTGCTGAACAGAAGTTTATAATATAGAGTCGTGAAAATAAAAAATATTTTTTTTCCACAAAAAAGATATTTTAGCCCCCAAGTTTTTATTTTCACAAGGGTAACAGGAGAAATGGGACCCCAAAAGTTGTTGTCCAATTTATCCCGAGTACGCTGATGCCCCATATGTGGGGGTAAGCCACTGTTTGGGCGCACGGCAGAGCTCAGAAGGGAGGGAGCACCATTTGACTTTTTTTGCGCAAAATTGGCTGTCGCGTTTTGCGACCCCCTGATGTACCTAAACAGTGGAAACCCCCCAATTCTAACTCCAACCCTAACACATCCCTAACCCTAATCCCAACCCGATCCATAATCCCAACCCTAACGATAATCACAAGCCTAACCCCAAAACAACACTAATCCCAACCCTAATCATAACTCTAATCAAAACCCTAAAACAAACACATTCCTAATCTCAACCCTAACCTCAAACCTAACCCTAATCCCAATACACCCCTAAACGTAACCCTAATGCCAACCCTAACCCAAACCCTAATCCAAACCCTAACTTTAGCCGCAACCCTAGCCCTAACTTTAGCCCGAACCCTAACTCTAGCCCTAACTTTAGCCCCAACCCTAACCCTAGCCCCAACCCTAACTTTAACCCTAACCCTAGCTTTAGCTCAACTCCTCTAGCTGCTGCCCGGCAGATCATGGCGGGCGCACTACGCCCGCCATTTTCTTGCTGGATGAAGAAGCCGGCGGCCAGGAGGGGATGCAGGAGGACACAGGGACACCGGTAAGTATAACAGGGTCCCCGAATCCCCCTATTTCTCTGTCCTCTGATGTGCGATCACATCAGAGGACAGAGAATGACACATCGCTTTTTTTTGTGGCCGCCGGTAAACAGTTAATTACCGGCGATCACACAACAGGGGTTGGTAAAAACTAACCCCTAATCATGTTCTTTGGGGTCTCAGCTACCCCTGGCAGCCGAGACCCCAAAGATCTTCCGGGTGCCGTCAGCGGGCGGACTGCGCCCGCCATTTTTTGGCCGGAACATGATGGCGGTGCCTATCGGGAGCCACGAGGAGCACCGGGGGAGACAGGTTAGTATCGGGGGGGCAATCGGGGACCCCATTTCTCTGTCCTCTGATGTGCGATCACATCGGAGGACAGAGAAATTAAATGGGAAATCGCTTTATTTTGCGACCGTCAGTAAGCGGTTAATTAGCGGCGATCGCAACCCGGGGGTCAGTAAAAAACCCCCAAATCATGTCCTCTACCCCCAGCAACCAAGACCCCAGAGAAAATCTGACTATGGGGGGCGCTATTCACTTTTTCCACAGCGCCGTTAATTAATGGTGCTGTGGTTTAAGTACCCTTAACTGCCGCCGTTAAAAGGCGTATCGGCGGTCGTTAAGGGGTCAAATACACGTTCACACATGATTGTTTTCCCTCAATCTCAAAGCCCCTCTTTGATTGACAGCTCTCGTAGAGCCAGAGAATGGTGGAGATTGATGGAAAACAAGCAAGTGGGAAGTTGTACTTAACCCCTTAACGTCCAACGACTGACAGTCAGTCATGGTCGGGTATTCGTTCCTGCACCAGGACAGACTGTGTCCGTCATGCCTTTAAACTATCACTGCACACACAGTGATACTTCAGTGCCGACATCTGTCTGTGACAGCTCAGAAGCACGGGAAGAGGTGCAGGGACCCATGCTGTTGGTCCTTGCACCCAGATCGCTGTGATCGGTCAGTCAAGTCAGCATGATCGCACAGGAGATGCTGAAATATCAGCACTTCCTGCCCAATCAGTGCAGCAGCTCAGCTTTACCAGTGTCTGAGCGTCTGCACTAGCAGCCAGTACCGGTGTCAGCGCCGCCCTTGGCTGTTAACTCCCTAAATGATTCGATCAAGCGCATATTCAGGGGGGAGGCAAAGGGACGGGAGTTCCCTCTGCCTTCAGATCAGCATCCCCGTGAAGTCATCACAAGGCCTGATCGGTGCCATGATGACCCCCGGGTCATCAAGCTACAGAAGGCTTCTGAGACCATGCTCAGTGAAAAAAGTGAAAGTTCCATAAAGGGACTAGGTAAAAAAGGAAAAAAAATATTTAAACAAATATATAAAAAAATAAAGAGGAGAAAACTTACAGAAAATCATCTAACTGGTAGTTGCTTCTGCTCCCTGAGGGTAGGAAGAATGTAGATTGGATCACACCAGCTTCTCAGGCTGCCCCCCATCATGTGAACACAATTCTCTGTCTGCAGCCTAAATTTATGACTTTGGCTTGAGGTCAGGTTTCTAGACCGGCCCCTCAGGTTAATATCATAATTGCTGGCTTGTTGATTGGCCACGGCCGCTCTACTAATGAATATATTATTTTCCTCTTGAGACACTTGTGACCAGGTTCCCAGGAATACATCACCTCAGGCCGCAATTTAGCATCTCCCCTCCAAGAAAAAAAACAAACGCAAAAACAACAATTCCTGAATTGCTGGTTTTTGTTCATTCTGACTTCACAAAAATCAGAATAGAAAGCGATCAAAAAATGTCATGTGCCCAAAAATGGTACCAATAAAAAAAAGTCAGCTTGTCCTGCAAAAAACAAGCCCTCACATGACTCTGTGGGTCGAAATATAAATTATAGCTCTCAAAATATAGCAATGCAAAAACTTCTACTTCCAAAAAAAAAAAAGAAGCGTCTTTTAGTGTGTGTGAGAAGCCAAACAAAAAAACCCCCCACGGATATAAATCTGGTATACCCGGATTTCCACCGACCCGAAGAATAAAGACGCCTACTCACTTATACCACACTAGGAACGGTATGAAAAATAAAACCAATTCTTTACCTGCTGTGGATTTGTTCATTCTGCCTCCCAAAGATGGCAGTAAGGCTCAGCGCACATTTATCCTGCACTCTACACTGAGCGCTTATACCGGGGTTTCCATGTTAATATCTGAAATACATGATTCAGACAGAACCGTCGGCGGAAGATCCCCTATAATGAGGGAGATGGAGGCACTGTGAATGCCATAGGACCTGTGATCCAGCGGTGTCAGTCTTTTTAGGTGTGCATAAAAATGCAGTTCATAGTTTTGTGCACCTCTGAAAGGAAGGACCATGCTGAACAGAGGCCAGAGTAACGCTGCTGCCTCATTATAGTGAATGTATCCATCGAGGGTTTCATCTGTCATGTAGCTGAGAAAAAAAAAGTCCCCACTCAGGTCCGTCATCTGTTAACAGAAATGTAGGAGGCTTACATGTTAATGGTAGCACAAAATCTCTGGAAAAGCAAAATGGCTCATTGCCCCCCCAAAAGAAATTCAGTGAATTCTGCGCTCCCAAATCCAAATGCACCCCTCCTTTCTGAGTCCCAGTGTGCATAAACAACCTTTGATAAATCCGCAGGGCATAAACACTGTGTTTTTCCTGCGGATTTATCGCGGATTTGCCACGGTTTTTGTGCGGATTCCACTGCGGTTTTACACCTGCGGTTTTCTATTATGGAGCAGGTGTAAAACCGCTGCAGATTCCGCAGAATTGACATGCTGCGGAATGTAAACTGCTGCGTTTCCGCGCGTTTTTTTCCAAAGCATGGGCACAGCGTTTTCGATTTCCTATAGGTTTACATTGTACTGTAAACTCATGGGAAACTGCTGCGGATGCGCAGCAAAATCCGCATGGTGTGCACATAGGCTCAGTGTTCAGATTTGGCAGGGGTGGAATTTCCAAAATGGGGTCACTTGGGTGGGCTTTGAGGGATTCTGAGCACCAGGAGGCAAATAGCGCTCCGTCCCTTCCGAGGCTCTCTGTATGGCTAAGCAGCACTGTACAGTCACAAATGATGTATTTCTATATTCAGCAGAAAATCTGGGACAAATTCTGGTGCCAATTTTACCCACTGCTTGTGTGAAAACATTAAATCTGGGGCTAAAACTAAATTTTTGTGGTAAAATGCAATTATTTTTTTCTTCACTGCCCAATGGTATAAAATTCTGTGACACACCCTTGGTATCAATATGATCATTACAACCCTAGATTAATTGAGGTGTAGTTTGTAAAATGGTGTTACTTATGGTGTGTTCTACTGTTCTGGCACTTCAGGGGCTCTCCGATTGGTCATGGCACCCTCAAACTATAATAGTAAAATTTGCAGTATAATATGGCACTCCTTCCCCTTTGAGCTTTGCACTGTGCCTCAAAAGTAGTTTTCACCCGCACATGGAGTATTGGCACACTCAAGAGAAGTTGCACAACAAATTCTAGGGTCCATTTTCTCCTGTTACCCTTGAGAAAATAAAAAATTTGGTGCTAAAAGATGATTTTTGTGGAAAAAAATGTGATTTTTAATTTTCACAGCTCTAGGTTATAAACTTATATGAAGCACCTGGGGGTTCAAGGCGCTCACCAAACATCTAGATAAATCCCTTGAGGGGTCTAATTTCCAAAATGGGGTCCCTTGTGGGGGTTTTCCACTGTTTACGCACATCAGGGGCTCTCCAAATGCAACATGGTGTCCGCTCTCGATTCCATACAACTTTGCATTCAAAACATGAAACAGTGCTTCTTCCCTTCGGAGTCCTGCCGTGCACACAAACAGTGGCCTTCCTCCACACATGGAGTATCAGAGTACCCAGGAGAAATTGCACAACAAATATTGCGGTTCATTTTCTCTTGATATCCTTGAGAAAATAAAAAATTGTGTCCGAAGTAAAATTTGTGAAAAAAAGTTAAATGTTCATTTTTTCCTTCCGCACTGCTTTAAATTCTTGTGAAGCATGTAAAGGGTTAATAAACTTCTTGAAGGTGGTTTTGAACACCTTGAGGGGCACAGTTTTTTAAATGGTGTCACTTTTGTGTATTTTCTGTCATATAGGTCACCAAAGAGTGGTCCCTTAAAAATAGGTATTAAGCTTACCGTTAATGATGTTTCCAGGAGTCCATCCTGACAGCACCCTGGAGGACGTCCTTCCTCCCTTGCTGGAACAGAAAACACACGAGAGTTCAAAAGGTCCGGTCCCACCCCCAAACCTCAGTGTTGTAACAAGAACCGCCTCAAGGAAATGCAGAAAAGACACTTTAATGGTCAAAAACATATCACATCAAATATCAGGAACATATTACATCATATGCTAGGAACGTATTACAGATATGCTAGAGTTATATTATATCGTGCATATAAATATTATCAGGGAGGGAACTATCCGTGCTGTCAGGATGGACTCCTGGATACATCATTAACGGTAAGCTTAATACCTATTTTCCAGGACGTCCTCCTGACAGCACCCTGGAGAGTACCAAAGCACCTCCTCAGGGTGGGATAACCGCTTGGTGAACTTTTCTTCCAAATGCAGTATGATTACCAGACAAAACATCAAGTTTATAATGTTTACAAAAGGTATTAGCACTGGCCCATGTTGCAGCCTTACAGATCTGCTCTAGAGAGGCGCCTGCCCTCTCCACCCAAGACGTAGCTATCCCTCGAGTAGAGTGTGCATGGAGACCTCCCGGAGGAGGAATCCCTTCTGACTGGTAGGCCTCAGAGATCACTGAAGTGATCCAATGAGCGATAGAGGCCTTTTTACCTTTATTCCTCCCACCAAACAAAATAAATAAATTAGGATCAATACGCCATGAGTTGGTGGCTGACAGGTAGTCGAGGACGGCCTGTCTGACATCGAGAGAATGCAGAGCTCTCTCTTTAGCATTAGTAGGATTACTGCAAAAGGATGGTAACACGATTTCCTGGTTCCTATTTTTAAGCGTTCCTACTTTTGGAATAAACGAGGGATCGAGTTTGAGGATTAAACTTTCATCTCTAATCTGGGAGGTACGGATCCCTAGTGCACAGAGCCTGAATTTCCCCCACTCTCTTAGCTGTGGTAATAGCTACTAAGAACGCTGTCTTTCGTGTTAGGACCGAAATGGGCATATTATCAGCTGAGACGTAAATATCCTTACAGAGAAATCTGAGGACCAGATTAAGGTCCCAAGAAGGCGACAATTGCCTAATGGTGGGGCGCAACCTCTGGGTGGCTCTGACAAATCTAACTATCCATGGGTGAGATGCTAGGGGATAGTCAAAAAAGGAGCTAAGTGCGGATATTTGCACTTTCAAGGTGCTTGGTTTGAGACCTTTGTCAAACCCAGCCTGCAGGAAATCTAGAATTCTAGGTAAGTCGGGAGTGCCCGCCGCAATCTCGGACCTGCCACCTTCCAGACAGAATCGTCTCCAGATCTTCAGATAGAATTGCCGACGTGACAGGCTTCCTACTGGCCTTGATCGTGGCAATTACTTGGTTTGACAGCCCTCTGGCCTTCAAGATCATCCCTTCAGGATCCAGGCCGAGAGATGGAGCTTCTCTGGGTTCGGGTGATACACAGGACCCTGGTGGATTACATCTGCCCTGAGAGGAAGCTCTACTGGGTTCTCGATTGCCAGGTCTACCAGACGAGAGAACCAACTTCTTTTTGGCCAGTATGGAACAACCAGAATAACTCGAGCTTGGTCCTCCTTGATCTTCCTGAGAACAGCTGGAATTAGTGCCAGAGGAGGGAATGCATATGAGAGAGGTTCTGTCCATCCCTGGCTCAGACCATCTATCCCTTCCGGAAGATCCCGAGGGTTCAGCGAGAAGAATCTTGAGACCTTCGAATTTCTCCTGTTTGCAAATAGGTCTATACTGGGAGTTCTCCAGCGAAGACATAAATCCCGAAAAATATCCTGGTTGAGTTCCCACTCTGTTGCAAACACTCTTCTCCTGCTCAAGAAGTCTGCTATGACGTTCGGGGAGCCTTCTAGGTGAACTGCAGAGATGGAAAGGACCGATCTTTCTGCCCAGCGAAATATTCTTCCCGCCAGTTCCTGAAGCAGATAGTGTCTTGGGCCTCCCTGATGCTTCAGAAAGGAAACCGTAGTCACATTGTCGGACAATATTCTGACATGGCGATTCTCCAGAATGTGATGGTTCCTTCTCCAGGCTTCCCAAACAGCATACAACTCTTTGAAGTTGGAGGAGCTGTGGACGACGTCTGGAGGCCATCTCCCTTGTAGGATCCTGCCTTTTAAATGAGCACCCCAGCTCCAGGCGCTGGCGTCTGTTGTAATTACCACATAGGGATCGGTAGACCATAGCACCCCAATCCTTAGCTTCTCTGGGTTTGTCCACCAGAGGAGAGACCTTCGTACGGGATCCGATAGCCTTAAAGGGCCACTGTCACCCCCCTGCAGCCATTATAAACTAAAAGAGCCACCTTGTGCAGCAGCCACTCACCCAGGTCCCCCCGATGACACACGCAGTGCGCATGCCCAGGAATCCCAGCCCTGCACTGTGCATAATGCATAACACAGTGCGGGGCAGGGATTACCGAGGTGGGTGGCCGCACTGCCAGCACAGGCGCAGTCTGCAAGCCTGGCTGGGACCTCAGACCGCCAGAGCTTACTGCACCTGCCCCACAAATATTTACACAGCGCCGGCTTTGAAAAGAAAACAGCGCGCAGGGGGCGGCGACCAGAAGAGATGAGTGACGGCAGTTGGGCGCTTCACAGAGGAGGCTTCAGACCCGCCTCCGTGGCCAAAGACAGGTATTTTTGCAAAGTTTCAAACTGCTTTATTTTAGTAATACCTGAACACAAAACTAAAAGAGCCACCTTGTTAGAATGCGGCATTACTGCTGCACAAGGTGGCTCTTTTAGTTTATAACGGCTGCAGGGGGGGTGGCCCTTTAAAAAACTGTCCAGAGAAGACTGACAACGGTCCCACTTGGAAAGAATTAACCTCTGCAGAGGTCTTGAATGGAACTGTGCCCATCTTACACATGGTATGCAAGCCGTCATTAGGCCTAGCACTCTCATGGCCATCCTTATTGAGACTCTGTGTTCTAGTAAGAGTCTGACTTGAATCCGTATTGCCTCCAGCTTGGATTCGGGCAGAAGCGATATTCTGTTTACTGAGTCCAAACACACTCCCAGGAAGATTTTCTTGTGTTCCGGAGTTAGGTCGGATTTCTGCCAGTTTATGGCCCAACCTAATTGTTCCATCACAGATATAGTTTGGTTCCTGTGATCTACCAGAATCTCCGGAGTTCTTGCCACCAGGAGGAAGTCGTCGAGATATGGAACTATTCTGATTCCCTGGTTCCTTAGGAAAGCAACAATCTCCGACACCAGCTTTGTAAAAATCCGAGGTGCTGATGCAAGACCGAACGGAAGGCTCTGAAACTGGTAGTGACAGGTCCCAGATGGCAGAACTACCGCAAACCTCAGAAGCCTCTGAGAAAGAAGGTGGATGGGAACCTGATAATAGGCACTCTTCAGGTCGAGAGTGCACATCACGTCGTTCTGATCTATGAGGAGGGTTGCCGAACGAATGGACTCCATACGAAACCTCTTGTATCAGGGGCTTCAGGCTTATTATTGTGCGGGAGTCACCAGATGGCTTCGTTATTGAAAATAGGGAAGAGTAGTGACCCTGGCCTACTTCTAGTGGCGGTACTGGAATTATGACTTCTGAGGAAAGCATCCCCATTAAGTCTATCATCATGGGAGAGTCCCGTGAAACCACCGTAGGTACGATGTATCTGTCTGGTGGAGGGGAGTAGAGCTCGATACTGTAGCCTTCTGACACAGTCCGAAGGACCCACTGATTTTGGGTGATTTGGGCCCAATTGTTTGAAAAATGACGAAGCCTTCCCCCTATAAGGGTGGCGTCATTGAGTCTTAGATTTAGAGGAGGGGCTGAAGAAAAAAACTTTTGTTCCTATTACCCTGGGTACGGGAACCCCTGTTAAATCCCCTGTTGGATCTACCACCTCTGAAATCGGACTGTCTCCTGAAGGGAAATCCTCTCCGAAAGGACTGAGACCTCTTAGGCTTGTCCTCCGGAAATCCTTTTTTCTTGTCAGAGGCTGACTCTAGGATAGTATCTAGGGACGGACCGAATACCCTTGCACCAGAAAAGGGAATTGAGCATAATTTGGTCTTAGAAGCATTATCCCCAGACCATGATCTTAACCAGACCGCCCTACTAGCCGCGTTAGATAATGAACTATTTCTAGCCGAAAATCTGACTGATTCAGCCGTCATGTCGGACAGAAAACCGTGGCAGATCTCATTATAGGGAGAGAATTTAGGATCTCGGGGTCTTATTAGAGAGATGCTCTTCCAGTTGACCCAGCCAAAGGTACATAAACCGGGCTACCGAGGTAGCTGCAATGTTGGTCTTAGAGCCGCAGAGGATTCCCAGGCCCTCTTTAACAGTATGTCGGCTTTCCGATCCATGGGATCGCGTAAGTTTGATGAGTCCTCGAATGGTATAGCTGTCTTTTTGGCAACCTTTGCCACCGGAACATCAACTTTGGGTATCTCGTCCCATAGCTTTACATCCTCCGGCTCGAACGGCAGTCGAGCCTTAAAGTCCTTGGACAATACCAGCCAACGTTCTGCCTCCTTCCACTCCTCGAGTACCATGGCTTTAATATGCTCACTAACTGGGAAGACTGTCTGCCGACGTGACATAAGTCCCCCAAACAGTCCAAAGAGAAACAAAAGACCAGCGCTCCATCCAGGTGTAATATTCCAAAGTGCAAACTTTATTGGGCCATGTTACAGCAACGTTTCGACCCGAAGGTCTTTGTCAAGACCTTCGGGTCGAAACGTTGCTGTAACATGGCCCAATAAAGTTTGCACTTTGGAATATTACACCCGGATGGAGCGCTGGTCTTTTGTTTCTCTTTGGACTATGTGGATGTTCCAGGAAGGTTCCCTGGATGTGGACCTGGCGCCCCAATAAGTGAGTGCTGTCAGTCTTCTTTTTCTTCTTTGCATAAGTCCCCCAAACATCAGGTCCTGCCTGGATTTTGGCTTAGAAGTTTCTTCTATTTGCATTGTGCACCGCATCGCCTGCACCAGATCATTCGTATCCTCCGCCTGGAAGAGGTATTTCCTCTGGTGGTCCTGGCTCCCTGAAGGAAGCTCCCCTTCCTCTTCTGAGACAAAGTCTCTGAGACAAAGTTCCCTTCTGGCTATCTTGCGGCAGGGAATGGGGCTGGATTTTTCCATCATACTAGACAGAGAGGACTGAACTTCCTCTCGTATTAGGGACCTCATTTCAGATAGTAGTGAGGGCGGCTCATTTCTCATAACCTTGGATGTGCAGTCTGCACATAAGGTTTTCCCATGCGTGTCCGGAAGCTTTATGCTACATATGGGGCATCTAATGGATTTTCCAGAAGCCTTGCCGGACTTCTTAACTGGACCAGGCGGGACAGCGGGGGTTCCCTTATCCTTAAACGATATAAGATAGGGAATAGGTAAAGGGCGACTGTCTGTGCGTGTAGGTGGGGGAGTTTGCGCTATGCGCACTTAACCCTTCCTCGGTTGGCATGCTTGCTTCCATGCGTCCGAAGGTAACAGGTCCCCGCAGCTCAGAGCTCCAGACAGAAGCGCTTCAGCCGCAGTATGATCCACGCTGGAACGCACACCTCCCCCGTACATCAGCGTTGCCGGAAGTGATGGTAACGGATGCCGCGAAACTGGAAGTGACGCAGCCTCTGGGAACTTCCGCCCAAAGACGCCAAGCACCATGCTGTGCCGCAGACCTCCAGGAACCGCGTCCGCAGCCGAGAGCCTCCCACCGGGAGGAGCGGCTGCCAACAGGAGCCTCGTCCACTCCTGGTCTTTGGAGCAGAGGAACCCCCCCTGGAGGGTTTCTGCCCTGAGCCTCTTGACAGGGGGAAGGATATTGGCAAGCCGCACGATCCCCCTGAGCTCCGGTAAGCTGCGCAGCCTCTCGTGCGTCCCTTGCAGGGACAGGAAAAACACTTGAGGTTTGGGGGTGGGACCGGACCTTTTGAACTCTCGTGTTTCCTGTCCCAGCAAGGGAGGAAGGACGTCCTCCAGGGTGCTGTCAGGAGGACGTCCTGGAAAAAATGGTTTTGTAATTTTTGTTGGAAAAATGAGAAATCGCTGGTTAAATTTTAACCCTTATAACTTCCTAACAAAAAAAGTTCAGTTTTTCTTTATATTAAATTGCACTGCTGGAGCGGCGATTTAAATGTAATTCCCCTGATCCCGTCTTATACTCACCTGTTGCCCCCTTCAATCTTTTCCAGCGTCGCTCCAGACCGTCTCCAGCGGAGACTTAGACTTGTTTTGAGAGCTTGTGACTTAAATTCCCACTTCCGGACAGTCTGAAGTTACGAGAAAAAAAGATGGTGCCATGAGACTAGAACACATTGGTACAAGATAAAGCCGCCAGAAGGTGAGTATAAGAACAGTGGCATGGGCCAATCATTTAAAGCGCCACTCCAGCGCCGAAAAAAAAAACAACTCTGAAAAAAAATACACGCTGGAGTGGTACTTTAAATGATTGGCCACTAGGGTTGATAGTCTATTTTAAGTGCATATCCAAATAGCAATAGCGCTTCCTGAATAGCTGCATCGGGAACCCGGATACCTGGGGGGCTCCCGATAATCAGCTGTTCGGTGCCGCAGCTGCATGACGCGGCTGTGTGACAGTCACAACACATGCATGAATAGCCCAATAAACAGGGGCGTCATGAGGCTGCGGCACCGAACAGCTGATTATCGGGCACGCTCCAGGTATCAGGGTTCCCAATGCAGCTATTTGGATAAGCACTTATCCAAAGCTATTCAATCAACTCTATTGGCCACGTCATGAAGCACCCTGAGCACTTGTACTAGGTTTGAATAGTCATTCTGTGCAGACAGTCCTTTTAAGGAGGGTCCACATGTTCTCAATAAATTTTAGGTCACGTGACGAAAGGAGCCATGTCATTCTTTTATCCTTTACTGGCTAGCCAATTAGTGGTAACGTCAATGTATGCGATGGAACATTGTCCTGCAAGAAAAAAAAAATCATCATGGTTTTCTTGAAAAGTTGCAGACTTATTCTTTAAGCAGTGGTACAAGAAAGTGTCTTCTAAAAATTGGCAGTAGGTTTGGGAGTTCATCTTGAGTCCACCTTTAAATACCAAAAAGTCCATCTAGCGCTTTCTTAATAATACCAGCCCATAGCAGTACCCCATCACCACCTTACCTGGAGTCAAAGTGGAGGTCTGTGTCCATTACTGATCCAGCCGCGGGCCCATCCATATGTCCATCAAGAGTCACATCTCATCAATCCATAAAACCAGGTACGGACTGGGGTTGAAATTCAGCCCTGGCATTTGAAATCACACAGGCCCATGTTGTCCCCGTCCCCATGAACCAGATGGGATATTCAAGAATAATATTCGTGATGGAGGAAAGGAAGATTTAATACAAGAGCAATATTTCTAATGATACCAGTGGCCGGCTGGGGTAACTGTGCTCCATCACAACTCTTAACAGTACGGGTGTCTTGAGAATACCAATTCTGTTACCAACGTAGCAGACAAGGCAGCCCACAACCAGACAGGCCCTTCTGGCATTTGCCAGAATTGCCAGTCCGGCCCTGCATAAAACCATTGAAAAGTCTGCCTTCAGTTATTTTCTGGCCCTGTCTTGACATTTTATTTTGTGGGTCTTGTTCACTGGTTTCAGCCTCCTCACCATGGCCATGGCTCTGAATACTGAACACCTTGTATTTCTGGGCACTCCAAGGAGGTTGTAGTTCTGAAAAAATATTTGGAAAAATATATTTTCAGCTCCTGAAAGTCTTTCTGCATTTCTGCTTTGTTTAAGAATACTTTTAATCTGTGATGAAATAAAGCTTTAAGAAATTTTACCAGCAGCTGGAATTCTTTTTTTCCAAATTGTTTTCATTGTTACACAAATATTCGAATCGTGAGTTCCCTGCACACTGGACTATGACAATTGGTAAGCTGGCAAGTATCCCAGTATTAGGATCTTGATAACGAATAGTCCAATTTGAAAATGCCCACAAAAGCCCCAATAAGGACCAAAATGTCATGAAAATGAATAAAGTAAATTCATTATTGGGATAAATATAAGGACCAACTGCACATTTAAAACATAAGTGAGGTGGAGGAACACAGCCTACGTAAAATTTAATATTACAGCCTGGGGTGTTCAAAGCGATCATACCATACATACACAAATAAAATAGAATAAGCCCATAGATCTATTGACTCATATGTGCAAATGATTATATTCCACAGCATGTGAGCATGATACTGTGCCATTTGTACCATGGTCAGATTTTTATACCACACCTTTGTATTCAACATTGCACTTTAAATTTCATACAAGCCTAAGAGTACAGACCAGCTGCATCTCCAGATCCAGACAACTTCATGGGAGTATATCAGGCTGTCAAGTTCAAGTCAGGAGACATACGGCCAGTCTGTGCATCATGGTCTGTACATGGACCATGTAAAACAGACGTCTGAATTCGGCCTGAAATAAACAATGCCCCATAAACGTAGTAATTTGTATACACACACCACTTCCCCTGAAAAACCCCCCAAAAAGAATACACTATACTCACCGAACCTCAAATCTCCGATGACCAGTGTCCTCCAACTTGCATAGCTAGGGACCCCGCGTAGGTGGCATGATGCCACGTGTACCTGTCCATGGCCATAACATTAAAGGGAACCTGTCCCCCCGAAAATCGCTGGTGAGATAAGCCCACCGGCATCAGGGGCTTATCTACAGCATTCTGTAATGCTGTAGATAAGCCCCCGATGTATCCTGAAAGAGGAGAAAAAGACGTTAGATTATACTCACCCAGGGGCGGTCCCGCTGCTGGTCCGGTCGGATGGGTGTCTCTGGTCCGCTGTGGCGCCTCCCATCTTCATTCCAAGACGTACTCTTCTGATCTTCAGCCACGGCTCCGGCGCAGGCGTACTTTGTCTGCCCTGTTGAGGAGCAAAGTACTGCAGTGCGCAGGCGCCGGGCCTCTGACCTTTCCAGCGCCTACGTTAACAGGTACCACCTACCTAAACTTTAGTGCAGTCCCATTCTACCCTATTATGGTACTCATATCCTCTAATGTTAGAAGCACCTTTCAGGAGGATAATGCTCCCTTTCAAAAGTAGTTTGAGGTGCATGACAAAGTGTTAAAGGTGTTCAGTTGACACCTTGAAAGATTGGTCATGTTCGTCAAACCATTTTTGGAGCATGGCAGGGAGCATGATATTTATATATTCATTATCTAATTACATAGATAAATGATTGTCCCACAATATGCAAATTGCCTCTTCTGAGAAAGAGGACTTAAACTCTATAGCGCCACCTGTTAGAAGTAGCGATCCTACAAGTCACAATCAACCCTTTAACGAGTCGTGCAATATGACTTAGGATAAAAGCCAAATCAGTAGAGGCAATTTGCATATTTATATTTCCCAGAGAAGCATTGCACGGCGAATAAGCCTCCTGAGGCTAGTTTCACACTTATGTTTTTCAGCTTCCGTCACAATCCGTCTATTTTTGAGAATGCAGGATCCTGCAAAAAAGTTTGCCAGGATCCTGCATTTTCCCATAGACTTGTATTAGCGACAGATTGTGACGGATGCCCAGAAGGATTTTCATATCTCTCTCTCGTCCCCGGACCTTAATTTTTAATTCCCGGAAATTTCTCCATTCAAATTGTGGACGACGCATCACTCGTTACACTGGATCCGTCACACACGTTTTTCGCTATTTTCGTGACGTCCGTCGACACGTCATTTTGCTGCACAACGATGTACAGCAGAAAACGCATGTGTGAAAGTAGCCTTACCTTGACAAGCCAGTGCTGGTATGTCACTCTCCATAAGGAGAAACGTTACCCCTTAGACCCTAGTCCAGAGCCTCTCATCCAGCCAAATTAGTTCTCATGCCTCGCACTGACGAGGGCCAACAGCCCGAAACACCGTGTCTGCGAATTGAGATACTGATTTGACTTTTATCATATTGCACGACTCGTTAAAGGGTTGATTGTGACTTGTAGGATCTCTACTTCCAACAGGTGTTCCACAATACAGTTTTCACTTCTTGTTGGTGTATATTTAGGTCATTTGAGACTTCAAAATGGTGGCATGGGTCTTTAGGGAAGTTTTAACAAATATCCCACCCATCTTTGCCTTTGGGACAGTGGTGACATCTGGTCAAAGTGGACAGTTTTCTGGGGGGAGGTGGAACATCAAACAGAATCCAATTCTAGATTACCAGAATGTGCTAATAGCACCACTGTAAATCTTACGGAGTCTTATATAGCAAAGTGTCCAGCACAGCTCTATACAAGGAGTCAATAGTCTTCAAGTAGATTGCAAAGTATTAAAATATTAAAAAGTCCAATTTATTAAGAGTGGTGTTCTGTAAGCCAGGTTTAATGAGTTAGGGGCATTTTACTATTCTGTTGATCTAGAGGTGCATGCCACTTAATGAATTAGGCGCATCTTACAAAAGGCGTACTCCTCTGCCAGAACGTTACTCTAGTCAGGTACTAGAGTACATTTCTGGTTTAATTTATGCCAATAAAATGGCATAAATGTTGATGAATTTGTCAGGCAGCTTTGCCTATTTTAGAAAAGCAGACCAGGGCTGTCAAAAAAACGGCAACAGTCGCAAGCCATTTGTGCAAAACGTTTGACATTTGAAGGTGTATGCCAAAATTCTGTAAAAACCAGCTTAATGAAATCAGGTCCAAAAGTGTCATCAAATCAAAGATCCTGGAAGGCAAGAAATCCCCCAAGAAGCTCACTTATAAGGAAAAAGCGGTTTAGAACACATTCATCACAGTGATTTGGGGCTTCCGGGGCATTCACAAGGGAGGAAACTATGCGGCGGTGTGGGAGACTCTTGTAAAGAGTAACGTATCATTGGGACACAGAAATCCCCTCAATGTGAAAATCTTTGATGCTCAAAGTGATATATTCAATAAGAAAATGGAGACATTCTAAGCAGCAAGGTGAAGCCTATATCCGCATAAACGAGAACATGATGGAAGTCTACATTCTGGAACTAATTTGTTAAATGGGTTGTCTGGAACTTTCACATTTATGGCCTATCTTTAGGCTAGATCATCAATATGTGATTGGTGGGAATGCAACCCCCGGCATCCCTGCCCATCAGCTTTTCTCGTTACCAGCCGGTTTTGAGAAAAGCTGCATAGGGGCTGCGACCAGGAACTGTACATCTGCCCCCTATTCGCAAAAGTGGGTTAATATGCAGTATCCACAGCAACTCCGCACATCCGGCTGCTGCTGGCACCAAGAACAGATGATCAGTAGGAGTGCCGGGTGTGCATAGGTTAATGTGAAAGTCCTTGACAATCCCTTTAATGGAACTTACTATACAATCATAAAGCCCTAAAAAGGACTCCCATTTATATCTTCTGTGGTAACTTCAGTACAATGTATTTAGTTTACGTTGCATTCTTTTAATGGCTTTATGTGAATTGATGCAAATTTGCTCATTACCTCAATGGCAAAAGAAAAAGGTGCTGGTCACACAAGCAAAAGGTTACATTGATTCATCACAATTTTCTTTATGCCAAAAGGTACAGGTTACAAATTTGGTAAAGAAAATTTCTGCATCTATTGGCAGGAAAAAGCCACAGGCAAAATCGTTCAGATTAGGGTGAAATCTGCAGCAAAAAGGTTTAACAATGATAATGTAAGGTTATACACATGGGAAGAAGGAATCAATATCACCATTACACACTGAATGGGAAACCACTGGGTAAATCTGACAGGGAGAAGGACTTGGGGATCCTAGTTAATGATAAACTTACCTGGAGCAGCCAGTGCCAGGCAGCAGCTGCCAAGGCAAACAGGATCATGGGGTGCATTAAAAGAGGTCTGGATACACATGATGAGAGCATTATACTGCCTCTGTACAAATCCCTAGTTAGACCGCACATGGAGTACTGTGTCCAGTTTTGGGCACCGGTGCTCAGGAAGGATATAATGGAACTAGAGAGAGTACAAAGGAGGGCAACAAAATTAATAAAGGGGATGGGAGAACTACAATACCCAGATAGATTAGCGAAATTAGGATTATTTAGTCTAGAAAAAATACGGCTGAGGGGCGATCTAATAACCATGTATAAGTATATAAGGGGACAATACAAATATCTCGCGGAGGATCTGTTTATACCAAGGAAGGTGATGGGCACAAGGGGGCATTCTTTGCGTCTGGAGGATAGACTGTTTTTCCACCAACATAGAAGAGGATTCTTTACTATTAGGGCAGTGAGAATCTGGAATTGCTTGCCTGAGGAGGTGGTGATGGCGAACTCAGTCGAGGGGTTCAAGAGAGGCCTGGATGTCTTCCTGGAGCAGAACAATATTGTATCATACAATTATTAGGTTCTGTAGAAGAACGTAGATCTGGGGATTTATTATGATGGAATATAGGCTGAACTGGATGGACAAATGTCTTTTTTCGGCCTTACTATGTTACTTTGTAAAAAAGCTGAAAGAATTGGCACTACAGATTTAAATCTGCACCAAATCTGCAAGTCAAAAATCAGCAATGTGTGCATGAGACTTCAGGATTCCTATTCACTTTACTGGCATCAGGAAACCCTTCTGGCTTTGCTACAAATCTGCACTGAAAAAAACAGCAGCAAAACAACATAACGTGTGCACACAGGCTTAATTTGAGGCATAAGCAATTTGTAAATACCACTTACTGGCCAGAAACAAGAACTGACATACAGTGTATTCTCATTACCGCATCGGATTATTTTTATACTTTTTATCATCATCATATACGAGCACATTTCACAGATTTTGATTAACAAATAGACACAATATTAGAATAAATCTATTTATTTACTGCCGCAGGGTAATTACCGTGTATAAGCATCTCAAAACTAGTATTTATGAAACAAATATTCCAACATTTAAAATGATTCCATTGCTTTTCGATTGTAACGCATTTGTACAAAATATCAGACTGTCATTTTACATTTCATATAAATTATCCTTTATTTACATGTAATACTTTCAAGGAATAGAGTTGCAGCCACAAACATCAATTTCACAATGAATGGGAAAATATAAAACACCCCATTAAGATAAAACCTATGTTCTTTCATTTATACAATGTAGTAAAGGTAAGGTGCTTGACCCCTTCTCTAGTGCGTGGTCTGCATGGTATTGCTGTGAATATACTGCAGGCCCCTAGAACAGTGGTGGAGGTAAAAGCAGCAATACATTTCAGAAAATCACTCGGTAATAAGCAGAGGTCACATCACTGGTCACTAGATAGAAAAGGTATAAGAAGTGGTATGTAACCACCTTAGTCCAGGTATGGCTTCACATATTCAGAAATGGTGTTCACAGACAATCACAGAATGGATGGCAATCTAATGTGTTTGGGAGCTGCACCTTCACAGATGCTCTGTGACAATACATCTGTAATGTGCATGTACTACGTAATGTGTCACTTTCTCCCATCTGCCCACTCTCCTACTGTCCGTAGGGTACAAAGAATGGGGGGCAGACAGAGTATTACATGAACGCAGTATTTGTCTACATATATGGTCTGTGCCATGAATACGCAGTCTGCACATGAAATGCATATATAAAGCTATAGGATATAGAAAAATAACTACATACAGGATACTAGTACACTGTACTTACAAAGGTGCCAGGGTAAGATATAAGCAGCGGTCCGGAAAGCCTCACTTTCGTCTTGTGCGGGGTCATCAGTGCGGTTTATAAAGTGGGCTGGCTTATTTCAATACCTAAGACAGCCTCCTCCTTTAAAAAGGAAGCTAAGCTACTGAAATGCGTCAGTCACCCAACATCCTACACATACAGCACTATTTCTATACGGACAAGAAACCTTCTGTTTTAAGCACAAGACAGAAGTGGATCTGCTAGGGCCGATCGGGGCACCTTTCCAAATACAAGCAAGGGCTCATTCAGATATCTAATTTTTCAATTATGCAAAAAAAAAAAAAAAAAGCCTGGAATAATTTTCATCAGCTTTTACCATCAGTCTCTTTTTTTTTTCTCCATGAAACATGAAAATTAGGCAGCACCCGGAAGGTATCCGAGAGCTGATCGATTATTTGCTGGACCCATCGAATTGCGTTGGTGAGCTTGAACTGTGACTTGGATCTAAACTGGACATGGTTCCGTGTTTTGATGCGGATATGAGAACACCCCATCGACCATAAGTGTACAAGGTCTATCTGTGAAAAACACGGATAGAACTCATATGAAAGTGTGATGTCTGAATAAGCCCAAAAGCAGCAATTCTAGTAACCGTTGTATGAGGAGTGATTGCTAACAAAATTTAAAGACTAAACAAGCATGGCGCATTTTAATGTGTTTTTACTACAGTTAACCATGCAGCTATGAATTATGGTGGAAAAAGTAAAGTCTTGTCCAAGACACGATATCAGACCTGCGCCATTTCTGCATTGGCCACTAAATGATGGCTTATGTACGATGACAGGAGACCAGTGAGTCACTGCTGTCGTTACTTTACAATTGCATATTTCATTTTCTGCATAGAAACATATCACCCCCAGTACAAGCTCGCATGTACAGATCAGGAGATTATATACAATCAAATGCAAACGTTTGTCAAAGGGTCGTGTAAGGTACTAAGAAGTAAAGTGTCGTAGGCATAAAAAGTGTATCAGGAGGCCACACTGTAACCGGGACCAATATTAGTCCCTTCAATTCTGTTGCAACCAAGATTTGAGCCACAGTCAGAAGTCTGTACAATACGGACATCGATCGCAACACAATGCTCGGACTGGCCGGCAGCTCCCTGACATGAGCGTGACAGTGGTCAGGCACAGATCCAGGCCAGTCCATGAACTGTGTTGCGATCGTCGTCGGTGTTTCACTGCGCCCTTACCCTCAGGAGTAGCTCCTACAGAACTGGTGGGGTACAATTCAAAAGTGGCAGCCCTGTTGATTGTCAATGATAGATGTAGTTTAACAATTGCAAGGAGGATTTAAAGGTCTTTCTGAAACTGGAAATTATTAAAGTTCAACTTCTACATTTTCATATAGGAAAATAATTTAATAGTAGAAAAAAAAAAGTCAAATGGATTTACAAAGAAAGAGCAAATGACACGACTGCTCACATTACATTGTGACTTTGGTTACTTTGCAGAGAATACATTATTTGGTAACTAGGCTAAACGTGAAGTAGTTTATATTTATATATAAAACTATACATGAGATTAACTGTAAACGTATAAAACTCTGTAAACATGTTGGTTCTGAGTAACCGTGCAACATTGCAAAAAAAATAATGTGTACACACTCTGGGCTAATGGAAGTGTTCAGCATATTAATACATTTCCCACCCAAGTACTGAAAAATAGAGATTTCCTTTTCAAAACTATGTCCAAAAATTATCCATTATCGGCAACAAAAAACACAGAAGATACTTAAAGAATAATGTGGCAACATCACTCTTTTAAGTCTAAATGGGGATGGGTGTTTAATTACATTAAGATTAAGACCATTGCTCAGCCTGAAGCAACAGTCTAAATATGACAAACGGGAGGGATTGAGCTAGTCATTAATGTGCATTGAAGATTACCTGTCGTGAAAAGTGGCCAGTTTTTGGACTTCTGTTACTCTCGCTGCTCCTTAATTGCCCCTCTTATTGGATTTATTTTTATCCAGCATATGGTTCAAGAGATATAAGCCTTTTCATTTAATGATGGTCTCTACCCAAGAGGGCATGGCTCACAGGATTCCCTGGAGAGTAATGTTCTGGGAGCTTCACCTCCTTGGTAAAGACCATAAACTTCAGTGCTAAATAAAAATGAAAAATGCTCATATCTCTGGAACCGTATGGAGGCTGAACAAAAAAAACAAAAACAAGACACAAACGAATATTTAGGGAAGCAGAGGTGATAAAAGCAGAATCTGGCCACTCGACCTATAAAACCGTACAATTCACTCAGAATGACTAACATTTCATTTGTAGACAAATATTTGAGTTGCAAAATATCTGCACATTATTCTTACACATATTACTGCTAAAAAAAAGAAGCTGTTAATATTTTGAAGAAGACACTTTAGGGAGTTACATGGCAGCCCTTTGAGCCAAAAGCATCACATAGGTAAGTGCTGAGAAAAGCATTTCTATTTGCAGACAGTTTTCTCTTACGGGAGCTCATCAGTGGGGAACAGTATATTTTTTTAGCAAATTAAGTGTATAGAGACCACTTTTAACAATGTAAATTTTGTGTGCTCATAAAACCGGGAACTGAGAAGGGACATATGTGGTACACCTAAGGATGAAACCTATTAGATGGGCATTCACAGCATCAGTTGGCCTACAACTATGATAGAATTCCCCACCCATTAAACCACAAAGAAACGATACAGCTCCCCCACTGTATGGATGGGCTACTAACGGTACGTGGAGAGTGATGAGAATGGTATATTTTATCAAAAAGAGGTAAAATACTGAGAGGTTTCATGTGAATGTCACTTTTGGTATTGAAATCATATAGACAATTTGTCAGAGAAGCTTTCGTGTCACAGAGGACTTTGCTCAATGTTGGGGTTTAGGAAGTTTTTTTTTTCAGAATCTTTTTGTGATCATATTCATTTCACAGCTTATAATTCAGTAGTTTTAATGACCAAGTAAGATTGACGTCTGGAGAGGTAACCAATAGATCTAATAGAAAGAAAATGCCATGTTACGTGAAACGCTTGAGAAACTTGGCGGATGATCCATGTGTAAGGCGGCGTACACACATACGCACTTGCTCTGTACAGCTGCAGAGGAATATCTTTCTGGTCATCTCCTATAAATAGAAGAACTTCTCTAAGAAAAAAATTGTAAAAGTAAAACAATAAAGGTCCCTGGGGAAAAGACTAGTCTGAGCTGTAAACGCAGCACATGCCAACGCTCCATGTACTTCAGTCCACCCCATCGAAACCTTGAGCATTTTCTATCGCTATATGCAGCTTGTCCCATAGGTCCTCAAATGACTCATAAGGTGGCAAATCCAGGCGGTTAAAACTAAAAAAAAAAAAATAATAATTTAGGTTATCTAACCATGCAGTCACACAGCAGTCAAATAGAACAATTTACACAAATAGCACAATACAGGCAGTGCGTTTTATTTCTTTATTCTTTACGGCGTTCAACATGCGGATTTAATAATATGATCATTTCATAGTTGTGTTCTTATGGATGCAGACATTCCAAGTTTTTTTTTCCTTTTATACTACATTTACATCGTAAAGCATTTTTACGAGACAATCATGTTTGTGTTTGCTATCTATAACATAATGGTTGGAGCGTCACTCTGTCCGAAGCCTTTATAGACTGCGCAAGCACGACGCGCCTGCGCAGTCTGGACCCCACAGAGTTACACTGCCGATGAGGATTGGGACCCAGGAGATAGCAGTATGCGGAGCGGAGCTACCGGGTGGGGGCAGAGGGGGCCATCGCCCCGGCATTCAGAGGGGGCCCACCCGGTGCTACGCTACTGTAACTGTATTGGCGAGCACAGTGCTTCAATACAGTTACATTCTGCGGCAGAGCAGGGAGAATCAATCTCCCTGCTCTGCCGCCCGGCCGCTAGGGGGTCCCTGAGCAGGTGGGGCGGTGCCAGCAGTGGGCCTCCCGCCTGTCATCGCAGGGTCAGCTATATCGGCATCTAGCCGATGCAAATGACCGCATTGATGACGTAAGGAGTGCTACGCTCCTTCTCCCATCATCCCCCTGTCAGCGTCTGACGTCACAGACACTGACAGGGGGCGCGATGACGAAACTGCCCGCCGCCCACGGTCTGGAGGTGAGCAGGAGCAGAGCAGGAACCAGGGAGAAAAGGGGTTTGAATTTATTTATTGCTTTTCTTTATGGAGGCTGCCTTATACTACAGAGTCTGCCTGTGGGGGGGGATGCTGCCTTATACTACAGGGTCTGCCTATGGGGCACTGCCTTATACTACAGGGTCTGCCTACGGGGTGCTGCCTTATACTACAGGGTCTGCCTATGGGGTGCGCAAGATGGTAGCAGCACATGACAAGATTAGGGAGCATGATGGAAGCAGAACATACCAGGATGGAGACAATATACCAATATAAATGCTCACCACCCAGGCATTAAATAGCTAGGTTTTTAAATATTTTTAAACATTTAAAAAAAAAAAAAATAATTGATTAATTTATCTTTATAAGTTTGAGAGAGAAGTAAGAGGGCAAGTTCACACAAGGCATTTTTTGCATGCTAGATTTGTCTCTTTTGCATGCTAAAAAAAAAAATACCGTATATAAAAAAATTCCAATTCCACAGAATCAGGTCTTGACCCAAAAAAGGCAGCAAAACCTGATACCTGCATTTTTCCATCACCAAGTCAATGGGTGAAAAATGCTTAAAGAAGTGACATGTGCTCTATGTCCAGAAAAGGATGCAAAGCACAAAATACTGATGACAAAAATACAATGTGTGTGCATGACATTTCTGAAATCTCAGGCTTTGCTGGTACTGTAAAAAGCAGCTGAGAATTAGCATAAAAAAAAATTAAAAAAAAAAAATGCCGCAAAAACGCCCAGTGTGAACATAGCCAAACTTACGAGGCACTGAATATACCAAGGTAGCAAAATAACAGAAAGATAAAATACATTTTGTAGTAATCAATAAAAACTATCAGAGAATAGGAAGTAATTTTTTTTTTTTTTTTAACAACATCCAACTTGGGAATTTGACCCTCAGTAGGCTTGATTGCTCATTTTAACACACTGCAGTACTTTTGTATTGCAGTGCATTATGCCTATGTGGCATCTAGGTTATTGAGCTTCCAGGATCGGGGCCAGGGCTTATGATGGCAGATGATTTATTAGCAGGGCTAGGTAATACAGCTCTATTCCGGGAAGCTGATATTCCAGGTACTGGCGAGATCAGCTTGACGAAAATGAATGGCAGAGCGTTCTCTGGAAAAACATTCTAGCTCCTGATGAGCGCCGAAAATGTAAGTCCAAACTGTTCACAGTTCTGTACAAGAACCGTTTGGGAAATTCCAATAGGCCTAGAGACTACACAACTACTGGTGACCACTAGTGATGAGCGAGTGTACTCGTTGCGGGGGTTTCCAGAGCATGCTCGGGTGATCTCCGAGTATTTGTTAGTGTTCGGAGATTAAGTGTTCATCGCCTCAGCTGAATGATTTACCGCTACTACCCAGCCTGAGAACATGTGGGGGTTACCTGGTTGATAGGGAATACCCACATGTAATCAAGCTGTCTAGTAGCTGTAAATCATGCAGCTGAGGTGATGAAAACTTAATATGCAAACTCTAACAAATACCGTATATACTCGAGTATAAGCCGAGATTTTCAGCCCATTTTTTGGGGCTGAAAGTCCCCCTCTTGGCTTATACTCGAGTCATACCCAGGGGTTGGCAGGGGAGGGGGAGCGGGAGCTGTCTAATTATACTCACCTGCTCCTGGTGCGGTCCCTGCACGTCTTTTCCCCGGCGCTGACAGCTTCTTCATGTACTCAGCGGTCACATGGTACCGCTCATTACAGTAATGAATATGCGGCTCCACCTCCCATAGAGGTGGAGCCGCATATTCATTACTGTAATGAGCAGTAACGGTGACCGCTCAGTACAGGAAGAAGCAGTAACGGTGACCGCTCAGTACAGGAAGAAGCTGCCGGCGCCAGGGAACAGACATGTAGGGACCGCACCAAGAGCAGGTGAGTATAACGGGGAGCGCTGTGCTGCTCGATATCCACCTCCTCGTTCCGGCGCCGCCCCGTCTTCAGCAGTGACGATCAGGTCAGAGGGCGCGGTGACGTGGTTAGTGCGCGCCCTCTGCCTGAATGTCAGTGGCAGTGCAGGAGACGCCGAAGATGGAGCGGCGCCGGAACGAGGAGCAGGTGAATATTGAAAGTGCCGAGGCCCTGAGCGACGGAGAGGTGAGTATGTGATTTTTTTATCGCAGCAACAGCAAATGGGGCAAGTGTCTGTATGGAGCATCTATGGGGCCATAACGTTTGTGCTGCATGATATGGGGCCATTACGTTTGTGCAGCACTGTATGGGGCCATAACGTTTGGGCAGCACTGTATGGGGCCATAACGTTTGGGCAGCACTATATGGGGCCATAATGTTTGTGCAGTACTGTATGGGGCCATAACGTTTGTGCAGCACTATATGGGGCCATAATGTTTGTGCAGTACTGTATGGGGCCATAACGTTTGTGCAGCACTATATGGGGCAAGTGTCTGTATGGGGCCATGATCAACGTTTGTGCAGCACTATATGGGGCAAATATATTTATGGAGCATCTTATGGGGCCATAATCAACATTTGTGCAGCATTATATTGGGCAAATATCTTTATGGAGCATTATTAACCTTTATGCAGGATTAAGGTATATGGGGCATATTTTAAGATGGAGTATATAATGGGGCCCATCAAACTTTATGGAGCGTTATATGGGGCTCCTGATTCAATATGGATATTCAAAAAACACTTAACCCATTGATGTCTCAATTTTACTTTTATTGGTATCTATTTTTACTTTTGACATTTACCGGTAGCTGCTGCATTTTCCACCCTAGGCTTATACTCGAGTCATTAAGTTTTCCCAGTTTTTTGTGGCAAAATTAGGGGGGGTCGGCTTATACTCGAGTATATATGGTAGTTTGAGACCACCCGAGCGTGCTCAGGAAAACCCGAGCAACGAGTGCACTCGCTCATCACTAGTGACCACTGAAGGTCCTTCCCATTTCCCAACCCTAGATTTAAAAGGGGTTTTCCCCATTTATAATTTTAATTTTTTTTTTTTAAAAGAATTTATTGTAACCATGTGTTACGAGCCGCTGAGGCGAGTGATTGGCTGCAACACCGCTGACATGACATCAATGCTGACAATCATCGTAACAGCGGTGAAGACTCAGCGCTGGAACTGGGAAGAGTGAATAACAGGTGACATTATAATTAAGGAGGCCATAACCCCTTGACATCCTTGGCTTTGGAAGCTCAGAGCTGTGCTGCCCTGTTAACCTCTTCATGACCTTGCGATTTTCCACTTTTCCACCCCTTCTTCCAAGAGCCGTAAGTTTTTCACATAACCTTATGAGAGCTTGCTTTTCGCAGGATGAGTTGTACTTTTGAATTATACTACTCATGTGATGCACTGGAAAGTGAAAAAAAATTATGTTGAAATTGCAAAAAAAGTGCAATTCCACAATAGTTTTTTAATTACCCTGTTCACTATATAGAAAAACTGACCGTTACCATAATTTCCTAGGTCAGTAGGAGTACACAGATACCAAACATGTATATTTTGTTATTTTATTATTATTTAAGTGGTGTAAAACATTTCCGAACTATGCAGGAAAATAAATATTTCACTTGTGTCTTCATTTTCTGAGATCCGTAACCCGTAACATTTTAATTTTTCAGGATCGGAAGCTGGGTGAGGGCTTATTTTTGCTGATGTTTTTACGGATACTATGTTGGGTTAGATATGATGTGTTGATCGCCTGTTCTTGCATGTTATATTATTGCAATGCTGCGGAGGCCAAAAACCCTGCACTTCTGGAGTTTTGATTTTTTTCTTGATACGCCGTTTAATCGATCAGATTAATTCATTTTAGGTTTTGATAGATCGGACATTTACAAATGCAGAAATACAAAACGTGTTGTTTTTTGTTTAATTTTTAATGGGGCAAAAGTAGGGTGATTTTTTTTAACCCTTTCTCAATTTTCACTGCATTTAATAGTCTTGAAGCTATGATTGTCAGATTGCCTGTGCTATAAATGCCATGTATAGCTAAAATCATGATCTCTTGTGAACACCAGCCACAGGTTGGCTTTCTCAGGAGGAATGTAATGACAGGCACGGAGGCCATCACGTGGCTGCTGTTAAAGGCATATGATGGCTGATTAAATCAGCTGTAATGTGTGGGGATAGATGCGAGCTTGGAGTGTGAGCCCGGATCTAATGTAGAGACACTACTTTAGATGTACAAGTACGTCAAAGGTCATGAATGAGTTAAAGAAGGTCTTGGAATTTGTTTATCCCTCTACTCTGACTTACAGACTAAATCATATATATTGGAAATAAAAAACATCTTATAACACAAAGAGTAAATCACCATGTGTGCGCTCTGGGAAGTTTGTCAGGTGAGCCCCATTTTTCAACTGTAAACAACTGTGGTCCATTTGAGCCTGAAATGAAACATCATAGGAGTTAATGGCATATAGAGAAAACTTCTCAGTAGAAATAATACTATACATCAACATTGCTTAATACCAGTCACAGCTTTATGGTAAAGACTCAGACACAGCGTCATAGCAAATAGAAGTACGGTATTCTGTAAAATGGCTGCTGTATTGGCAGTAGTGGATTTTTGTGGAATGGGACATTTTGCTATAAAATCTATTCTAGTGGAAATGAAAGGATATCACAATATAGGGATGTAAATAATACGTGGCCACCAATGTGATAAGGCTGTTTTATGCTCCTTTTACATAATTTAATAATATGTCGCATCCAAAAGGAAATTGGAAGGAGGAGAGTGAAAACAAGGTGGTGGGATCTCTGAACGCAGAGCTGGATCTCTCAACAACAAGGGGCATCTGAGATCTGACTGCGAGATGTCACGTTATGGCGAGATATCACAGTGCTGAATCAACGAACACTGTTTGCCTTTTAACACAACAGTCACCGACCATTAACGTTACAACGGCAGTTACTGATCAGTATCTGTTGTGTTAAAGTACAGACGGTGCTTGTGTAGCCAGAACGGTGAGATCTC
Organism: Ranitomeya imitator; assembly: GCF_032444005.1. Classification (NCBI taxonomy): domain Eukaryota; kingdom Metazoa; phylum Chordata; class Amphibia; order Anura; family Dendrobatidae; genus Ranitomeya; species Ranitomeya imitator. The sequence continues at coordinate 483,568,310 of NC_091285.1, read as the reverse complement.
CGAGACCGACCACAGATATATGAGCATGGAAGGCTGTGGGATCCCACTTTGCATGCAAACATCCCAAAACCGGGACGTTTAGACTCAACTTTAGCTAGAAAATTGAATACATTAAGCCGTACAGTTTTGTCCCAAAATCTGAAGGATTTCTTAGTACCAGCAATGTGAATGAGAATCTTGAAGTCTCATGCACATGTTTCTTATTTTCTTCCTTGCAGATTAAAATCTGCAGCATGTAATTTCTTTCATACTGACAAATAGGGAAAAATCTGCACCAAATAAAAACAAGTAAAAAAACACGTATGTTAAGCGGTGTTTTTCCTGCAAAGAGATGTAGAAATGGTGCACAAGTTTCTGCACCAAACACTTAATGTGTGCACATACCTTTAGGGAAGGTTTTGTTCGTAAGTTATTTGGTATAACCACCTTTTTGTGACTGCCTGCTATTTTCTTACATAAAAAGGGGCAGCCACAGATAGTTGACACATACTTTAATGTGTTATTCCCATCTTCATATATGGAATATTGCTTGTTTTTACAAGTCCTATGTTACAATATTCAATTTACAGCTTGTTACAATTTTCAGCCCTTCCCGAAATACAAAAATTTCTCTCTTGCTTACATCTTGTTGCCTACAAGTCAGACCACCGCTGCTGGTTAGCTCAAATAAAAAAAAAAAAGTTCTTATTAGCACTGCGCATGTTCTGCTGTCTAGCAGCAGTGGTCAGTCTACAAGGCAATGAGCTGTAAACAAAAAGAAAAAAAAAGTGTTAATATTGCAAGAAAGGCTGAAAAATTTTAATAAGCAGTAAATTGAAAAATTGCTTGTATGATGTATATACAAGCCCTATCTGATAATATCCATTAATGAAGAGGAGTATAAATGTCCACCCAAGCCTCACAGTCTCCATAAAAGAAGTCTTATTCTGTAATACAGGGATTTTTGTGTACTCACCGTTCAAATCCTTTTCTCTGAGCCACTCATTGGGGGACACAGGACCATGGGTGTTTTGCTGCTACCACTAGGAGGCTGACACTAAGTTAATACAAAGAAAGTTAGCTCCTCTTCTGCAGTATATACCCTCATGCTGGCTCCCAGAGAACCAGTTCAGTGCGAAAACAGTAGGAGAACATTAACCACACAAGAGTACAACATGTCAAACTGAAGAACAAGCACAAGCCTTTAGGCTAACAGGGTGGGTGATGTGTCCCCCAATGAGTGGCTCTGAGAAAAGGATCTTACGGTTAGTACACAAACATCCCTGTTTCTCTTTCGCCTCATTGGGGTCACAGGACCATGGGATGTCCCAAAGCAGTCCCTGGGTGGGGAAAACAACAGAAAACATCAGGCTTCACGTAACAACTGCCTACATGTGCGCCACCGCAGCCTGCAGAATTCTTCTGCCCAGCCCCGCATCAGCCAAACCTTGGGTATGAACATTATAGTGCTTCTAGAAAGTATGTAGGCTGGACCAGGTCACGGCTTTACAGACCTGCTCCGCCGACTCCTGATGCTGAATGGACCATGAAGCACCCACTGACCGAGTGGAGAGCACTCTGATCCCCGCTGGGATAGGCTTACCTCTGATGCGGTAGGATTAATGAATGGTGGAATGAATCCACCTAGCTATCGTGGCCTTCAAAGCGGCTAGACCCTTCCTTTGCCCCTCACGAAGCACAAAGAATCTGACCTACGGAAGGACGCCGTCCTCTATACGTACCTTCTCAGAGCTCTGACTACATCCAAAGTATGGAGAGCCCTTTCCACCCTGAGGACTGGAATCAGACAAAATGAAGGTAGACCAATGTCCTCGTTAAGGTAGAAGGATGAGAGAATCTTGGGCAAAAAGGATGGGCACAGCCTGAGAACAACCTTGTCCTGAGGGAAAATAAGGAAAGGCGCCCGACAGGACAGAGCGGTCAGCTCCAAAACTCGCCTGATTGATGTGATGGCCACGAGAAAAGCAACTTTCCAGGACAGAAAGGTGAGCAAAATGTCCTGAAGTGGTTCAAAAGGAGCTTCCTGTAAGACTCCCAGGACCAAGTTAAGGTCCCAAGGGTCTAAACTTGGTCTAAAGGCATGAGATAGGGGGGGGAAGCACATATGTAACCCCCTGAATGAACATCTTCACCTGAGGTTTTGTGGCAATCCTATGTCGGAGTAAGACCGATAAGGCACATATCTGCCCCTTGAGCGAGCCGAGCGCCAAGCCCGAGTTCAGACCGGTCTGTTGTCTTCTCTATTCCCACCATTTTAGAGTCCCAAGGGGGAGACGTTCACAATCTTTGCACCAAGCAAAAAATGTCATCCAGGTACGATGGTAAATGCGTACCGACATAGGCTTATGAGCACTGATCACTGTGGACGCGACCTGTTGTGAAAAACCAGCCTGGGTAAGAACTAAGGATTCAACGGCCAAGCCGTTAAACACTAAGTCGCCGAGTTCTGGTGGTAAATCGGCCCCTGGGAGAGCAGATCTGGACGATCCGGCAGTCGCTAGGGTACGTCGGCAATGAGGAACACCAACTCTGCTAAGCATGCTCGATGTGGTCAGTCCGGAGCTACCAGGATCACTGGAACCCCTTCCGCCTTGATCTGATAACTCTTGGAAGAAGCGGTGGATCGCCCCCACGTAAGGGCAATGGGGTACTCGGTACCGGGTCCTTCAGTTCCCTCAGCGAGGATGTCACGGTGGCCCGACCCGGACCGTGGCCCTATGAGGGGCACCCAATAAAAGGCAGAGTTCGTAGATAACGGTAGTGTTCGTGACGCCACCTGTGGTATTCGGTCAGAGTGACCGACGCTCAGGGGTCCGCTGGGGTGATGTTATGGCAGCTAGATGGTGTTACCTTCCCACAGGTGAAGTATTTCCCTAGGGCTTCCCAGAAGTGTAGATGATGATGGTGGATGATGTAAGGCGCGGCGAATAACGAGGACACAATGGGTGCAGTCTCTTTACCTTTACCGAAGGCTTCAGCATCCACAGTCCAGAGTGCCGAATGACGGAGTAGGCAGGGTCCCGCCGGTCTGATGGCAATTCCAGAGTCCCCTTATCCAGGTGGAAATCAGTAGCCTTCCTTCTAGCGCTCGTGCATTGTAGTACCCCCCTGCTGAGCAACTCTGTAAGGTCCTCACAACTTTTGTGTCTTTTTCTCTCTCTGTACCCCAGATGGATAGGACAAACCCGTATGACGGTGATGGCCTGAGGCCATTTTATAGGGACCCTAGAGACGCCCATCCTCCACAATTGCCACCGTGTTTAGATCGGACAGCCAACTTAGAATTGACTGCCCTGCCGGTCTCTGAAGTAAAGCGCAGAGTCTATTACTCCCTCAGTGTTTTGGCCACCGGCCCACGCTCCAGAAGGAGGCAGCCTCTCTTAGGACAGGACTCCTTCTGGTTTTTGTTCTCCTTTTGCTGTGACTTCGTGGCTCACTCCCTACAACACAACTCCTTTCGTGTCCTTTCTTAGGATGCTGCCGCATGGGTTGCAGGCGCAGCTCCGTGTACTTTGTCCTCCTCAGACCGCAGTCTGGATCTGACTGGGGATCACTCCAGCCAGCTCGACCTGCAGACCTTTCCTCGTCGGTCTCGAGCCAGGAACTCTCCCTCCAAGACTCACTAACTTCCTAACCAACCCACCAGTTTTACCCTGTGTGAGGAGTGGCCTAGTAGATAGAACGCTTAGTGCCCCCTGGTGGACTGGAGTGTGAAGTGTGTTGTGTGTTTTGTGATACCTGGTAAGGTGAATTCCTTTGGTGCCATCAGACGTAACATCACTCCCCCCTGGTGGAAGAACATTACTGCAACGACCAGGACTCTGGGGCGCTGCAGCGGCAGAAAAATGTACGGAAGACGGAACAGTCACCACAAAGAGCACCCACTCCTATGGCTCTTGGATCTCGTGACCGAGCTATGAACCTGGAGACTTTGGTGTTCAGTCTGGACACCATCAGATCCACATCCGGTGTCCCCCAACGAAGACCGATCTGTTGAAAAATCTCCGGATGAAGTTCCAACTCCCCCGAGGTGAGACCTTGGCAGCTGAGGAAGTCTGCCGCCTAGTTTTCCATGCCTGGTATGTGCACTGCTGAGATTACAGAGTGGTTCCTCTCTGCCCATCGAAGAATGCAAGATACCTCGCACATAGCCGTCCTGCTGCGGGTATCCCCTTGATGACTGATGTATGCCACAGCTGTGGCATTGTCCGATTGAATTCAAATGGGTTGACCTGCTAGGAGATAATGAAACTGCAGTAGTGCTAGCCATATCGCTCGGATTTCCAAGACATTGATTGGAAGTTTCGATTCCTGAGATGACAAGCGGCCCTGAGCAGTGTGGTGACGAAAAACTGCTCCCCAGCCTAGAAGATTGGCACTAGCCATTGAGCTGGGAGAAAGGACTTTCCTTGGTTGAGGGAAGAACTCAATGTCCATCAGAGTCAGCCTGACCCGCAGGGATAGGAGGCACCAGCAGTTGAGGGAGAATGGGTTCCTATCCCAAGCCGCTAGAAGAGCATTCGATTCTCTGAGTCATGAAGACCTTTTGGATCTGGATAAGTTGGAAACTTGGGCCGAAAGATGGCAGATGCGGTTTAACAATGATAAATGTAAGGTTATACACATGGGAAGAAGGAATCAAAATCACCATTACACACTGAATGGGAAACCACTGGGTAAATCTGACATGGAGAAGGACTTGGGGCTCCTAGTTAATGATAAACTTACCTGGAGCAGCGCCAGTGCCAGGCAGCGGCTGCCAATGCAAACAGGATCATGGGGTGCATTAAAAGAGGTCTGGATACACGAGAGCATTATACTGCCTCTCTACAAATCCCTGGTTATGGAGTACTGTGTACAGTTTTGGGCACCTGTGCTCAGGAAGGATATAATGGAACCAGAGAGAGTACAAAGGAGGGCAACAAAATTAATAAAAGGGATGGGGGAACTACAATACCCAGAGAGATTAGCAAAATTAGGATTATTTAGTCTAGAATAAAAGATGACTGAGGGACGAGCTAATAACCATGTATAAGTATATAAGGGTACAATACAAATATCTCTCTGAGGATCTGTTTATACCAAAGAAGTGACGGTCACAAGGGGGCATTCTCTGCGTCTGGAGGAGAGAAGGTTTTTCAACCAACAGAGGATTCTTTACTATTAGGGCAGTGAGAATCTGGAAATCCTTGCCTGAGGAGGTGGTGATGGTGAACTCAGTCGAGGGGTTCAAGAGAGGCCTGGATGTCTTCCTGGAGCGTAACAATATTGTATCTTACAGTTATTAAGATCTTTAGAAGGACGTAGATCTGGGGATTTATTCTGATGGAATATAGGCTGAACTGGATAGACAAATGTCTTTTCGGCCTTGTTAACTATGTTACTATGTTCTGATTGTGATGGCATTTGCCGCTGATAGAGCAGCACAGTTAGCTGCATCCAAAGAAGCGTGTACCAAGTAATCTCCTGCCTGAGAAATCTAGCTAGCCAGCTGCGCTGCCTCCAGAGGAAGATTACTGTTCTGAATGGAATTAATCAACGTCTCTGACCAGGAAACCATTTCTTTAGCTACCCACGCTGCACCTGAGGCCTCAAAGACTGAACGATCCAAATTTTCTATCTGGCGGTCTGTGGGATTTTTAATAGATGATCTGTCCGGTAGGGATAGAAGGGTTTGGGATGCCAGGCGAGAGACTGGTGGTCTACTACAGGGGATTTGGCCCAATCTTTTCTCAGATCGGCTGAAAAAGGGTACTTCGCCTCAAGCGTTTTCATCTTGTAAAACGCTTATCCGGTCTTTCCCTGTGCCGATTAACTATATCCCAAAACTCCGGGTGAATGGCGAATGTTCTATGAGGGCTCTTAGCCATTTTTGAAACACAGTGTGATCCGGCATAGAGCTGGAGTGTTTGTCAACCTTCAGAGTCTGGTTGACAGACTCAATCAGAGAATCAACCGTCCGCTGAAAAACTGGCGAATCCGGATCTAAGGAGACGTCCGATTCATACTCAGAATTGAGTTCGCTACCAACATCTAGAATGAGAAATGGAACTCCTGGACGACAGAGTATGTGACTGTACGGGAGGCGTACTATGTATCCGTTTCCTAGACGCTTGTATGTTTCTAGACTGTGTGTGGCCCCTGCTAGCTGACTGTTCCCATGTAGGGGACAGTCCCTCTGCGTCAGACATGCGTACGCCATGATCCCAAGAAGGAACACTGAAGGATTCAAGCGCTTTGACCAGAAAAGTCCTAGATTGCGACAGAGACGAGACCCACTCAGGGGGACTAAGGACACTGGGCTCAGTGTCAGCAGGGGGCTCCTGAGCGCACTTGGGGTCACAGGCTTTGCAGAGCGGCGAACTCTGATCTTTTGGAAACGCAGACTGGCAGGAGTTGCATGAAGTGAAAAAGACTAAGTTTTATGGGACTTTTTAGGTGCCTGAGGCTGGGACATGCTGTACTCCTATGTATGCCCTTAACAAGGGTTCCCACAGAGGAAGAAGGAGAAAGAGAGAGCGAAAGAGAAAAAGTGCCATTAGCAGCGCTCCGTACCCAGATCCTGTGTCCTGGCCACGAGGATCACGCTCCAATCCAGCCAAGCAGGAGGCTTCCTGAGCTTCTGGAGGCCATGACAGCGTGCGACAGGGTGTAGGAAGATGGCCGCTGAGAATACATGGGTGAAAAGCGCAGGAAAAAGAGGGTGGAGCCGCCAGATTGTCATAGAGGGGCGGATAAAGGGGTAAAAACCTTCAATCCACTCTCTCTTTCATAGGCAGATGGAGAAGGACAGTCCGCCTCCTTGCTTCATCCGTTAAACAGTGGTGGTGCAGTGGGGGCTGCAGAGACGCCAAAATGGAGGGTGCCTCTGTACATCCACGGAGTTCAATCCCCCGGGTGGACAGGGCCGATTGTCCGATATTAGTCCTGGCTGCAGAAGAGAGTGCATGGAGGCGACACTCCATGTGCTTGTCTGTTGATGGTGCGTGGAAATCGGTGCTCTTTAAGGGGCTCGTCGCCCCTAAAAAAAAATCAGCCCAGGCATGGCATCCCATTTTGCAGGAGAGGGTACATGGAGGCAACACTCCACATGCTCACCTGTTGTTGGTTTGGGGAGATCGGAGCCTTGAGAGGATCCGTCGCCCCTTCATCCAGGTAATAAATGTTAAAAATTAAAATAACAGAGTTTTTGGTCCGAAACCAGACCTGTGTGCCTCCTACGGACACTAAGCATGAACTGGTTCTCTGGGACCCAGCAGGAGGGTGTATACTGCAGAGGAGTTAACTCTTTGTATTAACTTAGCGTCAGCCTCCTAGTGGCAACAGCATAAACCCACGGTCTGTGTCCCCCAATGAGGCAAAGGAGAAATAATATTTTAGAAGATGGGTAATGATATAAAGCTATTTAAGTTACCTAAAGGCAAATTATGGGCTACATTTACCTACCGTAGAGCTCAGCAAATCCATTCATTGGTACCCTTGAAGTACCAGTGACAAACTGCAGCAGGCGAATCCTCTTCTCTGCATCCATTATTAACACAGCCTAGAAAAAAAACCAAGCATATATTATACTTTCAATCCCAATGTAAATAAATCAGGTAACTAAAAAAAAAAATCCATATTGCCTTTCACTTTTCCTGAGATTTTACAAGAAGTCCGATTATAAAATGTTTATAAGGTGCAGCAATAAGATTACAATTTCCACCATTCCCGCTACACCCAGGTGCAGGGACGTGGCGGCTTGTCAGTGGTATCAATAACTGAACAATGAATTAAACAGACGAGTTCATGAAGCTCCAAGCAAGTCAAAAGACCGCTCGCTGCTGACTGGACCAATGCCCAGTTGTTAAAAGTGTTATTTTTCTAGCGCCGATTTCTACAACTTTATTTGGAAATTCCTCACCTCCTCAGTATGAAGGACACCATCTTCTTGTGTTTAATCTGACTTGATGCCTGCATTATTCATTAGGATCCTATAAAGTATCCGCTTTCATCATTTACATAAAGCAGCAGGTCATATTTATGGTCTTTTATGAAATATGAGATCAGTACATTTTTATGCTAATTCTAGTAGAATAATACAAATATTTTGGTTTCCATCCCAGAAATTTGACTTTTATCAATGTGGATTTGAGGAGATCAAAGCCAACTTATTTGGGAAATCCGATTCATGGTCATGTTAAGGGAGTTTCCTATTTGCATGTAAAAGGGAGTTTACTTTATACATAATAAAACATAGATAGGTCCAGAAATATTTGGACAGTGACTGAATCTTTTTGCGATTTGGGCCCTGAATGCCACGTTTTTTTTTTTTGTTTTTTTTGTTTTACAGAAAATGAAACAACTTACATACAACTGTAGTGCAGACTTTCAACTTTAATTGAAGAAGTTGAACAAAAATATCCCATGAAATGTTTTGGAATTGCATCTATTTTTCTACAAAGCCTCCTCATTTCAGAGGCTCAAAATTAATTGGACAAATTAACGGAATCCTAAATAATAATAATCTTTATTTTTATATAGCGCTAACATATTCCGTAGCGCTTTACATTTTGCACACATTATCATCGGTGTCCCCGTTGGGGCTCACAATCTAAATTCCCTATCAGTATGTCTTTGGAATGTGGGAGGAAACCGGAGAACCCGGAGGAAACCCACGCAAACACGGAGAGAACATACAAACTCTTTGCAGATGTTGTCCTTGGTGGGGTTTGAACCCAGGACTCCAGCACTGCAAGGCTGCAGTGCTATCCACAGAGCCACCGTGCCGCCCGTAAAATGTTTATTTTTAATACTTGTAGAGAAACCATTGCAGGCATTAACTGTCTGCAGTCTAAGTCACCACATGCTGGGTTTCCTCCTTATTTGTGGGTTTTTCTGTCTTAAGCTTTGTCTTAAACTTGTGAAGTAAATGCTCGATGGGATTGAAGTCTGGTGATTGACTCTGCCATTGCAGAATATTCCACTTCTTTGCCATAAAACCCTGGGCTGCTTTCGCAGTATGTTTTGGGTCATTTTGCATCTGTACTGTGGAGCACCGTCCTATCAACCTTGCTGCATTTGGTTGAATCTGAGCAGAAAGTATCGCCCTGTAAATTTCAGAATTCATCCGGATGCTTCTGTTTTTAGTCACATCATCAATAAACACTAGTGAACCAGTGCCATCAGAAGCCCTGCATGCCATCACACTGCCTCTACCATGTTTCACAGAGATGTGGTGTGCTTTGAATCATGAGCCGTTCCAAGCGTTCTCCATACTTTCTTCTTCTCATCATTCTGGTACAGTTTGATCTTCGCTTCATCTGTCCAAATATTGCTTTTCCAGAACTGAGCTGGCTTCTTCATATATTTTTTTTGACAAAGTTTAACCTGGTCTTTTTATTTTTAAGGCTTATTAATAGTTTGCACCTTGAGGAGAATATCTGTATTTGCTCTCATGAAGTCTTCTCTTTATGGTAGACTTAGATACTGAATCACCTACTTCCTAAAGAGTGTTCTTCACTTGGGTGGATGTTGTGAAGGGGTTTTTCTTCGCCATGGAAAGGATTCTGTGGTCATCCACCAATGTTGTCTTCCATGAACATCCAGGAATTTTTTAGATCCTTTTTTCAGAATATATTAAACTGTTGAATTGGCCACTTCTAACATTTGTCATCTCTGATGAATTTCTTGTTTTATGTCAGCCTAATGACGGTCTGTTTCAACTCCATTGATAAATATTTTTCCCACATGTTGTGGGTTCACAGCAACAGCTTCCAAATGCAAATGCCACACATGGAATCCGCTCTACACCTTTTACCTGCTTAATGGATTGTGTATTAACAAGGAAAAAGCGCATGCAGCCCATTTATGAGTTTTTGAAATAATTGTTCAATTACTTTTGGTATTTTAAAAAGAGGCAGCTACATATAAGAGCTGTAGTACTAAACCCTTGCTCCAATTAGGATGTTAATACCCTCAAATAAAAGATGAAATTCTACACTTTAAGGCCATATTGATTATATAACTATCTTAAATATGGTTTGGTTAACAACTAAAATGACAAAACTTGTGTCACTGTCCAAATATTTCTGCACCTAACTGTACATTTACACACACATCACATAAAAAAATCTTAGCATATATATGCACACATACAAAGCATATAAGACAAAGTATACATACTCAGCACTGTGTAAAAGAGTGTGGAAGAAATGCTGCAAGATAAATTAAATCAATATTTGGTGAGAACAACCTCTGCCTTCAACACTGCATGACAAGGACTTGCAGAAAATCGTGGCTTTTTTAGGATTATAATCAGTTGTATGAGTAACCAATTATACCAAACAGATGGTAAAGATAATTTTTAGATTTAGGTTGAAACACAGTCAAATTAAAACAGAAACAGCTGTGTAGAATGATTATAACTGGATGAGGAACTGCCAAACTCGGCTACAAATGTGATGTTGTGGAAGATAGTTTATGACCTGGAATATAAAACTATGCCAAGACTGAAGTCAGAAACAAGACACAAGGTAGTTAAACTGAATCAGCAAGGTCTCTCCCAAGCAAAGTTTTCAAAGCAGATTGCGTTTTCAAGATAAGCTGTTCAATATTTTTTGAGTAAGCACTAAGAAATGGGCAATGTTGAGAACTGTACACACAGTGGTCAGCCAAGTAAACTTGGTGCAGGTGATGATAGACACCTCATGCTTCCTTCCCTTTGAAATTAGAAGATGTCCAGTTATAATGCAGAACTGGCAGCAACCAGTGGGACCCAGCTACCCCCAACAACTGTTCAGAGAAGTCTGGTCAGAAGTGGTCTTCATGAAAGAATTGGAGCCAAAATGCCATACATTCAACATGGAGAAGAGACCAATGAAAACACAGGAACTGCAGTGCAAAAAAATTGCATCAGGTGCTCTGGACTGACAAGTCAAAATTGGAAACATTTGACTATAAACAGAAGGAAGTTTATTTCCCCGAAGGGCCGGATAGCAGTACAATGATGAGCGGTGCTTGCAAGTCTGGGGTTGCATTTCAGCAAAAGGAGTTGTGGATGTAGTCTGGATTAATGTTGTCCTCACTAATGAGAAATACAGGCAGATGCTTATCCAACATGTAAGACAACCTTATTCTCTCTCTCCTTTTATGTAATACAAATTTATTCTCAAGCAGGACACCGACCCCAAACATACAGCCAATGTCATTAAGAACTAGCTTTACTATGAAGAAAGAAGAGTCCTGGAAGTGATAATATGGCCCCCCAAGAAACAGAAGATTTGTGCAAACCTACATCCACAGACAGTGCCGGCCAGTGGCGTGCACATCACATGGCCACTATGGGGCCCGGCGCCGTCCCCCGCCCGTTCAACTTATCAGTTGAAAGCAGTGATGGAGGAGAGAGCGCCAAATGACGTTTCCTCTCCCATCACTTTCACTCTGCCTGTGACTCAGCGTGTGCCAGCAGTGGAGCCAAGACGCTCTGCAGAAGCCAGAGCAGCGGGACAACGAGGAGGAGAAGTATTGTGTGTGTGTGTGCACTATACAGTGTGTGGAGGCTGCACTATAGTGAGTGTGTGTGTGTGTGTGTGTGTGTGTGTGTGTATGTACGCGCATGAGAGGGGTGGGGGGGGGGCGCTGCATTATACGGTGTGTGTGGGGGGGCTGATTATACAGGGTGTATGTTTGTGGGGGGCTGCTTTATACTATGTGTGGGAGCTACATTATACTGTATGTGCTCGTGGGGGGGCTGAATTATACTGTGTGTATGTTTGCGGGAGGGCTGTATTATACGGTGTGTGGGAGCCACATTATACTGTATGTTTGTGGGAGGGCTGCATTATACGGTGTGTGGGGGAGCTACATTATACTGTATGTGTTCGTGGGGGGGCCTGAATTATACTGTGTGTGTGTGGGGGGGGGGGGGGGGGGGGGCGAATTATACTCTATGAGGGGGGCTGCATTATAGTTATCAAGGACCATGGTAAGTGCATTATACCATATGGGACCTGCATTATACTGTATCGAGGACTACTTGTTAATAATAATAATAATAATAATAATAAATACTTGTACCCATCATAATGCTCAGCCGAAGTAAAGAGGCCGGGAAACAAGCGTTGAAACAATGTTATTGATCACGCTCGTTTAACGGCCTGAACTCAGCGCATGTAAATAAAACCAAAATGTTTCTTTGTGATGGTGCAATATGTGAGCATTTGGGGCCCCACTTTAACCTCTTTCTGACCTCGGACGGGATAGTACGTCCGAGGTTAGTACCCCCGCTTTGATGCGGGCTCCGGCGGTGAGCCCGCATCAAATAGCGGCCGCTATTAACTAGTTAAATGCCGCTGTCAAACGCTGACAGCGGCATTTAACCGGCGATTCGGGCTGGAAATGAGCGCATTGCTGACCCCCGTCACATGATTGGGGGTCAGCGATGCTTCTGCATAGTAACCATAGAGGTCCTTGAGACCTCTACGGTTACTGATCCCGGCTAGCTGTGAGCGCCACCCTATGGTCGGCGCTCATAGCACACCTGCATTTCTGCTGCATAGCAGCGATCTGATGATCGCTGCTATGTAGCAGAGGCGATCGAGTTGTGCCAGCTTCTAGCCTCCTATGGAGGCTATTGAAGCATGGCAAAAGTTAAAAAAAAAATATATATATATATAAAAAGTTTAAATCACCCCCCTTTCGCCCCATTCAAAATAAATCGATAAAAAAAAATAAAAAAAATCAAACCTACACATATTCGGTATCGCTGCGTTCAGAATCGCCCGATCAATAAAAAAAGGCATTAACCTGATCGCTAAACAGCGTAGCAAGAAAAAAAATTCGAAACGTCAGAATAATTTTTTTTTGGTCGCCGCGACACTGCATTAAAATCCAATAACGGACGATCAAAAGAACGTATCTGCACCAAAATGGTATCATTAAAAACGCCAGCTCGGCATGCAAAAAATAAGCCCTCAACCGACCCCAGATCATGAAAAATGGAGACGGAAAATGGCGCAATTTTTTTTATTTTTTAGCAAAGTTTTGAATTTTTTTTCACCACTTAGATAAAAAAATAACTTAGACATGTTAGGTGTCTATGAACTCAAAATGACTTGCTAAAACCAATGATGTCGTTCAAAAGTACAACTTTTTTCGAAAAAAGTATGCCCTCACATAGCCATATTGACAGAAAAATAAAAAAAGTTATGGCTCTGGGAAGGAGGGGAGCGAAAAACTAACGCGGAAAAACGGAAAATCCCAAGGTCATGAAGGGGTTAAACTTTTGCCCAGGGCCCAACTTTGTCTAACTCTGGCCCTGTCAACAGACGATATGTTAGTTCTTCAAGATGTCTGGAACAACTTTCAAGCTTAGTTCCTAAAAAACTATGTGCAAGTGTATCTAGAAGAACGGATGTTGTTTTGAAGGCAAAGGAAAATCACAACAAACATTGATTTAGATTTCTCTTTCGTTCATTCACTTTGGATTTTGTTAATTCATAGAAAAGAAAAAAAAACTTCTATTTTTCAAAGCATTCTTAATTTGCAGCATTTTTCCACACCTGCCTAGGTAGAATACTGTAGCTGGATTATTCTTAAAAACCAAAATACAGTTATAATTATCACAGGGGGATGTGGGACCCTTTTTCACCAACTCCTTACCTTCCAAAACCACTGAATAACTTGGTGTCCGAGACAATAACCATTCTTATACTTGGTATGTTCCCTCCAATTGTTGACATCCACGTCTCCCAAGCCACACATGAGGAGCTAGAAGGAATAAAACAATGATTTACAACTTTCCCTAATTAAATGCCCAGAAGCGATAATTTAATACTATACCTCCAACTCATTTTCATCAAATATTTTAATCAGATCTTGAGGAATCAGTTCAAAAAATCCCTTAAAAAAAAAAAAAAAAAAAAAAAAGATTTCAGTATGAATTTGCATTTATAAGTACTTATTGAAAAACAACTTTAAAAAAACAAACAAAACAAAAACATGGCTGTTAGAAAAGTTTTGATACATCGAAGTCCAATACAGAAAAAGCAATAAAATGGATTTGATAACATTGCTGTGTTCATATCAAAAGAACAACTTACGTTTGTAGTTTATTTTCATTATCGACACAAAAAAAAAAAAAAAAATCAGATAACCATGAGAAGCCACAGTCACTCTCTGAATTCACCGCCACATCTTTTTATCGTTTGTGATATTTCCAGGAACACATATGCCATTACCTCTAGTCAGCAAGCTAGTATCTATATAAATGCAGATATGTAAAAGAATTCTGAAGTTCGGGTACACAAATAACCTAATATTCTAAGTCCAATCCAAATGATGTTTGGTCCAAAAAAGATGGTGTCCAGCATTATCCACTGTCCACTCTACTCTCAAGATCACATCTCACCACCTGTGCACTTGACCTGATCCCATCCCACTTCATCCCAAACCTCACCACAGTCTTCATCCCGACCCTAACCCATCTCTTCAACCTATCACTAACAAATGGTGTTTTCCCCTCAAGCTTTAAACATGCCTTCATCACACCTATCCGCAAAAAGCCCTCTATTGACCCATCTAGCTTTCGCCCTATATCACTTCTCCCCTATGCCTCCAAGCTACTGGAACAACACGTCTACCTTGAACTGTCCCTCCCATCTCTCTTCTTGCTCCCTCTTCGACCGCTTTCAATCTGGCTTCCGGTCACACCACTCCACTGAAACTGCCCTAAGGTCACCAATGACCTCAACCGCCAAGAGCAAGCGACACTACTCTGTCCTCCTCCTCCTGGACCTGTCGGCTGCCTTTGACACAGTGGACCATTCCCTATTATTACAGACCCTCTCATCCCTTGGCATCACAGACTTGACCCTATCCTGGATCTCATCATACCTAACAGACTGGACATTTAGCGTCTCCCACTCACACACCACCTCCTCACCTCGCCCCCTATCTGTCGGAGTCCCACAAGGTTCAGTCCTTGGGGCCCTGCTCTTCTCTATTTACACCTTTGGCCTGGGACAGCTCATAGAATGTCACGGCTTTCAGTATCATCTCTATGCTGATGACACACAGATCTACATCTCTGGACCAGATATCACCTCCCTACTAACCAGAATTCCTCAATGTCTGTCCACTATTTCATCCTTCTTCTCCGCTAGATTTCTGAAACTTAACATGGACAAAACAGAATTCATCATCTTTCCCCTATCTCACGTGACCCCCCAACGAACCTATCCATTACAGTAAATGGCTGCCCACTCTCCCCAGTCCCACAAGCTCGCTGCCTCGGGGTAATCCTTGACGCTGATCTCTCCTTCAAACCACATATCCAAGCCCTTTCCACTTCCTGCCGACTTCAATTCAAAAATATTTCACGAATCCGTTCATTCCTCAACCAAGAATCTGCAAAAACCCTAGTCCATGCCCTCATCATCTCTCGCCTTGACTACTGCAACCTCCTGCTCTGTGGCCTCCCCTCGAACACTCTCGCACCCCTCCAATCTATTCTAAACTCTGCTGCCCAACTAATCCACCTGTCCCCCTGCTATTCCCCAGCTTCTCCCTTCTGTCAATCCCTTCACTGGCTCCCCATTGCCCAGAGACTCCAGTACAAAACCCTAACCATGACGTACAAAGCCATCCACAACCTGTCTCCTCCATACATCTGTGACCTCGTCTCCCGGTACTTACCTACACGCAACCTCCGATCCTCACAAGACCTCCTTCTCTACTCCCCTATTATCTCCTCTTCCCACAATCGTATACAAGATTTCTCTCGCGTATCACCCCTACTCTGGAACCCTCTACCACAACACATCAGACTCTCGCCTACCATCGAAACCTTCAAAAAGAGCCCGAAGACCCACCTCTTCCGACAAGCCTACAACCTGCCGTAACCACCGATCGACCAAACCGCTGCATGACCAGCTCTACCCTCGCCTACTGTATTCTCACCCATCCCTTGTAGATTGTGGGCCTTCGCGGGCAGGGTCCTCTCTCCTCCTGTACCAGTTATGACTTGTATTGGTTAAGATTATTGTACTTGTTCTTATTATGTATACCCCTCCTTACATGTAAAGCGCCATGGAATAAATGGCGCTATAACAATAAATAATAATGATAATAATAATAATCCAATTCACCAAAGTCAGCAATAGCATATCTTAAGTAAGAACACTCTTTCCATCTTAGATAATAAGTTCTCACCCATATATCACTTAGGTAAAAATGATGCATTTATCTTCAACAAACAATAGAACCAACAGTCAAACCAGGCAGTTTTGCTCTAAGGCCGTGTTTCTCAACTCCAGTCCTCAAGACCCTGCAACAGGTCCTGTTTTCAGGATTTCCTTAGAATTGTCCAAGTGATAATTGCAGTACCTCCTCAGACAATAATTACATCACATGTGCAATACTAAGGATATCCTGAAAACTTGACCTGTTGGTGGATCTTGAGGCCTGGAGTTGAGAAACACTGCTCTAAGAGATGAAAACAGGCTTTACAGGAAAGAGTCTTGGAGAAAAATCTAAACTAGGATCATGTCCAAACCCTATTCACTATAAATGGTCACTCTACTTTCAACAAACTATGCATAACAGTACAAGAGAATATAAGTATTAAAATATATCAAAGAATTCAGCTTTTTCCTCACTTTGAGACGTGTCCCACTCCCCCCATCCTCCCTCTGAACTCATCCACTCTGGGAAAAAAACAGCTCAACTGAGTCTTGGTCAAAACAAACAGATTGCCACATTGTGGTGTCAGGTTGTACTACCTGCAATACTGTATGACAAGACAAGGGAGCAGTACAAATTAGAAACACCCCGCAAGAGCAGACAAGACGACACAGGCAGATGGAGTTGCATCTTCAAGCAACTTATCTCCAGAATACTCCAGGAACTGGATTCACAGCCACACTGCTCAATACCGATATGAATGTGTAATATTCTTTGTGCTGTTACTTCTCCTCTCTGTGTGGAACAGAGAAAGATGATAAGGACTTCATCTCTCTCTCTACATTGTATATAGGAGACATCGTAGCAGCTAGTCTGACACAGCAGCACAGAGACAACTTAAAATTAAAGAGCCTATAGATGAGAAAACTGGTGGACAAATCAGGACACAAGTCATATACTGGCCAGTGTTACTCTTCAAGTAAACATATGAAGAGTTACATGAACCCACAAAAGGTACACTTTATAAGGGGTTGAGGTCTTTCAGCAGACTCTCATACAGGCCCAGTGTGGTTTACATTACCCAGGTCCAAGGCTTTGCCTCTTGCCACGTTGTTTGTTTTTTGACTGCAGCGGTGAGGTCATGACGGCAGTGCTGCAGCCAATCACTGAACTCTGCAGCTCTGCTGATGTACAAGATGCCACAAGACGCCGAGATCAGTGATTGGCTTCTGTATTAACGTGATGTCACCGCTGCAGCCCAATAGAAACTGGGGCAGAGGTGGAGAGGCAGCGATGGACCCAGTAAGGGTAAGGAAAGCTCAGTTTGTTTTTTTAGATTTGAGGCTGCAAGCAAAAATTTTTGAAAGAGGACAAAACTTAACTTACAGCCAAACCTATCACATATATAACATCAGCACTAATACGATTTATCACAGTCACACTTTATGTAGGGAACAGTTGCTAGGGAATCCCCACATGTAATCAAGCTGGCTAACAGCTGTAAATCATGCTGCTGAGGCGATGAAAATTTAATCTCCGAACACTAACAAATACTCGGAGATCACCTGAGCGTGCTCTGGAAAACCTGAGCAACGAGTACACTCGCTCATCACCAATAGGGAATTAATAGAATACCTCTTTAAAAGAAGCCATCTGCTTCTGGATCCTGTTCACAAACCTCCACTGTATGACAAGACTAATTAAAACATAAAAAAGAAGAATTAAAAATATATTAGGTGCATTCTGTATTTTGTGACGGTATGGAAAATAACATCGGGCCTGTTACCTCGATGGAAAATTGACATATTTTTCTCTTAAATAACATATTCGTCACCTACAGTATATAGACATTGACAATATACAGAGAATCCAAATTTTAAATGGGGTATTCCGATATGGACAACTTTTTAAATCACCAAAGAGTTAACTGTAATTTGAGGGGCCCACTGAAAGGAACACGTGAGATGGGTTATTGTCATCACCGCAGACATTGGCTAGCAAGTTCTGGTTCCAGATAATATAGGTGAATCCAAGAAGTAGTACCCCTGCAACTGAAGACTGAATTCATGCTGTATAATTAAAATGAAATGGGATGAGATTTGGATTCTCATTAATTTATACAATTCCTTTGTGAACGACCCCACGGTTATCAGCTGTATAAGATGTTAAGTCAACATTGCTTGATGTTGTATCAGTATGGAAAGATGTCCTAATCAAGGCCTGCCAGTACATCAGATGGACATCCTTACAAAAAAGAATAGGCTACCAGCGGCATGGGAACAGATCTATAGAATTGAGGTAAGCATAGTGCAATTTGATTTTTTTTTCCAATTTTAGGCACTTAAAGCTTATGGCCCCAATTCATTAAGTAGTTTTTGCCAGAACTCTGGCGTACGCTGCCTTAAAATTTTGGGAAATGTCACATTTTTATGGCAATCTTAGCCTGCTCTGTAAACTTTTAGAACAAGCAGCACATCTGAGGCAGGATGGGGCCAAGCCCACCCAACAAATACATCGTAGTTTATTCCACAAAAGTGAATTAAGCGACACCAAAGATGTACACCAGTCCCTGGCAGGAGTAACATTTCTGAAAGACCTGCAGGAATGGCAGCTGTAAGATGCGCCAAATTTATTAAGCAGCAACATACCCCCCTTCACTAAGCCAAGTGTACAATATGGCAGTCTTAGACAATCAGGGCCTCAATGTGCACATTTATTATACTGTGCTCTAAGCTGATTCATACATTTGGTGCATCTTTAGATCGTCTAGTCTAAACTCACTGATCTACCAGGTGGCTTACATTGTGCCAATAAGCGGACTCATTTTTGGCATGGCATGCAAGTCAGTTTGTGGAGCACATTTCACAACCATTTTGGCACATTTAGCATAATATAAATCTCCTTGAAGATATACTTACTGTATGTACTCTTTCTTGTTCTTGTTGGTGACTACTATGTCTGATCCACCAGGCATCAGATCATGTTGATGGGTCTAAAAGAAAAAAAAATAATGGTGTAGATGCCAAGTCATTCAGCTAGTCCTACCTGTGCCAGTCTAGAAGTGAGCCATCTGTACCTGTCCAAACAGCTCTTCATCCACAGTGAATCGTAGGTCTAGTTCTTCTGGATCATTCTCAAGTATCCACAGGAGAGAATTGTAATACTCACTATCCTGGGAGACAAACCACAATAATTTAGGATGATCATCACAGAAACATCAGGTTGTCTTACAAAGTCTTCTACTGAGTTACCACCACCTATTATACGGAAGTAAAACTGTCCATAGATTCTAAAAGGTTGTTATTCTAACCTGGCCATGATCACACACAAAGAAATGCAAGAAAACCACAATGGGTTAATCTAGTAGGCACATAAGTGTATGTTCACCTTCGAGTCCTTCTTACGGTTTACTTATAGAGTTTAGCTAAGCAGTGAAGGATGCGTCTGACCCCATGACTGACTATTGTGTGACAGGTGCTATGGACGCTGCCACATGACAAAACGTGTGTGGTCCGACCGATCTGTAAACATGACTCGCTAGATGGTGGGCGGAGGGGGCTGGCTGCATTACATTACCAGAAACCTTCACTGGATTGTCACTAATCGTTACAGTGAACCTATCGCTTGTTAGCGTTACATCAAAGGTGTGCCGAAATTAGCACTTAGAAAAAAAAACCGGATCCCTTCTACTGATAGTCATGCACATTAAGTATATCATTAGGATAGAGGATAGTTTCCTCATTTATCACTTTATCTCAGTGAATTGGTCCCGTCCGTCCATTGCCTCACGTTCCACGCTCTGACTACTGACTATGCAGAAGTCGCGGTATAATTCAGGGCGTCAGAGTGATTGCATGGGGCAATGCAAGGACAGAAATGGACCAGATAATTAGCTGACAGTGAGTTCACATAATGTAATTACTACCAGAGAAAAGATCCATTTATTCTGGATGAGCTGCTTTAACTGCAGGCTGAAAATTATAAAACTATGGGTCAGAGATACAAATTCCTGCTGTGACTGACGATGACCACTAGAGGAACTTACTGCATATGGCAGTGCTTCCCCAACCAGAGACTGTGAATTACGGATTTCCACCAGCCACAATAGTAAAGGTTTCCCCTGGTTGGAGAAATTCGCCATATAATGTGCATAGGACCAATAAGCAACTTGCTGAACATTCAAGACTCTAAAGCACAGAAAAGAGGCTTATAACAATGTGGTGTATGTGTTTACTGTCAAGGATTCAGAGATTAGTTAAAAAAATCTGTAAAAAAAAAAAAAGTCATGAAGTAGCCGTGCCCATCAGAGGACACAATATATCGCCTAGTATAACATACCACAGACTGCATGTCATTCAGGGTTATTGCCTTCTGTAGCATCATTTTATAAAATGGTCGTATGAAGAAACCTGTAGAGCGAGAACCATCATTATTTTACATATGGACATCACTTACAATGATCATCAATTATTACACATGACCGTGAGCACTGGGCAACAAACTGTCCTGCAGTTTCCTTTCTATTGTATTCAAATCAACTTCAGGTGACCGGCCGGGAGACAAATATCTGAAATATTATCACTGGAGCTATAAAAACACATTGCCAAAAAAATGTACTGTTACATAAACTACTGTGGAAAAGTATTGGGCAGGCGAGGAAAAATGCTGGAAAGTAAGAAAGCAAGTTATTTTTTTTTAATCAATTAACAAAATGCAAAGTCAATGAACAAAATAAAAAATGTAAACTTAAATCAATCTTTGCTGTGACAGCCCTTTGCCTTCAATCCTAAGCACACTTGCAATAATTTTTGAAGGCACTCGGCAGGGAGATTACAGCCAACCACAGAAGGAATTGCACAAGCCATACATACACAGCAGATCTTTGGATAAGCATACATACACAGCAGATCTTTGGATAAGCATACATACACAGCAGACCTTTGGTTACGTATACATACACAGCAGATCCCTGGTTAAGTGTGATGCCCGTGCCCCTGAGGGTCCAGTCGCCACAGAGGTACTGCACCTCAGCCAGAGGTGTAGTATCCCACTCTCAGGTAAGGAGGGGGGCACTATCCGGTACCCGCTCTCTAGCATCCAACAATACACCACTCAAGGCCAGGGGATCTGGGCGGACACTATTTAGGGAAGGCCCCATCTCAGGCTGGAGGAGGAACTAGGTAGAGTGTGTGGGTGGATGAGGTAGAGTAACAGTTGGGAGTGAAGTGTTGTCATGGTAACGGGAGGAGTTGGTTAAAGAGTTAAGTAGTCTGTGAGAAGAGTGAGAGGAGGACGGAGGTGTCTGAGAGGAGCTCCAGAGGAAAGAGGTCCTGGGGGGTCAGGGAAGTGAAGAATCCACCCTTGGCGCCCGAATCCACGCTGACCGTAGTCGGGTGGAGGGACCAAATTGCAGTGGGGACCGGCCCCAGACTAGTAGAAGAGACTGTAGGACTCAGCTAGCAAACCGGAGGCTGTGGTGTCTGTATCTGCCACAGCCAAATCTACACAATCGCTAAAAAGGCAGCCATACAGGGTCAAGGGGACCAAGAGTACATCGCCTGACAGGACCTGAGGCTGCAGGCTTAGGACACTGTGTGTAAGGCGCATGGCAGGAGGGTAAGAGCAGAGAGAGACGACCTGGGAATGTACACATGAAGGGGGTCCTGGAGAAGTGCACCCCAAACTACCCGAGAGCTGGCTGGACCACAGACCCGGAGGACACAGCACCCGGCTGGTGATTGTAACCTGGAGACCATGAGTAAAGTGAGAAAACTGCTGTGTCCTCAGAATTATTTACTGTGTCACCTGCCCTGCAGTACAACAGTTCCCATAAACAAATTAACCCTATAACTGCCCTGGGGCCCGCTCTAGCCGTGGAGAGCTGTAACATCTCTGCTGCGTCACTAACCACCCCAGTGGACCTGAACCGCAGCGTCGGCAATCACTTGCCAAACACCATGGGTGGCGTGAGGAATGAATCCCATATAACTTTTCCCCATGCATTGTTTTATTGCACGCCCAGGGCCACGAAGCCAGGTCACAGCGCTGTGACTTCCCCAAAGAACTGTCCGACCCGGTTCCGAGTACCCCTCGGCCCTGGTGGACGTCGCATAAGCATACATACACAGAAGATCTTTGGTTACGCATCCATACACAAAAGATCTTTGGTTACGCATCCATACACAGCAGATATTTGGTTACGCATAGATACACAGCAGATGTTGGTCCTTCAACATGTTTGGAACAACCTCCCTGCAGAGTTCCTTCAAAAACTGCGTGTATATCAGCCAAAGGACTGTCACTATTGATTTGATTTACATGTCGCATTTGTTGATTCACTTTCCATCTACCTCCTGGACAACTCAAAACCACGTCTGTCAGTCCGATCACATTCTTATGAAAGCAATATTAAATCTCACAGTATAAAATTAGGCCCAAACAAAAATAAAGTTTTAAAGGGTTTGTCTCAACTTGTTAAATGAGTAAAAAGCAACTTTGCAATCTACCCTTTAATAAAAAATCCTCTTCATCCTGAAGAACGTAGGGATTTTTATTTCTATAAATTTACTGCTCGCTGCCTAGGTTACCTGCCGCCTTTGTAGTCAGAAGTGTCCAGTTTCCTAGAGCAGCATTTGCAATGCAAGATAGCTGGATCCAACCAGATTCAATGCCCCTTGCGCTCCTCCCATACTGTGGAGGGAAAGCTAAGGGTACCGTCACACAGTGCAATTTTGATCGCTACGACGGCACGATTCGTGACGTTCGAGCGATATAGTTACGAGATCGCAGTGTCTGACACGCTCCTGCGATCAGGGACCCCGCTGAGAATCGTACGTCGTAGCAGATCGTTTGAAACTTTCTTTCGTCGTCTAGTGTCCCGCTGTGGCGGCATGATTGCATGGTGTAACATATATCGTATACGATGTGCGCGTAGTAACCAACGGCTTCTACATCGCACATACGTCATGAAATTATCGCTCCAGCATCGTAGATTGCAAAGTGTGACAGCAGTCTACGACGCTGGAGCGATATTGTTACGACGCTGGAGCGTCACGGATCGTACCGTCGTAGCGATGAAAACTGCACTGTGTGACGGTACCCTAACTCTGCTTGTAGCAAGGGAGAGTCAATCATTTGCCAGACTTCTGCAGAGATCAAGGATCCAGAAAATCAGATTGTTCTGTTAACTTTTCTAAATTAAAAGTTGTGTGACTGATTGTGCCTCATAACTGAAAATTTACTGCATTTTATACTAATTAGGCTATATTTTGCCAATGGTCAAGTCAGAGTATAGATTCAAAACCTATTTCAGCACAAATTTGGTTAGCAAATACATCTTGTTTATGTACACTCCCTAAAAGAAGTTATGTCACTTATCCATGTTATGTAAATAAAAGCTTATAACCGGACGATAAATTCATCCATTGGTTGTATAAATTATTCTTTTGAAAGCTGAAACCCTCTGAAATGTGGTTTAGGTTAAGAAAATAAATTGGCATCAATGCAGAAATATTGATCAGTTAATGGACACAGAATGGTCAGATTTTGACAAGACAAAAGTTTTGTCGCCTGGTCATATAATGCACCCAATCCTAGTTTACATCCTCACCAGTGCTCAGTAAATGATCGGTAAATTAGTGTGTGTGTATAAAAAAAAAAACAGTAGCAGCAAACAAGAGCAAGCGTATGCATGAAAATAGGGATCACCACAATATAACTAAGAGTAACAAAAGTCTTTATTCAGAGAACAACATACACAAAGACATTTAAAAACATCTAAAAACAGATAGGAACAATGGGTCCACCATAATAACAGATAAATGCTGACAAAAATATGCACCTTATCACTGCACCGGGCAGTCGGATTGGTACACATTGGCCACTGAGTAGCGTGGTCCCACAAACACACGGTCTCTAGGTGGGGATATGGTAAAGAAACATCAGTCCCCAATGGTTACCACCAATTCACCCTCCTCATCAGTCCTAGGGTGTCTCTTACCCAGCCCAGTGCAAACACCTATAAAGACGGTCCTAAACCGGCAGGCATATCAGGTCAGTGGAGCTGTGTGGGTAAACATCCCTGTGTGGGGATGTTTCTTTACCATATCCCCACCTAGAGACCGTGTGTTTGTGGGACCACGCTGCTCAGTGGCCCATGTGTACTGTGGCACCCCTAGGGGTATCTGCCACAAAAATAGTTACTGACAGTAAATACAAATATTAAAATAGCAAGACTGCACTACCACCTCCGGCCAGAAGGGGGAGTTCCAGAGACTCCCCTTGATCCATTCTGGCCTGAGAGAAGAGTTGGCAGTTGGGCTAAGGAGCTGAAAGTGAGAGGTCATACAGTTGAATCTCTAACAGCCCTGTGACTGTTTCCAGGCCTAAATCACCGGCCTGAGGAGAAGAGGGATAGAGAAAAAGGACATTGTGAGAACCGGGTAGCATTAATCACTACCCAGAACAGGCGCAAAGACGGATACCGGATCCGTGGCTGTATTCATTATATATAATACAGCAACCGGAAAAACGTGAGGTGATATCAGCTTCACTAGGGCCGGTACGACTTTTGAACTGTGGAGAGGAAGAGGTCACTTTGCCAAGGTATGCTACAATGGCAAAGCTATATACTGTTGACAACAATGCCATCACAACCATTGAGCCCTTAGAACCAACCTGTCAGGTGGAAGGCAATGGCTCAGATGGAGAAATGGAGGATTGGTGCCAACAGCTACACGTGGGCATAAATTCAACACCTACCCATCAAAAACAAGAGGTGTATAGGCTAGTGACGGAATATGAACAAGTCTTCAGTAAACACCCATTGGACTTCGGACGGATAGAAGGGGTAGAACACACAATCCCCACAGGTGACCATCCCCCAATAAAAGAAAGATATAGACCCATACCGCCCGCTCACTATCAATGTGCAAAAGATATGCTGAGGGAAATGAAACAGGCCGGGGTAATAAGAGACAGCTGTAGCCCCTGGGCGGCCCCTCTAGTGATTGTAAAAAAAAAAGATGGAACTATGAGAATGTGCGTAGACTACCGGCAGATTAATAACATCACCCATAAAGATGCCTACCCCTTGCCTAGGATAGAAGAGTCCTTGACCGCTTTGAAATCTGCTAATTATTTTTCCACCTTAGACTTAACAAGCGGGTATTGGCAAGTCCCTGTGGCTGAGAGAGATAAGGAAAAGACGGCATTCACCACACCAATGGGTCTAAGTGAATTTAATCGCATGCCGTTCGGACTCTGCAATGCATCCGGTACCTTCCAGCGGCTGATGGAATGCTGCCTCGGACACAAGAACTTCGAGACCGTCCTCTTGTACCTAGATGATGTGATCGTCTACTCAAAGACTTACGAACAACACTTAAAAGACCTGGCAGAAGTGTTCGAAGCCTTATCCAGGTATGGCATGAAAATCAAGCCATCCAAATGTCACCTTCTCAAGCCAAAGGTACAGTACCTGGGACACATCGTGAGTTCGGAGGGAGTAGCACCGGATCCCGAGAAAATAACCGCCATAAGGGATTGGCCGAGACCTACCAGCGCAAAAGAAGTGAGGCAATTCCTGGGATTTGTGGGTTACTATCGCAGATTTATAAGAGGATTTACCAAGTTGGCAGCACCCTTGCAAGACGCCTTGGTAGGGCAGACGAAGAAACCTTCAAACCAAAACCCTCCTTTCCAGTGGAACGACGAAAGGGAATACTCCTTTGAACAACTAAAGAAGGCACTAACCGGAGAAGAGGTTCTGGCATACCCAGATTACCATCAACCTTTCATCCTCTACACCGATGCCAGTAATGTGGGACTAGGAGCGGTGCTGTCACAAAAGCAAGAAGGTCGGGAGAAAGTCATCGCCTTTGCAAGTAGAAAGCTCCGGCCTACTGAAAGAAATCCAGAAAATTATAGCTCCTTCAAATTGGAATTACTGGCAGTAGTTTGGGCTGTGACTGAACGTTTCAAACACTATCTGGCCGCTGCAGAATTTATTGTCTATACTGACAACAATCCGTTGACCCACCTGGACACAGCCAAATTAGGTGCGTTAGAACAGCGATGGATAGCCCGGTTATCTAATTACAACTTCAAGATCAAGTATCGAGCAGGTCGCAAGAATGGAAATGCCGATGCCCTATAAAGGATGCCACACTTGAAAGATGTAGAAGAAGAAACGGGGGAGCTTGAAGAAATTGAACTACCAGCCTTCCATCATCCCAAGGCAAAACATCATCAGTCAAGTACCTATCAGAAACAACAAGAGGTGAATTTTAATCCATTAGCACACCATAGATGGGCTGACACCCAAGACAGCAATCCGGCTGTGAAGTTGGTGAAGGAACTGTTAACTGAGCAAAGTGCATATCCCGATGAGGATGCCCCAGAAGAAACGCATCAACTCTGGAAAGAGAGAGGCAAAATGTTCCTGTATCAAGGGAAGCTCTGTAGAAGGTACACCAATCCGAAAACACATGAATTGGTTTGGCAGATTATCGTGCCTAAACAAGATGTCAAGATGGTCCTCGAAGCTTACCATAATGGTGCTGGTCACTTCGGTTGGAAAAAGTTAGAAGTACTTCTAAGAGAAAGATTTTATTGGGTCGGGATGAGAAAATCAATCGAACAGTGGTGCAGAAATTGTGGCCCGTGCAACCTCAGAAGAAACGATCAAAAGAACCAAAGAGCACCACTGCAGCCCATAATCACCAAACAACCACTTGAACTTGTAGCCATAGACCACGTGAAGTTAATACCAAGCCGGTCCGGCTATGCCTTGACCATCGTGGACCATTATTCACGTTTCTTGGTAGTAGTACCCGTAAAAGATCTGACAGCAAAAACAGCAGCCAAAGCGTTCCAAACGTACTTTTGTAGACCCCATGGATATCCGGAACAGGTTCTCACCGACCAAGGTACAGCCTTTGAATCAGAGATCTTCAGAGAATTCTGTAATATGTATGGTTGCAAAAAGATACGGACGACGGCCTATCATCCACAAACAAACGGCTTATGCGAGAAGATGAACCATATTGTAATAGACCTACTAAAGACTTTACCTGAGACAGAAAGGAATCAATGGCCAGAGAAATTGCCTGACTTGGTGGATCTGTATAATCATGTCCCGGTGAGCTCCACCAACTGCACCCCAGCTTACCTTATGCGTGCAAGACCCGGCCAATTACCAATCGATCTAGAAATGGGAATTCTGAAACCAGACGCAGAAGTCCAAGACTCCAATTGGGATATCATACGGCAAAAGCAGTATCGCCAAGTGCAAGAGAGTGTGGAAAGAAGCCTTCAGCAAACTAGAGAAAGACAAGAGCGAACTTTCAACCAGAATGCTCTAGCGACCCCATTAAGACCGGGTGATCAAGTGCTCAAGAGAAATCGTCGAACCAATAAACTGGACAATCAGTGGGAAGCCGTACCCTACACAGTTTTACCAACAAGAGTGGATAATCCTAAAATGTGTCTCATTAGCAAAAACGGAGGCTAAACATCTGTACTAGTGTCAAGAGACAATCTTAAATTATGTCCGGAAGCATTGAAAGAGCCAGGAGTTGTCCAGCCAGATCCAGAAGTTATTCAACCCATACAGGTTCAACCAGTAAAGGAAAAAGAAGAGGAAATGTATCACACCTGTATAGGAGACTTTCCCAAAACCCTACTAACATACCATGGTGCCGTAGTGGTTCCCATGGTGGCCTTTTACCCAACACCGAACCAAATACCAGAAGTCCCAAGACAGGAAGAGGCCGTATTACAGGAGGTTCCAGGCCAGGAAGAACAGATTCCTGGTCAGAGTAATCCCATTCACGGTGGACTTGCCAACTCCATAGTCGTGGAATTATCTTTAGCAGAGCGGGCAGATACTACATCTGCAGTAGACAGTAGTACACCACATGAAGAGATACCGCTATTACGTAGATCACAGCGCAGTACCCAGGGTCAATTACCGGCCAGGTATGCAGATTACCAACTATAAAGCTCATAATGTGAATTGTATATATGTTATGCCGTATATAGTTAAACAGAAAATGTAGTATAGTCATTGTTATCATTCTGCAACGTTTAAGCCCAGTACCTACAGAGACTTGTCTGTATGAACTTCTTGCATATTCTTGAACTTGTTATCAGCCCGGAGGCACTAAATCAAAGCTCCGTAAAGACTGCTTTTTGAACTTTGCTTTTTGCTCTTTTTGAACTTTCTTTAGACTTTATATTGACAACTCCGTTGGAAAAATGGAACTAAATTCCTGGACACAAAGTGCAGTGCCTTTCCTAGTACCTTCAAGGATAGGACTGTATTAATAGACGCTATTTGAAGTGACTTTTTACAGAACTCTATTTTTGTTTCCTTGAGTGGTTTTTGTAACTTTTCATTTTTAAGACTCTGTACATATTAATTGTTATTTCAAAATGTTATCGTCCCACAGTCCCAGAGTACTGTTCTTAACTAAGGGGGAATGTGGCACCCCTAGGGGTATTTGCCACAAAAATAGTTACTGACAGTAAATACAAATATTAAAATAGCAAGACTGCACTACCACCTCCGGCCAGAAGGGGGAGTTCCAGAGACTCCCCTTGATCCATTCTGGCCTGAGAGAAGAGTTGGCAGTTGGGCTAAGGAGCTGAAAGTGAGAGGTCATACAGTTGAATCTCTAACAGCCCTGTGACTCTTTCCAGGCCTAAATCACCAGCCTGAGGAGAAGAGGGATAGAGAAAAAGGACATTGTGAGAACCGGGTAGCATTAATCACTACCCAGAACAGGCGCAAAGACGGATACCGGATCCGTGGCTGTATTCATTATATATAATACAGCAACCGGAAAAACGTGAGGTGATATCAGCTTCACTAGGGCCGGACGCAGCAACAGACACAGAGTTCAGCGGTAATCCCGGAGGGGGTAAGCCGATAAAAGGACTCGGGTTGCCCGTCGAACCAGGACCCGGAGGGGACAGACTGGGCCGGCAGCCAGTTCACATACAGCAGCAGGGCCACACAGAAATTGCGCACAATAAGAGGCGAAGACCCCAGCAGGGTCAAAGTAACTCAGAGTTCCCATACAGACTCCGGTGACAGGACTGGTTGTAAATCCTTTGATGTTAAAGTAAACTGGTTAAACGTTTCAGTGCCTCAGTCTTTCATTTGGACAATAGCCATCTATCCAGGATCGGGATCGTCACCGCTGGGAGAACCTGCTGCTGATCAAGTAAGTGTCTGTCCCCTCACGATACCCCTTACACTGTGCATCGCCTGAGGCCACAGCACCGGGTCAAGCCACCCGTGACATCCCCCTCAAGAGACAGACCCCATTGGTCCGGTGCTGGGTATCCCGGTCTCCTGGGCGTTACAGTACCAATCCGACTGCCCGGTACTTTGGAGCAGTTATTTACACAGTGCGCACATTTGCATTATGTAGGCTATCAGGATCAGTTGTTGTTTATGCTTAATGGTGATAGAGTATTCGAATTAGCTGTGTAAGGTGCATATTTTTGTCAGCATTTATCTGTTATTATGGTGGACCCATTGTTCCTATCTATGTTTTTAGATGTTTTTAAATGTCTTTGTGTATGTTGTTCTCTGAATAAAGACTTTTGTTACTCTTAGTTATATTGTGGTGATCCCTATTTTCATGCATACGCTTGCTCTTGTTTGCTGCTACTGTTGTCTGGTATGCATATGGTGATCCCCTTTTGTACCTTAACATTTGGATGGTGCCCGCTCAACAAAGTGTTGATGTATAAGAAGAAACCCAGCACCCCAGACCTTCACTTGAACTGCAACTTGAGCTCTGACAACATGCCAAAAATCCACCCTGCGACCAAAGCCTGAATTATCAAGAGGCTGAAGACCAGATCCACTGCAGAGGTGGCTGGCACCTTTAATGTGTCTCAGCGTCAAGTACAAAGAATTAAAAAAAAAAAAGATTTGAAGAGACTGGATATGTGTTTGACATGCCCAGGTCCGGCAGACCCCGCAAGACAACTGCTCAGGAGAAACGTTTGTTGGTTAGAAAATCCAAAGCAAGCCCCTCTTCCACTGCAGCAGAGCTCTAACAGGCCTGGTCACCTCAAGTCCCTGTGTCAACTAGAACAGTTTGTAGGATTTGGTCTCGAAATGGCCTCCATGGTAGAATCAGTGCCCAGAAGCCAGCGCTAAACAAAAGACAAATAAAAAACTGTGTGGCATTTGCAAAGTCCCACAGCCTGCTAAATAGATGGATGCTGGAAAAGTGGCAGAAGGTGGATTTCTCCGATGAATCTTCAGTAGAATTACACCACAGCCGCAGCAAATACTGCAGGAGACCTACTGGAGCCCTACGGATCCAAAATACACCCAGAAAACAGGTAAATTTGGTGGTGGAAAGATCATGGTCTGGGGTTACATTCAGTATGGGTGTGCGAAACATTTCCAAGGTGGAAGGCAATATCAATAACCTAAAATATCAAGAAGTATTAGCTACCTCTTCTATTCCAAATCATAAAAGGGGTCAAATTTTGCAGCAGGATGGTGCTCCATCTCATACATCCATCTCTACAACAAAGTTCCTCCAGGCAAAAAAGATCAAGGTGCTCAAGGACTGGCCAGACCAGTCACCAGACATGAACATCATTGAGCATGTTTGTGGTAGGATGAAAGAGGAAGCTTGGAAGACAAAACCAAAGAATCTAAATGAACTCTGGGAGGCATGTAAGACTGCATTCTTTGCTATTCCTGATGACTTCATTAATAAATTGTATGAATCATTGTTGAACCACATTGATGCAGTCCTTCAAGCTCATGGAATTCACACAAAATATTAAATATGACTAATAGCACCACAACTTCATTCACCAATGCTATGCAACATATACTCTATTTTTCGCTTTGTAAGAAGCACTTTTCCCCCCCAAACTTGGGGGGGGAAAAAATGGGGCTGCGTCTTAGAAAGCGAACCTGCCTTACCGGGGAGGTGTCCGGGTATCTCCGGGTGCCCGACTGTTGCTGCGGGTGTCTCCGGTGCCCAGCGGTGCTGCGTAGGTGTCCGGCTCTGCCGACATTTTGCTACAGGCCAGAGCCCCAGCACTTTCAGGGTTCCACGTGCGCTGGTCTCTGGGAATGCGCTGGTCTCTGGGAATGCGCTGATGGTGATCTCAGGATCAAGATCTCGAGAGATGAGATTTCAGCGATCAAGATCTCGAGAGATTATTTATTATTATTATAAATAAATAATAATAATAATAATAATAATAATAATAATAATAATAATAATAATAATAATAATAATAATAATAATAATAAATCTCTCGAGATCTTGATCCCGAGATCACCATCGGCGCATGCGCCGCCCCCGGAGGCAGCCATATTCCCAGAGACCAGCGCACGTGGAACCCTGGAAGTGCCGAGGCTCTGGCCTGTCGCAAAATGTCGGCAGCGACACCCACGCAGCACCGCTGGGCACTGGAGACACCTGCAGAAACGGCCAGCAACCGCCGGGCACCAGGAGACGCCCGGCAGCAGCACAAGCACCCCCCAGCAGCACAAGATCTCCGCAGCAGCGCGCCACACATTGGAGCCCCCATTCATACCTGCTTGCGGCCTGGAGAATCACCTCTCTCCCGCCTTCTCCAGCAGCGACCCAGCTTCACTGCAGCCACCACCCCCGGTAAGCAATAAGATGCAAGGATTATAAGAAACACCACCAATTTATTAAAAAATATTTTTTTCTTATTTTTCTCCTCAAAATTTGGGGTGCGTCTTAATAGTCCGGAGCGTCTTATAACACTGGGGAACAATTTGAAAAAAAATTTCTGTTGAGTTAGGTTTTTGAGCTGATTTATACTAAAATTGGCATACTGATTCCAAAAATGTAGTCAGTTTTTTTCTAGCACGTCAAGTTTTTCCTCCACAACTTACCTGCCAGAGAAGCACAATTGCACGGATATCTGTAATAAGATATCTGATTACAATTCGACTCATATAGAGCTACGTGACAACTTGTAAGAGTAGTCACAACTGAGACAGTGTGGTGAGAGGTGTGTGCAGCTCCCAATAAGTCATAATTATCAATATCTTTACACAATAAATTTATCATAGTAGGAATAAATAGGATTGCGATACCTTTTCTCTTTACATTGGGCGCTTAGTTGTAATTTATATATCTTTTATGATTTTTTTCTTTGTTAGTTTTCAAAGCTTGTAACTTTCCATCTCAGTGTTTTATTTACATATATACATATTTCCTTTGTTTCAGATCATGTCTGCTCCTTCTTCCTCTCGTCGTAAATGCCTATTTGTACTATTTAAAAAAAACAAACACTTTTTAGGTACAGTAGTTTACATATTTTTGAGAAGACAAAAATCCTATAGTTCAAAAACTTGACGTGATAGAGAAAAACTGAGATCATTTCTGGATTCAGCATCCAAAAATTAGTTAAGAACAGTTGTCTGACCTAACTCCTAAAAAATTGTGTTCCCCAGTGTAATTTAACTTTCTGTGGGCGACAAAAGTTTTGTCTTGCCAAAATCTGACCATTCTGTGTCCATTAACTGATCAACATTTCTGCATTGATGCCAATTTATTTTCTTAACCTAAACCACATTTCGGAGGGTTTCAGCTTTCAAAAGAATAATTTATACAACCAATGGATGAATTTAACGTCAGGTTATAAGCTTTCATTTACATAACATGGATAAGCGACATAACTTCTGTCACGGAGTGTATAAATACATTTGTGATACCAACGTATGCACAACGTAACAGCAGCATTTCAATTTGGATAAACTTGGGTTTAAATGAGAATATGAAAAATTGTATTTTTTTTCAGAATAAAAACATGATTTTTCATCCAAACCGTGCTCCATATGACTTTTCCACATCTGTATGGCCTTCATATCAGGTTTTTTATATCCACAATTAATAACACCCAATTCCCGTTCCTATGCAATTCTGGGAATGGATCCGGTAAAAACAGGTGCGCGATTAATGGTGTCAGTAAGGCAACCATTCTTTTTTCTTTAAACACATCCATTGTATTCAGATCTGTTTAGAATCTCATGGCCTAAAAAGGTTCAGAAGGCGAAACAGTGAGATCATGGAAAAATGATCTAAAGCTTAAACTTACCATCCAGAAGCTTTCCATGGTAAACTGCCATCCCAGCCACACGGCCAATAAACTTGAAATATGAAAGGTGATCTTCATTGCACAGTCCAGAATTTGGATTGATTTGCAAAGTGTAATTATCACTGTGAAGAAAAACAGAAGTCTTTTAGTATCCCAAGAGTGCAACAGTCATAGATTATACAACCTGAAACTCCTGGCCACAGTAAGGTTAAAAAAAAAAAAAGTTGCATACTCCCTTACCAATCCCCCTCCCTGTCTTCTGCATGGCGGTTGTGTCCCCCACCGGTCTTCTCTTCCAGTATGGCCAGCAGCTGACTGCTACAGCCAATTAATGGTGACCCCACCGAAAGAGAAGGAGAGGAGACCAGAGGGGGGACACAAACTACACTGGGACAAAGAAGAAAAAAATGGCAGAAATCCCTTTAATACTCTTTCTGTTTTGGGAGGATAGAAAATCCCTTTTGTAAAGGCAGTGACTTGATTACTGCCCTAGAGTTACATAACACATTCTGAACTCTAAGACTCCATCCACCTCACAAAAGCTGCAGGCTATGGATATCTAATAATGCAAAGCTGACCTCTACGTATTCTAGAGTAAATCAAAATGAGAGGCAGGAACATTGGAAAATGATCCCAGAACTCATCAACATCATTTTTTGACAAGGCAAAATAATAATAATAATAATAATAATAATAATAATAATAATAATAATTAGATCCTCAAATCAAATGAAACAAATCTGATAAAACTTGATTTATGCTGATAAGCTTATAGTTGATGACCAGTCTATCAAAGGACAATGGTGAAGAAGTGGCTTCTCTAGGTGCAGGCAGAATAACATGTGAAAGGAACTCATGGGCCTGACACTGTGCACAAGGCTAGATCAATTGGCTTCAGGTCATTCTCATAGCACTAGGAACTAATGGGCCTGCACTATTCATAGCACTAGGAACTAATGGGCCTGCACTATTCACAGCACTAGGAACTAATGGGCCTGCACTATTCAGAGCACTAGGAACTAATGGGCCTGCACTATTCAGAGCACTAGGAACTAATGGGCCTGCACTATTCATAGCACTAGGAACTAATGGGCCTGCACTATTCATAGCACTAGGAACTAATGGGCCTGCACTATTCACAGCACTAGGAACTAATGGGCCTGCACTATTCACAGCACTAGGAACTAATGGGCCTGCACTATTCACAGCACTAGGAACTAATGGGCCTGCACTATTCACAGCACTAGGAACTAATGGGCCTGCACTATTCACAGCACTAGGAACTAATGGGCCTGCACTATTCATAGCACTAGGAACTAATGGGCCTGCACTATTCATAGCACTAGGAACTAATGGGCCTGCACTATTCAGAGCACTAGGAACTAATGGGCCTGCACTATTCACAGCACTAGGAACTAATGGGCCTGCACTATTCACAGCACTAGGAACTGATGGGCCTACACTATTCATAGCACCAGGAACGAATGGGCCTGCACTATTCACAGCACAAGGAACTAATGGGCCTGCACTATTCACAGCACTAGGAACTAATGGGCTTGCACTATTCACAGCACTAGGAACTAATGGGCCTGAACTATTCACAGCACTAGGAACTAATGGGCCTGCACTATTCACAGCACTAGGAACTAATGGGCCTGCACTATTCACAGCACTAGGAACTAATGGGCTTGCACTATTCACAGCACTAGGAACTAATGGGCCTGCACTATTCACAGCACTAGGAACTAATGGGCCTGCACTATTCACAGCACTAGGAACTAATGGGCTTGCACTATTCATAGCACTAGGAACTAATGGGCTTGCACTATTAACAGCACTAGGAACTAATGGGCCTGCACTATTCACAGCACTAGGAACTAATGGGCCTGCACTATTCACAGCACTAGGAACTAATGGGCCTGCACTATTCACAGCACTAGGAACTAATGGGCTTGCACTATTCACAGCACTAGGAACTAATGGGCCTGCACTATTCAGAGCACTAGGAACTAATGGGCCTCCAATATTGTGCACAAGGCTAGGTCTATGGACTTGAGGTCATTATCCTGGCACTAGACACTAATGAGCCTGCCACATTGTGAACAACACACAAGAAGAAGAAATGGGGTCTTCTCTAAATATCATGGCACTTACGTCGCAGAGTACTCAAAGAGACCATAATATGGATTGAACATTTCTTTTGATATCAAGAAGAACCATTCTCTGGCAACGCCTCCATAATCTAAACCTTTCTCATTGTCAAATTCAATCCAGAGACGTGCTTTGAGAAATTCTGGCCGTTTCACAGCGATTATTCTTCTGTAGGAATCCTCAAAAATGGCTGACCGACGCAACTTCATTTCAAACCGATTAGGAATATCGAGCTACAGAGAAACAAAATATATAAGTATATATTAAAATATTGCATTTGGCAACCTTTGTGATATATTTTGTAATGGAATAAAAAGAACATTCCTTTATTTTTAGTAGAAATTTCTCATTTTTTCTGATCTCTGCTTGTAGTCATTCAACAAGAAGTTCCATTTGATAAAGCCAGAATGGCTCAATGCAAGATGGAGCACTGACAACTTTACTGTGACCAGGACTGACACACCACAAAACCAGGATGGTTACAGCTAAATAATACAAGTTCCTATTGAGTGACATCAAGCAGACAACTTGAAAAACTGAGAAATTGAGACTGTATGTTAAAATATTGTACAATTAATAATCTTCATTCATGAAAATCTGACTCTGCTAGTAAGAAAAGTTGACACACGAAAAATTGAAACGGAATATGAAAAATCTAAGACAAATCTGATAGCGTGCCCATAATTACATAGTGAATTATGTACAAAGTGGTCCTTCACAAACACTAATCTTTCACACCAGATTAAATGTATCTACGACAGTAGAAATTCTTGAAGGTCTAAACCCATCCTGTTAAGAGGGCAGATTTAGATAGTCCTTAGAAAAATAAACTTTGAAAACTACTTCCATTTTAATCCCCCACCATCTTCCCCTGTTATGTCACTTTTCCGGTTTTGTGATTTACAGCGCAATGCCTATACGCCAAGACCACAGTGGTGACAGGTTCACTAGGCAACGTGTGTAATTCCCATCAGCTTCTTAGCTCCTAAATCCTGGCTAATTCCCTATATCAATCTAGTGGAGATTTAAAGGGAACCTGTCACCCCCCACAGGCGTTTTTAACTAAAAGAGCCACCTTGTGCAGCACTAATGCTGCATTCTGTCAAGATGGCTTTTTTATTTGTGGTCCCTTCCAACGCTGCAATATTCGTTTTTATGATTTGTCCCTCATACCTGTAGTTTGTCCAGGGGGCATGTCTTTTCCCCCCTGACACACACGCCTCCCAGCCATCACTCAGGCCCTCCACGCGCCGGGTGCCGTCTCCACTTCCTTTATTGACGTCCCCAGAGCCTGCACTGTAAGTTTTTTTTTCGAGCATGCGCAGTTTGCGCTGCCCTTTGACACCCATCACATGATGGGAACTTACAGCGCAGGCGCCGGGGACGTTAATGACCGCAGAGGAAGCTGCGCCCGGAGGGGCTGAGGGATGGCTGGGAAGCATTTGTGTCCGGGGGGGAAAAGACATGCCCCCCTGACAGACTACAGGTATGAGGGGCAAATTATAAAAACGAATAGTTCAGCATTGGCAGGGACCCCAAATAAAAGAGCCAACTTCACGGAATGTAGCATTAGTGCTGCACAAGGTGGCTCTTTTAGTTAAAAATGCTAGGGGGGTGACAGATTCCCTTTAAGTATTACTCACATCTTCATACATGGATATTGTTGGTAAATGCTTGAAAATACAAGCAATTTACTGCGTATTAAAATTTTCATCTTTTTCTGCAGTATTAACATTTTTTGTTTCCAGCATGTCGCCTTGGAGACCGACAATCGCTGCTAGGCAGCAGAACATGAGCTGTGCTCACAAGTGACTTTCTGTTGAGCTTGTAAGCTGTTTTGAAGTTGGCGAGATTGCACTCAGGGGCAGACATATAATTTGGTGCCCAAGAGGTAAGAGGGCCCATTTTGACCTCTAAAGCAGATGTAGTTGTGATGAGCTACCGTACTGCAAAGGGCCCTTATACTGCTCATACACAGGGGCCCATCTTCGGTCTGTGTCCCCCAGTGAGTGTGCTCTTGTCTTCCAATTCTGGCCACTGTCAATGCTTAGAAGCTAGCCGGCATCGGCGGTCAGACAAAAGCAAAGTATACTTCTTTGCAAACGTCTGCAAATGTTAATAAGCAGTAGATTGTAAACCTCCACAACCAGCTGTCATGCTTCCACCTACCTAGAAAGAAAGAAAAACTTTATACAATTCCAAATAAGTAGAAAACATCTTGGATTACACTTGCCTGCTTCTTCAACTTTTTACGGAAGTACTCGTATTTTCTTTTGTAATCCCGAGAATAAGGTACAGCCTAGAAATCAAATAAGAGTTTAACATAGTATTCAACTTTATTATAAAAAACAAACATTTAGCTTAATAAAAATCTATAAAAACAAAAACGAGCTTCCTTAAGGCCCCTTCACATTAAGCGACGCTGCAGCGATACCGACAACGATCCGGATCGCTGCAGCGTCGCTGTTTGGTCGCTGGAGAGCTGTCACACAGACAGCTCTCCAGCGACCAACGATCCCGAGGTCCCCGGGTAACCAGGGTAAACATCGGGTTACTAAGCGCAGGGCCGCGCTTAGTAACCCGATGTTTACCCTGGTTACCAGCGTAAAAGTAAAAAAAAAAACAAACACTACATACTTACCTACCGCTGTCTGTCCCCGGCGCTGTGCTTCTCTGCACTCCTCCTGTACTGGCTGTGAGCACAGCGGCCGGAAAGCAGAGCGGTGAGGTCACTGCTCTGCTTTCCGGCTGACCGACGCTCACAGCCAGTACAAGAGGAGTGCAGAGAAGCACAGCGCCGGGGACAGACAGCGGTAGGTAAGTATGTAGTGTTTTTTTTTTTTTTTACCTTTACGCTGGTAACCAGGGTAAATATCGGGATACTAAGCGCGGCCCTGCGCTTAGTTACCCAATGTTTACCCTGGTTACCAGTGAAGACATCGCTGGATCGGTGTCACACACGCCGATCCAGCGATGTCTACGGGAGATCCAGCGACGAAATAAAGTTCTGGACTTTGTTCAGCGACCAACGATCTCCCAGCAGGGGCCTGATCGTTGGTCGCTGTCACACATAACGATTTCCTTAACGATATCGTTGCTACGTCACAAAAAGCAACAATATCGTTAACGATATCGTTATGTGTGAAGGTACCTTTACTCTTACTCAAGGTCGCAGAAGCTATTTTACTTTTTCACACTAGGGGGCAAACTAATGCTGGAAGAGAACATACGGTCTCCTCTTGCCACATATGGAGGGCTCGCTTGACAGGGTCGCCGTGACGCAGCAGCGGCTTTGTACCGTCTGATCAGAATGTTAAACTAAGAACCTCACGGTCAGTTTTGTACATTTTGGCCGAGCGGCATTAGATCAACGCATGATTTTTAGATGGGCGGTCCATGATCTTTTTCCACAGTTCTAGCATGAAGAAGTTTAGCAATATGACAAAAAGATATTGTAAAAAATAATAATGTGAAAAAAAACAGATATTAGCCCTACTGATTTTCTTGTACATTAACTGTAACAGTGTTCTACATATTGGTGGCTTTGTATATATCAGCAGGGACTTTGAAAAACCTATTTTAACCATGTAAAATTGTTGAAAATTATTTCAGCTGTACAAATAAACCCCCAACACCACTGGTTTGCTATTTTAGCATGAGAGGAATATGGCACAGAAGCCAAGGCCACGCTAGGGCATTGGAGTTGTCAGAACATTGCATTGAGGTGGGCTGTCCAGCAGAGAACAGCCCAGCTTCATCAATTTAGGACCCCATTAAAAACAAAAGCATCGGATACTCCTCTACCACAGTGGTGCAGACATCACTGGAACTACAATTGCTGCAGGCGGGGAACATCCATTGTTTTTATTTGGTTCCCAAAGTGATTAAGCTGTGGTTGTCCAGAAGTTATTTTTTTAAGGGAAAAAAAAAAAAAAAAAATCAGGCCCCGATTCATCAAGACCGGCGTTTTTCACACTGATCTGGACAAGGTGGTGTGCTGGAATCAGATGGTTTTGATTCATTAGGTGGTTCATGCCTCTTAATGGATCAAGAACGTCAGAAAGTAGAGTGCGCCTCGCCACTAATCTTACTCCAGTCGGGGAGTGGAGTAAGATTTGTGGAATACGGAATGGCACAGCATCAGCTTTGATCATTTTTATATTCGGCCCCCCCCTTGTGCATGACAATATGCCTTCTGACCTTTAATCTGCGCCTGCCCA
Source organism: Ranitomeya imitator (assembly GCF_032444005.1). Taxonomy (NCBI): domain Eukaryota; kingdom Metazoa; phylum Chordata; class Amphibia; order Anura; family Dendrobatidae; genus Ranitomeya; species Ranitomeya imitator. The sequence goes on along the minus strand of NC_091285.1, from coordinate 483,528,654 downwards.
CAATTATCCACAATGCCTCATGGACTAACATGGTAGGTATTGTGTCTGTCAATGCTGGGAAATCAGGCAAAGAACTGATGTATACAGATGCACTTACTGCAGGCTCGGAGACATCCTGCCATCTCATAGGGACGTCACATGGCCATGTCAGTTACTCCTTGCTAATAAGGACTCACCTAACACTTCTTCACTGTAAGGACCGTTCAATCAGACAGCAAAGAATGAAACCCAATCCCCACCCCCTCACTGCAACCAGGGGCTATGGATACAAGTGCCCAAGGTAATTTCCCAGATGGTGTGAGGAGCCATATATTACACAGCCGCCATATTAACATACTTTTCACACCTTACACAAGCTGCGGTCTTGTAAACATGGTGCACTGACAGGCGTCACAAGAAACATTCAGCAATAACGCTATGAGCTTCCATGCCATTTACATGTGGGTGCTGAGAAGTGATGGCTGACAACAAGCACAAAGTAATTGAGTGCACTTGTACTGACCGGTCCGGTTATGGCGGCGGTCTCCAAGCGCGGATCTTCCCATTGAGTTTTCTTTGTGTCTGGAAGAAACAGGAATGCGCTTTATTTTCTTTAGAAATCTAATAAGACTATTATTCAGAAACAGACATTTCCTTACTGTGGTCAATATAAAAGCCTCGGCCATCCGTGTGCGTCCTCTCTTCCCAACCAGGCTGCATGGGAGAACCATAAACAGGTCAGTATGGTGCAATGAGAATCAGTACAAGTGTATCCGGACCAGTGAGGGTCATATATACCCTTGTTAAATATCATATTTAGCATCATCCACTTCCACAGCGCTTTACAGACATCATGGTCCCCACTGGGGCTCACTATCTAAATTCCCTATCATTAGGTGTTTGAGTGGGGGAGGAAACTGGAGAACCCGGAGGAAACCCACACCCATGGGGAGAACATAAAACTCTTCATCACTCAGGACCCCAGCGTTGCAAAGCAACAGTTCTAGCCACTGAGCCATCGTGCTGCCCATACAACCGGTTTTGGTGATAGATTGGTTATCATTGGTGTTTATGCAGTGGAAGAATATCCCACAGCGCAGTACAAAGATGGTCATCACTCACATTTGTCACCGTTCCCATGAACATTCGTGATATACATTATTACACACACAAAACCCATTTCAAGGGAATGCAGTTGGGTTTCTCCTTAGGGCATTTTCCAAAGTAGCAGTTGTGCTGCACAAGAACGATGCATCAGAAAACGTCCCAAAGACCACTGACTGCCAAGGTAACTAGTAAAACCACTACAAGTAGTGGTAGACCTCATGCAGTTTCTGCAGCACAATTCTTGGCATTACAGTAAGAACCGTGGCACAAGTACTGTTTGTTGACAGCATTACCCACTGGACCAATATGTCATAAGAAGTATTTGATGAAGAACCCTTTTAAACGATCCAGTGACAGCAGCTAAAAGTACTTTTACTGGCAATGGCTGCGATATGCAGCGAAACGAATGTTTAACGTCAACAATGACGTCGCAAACAATGATGCTCAGCATGCAGGAACAGTATTCAGACACATTGTGGCTATGTCACAAGCGCAAAATGTGAGTGCCGCCTTAATGAGGAAATATATGCAATTATATGTAACATAGTAACATAGTAAGGCCGAAAAAAGACATTTGTCCATCCAGTTCAGCCTACATTTGTCCATACAGTAAAGCCTTCATTACACAGACTGCAGGTAGTATGTTACACTTCATATGATACGTCAATATTCAACAAAGAATAGTGCAGGACAAGATATTAGTAATCAACATTATCTATATTGCTAGATCTTCTTGAAATAATTAAAAAAAATTCACTGAAAATGCACAAGAGTGAGGACAAAATATAATAGGCGCCTGGTCAGAGAATGCAATTAAATTAGAGGAATAACACTGTATATCAGACTAAAATTACCGCAACAAACAGTAAATTATATAATGAAAATATTAATAACCTGCCATGTAAGAAATCACAACTCATACATGACCAAGGTTGCTTAGAATGTCGACCGGACGAGTTTCGCATAAATGCTTTGTCTGGAGGTTTCCTGTGTCAGGTCAAAGTGGCTACCTGATCTTGTGGGCAATCTGCATCATTTAGGGGTTTGGATTTCTTACATAAAGGCTATACATATGATTTACAGCTTTTCAGTTTATGATATTACTAAAAAAGTCAAAGCATATTTTGATATTCTACTAACACCTTGTCCTGCACTAGTTTTTGTTAGAATCCTTTGCCCTTTCCCCAGGTACCATAGAGCAGGGGTCCCCAACTCCAGTCCTCAAGGCCCACCAACAGGTCATGCTTTCAGGATTTCCTTTGCATTGCACAGGTGATGCAATTATTACCTGGGCAAGACTAAGGAAATCCTGAAAACATGACCTGTTGGTGGGCCTTGAGGACTGGAGTTGGGGATCCCTGCCATAGAGGACAGCACGCTCAGGGGAAGATTTTTCCTTTGACTCGTGTCTCACTTACTGGCAGTGGTCCCAGCTCTGACACATCTAAAGGGGGCCTTGTCCGCAGCTGTACAGGAATTCGCAGTCTCGGGTCTTCCTATACAAACGATAAACAGCATTGCTTGAACACAGCATGTTTACTGTATACAGGGTTGTGAGACATATATACCAGGCAGACTGTCCTACTGAAGGGATATATGGCACCACAGATAAGTAAGCTTGTCCCTAAACAACACAGGGAAAGTTTTCAGTTATGTATAAATGAAAATGTATCACTAATATACTTTGACTATTTATTAAAAATAGTCTAATTCCTACCTAATAATTGCAGCCTTTAACTCTTTCACTGCAAAAGATGTAGTATGTCCTGCCTTTAAAGGGAACCTGTCACCCCGTTTTTTCAGATTGAGCTATAAGTACTGTTAAATAGGGCCTGCGCTGTGCGTTACTATAGTGTATGTAGTGTACCCTGATTCCCCATGTATGCTGAGAAATACATTACCAAAGTCGCCGTTTTCGCCTGTCAATCAGGCTGGTCTGGTCAGGTGGGCGTGTTCACAGCGCTCTTTTCTTCTCCAGCTTTCCGTTGGTGGCGTAGTGGTGTGCGCATGTCCAAGGTCCGAATTCCCTGCGCCCACGTGAAGACACAGCGCGCGATCTGCGCTGTTATCCCTTGCATCGGTGGGGGCGGCCATCTTCCTGGGGCCGCGCGTGCGCAGATGGAGTGCTCTGCTGCACGGGGCTTCAGGAAAATGGCCGCGGGATGCCGCGCGTGCGCATTAGAGATCGCGGCGGCCATTTTTCCAAAGCCGAGATGCAAACTTGGCTTTGGGAAAATGGCCGCCGCGATCTCTAATGCGCACGCGCGGCATCCCGCGGCCATTTTCCTGAAGCCCCGTGCAGCAGAGCACTCCATCTGCGCACGCGCGGCCCCAGGAAGATGGCCGCCCCCACCGATGCAAGGGATTACAGCGCAGATCGCGCGCTGTGTCTTCACGTGGGCGCAGGGAATTCGGACCTTGGATATGCGCACACCACTACGCCACCAACGGAAAGCTGGAGAAGAAAAGAGCGCTGTGAACACGCCCACCTGACCAGACCAGCCTGATTGACAGGCGAAAACGGCGACTTTGGTAATGTATTTCTCAGCATACATGGGGAATCAGGGTACACTACATACACTATAGTAACGCACAGCGCAGGCCCTATTTAACAGTATTTATAGCTCAATCTGAAAAAACGGGGTGACAGGTTCCCTTTGACTACAGCCTGCATGTTGGTGTTACACAACGCTCAGAATCTTACCAGGCGACACCAGGCTTAAAATCCGAAATGCAACATTTGGGGTGCACCACTAGTAGGCATGAGGGGCTTTTTACACAGGGCAGTCAGATTATGACATGATCAAAACCCCATGTAAATTGATCATCAATAATTTGCTTCCCTATCATCCACTGTATATTTTGCGCTGATCTAAAAATCATTGCTGTCCGGCAACATATCCACATGGGAAACAAGATGTCCCGGTAAAAATGTTCTTACTGAATCCTGATGTATCGCCATGCAAAATGAAGAGATTGACAGGAAACTAATCTGTAGGTGTAACAGGACCCCAAGGTGGAGGAGGAGCAGGTCACATCAGGAGCACGGTCACAGCTTGGTCATGCTTTCCCATACACAGCACCCAGGGAAAGACGTGGCGATAGGAACAACCATTTAAAAGAACGTGTCGTCAGAAAATTACCTATTTATTTTACTCACTTATAAAGCGCCATTAATTCCACAGCACTTTACAGACATTATAATCACTGTTCCCATAGGGAGTCTAGATTGTGAGCCCCAATCAGTATGTGTTTGGAGTGCGGGAGGAAACCGAAAAACCTGGAGGAAACCCATACATCCAACAGGGCGAGAACAAAAACACCCCGTACAGATGTTGTCCTTGGTGAGATTTGAACCCACGACCCCAGAGATGCAAGGTGCAATGCTAACCACTGAGCCACCGGGCTAACCTATTCTTTCAATCAAGTTTATTGTAAAACATTTTTTAAATATTTATAACACCATCTATAATTAAAAATAAATTAGAGATATGTAATTGTGAAGGAAGGAGGTAAACTGAATGGTGGTGTTAATTGTCACTGCAATCCTCAATAATAATATTTAATTGTAATGAAATGTTTGTAAAGAACAAGAAACACAAGTTTAATTTTAAACCTAGTGGGCAATGTGTAAAATGACTATATATATATATATATATATATATATATATATATATATATATATATATATATATATATATATATATATATATATATATATATATATATATATATATATATATATATATATATATATATATATATATATATATATATATATATATATATATATATAAAAACGAGAGCAGCACAATGCTCACCGGTGGGTGCCAAGCCTCCTGGATAGGACCATCCACATGTCCAACCACGTATTATGCCAAGCAGAAAAAGAAGGCAGCACTCCAACAAATGAAGGTGAAAAAAGGCTGTGAAGTTTATTTCAGACCCACATCTCGCGACGTTTCGGCTCGCACTGAGCCTTTCTCAAGGCTTGAGAAAGGCTCAGTGCGAGCCGAAACGTCGCGAGATGTGGGTCTGAAATAAACTCTTCACAGCCTTTTTTCACCTTCATTTGTTGTTGGAGTGCTGCCTTCTTTTTCTGCTTGGTATATATATATATATATATATATATATATATATATATATATATATATATATATATATATATATATATATATATATATATATATATATATATATATACATACATATACACACACACACACACACACACACGCACATTTAGTAAAAAAAATAAATAAATTCAAAGTAAACACCTAAATATTACAACGAAGGTCTTAATGGTGTAGTTCCCTGGGTATGGGAACACTTGTAAGGGGATCTCTGGTAGTAGTGAGGTTTAGAATCACTTGCCTATAATATAACAATGATGGACTAAAAATAATAAAACATTGTTACTGAAAAAATGCAATTTACCATCTAAAACAATCAAGTATAGAAGAACATGAAAACATCTATGAGATACATCTAGTAAATCTAAAGAGAAAATGAAATCAATTTATTGAAGCCTATGGTTTATTTACTTATTTGTTGGATAGAATTGGAATTCTAGCTACAAAATCCCCATGTAATTGCTGTCATAAGGATGTCAGTGCAGTCATTTGCTTTACCAGAGAAAGTCTAACAATTGATAGAAGGAGAAGATTCACAATACCCATGTTGTAGTCTTAGTGTTGTGATTGATGAAGAAGGGCCGTCCACTTGGGGCATGCCTGATTTCCCAGCCTTTGGGGAGGAATTTATGTTCCTGGTCCACAGTCTGTTTAGTGGATTCACATTCTGGAGACTTCTGATGACGACCACTAGGAACATTCTGGGTGGGAGAGGTCTGTGACATTTCCACAGGTGATGGCTTCTGAGACTGAATATGAAGGATACATTAGGTTATGAATGCTACCACCAAGCAAGGCGTTTCCCCTGTGTTTCCATAAACAGAGGCAGCTAAGAACAATAGGATGGGAAAGAAACTCGCTCTTCAGGAATCACAAGTGTCAAGATGTTTTTCAACAAACAATTCAACATTTTCGAACTACCTCTAAATACGTCAAGTAAACACTGGCTCTGCACCCTGTATCCATCCTAAACCTTTCTTCAATCAAATTATTTAACAATTTGTTAGGACACAAAATCAACACAATATCAAGTTATTTTTTGGGGGGGATGATTGATGGTGAAACAATGGCATCTGTCACAGCCATCTAATAAAACAGATGCATTAACCTATATTACGGTAGGCTTTTTTTCTCAACATGAAAGCATATGGCAGTCGAGGAGCATCAGTCAAGGCTTCCATTTTATTCCTTTTTATTCTCTTGTTTATCATCTTGGGTCATGTTGGGATTTTAATCACTTTTTTAATTTACCATACAATTTCAGATTTTTTTTTTACTTAGTATTAATTATTAAGGCCTTTATTAAGGGAACGTTGCTTGCAGATTCTATGGGGGCATGTTCTTAGGCTGTTTGAGAGCCCAACTCTCTTAATAAATACAAAAAAAATAGCATCAAATAGAAAGCCCAAATCTCTGGGTCCTTATGGCAGATTTATTAAAAAAACAAAAACAACCCTGAATACTTGAGAGAGAAGCGGGAATAACGCAAGAGAAAATACTGGCCACCTCTAACCTGGCGATGGGGAACTACTAGGGAACTAAGGGCATATGTACATGCATTATTCTGTGGTTATTCACTGACCAGGTGATATAAAGCGAGTAGGCCTATAAGCAGAGTGATGATTTCTTAGTACCTGAACTACAGGCCTCTCCCACGTTGTAGTTCTAGCATTGTGATCTATGTAATATGACCTTCCTTTCTCATCTTGTTTTTCTTCCCAACCAGGAGGTAATCCTGAGAATGTCGGTAACAACTGAAAAAAAAAACAAAACAAAAAAAAAGTTACCGTATTTTTTTGTAAAAAAAATAAAAAAAATAAGCTGGCTCCAAAGCATAAAGTAAAAATAAAGCATGCAAGTTGTTAGAGGGCTGGTCTCAGAAACAACCGCAGTCAATAACCATCCAACAGACAATCAGCCGATTGCCCCAAGTCTTGCTGCCAACACCCTTGGCAAATAATTAATTTTGCCAGGGGAAGTCCTAACCAGCCAGGTATTTTTAGGGTGGCAGCCACTGTAGGGGAAATGTATTGTTACAAGGCAGTCATTTCGGATTAATAGCTGTCCTTTTGATACAAGGATAGCTTAAAGTGAATCTGTTAGCAGGTTTTTGCTAAAGACAGCATAACGTAGGGTTAAAACACAGATTTCAACGATGCCTCCCTTACCAAGTTCAGTGGTTTTGTTTGCCTGCAATGATTGTTTATCATTGCTGGGACATAGCAGCACGTGCCTCCTGGTCCGACTCCGCCCCCTCCTGTGATAAGCTGCTCACTGGCTATAGATCAGTGCTCCTCAACAGGTCAGGTTTTCAGGATTTCCTCAGTATTGCTCAGGTGATAATTGCAGAACCTGCACAGGCAACAAGTCCATCACCTGGGCAACACTAAGGAAATCCTGAAAACGTGACCGGTTGGTGGCTCTTGAAGACTGGACTTGGGGAACACTGCTATAGACCAAGTACATACAGAGCCTGGTGTGGGCGGGGTTAGCTTTCTCAGCTCTGCTGCATTGCTAAATATAAAAACTATGATTGTGTCAGAACAGCTGCACCCCATAATCTAAGAGGTACATTGTCGGACTCAGGGTCTCTTTCTACATCAGGCTGCTCACAGGTGAGGTAGCAAAAACCTGCTAACAGAATCCCTTTACATACAACTCAAATGTTAATATAACTGTGTAGGGCTTATGGACAGCGGGTGCCTTTGTGAGAAACTCAATTAAGCTAATGTATTAGTTCTCCTAGAAGTTAAAGAAAAAAAAAAAAAAGCTTACACATTTGTCCACTGTACAATGAGCACAAGACAAGGGTAAGACAAGGGTATAAAACAAAAAGCTATCATGCATTAGATGGAAAACCATTCTTACAACAGGTAATGTAGGGAGTTCTTCCTGTGTATAGGACTGCAGGGATTCTCTTCTGTTGGAATGCGCCTTCATAAAATATAAAGAGGAAAAAAAAAAAACGTACAAATATTTTAAGCAATGTGGAGCATATGTGAATGGTAATGATAGCATATCCTGTAAAAAAAACCTTCAACATCTGAATTGGCAAGGGTCTACCACCAAAGATCTAGGCAACTGAAAAGAACAAAGCTCCTCCGAGCCTCCTCTGACCACACAAAGCGGAGAACTGGAGCACAGTCACATTGATGTAAGGCATCTGGTGTGTGCAGTCTCACGGTCCCGAGTGTGAACCCTGTATGGCAAGATGGTCAACATGGTCTCCTCAATGAGAGGCCAACACAAAACAATTAAGGCTGCATAACCTGAAAACATTCAGAGAAAAAAAAGCCTGCGACTGCGGTCAACAAGCTTATGACCAGAAATATATAAAATGACTTATTATGAAATTAAAACATATAAAAGGCAAACAGCACAAAAATATTATGACTAAAATAAAATATGGAGTGTAATATAGCCCAGGATGTGTGGGTATGTCATATCACCAAAGTATAGGAAGAAACTACGTGCCCTCACACAGCTTTATAACCAAAAATGAAAGCATTGTGGCTCTTTGAAAAATGGAAGCACAAGAAAAAACTCAAACTTCTGTGTTATTTTCACAATTAAAATAATTTAAAAAGTGGACAAGTTTGGTATTACCCTAATCATAATGATGAGGAAAATCATATAGCCAGGTGTTTGCCGTAAAAACCAATTCCTCAAAAATGGCAGAAATGCAGGGGGGGGAGGGGGGTGTTTCTTTCACAATATTCCTGCACTTATTTTTCACATTTTCCAGCACACTATGCACTAAAATAAATGGATTCATTCAAAGCTACAATTGGTCCCACAAAAAAACGAGCCATGATATAAAAAAAAGTAAAGTTATGCCTCTTAGAATATGGAGTGAAAAAAAAAATGAAAATGAAAAACTGAAATTGGCCGTAGTGGGAAGGGGTCAAATGACATTTTTCTGTATTTTCAGGCTTCTAGCCTTGGGATAATGCACAGGTTGTGTGCACTGTTAGGAGTAATAACATTGTGATAGAACCAGAGCCCTCACTTAGGCTTCTTTCACACTAGCGTCGGGCCCGGCCCGTCGCAGTGCGTCGGGCCGAGGTTACCGACGCTAGCGTTGCCTCCGCCGCACAACGGGTGCAGCGGATGCTGCTTTTCAGCGCATCCGCTGCCCCATTGTGAGGTGCGGGGAGGTGGGGGAGGAGTTCCGGCCGCGCATGCGCGGTCGGAAAAGACGGTCCGTCGGCTGCAAAAAATGTTACATGGAACGTTTTTTGCGGCCGACGGTCGGCCGAAAAACGGCGCAACCGTCGCGCGACGGTTGCGACGTGTGGCAATCCGTCGCAATGCGTCGCGTAATGTTAGTCAATGGAGAAAAAACGCATCCTGCAAACACTTTTGCAGGATGCGTTTTTTCTGCAAAACGACGCATTGTGACGGATTGCAGTTAACGCTAGTGTGAAAGCAGCCTTACCGTGTTGGAGCTGTGTCTACTGCTGGCTCCATCTCCAGATATGTGCAGTCTGGTGCTCAGCTCATCAGTGACTTGTGCCTGGAGGTCTGGGGCAGCCACGGGCTGGGCAGGATGGTTGCTGTACACTGTAGCATCATCCTCTGTAATAATCTCCCAGCTCTAGTGAGTAAAAAAAACACAAAAACAAAAAGGTGAATCTTCAGGATGGCATCAGCAGACAATATCTAGATCTAGCAATGAAGATGGGAAGAACCCTTTACCAATATTGTGGGTTTTATTCTACCCCATTCAGGGGTAATCATTTACCTCTGGAGACTCTCGGACTTCTGGAGCTTCGGTTTCCTCAGAGATTTGCCTTCTTGTAGTGAATGCCCGTTGAGCCTCCAGCTGAATATTGCCACTTTCTGGACCAGCAGTGCCATCTCTGGAAAGAGATCAATTTGTATTTTGGAAGCCATTCACAAATCTAATGCTCAAGCCACTTAGAAAACTGGTTTATAACTTTATAAAAAGACTAAGGGGCCGTTTCGTCAACACTGTTGTAGCGCAAACTCTCCAAATCCTACAATCATTTTCTTGGCAGTCGTGTGAGGCATCCTGCCTTTGAGCTGGGAGCTACCACTGTAGTGGGATGACTATGTGCAGGATGGAAACAGGGCAGATCCGTGCTGCGCATACCATGGTGGATGCATGAAGCAACGTAACTGATGGATTCCTGTGTATAATCGAGAAGAAGGAGGAGGAGGCAGGAAGAAACCGCTGCAGAGGTAAAACCTTTCACAACTTATTGTAGAGAGTGTTGTGGCTGTGGACCTCATGTGTGTGGTTAGAGACTCAGATTAACCCTTCATAAGCAGCTATGTCCCGCATAGTAAGTTTAACCCTTTCAAAACAGCTGTGTCCTGCGCTTGTAGATTAACCCTGCACCTGTACCTTCCTCTTATCAGAGATGCATAATAAACAGCAGATGTTCAGGCTGGTGATGGCGAGAGTGATATGTCTGACTTGTGCTTTGCTGATTTGCAGCACATTGCAATGCTTTGTGGAAATAATATACAGCACTTGTAATTTGCCTTTAGCAAATATGAGAGAAATTGATAAATTAATTCTCCCCTTGCATTCTATGGACAGCAACTGGACAAAATGCCAAAAAAACACATTTATTTGGTTAACTCTGAATCCTCACCAGATCTGAGGCACATCCTAGATAAGAGAATATCATCAGATTTTGGACTCACTATTAAAATTAAAGTAAAACCAGCATCCTTGTAATACTGGGAGGTGGTGGTAGAATAATCATCTGCTGTGTCAATTACTTTACTGCAAGCTAAATCTTATAATTTATTCTTCTGTGACTTTGTGTGTGCGCCATTCTTCGCCACGCAAGGAGTTTATGTCGTTCACCTGAGATGACCATAGTAGCTTGCCTTTAACCTGCCCAAACATGTTATGCTGCCATGCAGGGACATCTGGCAGGGCCACGTCACAGTGTAACACATTTTGTAGCAACTTTTTCAAACTTTTGAGAAAATTGTAATAATTCAGGAGAACATGGGTTTCAATACATTGGAACTATTGTAGCCCATTACTTCCATTTGTCACTTACTGAATGGTAGGCCTCTGCCACTGCGTCCTCTTAAACTGATGGCTGATGTAGTAGGTTCTGCCTAGGATATCTTGTCTCTCTTCCCACCCTGGAGGAAGTGGAGTTAGCTCCTGCTGCTGTGGTTGATAATTAGGATCTGGTTGGTCCAATATAACCCAGCCGGGCTAAGGAAAGAGAAAAGTGATACCAGTAGGACCAAAAAGGCAAAAGTAGAAATAGATGTATCTATATAATTGGTTTCAGGTTTGCTATGGAAATCATAAGAGAGATGAACATGAAAGCACGAAAATGGTTGTGTTCAGACATACAGCGCACATTACCAATTACAGTGCCTACAATTAGTATTCAACCCCCTGCAGATTTAGCAGGTTTACACATTTGGAATTAACTTGGCATTGTGACATTTGGACTGTAGATCAGCCTGGAAGTGTGAAATGCACTGCAGCAAAAAAGAATGTTATTTCTTTGTTTATTATTTTTTTTAAATTGTGAAAAGTCTTTTCAGAGGGTCATTTATTATTCAACCCCTCAACACACCAGAATTCTGTTTGGTTCCCCTAAAGTATTAAGAAGTAGTTCAGGCACAAAGAACAATGAGCTTCACATGTTTGGATTAATTATCTCTTTTTCCAGCCTTTTCTGACTATTTAAGACCCTCCCCAAACTTGTGAACAGCACTCATACATGGTCAACATGGGAAAGACAAAGGAGCATTCCAAGGCCATCAGAGACAAGATCGTGGAGGGTCACAAGGCTGGCAAGGGGTACAAAACCCTTTCCAAGGAGTTGGGCCTACCTGTCTCCACTGTTGGGAGCATCATCCGGAAGTGGAAGGCTTATGGAACTACTGTTAGCCTTCCACGGCCTGGACAGCCTTTGAAAGTTTCCTCCCGTGCCGAGGCCAGGCTTGTCCGAAGAGTCAAGGCTAACCCAAGGACAACAAGGAAGGAGCTCCGGGAAGATCTCATGGCAGTGGGGACATTGGTTTCAGTCAATACCATAAGTAACGTACTCCACCGCAATGGTCTCCGTTCCAGACGAGCCCGTAAGGTACCTTTACTTTCAAAGCGTCATGTCAAGGCTCGTCTACAGTTTGCTCATGATCACTTGGAGGACTCAGACTGACTGGTTCAAGGTTCTCTGGTCTGATGAGACCAAGATCGAGATCTTTGGTTCCAACCACACACGTGACGTTTGGAGACTGGATGGCACTGCATACGACCCCAAGAATACCATCCCTACAGTCAAGCATGGTGGTGGCAGCATCATGCTGTGGGGCTGTTTCTCAGCCAAGGGGCCTGGCCGTCTGGTCCGCATCCATGGGAAGATGGATAGCACGGCCTACCTGGAGATTTTGGCCAAGAACCTCCACTCCTCCATCAAGGATCTTAAAGATGGGTCGTCATTTCATCTTCGAACAAGACAACGACCCAAAGCACACAGCCAAGAAAACCAAGGCCTGGTTCAAGAGGCAAAAAATCAAGGTGTTGCAGTGGCCTAGTCAGTCTCCTGACCTTAACCCAATTGAAAACTTGTGGAAGGAGCTCAAGATTAAAGTCCACATGAGACACCCAAAGAACCTAGATAACTTGGAGAAGATCTGCATGGAGGAGTGGGCCAAGATAACTCCAGAGACCTGTGCCGGCCTGATCAGGTCTTCTAAAAGACGATTATTAGCTGTAATTGCAAACAAAGGTTATTCCACAAAATATTAAACCTAGGGGTTGAATAATAATTGACCCACACTTTTATGTTTAAAATTTATAAAAATTTAACTGAGCAACAAAACTTTTTGGTTTGTAAGATTTATGCATCTGTTAATAAATCCTGCTCTTGTTTGAAGTTTGAAGGCTCTAACTTATTTGCATCTTATTAAACCTGCTAAATCTGCAGGGGGTTGAATACTACTTGTAGGCACTGTATATTAGACGCAGTTGTATCCCAAACGTGTCTCATTAAATATAAGTAGCCCGCTCTGTCTTTTTCCAGAAGCCACAAAAAAGGACTAGATGTTATAAACATATTTTGAATCTAAGGCTACTTTCACACTAGCGTCGGAATCTCCCCGTCGCAATGCGTCGGGCAGAGATTCCGACGCTAGCGTTTAACGCATTGCACAATGGAGGCAGCGGATGCATTTCTCCGGCGCATCCGCTGCCCCATTGTGAGGTGCGGGGAGGTGGGGGCGAAGTTCCGGCCGCGCATGCGTGGTCGGAAAAAGCGGTCCGTCAGGAGCAAAAAACGTTACATGTAGCGTTTTTTGCTCCCGACGGTCCGCAGAAGCACGACGCATCCGTCGCTCGACGGATGCGACGTGTGGCAATCCGTCGCAAATGCGTCATCAATACAAGTCTATGGGGAAAAACGCATCCTGCAAGCACTTTTGCAGGATGCGTTTTTTCTGCAAAACGACGCATTGTGACGGATTGCAGAAAACGCTAGTGTGAAAGTAGCCTAATATGGCAAATGCATCAAGACATATGGGTATATATATTGGCCCTGTAAGGGTATATTCACGTTGTGTTTTTTCTGTAGTTTTTTTACGCAAATTAAAAGCTGTTTTTACAATGGACATATTTTGTTTGTCTTTTCCCTGACTGAATTGGAAAACTGCTGCTTTTTTGAAAACTGCAGAATGTCAAATGTGTCAGCGTTCTTTGAGGGATCAGTGACCTGTCAGAAGCCATCAGTATGAACAGCTAATCAGAGCACCACAAAGACCCCCACAGGCCACCCCGCAGTACGAGCATATCATTAACTCAAAACTGAAAACAAAGATGAAAAAACCACAAGACTGAACTCATCACCCAGGTATCATTGTAATCAGTATAACGGCACCGACCTGACACTGTCTGAAGGTTACTGAGCACAATCTTGCTTACAGGTTCCCTTTAAAGAGGCCATTGCATTCACTTTATTGATTACTGGGCAGGGCGCTTCATATTTTGGAGCATCAATACTTGGTATTGCAGATCAGACCCATTTATTTGCATGGGACTGAGCAGTGGTGAGCTGTAGTAAGTGACAGTCACTAAAAAGTGTACAGAGTTGTGTCTGGCAAACAATGGAGGACATGTAGCAAATAAGGAAGTGCTGCAGCTCTTCAATCAGCTGATTGAGGGGGTGCAGGGACTCACACTTATAACCAAAATATTGATTCAGATTATCCAAGTGCCAAAAAAACTGCCTTAAAAAACAAAAAACAAATCTTCACTGCAAGGTAATGTGATGCCTTACAAATAGCGCAAGGTTTCGGAAATGTTGACAGGCATTGCTGTCAAAATAATTACTTTGCATCTCCAAATTAGAAATGATCAACAGAAGATAATAAAATAAAGCAACCTATGCACTATAACTATAACTATGAGTATTACAAACCACTCATCTGCCAGAAAGCGAAGCTCTTATATGGATCGCTAAACCAGAAAAAAAAATTATCTTCCTCCGTATAATAGATCACTGTGAACTTACATGCTACAAAGTACAACACTTCAGGAACAAAGCAAACAAAACTGACCTCCATCTCCTCGCCTTGCTCTGTATTTTCTTCTTCAGATCCACTGTTTTTAGGTAAATAAGTCATTTTTAATCTGAGATGTCCCTTGACTTTCGACTTGTGACTGTTGAGAAAACAGTAAGAAGGTAATAAGAAAAAAAAAAACACAAGCACGTAGTTAAAAGCAAAACACCAGCTCAAAAAAGAACTCCATTCAAGGTCTGAAAAAAAAAACTGATTTGAGGGCAAATTATCGAGAAATATCACCTTCTATTTCTTCTCACTCATGGCGAAGGGGGAAGTCGTTTTCAGATTGTGAAGGGTTTTGAATCAAGTTTTCCAGACCTAATCTCAAGACTATTTAATTAACATGCTTCAATTATTGTTTCAGTTTTCATCCAAAAGATTGAAAATGTTCCCTGGTGACATCTATCTGGGTAAAGCGAGTCACAGAGGAGCATCTCCCCCGCAGGAGACCCTCAATGAGTAGAGACTGCTGTAAACAGTGGCTTTTGCTTTGGCCAGCTCATGTTCAATGCATGGACAGCTTTTCACATGAATAGTGACCAAGTAACATACAGGAGTATAAAATGCTCCAACACCTTTCATATTGGACCCCAAAAGACCCTCGTCTCTGCAAACTTGAATGGTATGAATGAGTCCTTCATAGTGCAACTAACATTTAAACAAAGGGCACTAAACATGGCCCAATCGAATGACCCCGACATGTCAACCCACCAGGAATCCAGTTAGGGGCAAAACTAAAATAGGCAAAAAAACAATGTCCTGAAGGTCCCAAGAACAGCAGCAGCTTATTGAGTTACCCAAGGCTGTGTTTGGTATATTCTACCATAACATGCCCAATAGGCAGAAAAAGGGGCAGGTGGTCACATTGTAGCCTTGCAGTGCTGAGGCCCAGGGCTCAAATACCATCAATGACAACCTCTGCCATGGAGTTTGTATGTTCTCCCTGTGTTTGCGTGGGATTCCTTCGGGTTCTCCGGTTTCCTCCAACACTTTAAAAGACATCCTGATAGGGAATTTAGATTTCTGAGCCCCAATGGGGACAATGATGATTACATCTGTACAGCGCTATGGAATATGATCGCCCTAGTAAAATAAACACCTGATGAGAACTGAAGTCTACAAGACAAACTTGCTGATAATTCCAATATATTGACATTGGATAATAAATTGTTTACAGTAGCTAAAATATGTAGGACCAGACAATGTCTACTGATTTTAATAGATACTTGCATAATTTTAATAAATAATTGTATAAAATTGATTGCTTTCAATCATTTAGCCTCCCGCAGTGTACATTTCTGGCTGGTGTCGCCGACTGCAGATCTGGTGAAGGTATAAACTCTGAGCAGAACTGATCTTTTGTGTGTTTATAGCTGTGACATTGCCGCCAAAATAAATGATTCTAAACAGCCAAAAACTTGTAATAAAATGCCAAAGAAAAAAAATAAAAACACTGAAAAAGTATTGAGTACGCATTGGACGGTCACAGCCCTAGGCAAACTTATTTTTCAGAGTTCTCGAGAATGTAGTCAGAAAGTATGCAAAGAGATTCCATCTCCGTGCCCAGCGAGAAACCAGAATATAAAACTCTGGCAGCACTGCCTGAAATAAGAAAACTTGTCTTATGGGTTTCAAGTCCGGGATCTGGATAAGAATGTGCTAAGAATTGATCGTCTTGTTTAGGGCACAGATGCAATGGTATAGCTCTTCCCCACAAATAATGTATACCCAATCAACACATCGTTCATGTAAACGGACAAGAACAGAAGATTTTTTTAAATCAGAATTCAGAAATAATTCTCAGCTAAAATAAGTACCGTAATTTATTTATTACTTATTGCAAATATGAGCAGGGCTAAAATACAAGTAAGCAAAGCCAACTTGAATACTACATTAAGCCAAGCGTATTATTGAAGGAGGGGGTCAAAATGGGCATTGGCTGCTGCCTGCAAAAACAATGTTGGGAACAGAATGTAATAGTCATCTAGGCCTCAGATAATAGGATAATTCATTGGAACAGGTGGCACTTTATGGCATACCCAGATTCTTCTGGATTTCTCTGGAACGTATTCACTTAACTCTTAAACTCTGAGGAGATGCCAGGTACGCCATGGGAACTCTACTTGGTATTTATGTGCAGTTGTGCTGACAGCACAACCATTTTTCTGCATAGTTTTACCAGCTTTTAAGACCTGACTGTTATCCCCCAGTGAGCTAGAACAAAATACAAGGAAACATCCGATTAACACTTTATTCACATTGGGTTTAGTGCATTTGTTTGACTCATCCCCTAGCCATGTGGCCGAGGAAGGTCTCCAACCAAACTGTGCTGTAGGGGTTGCAGACATGCATCGCTCAGACTGCCATTGCTTAGAAAGTGTGAGTTTCCTACACAGGGTTAAAATACAGTAAAGCCTACCCAAATTACAGTTTAGGTTTTTTTTTCCCTAAGGAAAAAAAACTCCCAATTATTTACTAAATAAAATATTGTTCTTTATGTGCAGGATGGTTTGTAGGATATTCGAAGGAGTATTCTGTCTCTGCCGAATTCTTATTGGGGGGGGGATCATGAGATCCGGGATATCATCAACAGACGTGACCTCATGGACCCCAATCCCTCTCTGATGCATAAGTGAGCGCAGCCATGATACCCCTTTAACCTGATTATCTCCAATAACTTTTGACAACCAAATTGAATAAAAATAAGTGCACTAAACACAATCCTATTATACACTCGGCTTCTACAAATGCTTACGAAAAAAGTTTTAAGAGGAAATCCAAATTTAGGATTTGAGCTCAAACTAATAAAGAGTTTGTTAAGTGTCCTTATCAAGGAGAACAATGCAAGTTGGGTAAATTCTAAAGGTACACATGAGCATTTCGTGATACTGTGCTGCCGAGGAATAGGCACGTCATATGAAAACACGGACTCTACTTGGCATTGGTCTAAATTATAGATAAAAAGAAAAACAAAATCACTACTTATGAGGCATAGAAGGATATAACTTGGCAAGAACAAAGTCTGTATAAGCCATGCACCAATAATGAACTTACTTTCGTGGATGAAGAATGAAGTCTTTAAATGTATATGGTCGCTCCAACCGGGGATTTTCTGTCTGGAATAATGCAGAATAGACCAATTAAATTGACTGCTGATCATACACAGGAATGTTGAGCTATGAGATTGGTCTTTTGTGACTGAGGAAGGTCTCCAACCCAACTGCTGTAGGGGTTGCAAACATACATCGCTCAGACTGCCATTGCATAGAAAGTGTGCCACATGGTATAAGTGTTTTTGCGCTGCCTGGCTGAGCTTTCCTACACAGGGTTAAAAATAAAGTAAGCTTAGCCAGTAATGGCGGCTGGTGAGTACATTACTAGGTGCAGGGTACTTAAGATTAGTGGCACCACTCCAGTGCTGAAAGAAAAGCAAACACTGGAGTGGTGCTTCAAATGTTCCCTATACTGCAGCAGCCTTGCAGCGCTGGAGTCCTGGGTTCAAATCCCACCTTGGACAACATCTGCAAGGAGTTTGTATGTTCTCCTTGTGCTAGCGTGGGTTTCCTCCCACATTTCAAAGACATACTGATAGGGAATTTAGATTGTGAGCCCTATTGGGGACTGTGCTGATAATGTGTGCAAAACTTAAAGCGCTACGGAATAGGTCAGCGCTATATAAAAATAAAGATTATTATTATTATTACTGAAACATGACGCTCCCATCGGGTCAGGAGGGAGATCTGTGCAGCTGATGTACGGCCTAAACACTACTGTAACAAAGCCCCACTTCTCTGTATTGGTCGTCAGCCTCTGGATGCCCAGAGGGGAAACAGATTTTGAAATTAATGAGGAACTGAGACACAAAGCATTTTAGAAAATTGCAGAAAGTTTGATTATAAATCTGGTAAAGTACTCCAGCAGTTTGTTTGAGCGTTTGCAGGATAGGCCATTAGTAAGGGGATTATCCAGTCTCGTGTCTCAGCACACTGTAAAAGGCTTCCAGTCCCAGAACCTCGCTGCCCACTCTACCACCTCCATCTCAAACCCTCTGTCTCAGACAACAGGTGACCAAAAGGGACTCCATCAAAGCCTGATCACCCCCTCTGTAGCGACTAGCGTGCTGATGCCCGACACTGATGGGGTGGAACAAAGCTTGTAGACAAATGATTCGCGGATGTGTCGCCACTGCAGATAAAGCCACCACCCGGCTTCCTAGATGATGTGACCAATGCAGGAAGCATTTACCGAAAACTGGGTAATGGGCGTACCTTAGTAAGTACTTTATTTTAACAAAGTCAGACTGGTGTCAGTACTTCTGCCCCCCAGATAACGCCTTTAAAAATATTGTAGATGCTCGTGTGTGCTTGTTTTAGGTAGGGACATGATTGGGTTGTTAAACATCTCGATTCCCTGTTCCCTTATTATATGGTTCACTTAATACAGAAATTTCCCATGAAGCAAAAGTCTCATCATAATGCTCCATGATGGTTGTCCCTTTTAGATGAGATGTAAACCAAAACAGAAAAAACGCTCTAAAAATATTTTTAATGTATCATCATAAAATAGAATAATAAATAAGTACTGTAAATAGAACTACCAGACACCAAAACTGATAGGTACTGGGTGGGGAGATGCTACAGCCGGAGTGCTACAGGAACTCTTATTGGAGAAAAATATTCCTGGCTAAATCCCTGTCAGGGCTCCTAATAGGCTGAATCCCTTCCTGACAGTGGAAGCCTCCCACAATGGCAATCATTTGGGATACATTACGGTAACTGAGTTTATAATATAAGCATGATCACGGTCAGTTAGTCGCACCCACTCTGACGCCATTGCAGCTTGTTCCCAAATGGTCCCTTGATGAGCCCCGGTACTGGGAAGGGGCGAAACGCGTAGGGATGGAAACTTGAGACATATTCATGTCAGACGTATTCAGATAAGTGACATATCTTCTCATAGCAGCTAGTATTTGGGGTTCCGTGGCGGCAGGATATGGGACACTGATGTGGCAGCCACGTGTAACAAGTGAAACCACTTATGTATGGGAATTTTTATCTTTGCAGCTGGAGTAGCATGTGTCTAATTTTCTCTGGTAATATGCCTGCCTAGAGATGTGCCAATTGGTGGTGACTAGAAACTAAAAAATGTCCCTGCTTATGTGAAGCTGTTTCTATGTCTGCTATGTGTGTTTTTTACTGGGTCATGGCAAACCTGCTGGGCCTAAAGATGGCAGCAGTATAACGTATGTTAATGATGGCATTATACTAATGTGTATGCACAATAGCACTTTACTTATTATTATGACCTGTAATTTATCAGGTGTGTAAGTTTTTCTCTGCCCACTTTCTCTTTGTACATCAAAGAAAAAATATATATACCGTAATACATAAAGATAGCCTAGACCATTAATTCTTTTTGGCCTTTTTTTTTTTGTGGACAGCAGAAAACTAGAGGACTTTGTAGTGCGAGACTTTGTGCTGATATTCTAGTTTTGGCAGCAACAGATTCCAGTTTTTTTTTTTTTTTTGCTGCTATACATTACTTCAACTAGTGTATTAACACTTTTTCTGCTTCATTTTTTAAAATGTTAAAAGTTTTTTCAAAATATTTTTTCATTTTTTTTTTTTTCACAGCGTGACCTAGGTTTTGTTGTGTGTATGGTGTTGGGGTGTGGGCGTGGGTAGATGCCAGGGTCCGATTAGGGCTAGAAGGGACAGCCGACGTTGAGTGGGGACGCCAAGTCGCATTTTAGGGTGCCAACCTCCACTGTCAGGAAGGGATTCAGCCCATTAGGAGCCATGTTTAATATACCCCTATATTATTCGTTCTTGGTTTTCCTTTTAGATGAGACAAAGAGCTGCTGTCCACTATTGCACATCAGGATCAGTGACTCCTACGTGACGGACACAGCAGGATCAGTGACTCCTACGTGATGCACACAGCAGGATCAGTGGCTCCTACGTGATGCACACAGCAGGATCAGTGGCTCCTACGTGATGCACACAGCAGGATCAGTGGCTCCTACGTGATGATACAGCAGGATCAGTGACTCCTACGTGATGCACACAGCAGGATCAGTGGCTCCTACGTGATGCACACAGCAGGATCAGTGGCTCCTACGTGATGCACACAGCAGGATCAGTGGCTCCTACGTGATGATACAGCAGGATCAGTGACTCCTACGTGATGCACACAGCAGGATCAGTGGCTCCTACGTGATGCACACAGCAGGATCAGTGGCTCCTACGTGATGCACACAGCAGGATCAGTGGCTCCTACGTGATGCACACAGCAGGATCAGTGGCTCCTACGTGATGATACAGCAGGATCAGTGACTCCTACGTGATGCACACAGCAGGATCAGTGGCTCCTACGTGATGCACACAGCAGGATCAGTGGCTCCTACGTGATGCACACAGCAGGATCAGTGGCTCCTACGTGATGCACACAGCAGGATCAGTGGCTCCTACGTGATGCACACAGCAGGATCAGTGGCTCCTACGTGATGCACACAGCAGGATCAGTGGCTCCTACGTGATGCACACAGCAGGATCAGTGGCTCCAACGTGATGCACAGCAGGATCAGTGGCTCCTACGTGATGCACACAGCAGGATCAGTGGCTTCTACGTGATGCATACAGCAGGATCAGTGGCTTCTACGTGATGCACACAGCAGGATCAGTGACTATGTGATGCACACAGCAGGATCAGTGACTCCTACATGATGTACACAACAGTCAGTGACTTTTATGTGATGTATACAGCTGTCTTAGTGTACTGAGATGTATATACCAGCCTTTGTATCCAGCTATTTCACTGCTCTCTTATATAAAGTAGAAATATCAGCAGATTTATGAAACCAGGTAAAAGAAAAACCTCTATGTTGCTAATAATAACTAATTACAGAGAAGCTTTCAGTTTGTATTCTGCTGCCGTGCTATAGTTGGTTGCTATTGACAGCACTTATAGAGCATCTTGCATTTTGTATTCTGCTTTTGAGTAAGATAGGACAGTTTTTCTTCTAGACAGCTTCTTGACCTATTTGTTTAGTTGCACGGGAGGACTTAAAGTGGGACAAAAAAGGCAGTGTTCGTTTGGGAGGGGAGTATTCTGCCAGGAGGATGTTGTGTTTTACAGGCGTTGCCATTCTGCAGTTCACTCAAAGTCAGAGACTTCCTGTCTATACATCAGAGTACACACTAAACTGGTTGTAAGACTAGAGATCACATAACTAAACGTCCTAAAATGAAAACTTGAAAATGTATAGCCATTAAGCAGGCGTGATTTGTTTTTTTAAACACAGCAATAATATTAATGGTAAGTAGAGATGGGCGGACACCTGGATGCTCAGGTCCGGCGGGTTCGGCCAAACAGTTACAAAAAATTGGGTTCGGGTACCAAGACAGTACCCAGACCAGAACCCGGGGAGCCCGAACATCTAGTGTTTGCTCCGCTGTGATGTGCACAGCAAGGCAAACACCGCTTCTGATCGGCGGTGAAATTATCCCAACTAGTCAGAGACCTGCAGTTCCCACGCTGTCAGAAAAACGGGTGAGTGCTCAGCTGTGATCGGAGGTATAAAGTTTACCTCCGGTCACTGGTGTCAGCTAATGGGACAATTGCTCCCATCATTTGACACCTGCTAACGCTAATAACTGCGAGAGCAGGAGCGCGGATGGGAGTATTCATCAGCCGCTTCTGCGCGGTAAATAAATTAAAAAAAAACCTGGAGTGGGTTCCCCTGTATTTTTTGTTAACCAGTCAGGCAAAACTCACAGCTGGTAGGTGCAACCCTCAGCTGTCCGCTTCAGCAAGGCTAGTTATGTAGATAAAGCAGATAGCTGGGCGCTGGTATTCTCAGGCTGGTAAGGGGCCATGGATATTGGCGCACCCTCAGCCTAAAAATAGCAGCCCGCAGCTGCCCAGAAAATGCACACATCTATTAGATGCGCCAATTCTGGGGCTTTGCCCGGCTCTTCCCACTTGCACTGTAGCGGTGGCAAGTGGATGATAGTTGGAGGAGTTGATGTCACCTGACGGTGACATCAAGCCCAGAGGTTAGTAATGGAGGGGTGTCAATAAGACACCTATCCATTACTAACCCCACAGTCACATTGTAAGAAAACAGACACCAAGAATAAAGTCCTTTAATTGAAAGAATGACAGACTCTTAATAATCTAAATTTAACCATTCTTACAACCTTGCCTAGTTCCACGGAAGCCCTCGTTCTCCTGTAATAAACCAAAAATTAAAAAAAAAAAAACAACAACAATATACCACACCTGTCTGTCATTCTGTCCCATGCTGTAATCCATGTCTGGGGGGATAATTCGTTTTCAACCTGGACGGTGCCAAGATGCAACCGTCCAGGCTGAGAACCACTGGTGAATGAACAGCTGCGAGCGCAGCCTCACAGACTGGTGGGGACGTCATTGAGATTACGTCCCGTTACTGAGGCTCCGTTCCCAGCCGGGCTGAACTGCGGTGATCTCGGTGAGATCCCCGCTAGCACCGTGAGAAAGCTGGGAACAGAGCCTCAGTGACGTCACCACTAGTCACTGAGGCTGCGCTCGCAGCTGTTCATTCACCAGTGGTTCTCAGCCTGGATGTCACATCTTGGCACCGTCCAGGTTGAAAACTAATTATCCCCCAGACATGGCTTACGGCGTGGGGCAGAACGACAGACAGGTATGGTATTTTTTTTGTTTATTACAAGAGAACTAGGGCTTCGATGGAATTAGGCAAGGTCGTTAAGTATGGTTTAATTGAGATTATTAAAGGAGTCCGGGTCATTCTTCCAATTAAAGGACTTTATTCTTGGTGTGTGTTTTCTTACAATGTGACTATGAGGTTAGTAATGGTGGTGTCTTATTGACGCCTCTCCATTACTAACCTTGGGGCTTGAAGTCCCCGACAGGAGACATCAACCCCCCACCCCCCAACTATCACCCCACTTGCCACTGCTACAGGGCAAGTGGGAAGAGGCGGGCAAAGCCCCAGAATTGTTTTCTGGGCAGCTGCGGGCTGCTATTTTTAGGCTGGGGGGCCAATATCCATGGCCCCTTACCAGTCTGATAATACCAGCCCCCAGCTATCTGCTTTAGCAAGGTTGGTTATCAAAAATGGGGGGGGGGGGGGCCCACAACGTTTTTTTTTTTTTTTTAAATTAATAATTTAAATAAAAAAATACAGAGTGGGAACCTCTCTATTCTTGATAACTAGCCTTGCTGAAGCTGACAGCTGAGGGTTGCAGCCTCCAGCTGTGTGTTTTGCCTGGCTGGTTATCAAAAATAAGGGGAACCCATGTCTTTTTTTTTTTATTATTATTATTATTATTTATTTACTTGAATACTCCCATATGCCACTCCTGCTATCATTGTTATTAGCGGCAGCACGTTTCAGATGATGGGAGCAGTTGTCCCATCAGCTGACACCAGTGACCGGAGGTAAACTTTATACCTCTGATCACAGCTGAGAGCTTGCGCTGTCTTGACAGCGTAGGAACAGTGGCTGACTGGCGGGGATAATTTCACCGGCAATCAGAAGCGGTGTTTGCCACACTGTCATGCACATGACAGCACGACAAACACCCAGTGTTCGGGCAGCCGAACCCAAACAGTATCATGGACTTCCTGGTGAAGTCAGTGCTCGGTGTCTGAGCCCGAACAGTAGCTGTTTGGTACAGACGCTGAACTGTATTGTTCGGGTTAGCCCATCTCGATTGGTAAGCATTATATGTGCTGGAGTGCTTCTTTAAAGGTATTGTTTACTACTAGGACAACCCCTTCCTGATCAAAATGTTTGGCCCCCATAAAATAATAAAGCCTGTACTCGCCTCCTGTGCAGGCGGCACTCGCTCTCCCTGGGTCTCTTGTGCAGTGTTGTGACATGTGATGCCAGCACCCAAGCAGTGCTGGCATCACTGTATCTGCCCTTCGATGTTTCGAATATGAAGAGGAAGTCCAGGCTGCAGCTGACCTTGGACTTCCTCTTCATGTTCACCTTGTCTGACGCCAGAGTAACGTATCACAACAACCGCACGGGAGCCCTGGGGAGAGCGAGTGCATGTACCGCGGGAGCGGCGCTGGCATGGGAGGCGGTTATATAGGCTTTATTATTTTATCGGGGCCAAGCGAGAGGTATGCAAAAAAGTTGTTTAAGTAGTGGACAACCTCTTTGAGCTTAATTTACAAAAATTGTAAAACCCATTAACATTTTGGTAATTAGTGAAATTATTACCCTTCATAAAATATATAAATACATATTACACTATCATACTTCAGTGCAGAATTCATAATGTTGCTGATTCTGGCATCAGTCAATCTTGCTAACAGATCAACCAATTGGCAAACTCCTATAATCCAACAGGAGTGTTCGTTTCTCCTAAATCACATTTTTGTATGGTGTGTAGCAAAAGCAAGGAATCAGACAAATGATTAAACCAGATAGAAAGTCCTGGGGGATTTAAGCTCTGAAGTCTGCATATTTGTAAATGAAGCTGGGGATTACCAGCAGCAAGAAAGAGGTTAATTCTATATATAAAGTATATAAAGGGGTTGGTCAATTTATCTTTATTTGTAGAGACCTGATCTGTGCAGCTTACTAATATATAAGCTTTCCAGGTCCTCCTTGTGCACTAGTTCGGATCACCTTCCTCTAGCGGCTGCACAGAGCTCCCGTCTGTCAAATGGCAGAGCATGTGAGATAGGAGCGCCACAGTCAGTAATTGATAAACGCTGTACATGAAACAGCTATTCCTCCTCTGGTCATATGCTCTCCCACCAGCGGCCACAGAGCTGCGCGGGCAGAGAGGTTCATATAAAAACAAAAATCAGTGACAAGAAGAGGAAAAGAATTTAATTTGTCAGAGTGGGCTCGCACACACTAAAATCCCATATAAACTGAAACCCCTAACAAATGTATTCTTCAAATAGAAATATTTGTATCCAATAAAGTGCAAAATTACAGTCCAGCAAGAATATACACAAAAAAGGAGTTCACTTTCAGTGCATACTGTAACCTTAAAGGGAATCTGGTCAGCAGGTTTTTGCAATGTAATCTGAAGACAGCATGATGTAGGGGTTAAAACACTGTACTCAGCGATGTGTCACTTATTAGACTGTGCTGTTACTTACTTACCATACAATTAAGGTTTTATCAGCAGGAGATAATCACTGCCTGGACTGACCCGTTAAGACTGACGCCACCCTCCGGTGATAAGCAGCTCACTGTCAGTAGACAATGTGCAGAGAGCCTGGAGTGGGCAGGGTTAGCTTTCTCAGCTCTGCTACATGCTGCATCTAAGAACTTTGACTCCGTCACAGCTGCTGCACCCAGTAAACCAAGTGATACATGGTTGGAATCAGGGTCTCTTTCTAAATGATGCTGCTCTCAGATGAGCTCACAAAAACTGGGTGACAGTTTCCCTTTAAACAGACATTGCTGTAGATCCACAGGAGAAATTCCTGGGATTATACCTGCCAACTCTTACCATTTGTTACACAGCCTTTCTTATGTACCTGCTATCTGAGCAAAATAGGCAGTGTAACGTTCTAGGTGCATCTGCTAATTGGATAGGCTTATGGGTAAACCCAACTATGACTCCTGCTGTAAAATGCAGATTGTAATTCAGTCACGGTCATAAACACTCCGTGAGCCGCCGGCCTGGCAGCACATCCAGTCTACATCTCTTACTGTAAGTTAACCACTTCACCGCATGATGAGCTGGCAATGGGTAACAACAATGCGAAGCACTTGGCAATGTCCACGTCCACAAGCCAACAAAAGGTTAATTGCTCCCAGGTCTTCAAACCCTGATGCCCTACAAAGTGCCCACAACCCTATGGCAGCTTCTTAACAGAGCCAAGCTCCAAACCCAACGGTTCTGGCAGGCGTGCTTTGTAGAGGAGGACACATATCATCTTTAATGGTCTTATCGAAAAAAAGCAGGCCAGCTTGTGTTCAACAGATTAGGTTTACAGAGGTGCAGAACAGGTCAACAGACAGGACAAGAGGACAACACATACCGGTAACTGGTACAGAGGAATATCCACTTGACCAAGAAAGTCATCTCTGGTCTGAAAAGTGAAAACAGCAGTTAGCGGAAAAATGGCAGAAATGACCTTCAATAGCTAAACAGAGCTGATGAATCAGAACATCGCTTGACACAAATCATGGTTTGCAGATTGCTTTGTGACGCCTTTAAGAAACGGGCCAATTTTATTTTTATCCTCACTTCCAAGTGTCTGACTTTTTTTCATGTAAATCAAAGGGATATACACAACTTTAAGATTTCTTTTTTAAAAATTATTTATTTTTTTTTAGACTTTTTATAGCTTTCACGGTTTAGAATACATTTTTTTTATGGGTATTATCCAACAAATGAAAAATTGGGATGATTTAACATTTAGTTTTTTCTACATTTACCATTTGCTAAAGGGAATTTGTCAGCAACTTTTATCCCCTCCCTCCAAACATTTGACTGTGTAGCCCTTTAAAAGATTAGTCCCTTTATGACCCCAAAGTTCAGATAGCAGCAACCTCCTCTGGACTACAAAGGCCATTTCCCAAACAATCTGTCAATGAGCCCGGCAGGGAGGGGAGGACACTGCTAGTTTGGGGCAAATTCATCTGTATTGCAGTGTATTTTCCAGTTAGCACAATTCTATAAAGCACCTCCACCATCCAATTACATAGATGCCGCTCTCTAACCCCTTCAGTGCAGCAGTCAGAATAATGTGCCACAGTCCAAGCTCGCTCTGAATGCAGCAGTTATAAGCACTCATCAACTACCGCATATTTAAGCTGGCATAGGTCCTGAAAGTGCTCAGGACCCGTACACACGTTCTTTCTACCGCAAATCAATGGTTTTTATTGTAAATCTACTTTCAGAAAGGGGTTAATCTGCACACAAAGGTAAATTTAAAAAGACCATTTTTCTTAGGCTATGTGCCCACGGCAGCGCTTTGGATGTAGAGCATGTCCACTGCGTCCAAAGTGCTGCTGGCTATTGATCGCAAGCGAACACACATGTGTTCACTGAACCGTACGGAATCACCGCGCCCAATAGAAATTTCAAGCATCTCTGCAAGAGAAATCTGACATGCTGCAGTCTGGAAAGACGCGCTGCATGTCCATCTCTGCGGGTGAGCTGCAGGTGTCTCAGGACACTTAGTGGGCATAACATCTGGCCGCTGCGGATTGGACGCTGCACAAGTATGCAACATAAAACTCGTAGCGTTTGCTGACCGTGTAAACCTACCCTTGTAGATACAGGTTCTCATTTTCAGGACTAGCACAATTGGGAAGAACCATTGTTCCTGGACCCCAATCCTTCCTCAGGAGTGGCTGCAGCAGAACTAATGGAACGGTGTCCACACAGGTCTCTCTATGAAATTACTACAGAAGCTGCTGAGCCTGGATTTACCAGGAAGGGGTAATTTGGGAATACCAGTTTAACTTGAAATAATTTTCCAAGATAGTTTAAGAGTGGTCGCTAATGAGAACCAATTATTGCTTAAACACAGCTGCACGTTCCAAAATTTAAGGGAACCGGTCATCAGACATTCACTTTGTGATCTAATTACGGAAGATTTTTAGATTAGATATATTGACATTTTTTTTCTAAAATAAAAAGGTTTGCAATTTGTATGCTTCAATTAGGTCTTCTACGAGGACACCTCCTTCCTGTTCTGCACAGAACTCTCTTCAGTTGCCTCATCATCAGCGAGTATCACAACCAAATGTAACATCTCTATATACAGAAGATAACAGCGCCCATCATTCACAGGATGGCAAAGCTCACCTCCCTCTCCCTTCTCAATAACCTTTGCCCAGGTTAGGGTACATAAAATAACGCTTCAATACATAGAGGGTCGTTGGCGCTTGTCGATGTTGCAGATAGTGGCAAGTATGAAAATTAGAAGAGTTATTGTTTTAATGATAGTAATAATATAAATTAAAAGTCAAACATTCAACAAGTATAACGGAATCAATAGGTCACTGTTGATCAGAGATTCATTTTATGAGCAAAATACAAATACACTTTTGGTTGCCCAAAGGTCTGCATCCCTGTAATTGGTATACAGAATGAAACTGCACACTGAACATTAGTCTGTCAGCACCTAAACACACAGCTCATTGTCTGCCACACCAGAATACTCCGACACACAGGTCACTAATCCAGGGATCTAACGACTGAAGCAATTAGAGGCCTTTTACTTAGGATCTGGATATAGGACACAGTGGGCAGAGACTATTAGAGCTTTTCGGCTGCCTAAGGCCGGCTTCACACTCAGCGTATGAAAATACGGTCCGTATATTACGGCCGTAATACGCTGAAATGTCCCGAAAATAGTGGTCCGTAGCTCCTCCGTAGGCAGGGTGTGTCAGCGTTTTTTGCGCATGGCATCCTCCGTATGTAATCCGTATGGCATCCGTACTGCGTGATTTTCTCGCAGGCTTGCAAAACCAACATACCGCTATAGAAGTGATATATATATAAGCCTGGGAGCTTTCTAGGTAAGTTCCCACGATCTATGAACATCCAGCAGAGGGCGCATCACCGCAAATGAAGCTAAATATAGATCATTGATCTATATTTAGCCTCATTCCCCGGGGTTTTGCAGCAAGGAGCAGCCTGCATTAGCGGAACTCCTTGCTGCAAAATGTTTTAACCCCTTCAGAAGGATTTACATCGTTGGACGTTACAGATCTGCGGAGGGTAAGTATATTGTTGGTTTATTATGTTTTTTCTTTCACAGAACGAGGGTTTTCAGTGACTGGATTGGGCGTAGAATAAAATACTCCAACAACCATTGTTTTTATTTCATTAAAATAATTTTAAATAATGTGTTTGTGTTTTATTTAACCCTTTACTACAATTGGATTAATAATGGATAGGTGTCATAATTGACGCCTCTCCATTATTAATTAGGCTTAATGTCACCTTACAATAGCAAGGTGGCATTAACCCTTCATTACCCCATATCCCACCGCTACACGGGAATGGGAAGAGAGTGGCCAAGTGCCAGAATAGGCGCATCTTCCAGATGTGCCTGTTCTGGGGTGGCTGGGGGCAGATATTTTTAGCCAGGGGGGGGCCAATAACCGTGGACCCTCTCCAGGCTATTAATATCTGCCCTCAGTCACTGGCTTTACTACTCTGGCGGAGAAAATTGCGCGGGAGCCCACGCCAATTTTTTCCGCCATTTAACCCTTTATTTTAAGAGCTAGAACGGCCAAATTTTGCAGATACACACTACTGACATTAGTAGTGTGGAATCTGCAAAAAAAATGGAGAGAAGACATGGTTTACTGTATGTAAACCACGTCTCAAATCATGTCGGGTTTTAGGAAGGAGAAAGAAAAAGCCGGTAATTGAATTACCGGCTTTCAAGCTGTATAGCGCTGGAATAAATATTAATATATATACATATATGTGTCTCACTGACATTATATATATATATATATATATATATATATATATATATATATATATATATATATATATATATACACACCCCTATTCTATGTGTAGACATTCATTCTACCTATTCTACTGTAAGCTGTCAGTGTGATTTTACTGTACACCGCACTGAATTGCCGGCTTTTCTCTCTAACAGCGCTGCGTATTTCTCGCAAGTCACACTGCTTGTCCGTGTGTAATCCGTATTTTTCACGCTTCCATAGACTTTCATTGGCGTATTTCTTGCGCAGTACGGTGACAAACGCAGCATGCTGCGATTTTGTACGGCCGTAGAAAGCCGTATAATACTGATCAGTAAAATACGGCAGATAGGAGCAGGGGCATAGAGAATAATTGTGCCGTATTTTTTGCGAGTTTTACGGACGTAGTTTCTGCGCTCTTACGTCCGTAAAACTCGCAAATGTGAAGCCGGCCTAAGGTGAACATTTAAATGGCGTTCCTTCCCACAGGGCAATTTAAAGGGAGCCTGTCACCTTAAAAAAAACAGATATTAACAGATATGGGGTTAATCTGCAGGTTATTAGCATTGCACCCACGCTGCTGGGAGGAAATGGACTTTATTCCTCCTGGTAATGGCGCGGTTTCAGTCACCGCTCTGTGTATAGTGAGCAGCGGCTGTAGCTGTGCCTCCTGCACTGACTGATAGCAGCTCAGCCTTAGGGCCGGCTGTCAGTCTAACTGAAACCGATCTGACCATCATTGTCCATGGTCAAGGTGACACCTCTCCAATCCCAGGAGACATGCTTTGCGTGTTTTTATTTATGGCTTATAGGACTGCTGGAGATGACCAAGCACTTTGCTTATTTATCTCCATCAGCCCCATAGACAATGAATGTAGTGCAGGTGTACTTGCAGAGATATGCAAGCTCTATACTTGACTATCTTCGGCAGTCCCATAGACAATTAATGGACTTGTGATGCCCAAGGTTGTCTTCCACTAGATTGAGATTGGAGACATCAGAGCACCGTTGTCAGGATCGGTAAGGGTCCAACTGGGTGGATCCCCAGCGATCATCTAGTTATCCCCTATCATATTGATGAATTACAACTTTTAATATTCGGAATAATTCTTTAATGGGTTAAATAGCTGTATCACTGAACTCCGCTCTTCGGGCTGAAAGGCTTGTGCATCAGTCCAGTACCGCAGCCCCCAGAGCCAGTGCACTAAAGCAGATCTGCAGGGACTGTGTGCTACTCACCATCTGGGAACACCACCATCCATCACAAACACCATGTGCACGATGGTGGGCTGCAAAGCAGTTTGTGCAGCCGGGAGGCCTTATTGCTGGCAATTACCTCAGATGGAAGAAGAAAACAGCCAGTGAACACCACCAGCTGGGACCAGGTCATACATTACTACAGACGGCTCCATTCTCTTTACATGTGTACAGTGCCGAGGAACACAACCCTCACCATTTGTCTTTTGAGACTACTACCCCACAGCAGACACTCACAGTCTTTCTAAACCGAATTATTGTCTGAATATTTAAAGAATTAAAATGCATTATTTCAATTTATTTCAGATTGATGGGCATTACCAATATTTCAGTTAACACCTGAGTTATAAAAACCCGGCTGGTGTACAATGAGGTGTCGACATGGATTTAGAGACCATTTCTCCTCTTGCCATATGGTTGTGTGAACTGGTCTGTGGCTGAACCCATGCAATGCACCATTAATATAACCCCTGTATACTGTAAACTGTACATAACTGGCCTTTCTGTGCCAGGCTCACGATCCTCTGGGTGTAACCTGCTCTATAAAGACAAATGTGACTGGTGTTGTGGAGTGGAAGGAAGGAGTAGGAAATGTTTTTGGAAAATTGGAATTTGACTTGCAGAGTACCGCAGAGCATGTTCTCCCCACCCATGTACTAACTGCTCAACTAGAGCTTCCTTTAAAAACAAAGTACGGTAATTACAATTTTTTAAAATAAAATAGAAATATCTGCACTCCTGAAGAAGAAGCCCATCATACAATTCCAATGGACCATTTCGGAAAGTTCCAGAAACCTGCTACCAAGTGATATATGTCACCAAAGGCAGGGTTATTATAAAAATGTCAAGATGGAAAATTGGCATATGGGGTTAAATCCGGACACAATATGGCAGGAAGGCATCAGATAAGGTTGTGCGTTTCCAACCTCTACAGTTCTTACTCCTGCCACTGGGGGATGAACGCTACGTACTTGTGCAGCGTCCAGATGTTACAGCATTTGAAGAAAACCCATGCCCAGAATGCGGGCACCGACGCCTGTGACTCACTCGCGGAGACGAGATAAATGTCACCCGTACAATATATTGGACACTGAATTTACACAGTTCAGTGAACACCTGAGGATTCACCTGCGCTCAATAGCCCACAGCACTTAGGACGCAGTGGACATGTGCCGCGTCCAATGCGTTGCCAATTCCTGATCGTCTGCACGTACCCTTAGGGAGAAACGTTAACCGTTAGATCCCCAGTTAAAGGGCTTTCTTCCTACTACTTTGTGCTGATGAGAGGGCACAACCCTGAAACAGCTATATGTGAATGGAGATCCTGGTTTGGCTTTATAAACTGAGGCTCGATATTGGCTTCTAGGATTGCTCCTTCCTGTGGGTGTCACTAGAGACCCTGTTCTCCTGTGTGAAGGGACAGTTTACAGACATTGCAAAAAACAGCTTTTCAGTCGTCACCTCTCTACACCTCTGTTCTAAGAATTGGCGGACCTTCACCTATTACACATTTATGGCATATCTAACAAGAATCATCTCTTTAATGTCAGAGACAGCATTGAAAACTGGAAATCCGAAGTATGAAGCATGAGAATGTAGGGCAATAGTAATAAACCAAATGCCAGGGAACATGTGGCGGTAATAAAGTAATGGTACGGTGTTCAAATAGGAAACCGAAATCTATAAAAGTCCAAGTTCTGAAAACGTACCGTTAAAGACTACGGTAATTAAAACCCTCTGCACTCTTGGAACAATGTCAAGTATTCATTGGGGTTTGTGCATGAAATGAGCAGTGATCTGAAATGTTTCTGGCACGGTCTTCAAGTACAAGTGCTCCCACATATCAAACGCGATCCTTGAGTCCAACGACAACCTGTTTACCTGTATATATGGAGCCCGTCCCGTCTTAAAGAGTGGAAAGAAAAACACCAGGTATAAACACCTGTGGCGGCCAATTACTGGAGCCTTTAACAAGGTGCCTTTCTACAGCCTTATGTGAAAGGTCATTCAGGGCGTCGAAAACTTTCCAAGACGTGCTTCAATAAATGCGCCACTTCAGCGAACATGAAAATTCGATTGGTCATAAGGTTTACCTATTTCAGGACCTGTCCAGATGCGAGCTCGGGCTAGCCTTCACACACAAGTCCACAGTCGCAAGGCAGGAGAACAAGATTTTATTGGAGGGAATAGAAAATATCAACTCAAACAGAAAAGAAAATAAACAGAGACGTGGACTATTGCTGCCGCTTACACAAATACAGACTCAATACTTGTACTTTGTAGGCCAACATTCTTTCTGCTAAAATGTCTCAGACATAACTGTACATTCTGGGTTTCCATAGCATAAATGGCTTCACAGAAGACGCGGTAGGAGCGACCAGCAGCAGGTTATTTTACTTTACACTGAATGTTTCTCCGCGCTCTCTAAAAATAAATGTGCCCGGCACCATTTCTAACAACGCACTACTTAGAAATCTCAATATTTGGCACAGATGAATTACAGGTGTTGCCCAGATTAAGCCTGCCGTAACACATAAAGCTGCCCATTAAATAAACGGTGCAATTAACACCAACACGCTAAAGCCTGCAGCAATAAGACGGTAGATATTCATGTGGTGTGTATGGATTAACTCACTTGCTCATGAAAGTGAGATTTCAGTTGTTAATCTGTGGCCATACACAGATTAAATTTGATCAAACCTACCTGGACGACCATGTAATGGGACTCTATCCTGCCAGCAGCTGTCAAGGAGAAGAAGAGTTGGGCATGTTGAACTTCAACATGCTCAATCCTTTTCTCACGGCAAATGAACGATGAATGTATATGTGCAGGGGTAATGGGATGTGGGACGGAACAGCTGTTGGATGAAAAACAGCTACGTAAAAGGGAATGGCAAGATCCAAAAAAAATTAAAAACTAGGACATAGAGTCTTGAATCTATACACAGTGGGTGAAATAAGCATTGAACACATCAATTTTCTATTTCTAAAAAGGTGCTATTGGCATGCAAATTCTCACCAGAGGTCGGTAACTATCCATCCAATCCACACAGGCATAGAAATCAAAAGACAGAAGTCCATAAATTGTGAGTAGATAATGATAAATGACAGAAAAAAAGTATTGAACACATGAAGAAAGATGCAAAAAGCCATGGAATGGCATGACACCAGCTGAAATTATCAGTAATTAGAAAGTAATTCTGCCACTTGGTGAAAAACAGTATCAGCTGGTTCAACTAATGGCCTGTGAAAAGGTGTCTCATTACCAAGGTGCCACACAAGAAACATCTTATCATGGTAAAACTAGTGAGTTGTCTCAAGACCTTCACAACCATATTGTTGCAAAACATACTGATGGCATAGGCTACAGAACAATTTCGAAACTACTGAAGGTTTTAGTGAGCAATCTCGGGATCATTTTCCAAAAGTGGAAAGATCATCATTTCACCATAAACCGGCCACGACCAGGTGCTTTCTGCAACATTTCAGATACAGGAGTTTAAAGAATTATCAATAGAATTGGCCAAGAACCAGGACCACCTGTGCAGAGCCACAGAAAAACCTGGAATCAGCAGATACAACTGTTTCAAAGAAAATTACAATACGCTCAACCTCCATAGCCTGCACGCACCCTCACCACACAAGACTCCACTCAAGTTTGCCCAAAAGAATTTCAACGAGACTGTGAAATACAGGAAGAAAATAGTTTGGTCAGATGAGACCAAACTTGAACTCTTTGGATGCCATAAAATGCACCATGTTTGCAGGCCAAAAGACACTGCATAGGATTCCAAAAACACAATACCATCAGTGAACTTTGAAGGTGGGAACATCATGGTGTGGGGCTTGTTCTTCAGCACCCAGCACTGACCAAACTTCATTTTATTGAAGGATGAATAGATATATATACAGAAACATTCGTCAGAAAAATGTGCTACCATCTGAGAATAATTAAGATGAAATGAGGATGGACATTTCAGCAATACAAGATCCCAGGCAAGGAAACTCATTTGGCGTCAGAGAAAAAAAAATCCCAGCCAGTCACCAGACCTTAATCCAAAAGAAAATGTAATGAAGGAACTAAGCTCAAAGTTCATAGATGGAGCCCAGGGAACCTTCAGGATTTGAGTCGAAGAAAAGGGAAAAAAAAATCACATCTGAGCAATGTATGCGACTAGTTTCTCCATACAATAGGTGTCTTTAAGCCGTGATCACCAACAAAGGCTTTTGCACAAAGTATTAAATACCGTACGTTTCAGTAAGTGCGTTCAATATTTAATTCTGTGTCATTTCTCATCAATACACGTAATTCATGGACATCTCTGTTCTTTGCCTGTGTGGATTTGTTGGGTTGTTTCCAATATCTGGTGAGAATTTCATGTCAATAGCACTTTTAGATATACACTTACTTAGAAAAATGGTGACGTGTTCAATACTTATTTTACCAGCTGTCCGTGCAGAATTTTATACAGACATATAAAAGGGTGTTTTTTTGTTGGATTCCATACAAATACAATTTTTGTAGGTTTGTCTTTATGTAGCTTTTTGAGACACATATGGCTTATAAAAAAATTAAAACAAGGCTACCATGATTTTTTTTAGGTTTTATTTAAGCAGTGTTTACATTCTGTTGTATATTCATCAATTCTGGACTCAGACTTTAAAGGGAACCTATAGATAAAGATATAGGGTTAATCTGCATGTTAATAGTTTTAAGGAGATGCCCAGCCGATGTATTGAAAGTGCAGCATCCAGGAGAAAATTAACTATTTCTTTACTGAAATGCTAAAAAGCCAAATGTAGATCTGAAGCCTCAGCTCTATTCCCTGTCCAACGCCGCAGTCTCCTGCTTGACAGCTTCTTTGCTGTGTGACTTCAGTCATCAGTCAAGCAGGAGGCGGCAGCAGCACTGAATGAGGAACAGAGCTGGAGTGACAGAGGTGTCAGACGTACAAATAGTTCTTCAGCATCATTAACTTGCTGATTTCTCAGTAACGGACTGGCCATGAAAAAGTAATGCTGGACTTGTCATTGAGAGAGCTTTTTTTTTTTTTTCTTTTGAGGGAATGTCTTAAACAGATTCAACATGTATTGATTATAGTATATGGGGCTGTTCACACGTCCGTGTTTTTTCATGGACTATATGTCTGTTCAAAACTCGATTTTTTTATTCCAGCAGCATGGATAAAAAGTGCCAATAAGTTTATGGGTCCATGAAAAACACAGTGCACGGATGGCATCCTTGTGCTGTCCATGTTTAACATTGCCAAGGATATGAGCAGCTTTGTAATTTATCCATGCGTGAAAAACACCAATTACATACCATTTTTTTTTTTGCATACATGAAAAAACACTGACATCTAAATGAGGCTTTAGAAAGACAATTTGACTACAAAGAAGTCCCGAGGCAGCTGGAACAGTCTGCATGCTGACAAGAATGACAAAAGAGAAATACTTGGGCTGACCAAGATCTTGCCAATTCATCAAATTAAAAAAGGCTTTTATGGGTCCTCCACTTACCTATTAAAGATTCAATCAGACGAGTATATGAAAACCAGGGCTGTGGAGTCTGAGTCGGTATAAAATGGTCCGACTCCTAAGATAAGGTATAATGCAGGATGCGCTGGGGGGGGAGGGGGAGGTAGTATAAAAAAAACAAAAAAAAAAAAAAACAAGCCACATACAATTGATAATATGGATGAAAAATCCATTCCCGACGCCTGCGCACTGCAGTACTTTGCTCTGCCCTCAACAGGACAGACAAAGTACGCCTGTGCAGGAGCCGCAGCGTGAAGACAAGAGGAGGACGTCATCGTAAGAAGATGGGAGGCCCCAGAAAGGACCGCGACACCCATCGTACCGGACCGCAGAGGGACCGCCCCTGGGTGAGTATAATCTAACCTTTTGCTCACCATTCAGGATACATCAGGGGCTTATCTACAGCATTACAGAATGCTGTAGATAAGCCCCTGATGCTGGTGGGCTTAGCTCACCTTCGATTTTGGGGGTGACAGGTTCCCTTTAAAGGTGCCGTCACACTAAGCGACGCTGCAGCGATACCGACAACGATCCGGATCGCTGCAGCGTCGCTGTTTGGTCGCTGGAGAGCTGTCACACAGACAGCTCTCCAGCGACCAACGATGCCGGTAACCAGGGTAAACATCGGGTTACTAAGCGCAGGGCCGCGCTTAGTAACCCGATGTTTACCCTGGTTACCATCCTAAAAGTAAAAAAAAAACAAAAAACCAAACACTACATACTTACCTTCCGCTGTCTGTCCCCGGCGCTCTGCTTCTCTGTACTGGCTGTGAGCACAGCGGCCGGAAAGCACAGCAGTGACGTCACCGCTCTGCTTTCCGGCCGCTGTGCTCACAGTGAGTGCAGGAAAGCACAGCGCCGGAGGACAGACAGCGGAAGGTAAGTATGAAGCGTTTGTTTTTTTTTACTTTTAGGATGGTAACCAGGGTAAACATCGGGTTACTAAGCGCGGCCCTGCGCTTAGTAACCCGATGTTTACCCTGGCTACCGGCGAAGACATCGCTGAATCGGCGTCACACACGCCGATTCAGCGATGTCAGCAGGAAGTCCAGCGCCGAAATAAAGTGCTGGACTTTCTGCAACGACATCACAGCAGGATCCTGATCGCTGCTGCGTGTCAAACTGAACGATATCGCTATCCAGGACGCTGCAACGTCACGGATCGCTAGCAATATCGTTCAGTGTGACGGTACCTTAAGAGTCTGTGGAAATCATAATCAGGAATTGTAGCCTTGTCCAATTTTAGTGCAAAGTCTGACATGGTCAGAAATATTGCACACGCACACAATTAGTACTGCAGCTCTGTGCTCAGATTAGAAGCACAAGCATATGTGGAAGTCAACTGAAGGCTTAAAGTGAACCTTCTGATAAGAGATGTGGCCATCATCTTTCAGAGCTGATATACAGAATTCTATAATGCTGTATATCTGCCCCCAACCCAACCAGTAAGAGAAGAAAAATAACTTATACTCACCTGCGGGGCCGTCCCATCTGATGGGTGTCGCTCTTCTTGGTCCGGCGCCTCCCTTCTTGTGATCCCCATCCTCCTGCTTGCTTCGTGAGGATGACGCGTCTCCCCAGCACAGCGCTCCTGCGCAGGCGTACTTCTCTTGCCCTGTTGAGGACAGAGCAAAGTACTGCAGTGCGCAGGTGCCAAGAAAAGGTCAAAGGGCCCCAGCGCATGCACACTGCAGGACTTTACTTCGCTCTCAACTGGGCAAGAGAAGTATGCCTGTGCCGGAGCACTGTGCCGAGGAGTGTGTGGATGATGAAGGGACGCATCATCCACATGAAGCAAGCAGGAGGGCGGGGATCGTAAGAAAATGGGAGGTGCCGGACTAAGACCAGCAACACCCATCAGACCGGACCGCCCCACAGGGGAGTATAATCAAAGTGATTTTTCTTCTCTTGCAGGTCGTGTTGGGGGCTTATATACAGCGTGGGTATGCAAAGTATTCAGACCCCATTAAATTTTTCACTGTTTCATTGCAGCCATTTCGTAAATTCAAAAAAGTTCATTTTTTTCACATTAATGTACACTCTGCACCCCATCTTCACTGAAAAAAAAAAAAGAAATGTATAAATTGGAAATGTAATAAAGAAAAACTGAAATATCACATGGTCATAAGTATTTCAGATCCTTTGCTCAGACACTCATATTTAAGTCACATGCTGTCCATTTGCTTGTGATCCTCCTTGAGATGGTTCTACTCCTTCATTGGAGTCCAGCTGTGTTTAATTAAACTGATAGGACTTGATTTGGAAAGGTACACACCTGTCTATATAAGACCTCACAGCTCACAGCGCATGTCAGACCAAATGAGAATCATGAGGTCAAAGGAACTGGCCAAGAAGCTCAGAGACAGAATTGTGGCAAGGCACGGATCTGGCCAAGATTTCAAAATAATTTCTGCAGTACTCAAGGTTACTAAGAGCACAGTGGCCTCCATAATCCTTAAATGAAAGAATTAGGACCACCAGAAGTCTTCCTAGACCTATCCATCCAGCCAAACTAAGCAATTGTGGGAGAAGAGCTTTGGTGAGAGATGTAAAGTAGAACCTCAAGATCACTGTGACTGAGCTCCAGAGATGCAGTAGGGAGATGGGAAAAAGTTCCACAAAGTCAACTATCACTGCAGCCCTCCACCACTTGGGCCTTTATCGCAGAGTGGCCCAGTGGAAGCCTCTCCTCAGTGCAAGACATATGAAAGCCCGCATAGAGTTTGCTAAAAAAAAAAAACACATGAAGGACTCCCAGACTATGAGAAATAAGATCCTCTGTTCTGATGAAATGAAGATATACCTTTTTGGTGATAATTCTAAGCGGTATGTGTGGAGAAAACCAGGCACTGCTCATCACCTGCACAATACAATCCCAACAGTGAAACTTGGTGGCAGCATCACGCTATGGGGTTTTTTACAGCTGCAGGGACAGGACGACTGCAAAATGTCTACATTTGTTTTGTTTTTTTCTGTCAAGATGGGTTCAGAATATGTACATTAATGAGAAAAAAAATGAACTTTTTTGAATTTACCAAGTGACTGCAATGAAACAGTGAAAAATGTAGAGGGGTCTGAATACTTTCCATACCCACTGTATATCAGCCCCGAAAGGGGGTGGCCGTTTCGCTTATCGGCCAAACTTGGCAACAGGTTCCCTTTAAAACGGAATTTCAGAAAGGATAAAATAATGAACACTATGAACTAAATACACCACTAGTGAGAACCAGGAGCGTCAGATAATGGTCACCCACACTGTATACTAAGCCACTCTGATACGAATCAGACTTCCAGAAATGTTTAAGTTGTAAATTAAATTGCAAATTTATCTCAATTTCCTGCCCTATGTAACGTGGGGGAGACAATGGTGAAAAATGATAGTAAGCAAATGAGCAAACTTTGTTACATAATAATGGCGCCGAGGGCTCATTATAATTCTGAAAAAAACAGACAAGAAGTCAGCGCCCATTGGCTTCAGAGCAAGTCCACCAGATGTGAAATATGGAGTATATTTCGACTGGCATCCACTAACGAACAGCGGGAGTCATTGCTGGGAACAAGTAATTTGTAAGGGAGGGGGATGGTTTAACTTATCTTTTCCAGCCACTGAATACATATCTAGATTTTCTAGAAAAAAAATGTAACTTGCTCTTCTATAAAGTGAATGAAAGATTAAATTAAATAAGAAGGTCAACTAAATAAAAAAAAGGTCAAAAGTTCCCAAAAATAGAATTAGAAATGTATAAGAGCTATGTTCAATGATGTCTGCAGGCTGTATTGTGTATCCGCTCTACGGATTGTGATTACTTTTCAGTAACATTTCTGCTTTTACCTATGAGCTCAGCTGGATTCAGCCATGCTGGCGATTCAATGGCAACTGAAAGATGATGAGGGTGCCGGGATCGGTGCTGCGCCAATGTTCACAAGCCGAGAACTGTCGGAACACAACACTCCTGCATGATACCTGCCAGGAGATGGAGGCAGCCGGGCCAATAATTCCATCACAGACTTGCTGCTCATCAATTTACAATTAGCACCACACAATTAATAGCAATTGGCAGAGGTTTCCCTTTGCTGGGAACATGTTGAACTTCTACAGTTTATTGCATTCATTAAAGGGGCTGTCCACTGAAAACAAGTTGTCACCTATCCACAGGACACTACCGATGGGTATCTGACTGCCGGGACCCACACCGATCAGTATCATAGCCACTACACAGAGCAGGTCAGACGCTGGAAAGCCTCTCCACTCTAAGGCCAAGTTCACACTGGGCGTTTTTGCTGCTTTTTTAATGCTAATTCTCAGCTGCTCTTCACAGTACCAGCAAAGCCTATGAGATTTCAGAAATCTCATGCACACACAATGGTTTTCTAGTCATCAGTATTTTGTGCATTGCATTTTTTTTTGGACATAGAGCATGACACTTTTCAGCGTTTTTCACTCACTGATTTAAATGGGTGGTGAAAAACGTTGGAAAAAAAAAAAAAAAAAAACACGCACCAAAAATGCAGCTGTCAGGTTTTTGCGGCGTTTTTGGTGCCAAAACCTGATTCTATGGAATAGGACTTTTTTATCAAACGATAAACTTTATCAGTATGCACAAGAGACAAACCTAGCATGTCAAGACCGCTGCAAAAAAATGCTTTAAAAGGTAACCTGTCACCCCGTTTTTTGAGATTGAGCTATGAATACTGTTAAATAGGGCCTGCGCTGTGCGTT
Source organism: Ranitomeya imitator (assembly GCF_032444005.1). Taxonomy (NCBI): domain Eukaryota; kingdom Metazoa; phylum Chordata; class Amphibia; order Anura; family Dendrobatidae; genus Ranitomeya; species Ranitomeya imitator. The sequence goes on along the minus strand of NC_091285.1, from coordinate 483,486,905 downwards.
ACTATAGTGTATGTAGTGTACCCAGATTCCCCACCTATGCTGAGAAAAACATTACCAAAGTCGCCATTTTCGCCTGTCAATCAGGCTGGTGAGGTCGGGTGGGCGTGGTGACATCGCTCTTTTCTTCCCCAGCTTTCCGTTGGTGGCGTAGTGGTGTGCGCATGTCCAGAGTTCCGAATCCCCTGCGCGCACGTGAAGCAAAAGCGCGCGTTCTGCGCTATTGCCCCTGTCATCGGTGGGGGCGGCCATCTTCCTGGGGCCGCGCGTGCGCAGATGGAGTGCTCTGCTGCACGGGGCTTCAGGAAAATGGCCGCGGGATGCCGCGCGTGCGCATTAGAGATCGCGGCGGCCATTTTCCCAAAGCCGAGAGGCAGCACATGGTAACCAACTTGTGTGTCATTACAGAGTGTGAAAATAGCTGGTGGCACAAAGAGCAGATGAATGTTGCAACGTATTCAGTCCTGATCTGTAAACAAGATGGGAAATGACACTGCAGAAGTTATTCCTATACGGGGGGGGGGGAATGTCCGACACGAGCGCATATTTTACTCCAAATAATACACAGAACATTAGCACCTCTTATAAAGCGCCAGCAGCCCACAACCCCAGATGGGAAGAAAACGGGAACTCACTTGACATTGGAGAGTTTTACATTTTCAACAAGGGTTGTCACGTTTTTGACAGCGAAAAAAAAAATTGCCTAAATGGCAGCTATCATGTCACTGCAAATTAAAGTCCTAGTTTTTGCTGATCACAGAGAAGAACAGGTATTTCTAGTTAACATCTCTTTAGCAACAGTCGCTGTAAATGTAGGCAGAATGTGAAGTTTACAGCGCATCTGTCAAAATTAAAATAAATGCACAGTTTCCCTCAAAAAGTGAAAAATAAAATACACTGCTTAAAAAATAAAGGGAACACTTGCAGAAATTTCCTGATCAAAACCAGACATTTTCTGCAAGAAATCCGCATGCGTTTTTTTTCTGGAGCTTCCCAGTGCATTAAATAGCAGGAAAAATGTGAAAAATCAGCAAAATTTATGAACATGCTGCGTTTTTTTTCGTGGAAAAAAAACGCATCATTTGAACAAAAATTGCAGAATGCATTAAAAATTATTGAATGCTTATGTATGCGTTTTAAGCGGATTTTCCCACGGAAAACAGCCGAAAAAACGCAAAAAATCCTAAACGTGTGCACATAGCCTAAATCAAACTTCTGTGAAATCAAACTTTCCACTTAGGAAGCAACACTGACATTCAATTTCACATACTGTTGTGCAAATGGAATAGACAACAGATGGAAAATATTGGAAATGATCAAGAGACACTCAAAAGGAGTGGTTCTGTAGGTGGGGGCCACAGACCACATCTAGGTACCAATGCTTTCTGGCTGATGTTTTGGTCACTTTTGAATGTTGGTTGTGCTTTCACACTCGTGGTAGCATGAGACAGACTCTACAACCCACACAAGTGGCTCAGGTAGTGCAGCTCATCCAGGATGGCACATCAGTGTGAGCTGTGGCAAGAAGGTTTGCTGTGTCTGTCAGTGTAGCGTCCAGAGGCTGGAGGTGTTATCAGGAGACAGGCCAGTACAACAGGAGACGTGGAGAGGGCCGTAGGAGGGAACAACCCAGCAGCAGGACCGCTACCTCAGCCTTTGTGCAAGGAGGAACAGGAGGAGAACTGCCAGAGCCCTGCAAAATGACCTCCAGCAGGCCACAAATGTGCATGTGTCTGCACAAACGGTTAGAAACCAACTCCATGAGGATGGTCTGAGTGCCCGACGTCCACAGATGGGGGTTGTGCTCACAGCCCAACACCGTGCAGGACGTTTAGCATTTGCCACAGAACACCAGGATGGAGCCCTGTGCTCTTCACAGATGAAAGCACGTTCACACTAAGCACATGTGACAGATGTGACAGTCTGGAGACGCCGTGGAGAGCCATCTGCTGCCTGCAACATCCTTCAGCATGACTGGTTTGGCAGTGGGTCAGTAATGGTGTGGGGTGGCATTTCTTTGAAGGGCTGCACAGCCCTCCATTTGCTCGCCAGAGATAGCCTGACTGCCATTAGGTACCGAGAGGAGCTCATCAGACCCCTTGTGAGACCATATGCTGGAGCGGTTGGCCCCGTGTTCCTCCGTATGTAGGACAATGCCAGACCTCATGTGGCTGGAGTGTGTCAGCAGTTCCTGCAAGATGAAGGCATTGAAGCTATGGACTGGCCCGCCCGTTCCCCAGACCTGAATCCGATTGAACACATCTGGGACATCATGTCTCGCACCATCCACCAACGTCACGTTGCACCACAGACTGTCCAGGAGTTGGCGGATGCTTTAGTCCAGATCTGGTAGGAGATCCCTCAGGAGACCATCCGCCACCTCATCAGGAGCATGCCCAGGCGTTGTAGGGAGGTCATACAGACACGTGCAGGCCACACACACTACTGAGCATCATTTCCTTGTCTTGAGGCATTTCCATTGAGGCATTTCCACTGAAGTTGAATCAGCCTGTAATTTGATTTTCCTCTTTGATTTTGATTATCATTCCAAATTCAGACCTCCATGTTATATTAATTTCGATTCACATTAATCATTTTTATGTTTTATTCTTAATGCATCTGGAATATATATATATATATATATATATATATATATATATATATATATATATATATATATATATATATATATATATATATATATATATATATACCTATATCTATCAAAGTAATTTTACTTTATTATGGCTCATAAAAAACAAAAAGTAAAATATATATATATATATATATATATATATATATATATATATATACACACATATACATATATACACACATACACAGGACCTTCTCAAAAAATTAGCATATAGTGTTAAATTTCATTATTTACCATAATGTAATGATTACAATTAAACTTTCATATATATTATAGATTCATTATCCACCAACTGAAATTTGTCAGGTCTTTTATTGTTTTAATACTGATGATTTTGGCATACAACTCCTGATAACCCAAAAAACCTGTCTCAATAAATTAGCATATCAAGAAAAGGTTCTCTAAATGACCTATTACCCTAATCTTCTGAATCAACTAATTAACTCTAAACACATGCAAAAGATACCTGAGGCTTTTATAAACTCCCTGCCTGGTTCATTACTCAAAACCCCCATCATGGGTAAGACTAGCGACCTGACAGATGTCAAGAAGGCCATCATTGACACCTTCAAGCAAGAGGGTAAGACCCAGAAAGAAATTTCTCAACAAATAGGCTGTTCCCAGAGTGCTGTATCAAGGCACCTCAATGGTAAGTCTGTTGGAAGGAAACAATGTGGCAGAAAACGCTGTACAACGAGAAGAGGAGACCGGACCCTGAGGAAGATTGTGGAGAAGGACCGATTCCAGACCTTGGGGAACCTGAGGAAGCAGTGGACTGAGTCTGGTGTGGAAACATCCAGAGCCACCGTGCACAGGCGTGTGCAGGAAATGGGCTACAGGTGCCGCATTCCCCAGGTAAAGCCACTTTTGAACCATAAACAGCGGCAGAGGCGCCTGACCTGGGCTACAGAGAAGCAGCACTGGACTGTTGCTAAGTGGTCCCAAGTACTTTTTTCTGATGAAAGCAAATTTTGCATGTCATTCGGAAATCAAGGTGCCAGAGTCTGGAGGAAGACTGGGGAGAAGGAAATGCCAAAATGCCTGAAGTCCAGTGTCAAGTACCGACAGTCAGTGATGGTGTGGGGTGCCATGTCAGCTGCTGGTGTTGGTCCACTGTGTTTCATCAAGGGCAGGGTCAATGCAGCTAGCTATCAGGAGATTTTGGAGCACTTCATGCTTCCATCGGCTGAAATGCTTTATGGAGATGAAGATTTCATTTTTCAGCACGACCTGGCACCTGCTAACAGTGCCAAAACCACTGGTAAATGGTTTACTGACCATGGCATTACTGTGCTCAATTGGCCTGCCAACTCTCCTGACCTGAACCCCATAGAGAATCTGTGGGATATTGTGAAGAGAAAGTTGAGAGACGCAAGACCCAACACTCTGGATGAGCTTAAGGCCGCTATTGAAGCATCCTGGGCCTCCATAACATCTCAGCAGTGTCACAGGCTGATTGCCTCCATGCCACGCCGCATTGAAGCAGTCATTTCTGCCAAAGGATTCCCGACCAAGTATTGAGTGCATAACTGAACATTATTATTTGATGGTTTTTTTGTTTGTTATTAAAAAACACTTTTATTTGATTGGATGGGTGAAATATGCTAATTTATTGAGACAGGTTTTTTGGGTTATCAGGAGTTGTATGCCAAAATCATCACTATTAAAACAATAAAAGACCTGACAAATTTCAGTTGGTGGATAATGAATCTATAATATATGAAAGTTTAATTGTAATCATTACATTATGGTAAATAATGAAATTTAACACTATATGCTAATTTTTTGAGAAGGACATATATATATATATATATATATATATATATATATATATATATATATATATATATATATATATATATATATATATATATATATACACACACACACACACACGTAGTATTTTACTTTTTGTTTTTTATGAGCCATAATAAAGTAAAATTACTTTGATATACATATATATATATATATATATATATATATATATATATATATATATATATATATATATATATATATCTACTATATAATTGTCTAAGGGTCACTTCCATCTGTCTGTCCTTCTGTCACGGTTATTCATTCGCTGATTAGTCTCGGCAGCTGCCTGTCATGGCTGCCGCGACCAATCAGCGACGGGCACAGTACGATTAGTCCCTCCTCTACTCCCCTGCACGCTCCATAATCCCCTCCACTCACCGCTCACACAGGGTTAATGGCAGCAGTAACGGCCTGCGGTGTAACGGTGCTATTAACCCTGTGTGTCCCCAACTATTTACTATTGATGCTGCCTATGCAGCATCAATAGTAAAAATATGTCATGTTAAAAATAATAATAATAAAAAAAACCTGCTGTACTCACCATCTGCCGCCTTTCCGACTCCTCGCCACGCTCTCGGGACCGCTCCATTGCAAGCGGCAGCTTCCGGTCCCAGGGCTGGTGTGCGACAATGACCTGCCGTGACGTCACGGTCATGTCACCGCGACGTCATCATAGGTCCTGTTCACACCAGCCCTGAGACCAGAAGCGGACGCTTGCAATGGAGCGGTCCCGAGAGCGTGGCGAGGAGCGGGAAAGGCGGCGGATGGTGAGTATAGCAGGACTTCAACGGGCCTTCGGAAGGTGAGTATATGTTTATTTTTATTTTTTTAAGTCTGTATACTACGTGGCTCTGTGCTGGGCAATATACTACGTGGCTGGGCAATATACTACTTGGTTCTGTAATATACTATGTGGCTGGGCAATATACCGTACTACGTGGCTCTGCTGTATACTATGTGGCTGGCCAATATTCTACGTCACTGGGCAATATACTATGTAGCTTGGCAAATATATCTATCCATCTATCTATCCATCTATCTATCTATATATATTAAAAAAAATTAGAACAGCATCATATTACCACAGTTGTAGTGCAAAGCTCTCCAAACCGAAATTCCAATGGCCTCATTCATAGAAGAGAAAAAGGAAAACAGCACACAAAAAAATAGAAAAAAGTGGGCTTTTAATGCCTGTACGGCGTGGCAGCGTTTCGGATATACAATCCGTTTTCAAGCAGTGAACATACTACTGAAGTGAGTATATATAGCTAATACACATGTTCTCTATTAATAACAATTATAAAAAATATCACTTTTATCATGAGTGCCAATGTGCTCCATAGTGCAAAAAAGTGCATCTGTGGTTATCCCACAAACACATAAAGACATGTTAAAATTACATCAATCATACAAATTATTTTGTGGAAATCTCCAAAATATGCTAAATAATCAATTAAAATCTAGCAGGTGTCCCAATCTGATGAAAATATAAACAAGGAAGCACACTTACAACACATTACTGCATGTATTCAATTGCCGGCGTCTTCCTGGAGTCACTACGCATGTCAGTGACGTTTGTACCAGGCCCCACGGCATTCTGGTCCGTGCCTGCGCACAAGTGTTCTGAGGACACCGGCGCCATATTGGAAAAGGTATATTATTCCCTCAAAGGGAAAAACAATAAAGTACTTCGGAAAATGAAACAGAAATGCTTTTTTCATTTAGCGCTCAGTCCTAGCTTCCTTCTAGTGTTATCTTATTGCAGATCACACATATTTTCAAGACTTTTGTCATAGTCTATATGTGTGACTATAAAGAGCACCATATTCTATTTATATAGACGCACTCACCAATATACATATTACCAAAAATACATAAGTCTCTCATACATCCTCCGGGTAGACCTATTGTTTCAGGCTGTGACTCCATCTTGTCCCATATTGGAATATTTTTGGACAAAATTTGAAATCTGATTGCTAATCATACAGAGTCCTTTGTGAGGGATACTACGGATTTCCTTGAAAAAATAGGTGGAATTGAAATAATGGGTGAAGTTATACTAGCCTCATTTGATGTAACATCATTATATACGTCAATTGAGAATAGTAAAGGCCTGGATGCAGCGAGTAAGAAATTACAGGATGCTCAATATTCTGAAGGAACCAAAAAAAATATTTTACAATTATATATATATATATATTATGGCAGCACGGTGGCGCAGTGGTTAGCACAGCAGCCTTGCAGCGCTGGGGTCCTGGGTTCTAATCCCACCCAGGACAACATCTGCAAAGAGTTTGTATGTTCTCTCCGTGTTTGCGTGGGTTTCCTCCGGGCACTCCGGTTTCCTCCCACACTCCAAAGACATACTGATAGGGAATTTAGATTGTGAGCCCCATCGGGGACAGTGATGATAATGTGTGCAAACTGTAAAGCGCTGCGGAATATGTTAGCGCTATATAAAAATAAAGATTATTATTATATATAGTAAACATTTGGTTTCTTAGGGCTCATACTTACTTGCGAGCAAAACGGACAAGTGCGATCCAATAAAAAGTCGGATTGCACTCGGAACAATGTTAGTCAATATGTGACATCTCATTTGCGATTTTTTTCTCAGCCGAAATCGAACTGAGAAAAAAAAAAATCGCAGCATGCTGTGATTTGCTGCAAGCCTCGGACGAGACTGGACAATGCAAGTCAATTCGTGCGAGAAAAAATAAAAAACGCACAGCACTCACACCATGTACAGTAAAAATCACACTGACAGCTTAGAATAGAAAAGATATACACATAGTATAGGTAGAGAGATATATATATATATATATATATATATATATATATATATATATATATATATATATATATATATATATATATATATATATATATATATATATATATATATATATATATAGAGACATAGAGATAGATATATATATTTAAATTTAATCCCTTAAGCCCCGAGGGTGGTTTGCACATTAATGACCAGGCCAATTTTTACAATTCTGACCACTGTCCCTTTATGAGGTTATAACTCAAACGCTTCAACGGATCCCAGTGATTCTGACATTGTTTTCTCGTGACATATCGTACTTCATGATAGTGGTACAATTTATTTTATATTACCTCCATTTATTTGTGGAAAAAAAAAAAAGGAAATTTCACAATTTTCCAACTTTGAATTTTTACGCCCTTAAATCACAGAGCTATGTCACAAAATACTTAATAAAGTAACATTTCCCACATGTCTACTTTACATCAGCACAATTTTGGAACCAAAAATTGTTTTTGTTAGGGAGTTATAAGGGTTAAAAGTTGACCAGCAATTTCTCATTTTTACACCACCAATATTTTTTTACGGACCGCATCTCATTTGAAGTCATTTTGAGGGGTCTATATGATAGAAAATAACCAAGTGTGACAGCATTCTAAAAACTGCACCCCTCAAGGTGCTCAAAACCACATTCAAGAAGTTTATTAACCTTTCAGGTGTTTTACAGGAATTTTTGGAATGTTTAAAAAAAAAACATTTTTAACAAAACATTTACTTCAGCTCCAATTTGTTTTATTTTACCAAGGGTAACAGGAGAAAATGGACCCTAAACGTTGTAGGGGGGCGTGGCCTAGCGAGCGATGTGAGCGGACGTGCGACGGATCTCTCTCCCCGCACCGCTCCTAAAAACTCACCCTTGAAGGCACCGCCGAACGCCGAAAACCGGGCAGAGACGCTCCGCAGGACCCCTGAGTGCGGAGGAAAGCACCGGAGATAGCGAGCGGAGAAGAGCGGTGATGCCACGCCGAAGACAGTCGGCACCCGCGGCTGGCGCGAAAATCCAAGATGGCGCCGTGGCAGAGGAGGAGGCGGCCAGATCCAGCACTGCAGACCGCCGGAGGCTTGAGGTAATCGCCCGGCTGGAGCGGTTTGCTCGTACGGAGGAGGGGGGTGCCCTGCTGCTGGGCCCTGAGGGGCCAGATGAGGAGGAAGTCCCGCAGAGGCAGAAGAGAGGAGGGGAAGACACCCTCAGTGTGGTGGAGGAGCAGCTTTCTCCAGGCAAGATGCAGGAAGTGCATAGTGCAAATAGTATGACACCTGCCGCCAGCCCAGTGCAGGTTAATGATTCTGAAGATGTGCAGCAATTAAACATGGGGGAACCTACACTGCAGGACATTTTCTCAGTCGTTATACACTGCAAATCTGCCCTGGCCGCGCTGAATCTGAGTGTGGATGATTTAACAGCTGAAATGAAGTCCCTTAACTCTGCTATGCGTAAAGTGGAGAAAAGAGTGGAGGTGGTGGAGGAGCGCGTGGGCAGTGTGGAAGATCAGACAAACGAACTGTTAAAAAGAGAAAAGAAATACATTCAGCGCATTGCAGAACTGGAATTTAAAACAGACGACCTGGAAAACCGTTCCCGAAGGAACAATTTAAGAATAATTGGGGTGCCGGAGAAGGTGGAAGGGAACAATCCTACTGAATACATTAAGGCATGGCTTAAAAACTCGGTGGGGGGAGCTGACCTTACCAACCACTTCTCTGTGGAAAGGGCCCATAGAGTCCCCACCCGGCCCCTGCCGCCTGGATCTGCCCCTCGAGCCCTGCTGGCAAAAATTTTGGACTATCGGGATGGGAAACCCTACTAAGGAAGGCCAGGATCAGCGACGGCCTGAGTATAGACGGAAATCGGATCTCCATTTATCCGGATTATTCGGCATCGGTGCAAAAACTGAGAATGAAGTTCGGTGAAGTCAAGCGGCGGCTCCGAGACCTGGACCTAAAATATTCGATGCTATACCGGCTAAGCTCAGGGTGGTGGCGTTGGATCGTGTTCATTTTTTCCAAAACCCAGAGGAGGCTATGCACTGGCTAGATATCAATACCAAGAAAATTGGCGCGGATCGGAACCGATGAGACTGACGCTGGGACTTCGTTGCTCGTCTGGTTTTACCCCCTGATTGTGATTTTTGAACTTGCTTTGTGTTTTCAGACAGAATGCACTCAAAAGTTTAAAATATTGTGCTCGGCGGCGCAATGAATATTTCATGTTGGTCGCGGTGGGAGGGGGAGAGATGGACTGCAAAGGGCTTAGCTCTAGGTTGTATCAAGAGCTCTCAGTTCTCATACAGAGAAAGAAAGTTTGTTCTAGTTGAATTCCATTGAGTTTTAGATGGGGGAGTTGGGGGAAGGGGGGAGACCTGAAGGAGACTGCTCTAACTCATTCTTTTTCAAGGAAATGGGAGGGGATGTTAATATTATAAGCTGGAATGTTAGGGGATTAGCGGACGCCACTAAACGTGCGGCAATATTTCAGTATTTACTGAAACAGAGGCCCTCGGTGATCTGCCTGCAAGAAACCCATCTAGTGGAGGAAAAAGTTGATATGTTACAGAAACGGTGGGTGCGCAAGGCGTATCATTCGACGTTCTCTAATTATGCAAGGGGAGTGTCGGTCTTAATCCATACTAATACCCCATTTGAGGAAGTTGAGGTTAAAATTGATACGGATGGTCAATATGTTTTGTTGGTGTGTAAAATCTTTAATCATTTAATGTGCATTGTATCATTATATATATACCTCCGCCATACTCTGGAAGGAAAATTCAGGACATATTGGAGTCTATAAGAGGTTGGGATGGTATTCCCCTGCTAGTGGTGGGTGATGTGAACAATATAGCAAATGACCATTGGGACAAGAGTAATCACGCGTCACTGCGTAGGGACGGTAATGACACTCCTTTTGGTAACTATCTCAGAGAAATAGGTTGGATTGATTTATGGAGGGTTCGCAATGCTAATATATATTCCTACTCTTGTTACTCGACTACATATGGCTCGATCTTAAGAATTGATGTCGCCTTGGGTAACGATAGGATGAACGAACTGCTAGGTGGGGTGGAATATAATCCCAGGATTTTATCAGACCATAGCCCTGTTCAGGTCTCTCTGAAGCTGTCAGGTCAGGATGGTTCGGGGAGGGCGGGCTGGAAAATTCACCCAGTCTGGTTACAACTTTTGGACATGGTAAAGGTGGGGGCAGAGATAGAGGAGCTTTTTAAGATCAATGAAGGTAGCGCAGAAAGCCATGTAGTATGGGACACTATGAAGGCGTATTTAAGGGGAATTTTGTTTCGGGACATCTCAAGACATAAGACAAGGACCAGAGTGCGGGATCAAGTTGTCCTAGAGGAATTGAAGGCAGCCGAGGCGGCATTGGGGGAACATCGTACTAAGGAATCTCAGAGTCGTATGAGGGCGGCTCAGCGGGAGGTCGACCAGTTGTATTTGAAAAAAGCGGAGAGGTTGAGGGCTTTTCAGAGAGAAACTTTCTACTCAGAGGGGGAGAAGGTGGAGCACTTGCTCTCGGCGGTGGCGTCCGCGCAAAGAGGCTCTTCACATGTCTACTCTATTAAGACGGAGGAGGGGACGTTGGTTACTCAGAGGGAGCAGATCCTGGAAGTGTTTAGGAAATTCTATGACAAATTATATACGTCCAGTGTGGGGAGGGGATCCGAAGATATGGCGAGGTATTTGGAAGAGATCGATTTGCCCCGGTTGAGTAGAGAGGAGTGTGAATTATTGGAAGAGCCGATTGGGGAGGAAAAATTGGGGGCTGCTTTGGCGGGCGTTGCTGGGGGTAAGGCTCTGGGAGCGGACGGCATTCCAGCTGAGGTTTATAAGACCTTGAAAGAAACTCTGTTGGCCAAACTGGCAGGGGTGTACAATAGCTCGTTGGAAAGAGGGGAGTTACCTTTGTCAATGAGAGAGGCTATCGTGGTGGTTATCCCTAAAGCCGACAAGGATCCACTGATACCAGAATCCTATAGACCAATTTCACTCTTGACTGCCGACATTAAGATTTTGGCAAAAGCCTTGGCAAATAGGTTGAGTAGGGTGATAGACAAATTGTTACACCATGATCAATCAGGCTTCATGCCTAATAAATCAACGACACTCAATCTGAGAAGGTTGTTTTTAAATTTACAAATCCCTTCCGACAATGTTGGCAAACGGGTTGTGGTATCCCTGGACGCCCACAAGGCCTTTGACTGTGTGGAGTGGAGTCATCTGTGGTCAGTGTTGGAGCGCTTGGGGTTTGGACCTAAATTTATCTCATGGGTGCGGCTGCTGTACTCCTCCCCGGTGGCAAGGATCAGAGTAAATAACGCCCTTTCCGAGACTTTCTCTTTGTCTAGGGGAACTAGACAGGGCTGTCCGTTGTCCCTGCTGCTTTTTGCCCTGGCGGTGGAGCCCCTTGCTGCAAAAATTAGAGGATCCCGGGAGGTGAGAGGATTTATGTACGGGGACTCAGAAGAAAAGGTAGCGCTATACGCCGATGATATTTTGCTCTTCTTGGAGGACTCGGGGGAGACCCTGGTCAGGGCGGAGGCCATTATTGAGGAATTTGGGAGCTATTCGGGCCTGAGAATCAACTGGGAAAAGTCCAATATGATGTTAATAGATGGGGATTATGAAAATAGTGAAATGAGGGAGTCTTCTACAAAGTTGAGGTTAGTGGATAAATTTAAATATCTGGGGATCCAGATCGCGTTACCTCTGACGAGTTTTGAGGAATTGAATTTGGCGCCACTTTTGCGGAAGATACGCATTAAAGTTCAGGCGTGGAAAAAGTTACATTTATCGGTTATTGGTAGAATAAATCTAATAAAGATGATTGTGATGCCGCAACTTCTTTATGTGTTGCACAACTCCCCTATTTGGATATCGCAGAATAGATTACGGAGGATTAAATCTTTGTTTGGAGAGCTGATTTGGGGCGGGAAAAGTCCTAGATTTAAACAGGAAATTCTACAAAGACCAAAGACGGAGGGGGGAGTGGCACTGCCTAACCCATGGTTATACTTTTTGGCTTCACAATGTCAACATCTTAGGGGATGGGGTGTGGAATCGGGTTGGGAGCGGACACCCTGCAGCCTGAGGAAATTGATTGGGTCAAGGGTACTGAGTGAGGGCCTGGAGGGTGGGCATTTCCGAGAGAAGGGTTCTAAATTCTGCACTATTAGGCTTATTCATAAGGTTTGGGACAAAGTTAAGGGAATTAGGGGAGTGAGGGCACTTACTAGGTTTTCACCCATTTGGAATAATTGTCTCCTGCAGGAGTTTAAACAGATGGAGGGATTTCATGTTTGGAGGGAAGCAGGAATCTCTCAGATGAGCCAAGTCTTGCACCAAGGTAGAATAAGGAATTTCGAGGCACTGCAGGAAGAATTTCTACTGCCAAACTCTGAGCTGTATCAGTATAGCCGCATCTCTCATGCATATCGGGCACAATGTAGGAGGGGGCCTATAGAAATTCAGGTGGATCTAATGTTGGATTTTATCCTTATGGGGGAAGGCACTAAGGGGGTGATCTCAGGAATATATGAATTCCTTCTATTCTCTTTTTTAGAGGGGCATCCTATTAGAGCCAGGGCGAAGTGGGAGGCTGACTTGGGGGCGATTGACAACGATCATTGGGACTCAATATTGGAATACGTGCCCAGGATCTCGATGAGTGAGCCTGGGAGGCTGTCACAACTATTTATTGTTCATAGGGCTTATAGAACTCCGGACATGTTATTCAAAGCTGGTCTAAGACCTAATTCCGAATGCCCTAGGTGCTCGCAGTCCGAGGCGGGTATCCTCCATATGATGTGGCAGTGCCCCAGGTTGTCCTCGTTTTGGATCGTGGTGCTAAATAAAGTGGGACTGATATATAAAAGTTCGTTGCCACGGGATCCTCTGGTATGCATATTGGGTTACGTAGAGGAGATTGTAACTAATAACGCGTACAAAACGGTTATTGCTAGATTGCTGTTTATCGCGCGAAAGTTGATCGCTAAGTTCTGGATTAGGGTAGAGCCACCAACGAGAAGAGACTTCATGATGCAAGTGGATCATATTGTTGCATTGGAGAGGAGTATTTATAATAAAAGAAACAAGATGGACCTTTTCAACAGGCTGTGGAATCCCTGGCTCGAGTCGACGTGATCTGTAGATTTTGTTCTTGCTTTTGGGTCTTCTGCCCCAGCGGGAGCAGTATTGATATGACATCCTTTTTCTGGTTAATGATGGACGTTTGGGTAGATCGGAGCGGTTCTTGTTAGGTCTCTAGAGGTGGGGGTGAGGGGAGGGAGGCTGGTCTGGGGTTAAAAAGTTTATTGAAAATGTAAAACATATATGTGTATTGTTTGCAGTAATGTAATCTATATATATTTTCCTTATTGTTTAATAAAAACATTTGATTAAAAAATAAAAAAACGTTGTTGTACAATCTGTCCTGAGTGCGCCGATACCCCATATGTGGGGGTAAACCACTGTTTGGGCGCTTGGCAGAGCTCGGAAAGGAAGGAGCACCATTTGACTTTTCAATGCAAAATTGACTGGAATTGAGATGGGACGCCATGTTGCATATGGAGAGCCCCTGATGTGCCTAAACATTGAAACCTCCCACAAGTGACACCATTTTGGAAAGTAGACCCCCTACGGAACTTATCTAGAGTTGAGAGCTTTGAACCCCCAAGTGTTTCACTACAGTTTATAACGCAGAGCCGTGAAAAATAAAAATTCCTTTTTTTTTTTTCCACAAAAATTTTTAAGCCCCCAGTTTTGTATTTTCCCAAGGGTAACAGGAGAAATTGGACCCCAAAAGTTGGTGTCCATTTTGTCCTGAGTACGTTGATACCTTATATGTGGGGGGGGGACCACTGTTTGGGTGCATGGCAAAGCTCGGAAGGGAAAGAGTGCCATTTGGAATGCAGACTTAGATGGAATGGTCTGTAGGCGTCACATTGCGTTTGCAGAGCCCCTGATGTACCTAAACAGTAGAAACCCCCCACAAGTGATCCCATATTGGAAACTAGACTTCCCCCCAGGACCTTATCTAGATGTGTTGTGAGAACTTTGAACCCCCAAGTGTTTCACTACAGTTTACAACGCAGAGCCGTGAAAATAAAAAATATTTTTTTTCCCACAAAAATGTTTTTTTAGCCCCCTAAATTTTTATTTTCCCAAGGGTAACAAGACAAATTGGACCACAAAAGTTGTTGTTCAATTTGTCCAGAGTACGCCGATACCCCATATGTTGGGGTAAACCCCTGTTTGGGCGCACAGGAGAGCTCGGAAGGGAAGGAGCACGGTTTTACTTTTTCAACGCAGAATTGGCTGCAATTGAGATCGGACGCCATGTCGCGTTTGGAGCGCCCTGATGTGCCTAAACAGTAGAAACCCCCAATTCTAACTGAAACCCTAACCCAAACATACCCTAACCCTAATCCCAACCACACCCTTAACCCCAACCATAAATGTAATCCAAACCCTAACCCCAACTTTATCTGTAGCCCCAACCCTAGCCCCAATGGGAAAATGGAAATACATTTTTTTTATTTTATTATTTTTCCCTAACTAAGGGGGTGATGAAGGGGGTTTGCTTTACTTTTAAAGCAGGTTTTTTTAGCGGATTTTTATGATCACACACTAAAAGATGCTTTTTATTGCAAAAAATAGTTTATGCGTCTCCACATTTTGAGATCTATAATTTTTCCATATTTTGGTCCACAGAGTCATGTGAGGTCTTGTTTTTTGCGGGACGAGCTGACGTTTTTATTGGTAACATTTTCGGGCACGTGACATTTTTTGATCGCTTTTTATTCTGATTTTTGTGAGGCAGAATGACCAAAAACCAGCTATTCATGAATTTCTTTTGGGGGAGGCGTTTATACCGTTCCACGTTTGGTAAAATTGATAAAGCAGTTTTATTCTTCGGGTCAGTACGATTACAGCAATACCTCATTTATATCATATATAAATATATATCGTGTGTGTGTGTGTGTGTGTGTGTGTGTGTGTGTGTGTGTGTGTGTGTGTGTGTGTATATACACATATATATATACATACATATATATACATACATATATATACATACATACATATATGTGTGTTTTGAATAATATTCCGTTGTAAAACAATGTGTAAATGTCAGAACTGCTGTATGTAAAAGCTCATGTTAACCCCTTAGCGACCGCCGATACGCCTTTTAACGGCGGCCGCTAAGGGTACTTAAACCACAGCGCCGTTAATTAACGGCGCTGTGGAAAAAGTCCATAGCGCCCCCCAGAGGCCGATTTTCTCCGGGGTCTCGGCTGCCGAGGGTAGCCGAGACCCCAGAGAACATGATTCGGGGGTTTTTTAACCCACCCCGCATTTGCGATCGCCGGTAATTAACCGTTTACCGGCGATCGCAAAAAAAAAAAAAAAAAAAGCGATCTCTTTTTAATTTCTCTGTCCTCCGATGTGATCGCACATCGGAGGACAGAGAAAAGGGGTCCCAGGTGGCCCCCCAATACTCACCTAGCTCCCCCGATGCTCCTCGTGTCTACCGGTGGGCGCCGCCATCTTCAAAATGGCGGGCGCATGCGCAGTGCGCCCGCCGGCCGGCACCGGGAGAATCTTTGGGGTCTCGGCTGCCGGGGGTAGCCGAGACCCCAAAGAGCACGATCGGGGTCGGTATTACCGACCCCTGTTTTGCGATCGCCGGTAATTAACTGTTTACCGGCGATCGCAAAAAAAAAAAAAAAAAAAAAAAAAGTAAAGTGTAATTCTCTGTCCTCTGATGTGATCGCACATCAGAGGACAGAGAAATAGGGGGATTCGGGGACCCTAGCATACTCACCTAGGTCCCTGGATCCTCTTGCTGCTCCTCCTGGCCGCCGGCAGCAGAACATGACGGACGCATGCCCAGTGCGCCCGCCATCTGTCTCCATCTGCCGGCCGGCAGGAGAACAGCAGTTGGGGCTAAAATTAGGGTTAGGTTAGGGGTAGGGTTAGGGGTAGGGTTAGGGTAGGGTTAGGGGTAGGGTTAGGGGTAGGGTTAGGGGTAGGGTTAGGGGTAGGGTTAGGGGTAGGGTTAGGTTAGGGGTAGGGTTAGGTTAGGGGTAGGTTAGGGTTAGGGGTAGGGTTAGGGGTAGGGTTAGGGGTAGGGTTAGGTTAGGGGTAGGGTTAGGGGTAGGTTAGGGTTAGGTTAGGGGTAGGGCTAGGGGTAGGTTAGGGGTAGGGTTAGGGGTAGGTTAGGGGTAGGGTTAGGTTAGGGGTAGGGCTAGGGTTAGGGCTAGGGTTGGGGCTAAATTTAGGGTTAGGGTTGGGGCTAAATTTAGGGTTAGGGTTGGGGCTAAATTTAGGGTTAGGGTTGGGGCTAAACTTAGGGTTAGGCTTCTTTCACACTTACGTCGGTACGGGGCCGTCGCAATGCGTCGGCCCGACATACCGACGCACGTTGTGAAAATTGTGCACAACGTGGGCAGCAGCTGTAGTTTTTCAACACATCCGCTGCCCAATCTATGTCCTGGGGAGGAGGGGGCGGAGTTACGGCCACGCATGCGCGGTCAGAAATGGCGGATGCGACGTACAAAAAAACGTTTCATTTAACTTTTTTTGTGCCGACGCTCCGCCAAAACACAACTGATCCAGTGCACGACGGACGCGACGTGTGGCCATCCGTCACGATCCGTCGGCAATACAAGTCTATGGGCAAAAAACGCATCCTGCGGGCACATTTGCAGGATCCGTTTCTTGTCCAAAACGACGGATTGCGACGGAATGCCAAACGACGCAAGTGTGAAAGTAGCCCTAGGGCTAGGGTTAGGGTTGGGGCTAAAGTTAGGGCTAGGGTTGGGGCTAAAGTTAGGGTTAGAGCTGGGATTAGGGTTAGGGTTTGGATTAAGGTTGGCATTAGGGTTACGCTTGGGATTAGGGTTAGGTTTGGGATTAGGGTTAAGGTTAGGGTTGTGATTAGGGGTGTATTGGGATTAGGGTTAGGTTTGAGGTTAGGGTTGAGATTAGAATTAGGGGTGTGTTGGATTTAGGGTTTTGATTAGGGTTATGGTTAGGGTTGACATTAGGGTTGTTTTGGGGTAAGGGTTGTGATTATGGTTAGGGTTAGTGATTAGGATTATGGATGAGGTTGGGATTAGGGTTAGGGGTGTGTTGGGGTTAGGGTTGGAGCTAGAATTGGGGGGTTTCCACTGTTTAGGTACATCAGGGGGTCTCCAAATACGACAGCCAATTTTGCGCTCAAAAAGTCAAATGGTGCTCCCTCCCTTCTGAGCTCTGCCGTGCGCCCAAACAGTGGGTTACCCCCACATATGGGGCATCAGCGTACTCGGGATAAATTGGACAACAACTTCTGGGGTCCAATTTCTCTTGTTACCCTTGTGAAAATAAAAACTTGGGGGCTACAAAATCTTTTTTGTGAAAAAAATAATATTTTTTATTTTCACGACTCTGCATTCTAAACTTCTGTGAAGCACTTGGGCATTCAAAGTTCTCACCACACATCTAGATAAGTTCCTTGGGGGGTCTAGTTTCCAAAATGGGGTCACTTGTGGGGGGTTACTACAGTTTAGGTACATCAGGGGCTCTGCAATCGCAACATAATGCCCACAGACCATTCTATCAAAGTCTGCATTCCAAAAAGGCGCTCCTTCCCTTCCGAGCTCTGCCGTGCGCCCAAACAGTGGTTTACCCCCACATATGGCGCATCAGCGTACTCGGGATAAATTGGACAACAACTATTGCAGTCCAATTTCTCCTGTTACCCTTGTGAAAATAAAAACTTGGGGGCTACAATATCTTTTTTGTGGAAAAAAATAATATTTTTTATTTTCACGACTCTGCATTCTAAACTTCTGTGAAGCACTTGGGCATTCAAAGTTCTCACCACACATCTAGATAAGTTCCTTGGGGGGTCTAGTTTCCAAAATGGGGTCACTTGTGGAGGGTTTCTACTGGTTAGGTACATCAGGGGCTCTGCAAACGCAACATAATACCCGCAGACCATTCTATCAAAGTCTGCATTCCAAAACGGCGCTCCTTCCTTCCGAGCTCTGCCGTGCGCCCAAACAGTGGTTTACCCCCACATATGGGGTACCAGCATACTCAGGACAAATTGGACAACAACTTTTGGGGTCCAATTTCTCTTGTTACCCTTGTGAAAATAAAAATTTGGTGGCTAAAAAATCTTTTTTGTGGAAAAAAAAAATATTTTTTATTTTCACGGCTCTGCATTATAAACTTCTGTGAAGCACTTGGGCATTCAAGGTTCTCACCACACATCTAGATAAGTTCCATGGGGGGTCTAGTTTCCAAAATGGGGTCACTTGTGGGGGATTTCCACTGTTTAGGCACATCAGGGGCTCTCCAAACGCGACATGGCGTCCAATCTCAATTCCAGCCAATTCTACATTGAAAAAGTAAAACGGCACTCCTTCTCTTCCAAGCTCTGCGGTGCGCCCTAACAGTTGTTTACCCCCACATATTGGGTATCAGCGTACTCAGGAGAAATTGCTCAACAACTTTTGTGGTCTAATTTCTCCTGTTACCCTTGTGAAAATAAGAATTTGTGGGCGAAAAGATCATTTTTGTGTAAACAAAAGCGATTTTTTATTTTCACGGCTCTACGTTATAAACTTCTGTGAAGCACTTGGGGGTTCAAAGTACTCACCACACATCTAGATAAGTTCCTTAAGGGGTCTAGTTTCCAAAATGGTGTCACTTGAGGGGAGTTTCCACTGTTTAGGTACATCAGGGGCTCTCTAAATGTGACATGGTGTCCGATCTCAATTCCAGCCAATTCTGCATTGAAAAAGTCAAACGGCGCTCCTTCACTTCTAAGTTCTGCGGTGCGCGCTAACAGTGGTTTACCCCCACATATGGGGTATTGGCGTATTCAGGAGAAATTGCATAATAAAATTTATGGTTACATTTCTGTTTTTACACTTGTGAAAAAAAAAAAATGGTTCTGAATTAAGATGTTTGCAAAAAAAAGTTAAATGTTCATTTTTTCCTTCCACATTGTTTCAGTTCCTGTGAAGCACGTAAAGGGTTAATAAACTTCTTGAATGTGGTTTTGAGAACCTTGAGGGGTGTAGTTTTTAGAATGGTGTCACACTTCATTATTTTCTATCATATAGACCCCTCAAAATGACTTCAAATGTGATGTGGTCCCTAAAAAAAAAATGGTGTTGTAAAAATGAGAAATTGCTGGTCAACTTTTAACCCTTATAACTTCCTAACAAAAAAAAATTTTGTTTCCAAAATTGTGCTGATGTAAAGTAGACATGTGGGAAATGTTATTTATTAACTATTTTTCATGACATATCTCTCTGATTTAAGGGCATAAAAATACAAAGTTTGAAAATTGCTAAATTTTAAAAATGTTCGCCATATTTCCGTTTTTTTCATAAATAATCGCAAGTAATATCGAAGAAATGTTACCACTAACATGAAGTACAATATGTCACGAAAAAAACAATCTCAGAATCAGCGGGATCCGTTGAAGCGTTCCAGAGTTATAACCTCATAAAGTGACAGTGGTCAGAATTGCAAAAATTGGCTCGGTCATTAAGTACCAAATTGGCTCTGTCACTAAGGGGTTAAAATCGAATTGCACACGGATGTAATATGGATGTCATACGGATGTTGCAATAAAAAAAAAATAAAAAAATTGCATGACACTCGCATGTTTTGCCTCTGTTTTTTCGGTCCAGAAATCAGACCTTTTTTTCCCTCAAATATGGGTATGAGCCCTTATGGAGATTTCTATCTGGGTAGGATGTTAAAAGGGGTTTCCAGAACTTTGATATTGAAGGCCTATTCTTAGATTAGGTCATTAGAGTGGCTGTCCAGACTAAGGCTGTGTGCACACGTTGCTGTTTTTTTTCACGTTTTTCCCGACAAAAACAAACAAAAAAAAACGCATACAATAAGCATCCCATAATTTAGAATGAATTCCGCATTTTTTGTGCACATGATGCGTTTTTTTCCACGAAAAAAACGCATCGCGGTAAAAAACGCAGCATGTTCATTAATTTTGCAGGTTTTTTTGCGGATTTCCCAATACAAATGCATTGGGAAATGTCCGGAAAAAAACGGGGCAAAAACGCGTCAAAAACACATGCAGATTTCTTGCGGATTTCTTGCAGAAAATTTCAGGTTTTTCTCAGGAATTTTCTGCAAGAAATCCTGAACGTGTGCACATCGCATTAGAGTGACTGCAGACTTGTGAATCATCATAAGCATGTGGTTTGCATACATGTCACATGCCAACTAGATGGGCACAACCTCGCTCGTTGCAAGTAGCCAGACATAGTCCAGTCAGAATGTGGCCATAAGTATGTAAATCACATACTTGTGGTCACATGACTGCCCACTCCCAGAGAATCCTCACAGTGCGCATAGCACGAGATGTGAGGATTCACAAGAGAGACTGCAGTCTTGTAGCCTCAGGCCAGATATCAGATAGGTGGGGTTCGACTCTCAACACCTCTGCTGTCCGGCATATTCTGAACTGTACACCGGGTAGTTCGTTTTGTATTGGTTGGGGTTCTTCACAAATAAAATTGAGCAGCAGCAGGGAGCACAGTACCAGGTACACCTGCTACAAAACGCAAAGAGCTGTGGCTAGTAAAAACAAAAAAAAAAAAGGTAGGTGATTGTGGTACTTGCCATAGCGCTGCAACGCCTTCGAAAGGCAATTTGGATGAGTGAAATCCCCACCAACATTTTATCAGGTTGCTTTTGAAGGTGAGAGGCAATCTGAAGTGTTGGGGTAGTGAGATGCAGAAAATGGAGATGCAGGGGTTAAATCTTGGGGATAATGGAGCATGTAATAGACAAAGGCGAGTCATTAGAGAAGGAGGTCTTGTGAGGACCAGAGATTACATGTAGGGAGGAGACGGGAGATCAGGTATGAAGGAGTAGGAGTTTCAGACAGGTTTGCATGATTTGTTTTCAACTACAATTTCTGGGCAGAGGGGAGAGGAAAATCAACAGGGCAGCTGAGGGGAGGATGGATTACAGGGGTTCAAGTGCGTTACTCCAGAGTCCACAGAAAAGGCACACACAAGCATTTCTGCTGACTGGCTAAGCAGAGAGGTGTGAAACAAGTTCTCCCTCAGTGATCCAGAGTAGAAGAGCAGTAGTACTTCCAGTCTTTGTTCACAAGGTCAACATGTGTCCGCCATATCACTTCTCATCATGGCCTCCAGTAGTGAGTGGTTATGCCAGTAACACAGTATGGGGCAGTTTGGGCTTCTCTGCTAGATCGCTGGAGGAGAAAAGGGCCAAGTATTGTTTATTTTATCACATCTGTTGATTCTCTAAAGCCAACATACACATTAGATAGCGATGGGCCGATCGATCAGCTGACAGCCATCTTGGCCATATCGCTCATGCCATTTCGGCCATCAGATTTACTCAATGAAAACAAAAGAAAAGGCAGTCCGAAATCAGACATGCTGGATCCTCAACTCCCAGACTAACAATTGTCCAGGGCCCTCACACACATGATCGATAAGGTCGTCAGGTTCAGCTGACATTAGTCTAATCTGTATGAGGGGGCTTAAGGATAAATTTAACCTATGACACTGCATACATTGTCAAACGCAAAATCTGAATTAGATATCTTGTAAAATCATTCAAGGAAATATCCAGGACTTTAAAAAACAAAAAAAAAGAGCTTAAGCACAACCAGGCATGTAGTTGCTAACAAAGGCAGCCTGACTGTTGTACCTGGCACCGGTCATTGACCGCTCCTGCCGGAGATTTAGTTGCTCTTTGTCAGAGCAGTGGTTTCTCTTCCTGTTGACAGGGAAGGACTTCTGGTATCATGGTGACTGACAGCCGGCTTGGGCGGCACGGTGGCTCAGTGGTTAGCACTGCAGCCTTGCAGCGCTGGAGTCCTGGGTTCAAACCCCACCAAGGACAACATCTGCAAAGAGTTAGTATGTTCTCTCCGTGTTTGCATGAGTTTCCTCTGGGCACTCCGGTTTCCTCCCACATTCCAAAGACATACTGATAGGGAATTTAGATTGTGAGCCCCATTGGACAGTGATGATAATGTGTGCAACCTGTAAAGCGCTGCGGAATATGTTAGCGCTATATAAAAATAAAGATTATTATTATTCCACCAAATAGACAGCAGGGAGCCGGCTGCCAATCAGCATGACACCAGTAGTCCGCCCTGTAAACAGGAAGAGAAACTGCCGCTCAGTTGACGTGATGTCAGCGGAAGTCTGTGACTGCTCTGTGTCGGCGGCAAACGGCACCGGGCACAACAGGCAGGTAGGTAGAAACTACCTGCCTGTTAGTGCTTAAGCACTTTTTTTTTTTTTATAAAGTCCCGGATAGCCCTTTTAACATGTAACTTGTAAACAATGCAATTATTCCATTACAAAATAAAAGTGTAAAAAACGCAACACCAAATGTAACAAGAACAAGAAATGAGCAGCCAAATATGCAGCAATGTTCATCTTACTGTCTGGAAGGAATAAAAGTACCCAGCAACACCAGACCCCTCCTGATCGGGCAGAATGCTCATGAAGTACAAACCTCTCAGTCCCCGGTCTAGGGAAGAAAGGAAGACAAAGTGGAGTCCAAGGGCAGAGGGGTAAGGGGGAGAGCTGAGCTAGATACCAGGGCCTACCAGGTATTAACCCATTGTTCTACTCTATAGCATCAAGAAAAGTGGCACTACCTTACACCACTATGGAATAAATTACGGTAATAACCCCCTTTCTAGCCCAAATTAAAAAGGGAATCAAATACACACGTGTTCTGCCATATTGCACAGAGGTAGGTGGGGGCATTAACTCAGACCCCCTTACAGTACCCTAAACCATACAATGAGGGAACTTTACCCTAGTTCATCAGGGAATAAAATATTAATCCCCTCACTGAGACCAACAAAACTGATGGCATTGCCACTACACTACTGCCAAACAGTACATTCTTGCTTCGGCAACAGAAAATAAGTATTCTATAATCTATATATATTCAGAAAAAGACTCCGCATTCGAATATCTACCGCTTACTTTCCCTTTCCATAGCCTAGCTGACAGTTTCATTGCACTTAAACCATTTTTCTATTCTTGAACCCTTCGCATTTTGCCCCAATAGCGTGGTCCAGCACTACAGGCACAAGTCTCATTTCGCAGTGAATTTCAGAAAGCCGTCCTTAACAAGCTGTTGACTATTGAAGCAGGGAATCTGATATTATGCTACTAGAGGCTTAAACTTGGGCACACAAACGAAGAACGCACAGACCTTTCAGTGATAGCAGAGCCTGAGCAAAGCACCGATTTAATTTCATGACTGCTGTGTACAGATAGCTGGCATTACTAAATGCTGCTCTAATATCAACTTGTTAAATTTGAACCCGCACACAGCGTATCAGTATACATGACCAGACTAACTGGAGTCGAGGGAAATATTTTGGGAGCTGTTTATTTTTAGCTGGGCTACAATGCTGTACTATGGCTTCCATGAACGCATTCACGTGGGGATAAGCAATGTTAGCTGACAGTCACAAGCCATCAGGATACGCAAACATTCAGGATCTAATTGAGAATTGGCATATTCCATCAGAATAAAAAATATGCAAACTGTTAACAATCAATGCAAAAACACTACACTACACTGGCAGAAAGTAAAAACCATTCCATAAACTCACATACTGAGACACTATGCCACAATGAATAAAAACGTCAGAAGGGGAAAAAAAAAAAAATGTGTGTAATATGTAGAAAATATATATAGAAAAAACTAAGTATATTTCAGCTAAAATAAAACATTTACTCACACGCAAATTATAAACTGAACAGAAGTAAAAAAATGATAATCTGCGGTATGCCAACTGGCTTGCTAGTTAACCTTGCCAAAAAAAGGAACTCACCTTGAGGGGTTTCACAGAGGGTGCGACAGTCACACCAGTGGAGGGGTTTCTTATGGATTGTCTCTTAAAGCTACAAATCCTACTTTCACTTCCAGGTGCAAACTGTATGTGCAAATGAGATGACCCTAATTTGGGGCAATTGTACTTAAGACTAGAAGCGTTAAGTTTGTTGGGAGGTCCTTCAGATATACTTCTTTGGAAAAGCTGGCTCGATTTCCTGTTGGGAATAACTTTGCTACCCTGGTCTCCATTAATACTAATTTGACATTCCGATATTTTATTTGGAGAACACGCGGAGGTACTGCGCGATAGTCGGATGTGCCGATGTGATTGGGCTCCAACGCAGGGCTTCGATTCTCGAAGTCTACGTGACTTCACATGGCTGCCTCCACTGCCTGCTGACAATGGTCTCTGGTGAGAAACCTGATGTGAGATACTAGAGAATCCATCCTCTGTGGTATCCGGGTTCTGAAGACCATGTGACGGATGGGCCTCTTGCAAAGAGTCATTCAAGTAAAGTGGTTTAATGTCTCTAACTTCACCAATAGTGTAATTATTTTTGGAAAGCCGGACACCATTGACTGCCGTTGAAAGAAATCCCTTGGATGAGGTCTGATCTTCCTTCTGTGAAAGCTCATTAGAACAAAGCATGAATTGATAGGATGTCTGGTAAGGGCCTTTGTTTATTGAGGGGCTCAAAGTCGTTGGAGATGTTGGTGGCGTTTCAGAGGGACTCCGAGGGAAAATAACCAGGGAAGAACAACGTCTCAGAGGAAGCCTGGTCTTTCTTCTTGATGGTATATTGCCCATAATCACTTCTTTGTCCATTTCATCTTGGTCAAAAGGAAACGTACTTTTACACCTTGAATAAACCTGGCGAACATTATTTCGTTTGGAAGGATTCGCTTCAGAATTCGCATAGGTTGCATTGCCAGCGAGAACATTGTTAATGTAGTTGGTGTCACCTAGAGAAAGCGTGCCGCTACTATTGTCACTTAAGACACTATTGGAACATGAGCCAGTGTCGCTCGTCGTACTCGTACATGACCCGTAATCACTGCTGTTACTACTGAACGAGCCATTGTCGCTGGCAGCAATACTACATGAACTGCCGTTCTTAGCCAAGGTGGTATTTGGGAAACTGCTGTCATTTACGACCGGGTGACAACTATAATTCCTGCTCATGTTAGAACTAGAATTAATCCCATCCTTGTAATCACTGACGAATGAAACGTCTTCTGGAGCAAGGACTGGATTGCCAGACTGATGACATCTACCATTCCGGCTGGGCTGTAAAGAAATCTGCAGTGAGGTGCTTTTTTTGCTAGACGGGGAAGCAGAATTACCTTGACAGGACTGTCCGGTCTCAGGGGAAGAGGACTGTTGTACGGTTTGCCGAGGAGACAGTCTCATCTGTATCACACTTGGCGCAGAAGAATGGGAGACTCTTTGGAAGCACATGTGAATATTGCTGTCCAGACCATCTCCGGAGCTGTCCGGCAACGGATCAGTGTTACTTCTACTGGTGGCAAAATGTAGTCTTAACCGACGGGCCATTTGTTCCTTCTGACCATATTACTAACTCAGATGTGCAGATCTCTCTCACTCCCCGAGCCGACCAGAAGCAGCAGAAAAACATGTAGATCGCTGGGGTCACACTGCAGCAAAAGCCACAAAACTGCCTCATGTGTCCCAGCCAAAGACAGGAAAATGATGAGCCTCAGGGTCGAGCAGCGCACGTCATGAAACACACAGACCATTCCTGACTCCACGCTTTCTGGATCGTCTTGGCTTGCTTGGGCTCCGACTGCCTTCACTTAGCAGGCACTAGATCTGGAGCGACATTTAAGCCCTGCTCTCCTGCTGCACACTGGCTGGGACGCTGCCAAGCTTCATTTAATAATACCTTCTCCAATATGCATGAACGCGTCCTCCCCAAAACACTGCTCCGCCATATGAAGGCTCGCTGTGTCTCCTTGTAGTCCTCCTGGCTGAATCAATCTGCTGCGCACAGGCTCTAATATTTTTACCCATACATATAGAGTTACAGGAAGCAGCAGGGAACGGAGTTCCACATAATTGAGTATCAAAGTTAGGATTGAATTACTAAAAACTCTCCATACTAGGAAAGTATTGAAGATTCGGCTCTGCAGGAAACCACTGGGATTCATTTCAATTTCAGGTTTTAAGAACAGAAAGAAAAACTTCTCTTACCCTAAATATTCCAGTCTCACTGAAATCTGTAATTAGACGGCGGGGGCAAGAGGGTCATCTGCCTAGTGCTATTCACACCAGGCTGGTAACGCACATGGTCAGACATTATGACGCAGCAGTGGACTGTAGATTAAAAGTGAAATCTAACAATTCATAGGACCATATAATAAATAGGAAAAACTAATTACTTTCCTGCAGTAGGATTTCCACATATTATTGCTTCAGCGACTGGTGAAATAATGGCCAGACAGTGATGTCATATTCCATTTCAGCAATGGTACGAAAAAAAAAAAAAATATATATATTATATATATATATATATATATATATATATATATATATATATATATATATATATATATATATATATATATATATATATATATATATATATATATATACACATATATATATATACACACACACACACACACATACATACATATACATGCACACATACACACAGCTGCAGTTATTTTTTTTTTTGGTAAATAAAAGTGTGCAAATCCATTTGCGAGTGCCACCCACATGTTCCGACTGTATAGATACTCATTGACAGATCAAAGCGTGTGTTATTGTGATGTACATGGTAATTCCCCAGGTATTGCCAAACCTTAAAGTTGAGAACAAATTCACATGATTTTAAATTCTGTTCCTCATGATGTAAAGCGAGAAGGGTTAAATAACAGTATAAGATACCGTAATAAAAAGGGGACCAGACCAATGCACTGGCTTGCACACGCTTGTTCTTTCATAAACTAAGCACAGGTGCCATCTAGTGGTGAGACGAAGGTATCGCTTATTTCCACAATGTAATCCCATAATGACTAGCATTTATTTCTCCATTTCAAAATTCACATGACATTTAATTGAATTAAAAAGCGTGACAGCGAAGTAATCAAAGATAGATACATTAAACAGAAAAGTGCAAATGGATCTGAAAAGGAGTCAACTACAAGCGATTCTAATGATGGAAACGTTACAAAGGGCTGAAACCAGAGGAAAAAAGTGAGCTAAATCCGCTGAAATCACAGTGCAATACTACTGCAGCGTGTGAATGGGAATTTGCAAGTGTTTATACATTACATGCAATTAAAGAAGATCTCCTATGTGGGAATCTGTCACCAGGCTTTTTCTGCCCCATTGGAGAGCAGTATGATGTAGGGGCAGAGACCCTGATTCCATCAATGTGTCACTTACTAGGATGTCTGCTGTAGTTCTGATAAAATCACTGTTCTATCTGCTGTAGTTCGGCTCGTTCTCTCACTGATGATCGAAGTATGGTATAACATTGCCCATGTCACTTATTGGCGTTTTTCTGTCTACATTGTGCAATCAGCAGTGGGATCATGACAAGACTGCGCTCCTGATTATTAAGGACTACATTGTGGCAGGCGTACTAGCCCTCTCTGCCTCTTTAGACCATTAGCCCAGTATTTGAGATACCAATAGTCTAGATGCAATGCATATAACCCAGATTATATAGAACATGATTTGAAGTGTGTCGCCACTCATCGGAACTATAGTATAATCACTAGAAAAAAAACCGAAGGATTTGGACCGCTAAAGGAGGGAGTCAAAAATAAAACCATTTTTTTTATGGTCCACATTTTACAGTGAACCAGCAGTTCTCACTGGTGAATTCCCATAAATGTGAGCTCTAGAATGGCAGTGACCCTGGGCTGAGAGGTGCGCCATTGTGAGGGCTCAGCTACTGCTCCTCAGCCAAGATGTACACTCATTACCAACTCAAAAACATTTTTAGATGGAATAGTCGCATAAATTAAATATATAAATAGTATATGGCATCTGTCAGCAGGTTTTTGCTATGTAATATGGGAGCAGCATGATGTAGGGGCAGAGACCCCGATTCCAGCAATGTATCACTTACTGGGCTGTTTTTGCAGATCTTTCAGCTCTCTGAATCCTGAGCTGTGTATAACCCCACCCACACCACTAATTGACAGCTTTCTGCCTATGCACAGTGTACACAGAAAGCTGCCAATCAGTGATTGGAGCTGGTAGTATACAGAGCTCATGAATATGGAGAACTACACGGCAGCAGATATACTAGTTCTCTAGTGATAAAGTCACTGTTTTATCAGAGGGAGATTATCAAAACTACAGCAAGCAGCCCAGTAAGTGACATCACAAGACTTAGGATTTCGGTCTCTACATTATGCTGCTCCAAAATTGGGATGGTTAAAGGTTCCCTTAACAGTAATGCACTTCTGATAAGCCAGCACTTGTCAATCATAAAACTGCGAGACAACAAAGACAAATAAGAAAACAAGAGAAAGGAGTTAAGGAGTAATCGTCGTTTTTAGTTTATAAATCAATAGTAAATGTGACAATAAGCAACTTTGTAAGATCTTAGAGAGCTTTGCTTCTTTCTCTGCCAGAATTGATCAGTTATTGTCAAAATTCTCAATTATGGGGTAAAATCTGTATTCAGTGAAGACTTTCCCATCACGGAGATAGGAGATGAGAGCGGCCACTGATGAGATTCTATCTAGATTCATAAAAGATCCATGAAATTGTATCCATAGCAACTATTGATTTAGGAGACACAAATTAAAATGATGGTTACTCTAAGTAGACCACCATTGATGTATCCAAAATATCTGATGCCCTGGCAAAGACCAATCCGGTCACCAGGTTTGACAGATTTGAGACACAGCCACCATCTTTCAGGGCTGATTTACAGCATTCTATAATGCTGCCTATATGCCCCAACCCAACCTGCAAGAGAAGAAAAATAACTTATTATACTCACCTGCGGGGCGGTCCGGTCCGATGGGTGTCGCTGGTCTTGGTCTGGCGCCTCCCTGCTTCATGTGGATTACGGGACCCTTCATCATCCAGAGAGTCTCTGCGCAGGCGTACTTCTGTGCCCTCACTAGTGCAGAGTAAAGTACTGCAGGGCGCAGGTGCCGAGGCTCCATGACCTTTCCCATCGCCTGCAGGAAGATAAGTACGCCTGCGCAGGAGCCGCAATACTGGGAAGACTGGGGATGATGCAGGGTCACGTCATCCACACAAAGCAAAAAGGAGGCAAAAGATCATAAGAAGATGGGAGGTTCCGGATGAAGAAGAGCGACACCCCTCGGACCGGACCGCCCCGCAGGGGAGTATAATAAAAGCTCTATCTTCTTGCAGGTCGGGTTGGAGGCAGAGATACAGCATTATAGAATTCTATATATCAGCCCTGAAAGATGATGGCCGTGTCTCTTGTCAGCCAAACCTGGGGACAGGTTCACTTTAAAAGTAAATGTAAAATCTCGCTTAGTGTAACAAGTCAGACACCTGGTAGAGGCTTCAGTTTGAAAGGAACAAAAGGATAGACTTTGGAATGTAAAATCCACGATCCTTTTCTTCCTCGTCATCATTAGATGGCTGAATTGCCAAGTTTCAGCGGACATTAAACTAGTGTGTATTCGGCTGTAAAGCCGCTGTCCCATGTTGTACAGATCTAATCCATAACTCTACATCTAGATGATGTAATGGAAGAAATCTGACAAATGTCAAAATCAGAGATAAATGAGCTGCACAAATGCAGAAAATCCAGAGAATGATTAGTACGCAGATTTGTAGATATTTCAGTTTTCAAACAACTGAATAAATCATTGTATCGGGGGGAAATCTTTATGTCTATGGGTAGCCTAAGCTGCTTATTTTTATTTTTTCTACATACACCATGGACACAAGACTTTACATGTATGTCTTGTTCTCATTCTTACACCCTTTATGATTGTTATATACATAACACAACTGTCATGACACAGCTGTCGAGAGACCCGGGACCAGGGGCTCCTTCACCTATCACTAGGGGGCACCATAGCTCGCCCTATTTCCCGGGATACTTCTGAAGGTGAAGAAGCCGGAGCTGCGAGCCTTACCTTATCTCCTGAGTTAGCCCTCCATCTGTTCTCGTCCTCTACCCAGGGAAGAGGGGCGCTACTGTGCAGTGCAGTACACCAACCCGACAAACAAGAAAGACTACACAAACAAAGGTTAACTGAAAACTCCAGGCATACAAAATATTCACTCACAAATAAAAGGAACGCACCTGGGAGTGGAGGGTGGGGAATAAACAAAAGTAGGGAAGGGAAGGGAATTACTACACTTACAAACCACGCAACAGTCACAGATAACTCCTCCAACTCCTTCTCATATGAACACTCTTCCTCCTGAAGCCATGAAGCAAATGCTAGCTCTAGAATCTGGGTTCTGATGCAGATCCATGTCAATGGGGAATGGAGTGCCTGACTGAGCTCTGCTGAGAGTTCAGAGTGTTCCAACATGGCCGATGAACCCCTGTTCTGCCAAAAGGAATAAACACCATTAAAACAAAGGAGAAGTGCTTCTTCTCAGTGCAGGAGTAGGAGCAACCAGACAGACACTGCAGCCTTCTGGCTCCACACTGTCGCGGTAACCAGTGACAACTCATTCACTGCATCATGTTAAGGGGCTTGGAGACATTTGTCTCACACAACCACAAGTCACAAAAAACAACATGATGTGATCCAAAATTCCTATACTTTGCTACTTTTCTGACTGACGCAGCACGGACACCCGTTCTGGGATTTAGTAGGTATACTGGACAGCCCAGCGCAGACTCCCGTTCTGGGATTTAGTAGGTATACTGGACGGTCTAATGCGGACATCCGTTCTGGGATTGGTGGGTATACTGGACGGCCCAGCGCAGACTCCCGTTCTGGGATTTAGTAGGTATACTGGACAGCCCAGCGCAGACTCCCGTTCTGGGATTTAGTAGGTATACTGGACGGTCTAATGCGGACATCCGTTCTGGGATTGGTGGGTATACTGGACGGCCCAGCGCGGACACCCGTACAGGAATTTAAAAGGTACACTGGAAGGCCCAGCGCAGACCCCCTTTCTGGGATTTGGTGGGTTTACTGGACGGCCCAGTGCAGACACCCGTTCTGGGATTTGGTGGGTATACTGGAGGGCCCAGCGCGGACATCTGCTCTGGGATGTGGTGGGTATACCGGACGGCCCAGCCTAGACATCTGCTCTGGGACGTGGTGGGTATACTGGACGGCCCAGCCTAGACATCTGCTCTGGGATGCGGTGGGCATACTGGACGGCCCAGCATGGACATCCGCTCTGAGATGTGGTGGGTATACTGGACGGCCCAGCGCGAACATCTGCTCTGGGATGTGGTGGGTAGACTGGACGGCCCAGCGTGGACATCCCCTCTGGGATGTGGTGGGTAGACTGGACGGCCCAGCGTGGACATCCCCTCTGGGATGTGGTGGGTAGACTGGACGGCCCAGCGTGGACATCCCCTCTGGGATGTGGTGGGTAGACTGGACGGCCCAGCATGGACATCCCCTCTGGGATGTGGTGGGTAGACTGGACGGCCCAGCGTGGACATCCGATCTGGGATGTGGTGGGTAGACTGGACGGCCCAGCGTGGACATCCGATCTGGGCTTTAGCACGTATTCATCATTTTTAGTCTTTTAATATAAAATGAAATGCAGTCTCTAACCTATAGCACTTCCATAAACACACCCGAGTAACGGCCAAGCACCACGACACTTGTGGGTGCCCTCACTGACACAGAGTAGCATTTGTTCACAGTTAACTAAGTAAATTTGTGTACAGCCACTAACAATAGAGCATGGAGCAGACTCCAGAGAGAACTAATCTTCTTGTTTTCCAAGTCATGTAGCCAAAGAGAGAGCACAGTACCAGTCTATCTAAAGCTTTAGAAACAGGGAAGCAAAAAATCTGGATATCCTATTAGAAAAGAAGAGCAGCTGTGCAGAATGTTTTTTGAAGCAGACCTGTCACCTGGACACTGTCATAGTCCAGTGCTTTCTGTTCATGGGGGAAGAGGTCACCCCTACTGCCTGCCGTAGCCATCAATCGCTGTGAAGAGGTCAAGGTGAGACAGGCAGCATACCCTTTATGAATACAGTGGACTCATAACTGGGAGTCCACTATATATTTGAGTGCTTCTAATTGCCAAAAGGCACAATATTTTGTATGCCGTTCAGGCCAGTAGGAGAGAAGATCTGGCCTTTTAATCCCCTAGCTATAATCCCCTTTAATACCCAATTATTGTAGAACAGTGGTGTCTAACCAAAATAGGGAATTTAGATACTGAAAACAATGGAATGACCCAACAGACGTTTTGGCTTCATGCGATTAGATACCTGAGCAGATCCTGTTCACAATCAAATTTAGTAGTGTAGTTCCCATCAGCAAAATTCACAACAAAATAAATAAAATTAAAAACAAGTAATAACCCCCAGTGTGCAATAAACTAGAAGGTGCCACCAGCTGAGGTGCACCTGGTTGATTTTGGAGCTGGCATCAGTGTATTGGAAATTCCGCGTGCCTTTTGTGTAGCCACAGCGACTGACTCTGCTGTTCCGAATGGGAAGTTCTCTAAATTAAGCACATTGTCCGCAGAGGAAGGTGACCATTCGGGGACAAGGAGGCGGCGTGATGTGCATGGTCAGTACAAGGGGAGAAACCGAAGTCCTGGACCATAGGAAAAACATAAGGGTATGTTCCCACGGTCAGTATTAGCACGGCTTTGGAGGCAGGACATGTCTGCTCTGTCCAAAGATCTGCCCCCTTTTGTATGCGCGGTGATTCCGCCTGTGTTCATTGCATCCTATACATTGGACGGCGATATTTATCTTGCGTCTCTGCAAGATAAACTGACATGCTGAGGTCTGGAAAGACGCGCCGCATGTGGGTATAAGCAGGGAAGCCGGAGGCACGTATAGTGGAGATGGGATTTCATAAAATCCCCTCCACTATGCTGTAACATCTGGACGCAGCGTCCAATCCGCAGCGAATACGGACCGTGGAAACATACCCTAACAGGTAATCAGCTCTACAGCAGAACTGGCTAATCAATGATATAGACTGCATTCTAATGATTATAATAGGACACTGACAAAGTGAAAATTCCCCAAAATTTCTTTAACCTTTTCTTGACTGGGCTATTTTCAGGTTTTGGTTGGTTTGTTTGTTAGTTTGAGGCTATGTGCACACGTACAGGTTTTTTCGCGGTTTTTTTTTTCCACGCTAAAAACGCTATAAAAACTCATTAAAAACACATACATTATGCATTCTATCATTTAGAATGCATTCTGCATGTTTTGAGCACATGGATGCGTTTTTTTTCCGCGAAAAAAACGCATCGCGGTAAAAAAAATGAGCATGTTCATTATTTTTGCGGATTTTCTGCGTTTTTCCTGCAGTTCTATGCATTTGGGAAAAAACGCACAAAAAACGCAAAAAAAGCGTCAAAAACGCGGTAAAAATCGCATGCGGATTTCTGGCAGAAATGTCCAGTTTTTGTCAGGAAAATTTCTGCAAGAAATCCTGACGTGTGCACATACCCTTAGTCTTTTCCTCCCTCTCTCAAGAGCCATAACTTTTTTATTTTCCCGTCCACATAGCCATATCAGGGATTTTTTTTCGCGGGACAAGTTGTACTTTTGAATACCATTCATTTTATCATGTGATGCACTGGAAGGCGGGAAAAAAAGTTCTAAGTGTGCTGAAATTGAAAAAAAAAAAAAAAAAAAAAAAAAAAAAAAAGCAATTCCTTCATTGTTTTCTGGGGTTTTATTTACAATGTTCACTATACGATAAAACTGACCTGGCAATGGGATTCTCCAGGTCTATGTTTACACACGAACCAAGCATTTTTTGCTTTATTTAAGTTGTGAAAAAAAAGTTGGAAATTTGAAGAAAAAAACAAAAAAAAAACAAACAACTTTTGCTTTTGAGCCCTTTTCGGAGACCCATAATGTTATTTTTCAGAATCTGGGGCTGTGTGATTGCTTACTTTAGTGCCCTGAGCGGACATTTTTTTTTACTGATATTTTGTCGTAAATATGATGCTTTGATCGCCTTTTATTTCAATGTTGCAGCGACCAAAACCGTAATTCTGACATTTCAATTTTTATTCTCAATAGGCTTTTACAGATCAGGGCAAAGTGAATTTTTTTTTTACATTTTTAAAAAAACTTTTTACTGTATTTAACAGTCCCCTTGGGGGACTTGAAGCTGCGATCATCTGATCGCTTGTTATATACATAGAAGTGCATCAGCATTGCTGCTATATATAGCTAAATCACAGTCTCCTATGAACTAAAGTTACAGGCTGGCTGTCACCAAAGGATCACAATAACAAGGGTCTTCAGCAGACGCCCGGCTGTCAAGGCAACGGATTAGTGCCCCGCATTCACATCTCGGTCGCAGGGAATCGCCCCCTGCCACAGCATGATTAAATGCTGCTGTTAAGGATTGACAGAGGTATTTAACAGGTTAAGAGCTGCGGGTGGAGCTCCGTCCAACTGAGACTGTTAAGGTACCGTCACATTTAGCGATGCTGCAGCGATATAGACAACGATGCCGATCGCTGCAGCGTCGCTGTTTAGTCGTTGTGTGGTCGCTGGAGAGCTGTCACACAGACAGCTCTCCAGCGACCAACGGTGCCGAAGTCCCCGGGTAACCAGGGTAAACATCGGGTTACTAAGTGCAGGGCCGCGCTTAGTAACCCGATGTTTACCCTGGTTACCATTGTAAATGTAAAAAAAAAAAAAAAAAAACACTACATACCCCGGCGTCAGCTTCCCTGCACTGTGTAAGCGCCGGCCGTAAAGCAGAGCGGTGACGTCACCGCTGTGCTCTGCGGCCCTGCGCTTAGTAACCCGATGTTTACCCTGGTTACAAGTGAACACATCGCTGGATCGGTGTCACACACGCCGATTCAGCGATGTCAGCGGGTGATCCAGCGACGAAATAAAGTTCTGGCCTTCTAGCTCCGACCAGCGATGTCACAGCAGGATCCTGACCGCTGCTGCATGTCAAACACAACGATATCGCTATCCAGGACGCTGCAACGTCACGGATCGCTATCGTTATCGTTCTAAAGTTGCTCAGTGTGAAGGTACCTTTAGAGAAAGATGTCAGCTTAGATCAGCCATCATCTGCTGGGAAAGATGTGGACTGGCTAGACTGTGATTAAAGTAGACCTGTCAGCACAACAAACAAAACAATGACGAAAACCTGGCCACTTTAGCCTTGCTGACAGGTCCTCTTTAAAGGGAATCTGCCAGCAGGTATTTGCTATAATCTAAAATTTAAACACAGATTTCAGCAATGAATCTCTTATCAAGCTCCATGGTTTGCTAGCAATGATTGTTTTAGCATCAGGAGATGATCACTGCTGGAACACAGCAGCACATTGCAAGTCTGACACGCCCCCCCCCTGTGATAGGCAGCTCAGGGCCTATAGGTATACGCCCCCAGAGCCTGGTGTGGGCGTGGTTAGCTTTCTCAGCTCTGCTTCATGCTAAATCTAAAAACTCAGCTTACTGGACGCAGCCTTCTGACACAATCAAAATGAAACATCATCGGATTCAGCGTTTCTTTACCTACATCAGACAGCTATTATATAAAGGTAGCAAAAACCTGTTGACAGATTCCCTTTAAGGAACATATTAGGGACTTGCAGATTTGTCAATTTCCTATTTTAACCATTAAAACCTAATGAGTTTTTTTTTTTTCTTTAATTTCGCTACACTGTCATAGAGATATGGTTTTTTTTATTTAGTGCTGATTTTTATTATCTTTACCAGTCACAGTTCACAGGATTCTCCGGGGCTGTGTCTGATTCTCTGGGGACTTTATGGCAGATTTAAAAATAAGAAAACAAAAAAACAACGAATTACTTAGTGGAGCATATGGAATAACATAAGAAAAAAAAAAGGCCACTTGTATCCTGGTGGCAGGTCCTCTTGACTGTCTTAGGGTATGTGCACACGTTCAGGTTTTTTTTGCGTTTTTCGCGATAAAAATGCTTTAAAAATCATTAAAAACGCATGCATTATGCATTTTATCATTTAGAATGCATTCTGCAATTTTTGTGCAGATGTGTTTTTTTTCCGCGAAAAAAATGCATCACGGTAAAAAAAAAAGGAGCATGTTCATTAATTTTGTGTTTTTTTTCGCGTTTTCCCCACTATTCTATACATTTGGAAAAACGCAAAAAAAAAAAAAAACGCATCAAAAACGCAAAAAAAAAGCATGCGGATTTCTGGCAGAAATGTCCGGTTTTTGTCAGGAAAATTTCTGCCAAAAATCCTGACGTGCACATAGCCTAAGGGTATGTTTCCACGTTCAGGAAACGCTGTGTTTTTGACGCTGCGTTGAGCCGCAGCGTAAAAAACGCAGTGTCCAGATGTTACAGCATAGTGGAGGGGATTTAATGAAATCCCGTCTCCACTATGCATTAAAAGACGCATGCGGCAGACCCGCGGAAACGCACATGCGGTGCGTCTTTTAAGAACGCAGCATGTCCTTACATTGCAGAAACAACGCAAGGACAACGCAGATGACCTGCCAGTGACCTCAGGTGCAGATTTGGTCAGGCATAAAACCTGCATAAAACCCTGACCAGATCATGATGCAATCCTGAACGTGGACACATTAGGGTATGTGCACACGTCAGGATTTCTGGCAGAAATTTTCCTGACAAAAACCGGACATTTCTGCCAGAAATCCACATGTGTTTTTTTGCACGTTTTTGATGCGCTTTTTTCTTGTGGTTTTTCCAAATGCATAGAATAGTGGGAAAAACGCAAAAAAAAACACGCAAAATTAATGAACATGCTGCTTTTTTTTTTTACCGCGATGCGTTTTTTTACGGAAAAAAACGCATCATGTGCACAAAAATTGCAGAATGCATTCTAAATGATAGGATGCATATGTCTGCAGTTTCTAATGCGGTTTTATCGCGAAAAAAACTGAACGTGTGCACATACCCCCCCCTTTACAGTCCGCTATCAGTCTCTACAGATCCACCAAGTGATACTCTTTACAAGTGACAATGGAGGTGTGATCAGTTTCAGATCCAATGCTGCTTTCCTGCAGAAGCCAATAACAGAAGGCAGGATGCCGCTTATAGCAGATTGATCTCAAGTTGTCCACTTTTTAAAAAGGGACTGTCAGCATAGAATGACTGTACAAACCAAGTACCGATGCTTGGTGCTTCACTGCAGGGACAATCATTCATACACATCTTCCCATCTGCTTGGTTTCCCTCCATCTCCACCCTTCACTTGCTCTATGAAGCCAGAGCTGTCAATCAAAGAGGGGGTGGGGATAGAGGGAAACAAGCCCATGGCAAGGTGTATATAAAAGGATTGGCCAGTCATTCTGTGCCGACAGAGTCCCTTTAAACTTTTGTCTGCAGCAAATCAGAACCTCTTCATTTAAGTCTATGGGAATAACAGACCACCCACATCTGTCACCATGTTTAGTGGGATAACCCTTTTGGGATGCAAGCAGTTAAAGTATGGAAACATTACTGCTCACATTTGTTAGCATACATCAATTTAGGAAAGAGCAATAAGCCTGGAGTTCAGTTTAGGACAAGGATTCGGTTTAGCTTCTCAGTTTACCCTAATCAGGATTGATAAACTGCAGCAAACCCAGCCGGGTGGGCAAGGTGTTGTGGGCAAGGTGTTGTCGGCACAGGATTTCACCGTTTCAATGTAGAATGCAAGAATCTAATCTTTAAAGGGAATCTGTCACCCCAAAATTGGCCTATAAGCTAAGGCCACCGGCATCAGGGGCTTATCTACAGCATTACAGAATGCTGTAGATAAGCCCCCCGATGTATCCTGAAAGAGGAGAAAAAGAGGTTAGATTATACTCACCCAGGGGCGGTCCCGGTCTGATGGGTGTCGCGGTCCGGTCCCTCCCATCTTCATACAATGTCGTCCTCTTCTTGTCTTCACGATGATGCTCCGGCGCAGGCGTACTTTGTCTGCCCTGTTGAGGGCAAAGCAAAGTACAGCAGTGCGCAGGCGCCGGGAAAGGTGAGAGGCTCGGCGCCTGCGCACTGCAGTACTTTGCTCTGCCCTCAACAGGGCAGACAAAGTACGACTGTGCCGGAGCCACGGCGTGAAGACAAGAAGAGGACGTCATCTTATGAAGATAGGAGGCCCCGGACCGCGACACCCATCGGACCTGACCGCCCCTGGGTGAGTATAATCTAACCTCCTTTTCGCATCTTTCAGGATACATCGGGGCTCATCTACAGCATTACAGAATGCTATAGATAAGCCCCTGATGCTGGTGGCCTTCGTTTATAGGCCAATTTTGGGGCAACAGATTCCCTTTAAAATGCAAACTAAGGTAAACTGTGTGATATCCATCTATCTATGCACCAGATGTCTGGAAATAACGGTCAAACGACATTTGCACCCTTTTTAAATGGAGGCAGATCACTGGAGCAAGGGCTATTTGTTAGTCAGTGACCAAAAAGAAGAATACGGAGGAGGGCAGGAATGCTGGAAGATCAGAGTGTCTGCGCAACTCATTAAAATAAAATTTTAAAGTTGAATTTCTCAAAAGAATTTATAGGAAAAAAAAAAAAGGATTTAATCAGCATTAAAAGAACACATGCTATTAGTTAGGGGTATAAAAAATACAATTCTAAATCCCATTTAAGGCAATGTCATGGATTTCTGTAAAACTCCGCTTAATTAAAGCAGTTATCAATACAATGAAGAAACTTACCAAACGGTTTTCATCGAATACTTCAAAGAGGAGTCTGTGCTTTTTTGGAAACACCTGTCGAAGAATACAGAGGAGTTAGATCTAGTATATATGATTGGCCGCAGCGTGCACTGTGGCGCGGACCCACGTGGTGCAATACACTTCATCTGTATGGGAGCCCCAGGACGCACATACAGCTGCAGCTTTTGCTGGTGTTGGGGGGCTCCGGCCCGGTTGCAGCCATCGTTATGCCACTGGTGAATGGACTGTCATGGAGGTGCTTCCCCAGGTAGGAAATACTGTAATGGCTGCATAGTATAAAACGTCACATCAACATTTCCGCCAGCACATTTATTAATGTGGAAAACCCTTTTAAGGGTCCTTTTATCTTATAATAATATAATCTTTTTTATTTTTATATAGCGCTAACATATTCCGCAGCACTTTACAGTTTGCACACATTATTATCGCTGTCCCAGATGGGGCTCACAATCTAAATTTCCTATCAGTATGTCTTTGGAATGTGGGAGGAAACCGGAGTGCCCGGAGGAAACCCACGCAAACACGGAGAGAACATACAAACTCTTTGCAGATGATGTCCTTAGTGGGGCTTGAACCCAGGACTCCAGCGCTGCAAGGCTGCAGTGCTAACCACTGCGCCACCGTGCCGCCCTTTTAAATGATTATTACCAAGATAGTAAGCTATCTCCTATCCATACAGTAGGGCACCCAGTGATCACAAGCACGGGGCCTTAACCCTGCATTGCCCTGTGTGGAGAGGAGCAGATGTGCTCATGCTCAACCTCCGCTGCATTCACTGTATATGGGACTAGAGGACAGCGCTGTTCCTGACGTTATAGACCGAGCTCTGCAGAGCCCAGATCCCTGGGGCTCCCCGTGATTCCCAGCACCCCATTACTATAAGTGATAGACCATGGCAGAGGCAGTATACGGAATCTCGCAGCTGAAGGTCGCAGTCTCGGCTCCGTCTATTTTAACATGACATTAAAAGAAAAAACTAACAGATATGCCAACTATTTATCAAAAAGGCTTCTGAGGAATGATATGAAAGACACTTTTTATTATCGGCACTTGGTTTTATGCTTTAGGCCAAGAGTGTTTAACATTCTGGAAACAGCATTTGTTACATTTTGAAGTCTTTAGGACCCGCAGGTTCATGTATAACAGGTCATCCTTTCCTAGAGGTGTGTGTACATATGTATGTCTATATACGGTATATATATATATATATATATATATATATATATATATATATATATATATATATATATATATGTGTATGGATATACACACACACACCTCTAGGAAAGGATGACCTGTTATACATGAACCTGCGGGTCCTAAAGACTTCAAAATGTAACAAATGCTGTTTCCAGAATGTTAAACACTCTTGGCCTAAAGCATAAAACCAAGTGCCGATAATAAAAAGTGTCTTTCATATCATTCCTCAGAAGCCTTTTTGATAAATAGTTGGCATATCTGTTAGTTTTTTCTTTTAATGTCATGTTAAAATAGACGGAGCCGAGACTGCGACCTTCAGCTGCGAGATTCCGTATACTGCCTCTGCCATGGTCTATCACTTATAGTAATGGGGTGCTGGGAATCACGGGGAGCCCCAGGGATCTGGGCTCTGCAGAGCTCGGTCTATAACGTCAGGAACAGCGCTGTGCTCTGCTTTCTCCACTAGTCCCATATAGGGTGAATGCAGCGGAGGTCGAGAATCAACGAACGGCATTTAATTTATTTTTTAAAATTGGGGTGCATTATACTACTATGGATGACTATGGAGGTGCATTATACCACTATAGATGACTATGGGGTGCATTATACCACTATGGATGACTATGGGGTGCATTATACCACTGTGGAGGACTATGGAGGTGCATTATACTACTATGGATGACTATGGGGTGCATTATACCACTATAGATGACTATGGGGTGCATTATACCACTATGGATGACTATGGAGGTGCATTATACCACTATGGATGACTATGGGGTGCATTATACTACTATGGATGACTATGGAGGTGCATTATACCACTATGGATGACTATGGGGTGCATTATACCACTATGGAGGACTATGGAGGTGCATTATACTACTATGGATGACTATGGAGGTGCATTATACCACTATAGATGACTATGGAGGTGCATTATACCACTATGGATGACTATGGGGTGCATTATACTACTATGGATGACTATGGAGGTGCATTATACCACTATAGATGACTATGGGGTGCATTATACCACTATGGATGACTATGGGGTGCATTATACCACTATGGATGACTATGGGGTGCATTATACCACTATGGATGACTATGGGGTGCATTATACCACTATGGAGGACTATGGAGGTGCATTATACTACTATGGATGACTATGGAGGTGCATTATACCACTATAGATGACTATGGAGGTGCATTATACCACTATGGATGACTATGGGGTGCATTATACTACTATGGATGACTATGGAGGTGCATTATACCACTATAGATGACTATGGGGTGCATTATACCACTATGGATGACTATGGGGTGCATTATACCACTATGGATGACTATGGGGTGCATTATACCACTATGGATGACTATGGGGTGCATTATACCACTATGGAGGACTATGGAGGTGCATTATACTTTATGGAAGATTATGCGATGTGCATTATACCACTATGGATGATTATGGAGGTGCATTATACCACTATGGATGACTATGGAGGTGCATTATACCACTATGGATGACTATGGGGTGCATTATACCACTATGGATGACTATGGGGTGCATTATACCACTATGGGGTGCATTATACTACTATGGATGACTATGGGGTGCATTATACTACTATGGATGACTATGGGGTGCATTATACTACTATGGATGACTATGGAGGTGCATTATACCACTATGGATGACTATGGGGTGCATTATACCACTATGGATGACTATGGGGTGCATTATACTACTATGGATGACTATGGGGTGCATTATACTACTATGGATAACTATGAGGGTGCATTATACTACTGTGGATGACTATGGGGTGCAATATACTACTATGGATGACTATGGGGTACAATATACTACTATGGATGACTATAGGGGTGCATTATACTACTATGGATGACTATGGGGTGCATTATACTTTATGGAAGATTATGCGATGTGCATTATACTACATGGATGACTATGAGCTGTGAAGTATATTATATGGATAACTATGCGATGCACTAAACTATATGGAGGACTATGGGGGGTGCATTATACTTCTTTGTAGCCCCATGGCTTCTATGTACTCCCCTGGTGAGTATAATCTATTTTCTTCTATACATTGAAGAACAGCAGCAGAACAGGAGACATGTATACCAGGATGGGGAAAGGATGAGGGACATATACACCAGGATGGAGGATGCATTTATATATTTGCCTCCTTCATATGAATAACACTTCACATCAGAAAGCAGTTATTCTATTGGAGGAGATTGATGGACAAGTCAAGTTCATGGGTGTGTGTGTGCGCGTGTGTGTGTGTGTGTGTGTGTGTGTGTGTGTGTGTGTGTGTGTACTACAGTACATCTTTCTCAGACACACACACACACACACACCCCTTATAGCCCTAGACCTTCATTGCTGCAAATACATCAATAGAGGAAATGCCATACAATTATATAGTTAAATAGGTTGAAAAAAAGACCTAGGTCCATCAAGTTCAACCTCAAAATTGTACATTTTGTCACTAATTTAACTATAACCTGCAATGTTACTAACTAGGAAATCATCCAGCCCTTTTTAAAAAGCTGTTATAGTGTCTGCCATTACTACCTTTTGTGGTCGGCATTCCACAGTCTGACTACTCTAACTGTAAAGAACCCTTTCCTATTGTCAGAATTGCCTTTCTTCCACCCGTAAACAAGCCCAACGTTTCCAACCTCTGCTCATATGAGAGGCCTTCCATCCCTTGTAGTATTCTAGTTGCAAGTCTTTGAACCCAATAGTGAGTATAAAGACAGCAGCGGGGTAAAAATAAAAAATAAATTTCCCCAATAATCCAGACCAGACCTATATGGCAGAAGAAAGGAGCCAAATAACGTGTAATATTCCATAAAGAGGAACAAATACTATGAAGTAACAGTTACCGTATATAGGTAAAGACATGTACACAATATCCGGCTACGAGAGTGCAGACTGTGCCCAATGTGATTTCACTTTATGCTTTCCAAAAAAATTAATAAGAAAATGAGCTAAAGATGAGCTCCTAAAATGCTCATCTGAATATCACGATTATACAGTAATTATCATGTGAATCATCAGTGATCAGAGATGTGCTCAACATGCAGCTTGAATTAATTGTGAAATGATGCACTTTGATTTTGTAGGTAAACAGCTTTTATACAAGTAAAACATCATGTCATTAAGAATCAATTAAAAAAAAAACTGTGCTAACAGCATGCCAGTACAGTCATGTCTCAAGCCGAAGCATGCGCTGAGATCTCATCTCCCGAGAACTTGGTGCAGAGATCTCCATCTGTGCATGCACCGCCCCCGGCAGCCATTTTCCCAGAGTCAATCGCATAGTAAACCATGTAAGTGCGGGGGCTC
Organism: Ranitomeya imitator; assembly: GCF_032444005.1. Lineage (NCBI taxonomy): Eukaryota > Metazoa > Chordata > Amphibia > Anura > Dendrobatidae > Ranitomeya > Ranitomeya imitator. Next base: position 483,443,301 of record NC_091285.1, on the reverse strand, counting down.
TGGGCTTTCACAAAATGTCGGCAGAGCCCCCGCACCACCGAACACCCCCTCATCCCAACCTGCAGCATCACCCCACTCCTGCCTCCCCCAGCAGCGAACTGGGACCCTGCTTCACTGCAGTCACCACCCTCGGTAAGCAATAAGACGCATGAATTATAAGACGCACTGTCATTTAATTAAAAAATAAATTATTCCTATTGTTCTCCTCCAAATTTGGTGTGTGTCTTATAATCCGGAGTGTCTTATAATCTGCAAAATACGGTATATTTCCTCTGAAGCGCTGAAGTGTTTCATAGAATAATATACCTGGGTGCACATATGCACCCAGGCTGCGACTGACGTTGCCCACGGTTGGGGCAGCATGAACCGCCTGATGGTTTCCCTCCGCTTCTCACTTTGCAGATGCGGGTTACACAATACCATCACTATAATGGGATCTTGTAACACAGCAATATCACATCCTATGTAGCAATCTGTTTCTGACTGAGAGGACTCCAGAATATACTTAGAGGAGTGTGGCGTTCGTAAAATGTAAGCAGAGCCCAACTTCCATGATTTCTATATGTTACTCTAGGTCCATCTCACACCGTGACCTTAGGCCAAAGAATATTTTGCACCTGGTATAAGAATCTGCTTAAAAGGTCTCTGTTCTGAGTCATTTATATCCCATGTTCTCAAACGGAGGCCAGTACGTGTACCAAAGGGGGCACAGGCCGTGCTCCTATGGGGGCAATAAAGCAACAATAAAGAAAATAAGAAAAGCTTTGAAGGTTTTAAAAGCAACTGAAATACTTACTCTGAGCAACATTTCCTCGTTCCATTTTGGATTAAGGCTCTGAAACACACAGAATTAATGGAACATCATGAAAATGTCAGGTAAAAAAAAAAAGCACGGTAAGCACTGTACAATGCTGAGGGAATGTGCACACGTTGTGGATCCGCAGCAGTTTTCCATGCGGTGTACAGTACCATGTAAACCTATGGAAAACCAAAGCTGCAGTGCACATGGTGCGGAAAATACTGCGCGGAAACCGGTTTATTTTCTGCAGAATGTCAATTCTTTGTGCGGATTACACCTATTCCATAATAGGAATCCGCAGGTGTAAAAACGCAGGTGAAATCGGCATAAAATCTGCATAAAATCCGCAATGGAATCCGCAACGTGTGCACATAGCCTAAAAGTTAGGTCTGTAGTCTTTAGTAAATACTAGGTGGAAGCTGGAGGAGGTGGGAGGCCACGACACGGCAATGCGATATTCAAATAGATATGTCATTCATTTCAGAAGCACTATGAGCGCACCTGGCCACAACGTGCTAACCCAGCAGGAGAAAAGGTTTCTGTTTTTTTAATGAGAACAAAACTATTTGAAATCCCTAAATATAAAGCGTGATCAGTTCCTAAAAATGGTATGTGCACACGTCAGGATTTCTTGCAGAAATTTTCCTGACAAAAACCGGACATATATGCCAGAAATCCGCATACGTTTTTTCATGCGTTTTTTGTGCTTTTTTTCCCAAATGCCTAGAATAGCGGGAAAACGCAGAAAATCCGCAAAATTAATCAACATGCTGCTTTTTTTTTTTTTTACCGCGATGCGTTTTTTCCGTGCACAAAACATGCAGAATGCATTCTAAATGATAGGATGCATAATGTATGCCTTTTTATAGCGTTTTTACCGCGAAAAAAACGCGAAAAAACCTGAACATGTGCACATAGCCTAAACGTTCATGTTGCTCACTGAAAGATTATGTTATCCACACCTGAACTTAATCTGCTTCTGTTGTCTCAAAAACTGCCGTTTTAAGTCATGTGCTCTGGGTGTGTCCAAGCATTTCCCTAGACTCCGCCTCCCTGGACTAATTCTTCATCTAGAGCAGCGTTTCCCAAACTCCAGTCCTCCCGGACCCCAACAGGTCATGTTTTCAGGATTTACTTAGTACTGCACAGGTGATGGAAGTGTCAGGAGTAGTGTTGAGCATTCCGATACCGCAAGTATCGGGTATCGGCCGATACTTGCGGTATCGGAATTCCGATACCGAGATCCGATACTTTTGTGGTATCGGGTATCGGATACATAGAGATGTGTAAAATAAAGAATTAAAATAAAAATATTGATATATTTACCTCTCCGGCGGCCCCTGGACTCAGCGCGGGTAACCGGCAGGCTTCGTTGTTCAAAATCAGCGCTTTTAGGACCTGAGAATCACGTCCCGGCTTCTGATTGGTCGCGGGCCGCCCATGTGACCGCCACGCGACCAATCACAAGCCGCTACGTCTTTGAAAGTCATTAACGCGCTCATTTTTAAAAATTGGCCGATACTATCCGATACCGATACTTTCAAGTATCGGACGGTATCGCTCAACACTAGTCAGGAGTTCTCCCACTTGTGTAGCACCATGGAAATCCTGAAAACATGACCTGTTGGGAGCCGTGAGGACTGGCGTTTGGAAAATACTGCTCTAGAGCCATCTTCTGCCGACTGACAAATCACTGGTTGATTGCACAGCCGGTGAGCCGGTCACTCAGTAAATCATGGCTTCTTGGCCATACAAATAGTCTGGAAACTAATTTTATGATCTTAAACCAGATCACCATAGCATACAACAGGCAATAAATAGCACGTACCATATGTCTACTTTATGTCAGTATTTCTCAAACAGAGGAACCAAACCTTTATATTTTTTTTATTCTTTACTTTAGTGCCTATTTAATTCCAGGCAGAGCGGTGGTGCGTCTTGGTAAGCCCCCCTCTCGTCACTCATACCCACCCTTCCCCCAAGAAGTGAGCAGCTCAGGCTACAGGTGTGCACGCATAGACCAGGGAACAGATTCAATAGAAAGCATAGTCCTGTTTCCAAAGCTGAACACCTTTGGGGGTTTTGTATGTAAGCAGATCATTCAGAGTCTGGGAAGATCTCAAACCGTTCAATTACAAAAGGTGTCTCAAGTTAAGAAGTGTGTAAAATTGCTAAGTATGTAAAACCAAGCAACTTTGCGGTTTATCCCTAGTTAAAAAAATCTTTACTACTCAAGAACAGATAGATTTTTTTACTTCATAGATTACTGTTTTTTGGCTAGGTTACCATCCACTCTGCAGTCCCAGCCTTGCGGTAACATAGGTAAGGAGAGCACAGCATGAGCAAGCACCAGGGCCGGACTGGCCATCTGGCAAATGCCAGAAGGGCCTGTCTGGTCATGGGCTGCCTTGTCTGCTATGTTGTTAACAGAATCAGTGTTCTCAAGATACCCATACTGTTAAGAGTTGTGACGGAGCACAAAGTCTCTGACTGTCACTTACTCCAGCAGGCCACGGGCATCAATAGAAATATTGGTCTTGTAGTAAGTCTAGCCTTCCTCCATCCAGGCTTGGGACGGGGACAACATGGGCCTGTGTGATTTCAAATGCCAGAGCTGAATTTCAGCCCCAGTCCGTACCTGGCATGCACCATGCTTTACAGCTTGCGGATCGCTGGAGCTGACCAGCCTTGGTCCACCTGTGCTTTACCCATTCTGCAAAAGCAAATCTGCCTCCGCTGGCAGCCTGGGAGAGCACCAGTTCAGACCGGGTCAAACAGTACTGGAGCACCAACCCAGGAGATGTGCACTCCTGAAGATTCATTTAAAGGCAATCCCTTTAAAAAAAATTCAAACATTAAAAAAAAAGTGATAAAGGTTTAACTTTCTCTTTGTAAGTTCACCAGAAATTTTTTATGTGGACGTTTCTGCTTTAAAGTGATACCATTTTAAAGGCTACACCCTTCATAGTATTCATTACTGTTGTCAGGAAATTTGTTAATCCTTCAGGTTCTTCACAAGGATTAAAGAAAAGTGGAATGAAGAAAACAACAACTTTTTTTCAATAAAAATGTTACTTTAGTGCAAGGGGAAATAGGGGGGAAATGATCTACACAATTTGTAACAACTCCTCCTAATCCCAGAACCACCCCACATGTGGTCAGAAGCTACTGTTATGGCACTCAGCAAGGCTCAAAAAAATGAATGGGTGAAATCTGACTTTTGGAGAACGATATTTTTTGGAATTGATCTTCCATAATGAACTATTTTTGCACCTCCATCCCTCGAGCAGTTCATCTCCCTAGTGTGGCGAGCATTTTGAACCCACAAGTGCTTTATTTAATATAGGATTTTGAAAGCCAAAATGTACATTTATTCCACTAACATATTACTTTATCCCCCAATTATTTTTTTTTTTCTTTGAGGCTTAATAGGAAAATACAGACCACACAATGTTACTTCATTTCTCCCATATGTGGCCACAACCCAAATGTGGTGGAAGATTAATGTTGTGCAAAACAACCGGGTTTGGAAGAGAGAGAGCGATACTTGACTTGTGGAGCACAGATCTTGCTGGAATAGTCCGGGGGTGCATTTCCCGAACTCCACCCTGACATGGCAGAACAACAGGATCCCCCCCCCCCCCCAAAGTACCAGTGTTATAAAATTACATCCTTTTGGGAATTAAGCTACAGGTGTAGTGACTTTTTACCCCATACGTTTTCCAGAAATAAGCAGCAGTGGATGCTGCAGAGTCAAAATTGTGAATACGCCATTTTAGTGGTCAATGCATTGTGCCAAGCTTGTACTTCCGGAGGCACACATCCCACAAATTAACTGGCTTGTACCCACTACAGCAATGCAATAAATATAGAGACCAACTGCAGTTTGGGCACATTGTGGGGCTCAAAAGCTGGCGGTGGTCATTTGACCTTGGGGGGCATGAATTTTGTGAGTTTATTTATTTTATTTTGGGTGGGAGGGGGTTTAGAGGGTGGAACTGCCTCTGCTAGCAGAGGTTGAAGGGTGGAGGAGAAGCCGCCTCTACTGGCAGCCAGGGAGAGCACGCAGTTTTTCAAAACTTTTGACCTACCAGCAATATGGATACCCTCTTATACTGGCTTGACCAATGATGTACACAAGTGGGGACTTATTTTAGAGGAATGAGTTGATGTTTGCATTGGTACCAGTGTGGACCACTTTTAAAGCTCCATTCACATAAACCCTGTGCTCTATGCTGAGTACTACACCATGTTCCAAATTATTATACAAAACTGGATTTACATGTCAAAGATTTAATGGTTTTGTTTTTCAAATAAACGCAATGATGGTATTGTGTCTCAGGGATCAATGGATCACTGAAATGAATCTTAAAAACACATGTGATAATTAGTTTTCCAGGTGATTCTAATTAAAGGAAAACTACTTAAAAATGATGTTCCACATTATTAAGAAGGCCACAGTTTTCAAGTAACATGGGAAAGAAACAGGAGCTCTCTGCTGCCGTAAAGCATCAAATAGTGCAATGCCTAGGTCAAGGGATGACAACATTAAATATTTCCCGAAAACTTAAGCGTGATCATCGTACTGTTAAGAGATTTGTGGCTGAATCTAAGCACAGACGTGTTCGTGCTGATAAAGGCATAATGAGGAAGGTTTCTGCCAGGCAAGTTCATTGGATTAAGAGAGCAGCTGCTAAAAAGCCATTACAAACCAGCAAACCGTTATTTGAAGCTGCTGGTGCCTCTGGAGTCCCTCGAACCTCAAGGTGTAGAATCCTTCAAAGGCTAGCTGTGGTGCATAAACCTACTATTCGGCCACCCCTAAACAGTGTTCACAAGCAGAAACGGTTGCAGTGGGCCCAGACATACATGAAGACTAATTTTCAAACTGTCTTGTTTACTGATGAGTGTCGAGCAACCCTGGATGGTCCAGATGGATGGAGTAGTAGATGGTTGGTGGATGGCCACCATGTCCCAATAAGACTGCGACGTCAGCAAGGAGATGGAGGAGTCATGTTTTGGGCCAGAATCATGGGGAAACAGCTGGTAGGGCCCTTTAAGGTTCCTGAAAGTGTGAAAGTGACCTCTGCAAAGTATATAGAGTTTCTGACTGACAACTTTCTTCCATGGTATAAAAAATAGAAACGTGTCTTCAGGAGCAAATCATCTTCATGCATGACAATGCCCCATCTCATGCTGCAAAGAATACCTCCGAGTCATTGGCTGCTATGGGCATAAAAGGAGATAAACTCATGGTGTGGCCACCATCTTCCCCTGACCTCAACCCTATAGACAGACAACCTTTGGATTATCATCAAGCAAAAGATCTATGAGGGTGGGAGGCAATTCACATCAAAACAGCGGCTCTGGGAAGCTATTCTCACTTCATGCAAAGAAATACAAGCAGAAATTCTCCAAAAACTCACAAGTTCAATAGATGCAAGAATTGTGAAGGTGATATCAAAGAAGGGGTCCTATGTTAACATGTAACTTGGCCTGTTAGGATGTTTTGGAGTTAAATAGCTGTTTTGTTCAGTGAAAGTCACCTCCAATGCTGCAAATTCCACAAATGAGCATTTTAAGTTCTTTAAAACATATCAAATGTATAGAAATTCTACTGTGCCTAATAATTTGGAACAGTGCATTTTGAGTTTTTATTCATTTTGGAGATTATACTGTTATCATTGGGAGGTTTAGTCAATAAAATTCGATGTATACTCTAACGGGTGATAACTTATTAGACTGACTGTCATTTGCACCGACCATTTAGGAAAATCCTAGAAAAATATCATTTGCATAATACCGTATATACTCGAGTATAAGCCAACCCGAGTATAAGCCGACCCCCCCAATTTTGCCACAAAAAACTGGGAAAACTTATTGACTTGAGTATAAGCCTAGGGTGGAAAATGCAGCAGCTACCGGTGAATTTAAAAAATAAAAATAGATGCTCCATACCGTTTCATTATTGCCCCAAAGGAGGTTCCATATAAAGCTGTGCCATATATAATGCTCTGCACCGTTCATTATGGCCCCATAGATGCTCCATATAAAGCTGTGCCCCATATACAATACTCTGCACCGTTCATTATGGCCCCATAGATGCTCCTTGTAAAGCTGTGCCCCATATACAATGCTCTGCACCGTTCATTATGGCCCAATAGATGCTCCTTATAAAGCTGTGCCATATACAATGATCTGCACCGTTCATTATGGCCCCATAGATGCTCCTTATAAAGCTGTGCCATATACAATGATCTGCACCGTTCATTATGGCCCCATAGATGCTCCTTATAAAGCTGTGCCATATACAATGATCTGCACCGTTCATTATCGCCCAATAGATGCTCCTTATAAAGCTGTGCCATATATAACGCTGCTGCTGCAATAAAGAAAAAAAAAAAAACCACATACTCACCTCTCTTGCTTGCAGCTCCTCAGCGTCCCGTCTCGGCGTCTCTCCGCACTGACTGTTCAGGCAGAGGGCGGCGCGCACACTAGTACGTCATCGCGCCCTCTGACCTGACCAGTCAGAGCAAGAGGACGGGAAGACGGAGCGGCGCCCGGCGGGTGGAACGTGGACAGGTAAATATAAAATACTCACCTAGTCCTGGCGCTCCTGATGCTGCCCCTGCCTGTCACACTGTCTTCGGGTGCCGCAGCCTCTTCCTCTGTCAGCGGTCACTGGCACCTATGGGAGTGGAGTCCATATTCATAAGTTTAATGAGCGGTCCCAAGTGACCGCAGAACAGGGGAAGAGCTGCGCCACCCGAAGACAGTGTGACAGGCAGGGGCAGCGTCAGGAGCGCTGGGACTAGGTGAGTATGCGACAATCCTCTCTCCCCCCTCACCCGCCGACCCTGCCGCTGACCGTGACTCGAGTATAAGCTGAGAGGGGCACTTTCAGCCCCAAAATTTGGGCTGAAAATCTTGGCTTATACTCGAGTGTATACGGTAATTTGGAATATGGCGTAGTCATGAGTGAATGTGCTCGGCTAAGGTATCATCCGAGCATGCTTATATGCCAACAGTGTGTCTTCTGCGTGCTTGAAAAATATGTTCGAGTCCCGCTGCATGTCTCGCGGCTGTTACGCAGCTGCAACACATGCAGGGATTGCCTAACAGCCGTGAAACATGCAGGAGAACACTAACATTTTTCAAGCATACGGAAAACCATCTGTTCGCACACACGCATGCTTGGACGACACCTTATCCGAGCACATTCGCTCATCACTACTGAGCACTTATGCTTAAGATTCCATCTAAATCCCTGAAAAATGTTATTTAAACAGAACCGTTGATGGAACCGGTCACTATAAAGAATCAGATGGTGTCAGTTTTGAATCCATATGGCCTCTGTTCCAACAGTTACCATGTTTTTCAGGCATGCACAAAAACCTGAAAATGTCCACAAAGAGTTTAAAGTGATTCCATCTACATCTTGTTAAATGGTGGCAATTGCAGGGGCTTTGTTTGAGTCACATTTTTGAGGGCTTAGATTGAAACATTGACGGAAGGCCTTATTCAGACATCCATGAGTCAATAACATGTCCTGTGTTATTCACAGATAGAACATGTAATCTTTATAGTCTTTGGTGCTGTGTTTTTTGGCAATCAAGTGATTGGCAAAGAAAATCAGAGACGTGACAGTCATTTTTTCATCAGAGTCATGGACCAAAATGAGCCATACAAGTTTAACCTCTTAGTGACCAAGCCAATTTTTACAATTCTGACCAGTGTCACGTTATGAGGTTATAGCTCTGGAACGCTCCTCCAATGGATCCCAATTATTCTGAGACTTTTTTTCGCGACATATTGTACTTTATGCTAATTGTGAAATTTCTTCGATATAACTTGAGTTTATTTATGAAAAAAATGGAAATTTGGCAAAAATTTTGCAATTATCAAACTTATTTTTGTGCCCTTAAATCAGAGTTATGTCAACTTTACAAACGCACACTTTTGGAAACAATTTTTTTTTTGTTAGGACGATATAAGGGTTAAAAGTTGACCAGCGATTTCTCATTTTTCCAACATTTACAAAATTATTTTTTTTAAAACATTAAAGAAATCCTTCAAGTGCTTCACGAGAACTAAAGAAATGTGGAAGGTAAAAACGAACATTTTACTTTTTTCACAAAAAATTTACTTTAGCCCCACACACTTATTCTCACAAGGGTATTAGCAGAAATTGCACAACAATTTTTTTTAGTCCATTTTCTCCTGAGTATGTCAATACCCCATATGTGGAGGAAGCCCACTGCTTGGTTGCATGGCAGAGCTCGGAAAGGAGGCAGCACCGTTTGAGATTTTGAATGCAAAATTGGCTGGAATTGATGGCGGGCACCATGTCGCAGTTGGAGAGCCCCTGATGTGCCTAAACAGTGGAAACCACACCCCTCAAAGATTTTATCCAGGAGTATAGTGAGCATTTTGAACCCACAGGTACATCACAGAATTTGATAATATTAGGTTGTCATATTGAATATGTCATCATTTGTGCTGCGTGCAAGTGCTCGCTACTCCAGTTTGCATCGGGTGCTCGGATATGCACCGAATATCGCAACCCTAGCACAACCCCAACACAACCCCAAACCCCAACACAACCCCAACCCTAACTGCAAAGAAAGGAAAACAATGTTTTTTAATTGTATTATTTTTATATAACTAAGGGGGTGACAAATGGAGGGTTTGATTTACTTTTTTTAATTTTGATAACTGTGAAAAACCCTACCATAGTGATCAAAATGAACCAATAGGAAAAATCTTCTATTGTTGCCGGGTACAAGTTTGCAGATCTTGGAGGGCGCACTGAGCAAGCGCCGGCCATTTTCTTCCAGGAAGAAGACATAGGGGGCTGGGGACAGAGCAGCAGGGCCCGGGGATGGCAGAGGTACCAGGGAGGGGTTTCAAGGGACCCCATTTTTCTCTCCTCTGGTATGCTAGATCATGTCAGAGGATAAATTAATTGTAACTCAGGCTTTCATTTTGGGATTGCCGTTATTCGGTGAATAACGGCGATCAGGTGACAGGGGATCATAAAAACCATGCCTGATCATATTCTGCAGGATCTCAGCTTACCCCCGGTAGCCGAGACCCCAAAGATTTTCTGGCGCTGGGGGTGCTACACCCTTATTTCTTAGCGGCACATAGGAATATGTGAGCCTTCCTGCTGCTGTTTAAAGACGTATTGGCAGTCGTTAAGAGGTTAAAAGTCCATAATCATGGCATCAGAGTGCAGTCCGTGCGCGGTTTGTGATTAACATTGTAACGGATAGGAGAACTTTTAGCTTTTTTCCTCCATCAGTGAAAAATCACTTATTAAACATTGATGGGAAAATCTGAAGAAAATCAGATGTAAAATACTGATGAACAATGGCCCATGTTTTTAAATACTAGACAAATCATGAAAGTTTAAATGAGGCCTAAAGGCTTGTTAACAGATAATAAAATGAATTATAATGCAATCATAACTCACGACTAGCAAACTATGCCAGACAAATGTTTATACAGGACGAGAATCGTAAAAAAAAAAAAAAAAAAAAGTTACATTATAAAATTGACCATCATGCGCTGTTCACACACACAGTATCACCATCATTAACCATGGGTCTTAATCAATGAATATGACAAATTATGGGCTAGTGTAAATGAATAAAAAAAGCAGAGAGTCGCACAGATCCCTCTAACTTCTTGGTTACACAGCCAAAATCCCCGTCAGGGAGAATCACTGACTGGCTGTCGCACATATATTATAACAGGCCCGGAGACGTATAGCTTCATACTGAAAAATGCCTAAATTTCAGGGTTGAACAACACTATATGCCTTGAGAAATAGGTGGGTTTATAAAAAAATAAAGGGGGGACATATCAGAAATTTTAAGATAAATGGACACCATGGCTGGATAGATCAAATCTACCCCCCCGTCCCCCCCCCCCCATCTTTTGAGTAATCTAGAGTACTATTACAAATGTTTTGAACTATGAGCAAAACTGATGATATATTTATGAAGAGCCTCACAGAATAATGTTATCATAAGTGCCTTTACTGATGGCATGTTTTTATGTATTCACAAATGTTTACATGGCTATCTTTGTATTCTATCATCCACAGCAGCATATGGATATTTGAGTGGTGGTGGGTGGATAAGGTCTGGGTTGTAATTGTATTACTGTATTTTTAAAAAAATAATCTGGATTAAATTAAAAAATGCAGATAAAGCGGTCAGCGCAGAGCACAGGATATTTGTGAACCGAGCTCTACATTGATTTTTGGGAAGCAGAAAGAACAAAAACAGTAGTTCAAGAATTGATTGAACCCTTTACATCATTCACCATTTGATAAAAGTGATTAGACAACTATATCTTCAGTTGATTATTACAGTGACACCTGATGTATCTATTTTTAATGTTTTCGCTACAATGAGTTTTAGAAAAAGTCATGGGAAGAAAGATATACCTTATAGACATTCTAAATCAGGACAAAGGCAAAATACAGATTAGCTATTAGAAAGAAAATTTGACATTGAGGGTGATCAATGGGTGGAACAGGCTGCCACGAGACGTGGTGAGTCCTCCTTCAATGGAAGTCTTCAAACAGAGGCTGGACAGACAACTGTGAGATAGTTTAGTGAATCCTGCTTTGAGCAGGCGGTTGGACATGATGACCCTGAAGGTCCCTTCCAACTCTAAATTCTATGATTCTAAGAAATCTGGGCCAGACAGATTTGAGATAACGAGGGATGAAGATGTAGTGTGGGGATTGGAAACACCAAATGTGTGGGTTTTGTTAGGTATGAGGATATCGAGCAAATGGCCAGGTCTGTGATAACAAGGGATGAGAAGATTTGTGGCAAGAAAAAGGTCGAGTGTATTGGAAGTGGAAGACTGGCTAGGAGGAGGAGTACAGAGCATGGTCTATTGGCTTTTCAGTTATATAGACTCTGCTTCGGACTGTTTTAGTAGAGAGGTGGGGATGAAAGAAAGATTGTGCTTGGTAAAAGTGTGGTGGGTGAGAGGTAGAAGCTCAATGTGGACATCCTGTTTTTGAAGTTTGGGGGTGGATGAAAGTAGTGAAATGGAGCAATAGCTAGATGTATAGGTCAAGGGAAGGCATGGCTTCTTCATGATGGGTGTGATGATTGTGTATTTGGACATGAAACAGGAGACACCACAGGCAAATGATAAGCTGGAGAGTTGGATTAAGACTAGGAGTGTCAAGTTTTATATGGATGTGTTAATAAAGATTGTACTATTTAAAGTGGTTGGGTTTTCAGAAAGCAGCGGCCCGGACTGGGCAATGCATTAGGTGAAGCTGGGCGGATGTTTTTTTTTAACCATGTTCTTATGATACTGATGGATTAAACTTGAAGTTCCCTATAATTACTGCAAGAGAACAAGATGGGGATGTATGATCTCTTAAATTATAGACTAATGAATTCAACAAATTAAAAATGTACACATATACACACATATATATATATTAGATGGTGGCCCGATTCTAACGCATCGGGTATTCTAGAACAGGGGTGTCAAACTGCATTCCTCGAGGGCCTCAAACCATGCGTGTTTTCAAGATTTCCTTAGCATTGCACAAGGTGCTGGAATCATTCTCTGCAGGTGATTAAATTATCACCTGTGCAATGCAAGGAAATCCTGAAAACATGACCTGTTTGCAGCCCTCGAGGAATGCAGTTTGACACCTCTGTTCTAGAATATATATGTAGTTTATTTATGAAGATTTTAGAACAATACAATGAATACACAGTACTCGGCTGGCCAGGCGCGGCCAATTAGCGAAGCGTGGTTCAAATCCCACGCCAATTCACGACCAGAGTGCGCCTGTCACTGATTGTTCGCAGCCGGCCACGCAGTATATTGCACAGCCCACGCAGTATATTGCACAGCCCAGTGTAAGGCAGTCCGGTTAACGCTATGTGGGCGCTGCCTTGTTAATAGGGAGGGGGCACTAACTACAGGGGAGTAGGGATGGGCCAATTCGCGGCTGGACTGTGCCCGTCGCTGATTGGTCGCAGCCCGAGGTCGCGACCAATCATAGTCGCGGGATTTCCGAGACAGACGTGACCCTTAGACAATTATATAGTAGGACAGACATAGATATATCTACTATATAATTGTCTAAGGGTCACTTCCGTCTTTCTGTCTGTCATTCTGTCTGTCACGGATATTCATTGGTCGCAGCCTCTGTGTCATGGAATCCAAGTCGCTGATTGGTCGCGGCAAAACAGCCACGACCAAAGTCCGGAAGAAAATGGCCGCTCCTTACTCCCCGCAGTCACTGCCCGGCGCCCGCATACTCCCCTCCGGTCACCGCTCACACAGGGTTAATGCCGGCGGTAACGGACCGAGTTATGCCGCGGGTAACACACGCCGCTATTAACCCCGTGTGTCCCCAACGTTTTACTATTGATGCTGTCTATGCGGCATCAAAAGTAAAAAAATGTAATGTTAAAAATAATAAAAAAACAAAAAACGTGCTATACTCACCCTCCGTAATCCGCCGTAATCCGCCGAGCCGCTCGCGCCTGCCGCCATTTTCTGTTCCCAGCGATGCATTGCGAAATTACCCAGAAGACTTTGCAGTCTCGCGAGACTGCTAAGTCATCTGGGAAATTTCGCAATGCATCCTGGGAACGGAAGATGGCGGCAGGCGCGCGCATCGGGACAGCTTCGCTGGATTGGATCCCGGCGGGTGAGTATAGAACTATTTTTTATTTATTTTTTAACAGGGATATGGTACCCACACTGCTATATACACTACGTGGGCTGTATTATATACCGCGTGGCTCTGTGCTGTATATTACCTGGCCAGTGTTACATACTATGTGGCCAGTGTTTTATACTGTGTGGGCAGTGTTATATACTACGTGACTGGGCAATATACTACGTGGGTCTGTGCTGTATACTACGTGACTGGGCAATATACTACGTGGGTCTGCGCTGTATACTACGCAGCTGGGCAATATACTACGTGACTGGGCAATATACTACGCAGCTGGGTAATATACTACGTGGACATGCATATTCTAGAATACCCGATGCGTTTGAATCGGGCCACCATCTAGTATATTAGTGTATATCTATATATATATAATTGTCTAAGGGTTTTTCCGTCTGTCTGTCTGTCATGGAAATCCCGCGTCTCTGATTGGTCAAGGCCGCCAGGCCTCGACCAATCAGCGACGGGCACAGCGATGATGATGTCATAAAGAACGTTGAAATCCCACGTTTCTGATTCAGCGATGGGCACAGTATCGACGTAGATGTCATAAAGGTTGCCTCGACCAATCAGCGACGGGCACAGTCTGCCGCGAATTCTGTAATCATCATTGTCCATATACTACGGGGACATGCATATTCTAGAATACCCGATGCGTTAGAATCGGGCCACAATCTAATATATATATAACGCATCGGGTATTCTAGAATATGCATGTCCCCGTAGAATATGGACAATGATGATTCCAGAATTCGCGGCAGACTGTGCCCGTCGCTGATTGGTCGAGGCTACCTTTATGGCATTGTCGCCATGGCAACCATTATGACATGTAAGTCGATACTGTGCTCGATGCTGATTGGTCGAGGCCGCCAGACTTCGACCAATCAGAGACGCAGGATTTCCAGGACAGACAGACGGAAAAACCCTTGGGCAAATATATATCTATATCTATATCTCTATCTATATCTAAGGGTTTTTCTGTCTGTCTGTCTCTCTGTCTGTCTAGGAAATCCCGCGTCTGATTGGTCGAGGCCGCCAGGCCTTGACCAATCAGCGACGGGCACAGCGACGATGATGTCATAAAGGACGTAGAAATCCCACGTTTCTGATTCAGCGACGGGCACAGTATCGACGTAGATGTCATAATGGTTGCCATGGCGACGATGATGTCAAAGGTTGCCTCAACCAATTAGCGACGGGCATAGTCTGCCGCGAATTCTGGAATCATCATTGTCCATATACTACGGGGACATGCATATTCTAGAATACCAGATGCGCACAGCATCGACGTAGAAATCCCGCATCTCTGATTGGTCGAGGCCACCGGGCCTCAACCAATCAGCGACAGGCACAGCGACGATGATGTCATAAAGGACGTAGACATCCCGCGTCTGATTGGTCGAGGCCGCCAGGCCTCGACCAATCAGCGACGGGCACAGTATCGACGTTGATGTCATAATGGTTGCCATGGCGACGATGATGTCATAAAGGTTGCCTCGACCAATCAGCGACGGGCACAGTCTGCCGCGAATTCTGAAATCATCATTGTCTATATACTACGGGGGCATGCATATTCTAGAATACCCGATGCGTTAGAATCGGGCCACACTCTAGTGTCTCTCTCTCTCATTTTAATATGCAGGATGGGATATGCTGATGTTAAAATGCATCATGAATAGGACTCCTGGGATTGGTTCATTTGAGATACATATAACAAATGGCAAGTCACCACTGGTCAATTAATATATACATCTTTCTACATATACCCAACTTTTTGCTCCTTTTTTTTTTTTTAAATGCCTCCTGATGAAGCAACACGGCGAAACGTAAATTGGGGCACCAGGACCCCCCATCACTACTGTCTGTTGAACATGTAGGAACATTTTTGTTATCTTTTAGAATATATGGCTCACCATACCATCTGTTTAGACAGATCAGAATTTTTTTTTTGTTTTTTCATAGAGTAGCATATACATTTTGCCATTAAGGCTTTGATTGGCGTGTCAAATTCATAGCTTTGCACATCTACTTGGACTAATAATGATATAACCTTAGTGATATTAGTTGTGATTATGTAAATACATTTGTTGTCCTCCATTGTGTCACTCCGTTTATTCTACGTTGTTTTTAATTGGCTGAATTCAATAAAGTCTATAATTTAAAAAATCATACACACCCATCTTGTTCTCTTGGCAGTATTTATAAGTTAGGTGTGTCTCTAGTTACTATCATTTTGAGGATATATGTTCTCATGTTGGTGGTCATCAAGTTCCCTACATTGTTAGTGAGGGTTGTGCCTTTCCTACTCTGTATACTTTACGTGGATACAAACAATTTGTGTGCCACTGAGCACCACCAATAACACGGCAGTGGGTCTATAAGCACTTGAGTGATTAGGGATCTGTAGTTCCATTCCACGGAGCAATGCCATCGTGCTTTCTTTTAGTGTACTTTGTAGATACAAACTTTGCTATAAACAGAAGCATGCTGAACAGATCCCGATATGGATCCCTCACTAAGACTAAGTGAAGAATGCTGTGGATGGTCTGGGAAAAGGGGGCTGGTCTGGATGGCCTTGCCAGTCAGTTGAGAAAAAACGGTACAGACTTTTGCACAATGCAATTTCATGGATGAGCTATAAGTACTTTTTACAAAGGCGCATGAATGAAGATTTAGGAATCTAGCTGAAAAGAACATGAAATTATTTTGGAAAGTTAATTCTCTTTAAGGCTATGTGCACACATTCCTGAATGTCATCAGAATTTTTACTGAACAAAACCGGACTTTTTCTGCAGAAAATCCGCTCGGGTTTTTTTTCGCGTGTTTTGCTTTGCTGATTTTTCCGGAGCTTCCCAATGCAATAATATAGCAGCAAAAACGTTGAAAAATCCGCAAAATTAATGAACATGCTGCAATTTTTGTGCACATGCTGCATTTTTTTTCGCGGAAAAAAACGCAGCATGTGCACAAAAATTGCAGAATGCATTAAAATGATGAGCTGCTTAATAGCTTAATATAAGCTTTTTTAGCGCCTTTTCCATGGAAAACGGCCAAAAAAACGCAAAAAATCCTGAATGTGTGCACATAGCCTAATTGTATATGGATAATGGCCGCTCACCATGGGGTTTATGCATCTTTAAAAAGAAATAATACAATTCCAAGATACAGAAACTGTGGTACTATAGGAGTCAGCTCATGTACAACATTGTGAAATTAACCAGAATACTGGACAGAGGAAGAATATACCGTAATTTGGTGAAAGAGGAATTGAGTAAAACCAAAGCGGAATGAAAAATCATACGGATATACAATTTACCAACTTCCTTAAAAAGTGGATAAGATAATTATTCCAATAAAGAACAATATTCAAAAAAAGAAAAAAAAAAAAAAAAAAAGATAAAATCCTAGGAGATAAACAGGACTTTGATGATGGCCACATCTTCCAGTGGAGAAAAAAAAACAAAAAAAAAAACTCAGAACAAGAAGGCCGAGGAAAATAAACTATTGGATCACAGAAAAAAAAAAAGTCAGCTCATCACTTGGAAGACTCCAAGCAAGGAAACCTGCAGTGCTGCAGTATACGGAACATGAAATAATGGAAAAAAATTCCAGCGTGTCCATCTTCACCATAAATAAGATTCTTCTTTATTAGTAATCCATAAAAGTCACAACAGTGTGCAGGGGATTAAGAAAATGTTCAAACAGAGCAAACGCGTTTCGGATTGTAATCCGAAACACGTTTGGTAATATCTATGCATTACTTTCAGGAGTGTAGTTATCGAACCCATATCTCACTTTGTGGACTTAATCTTAAGACATATCTAAAGGAAAATAAGGTATGTTTTTCTCTATACTCCATGACACTCAGGGTTTTAAAGGGAATCTGTCAGTAGGATCAACCCTCCTAAGCTGTCTATGTGTATGTAGGTCATAGGAAGCAAAACAATACGATACCTTGACATCTGCGATAGAGTCTTATTCCAAAGAAATCCACGCTTATTCTTATACTAGATGGTAGCCTGATTTGAATGCATCGGGTATTCTAGAATAAGTATGTATGTATGTATGTATGTATGTATGTATGTATGTATGTATGTATGCATGTATGTAACACAGCCCACGCGGTATACAACACAGCCCACGCGGTATACAACACAGCCCACGCGGTATACAACACAGCCCACGCGGTATACAACACAGCCCACGCGGTATACAACACAGCCCACGCAGTATATAGAAGTGGGCACCATATCCCTGTTAAAAAAAATATATAATTAAAATAAAAAATAGTTATATACTCACCCTCCGGAGTCCAGCGAAGCTGTCCCGATGCGCACGCGGCTGCCGCCAGCTTCCGTTCCCAGAGATGCATTGCAAAATTACCCAGATGACTTAGCGGTCTCGCGATGCATCTCTGCAATGCATTTCTGGGAACAGAAGCTGGCGGCAGCCGCGAGCGCATCGGCGGGCGCCGGAAGGTGAGAATAGCAGGTTTTTTTTATTTTTTTTATTATATTTAACACTAGACTTTTTTACTATTGATGCTGCATAGGCAGCATCAATAGTAAAAAGTTGGTCACACAGGGTTAATAGCGTTAACGGAATGCGTTACACCGCGGCATAACGCGGTCCACTAACGCAGCCATTAACCCTGTGTGAGCGCTGACTGGAGGGCAGTATGGAGCGGGCGCCGGGCACTGACTGGACGGAAGTAGGGAGGGACCAATTCTCGGCCGATCTGTGCCTGTCGCTGATTGGTCGCGGCCGCGACCAGCCAGCGACGTGGGATTTCCGTGACAAACAGATCGACGTGCCCCTTAGACCATATTATATTTAGATGTAAATGAGCTTTTCGAGGATGTGGACAGGACACTGATATCCATGAGAATTTACCACCCGAGCTTGATTTTATCAAGAGGGGACATTACCAGTGTAGGACATGTAAATAATAATAATGAGCAAATGTTCTTGGATAAGGAGTTATCTGAGCATGCTCGTGTGCTAACCAAGTGTCTTCGGCGTGTTCGAAAAATATGTTTGAATCCCCGTGGCTACATGTCTAGTGGCCGTTAGCCATAACATATGCAGGGATTGCCTAACAGCTGCGAGACACGCAGGGCCTGTAACATTTTACGAGCACACTGAAGACACCAAGTTAAGCACGTTCACTCATCCTTAGTAAATACCAATTACTTAAACAAAGTGGATGTTAAATTCAAGGAGTAATTATGTGAATGTTTATAATGAGCTAAAATGCATTTCAGTTGGATGGAAGTTGGTTCTGCAAGATAGGTGGAACCGCAACGGGGACCTCTGTGACGCCATCTCTTGTTAAAATTGCAGCAGATTTTGAGGATAACGTGATTTATGGTATGGCAAATCCCTTTGTTAGAAATATCCTGCGTCACGTGCATCCTCAGTTTGGGGGGGGTGCAGGACATGGGCTACAGGATCTAAAGCATATAACCCCGGCAGGCCTCTTAGTATGCCCTAACCTGTTGCGAGGCATGTTTGAAGCATGAATGACAGAACGGCACAAATAAGTTGCAGGGGTGTGGGAAACTACACTGGGAGTATGGGGAAGGCATTAACTATGGGAGGGGTGCAGCCTGTAGCTGTACAGCAAATCTGTGAAATGCCAAGAAGTGTGGGAGCAGGGGACTTTACAGTGAAAAGTTGTGAATAGCACATAATGTGACAACTGAAAGCACTACTATGGATGTAGGCCTTTATAACTTAGGAAGTTACGTTTATATGAACACATTTTTATCTCCCTGGAATACTACTTTAGTGAAAAGTTTTATGCATCTGGAAAGAGGAGGAGCAGAGAGCATGTGTTTTTCATAAAATAGCATAATTAATACTTCAATGATGCGGTTAACAGTTGACAAAAATTACATTATTTACCTTTTTAACAGTTTTTGTTTGGATGCTTGTTAATGTTCCATTTCCTGGATCATAAAGTGACAATTTCACATACGGATCGCTGGCAAAAAAAAAAAAAAAGTGATTAAAAATGTTTTAGTGATCGAGAAGTATAAAAAATGTGTACAGAACCCCACCACACAAACAAAGTGTGTCCATAACGTGACTTAGGAGATAAAAGGGGTAGGCCACTCTCTCGTTAGTGCAACTTTCCTCAAATTGTCCAGAATTTTGTCCATACAGAATTGGCCGCTGATGAAGAAGCACAAGACAAGATCATAAGCCTCCTCCAATTATAAAATACCTCACATAGAAGAGTTGTTTTTCCATTGGAGGAGACTGATCACAAGCTCTTCCATCACTACCCTCGTTAAAAACATGAGCTATGTAGTCAGAGGAAAACTGCGTTAACAAGATAAATCCGCCACTCTTTTAAATGCACCTTTGGCTACCAGCACAACACTAAAAAACCATTAGGAAAGTAGCCCTGAATTCTTTGTACAATCACAAAATGACACCCATTAGTGTTTACATACAGTTTACTCCTTTCCCTGTAGTTCAACCTTCTGTCTACTTCTTGTAAGACCCAATTTTTATTCTCGCATTGTTTTCATCCCCTCCATGCTGTTATATAGCATCACATGGACAGCTAGAGTCCGTAGCATCGGTGCCTGCTGTGTAGGTCAACAATATCACGCGAGTAGGGGTCCGACACCCATTTGCCTCACCGAACAGCTGTGGCGGATTGGTGTAAGCACTGAATAGGACTGCTCTATTCAGAGTGTAGCTGCCGCCATCAGGTACTGCAGATCAGATCCAATTAAAAGGGAACCCGTCAGCAGGATTGTGCCACAAACTACAGACACTGTCAGGTCGGCACAGTTATACTGATTACCATGATACCTTGGTTGATGAAATCCATCTTGAGGTTGTTTAATCTTTAAGTTTTGAGTTAATGATATGCTCGTACTCCGGGGCGGCCTGGGGGATTTTTTTTTTTTTTTAATGCTCTGGCCTAATAGTCATCCTTATGGGCTTCAATGACAGGTTACTGAACCTTCAGGGACTTGGTTTCTACTTTAAATACTGCGCCTGTGCCTTTGATACTGTTATTAAAAAGAAAAGAAAAAACCAACAATACTAAATGCGCAGGTGTAATATTTAAAGTAGGAAGCAGATCCCTGAAGATAACCTGTCAGGTAAGCCCATAAGGATGGCGATAAGGCCAGAGCACGAAAAAAAGACCCTACCACAGGTCGCCCCGGGAACACGAGCATATCATTAACTCAAAACTGCAAACACAGATTAAACAACAACCACAAGACGGATTTCTTTAACCCTGGTATCACTGTAATCAGTGTAACATTGCCAACCTGACACGGTGTGTAGTTTAAGGTACCTTCACACAATGATTTCGTTAACGATATCTTTGCTTTTTGTGACGTAGCAACGATATCGTTAACGAAATCGTTATGCGTGACAGCGACCAACGATCAGGCCCCTGCTGGGAGATCGTTGGTCGCTGGGAATGATCAGGACCTTTTTTTTTGCTCGCTGATCATCCGCTGTCATCGCTGGATCGGCGTGTGTGACGCCGATCCAGCGATGTGTTCACTGGTAACCAGGGTAAACATCGGGTTACTAAGCGCGGCCCTGCGCTTAGTAACCCGATGTTTACCCTGGTTACCCGGGGACTTCGGCATCGTTGGTCGCTGGAGAGCTGTCTGTGTGACAACTCTCCAGCGACCACAAAACGACTTAAACAGCGACGCTGCAGCGATCGGCATCGTTGTCTATATCGCTGCAGTGTCGCTAAATGTGACGGTACCTTTACTTGGCACAATCCCCATGACAGGCTCACTTTAAGAGAGCTGAGAGTTATATGAAAATTAGTTTTTGAGATCAGATCTAGGCAAACTGTGAGCCCTGGGCCACATACAGCTTCTTTTGGACTGGGACAGGATGTGTGCTCACCTGCTTGAATTCTGCGCTGCATTTTGGGTGAAAGACCCCCCCTTTAATTTCAACCTATTGACTGTGCCCTCCACAACAGCCATGGCCCCTCGGAAAAAATTATTTCCCATTGAGAGATACATTTTTTTTAAATTTTTACGGGTACGTTACTTACATGTTTATATATGCTAGGATTTCCAGCACACTATGCATGGCCCAATTATAAACCTCATCTTTGGATAGGTCATAAATCAGACAAATAAGGAATTCGTGAAATATGAGCACACTTCCCACTTTAGATGAGCTCACCTTGCACCTAAAAGATCTTTCTTTGCCAGTCCAAATCCAGCGATAACTTTCACACGAAGAACACGAGAATCTTCCTGCAAAAATATTTTTTTTTTGTCACTATCAATGTAACAAAATATTTTTCAAAGAAAGTATTTTAATGTAGTTCTTACACTCTATAAATAGAATCACTGGCATGTAAGCATTTCATATTTTCCTGTATTTTGACAAAAAAAAAAAAAAAAAAAAAAAAAGCAAGAAGAAAAAAGGAAAGCAAAAACTGGGCACTTTTGACCTGGTGGCAAGTCCTTTCTAAAAGGGAATTTGTCAGTAGGATCAAACCCACTAGGCAATCTGTATGGGCATGCAGGTAATAGGAAGCTGAATAAGTTAATACCTTGATAGCATACAGCACTGAAATAGTATACCCAATTTATTATACATTTTAGGAATAGTCGGTCTATTTTATTCTGACTCCAACTCCACCACTGACTCCTCAGCTCTTACCCCAACAAACCTGCCAAGAGAGGTCCGTCCATGAAAACTCTCAGCAAGGGCAAGGAGGGCACTAATCAGAGAGGCAGCACAGAGACCAAAGGTAACCCTGAAGGAGATGTAGAGTCCCAACCAGAAATTGGAATACCAGTCCATATGACCACAACAAGCCATACACTCCATAGAGGTGACCTTTATGGAAAAGTGAGCAGAAAAAAGCCTTTACTTACACACAAAAATGGTAAGGCCCATTTTGAGTTGCCAAAAGACATGTGGGAGACTCCCAAAACATATGGAAGAAGATGATGTGGCCAGATGGTGACCAAAAATTTCAATTTTAGTTTGAAGGTAGGTAAACGTTATGACTGACACCAAACCAACACAGCTCACCACCCCGATAACACCATCCCCACAGCGAAACATGGTGATGGCAGCAGGGATATTTTTCAACAGCAGAGAAAGGGAAAATGGTGTGAGTCGAAGGGAAGATAGATGGTGAGAAATACAGGGATACTCTTGAGCGAAACCTGTTTCAGTCTATCAGCGACTTGAGCAGGGCTGTGGAGTCGGTAAGCCAAAATCTCCGACATCTCAATTTCCCTGACTCCGCCCACTGGTCACTCCTGAGCATGTGCATAAAGTGCAGCACAGATTTATCACAGCTAAAAGATGTAGATCAGGAACAGAACAGACATTTATAGGACATTTCATAACTTTCCCAAATCATTATGAAACATTTATTTAACATCCTGCACTTAACTACTGCACCCTATTTATTATATATATTTTAAGGGTATGTGCACACGTAGGAAAAGAGGTGCAGAATTTTCTGCACAAAATCCGCATCTCCTGGCAGAATCCGCAGCCGCGGATTTGCTGCAGTTTTTATGCAGATTTTGTGCAGTTTTTAGGTGGAATTGCTGCTGATTGTCTGCGGATTTTGGCACTGCGGATTTTTAACATGGAGGAGTGCAGAAACGCTGCAGATCCGCACAAAAGAAGTGACATGCACGTCTTTGAAATCCGCAGCAATTCCGCACTGATTTTTCTGCACAGCTATTTTTTTTCCCCATTGACCAACATTATACTGTACATCACAATGCGGAACTGCAGCGTTTCTGCGCGGAAAAATTCGCGGCGGATCCGCAGCAAATCCGCATTGTGTGCATATAGCCTAAGAGTCATAGTCTGTCCATTTTATACCGACTAGCAAAATGGGCACCGACTCCACAACCCTAGATTTGAGACTGGGATGGAGGTTCACCTTCCAACAAGAGAATGTCCCAAAGTATACCGCTAAAGCAACACTCGAGTGGTTTAAGGAGAAACGTGTAAATGTTTGGGAGTGGCTTAGCCAAAGCCCAGACCTTCATCCAATTGAGAATCTGTGGTCAGACTTGAAGATTGCTATTCACCAGAGGAAACCTTCTAACTTGAAGGAGCTGAAGCAGTTTTGCCTTGAAAATCCCAGTGGCAAGATGTGGAAAGCTCAGAGACTTATCCAAAGCAATTTGCAGCTGTAATTGCCGCAAAAGGAGGGTGAATAATTATGCACACTGAAGTGTTCGGCCATTCTGTCCTATTTGTTGGTTGAAAAATGTCATGGGGGAGGAAGGAGGAAAGGGGAAGTGTGGGGGGGATTTTGCAAGCCATCGTACATGTCAATATAGACTGCATTGGAGAGTTGATCCTACTGGTAGACCCCCTTTGGCATGCGGCAGCAGTTTGGTGTGAACATACTTTGGACCTGGTCATGGTCTCTGCCAGCTTTTCAGACACAAACTTCAATAATGAACTAATAACTCGGCCTGTGATTTTACTCATTTTAAGGCGTTGTTCCCTTTCAGATATACCGTAATTTGTTGCTTGCTGCACTCCCCTTCAGCAGGTCCACCGGTGAGTAACAGTTAGCTCCAGTGTCTGGCTCCATTTGTGGCACTGACGTCATGGCGACAGCCAACCGGTGGCTCAGCACAGCATTCCAGTGTAGACTATATGCCCGGCTCTGGGCTGGTGAGATCACCAAGTGGCTGCCATGCTGTGTGTGAGGGTAGCGCCACAACCAGTGTCACCCACTGGGAGCAGCAGCAGAGACTGAAATTATATTTGAGAGACAACCCCTTTCAGTAATAACAGTAAGAGCAGAGCAAGAGCTGAGCTTTGTATTGGCTGTGGCGGACGTGGACCCTCTGTTTTCCACATGTCCCATTATTTTACATACAAAAACCTTTTTTACCTCCGATCACGTGCCTCTAATAGCAATGTGAGGACCAAAAATTATATTAGGCTATGTGCACACATTGCGGATTAGCCTTAGGCTATTTTCACACTTGCGTCGGTACGGGCCCGTCGCTATGCGTCAGGCCGACGTACCGACGCACATTTTGAAATAAATGAACAACGGGGGTAGCGGGTGCAGTTTTCCAACGCATCCGCTGCCCCATTGTAAGGACCGGGGAGGAGGGGGCGGAGTTTCAGCCATGCATGCGCAGTTGAAAATGGCGGACGCGACGCACAGAAAACATTACATGTAACTTTTTTCGTACCAACGGTCCGCCAAAACATGACGCATCCGTCGGTGGCAATACGTCGCAATGCGTTGCTAATGCAAGTCTATGGAGAAAAAACGCATCCTGCGGGCAACTTTGCAGGATGCGTTTTTTCCCCAAAACGACACATCGCAACATACAGCAAACAACGCTAGTGTGAAAGTAGCCTTAAGGTATGTGTCCACGTTCAGGATTGCATCAGGATTTGGTCAGGATTTTACGCAGGTAAAATCTGCACCTGAGGTCACTGGCAGGTCACCTGCGTTGTTCATGCGTTGTTTCAGCATTGTAAGGACATGCTGCGTTCTTAAAGAGTAACTAATGTTTAATGTTTCCATACATTAGCATAAGTGACAAAACTTTAATTTATTACAGGGTAATGTTTTTTCTCCACTTATCAGATCACTTTTCTCTGTTCCCTCCTGCACTAATCGTTCACTAAAATTACTGATAGAAACCCTAATCAGGGAACGAACACCCACTCTCCGAGGTCAGGTCACATATCCTGTCCGTGAGGATGGGGGGGGGGGGGCTTCTGCTTTATTTTTTAACAGTACGTTTTCATGTCCCCACAAAACCCATACCCAAATAAATACACAGGACACAGATATCACAGTGGCATAAAATTGGCCGTGCGGTTTTATTCAGGGTTACATAAAATACCTTAAATATTTCCAATAAATAAACTTCCATAAAATAAATTCAAATTCTCCAAATTTCCAAATGTCCAAATCCACCCATACATGGGTGATTTTTCCCCACAATTAAAACCACACGACAGGATGAATGACGATATAGAGGGAGGGAGGGTGGTCTCTTCTTTAATCTTGCGTCAGCAACTGAGGCGCTCAGAACCGCCAGTCAGGTTAAATATTTGAAAAAAGACCGCCAAAAACGCTCTCCACCAATGAGAATTCAGCAAACTTGCCGCTCAAAAACTGGTTGAAACCAGATTGTCACGAATCTACCACAGATTCTGACATTACAATAACATCATAAAAATGCATAAAATAGTTCCCAATAAAATAGACAGAGCAGGGTCTATGAGGACATGAGACCCCCGCTATACTGCTTTATGGCTTGAGCGGGGGGCCTTACATGTCCCCACAAAACCCATACCCAAATAAATACACAGGACACAGATATCACAGTGGCATAAAATTGGCCGTGCGGTTTTATTCAGGGTTACATAAAATACCTTAAATATTTCCAATAAATAAACTTCCATAAAATAAATTCAAATTCTCCAAATTTCCAAATCCACCCATACATGGGTGATTTTTCCCCACAAGGCCGAGACTAAACAAGTCGAGGCCCCCCCCCCCCCCACCGCACAGCCATTTTTCGATTATGCTGCCCATATTTAAATTAAAAATATCCAGACCAATATTGGATAAGTGAATCAAATCCTGTCTAAACATCCCAGGTAGAAACCCCTCCAAATCTTCTTGCCTAAAAGAAAAGCCACCCAACAAAGGAAAAAATTTCATTATGGCACGGTTCACCCTCTTACGAATTTTATCCAGAAATAAAAATTGCTGTTGTTGCCAAAAGAGTCTGGGAATGATCTCAGAAAAAACAAGGCTTGAAAAAGGAAAATTTTGCCTCAAAAATATAAGATCAGACCTCATGGTCGCTAACAGATCAAGCGTATTGATTTTACCCAGATCATTACCAGCAAGATGAATAATAATTAAATCCGGGTAAGGAAATTTCAACATGCAGTTGTTTAACTCAGGAACTAAGGAAGCCCACTTCAATCCTCGAATGCTATGCCAGAAGACCTGAGTAATAGAAGGGTTAAATGATAAATTCTCCGAATAGGACCGCTGACTAGCCCTCTTCTGGGCCCAGAAAACAAATGAGTGGCCAACAATCCAAACAATAGTTGGACCTAAAAGAGAATAAACGATTAGTCAGCATATAAATTATGACGAACATACAGTTTGAAACGGTTAGAGTTCCATCTACCCATTTTTTTGATTTTAGCATCGGACAAACCGGCCCTAGCGGCCTCCGTAGCTGCACCAATCCTAAAAGAATGGGAAGATATTTTGAGGTGACTTTTACCCAAAAAGGAAAGGCATTTCTTGAGGATAAAATTAAACTGAAATATCGTCACTGGTGACTTATCCCTGTGTATGAACAATGGGCCCTGCACCGCAGGCCTATTAACAATCCATTTTGAAAAGTTAAGAACCGGGCAAATAGTAGGATCATAAAATGAATTCAAGCGAATTTCACTACCCCTTCCTAACTGATCGGTTTTAGATTTCCTTATAAACACTAAGAGGGATGAATCGCATAGCTTAACGTCCTCTAGTCTGAGCCCAGATGGTTCGGCTTTTTTAAAGGATACTATCTCGCTCACTCTAAGAGCTCCAAAAAAACAGATGGAAAAAATGGCATTAAATAATAAAGCTTCCTCCGAATTCGAACAAACACTAGTCAGCGCTGAGCAAATGCTTATCAATAACGAAAATGAGATAGGGCGTCTGGAATCTGGTAAAAAATTTTCACGTTTCAGGCCTTTCAAAAACTGTTTCACGAGAAAAAGGTCAGTTAGAGCAGTTCTCCCATGAACCTTAAAGAAAAAGGAAACTCCTGCGAAGCATTTCGCCACTGCAGAGTAAGATAAGTTCTTCTTGAGTAAGGACTCCGCAAATTGTAAGGCCACGAAAGGATCAGACACCAATACTTCAAAACCATGCAAAACACAAAAATCAGTCCACTTCTTCCATGCGGCTGAATAATCAGCCCATGATCGTTTGGACAATGAATTTTCTATAAAATACGGTACTAAGCTGAGATCACATCCCAGACTGAGGGAGGACAAAACGTTGCTTCTTTGTCCGCTAATGGAACCTGTTGGAAAAAATTAGTCCACTGACTATTCAAAATTAGCTCCGTACAATTACTAAAATTGCTAACACCCACTTTTGACTTCAACCAAACATTATTTTTTAAACATAATAAAACTAATTGCCTCAGAATTTTTGCGGCCCAAAGGTTCTTTGAAGAAAGGGTATTGATAGCAAAAACGACCGCCTGGTTTGAAGAATTTAACAAAATTCTTGAATTCTGCAATTCGTTGCCCCAAAGAAAAATGAGTGAAAAAATCGCGAAGAGCTCTATGAGCAGGGAGTTATTAATGACCTTAACAAAATTACAATCGTCAGGCCAACTCAAGTGAACCCAGTGTGAAGAAAATAAAAGACCGACGCCTAAGGAAACCTCCGCCGAAAAGGCCAGCGGAATGGAATCTGCATTGATAAAAGGAGACTGAATAACAGATCTGCCATTAAAGTCAGCCAAGAATAAGAGCCAAATTCTTGCATCCTCCTTAAGATCCGATCGGACCCTGATGTGGGACTTAGGTGAAGAAAACCCCTTAGTAGCTTCGTAAAGACTTCTCGAAAATACACGGCCCATTGGGATAACCCGAAGGGCGAAATTAAGAAGGCCCAACAAAGCTTGCAAATCCTTGAGGATAATTTTTTCCTTAGACAAAAATTCCGAAAGAGATGCTCGCAGTTTAGCAACCTTTGCCTCAGGCAAAATAGCTACCATTTTTTCTGAGTCAATTAAAATACCTAAAAATTCAATCTGACTACATGGGCCGACTGTCTTATCGTGGGCGATGGGAACTCCAAAGTGAGCACACAAACGTAAGAAGCTGTCCAAGGTATCCTTACATACGCGAGAATGAGGAGGACCCACAAAAAGGAAATCATCCAGGTAGTGCAAAATACCAGCCTCTACACAGCTGGATTGCAATACCCAATGTAGAAAAACAGAAAAAGATTCAATATAAAAGCAAGACAAAGAAAAGCCCATTGGAAGGCACCTATCAAAGAAAAAACAGTTATCAAACTGAAAACCCAATGAATTGAAACCCATAGGGTGAACTGGTAAGAGCCTAAAAGCCGATTTAATATCGGATTTAGCCAACAAGGAAAAAGGGCCAAATTTTCTTAGAAGATCTAACGCGCCGTCAAAAGAAGAATAGGATACTGAACACAGATCCTTATCCACTTCATCGTTTAGGGACTGACCCGGTGGATACGATAGATGGTGGATTAAACGAAACGAACCAGAATCTTTTTTAGGAACCACCCCTAGGGGCGAAATGCGAAAATTCAAGAAAGGAGGGGACGAAAAAGGGCCAGCCACCCTACCAAATTCTAACTCGTTAGAAATTTTTTCCCTAACAACTTCGGGAAAAGCGGAAACAGATGATAAATTTTTTACTAAAGTGCAACCTTTCCCTTCAAAACGAGGAACAAAAAAACCGGAATAGAACCCATCATAAAGGAGACGACTAGTCTCCTTGTTTGGGAATTTGCTTAGCCAATAGACCATATTTTCCAGAATCACTGGCGTCCGGGCCTTTTGGGTTAGAATCCCTAATTGAAGATTGCTGAGCTGCTTGCTTCTTAAAACACTTGGACATGGGGTGGGGGTTACCGCAGAACGAGCACTCATGCCTAAACCTACAGTTGTTGTTCCACTTGCAAAAAGACTCGTTGAAGGCGAAGCAGACGCCTTTTTTAGGAAAGGAATTAACCGATTGCCTGCTAACCACATTTCTCGATGGCAGCATGAGGTTAATCCACAAGCCAATGTCCTTAGTACCCCACTTGACCTCCGGGTGAACTGAAAGTTTGTGTCTAAATGCCTCATCATAGTGAAGCCAAGCAGCACCTCCAAAATTCCTATAGGCTTCTAAAATGATGTCGACGTGCTGAAACAGGCTGCTGCAAAGATTAGGGGATTTTTCCCCCAAAACTGCAGCATATATAGCAAAAGCCTGTATCCAATTGTTAAAAGATCTAATGTTACGTTTACTGTCAGAGTCAGCCCTATCATCTTTTTTATCTGACTTGGGGGGCTGATCTATGCGAGGCAGGAGAGAAAATAGATCAATATAATTATTGTTCCAAATAAGCTCCTTCACCGAAGAGCTTAAGTGAAAACCAAGGGGCGACAGTTCGCACATAAGCGCCTCCTTAAAAGGATTCAAAGGGGTAAGACCAAGGGCAGGCGCTTCTGAAGGTAAAGAAATGCTAGTAGATACTAAAGGAGAAGGGAGACCCACATTACCCATGGTCTCACATATAACCGATTTAATAAGTTCCTTCAATTGATTGTGAGGAAAAGGCAAGTTAGTTAACTCACCCTTTGAATGCAGAACGTCTCGGCGTCGCTCTCCAGAGCCACTTGCGCTCAAGCCCACCATAATAGGCGAGCGCGGCTCTCTGAGAGAATTTGCTTGGGGATCATCTTCTTCGGAGGAGGACTGTGTAGCAACAGCTGGAGCCGGCCTTCCTTGCTGAGCCGGAGCAAAGATGGCCGCTCTGGAGCGAGAATAGGAGGGGACCGCGGCGCTTTTACGGCCCTGCCCCTCACCTGACCTTCCGGATCCTTCATATGACGGCGAAAGTTCACGCTGAGGGCACCGGCTAAGATCCCGCACCGGGCTGCGGGATTTGTCTGAGATGCAGCGACGCGGCTTCTTACCGGCGTCCCGAGCGCTACGCCTGGGAGTCGCAGAACCCGCAGCTGCAGACGGCACAGACCTAGACTTCCTGGGACGAGTTCCGGAGCTTGAATCAGTCACAGCAGCAGGTACAGGGCTTGGCAACGGAGGAAGGGGCTCTTGAACCGGAGGGGAAGGAATGGCTTCGGAGGCTGACGGCAAGGGACTCATAGCCAGACAGCTTTTTAACCAATCCAGGCCGTTTTCACCCCCGGCCCTGGCTAGAAGCTCCTGCATAAGCTTCTCCATGACAGCGCAGTATCTCTTCTTTAATCTTGCGTCAGCAACTGAGGCGCTCAGAACCGCCAGTCAGGTTAAATATTTGAAAAAGACCGCCAAAAACGCTCTCCACCAATGAGAATTCAGCAAACTTGCCGCTCAAAAACTGGTTGAAACCAGATTGTCACGAATCTACCACAGATTCTGACATTACAATAACATCATAAAAATGCATAAAATAGTTCCCAATAAAATAGACAGAGCAGGGTCTATGAGGACATGAGACCCCCGCTATACTGCTTTGTGGCTTGAGCGGGGGGGGCTTACATTCTTGGTAAATCAAGAACATGCAGCAGTAAGCTTTCCAATACATGATCTCCATGGGGCTCACCACATTGAGTCAAAATCGATATAATGCTACATTGAAGTGCAATATACTGTAACATATAGGTGTCTGGGGAGTTACAGGTGCCATATTACATCTTGTAAATCATGTACATATTACATACGTGTCACAACACCGCACGACAGCCCGGGACCGCAAATGCCGACACCATGGGAATGGTGCCGGTAAAGGAGGAGAGGATAGTATAAGCTTTATTATTTTATGGGGCCAAACATTTTGATCAAGAAGGAGTGGACAACCCATTTAAGGCGCTTTTCTTCACATAAGAAAGGCCTTTAAGAAAAAGTATTGTATTTACCCACAGTAACTAATAAGTTGATTTTTTTTGTTCCTGTAGTTTAAAGACTCATAGCTGAACACAGATTGCCAGTTACATCTCTAATAGGATTTCAGAAAACCCCCTTAAAACATATCTGTCAGCAGGTTTTTAGCATTTCATAAGTCCAGCATGATGTAGGGGCACAACCCCCGATTCCAGCTATGTATCACTTCCTGGGCTGTTTGGTGTAGTTTTGATAGACTCAGTTTTATCTGCTGTAGTTCTGCTAGTTCTCTCACTGATGATCCAAGTCTAAGTTCACTTGTGTCATTATTTGGCATTTTCCTGTCTACATTGTACAATCAGCAGGGCCATATTGTGGCAGGCATACTAGCCCTCTCTCTCTTTAAATTTAGCCCAGTATTTAGCCCGGTATAGCCCAATCAGCACCGCTGATTGACAGCATGCTGGCAATGTACAGTGCACACAAAAAGCTGCCAATCAGTGGTGGGGGAGGGGCTACACGGATTAGCTGGACTAGCCTGCATGTGAAATGTAGTCTGGCAGTGATAATCTCCTGCTGATAAAAACACTGACCATAGTGAAAATACAGCACACGGCCCAGTAAGTGACATCTCTGCAATCAGGCTGTCTTGCCGTATATTAAACTCCGATTAAATATGACAAACCTGATGACAGATTCCCTTTAAAGTTGGCTAGAGGAAATGGTAAAAAATTGTCAAAAAAACTATTGCACATTGATTTAATTTCACTCTGTTGAGGGGATGGGTGCGAACACAGTATGAGGAGTGAGGGGAAGAATTTGTGGACACAGTATGGGGAGTCGGGGAGGGGATGTGTGAGGAGGCAGTATGGAGAGCGTGGGGGTAAATATATGAAAAGACAGTATGTTTAACGGGGGGGGATTTGAGAAGAAAGTGTAAAGACACTAATGGGGGGGAATACTGTGAGGAGACAATATAGGAGGAGAAAAGTGTGAGTTGACACAGAATAGAGGCCAAGTAGTATTGGAGGGGTGGCATGGGGAGACATGCAAGTGCACAGACAGGAGTGGACAGAAAGCCAAGAATGAGTGTGACGAAGGGGGCACAGTATAGAGACTGGGCCCTATAGAAGGTGGGGCATAATGTGAAAGGACAGTGTGAAGAGGGGGCCCAGTATGGAAAGAAGAGCATGTGCCATAAGAGAGTGCGGGGGTCAGATTTTGTGCAGGGAATATAGTGAGGGACAATTATTTATTCATGGGCTCCGCATAGGAGCATTATAATGACACTGCTGTTTTAAGGGCATTGTGTGGGGATGTGCTGGAGAAGATGGAAGTCTGCAGAGACCGGCTGTGGCTGTGAAAAGTCATCATGGGGTCTGGACAAGATGAAGAAAAGGAGAAAAGTTTTTTTGTGATACTAATCCCGTTACTTTTATTTATGTTAGGAGCATTAAAGGGGTTGTCCAAGTTTATGAGTCTGAAGTCATTCTGTGTGCTGCCCGCCGTCAGAATTTTCTCGAGCCGGTGATTTGCAAACATGCAGTCACTAGACATGCGTGGCCTCACTCAATGACAATGAATTGAGAGAAGGACACATCAGTTCTCAAGGGAGAATCCAAAAAGTGTGCAGTGCATGCACTGTGAAAATTCAAAAGACTGCTGTCACCAAGAGTGACTGCAGACTGATCTCAAACCTGGACAAGCCCTTTAATTATAAAATGAAGCCCTGCAGCCAATCCTAACAGCGTGTAATATCCTCACTGTCAGGATTCAGCCCTGCTTGCTGGTTCCAGCAGTCATCACATGGCCACTTCACTCATATGTGATTTTTCACTGAACATTGAGAGAATTAGGGATAGCAGCTCGCCAGCACGTGACTAAGCATGCAAATCGCATATGTGCTTGGGATGGCAGGAGTTCGTTCAGATGAGCATCTTTTCACAAGTTACCAAGAAAAGAAATGCAGGATTAGGCCATTTTATTTGCCTAATGGGAGAGTTAAAAACAGATGTCATATGGACAACATCCACATTTTCAGATAAAAATTAGTTTGTTGCCTTTTTTTTTTAATTTATTTTACACCTTTTCTGATTGGCCATGTTCACACTATGCGGTTTTTACTGCGGAACCGCGGCGATTTTGCCGCTGCGGGTCCGCAGCTGTTTTCCATGCAGGGTACAGTACAATGTTACCCTATGGAAAACAGAAACCGCAGTGCACATGATGCGGAAAAACCCGAAAAAAACCGCGCAGAATTGCTGCGGAAAAAAAGAAGGAGCATGTCATTTCTTCGTGCAGAATCGCAGCGATTCTGCACCCATAGAAATGTATAACCCGCACATTATCCGCATTACTTCCCGCATGGTGGGCACAGCCCCATGCGGGAAGTAATGCGGATAATGTGCGGGTTATACCCGGGGTGGAAGAGAGGAGACTCTCCTCCAGGCCCCGGGAACCATATTTGTATTAAAAAAAAAAAAATTAAAATAAAAAATCATGTATACTCACCCTCGGAAGTCTCAGCGCTGCACGCAGCCATCCGGTCTCAGGTTTGCTATGCGACCAGGACCTTCGGTGACGTCGCGGTCACATGACCGTGACGTCACCGAAGGTCCTGGTCGCACAGCATCTTTGGAACCGGACCGCTACCTGCAGCGCCGAGGAGATCGGGACGTCAGAGGGTGAGTATATCATCATGATTTTATTATTTTTAACATTACTATTGATGCTGCATATTGCTGCATATGCAGCATCAATAGTAGGGGTAAATCTCGCAGCGGAACCCGCAGGACAAACTGCGATAAATCTGCAGGGATAACCGCAGCGGGTTTGCCCTGCAGATTTATCAAATCCGCTGCGGGAAAACCCGCGGGACAAAAAGGAACGTGTGAATGTGGCCTAAAACTGCTTAAAAATTAGCCAATTCTCAAGACTGCAGAAACAATTTGCAATACTTCAAACGCTTGAATTAGAATTCTGGCAAAAACTGATAAATTGAAGGCAAAATCATGAAAATGTAAACTTTGAAAAAGGCAGCTTACAATGAAAACATTGACATTATAACTTGGCTCTGTACAATAAGCCCAGGGCCACTTCATTTATGAGGCGAGATCCCAGCCACTAGCATGTAATGTTATGTAGCAGCCGGGGCCGTAGAACTAGTTATACTAGGTACAGGAGCCAGTGAAGAGGTCTGCGAGTCACACCTGGCCGGAGGCACACGACACTGGCTCGCAGAGCATCGCCGGGATTACTGATGTGCAATCTATACATTTACTTTGGGCATCCATCACAGATACAAAGGGCATTCTGAGCGCCAACAGTTTTCTCCGCAACTTTACCATGAAATCACCTCAAATTCATTACATAACTGACTGCAGCACGTAATAAAAACCTCGCTCTCAAACCAGTTACAGCCACTCCAAACCAACCAACTAATAATGATGACACTTTTAGATTCTTTCCTGGGTCAGAACAGGACAAGTCATTCAAAATACATCAGTCACCCAAGTTCTTGCTCGCCATTTTGCTCAATGCAAAAAAAAAAAAAAAATAATTCTAAACCCATCATAGTATATGCAGTATGTAAAATAAGCATGAGGTCAGTGAGGGATCAGTGACCTGTCATAGGCCATACAGATGAATATGTAAGCAGAGCACCACATAAAGACCGCCCCCCCCCCCCCCCCCCCAACACGGTCCGCCCCAGAGCACGAGCATATCATTAACTGAAAACTACAAATATAGATTAGACAACCACAAGACGGAATTCACCACCCAAGGTATCATTGTAATCAGTATAACGGCGCCGACCTTATACTGTCTGTAGTTTACTGTGCACAATCCTGCTGACAGGTTCCCTTTAACCCCTTCACGACATGCGCCATACTAGTACTGTTCTACAGAAGGTGCGATTGTGCCCAGAGCAGTACTAGTACAGCACCGCTATCGCCGCAGCATCACACTGAGCGCCATCACAATCATGTGCGGGTGTCAGCTGTATGTGACAGCTGACACCCCGCAGCAATGTTAGCACCGATCATGGGTATTTAAGCCATCTGATGCTGCTGTCAGTAGTGACAGTGTCATAGAGAAGCATCGCGCAGGGAGGGGGCTCCCTGCATGCTCCCACCAGAGCAAAGCGATGTAATAGCGTTGTTCTGGTTGGCTCCATGGAGACCCCCGGCACCAAGATGGCCACGGGGTCCTTCAGGGAGGTGGTTTGTCAGCGCCTGCTATGAGCAGGCGCCAGCATGCCTCCTTCCTTACCTGTCAGATCGCTGATCTGATACTCTGCTGTGCAGTGTCAGATCAGACATCTGATGTAAAATAGTAATGTCCCATACTGGGACAATGTAATAAAGTTAAAGAAATATATAATGTGCAGAAAAAAAAAATATGGTGATGCAAAAACTAGTTTTACAATAAAAAGTGTCTTTTAGTGTGAGACAGCAGCCAAACATAAAACCTGATATAAATCGGGTATCGCTGTAATCGCACGGACCCAAAGGATAAAGTTGCCTAATCACTGATACCGCACAAGGAACGGCCTCCCAAAGATTGCAGTAAGGCTCGGTGTACATTTATCCTGTGCACTGCACTGAGCGCTTACACTGGGGTTTTCGTGTAAGTCTCTGAAATACGTGATTCAGACGGAACCCCGGTGGAAAATTCCCTACAGTGGGGCAGACGGAGGCACTGCAGATGCCATAGCACTTGTAATGGATGTCCATCTTTTTAGGATCGCATAAAAGTAATGTCGGCCATAGTTTTGTGCACTTCTGAAAAGAAGGAAATCGCAGAACAGAGGCCAGACGGAGTCCAGAGTAACTCTGCTGCCTCACTATAGTGAATGGATCCATCGGGGATTTCCTCTGAATCATGTCACTCAGATTTAGATGGAAACCCCAAAGTAAGTGGACAGCGTAGAGCCCCAGATAACTGATCCGAAAAGTTATGTAAAATGTTCCCAATAAAAGCTTCCACTCAACCCACTAAGGCTAAGTTCACATTTGCGTTGTGCGGTGCTGAGTCGGCGTTAATTTTTGCATGATTTTTGGCGCAGAAAAAACTGCATCATGTAGCGTCCTCTGCGCCCTGACAGTTTCGTCAAAATGACGCATGCGTCACAAAACGCAAGACAACGCATGTCCATGCGCCCCCCATGTTAAATATAGGGACGCATGACGCATGCGTCTCCGCGGCTGCGCCCGACGCTGCCCCGCACAACGCTAATGTGAACGTAGCCTAAAACAATCAAGTCTCCAATCAGATTGGTCATCTGTTAATGGAAATATAGGGGGCTTTCATGTTACTGGTAGCACAAAGGCTCTGGAAAAGCGAAATTGCTCCTCACCCTCCAAAAGAAATTTAGCCAATTCTCCACTTCCAAATCCCAATGCCTCCCGCCTTTCTGAGCTCCAGTGTGCCTAAACATTTAGGGCCCACATGCTTGGCATTTCTGCAGTGATAGGAGCCCGCCTAATTTAAATGTGCGTGTCTCCAGAACCATGAGCTGCGCAGAATTTACTGGTCACTGCAGAGTTATGCCGGCTTCACACTTGCGAGTTTTACGGACGTAAGAGCGCAGAAACTATGTCCGTAAAACTCGCAAAACATACGGCACAATTATTCTCTATGCCCCTGCTCCTAGCAGAGGGCGCCTCACCGCAAATGCAGGTAAATATAGGTCAATGACCTACTTTACCTACCGTACATTCTCCGGGGTTTTGCAACTATGAAGATTGTGACATTTAATTCTTTGTCTTTGGTCTTTTACCGTGTTGGACCGTGGGTTGATTAATAAAAGCAGTTAAAATAGTATATATTAGCTTTTCTTTAATTCTTTCCCTCAGTGGAATCTATATGCCGGGACATAGGCGCTATCGCTTTTTACAGCCTAAGCTTGGGGCGAGCTTACCTGAGAGGGTTAGGTCGCTACTAGGTATGTGACTGTATGACCTCCGGACTATGGCTGATACTAGGCTGAGTCCGGAGAGTCAGGGCGACTATATGCGCTGAAAGGGTCTATATGGCACAAATACAATGAGTCAGCAGTAAGCTCTGCAAAATGAGGATATAGCGTGTAAAAATACATTATTTAAAAGCTTCCCACGGCTACATAGAGACCAGAATGAGTGCTGGCCAACAAAGAGTGGCATCAGGAGTCGTCTAGCGCAGTATGCGCAGGCGCCGTCTCTAAAGCAGAGAACTGACCTTCCGATGTAAGATGCCACTACTAAGATGGCGATATAGTGCGCTAATGCGCATGCGTTAATGCCGTTGATTGGTCCGCGGTCTAGCACAGTGATGTGACGTAGCGGACATGCGCAGTTGCGCTTAGGGAACGCCGAACAATATGAAGATGTCCTCCACTGCCAGTAAACAGCTCCGTCGGTAAGAAATGTGTAATAAGCGATAAGGTTAAATGACACATAGCAGCACGAACACATGAGGCACTTTATGATGCACTGTAGCACCTTATGTTACTAATAAGTATTTTTAATATGCAAAATATAAACACATGTACTGTTTCACTAATGGCTAATTAAGGCTTGTTATGGCTTGAAATGTATATATATGCACATGAATGGTTTACCCACTGCTTGAGAAAGGCTCATTTGGAGCCGAAACGTCGTGGTAAAGACATGTGGGTCTGATTAAACTCTGCACAGTTGATCAAGATAATGGAGTGCTGCCTGTTTTTTGCCTGAATCTATGGACTGAGGATAGCCGGTGGACGGGCTACCTGGAGGTTTTGCACCGAGAGATAAGTGAAGTGTTGTGCTGTTCCTTTTTTTCTACTAAAATAAATTATATATAATATATATATATATATATATATATATATATATATATATATATATATATATATATATATATATATATATATATATATATATATATACACAGTATATATGTTTGTTTTTTTTAACACATGGATCCCTTGTATATCCGTATGTCGGTTTTGCAAGCCTGCGATAAAAACACGCAGTACGGATGACATACGGATTACATACGGAGGATGCCATGCGCAAAAAACGCTGAAATACCCTGCCTACGGAGGAGCTACGGACCACTATTTTCGGGACTTTTCAGCGTATTACGGCCGTAATATACGGACCGTATTTTCATACGCTGAGTGTGAAGCCGGCCTTACTGGTCACTACAACAGCACTTTTCAATTTTCACTCAGCAACATCCGCTGCTGCTTGTTTCTGGAAAACACTCATGGAGTCAAAATCGTCACTACATCTGTAGATAAATTCCCAAAGGGTAATAATTTCCAAAATGGGGTCACTTGAGTGGGGATTCTGCTCTTCTAGCAATTAGGGGCTCTGTATATGAAATCCACAAACTAGTCTAGGAAAATCTGCGTTCCAGGAGGCAAATGGCATTCCGTCCCTCCCGAGTCACTCCGTATGGCTAAGTAGTACTGTACAGCCACATATGGGGTATTTTTCTACATTCAGCAGATATTGTGGGACACATTCTGGTATCGTTTTTACTCATTTCCCGGTGTGAAAATGTAAAACTTGGGGCCAACACACAATCTTGGTGGTAAAAATGTAAATGATACCATTTGGCAGTGAAGAAAAAAAAATAAAAGATTGTGACACCTGTGGAGTTAATATGATCACTGCATAGATGAATTCATTGAGATGCTTAATTGATAAAATGGGGTCACTTATGGGGGTTCTGCTGTTCTGATACCTCAGTGGCTCTGTCAATGTAACATGGCACCCTCAAACAAGAGGAGCAAAATCTGCACTGTAAGGCCGGTTTCACACGTCAGTGGCTCCGGTACGTGAGGTGACAGTTTCCTCACGTACCGGAGCCACTGACACACGTAGACACATAAAAATCAATGCATCTGTTCAGATGTCATTGATTTTTTGCGGACCGTGTCTCTGTGTGCCAAACACGGAGACATGTCAGTGTTCGTGGGAGCGTACGTATTACACGGACCCATTAAAGTCAATGGGTCCGTGTAAAACACGTACCGCACATGGACGTTGTCTGTGTGCAGTCCGTGTGCCGTGCAGGAGACAGCGCTACATTAAGCGTTGTCCCCCCCACTGGTGCTGAAGCCGCGATTCATATCTTCCCTGCAGCAGCGTTTGCTGTAGAGAAGATATGAATAAGTGTGTTTAAAATAAAGATCTATGTGCCAATGTGCCCCACGTGACCGCTCATACAGTACAAGGTGCGGCCAGGACAGGGCGCTGCGAGGGATCCGGAAGCTAGGTGAGTATTTTAATCACAGCAGTGGGGGCGCACAGGGGGCGGGGACCTGGATATTGATTTTACCCACTAATATTCATATCTTCTCTACAGCAAACGATGCTGCAGGGAAGATCTGAATGGGGCTTCAGCACGATGCCGGGGACAGCGCTAAACTTTAGCGCTGTCTCCGGCACGGTGCGTGTGGTACCCAGTGGGCACACGGGCGGCACACGTGTGCCGCACGTGTGTCACACTGATGTGCCACAGAAACGCACCGGCACACAAGACACGGATAATTCCGGTACCGGAAATATCTGGACGTGTGACACTGCCCTAATATGGCGCTACTTCCCTTCTGAGCTTTGTACTGTGCCTCAAAAATGGTTGTCGACAACATATGGGGTATCTATGAACTGAGGAGAAATTGCACAACAAACTTTGGGGTCCATTTTCTCCTTTTGCCCTTGTGAAAAAAATACAAAATTTGTAGCTAAAAAGATTTTTGTGTATAAAAAAAAAAATGTGTTTTTTTTTAATGTTCACAGCTTAACGTTATAATTCTGTGAAGCACCTGGGGGTTCAAGGTGCTCAATACACACGTCACCGCTGTGCTCTGCTTTACGGCCGGCCGGCGCTGACAGTGCAGGGAAGCTGACGCCGGGGGACAGACACCGGAATGTAAGCATGTACTGGTTTTTTTTTTTTTGGTTTTTTTTTTTTTAACTTTTACAACGGTAACTAGGGTAAACATCGGGTTACTAAGCGCGGCCCTGAGCTTGGTAACCCGATGTTTACCCTGGTTACCAGTGAACACGTCACACACGCCGATTCAGCGATGACAGCGGGTGATCAGCGACCAAATAAAGGTCCTGATCATTCCCCAACGACCTCCCAGCAGGGGCCTGATCGTTGGTCGCTGTCACACAACAATTTAGTTAACGATATCGTTGCTACGTCACAAAAAGCAACGATATCGTTAACGAAATCGTTATGTGTGAAGGTACCTTTAAAGCTAAAAAGATTTGGAAAAGTTTTGTTTTTTTCTTTTTTTTTTTTTTTTTATTTCCACAGCTCTACGTTATTAACTATTGTGAAGCAACTGTAGGTTCAAGGTGCTCAATACACATCTAGATAAGGTCCCAAAGGGGTCTAGTTTCCAAAACGGTGTCACTTGTTGGGGGTTTCCACTGTTTAGGCACATCGGGGCTCTCCAAACCCGACATTGCAACCGCTAATTATTCCAGCATATTTTACATATAACAAGTCAAATGGCGCTTCTTACCTTCGAGCCCTGCGCCCAAACAGTAGATTTTCCCCACATATGGGGTATTGGCATGCTCAGGAGAAATTACACAACAAAATGTATGGTCCATTTTCTCCTGTTAGGCTACTTTCACACTAGCGTCGGTACGGGGCAGTTGCCAAGCGTCGGCCTGACGTATCGACGCACGTTGTGAAAAAAATGAACGGGGCAGCGGATGCAGTTTGTCATTGTAATGTCCGGGGAGGAGGAGGCGGAGTTCCGGCCGCGCATGCGCGGTCGGAAATGGCAGACTCGACACACAAAAAAGTTACATGTAACTTTGTGCCGAGTGTCCGCCAAAACATGTGTGACAATACGTCGCAATGTGTCAGCTAATGCAAGCTTATGGAGAAAAAACGCATCCTGCAGGCAACTTTGCAGGATGCGTTTTTTCTCCAAAACGACGCATTGCGATGTACGTCACACAACGCAAGTGTGAAAGTAGCCTTACCCTTGTGAAAGTAAGAAAAAAAAAAATTGTCCAAGGCTGGAGTCACACTGCCGTATTTCTCGAGAATCGCATCTAAAACTCGTACTGGCTGTCGGCTCTCCAGACCTGAGCTTGACAGCTGCATAGTAATTCATCATACTGTCTTGCTCGGGTCAGGAGAGGTGCCGGCCAGTCCCTGCAGTGCGATGCGATTATCGCATGAGAAATACGGCAGTGTGACTCCAGCCTAAAGGAAATTTTTTGTGACAGAAAAGTAAGGGTATGTTTCCACGTGCAGTAAACGCTGCGTGTTTAACGCTGTATAGAGACGCAGCGTCAAACACGCAGCGTCCAGATGTTACAGCATAGTGGAGGGGATTTAATGAAATCCCGTCTCCACTATGCGTGGTAACACGCACGCGGCGGCCCTGCGACTCCGGACATGCGGCGCGTCTTTTAAGATCGCAGCATGTCCGTATACCTTGCGGCGACGCTGCATCGTCGCAAGGTATAACACAGGGCCCTATGGTGGGGTGCGATGATCCCGGATATGTGCTATGAGCACATCCGGCATCATCGCGTCCCAGAATGGGGGCGGGGCATAGCGCAGAGCGGGTTTGCCGCTCCGACGAAACCGCCGGCCATCCTGAAGGTGGACACATACCCTAAATGATTTACTTCCTTCCACATTCCAAAAATTCCTGTGAAGCACCTGAATGGGTTAATAAACTTTTTAAATGTGGTTTTGAGCACCTTGAGGGGGTGCAGGTTTTAGAATGGTGTCATTTTGGGGCATTTTCTGTCATATAGGCCCCTCAAAGTCACTTCAAGTGTGAGGTGGTCCCTGTTGTAAAAATGAGAAATCGCTGGTCAACTTTTACCCCTTATAACTTCCTAACAACAACAAAAATAATGTTCCAAAATTGTGGGGATGTAAAGCAGACACGTGGGAAAATGTTATTTATGAACTATTTTGTGCGATACGTCTGATTTAAGGGCATAAAAATGAAAAGTTTGAAAATTGCAAGTTTTTGCCAAATTTCCGTATTTTTCACAAATAAATGCAAGTCATATCAAAGAAATTTGACCACTACCATGAAGTACAATATGTCATGAGAAAACATCCTCAGAATCAGCAGGATCCGTTGGACGCGTTCCAGTGTTATTACCTTAAAGTGACAGTGGTCAGAATTGTAAAAATTGGCCCGGTCCATTAAGGTGAAGGCTATGTGCACACGTTGCGGATTTTGCTGCGGATCCGCAGTGGTTTTGACGCTGCGGATTCGCAGCCGTTTTCCCCCCCCCGAGTTTACAGTACCATGTAAACCTATGGAAAACAAAATCCACAGTGCACATGCTACTGAAAAAAATGCGCGGAAACGTAGCGTTGTTTATTCCGCAGCATGTCAATTCTTTGTGCAGATTCCGCGGCAGTTTACTCCTGCTCCTCAATAGGAATCCGCAGGTGTAAAACCGCAGGTGGAATCCGCATAAAAACCGCGGTAATTCCGCAATGCAGTTTACCTGCGGATTTACCAAAATCAGTCTAGAAAAATCAGCAGGACTTTCCGCCGAAAAAAGGCTTTGTCTGAAAGGGGTTTAATTGCTCAGATAAATTATGTATGGTAGACTGATCTCATCTTTAAAATATGAAAAAAAGTTCTTATCTTCAAAGGAAAGGAATGTTTACAAAAAAAACAAATGAAAAGTGGAAAGAATTTAGCAGCACAAACCTGAACTCCATTTTTGAGATTCCATAGAAGTTTCATTTGTGCAAAACATAATAAACGTATTCATTTTGAAAATGCTACCCATAGCTTGTGCAACAGGTTACACCAGACATGAACCAGAGGTCCCAGAATGCTCAGCCGAACAATGGAATCAGCACTGCAGAGAAACACTGAGGGGGACGGAGCTCAGCATGATGCCTTCAGCTACCCCCTCACTATTGCTCATCGCATCTGTACATACACTAATTAATACTGGTGGGAGCCTGGATCATGCAGATTTATATGGATTCCATTTTGTATAAAAGATGGCTGGACCATTGCACAAAACACCTTTTACCTTTTCATCATTACCATCTCCTCAAACATGGATTACAAGTTTATTTTTACATCTTCCTCTGCAGAATAGGCTACTTTCACACATCAGTTTTTTGCCGTCTGGCACAATACAGCGAATTTTGAAGAAAGAAAAAAAAAACTGATCCGGCGGCAACTTTCGCCAGATCCGGGTTTTTTTCTCATAGACTTGTATTAGCGACAGATGGATTCACATTTCATCTGTTTTTTGCTATATCCGTCGAAAATCCTTTTTCCGGCAGCCGGAGAAAACGTACATATGAACACTAGCTATTGAACCCGTTCTACACCCGGGTGGCGAGCATTTATATTGGTATATGGTCTCTATCCTGTCATGTGCTGCTCCATCCTGCGTCCCCATCCTGTCATGTGCTGCACCCATCCTGCGTCCCCATCCTGTCATGAGCTGCACCCATCCTGCGTCCCCATCCTGCCATGTGCTGCTCCATCCTGCGCCCCCATCCTGTCATGTGCTGCCCTATTCTGTCACGTGCTGCTCCCATATGGTTGATGGCCCCATAAGATGCTCCATAGTATATGCCCCGTACACTGCTCCA
The DNA here is from genome assembly GCF_032444005.1 of Ranitomeya imitator. Classification (NCBI taxonomy): domain Eukaryota; kingdom Metazoa; phylum Chordata; class Amphibia; order Anura; family Dendrobatidae; genus Ranitomeya; species Ranitomeya imitator. Next base: position 483,399,523 of record NC_091285.1, on the reverse strand, counting down.
TTATGGTTTATGGCCCCCATAAGATGCTCCATAGTGTTATGTCCCGTACGCTGTTCCATAAAGGTTGATGGCCCCCATAAGATGCTCCATAGTATTATATGCCCCCGTACACTGCTCCATTATGGTTGATGGCCCCATAAGATGCTCCATAGTATATGCCCCGTATGCTGCTGTGATATATATATAAAAAAAAAAAAAAAACTACCATACTCATCTATCGTCACCGGGCGCCGAGTGCTGGGGGGCCTGAGCAGGCGGGGACACCGGCGCGCTGTGGGGGTCAGGTGCCGGAGTCGCCGCTCGCTCAGGCCCCCGACACTTGCTATATTCACCTGGCCCTGATTCAGCGCTGCGTCCGCTCCATGTTCCGGCTCCTCTGGCAGTGATTGTTCAGTCAGAGGGCGGCGCGCATTAAGCGCGTCATCGCGCCCTCTGAACTGTGAACGTCACAGGCAGAGGACCCAGAACATGGAGCGGCGCGCATCGGTGGAACGTGGGACAGGTGAATATAGCTGATACTTACCCTCCTGGCGCGTCCCTGCTTCTCCGTTGAAGATCGCGGTGTACGTTCAGTGCTTACGCATACCGCGATCTCCTGGAAGCGTCACTCTGTGCTGTCCAGACTGCGCCGGCGCAGTCTATAAAGGCTTCGGACAGAGTGACGCTCCCAGCGTTATATTACAGATTTTTTCTATCGGGCGAAAAACTTATAAAACATGAGGTGCAATTATGAAATCCGGTTCTCTCTCTCTTCCCCGGAACAGGAAGTCTAAACTCTATCCCCGGGTTACAAAAGAAAAAAAAGGGGATCCAGCAAAAAAAAAAAAAAAAAAAAAAAAACAGATCCGTCGCATCAGTTTATCATAATTTTTGCCGGATCCGTTTAAAAAAAAAAAAAAAAATTCACCGGATTGTGCCTGTCGGCAAACAACCGATGTGTCAAAGCAGGGTGGATTTGATTTAAATCTAACTGATTTAAATCACGATTTAAATCACTAGTCAGTAAGGCTTGATTTAAATCAAAGTTTCTACCTAACTGAATTTGACTCCGCAGAGGTCCCAGCCTCTTCTTCATGGCAAAAATGTTACAACATGAACAGAGTTGAAAAAAAGACCTTAATCCTATTGTTCTACAAACCTATGAATACAGAATCAACCCTTTCAGTGCCAAGTCCAAGAAGTTAGACAATATGTTTCTGATTGTTTGGAGTGGAATAGATCTGCACAACACAAGAAGAATGTGAATCTAAGTGTGAGGAGGAGGAAGGGCAAGCAGACAAGAAAATGAAAGTGAAACTTTGAGCACAATACTGCAGCATAGCCACAGACAGACAAGTCTGGATCTGTTTGTGTGTACAATCTGAGGTTTATTACATTCTTTCCTTATAATGGCAGCAGGCCGTAAAAGAGACCCAGTTTGGGAATATTTTAATGAAGCTCCTTCGCCTATCGGTAAGGCAGGCATGCGTGCAAAATGCAAACGATGCAACAAAGAGATGCAAGGCCTGGTGGCGAGAATGAGGCAACATCATGAGAAGTGCGGTGATGAAGATTTTGCAGTTTTGAGAACTGCGTAAGTAAAGCGAGCGTCTGTGATAATATAGGAGAGAAACTGCCCACTAATCCTACAGAAACCTCTGGAAGAGCATGGCATTGTGAATGTTACACATATACAGCCTTTATTCTACTGAGTTAAACAACTCAGCTTTATCTCATGATGGAAGAACCTTTGGATGGTAAAATATTTTCCTCAAAAAGCAGTTTATTGAAAAAAATCCGATTTAAATAAAAAAAATCCGATTTTTTTTGATTTTTTTAAAAAAACATTGATTTTTATCCACCCTGTGTCAAAGTAGCCTAAACAGTCGTGTAAGGGTATGTTTCCACGTTCAGGAAACGCTGCGTTTTTGATGCAGCGTTGAGCCGCAGCGTCAAACACGCAGAGTCCAGATGTTACAGCATAGTGGAGGGGATTTCATGAAATCCTGTCTCCAACTATGCATTAAAAGACGCATGCGGCATACCCGCGAAAACGCACATGCGGCGCGTCTTTTAAGAACGCAGCATGTCCTTACATTGCAGAAAAAAGCAAGGACAACGCAGGTGACCTGCCAGTGACCTCAGGTGCAGATTTGTTCAGGATTTTACCTGCATAAAATCCTGACCAAATCCTGATACAATCCTGAACGTGGACACATACCCTTAGAAAGTGGTAAAGTTAGAAACAATAGTACACACTTACCAGGGCACGCTTGTAAATAGTGGTAAGCTGAATTCATGAAAGGAGGCGGTATGACAAACTGAGATGCCACATTTTAACCCCTTAATGACCGTCAAAATACAATTTTTCATTTCTGTCATGTCACTTTTCATGAATTCCTGAAAATCACCTGAAGGGTTAATAAACTACCTTACAGCAGTTTTTAATATGTAGAGGGGTGCGGTTTTTAAAATGGTATCACTTTGGGGTGTTTTCCAATATATAGGACTAAAGGCACTTCAAACCTAGATAGGTCCCTAAACAAGTACGGTAAATTTTGTACATTTCCTTGAAAAACAAAAAATGTCTGCTCTTTTTTAAACCTCCTAAAATGTTAACAAAATCAACATTCTACAAATGGTGCTGATGTAAAACAGTGATGAGGTAAATGTTAACGTTTTGCTGTGGTATGACTATCTGGCTTAGGCCGAAGCCACACTACCGTAGAATACGGGCGAGTGCTATGCGAGAAAACATCGCAGAGCACTCGGACCAGTGTTAATCTATGGGGCAGCTCACATCACCGTTTTTTTCCTCAGGCGTATTCAGCGTGCGAGTGAAATTGCAGCATGCTGTGATTTTACATGTATATCGTCCGAGATATGGAAGTCTAGACAAGAATGTTGAGGGTCCCACATTCGGCACCCCCTTCGATCAGCAGTTAGAACCTCGGTCAGAGACCAGAAGTAGAGTAACATACAGCGCGGGACAAATTAAAAAGGTTTTTATGGGTGATGCATGGGGTGTCGGGGGGGGGGGGGGGTGTTTCAAATGTAGATGTGGAATGCATACCTGGCGCCACAGCATTTTAAAAGGGCTAAAGGTCGGACTTAACCATTCCAAACATTCTTTAGTTGACTGACTTGTGTCCTTTGGGTCATAGTCTTCTTGCCTCATCCACCATCTCTTCAACATAAACAATAGCAGCGGATCTGCAGCTCCCACCAGCAGCCAATAAACCGTATAATGGAGAAGGGTCGTTCTGTTCCTCACACAGTTTACATCTGGCCTCTGACAGAGGTACTAATTGCTGATCGAAGGGGGTGTCGAATGTGGGACCCTCAACATTCTTGTCCTATGGTTCGGTCATCAACATCCTAGTGGTGGAAAACCCCTCTAAGGTAATAAACAGTTGCCCTTACAGTGTCCTGTAAACGTCTTGATTCTTTACAATTCATAATTCCATCAATGATCACAAGGCATTCAGGCCCTGGGGCAGCAAATAGGACACATTCCATGCTGCTCCCTCCACCACACTTCACGTTTAGGATGAGGTTTCTGTGTTTTGTGGGGATTTTCTCCTCTAGTGTGGTGCATTTGAGCTAGTAAATTTCCATTTTGCCATCATCTGTCCACAGAACGTATTCCTAGAAGCATTATAAGACATTGATGTGGTCTCAGTGTAGCTCTAATAGAGAGTTCGTAGAGTCTTCACTTGGTATCTGGTAACTGTGGGCTCCTTCTCGCATTAGAAAATTGCACATTGTGCTCCGTCCTGGAGTCATCTTACCAGGATGCTCTCATACGGAGAGTAGTAGCACTTAAGCTTCTCCATTTTTGAGCTGGTAATAGATGTACACCAAAGAATTTAACAAGGTCTTTAATATCTTATGAGGTCCTCTGAAAGGCGCCTGCTGAGGCACGATTCACACTAACAAAGGTTTATCATTAACCAGGCTCTAAGTGACTTTATTTAATGTGCAAAGCAACTATGAAACCCACACTAACAACTTAATCTCCTTAACTGTAAAGGTGAAAACAGACGCGTGATCGGCGGTACTATTGACGCATGATCATGAAACAAAAGCATGCAGCCATTCGCTGCCACAAGAGGGCGACGTTTCAGTTCCGTGGGTGAAACCAAGTGCAGGGTTGACCAAACACCTTTTACCCATTAGCTCGTGTTGGTGATGTCATTTACGCAGAGGTTCACTTATTTTTCTCCATTCATTTTGGACGTTTACGCAATATACTCAAAAGATAGGAGCAGTGTAATCAATTACATGGATTTTCTCTATATTTTTGATTGAAATCTCATCAGATTTCTAAAGAATTCAATTGAGAAATATAGGCAATTCCAATGAGCTCACAGATGGAAGTTTGTTTGTTTAACTACTTCCATACAGCTTCAATCTTTAAACCACCAGGCGGTCCAGCCTTCACTCTGCACTGACAATTTAAAACATCACTGCAAAGTTGCTTGCAAGAGATAGTACAGCAGCAGGAGTGGGGACCCGGCTATCACAGCCATACATTGGCAGAGGATTGTTGGGAAGGCAGAGATGGCAATCAATCGCTGTATACACCGGATAGGAAGTGCTTTTAAAGGCTTCTACTTCCTACCCTCATCGTAAAACAAAAAGTTCTATAAAAATAATTTCTATTGAAAGAAGAACACAAAAATAAAAGACAAACAGCAAAAAAAAAAAAAAAAAAACTCGACAAAAGCAATGATGAATCGGGCCTACAAGTCTGAAGAACCCTGGCAGGGGTATTGTCTCTTCTTGGCCCTCTCCATATTTATCTGCGGGGACAATGCGTAGTATACAAAGCTTCTTTTTCAGAATAGAGTAGTAGAGGTTTTTTTGTAGACAAACCTGAAGCCCAAGACAGCTAGATCGGGATTACCCAAAAAGTTTCTGGAATTATGGGCTGTAGAGGTTTTGTGCAATGATCTTAAAATACTGACTTGCCCAACCATCTTTGAGAGTACAATATGTTGACATGAGGCTTTTTTGCAATGATTTTTTGTGCAAACAGAGTTAGAAATAAATCGCAAATGAAAAAGGGTCAAAGTCTCAGGCCTCATTCACACGTCATTTTGTTGACGTACCAGAACAACGGAGCGAGTTTCACCAGTCACTGCTGTAAGATTTCTGCACCGATTCGAGAAAAAAAAAAAAAATACAGAAGTGAAAAATTAACAGTACATGTATGGCATCAAAGTGCTTTCCGATTTCTTATGGAGCCACACTTTAATCCGACACATGGATCAATATTGAATATGTCTCACAGACCAGTCAGCACGCAAAAAAAAGTCACATGAAGGTGAATACTGCAACATGGCACTTCTGGCATCTGATGTAGGCTCCTATTCCGTTAGTCAATAAGGCTACTTTAACACTAGCGTCGGGCCAAGGTTCCGACGCTAGCAGTGAAACGGAGGCACAACGGGTGCAGCGGATGCATTTTTCCTGCGCATCCGTTGCCCCATTGTAAGGTGCGGGGAGGTGGGGGCGGAGTTCCAGCCGCGCATGCGCGATCGGAAAAAGCGGTCCGTCGGCAGCAAAAAACGTTTCATGTAACGTTTTTTGCTCCCGGCGGTGCGCCACAAGACTGCGCAACCGTCGCACGACGGTTGCAACGTGTGTCAATGCGTCGCTAATGTTAATCTATGGGGCAAAAACGCATCCTGCAAACAACTTTGCACGATGCGTTTTTTCCCCTAAACGACGCATTGCGACATATTGAAAAAAACGCCAGTGTGAAAGTAGCCTAATCCTTCGTGTATAAATGAAAAAGATACATTTTTATTGTATAACAACAATCCAAACTCCACGAGACGTCATCACGAAATAGATTGTCCCGGGATAACCTCGGAATTAGGTTCGGCTTTCACAATACAAACGGCATACGTACTAATTAAATAGATCTCAGACTTGATGGGACTGGTGTACTTAAAAGTATAAAAGTATTACACGGCTATGCTGACATGGATTCTTTTTTTTTATGAGGTTTCCTTATCTAATTTTAAAACGTATAGTGTATGAGCCCAGCTTTAGCTTCATACATAAAACGTCCATGCTAATATTAGGATTACACAGTTATTCAGACATGGATTTCCAAAGTAAATACAGCAGCCTCATGGGGTCTAAAAAATAAAACCTACATCATTTAAGCATCGTTTTTTGTGAAAACGAGTAACAAATTTCCTGAAATGCCTTTATAGGTCTCATTCAGACGTCATGTTGTGTCTAATTTTTTTCCCCACGTATACAACACAATACATTATAATTCATGTTTTTTTAAAGTAGCATGTGTCTACGCAAAACTCATGGAGACAGGTCCATTTTTTTCCTGTATCGCAGATGGAAAGGGCCAGTACAAGTCTGTGGATCTGTGAAAAACACAAAGCACATGTATAGCGGCAGTGAACAGTCCATGTACTGTGCGGATTTACGGTGCTTTTAAAAAAAAGTTTTAGTGACCAAATCAGAGCAGTTTTGTGGCTCTGGTGTTCATGCAGACAAATCTATGTCTGGTAAATGAGGATTTGTGCTTCTGTCCTCAGGAAGGATACAATATCAGCGGACGCTATATAGCCCCTACTACATGGATGACTGACCAAATCCACATCCCCCGATCAGGAAGACTACCTCCACTATAGCCAACCACTAGAATGAGAACCTCTTCTCAACATTTCCATGTACCTGAACTGCGCAGCTCCTTTGGATTACTATTTTCTCTCTTGGTTGTGGCTAGAAGACCACCGGCAATGGAGTAAGGTCTCAGTGTATTGTCGTGGAGACCTGCTAGTAAGTGCGAGATGTAATGTGGCAACACACCCAGTAGTCACATAACGCCAGCACAACGCAAACAGGAGCTTGTACAGAACCCACAATAAAAAAAGCCAAGCCGCTACAGATTTCAGAAGACAACTGGATTGTCAAAAATCGATAGTGATTGCTCCCTACAACGTTCTCTAGAGGAATCAGAGATGGGACGGGGGATCATCTATAAAGATAACGCCGTCAATAAGGTACACCACACATGGGTGATCGGGGGTAGCGTAGATCCATCATCACTGAGGAAGAATCTACTGTGCTGCTCGGGATCTCACCTGCGAAATCTGACTGCACCAACCACATTAGCAAGGATTAGGAGCCATGACTGCTAGTCGGGGAGGCGTCCTGCTCGTTTCCATTACACGTGAATAGCTTCTAGGTTTCAGTACAGAGTTATCCAGTAATTTATTGAGTATGAGAATACTCACTGCACTTTCCCCACCTGCTGGTCCGTGTGCACACCCTGTCTGCAGGCTACCGGCACTATACTCATACTGTGCACAAACTTCTACGTATACACGTTACTTGCGCAGTCTTGATTTACAATTGTTGGAAAACACTGCTCCAGATCACGCAGACCGATGTGACACTAACCGCCTCATCGGGGAGCAGTTAGAGCGCTAAACTGTGCCAAAGATCAGGTGTCATTTGTGAAAAACAAAAACCTGTCTTGAACCCCTTAGCGGCAGAGCTAATTTGGTACTTAATGACCAGGCCAATTTTTACAATTCTGATCACTGTCACTTTATGAGGTTATAACTCCGGAACGCTTCAATGGATCCCGGTGATTGAGTGTTTTTTCATAACATTGTACTCTAGTGGTAACATTTAGGCCATGTTCACACAGTGCGTTTTTTACTGCGGAACCGCAGCGGTTTTGCCGCTGCGGTTCCGCAGCTGTTTTCCATGCAGGGTACATAACAATGTAACCCTATGGAAAACAGTCACTGCTGTGCACATGATCCGTAATTTCGTTTAAAAAGCCGCGCAGAATAGCTGCGGCAAAAAAGAAGGAGCATGTCACTTCTTTTTCCTGAACCGCAGCGGTTCTGCACCCATAGACCTCCATTGTGAGGTCAAAATCGCAGTAAAACCCGCAGATCAAAAATATATCTGCGGGTTTTACTGCGATTTGATGTGCAGAACCGCTGCAGCAGGAAGTGCGGGGGAGCGGGCGGAAGTGCGTGGGCGGAGTGTGGCTGCCCCCCCGTGCTCCGATCCCGCCCCCCCGTGCTCCGATGCCCCCCCCCCCGTGCTCCGATGCCCCCCCGGTGCCCTAATCTCCCCCCCTTATACTTACCCGGCGTTCCAGTGTCCGTCCGGCCGTCTTCTCCCTGGGCGCCGCCATCTTGCAAAATGGCGGGCGCATGCGCAGTGCGCCCGCCGAATCTGCCGGCCGGCAGATTCGCTCCAAAGTGCATTTTGATCACTGAGATATAACCTATCTCAGTGATCAAAATAAAAAAATAGTAAATGACACCCCCCCCACTTTGTCACCCCCATTGGTAGGGACAATAAAAAAATTAAGAATTTTTTTTTTTTTTTTCCACTAAGGTTAGAATAGGGGTAGGGTTAGGGGTAGGGTTAGGGGTAGGGTTAGGGGTAGGGTTAGGGTATTTTCAGCCATTTTAGCCCTAAAAAGCTTCCTAGGAAACACACAGTCTCTGCATAGAAAACTGCAAAAAAAAGGATAAAAAAACGCATCAAAAAACGCATCAAAAAAGGACAAAAAAAAAGGACAAAAAAAAAGGACAAAAAAAAAGGACCTGCGTTTTCTGCCAAGAGCTGCAGTTTTTAAAAAAAAAAACTGTCCTGAAAAAAAAAGGATGGAAATCCTGAACGTGTGAACATACCCTTATTCGATGTGACTTGCATTTATTTATGAAAAACGCAATGTAGCGGAAATTTTGAATTTTTCAAACTTTGATTTTCTGTGAAATTAAATCAGAGAAATATGTCACAAAATACTTAAACGAAATTTCCCACATGTCTACTTTACATCAGCACAATTTTGGAAACATTTTCTTGCTAGGACATTATAAGGGTTAAAAGTTGACCAGCGATTTCTCATTTCTCCAACAAAATTTACAAAACCATTTTTTTAGGGACCACCTCACATTTGAAGTGAATTTGGGGGGGGGGGGTCAATATAACAGAAAGTACCCAAAAGTGACACGATTATAAAAACTGCACCCCTCAAGATGCGAAAAACCACATTCTAGAAGTTTATTAACCCTACAGGTGCTTCACAAGAACTAAAGCAATGTGGAGGGGGAAAAAAAAAATGAACATTTTACTTTTTTTAACCCACAAAAAAAATTAAATAAAAAATTTTTTTTTTTTTTTTTACAATTATTTTTTTCCCACAAGGGTATCAGGAGAAAAAGGATCCCAAGATTTGTTGTACAATTTCACCGGAGTATACCAATACCAAATATCTGGTGAAACGCCATTGTTTCAGCACATGGCAGGGCTCAGAAGGGAGGCAGCACCGTTTGACTTTTAGGCTATGTGCACGTCAGGATTTTCTGCAGAATTTTCCTGAACAAAACCGGACTTTTTCTGCAGGAAATCTGCATGTGTTTTTTTCACGCATTTTTTACGTATTTTTTTTTCCAGAGCTTCCCAATGCATTAGTGGCAAAATGCGAAAAATCCGCAAAATTAATGAACATGCTGCGTTTTTTTACGTGGAAAAAAGCGCATCATGTGCACAAAAATTGCAGAATGCATTAAAAATGATGGGATGCTTATGCATGCATTTTTTAAGTGTTTTTTCTGCGGAAAACGGCCGAAAAAACACGAAAAAAAAAAAGAAAACTCTTAAACGTGTGCACATAGCCTTAGAACGCAAAAATGGCTGGAATCAATGGTGGCGCCATGTCGCGTTTGGAGACCCCCTGATGTACCTAAACAGTGGAAACCCCCCCCCATTTCTAGCCACACCTCCACGCCCAACCCACTTTAGCCCAACCCAAACCCTAATGGAAAAATATTTTTTTATTTCATTATTTTTACTTAAGGGGGTTATTTACTATTATTTTTATTTTGATCACTGTGATAGGGTCTATTACAGTGATCAAAATTAACCAATAGTGAAAAAATTTCCTATTGTTGCCATGTACCAGCAGGCAGATCTTGGCAGGCGCACTGCGCCCACCATTTTCTCCTGGAAGAAGTCGCTGGTGGCCCAGGGGACTTCACGGGGGGATGAAGGGACTCCGAAGGTATCGGGGGGACCCTATTTCTCTCTCCTCTGATGGGTGATCACATCAGAGGTGACATAAATTAAATGGAGAATCAGATTGTTTTTTTTGGCGGTCACCGTCATATCGTTAATAACGGCGATCGTAACACCGGGGTCGGTAAAAACTGACCCAAATCATGTTCTCTGGGGTCTCAGCTACCCCCTGTATCCGAACCACCGGAGAAATTCCGACTGATGAGAGCTATACACATTCCATAGCGCCATTAAAAAGCCCTTAACTGCCGCCGTTAAAAGTGGCGGTTGTTAAGGGGTTAGTAAACTGTATCATATTTACAATGTGTTTTAGAAAATGTTTACAACTTTTGACAAAGGGGCGTGGCCTTGCTGGACTGAGGTGCGGTTTATAGCGTGACACTAAATGCGTCACAATTTTGGCCCTTTTTTTTTCCCTTCACACAGTAACCCAACTATTAGATGGCGTAAATTTAGACTAGACAGTCTTACGGGGGAATGGTCTCAATCTTATTTCTTCAGAGGCCTCCCATCCCTGGCCCAGTGCTCTCCCAGGTGGCTAGTAGAAGGAGCTTTGCTTCTGTAGCATGCGATTTGATAAAGAGGGCCACATCCATCAAGCTTTCCAGCTACAGCATGGAGCCCGCTAGCTGCGCCAGCGCCTTACCTAGGGAACTGGCCACTCAGACAGCAGGGTGGCTGGTAAACTCTACACAATAGAATGACATTTCTGTCCGTTCTTGAGAAAGGAGAGGATTTTAAAAACTGCAAAGCTGTTGACAGCCCTTTTGGAATTGCACTGGTATATCAATCAGCATACATAAGTTTGATACATTTGATGCATATTACGCCGCTCCAGTCTAGGCCACGCTCAGTATTTCACATCAGTATTTACCATATAAGCCAAAACCAGGAGTGTGTGAGACACGGAGAAGTGCTGACATGTCATTAGTTGCTACTTTCACACATCAAGTTTTTTGCATCAGGCACAACCCGGCGAATGTTGGAAAAAACGGATCCGGCGCAGATTGTGAAAAACTGATGCGACGGATCCGTTTTTTCGACGGATCCAACTGGCATATTTAGATAATTGGATGAAAAAAAAAATTGGAGCATGCTCAGTTTAAAAAAATTGAATTCAGCGCCGGAGACAAAAAACGTTGCTATGGAAGTTTTTCCAGAAACGGCAGATTTGCCAGCGAAAAACAGACGAAATGCAAGGTCATCCGGCGCAATCCAGCACCAATTCAAGTCTATGGGGGGAAAAAAAAACAAACGGATCCGGCGGCAACATTCGCCAGATCCGTTTTTTTTTTTAAATTTAGCCGGATTGAGCCTGACAACGAAAACCTGATGTGTGAAAGTAGCCTTATACTTTTCCTCCTGATTCTGGCTTATAAATACTGGAGGTAAAATACTCACCAAAAGCTCAACGTGGCTGTAGTTTAACCCCTTCGCCACCAAGGTAATTTTCCACTTTTGCTTTTTCCTCCCCATCTTCCATAACTTTATTCTTCCATCCACACAGCAGTGTGAGGGCTTGTTTTTTTCGTGGGACAAGTTGCACTTTTGAATAGCACCATTCATTTGATGCACTGGAAACCGGGAGAAAAATTATGTGGGCTACAAAAAAAAGTGCAATTTCTCAATTTTTTGGCAGTTTTTTTTTTTTTTTTGCACCGTGAGCTGATGCTTTTACCAAAATCATTTTGCGGTACAAACAATGTTTTCATTGCAATAATAGGCAATGTTGCAGCAGCCAAAATAACAATTATGATTCCAGTTAGATTCATTTACTTTATACTTTGACGCATGTTTGGTAATTGTTTTATTTGTAATAGAATAAAAGAGGGGCAATTTGAATTTTTTTTTCTCATATTTAAAAAAACAAAAAACAAAAACAACTTTACTGCTTTTATCCTCGTCTTCACCACCTTGGTATTTTTAGTTTTTTGCTCCCCTTCTTCCCAGAGCCATAACTTTTCTATTTTTCCGGCAATATGGCCATGTGAGCGCTTGTTTTTTACGAGACTGGTTGTACTTTTGAACAACATCATTGGTTTTACCATATCGTGTACTGGGAAATGGGAAAAATTCCAAGTGTGACGAAATAGCAAAAAAAGTGAAATTTCACAATAGGTTTGTTTTTTTTTACCATGTTCACTAAATGCTAAAACTGACCTGCCGTTATGATCCTCCGTGTCATTAAGGGTTTGAAGATACCAAACATTATAGGTTCTTTCTCATTTAAAGGGAACCGGTCAGCAGGATTGTGCACAGTAACTACAGACAGTGTCAGGTAGGCGCCAGTGTACTGACACCTGGGGTGATAAAATCCATCTTGTGGTGGTTGTTTAATCTTTATTTTCAGTTTATGAGATTCTAAGTATCGGATTTTTATATGTTTTTAAAGAATGTTGCTGTGATGAAGAAGTGCGAGAGCTGGGCCAAGGTCTGAGATAAGATCAGTGATTTTAGGAATCACTAGTTGTACTTTTTCCCCAGAAAGGAGTTTACATGTCCAAAGAACATGTAGTAGGTTACCCCCCTCCTCCACACATCTTCAACACATAGGAACAGCATCTGAAAATATAGCGTGCAGGCGAGTTGAGACCCTATACCATCGAGAAAGCAGTTTATAGCCGACCTCCTGAAATTGCAGGCTGATGGATGATTTGTCAAAACTGCATACATGCACACACACGCCGTATTTTTGGGATTATAAGATGCACTTTTTCCCCAAAAAATTTGGGGGGGAAATGGGGGTGCGTCTTACAATGCGGACAAACCTAACTGGCTGCGGTGGAGCAGGGTCCCAGGGTCTCTGCTGGAGGAGGCAAAAGTGGAGTGTTGCTGCAGGTCGCAGGCTAGGATGAGCGGGTGTTCGGTGGGGGCTCTGCTGACATTTTGTGAAAGTCCAGAGCCCCCCCCCCCCCGCACTTACATGATTTACTATGCGCAGATGGAGATCTCAGCAGATGAGATCTCAGCCCTGTGGCTTGAATGCAGAGTTTGGGGGGTCATCTGATGAACTGTCTGCAGCCCTTGGAACAAAAAAGAACAATTTTACTTTAATCACTCCACAAAATGTTTCTCCATTTCTCTTTAGGTCAGTTGATATGTTCTTTGGCAAACTGTATCCGCTTCAGTACATGTGTTTGTTGTTGTGTTTTTTTTGTTTTGGTTTTTTTTAAACAGTGGGTCTTCACATGGACTTCTTGCTAAGAGATTAACGTCACACAGGCGTCTTCTACTGTCACAGTACTCACAGGTAACTGGAGATCGTCTTTCATCATCCTGCAGCTGATCATGGGCTGAGCCTTTGCCATTCTGGCTATTGTTCCATCCATTTGAATGTTAGTCTTCCATGTTCTTCCACATCTTTCCGGTTTGGCTTTCTATGTTACAGCACTGGAGATCATTTCAGCTGAACAGCCTATCATTGCCTGCACTTCTTTAGAAGTTTTACCCTCTCCAACCAAGTTCTAATCAAAGTATGTTGTTCTTCTGAACAATGTCTTGAACGACCCATATTTCTCAGGCTTTCAAGGAGACATGCATGTACATGTCCTTGCTTCACCCATAAGGGCCACCTGATTCACATCTGTTTCTTCACAGAATGATTTACCAAAATAATAGCAGTGTGGGGATCAATTAGTGAGAACACAACCACTTTCAATTATTCTAACACACAGACTCAAAAACATGCAGATCATGAATGCTCAGTGGTTTTTTTTTTTTAGAATCTACTGCACTAACTGGTAAATTGTTTGACATGTGGTAACATAATTTATACCCAAAACAGTGATCAATCTGGTTAGTCATATTGGACTGCTATTATTCTGAACATTTCTGTGCGTGTAGCAGAAATGATCATCGGCTATGGATGCCAGCCAAGGGACAATGTTCATAGAAAATTGAAAATGACAAATACGGGGGTCTCATGTAGACTTCCGGTTGTCATGCCAACCCTTCAGCACCCCACAATTATGTAACAAGGGTGCCAATGTGCATGGTTCGTAACGCTCCTCAGGCCGATCATGCTAAATGCCACAGTCATAAATGGAGAGCAGCATTTAACTTGTTAACAGGAGGATCATGATTGCACCCGTGGCTGTTAGGGGCACATGACAGCTGATCAGATCAGCAGTCATGTTCCAGAAAAGGTGTGGGGCCAGCATCAAAGGGAGGAAGGCGACCGATGACATATAGGAAATTTGTAAAGGGGTTAACAGTCCACTTAGGGCACTTGAACCTGCAATCGTCTGATCGCTTGTGCCATGTATAAAGAAAAAGCTCATTCTCCTATGAACACCATCTACAGGCTGGCTTTCCCAGGAGAATCGTCAAGAAAAGCCTGGAGGTCTGCTGAAGACCAATTGCCACCCTGCGATCAAGTCAAGGCATGTGGAATGACATCCTCCTTCCAGAGAATGTTGACTGCAGCTGTCAGATTGACAGTGGCATTTAACAGGTTGACAACCATGGGCAGAGCTACGATCCACCCGTGGCTGTTAAAGGCACATGATGGCTGATTAAATCAGCCCCATCATCTGTTGGGAAAGATGTGGGCTCGGCCTTTGAGCCCACATCAAAGGCAAGGGACATGACATAACATACATGTACTTATGTCATGAAGGGGTTAATAGCCTGTTTAGACAGGCTGACCGACAGTGATCGTTATGTGCTCATCACAGTTCATTCTGGGCACACATGCTGCCATTCTTCTTGGCAGTAAAGGTTCTGTTTGCACAGGGTGACGATCTCTTAACGAATTCAAAAGATCCTTTCATCTGACGAAAGATCAGCATCTTCCTTAAAGGGAACCTGTCACCTGAATTTGGCGGGACTGGTTTTGGGTCATATGGGCGGAGTTTTCAGGTGTTTGATTCACCCTTTCCTTACCCGCTGGCTGCAATATTGGATTGAAGTTCATTCTCTGTCCTCCATGGTACACTCCTGCACAGGGCAAGATTGCTTTGCGCAGGCGTGTACTATGGAGGACAGAGAATGAACTTCAATCCAATATTGCAGCCAGCATGCAGCCAGCGGGTAAGGAAAGGGTGAATCAAACACCTGAAAACTCCGCCCATATGACCCAAAACCAGTCCCGCCAAATTCAGGTGACAGGTTCCCTTTAAGGTACCTTCACACTGAGCAACTTTACAACGAGAACGACAGAGATCCGTGACGTTGCAGCGTCCTGGATAGCGATCTTGTTGTGTTTGACACGCAGCAGCGATCTGGATCCTGCTGTGCCATCGCTGGTCGGAGCTAGAAGTCCAGAACTTTATTTAGTCGTCAGGTCGGCGTGTATCGTCATGTTTGACAGCAAAAGCAACGATGCCTGTAATATTTTTTCATGGAGCTAACAACCAGCGAGAACGATAAGTACATCACTGGATCGCTCCTGCATCGTTCTGCTGTTGCCGTGTTTGACATCTCCTAGCGACCTAAACAGCGACGCTGCAGCGATCGGCTCGTTGTCTATATTGCTGCAGCGTCGCTTAATGTGACAGTACCTTTAGGGCATGTTCACATGCAGAGGTTTTTGTTTTTTTTCTTGCAAAGAAGCTGCATTTTATAGTACCAGCAAGAAGTTATGAGATTTCAGAAATCTCATGCACACTTTTTTCTGAAGGAATTTTAACCCCTATCTGACCTTGGACGGGATAGTACATCCAAGGTCAGATCCCCTGCTTTGATGCAGGGCTCCGCGGTGAGCCCGCATCAAAGCCGGGACATGTCAGCTGTTTTGAACAGCTGACATGTGCCCGTAATAGGCGCGGGCAGAATCGCGATCTGCCCGCACCTATTAACTAGTTAAATGCCGCTGTCAAACGCAGACAGCGGCATTTAACTACCGCTTCCGGCCGGGCGGCCGGAAATGACGGCATCGCCGACCCCGTCACATGATCGGAGGTCGGCGATGCGTCTCCATTGTAACCATAGAGGTCCTTGAGACCTCTATGGTTACTGATCGCCGGTGGCTGTGAGCGCCACCCTGTGGTCGGCGCTCACAGCACACCTCCATTTCTGCTACATAGCAGCGATCAGCAGATCGCTGCTATGTAGCAGAGGCGATCATGCTGTGCCTGCTTCTAGCCTCCCATGGAGGCTATTGAAGCATGGCAAAAGTGAATAAAAAAAAAGTTGAAAAAAAATGTTAAAAAAATAAAAAAAATATATAAAAGTTTAAATCACCCCCCTTTCGCCCCAATCAAAATAAATCAATAAAAAAAAATCAAATCTACACATATTTGGTATCGCCGCGCTCAGAATCGCCCGATCTATCAATTAAAAAAAAGCATTAACCTGATCGCTAAACAGCGTAGCGGGAAAAAAATTTGAAACACCAGAATTACGTTTTTTTGGTCGCCGCGACATTGCATTAAAATGCAATAACGGGCGATCAAAAGAACGTATCTGCACCGAAATGCTATCATTAAAAACGTCATCTCGGCACGCAAAAAATAAGCCCTCAACCGACCCCAGATCACGAAAAATGGAGACGCTATGAGTATCGGAAAATAGTGCATTTTTTTTTTATTTTTTTTTTAGCAAAGTTTGGAATTTTTTTTTCACCACTTAGATAAAAAATAACCTAGACATGTTAGGTGTCTACGAACTCGTACTGACCTGGAGAATCATAATGGCAGGTCAGATTTAGCATTTAGTGAACCTAGCAAAAAAGCCAAACAAAAAGCAAGTGTGGGATTGCACTTGTTTTTGGAATTCACTGCACTTGGAATTTTTTTCTAGGTTTCTAGTACATGACATGGTAAAACCAATGGTGTCGTTCAATAGTACAACTCGTTCCACAAAAATAAGCCCTCACATGGCCATATTGACCGAAAAATAAAAAAGTTATGGCTCTGGGAAGAAGGGGAGCAAAAAACGAAACCTTGGGGGTTAAGGGATTAAATTAGGCAACATGTGGTTTTTCATTGGATTTTGTAACGTGTTTTTGACAATGCATTTTTTTTTGTCTCTGTTTGGTGCGTCATGCTTTAAATAAAGCAAGCATGAGGAAATTCCCCACCCAAAACTCAGCGTACCCGCAAGACAGACTGGCATTCTGAGGATTTCAAAGACGCATCCCAGGGAAGTTTATTCTGCGTTAAAAAAAAAAATGCAGAGGGCATGAGATTTCTATAAATCCCTTCCATTTTGCTAGAACTGTAAAATGCTGTGTGAAAATACACAGTCAAAAATTCACCATAAGCTCATCATGAGAACATAACCTAAAAGCAACATTTTGGAGGGAAAAAAATATTTTCATTTTCATAGCCCACAATTATAAGACATCTGTTGGTTCAAGGTAATCACGACATTCCAAGATGAATTTCTCGAGGGGTGTCATTTCCATAATGGGGTCCCTTGTGGAGATTTCTGCTGTTTTGGCACTTCTGGAGTTCTTTAAATGCATCCACAGTCTGTTCCAAAATTGTACTCTAAAAGTCAAAGCTTCTTCTAAGGCCTGGCACATGCCAAACAATAGTTTCCGACCACATATTGGTGAATTCAGTTATTTGACAAGTCTCTACATAATGATCATTACACATCAGATGGCCTAATCACGCTGCTGACATCACCAAGAGCCGGCAGACGCAAGTGCAATTGAAATTTGAGAGCTGGGGTGTTACATATTCTCTGAGCCGGCCTGCTCAAAGAACAGCCGAATCCTCCAGGGGGCTAAGGGGTAGCAAAATGCAACTGCCTGGGAGACCCCTCAGATCACATCAGGCTGCCCACTAGATTGCCCCTGCATTATACCCATAGGTCCAACTTGTATACCCCTTGTATTATTATGTACACCCCTCCTCACATGTAAAGCACCATGGAATAAATGGCGCTACAATAATAAGTAATAATAACTTGTATCTACCACTCTATGGTCATTGCATGGTGGTAATATTAGTGTTACATAGGACTGCAGGTAACATGCTACATTATTTGTTCTCACTGTTAACGGTGTTGTTACATAGGACTACAGGTAACATCTATTCTATGATCTATACTCTGGGTTATTGTTACCTGTGGTGTTACATAGGACTGCAGCTGACGGGCTTATGTGCTCTTACTGTTTGTTAGCATCGCTTTTCTTTTGTGGGTGAGATCTACGGCACGGGTGCAGCTTGTGTGCGCTGCCTGGATGCATCTCCCTGTGGACAGTCTCCGACGCCGGTATTTACACTACAGGTCCATGCTTTAACTTTAAAATGATAAACAAATAAAATCAAATCATAAATATTTCACTGTCAATATGAGACACTAACGACAGGCACTAAAACGTTTCATTGACTAAAGCAAATTTTTTTAAAAAAAGAGAAAAATAAATATTAGTGCGTAACTGCTTCTGGACCACCCATCTACTATATAATTCTCTAAGGGTCACTTCCTTCTTTCTGTCTGTCTGTCTGTCCTTCTGTCACGGATATTCATTGGTCGCGGCCTCTGTCTGTCATGGAAATCCACGTCGCTGATTGGTCGCGGCAAAACAGCCAGTCATTTTTAGCATTTAGTGAACCTAGCAAAAAAGCCAAACAAAAAACAAGTGTGGGACTGCACTTTTTTTGCAATTTCACCGCACTTGGAATTTTTTTCCCGTTTTCTAGTACACGACATGCTAAAACCAATGATGTCGTTCAAAAGTACTACTTGTCCCGCAAAAAATAAGCCCTCACATGGCCATATTGACGGAAAAATAAAAATGTTATGGCTCTGGGAAGGAGGGGAGTGAAAAACGAACACGGAAAAACTAAAAATCCCATGGTCATGAAGGGGTTAAGAACTGCAGTTTTTTGAAATGAGCAGAATGTCAGATCTTCCGATGAGTTTTTTTTTTTTAATTTTATTCACCAAAAACAAACTTTATTAAACATGTACTGTAAGGCTATATTCACACTTTGTGGATTTTGCTGCGGATCCGCAGCAGTTTCCCATGAGTTTACAGAACAATGTAAACCTATGGGAAACAAAAAACGCAGTGCACATGCTGCGGAAAAAAAAACGCGCGGAAACGCTGCGGATTACATTCCGCAGCATGTCACATCTTTTCTGCGGATTTTCACCTGCTCCAATAGAAAACTGCAGATGAAAATCCACAGAAGAAACCGCAGTAAAAACCGCGACGGGTTTTCACTGCGGATTTTGTAATTCTGCTGCGGAAAAATCCGCAGTGGAATCTGCAAAGTGTGAACATAGCCTAAAAGTCACATGTAATCTGCACCAAAAAAAAAAAAAAGCTAAAAATGCGCTGCAAAATCTACGATCTATGTGTTAACTGCCAAAGAGCGAGTTTTGGCCACAGAAGGGAAAAAAAAAAAAAAAAAAACACCAGAAAAACTCTTCATGTTAGCATAGTCTCAGTGTCGGATAATTGAGAAACAATTCCTAGGAAAGCTTATTCCTGCTAACATACAGTGTAAATACAGATTTTGGAACAATGTGCATCGTCTCCTTGGACATTAGATCCATTTTTACTGTCCCTTTTAAACATTCAAAGTTACAAGATTGGGACATTTCAATGGAAATGTGTGACAAATTCAGGTTACCACTTTTTGGCACGGTGTATCCTAAATACTGATATAATTAATTTTTATACATAGGCCAGTGCTCAGTCATAGATCTCCTTTTATTTATATTGTAACTAAGATTGTGCCTGTGCGAACCGTCATCCAGCCAGTTCCTGTTTACTTCCTCCCTTTTACCTTGCTTCCTGCAAACATATAGGCTTGGCTGCGCCCCAAATTCATCAAATGAAATATCTCATTAGTGATGAGCGAGTGTACTCGTTGCTCGGGTTTTCCTGAGCACGCTCGGGTGGTCTCCAAGTATTTGTTAGTGCTCGGAGACTTACCCGACCCTGCCACCCACATTGACTCGAGTATAAGCCGAGAGGGGCACATTCAGCCCAAAAATTTGGGCTGAAAATCTCGGCTTATACTCGAGTATATACGGTAGTTTTCGTTGCCTCAGCTGCATGATTTACGGCAGCTAGACAGGCTGAGTACATGTGGGGGTTGCCTGTATGTTAGGGAATTCCCACATGTGTTCAGGCTGTCCAGCAACCGTAAATCATGCAGCTGAGGCAACGAAAACTAAATCTCCGAGAAATAACAAATACTCGGAGGTCACACGAGCGTGCTCGAGAAAACCCGGGCAACGCGTACACTCGCTCATCACTAGTCCTTATACTTCTCAAATCAAACTCAGCCTGTTACCGTTCCTGATCTTACGTACTGAGCAATATAATCACTTGGGTAGGAAAAGATGAAATACAGTAGCCCACCTCTATTAAATGTGGTGACACTTTTGTCTATATTTTTAATATATCTTAGATAGTGGCTAAGATATTTGGGAATATTATGACATGTCTAAATCCATACGCAATAAATTGGAGTTGGTCCCCCCTTTGTACCTTAAACAGCTTCTACGCTTTGGGTAAGGCTTTCTACAAGATCTTGGTGTGTGTCCATAGGGCTTTTTGACCATTCATCCAGAAGAACGTTTGTGAGGCAAGACACTGATGCTCTACTAGAAGGCCTGTTTCACAGTCTCCGCTCTAGGTGGTCAATGGGGTTGAGGTTAGGGCTTCGTGTGGCCTTTCCATAACTAACTCACCCAGCTATGCCTTTACCAACCTTGCTTTGTGCACTGGGGCACAGTCATGCTGGAACAGAAATGGGCCTTCCTCAAACTTTTCCCAGAAAGTTGGAACTGCAATTATACTAAAAGTCTCAGTAGGTTGACACATTAAGATTTCCCTTTACTTGAACAAACCCTGAAAAACAACCCCATAGCATCATCTCTCCTCCACCAAACTTTACAGTTGGCACTATTCAGTTTGGCAGGTAATGTTGGAAGTCAACGTACCCAAACTTGGCCATTAGACTGCCAGATAGAGGAGTACAATTCCTTACTCCACAGGTCACGTCTTACCGCTCCAGAGCCCAGTGGTGTCGTGCTTTACACCACCTGATCTGAAGATTGGCATTGTGCTTGGTCAATGGGCTTGTATGAATGCTGATGCTCAGGCATGGAAGTCCATGCCACTAAGCTCCTGAGTCACAGTTGTTATGTTGATGTTAATGACAGAGGAATTTACAAAAGATAAAAAAAAATAAGGGAGCGCCAGCTGACAACGGAGGATAGATGTACCCAGACTTGTAATAGAGCGCAACACTCACTCTGTGAGGGAAAGTGGGCAACCTCTATTCTCCCCGTTACCCCTCATTTATTCTGATTAAGGGGAAAACGAGTAGACATGATATTGGTGGTGTTGGCTGGCGCTTTTTCAATTTTTAGATAGAGGAGGTTATTAAATTAGTAGAGACTTATGAACTACGGTATGCACTTTAGCACTTGGTGACTCCGCTTTGCCACTTCACGTAGTCTCTATTTCATGGCTGAGTCGCTGGGGTTCCTGAACAATTCCACTTTTCAATAATACCACTCGCAGATGATCATTCAATATTTGGAAGGGAAGACGATTTGCCAACTAACTGATGGAAACTTAGTATTACAAGACTAGGCGGCTCCATTTCTGAGAGCTCTTCAGAGCGACTCATCCTTTTACAAATGTTAGGCCGGGTTCATACTGCGTTTTAGGCGTCCGGTAGACGGATTACGTTACACCGCGGAATAACGCGGTGTAACGAAGTCCGTTAACGCCACCATTCAGTCCACTGTCGGACGCTTCGCTAGCGCACGCCCACAATTGGTGTGCGCTAGCGATGTGCCGTCATTGAGTGACGGACCCTGGGACGCGGGCTGTAGCGTTTCCGGGTCTGTCACTGTTAGCGCAGATAGAGCATCTGCTAGCTCTATCTGCGCTAGCGCCATGACATATCGGCACTTGCGTTAACAGCAGCCTGTTAACGCATGTGTTGAACGGGCTGCTGTTAACGCAATGTGAACCCGGCCTTAGTAGAGGCAGACTTGATGGCGAGGGGATGGAGATTATACACTTGTAGCAATGGGACTGAATGAAAAACCTAAATTCAATTATTAATGTGTGCCAGTACATATAGCAGACATATGTACTGTATTTATTCTGTAACAATAATGGACAGACATTGCTAAAGTAATAACGCCGTTCTATGTGGGCCACTGTGTTCTGGATATCTCCAGTTTGGGAGATGTGCTGTCCATGAATACAAACACTTGTTTTACATTCAAAGGTTACTTCTACTTTCACACATCATCGAAATGTGTCCATGGAGGTCGTACTCAGGCTTCACACACAGATCTGAAATAAGACCTCGAGAAGGAGGTTCGTGTCTCAATTTAGACGTTTATGGCTTTGAGACACAGAAAGATATAGGATTCAGTCACCGCCGATTGGCAGCTTTCTGCCTATGCACGGTGTATACAGAAAAATGTCACAGTGGCGGGGGTGGAGTTATACAGAGTTCATAAATTTGGATGACTACATGGCAGCAGGTTTACTAGTCCTCTAGTGATAATTATAATCATTGTTTTATCAGCAGGAGATTATCAAAGCTACAACAAGCAGACCAGTAAGCTCCACATTGTTGAAATCAGGGTCTCTGTCTCTACATTATGGAGCTCTCAGATGAAGTGGCAAAAACCTTGAGAAGGTGTAACTTTAAGGAGGAGAGGTATACAGGGAAGACTTGTACTGTGACTTATTAGCGCCTTTCTTTTGCTGTCTGCTCTGAATGCATTACTTAAGGGCTATTTTCCATTTGCGAGAAACACGTCCGTGTCTCGCATGTGAAAACCAAGCTCTGGCACCGGCACTCCAGAGCGGAGCGTGCGGTCGCATAGCAACACATGGAGCCGCACGCACCGCTCCCAAGTGCCAGAACTTGGTTTTCACATGCGAGACACGGACGATTTTCTCGCAAATGGAAAAGAGCCCTTAGGCTGAATATGGATGGCAATGTATGGACTGGCCGCGGCTCTCCTGACCTAAACTTGGCAGTCCCATAGGCATATATAACACATATAAACATCCCAGACCCTCGGTGTGGTCTCACCCTAATGGAAAGATTTCCACCTGCTCCATGTTTTGAACTCCAAATACTGCTGAAATACTGTGAGTAAGGCATAACAGGGTAAATGCACATGCCAAAAAACTAACAGATTTTTCCAGAACTAATTTCACCAAAATTGGCATGTGTTACAGATTTTGCGGATTTGACTCTCTGCACTGTAAGGGTATGTGCCCACATTGAGGATTTGCCGCGGTGTTTAACCTGCGCAGTTCCGCAGTGTTGAATGCTCAGCGGCCGGATGTTACAGCAAAGTGGATGGGATTTCTAGAAACCCCATGTCCACTGTGCATCTATGTGCACCTGCAGAGACTGACATGTGACGCGTCTTTCAGATCTGCAGCATGTCAAGTTCTCTTGCAGGGACACATGCAGTTTTTCCCCAAAGACTTGCATTAATGAGGAAAATCCGCATGTGTACAAAAAAAAACACGTAGATGGGTGTCCACTAATTTTCATAATAGGTGCAGAAATGGTGCGGACATTCTGTAGTGTCAAAAACGCCGCAGATCCTGAGTGTGGGAAAGTAAAGAGTAAAGATTGCAAATAAAGAACTACCAAAATGCAAACGTCTAAGGTGAGCAAAATTCCCACAATATTGAATGGAGATCTTCACAATTGCAATGAGTTCGCAGCACCGCGCTCCAGCGGAGTGTCTGTACAGAAAAGCGCTTATTCAGCCTAGAGGTGTGAGGACTTTCTTACT
This sequence comes from Ranitomeya imitator, assembly GCF_032444005.1. Taxonomy (NCBI): domain Eukaryota; kingdom Metazoa; phylum Chordata; class Amphibia; order Anura; family Dendrobatidae; genus Ranitomeya; species Ranitomeya imitator. The sequence goes on along the minus strand of NC_091285.1, from coordinate 483,375,751 downwards.
ACTTAACACCTTATTTGTGGATCTAGTGTAAACAGGAGCAAGGAGAGACAAAGCTTAACTACCAGAGGGGCACCAAAGTCCAGGTGCTGATGGGATCCTTGGCAATAAAAGTAGGTGTTAGCATTCCAGAAACGTCTTTTTAGTAAGCAGTCTCCATAAAAATACAAGGCTGGAGTCTTTACCTAGAACTCTGGGTTGTGTCGTTCCTCAATTATTATACCTGGAAATGTACGAACACATTTACTACCTTCACCATCGTTACCGGGGTGTGCTCAAAACAGTCTGAGCCACGTTCACACATTTAGGTTTATCTCAGTATTTGTAAGCAGGGCGGTGGAGTCGGAATAAAAAGGCCTGACTCCGACTCCTAAAATATATAATAAATTGGGTTCAGTAGTACAATGCAGGATGTGCTGTAGATGTCTTCATAAGAATTTGGGAAAGTTATGAAATGCCCTATAAATGTCTGTTCCTGATCTAAGGATCTGGGCTTTCAGTGGAGATGAATCTGTGCTGCACTTTATGCACATGCTCAGTAGTGAACAGTGCTGTGGGGTCGGAGGTGAGATGAATCTGTGCTGCACTTTATGCACATGCTCAGTAGTGACCAGTGCTGTCGGGTGGGAGCCGAGATGAATCTGTGCTGCACTTTATGTACATGCTCAGTAGTGAACAGTGCTGTGGGGTCGGAGCCAAGATGAATCTGTGCTGCACTTTATGCACATGCTCAGTAGTGAACAGTGCTGTCGGGTGGGAGCCGAGATGAATCTGTGCTGCACTTTATGCACATGGTCAGTAGTGACCAGTGCTGTGGGGTCGGAGCCAAGATGAATCTGTGCTGCACTTTATGCACATGCTCAGTAGTGAACAGTGCTGTCGGGTCGGAGCCGAGATGCATCTGTGCTGCACTTTATGTACATGCTCAGCAGTGACCAGTGCTGTGGGGTCGGAGCCGAGATGCATCTGTGCTGCACTTTATGCACATGCTCAGTAGTGAACAGTGCTGTGGGGTCGGAGCCAAGATGAATCTGTGCTGCACTTTATGCACATGCTCAGTAGTGACCAGTGCTGTGGGGTCGGAGCCAAGATGAATCTGTGCTGCACTTTATGCACATGCTCAGTAGTGACCAGTGCTGTGGGTCGGAGCCAAGATGAATCTGTGCTGCACTTTATGCACATGCTCAGTAGTGAACAGTGCTGTCGGGTCGGAGCCGAGATGAATCTGTGCTGCACTTTATGTACATGCTCAGTAGTGACCAGTGCTGTGGAGTCAGTCAGGGAAATTTGGGAGTCGGAGATTTGGCTTACTGACTCCACAGCCCTGTTTGTAAGCCAAAACCAGGAGTGGGTGATAAATACAGAAGTGGTGACGTGTTTCTATTATACTTTTCTTCTGACTGTTCCACTCCTGGTTTTGGCTTACTAATACTGAACGTGGCCTAAGGGCGTTTGTGCCTTTTTCGTGCAGCTACTGAAGACAATGTCAGAAGGGAGAGGGGAGAATAGAAGAGATTGTTTCTTTTTTTAATGTCTCCTAGTTTTGGTTTAACAAAATTACCTGAAGACAATGTGCCCGATATATTAAGAGCGGCGTTGCTCATGATGGGCATAATAAAAAGGTGTGATGGAATCAGACAGTCCTGAGTCATAAAAAAAAAATGAAAATGGTGTGAGAACGACAAAAGTCCCATAATTTAGAACAGCCTCTAGTTGCACCAAATTTAAAAATTTTTGAAAGGTTTTTGTACCAGAATACTGGCGGGAAAGCTTTGCTGAGTTGGGCCCAGAGAGCGGAGTGTCACAGTGACATCCCGGCATCAAATAACTCCTCTGAGTAAGCACTGCAGAATTCTATGGAAACATGCTACAAGTTATGTTCTACAGAAAAATACTAATATTTGCCAACAGACTTCAGGAGCGGATACAATCTGCCAAACAGTCACAAGTTAACGGGAACCTGTCACCCTCAAAATCGAGGGTGAGCCAAGCCCACGGCATCAGGGGCTTAACTACAGCATTCTGGAATGCTGTAGATAAGCCCCCGATGTTACCTGATAGAGGAGGAAAAGAGGTTATATTATACTCACCCGGGCGGTCCTGTCCGGCGCCTCCTATCTTAATCAGATGACGTCCTCTTCTTGTCTTCATGCTGCGGCTCCGGCGCAGGCGTACTTTGTCTGTCCTGTTGAGGGCAGAGCAAAGTACTGCAGTGCGCAGGTCTCTATGATCTTTCCTGGTGCCTGCGCACTGCAGTACTTTGCTCTGCCCTCAACAGGCAGATAAGTACGCCTGCGCCGGAGCGTGAAGACAAGAGGAGGACATCATCTGATGAAGATAGAAGGCGCCGGACCGCGACGCCCATCGGATCGGACCACCTGCCCAGGTGAATATAATCTAACCTCTTTTTCTCATCTTTCAGGATACATCGGGGGCTTATCTACAGCATTACAAAATGCTGTAGATAAGCCCCTGATGCCGGTGGGCTTAGCTCAACTTCGATTTTGGGGGTTACAGGTTCCCTTCAAAGGGAACCTGTCATATTGAAAATTGTGTCTGTCAGGACTCCTGCACACATCCCATCAGTGAGGGCTGCCGGGGACAACAGTTCACACACTACTGGGAAACGCCCCAGCAGCAAGAGGACCAGCCGGGGCACCGACACCCGCCAGCAAGAGGACCAGCCGGGGCACCGACACCCGCCAGCAAGAGGACCAGCCGGGGCACCGACACCCGCCAGCAAGAGGACCAGTCGGGGCACCGACACCCGCCAGCAAGAGGACCAGCCGGGGGAACCGACACCCGCCAGCAAAAGGACCAGCCGGGGCACCGAAACCCGCCAGCAAGAGAACCAGCCGGGGGAACCGACACCCGCCAGCAAAAGGACCAGCCGGGGCACCGACACCCGCCAGCAAAAGGACCAGCCGGGGGAACCGACACCCGCCAGCAAGAGGACCAACCGGGGCACCGACACCCGCCAGCAAGAGGACCAGCCGGGGCACCGACACCCGCCAGCAAGAGGACCAACCGGGGCACCCTCACCCACATGTGCCCCCACAGCTAGAAGACGTGCCAGGGCACCCGCACCCACCAGCAAGGGGACCTGCCGGGGTCCCCGAACCCACATGTGCCCTTCCAGCTAAAAGACCTGCCGGGGCCCCCGCACTAACCCTACTAGCAATACCTGCAGGGATGCACACAGCCTGATGAAACCGCCATGAGGCATCACTACTTTATACCCAGCACTAAAGTGTTTCAGAAAACTTGGGGTTTCCCTCCAACCTGTTCTGCTGTGAGGTCACATGACTGCGGCCAGCAGCACCGGACCCCCGCGCAGGTAGCGCCCCCTCTGAGCCCAGCTCCGGCCAGCGGCGCCCAGCATCCCGGATCACAAGCTTAGGCCGCCGGACTCCACCCCAGCCCAGTGCCCGCGGCCTCACCTCGTCCGCCGGGAGTCCCAGCACCTCCATGGAGGAGGCCATGCTACTCGCCCCGAGCCGTCCGGGTGATGCTTCTGTCACTCCAGAGTTTCCGCTCCTCCTGAACTCACCCACTGAGCGCGCCCCCGCTGGCCAGCAGCTCGGCGTCATGCGCGCTCCCGGCGTCACGTGATCATGTGCGTCCCTGCCAGTGTCACCCGATCTGTCGCGCAATCACAGGGTTCTGTTTATCGTGATAGCACGTCATATAGCATTGTGACTTATCGCGAATACGGAGCTGCCTGCCAGTCACCACAGCGGGGAGCAGTGCGGATGTATCCGTGCTCGGACGGGCACGTGGAGTCTCCACGGAGTAGAATCTGCAGGGTGATGGGAAAGCGCTGCCTAGTTATGGGAGACCGACATGCTGCATTTCTGGCGATTACCGGGTCTCACCCAGGAGTCAGCGGTGATGGTTTCCATATCATCACCCGCTCCTGAGCCGCGACCATCACCCGCTCCTGAGCCGCGACCATCACCCGCTCCTGAGCCGCGACCATCACCCGCTCCGGAGCCATAACCATCACCCGCTCCTGAGCCGCGACCATCACCCGCTCCTGAACCGCGACCATCACCCGCTCCTGAGCCGCAACCATCACCCGCTCCTGAGCCGTCACCATCACCCGCTCCTGAGCCGTAACCCTCACCCGCTCCTGAGCCGTTACCATCACCCGCTCCTGAGCCGCGACCATCACCCGCTCCTGAGCCGTAACCATCACCCGCTCCTGAGCCGCGACCATCACCCGCTCCTGAGCCGTTACCATCACCCGCTCCTGAGCCGCGACCATCACCCGCTCCTGAGCCGTAACCCTCACCCGCTCCTGAGCCGCGACCATCACCCGCTCCTGAGCCGTAACCATCACCCGCTCCTGAGCCGTAACCCTCACCCGCTCCTGAGCCGCGACCATCACCCGCTCCTGAGCCGTAACCATCACCCGCTCCTGAGCCGTTACCATCACCCGCTCCTGAGCCGTAACCATCACCCGCTCCTGAGCCGCGACCATCACCCGCTCCTGAGCCGTAACCCTCACCCGCTCCTGAGCCGCGACCATCACCCGCTCCTGAGCCGTAACCATCACCCGCTCCTGAGCCGTTACCATCACCCGCTCCTGAGCCGCGACCATCACCCGCTCCTGAGCCGTAACCATCACCCGCTCCTGAGCCGTAACCATCACCCGCTCCTGAGCCGTTACCATCACCCGCTCCTGAGCCGCGACCATCACCCGCTCCTGAGCCGCAACCATCACCCGCTCCTGAGCCGTAACCATCACCCGCTCCTGAGCCGTTACCATCACCCGCTCCTGAGCCGCGACCATCACCCGCTCCTGAGCCATAACCATGACCCGCTCCTGACCCGTAACCATCACCCGCTCCTGAGCCGTGACCATCACCCGATCCTGAGCCGCGACCATCACCCGATCCTGAGCCGCGACCATCACCCGCTCCTGAGCCATAACTATGACCCGCTCCTGAGCCACGACCATCACCCGCTCCTGAGCCGCGACCATCACCCGCTCCGGAGCCATAACCATGACCCGCTCCTGAGCCGCGACCATGACCCGCTCCTGAGCCATAACCATGACCCGCTCCTGAGCCGCGACCATCACCCGCTCCTGAGCCGCGACCATCACCCGCTCCTGAGCCATAACCATGACCCGCTCCTGACCCGTAACCATCACCCGCTCCTGAGCCGTAACCATCACCCGATCCTGAGCCGCGACCATCACCCGATCCTGAGCCGCGACCATCACCCGCTCCTGAGCCATAACCATGACCCGCTCCTGAGCCGCGACCATCACCCGCTCCTGAGCCATAACCATGACCCGCGCCTGAGCCACGACCATCACCCGCTCCTGAGCCGCGACCATCACCCGCTCCGGAGCCATAACCATGACCCGCTCCTGAGCCGCGACCATGACCCGCTCCTGAGCCATAACCATGACCCGCTCCTGACCCGTAACCATCACCCGCTCCTGACCCGTAACCATCACCCGCTCCTGAGCCGTAACCATCACCCGATCCTGAGCCGCGACCATCACCCGATCCTGAGCCGCGACCATCACCCGCTCCTGAGCCATAACCATGACCCGCTCCTGAGCCACGACCATCACCCGCTCCTGAGCCATAACCATGACCCGCTCCTGAGCCGCGACCATCACCCGCTCCTGAGCCATAACCATGACCCGCTCCTGAGCCGCGACCATCACCCGCTCCTGAGCCGCGACCATCACCCGCTCCTGAGCCCTAACCATCACCCGCTCCTGAGCTGTTACCATCACCCGCTCCTGAGCCGTAACCATCACCCGCTCCTGAGCCATAACCATCACCCGCTCCTGAGCCGTAACCATCACCCGCTCCTGAGCCGTAACCATCACCCGCTCCTGAGACCTTAACCATCACCCGCTCCAGAGCCGTAACCATCACCCGCTCCTGAGCCCTAACCATCACCCGCTCCTGAGCCGTTACCATCACCCGCTCCTGAGCCGTAACCATCACCCGCTCCTGAGCCGTAACCATCACCTGCTGCTGAGCCGTTACCATCACCCGCTCCTGAGCCGTAACCATCACCCGCTCCTGACCCGTTACCATCACCCGCTCCTGAGACCTTAACCATCACCCGCTCCTGAGCCGTAACCATCACCCGCTCCTGAGCCGTAACCATCACCCGCTCCTGAGACCTTAACCATCACCCGCTCCAGAGCCGTAACCATCACCCGCTCCTGAGCCCTAACCATCACCCGCTCCTGAGCCGTTACCATCACCCGCTCCTGAGCCGTAACCATCACCCGCTCCTGAGCCGTAACCATCACCTGCTGCTGAGCCGTTACCATCACCCGCTCCTGAGCCGTAACCATCACCCGCTCCTGACCCGTTACCATCACCCGCTCCTGAGACCTTAACCATCACCCGCTCCTGAGCCGTAACCATCACCCGCTCCTGAGCCGTAACCATCAGCAAAATACTGATGTGTGAATGAGGTTACGTTCCCATGATGAGTTAACACTACATGTTTTCTAAAAAATGCAAGTAACCTATTTTACTTTAAAAAGTACTCACCGTCAAAGTTTTTATCATCTTAATCAGGGGTGGGCAATTAATTTTGCCATGGGGCCGCATGAGAAATTTGGATGATTTTAGAGGGCCGGACTAATATAGTTAACTCATTTTTACCCAATACTGTAGTATACATATATATAATAAGGCCATCTGCATGGGGCATTACAGCTGGCGGGTTCCATGATACATATGATGGGCAATGCCCCATACAGACACTTGCGCCATATAGTGCTGCACAAACATTATGGCCCCATATACTGCAGCACAAACATTATGGCCCCATATACTGCAGAACAAACATTATGGCCCCATATACTGCCGCACAAACGTTATGGCCTCATATAGTGCAGCACAAACGTTATGGCCCCATATACTGCAGCACAAACGTTATGGCCCCATATAGTGCAGCACAAACATTGCCCCATATACTGCCGCACAAACGTTATGGCCCCATATACTGCAGCACAAACATTATGGCCCCATATACTGCCGCACAAACGTTATGGCCCCATATACTGCAGCACAAACAGTATGGCCCCATATACTGCAGCACAAACAGTATGGGCCCATATACAGCAGCACAAACAGTATGGGCCCCATATACAGCAGCACAAACAGTATGGCCCCATATACTGCAGCACAAACAGTATGGCCCCATATACTGCAGCACAAACAGTATGGCCCCATATACTGCAGCACAAACAGTATGGCCCCATATACTGCAGCACAAACAATATGGCCCCATATACTGCAGCACAAACAGTATGGGCCCCATATACAGCAGCACAAACAGTATGGCCCCATATACTGCAGCACAAACAGTATGGCCCCATATACTGCAGCACAAACAGTATGGCCCCATATACTGCAGCACAAACAGTATGGCCCCATATACTGCAGCACAAACATTATGGCCCCATATACTGCCGCACAAACGTTATGGCCCCATATACTGCAGCACAAACGTTATGGCCCCATATACTGCAGCACAAACAGTATGGGCCCCATATACAGCAGTACAAACAGTATGGCCCCATATACTGCAGCACAAACAGTATGGCCCCATATACTGCAGCACAAACATTATGGCCCCATATACTGCAGCACAAACATTATGGCCCCATATACTGCCGCACAAACGTTATGGCCCCATATACTGCAGCACAAACATTATGGCCCCATATACTGCAGCACAAACAGTATGGGCCCCATATACAGCAGCACAAACAGTATGGCCCCATATACTGCAGCACAAACAGTATGGCCCCATATACTGCAGCACAAACAGTATGGGCCCCATATACAGCAGCACAAACAGTATGGCCCCATATACTGCAGCACAAACAGTATGGCCCCATATACTGCAGCACAAACGTTATGGCCCCATATACTGCAGCACAAACAGTATGGCCCCATATACTGCAGCACAAACGTTATGGCCCCATATACTGCAGCACAAACATTATGGCCCCATATACTGCAGCACAAACAGTATGGCCCCATATACTGCAGCACAAACGTTATGGCCCCATATACTGCAGCACAAACATTATGGCCCCATATACTGCAGCACAAACAGTATGGGCCCCATATACAGCAGCACAAACAATATGGCCCCCATATAGTGCTGCACAAATGTTATGGCCCCCATATAGTGCTGCACTGTCGGCTGCGCCCGGGGCCCCCTGGATACGCCACTGTTGAGACCACCGCTGATACTCACCCGAAGGACGGAGACCATCAGACAGCAACTTTCTTCACCGCAGCACATCCCGCGCGGCGCTGGAGTGACGTACAGGGCCGATGTGGAGCGCAGCCTCTTGTGACCGGTGGCATAATGCTGCCTCCGGTCACAAGAATGATTGACACAGCCAGGAGCCAATGGCTCCTGATGCTGTGTCAATCACATCCTGAACCTGGAGGACTCCAGTCTGGAGGAACTGTATGCGCTGCAATGCGCAGCGTGTGGATGACCTTGGGGCCTTCACTCCAGCCGCCAGCCCTCATAAGCGTCTGGCGGCTGGCCGAGCGGTGCCGGCGGCGGCTGTCAGAAGTGGCAGCTAGCTGGCGGGCCGTTAAAAATTATCAGGCGGGCCGATGCGGCCCGCGGGCCTCATCTTGCCCAGGTCTGCTCTTAATATATTGCAGTCATCATATTACGTAGCACTGTGTACAGTCATGGACAAAAATTTTGAGAATGAGACAAATATTAATTTTTCCAAAGTCTACTGCTTCATTTTTTCTAATGGCAATTTGCATATACTCCTGAATGTCAGAGTGATCAGCTTAACAGCAATTACTGTACTTGCAAAGTCAATATTTGCCCAGAAAATGAACTTTAATCCTCAAAACACATTTCAACATCATTGCAGTCCTGCCTTAAAAGGAGCAGCTAAGGCTACTTTCACACTAGCGTCTGAATCTCCCCGTCGCAATGCGTCGGGGAGAGATTCCGACGCTAGCGTTTAGCGCATTGCACAATGGAGGCAGCGGATGCATTTCTCCGGCGCATCCGCTGCCCCATTGTAAGGTGCGGGGAGGTGGGGGCGGAGTTCCGGCCGCGCATGCGCGGTCGGAAAAAGCGGTCCGTCAGGAGCAAAAAGCGTTACGTGTAGCGTTTTTTGCTCCCGAGGGTCCGCAGAAGCACGACGCATCCGTCACTCGATAGATGCGACGTGTGGCAATCCGTCACAAATGCGCCATCAATACAAGTCTATGTGGAAAAAACGCATCCTGCAAGCACTTTTGCAGGATGCGTTTTTTCTGCAAAACGACGCATTGTGATGGATTGCAGAAAACGCTAGTGTGAAAGTAGCCTAACATCGTTTTAGTGATTGATCCATTAACACAGGTGTGGGTGTTGATGAGGACAAGCCTGGCGATCAATCAGTCATGATTAAGTAAGAATGACATCACTAGACACTTTAAAAGGAGGCTGGTGCTTGGTATCATTGTTTCTCTTCAGTTAACCATGGTTATCTCTAAAGAAACACGTGCAGCCATCATTGCACTGCACAAAAATGGCCTAACAGGGAAGAGTATCGCTGCTACAAAGATTGCACCTCAGTCAACAATCTATCGCATCATCAAGAACTTCAAGGAGAGAGCTTCCAATGTTGTCAAAAAGGCTCCAGGGCGCCCAAGAAAGACCAGCAAGCGCCAGGACCGTATCTTAAAACTGTTTCAGCTGTGGGATCGGACTACCAGCAGTGCCGAGCTTGCTCAGGAATGGCAGCAGGCTGGTGTGAGTGCTTCTGCACGCACTGTGAGGCGGAGACTCTTTGAGCAAGGCCTGGTTTCAAGGAGGGCAGCAAAGAAGCCACTTCTCTCCAGAAAAAAACATTAGGGACCGACTGATATTCTGCAAAAGGTACACGGAGTGGACTGCTGAGGACTGGGGCAAAGTCATTTTCTCTGATGAATCCCCTTTTCGATTGTTTGGGACATCTGGAAAACAGCTTATTCGGAGAAGAAGAGGTGAGCGCTACCACCAGTCTTGTCTCATGCGAACTGTAAAGCATCCTGAAATCATTCATGTGTGGGGTTGCTTCTCAGCCAAGGGAATCGGCTCACTTACAGTCTTGCCTAAAAACACAGCCATGAATAAAGAATGGTACTAGAATGTCCTCCAAGAGCAACTTCTCCCAACCGTCCAAGAGCAGTTTGGCGCCCAACAATGCCTTTTCCAGCATGATGGAGCACCTTGCCATAAAGCAAAGGTGATAACTAAATGGCTCATGGAACAAAACAGAGAGATTTTGGGTCCATGGCCTGGAAACTCCCCAGATCTTAATCCCATTGAGAACTTGTGGTCAATCATCAAGAGACGGGTGGACAAACAAATACCAACAAATTCTGGCAAAATGCAAGCATTGATTATGCACAAATGGACTGCTATCAGTCAGGATTTGGTCCAGAAGTTGATTGAGAGCATGCCAGGGAGAATTGCAGAGGTCTTGAAGAAGAAGGGTCAACACTGCAAATATTGACTTGCTGCATTAACTCATTCTAACTGTCAATATAACCTATTGGTACTCATAATATGATTGAAATTATATTTCTGTATGTGATATAAACATCAGACAAACACTAATAAAAACCAGAGGGCAGCAGATCATGTGAAAATATAATTTTGGTGTCATTCTCAAAACTTTTGGCCATGACTGTACTTACAATTGCTCATTGCTCATTTTGCCTTTCTACCCAGCTAATATTTTTCTGCTTCATGTAACACAGTTTGTCTCTTGTCCCTGTAATTATCATTCCTCTTTTCACCTCCTGACCCAGCTGCTGCCTCCTCCCCCCATCGGGGACTTGTGCACTGACTGATGACCATTACAGGGAAAATTGACCTCATGTTTCTACATAGAGCTTAGATGTCATAGACCTAATGGAAAAGAGAAGAATTACCTGGGAAAAAAGGTAAAATGAGCAATTGTAAGTGCACAGTGCCATATAAGGCCGGTTTCACACGTCCAGATAATTCCGGTACCGGAGAAAACGGTACCGGAGTTATCTGTGTCCGTGTGCTCATGTGGCACATCAGTGTGGCACACGTGCGACAGCCGTGTGCCGTCTGAGGACCACACGGACCGTGCAGGAGAGACAGCGCTACAGTAAGCGTTGTCCCCTGCTTGTGCTGAAGCCGGCATTCATCCCTTCTGTCCTGCTCGGCTGAAAGCAGCGCTTGCAGGAGAGAAGGGATGAAAGATCAAGTTTTTTTTTTGTTTAAAATAAAGTTTGGGGGTCACCTCCCGCCTCCCATCCCCCGTGCGCCCGCCCGCTTGCCGAGAAATACCCAGCTCCCGCGATGTCTCCTCTCAGTGCCGGCAGCTTTTCTTGTTTGAGCAGTCACGTGGTACCGCTCATTACAGTGATGAATATGCGCATATTCATCTCTGTAATGAGCGGTACCACGTGACTGCTCACACAAGACAGGCTGCCGGCGCTGAGAGGAGACATCGCAGGAGCTGGGTATTTCTCAGCGGGCGGGCGCACGGGGGATGGGAGGCTGGAGGTGATCCCCCAAACTTTATTTTTAACAAAAAAAAACTTGATTTTTCATCTCTTCTCTCCTGCAGGGGAGAAGAGATGAATGCCGCCTTCAGCACTGCACGCAGGGGGGACAGCGCTTACTGTAGCGCTGTCCTACCGCGGTACGTGCACACTGAGGAGAGTGCACACTGTTCTCCGTGTGCACGTGTGCGGGACACTTTGCGGACCGTGCTGCCGGAGATAAGCGGACATGCCTCCGTGTTCTCAACACGGACACACGGTCCGTGAAAACACGGAGACATGTGCATAGACCCATTCATTTCAATTGGTCTACGTGTGTCATTGTCTCCGGTACGTGAGAAAACTGTCAGTACACGTACCGGAGACACTGACGTGTGAAAGAGGCCCAATATGATGACTGCAATATGTTAAGAGGACAAAAACTTTGATGGGAGCAGAGCTTCTTTAATGGGTGCAGAAAATCTGCAATATCAAAAACTCACCAACAGCTCATCGTGTGAACGTAGCCTTACTGGGTCCACTCATTCTTCTTTCTATAGTGACGGTGCTCTACAAAATCATTTTAGAACATCACTGCAGAGTGTGCGCGGGACCACCCAGACATTTATAGACAACTAGATGGTGGCCCGATTCTAACGCATCGGGTATTCTAGAATATGTATGTCCACGTAGTATATAGCCTAACCACGTAGTATATTGCCCAGCCACGTAGTATGTTGCCCAGCCACGTAGTATATTGCGCAGCCACGTAGTATATTGCCCAACCACGTAGTATATTGCCCAGTTATGTAGTATATTGCCCAGTCACGAAGTATATTGCCCATTCACGTAGTATACAGCACAGAGCCACGTAGTATATTGCACAGCCACATAGTATATTGCCCAGTCACGTAGTATATTGCCCAGTGACGTAGTATACAGCACAGAGCCACATAGTATATTGCCCAGCCACATAGTATATTGCACAGCGACGTAGTATACAGCACAGAGCCAAGTAGTATACAGCACAGTCACGTAGTATATTGGCCAGTCACGTAGTATGCACCATATCCCTGTTAAAAAAAAAAGAATTAAAATAAAAAATAGTTACATACTCACCTTCCGGATCGAAGCGGCCGGTTAGCGATGCTCGTCGTGCGCTCCAGTCTGAAGAGTGCATTGCGGTCTCGCGAGATGATGACGTAGTGGTCTTGCGAGACCGCACGTCATCATCTCGCGAGACCGCAATGCATGGAGCGGTCACCGGGGCGTCGCGAGGAGCATCGCTAACCGGTCACTTCGATCCGGAAGGTGAGTATGTAACTATTTTTTTTTTTATTATGATTTTTAACATTAGATATTTTTACTATTCATGCTGCACAGGCAGCATGAATAGTAAAAAGTTGGTCACACAGGGTTAATAGCAGCGTTAACCGAGTGCGTTACACCGCGGCCAACGCTGCCATTAACACTGTGTGAGCGCTGACCGGAAGAGAGTATGCGGGCGCTGGGCAGTGACTGTGGGGAGTAAGGAGCGGCTATTTTCTTCCGGACTGTGCCCGTCGCTGATTGGTCGTGGCTGTTTTGCCGCGACCAATCAGCGACGTGGATTTCCATGACAGACAGAGGCCGCGACCAATGAATATCCGTGACAGAAGGACAGACAGACAGACAGAAAGAAGGAAGTGACCCTTAGAGAATTATATAGTAGATGGGTGGTCCAGAAGCAGTTACGCACTAATATTTATTTTTCTCTTTTTTTAAAAAAAATTTGCTTTAGTCAATGAAACGTTTTAGTGCCTGTCGTTAGTGTCTCATATTGACAGTGAAATATTTATGATTTGATTTTATTTGTTTATCATTTTAAAGTTAAAGCATGGACCTGTAGTGTAAATACCGGCGTCGGAGACTGTCCACAGGGAGATGCATCCAGGCAGCGCACACAAGCTGCACCCGTGCCGTAGATCTCACCCACAAAAGAAAAGCGATGCTAACAAACAATAAGAGCACATAAGCCCGTCAGCTGCAGTCCTATGTAACACCACAGGTAACAATAACCCAGAGTATAGATCATAGAATAGATGTTACCTGTAGTCCTATGTAACAACACCGTTAACAGTGAGAACAAATAATGTAGCATGTTACCTGCAGTCCTATGTAACACTAATATTACCACCATGCAATGACCATAGAGTGGTAGATACAAGTTATTATTACTTATTATTGTAGCGCCATTTATTCCATGGTGCTTTACATGTGAGGAGGGGTGTACATAATAATACAAGGGGTATACAAGTTGGACCTATGGGTATAATGCAGGGGCGATCTAGTGGGCAGCCTGATGTGATCTGAGGGGTCTCCCAGGCAGTTGCATTTTGCTACCCCTTAGCCCCCTGGAGGATTCGGCTGTTCTTTGAGCAGGCCGGCTCAGAGAATATGTAACACCCCAGCTCTCAAATTTCAATTGCACTTGCGTCTGCCGGCTCTTGGTGATGTCAGCAGCGTGATTAGGCCATCTGATGTGTAATGATCATTATGTAGAGACTTGTCAAATAACTGAATTCACCAATATGTGGTCGGAAACTATTGTTTGGCATGTGCCAGGCCTTAGAAGAAGCTTTGACTTTTAGAGTACAATTTTGGAACAGACTGTGGATGCATTTAAAGAACTCCAGAAGTGCCAAAACAGCAGAAATCTCCACAAGGGACCCCATTATGGAAATGACACCCCTCGAGAAATTCATCTTGGAATGTCGTGATTACCTTGAACCAACAGATGTCTTATAATTGTGGGCTATGAAAATGAAAATATTTTTTTCCCTCCAAAATGTTGCTTTTAGGTTATGTTCTCATGATGAGCTTATGGTGAATTTTTGACTGTGTATTTTCACACAGCATTTTACAGTTCTAGCAAAATGGAAGGGATTTATAGAAATCTCATGCCCTCTGCATTTTTTTTTAACGCATAATAAACTTCCCTGGGATGCGTCTTTGAAATCCTCAGAATGCCAGTCTGTCTTGCGGGTACGCTGAGTTTTGGGTGGGGAATTTCCTCATGCTTGCTTTATTTAAAGCATGACGCACCAAACAGAGACAAAAAAAAATGCATTGTCAAAACCACGTTACAAAATCCAATGAAAAACCACATGTAGCCTAATTTAATCCCTTAACCCCCAAGGTTTCGTTTTTTGCTCCCCTTCTTCCCAGAGCCATAACTTTTTTATTTTTCGGTCAATATGGCCATGTGAGGGCTTATTTTTGTGGAACGAGTTGTACTATTGAACGACACCATTGGTTTTACCATGTCATGTACTAGAAACCTAGAAAAAAATTCCAAGTGCAGTGAATTCCAAAAACAAGTGCAATCCCACACTTGCTTTTTGTTTGGCTTTTTTGCTAGGTTCACTAAATGCTAAAACTGACCTGCCATTATGATTCTCCAGGTCAGTACGAGTTCATAGACACCTAACATGTCTAGGTTATTTTTTATCTAAGTGGTGAAAAAAATTGCAAACTTTGTTAAAAAAAAATGGCGCCACTTTCCGATACCCGTAGCTTCTCCATTTTTTGTGATCTCGGGTTGGGTGAGGGCTTATTTTTTGCGTGCCAAGCTGACTTTTTATTGATACAATTTTGGTGCAGATATGATCTTTTGATCGCCAGTTATTGCATTTTAATGCAGTGTCGCAGCGACCAAAAAAACGTAATTCTGGCGATTTTACTTTTTTATCAGTACGCCGTTTAGTGATCAGGTTAATCCTTTTTTTATTAATAGATCGGGCAATTCTGAACGAATACCAAATATTTGTATGTTTGATTTTTTTAAAATTTTATTTTGAATGGGGCAAAAAAAGGGGTGATTTGAATTTTTATATTTTTTCATATTTTTTAAAACATTTTTTTTACTTTTGGCATACTTCAATAGTCTCCATGGGAGACTAGAAGCTGTAGTTATATGGTCAGCTCTGCTACATACAGGCGATGATCAGTTCACCTGTATGTAGTAAAATTACTCACTTGCTATTAGCGCCGACCACTGGGTGGCGCTCACAGCAATCCGGCAGTGAGGTTGTCATGCCAATGAACCAGTGACCTGCTATCACGTGACGGGGGTCACCGGTGGACGGGTTTCTGGCCCGATGTCCGGAAGCACAAGTTAAATGCCGCTGTCAGAGTTTGACCTCGGCATTTAACGGGTTAATTGCCGCTGGTGGATCGCGATTCCACCTGCGGCTATTTTGGGCACATGTCAGCTGTTCAAAACAGCATGTACCAGGAAAGATGTGGGCTCACCGCCGGAGCCCACATCAAAGGGAGGGTGTCCGACATTGGTGTACTATTACGCCTGATGTCGGAAAGGGGTTAAATAATAGGTGCAAAAATTCTGTAGCATCAAAACCTCATCGTGAAAACAATGCCTTATGCAAATTTTTCATTTTCACAAAGATAACCGGAAAAAAGGACCCCCTGACCTGTGCAATTTCTCCTGAGTACATCGATACCCCATATGTGGTTAGAAACTACTATTTGGGTGGGTGCACACTAGGGTTCAGAAGGAAGTGAGCAATTTTTTACCTCAATTTTGGCTCAAATAACCTGCAGATGCCATGTTGCATTTCATTAGAAGGGCCAAAACAGCAGACTCCCCAACAAGTGACCGTTTTGGAAAATAAACCCCTCAAGTACTTCATCTGGTGGGGTAGTGAGTATTTCCATACAGCATTTTATAAAAACAGTTGGTGGAAACATTTAAAATTTTTTCACTAAAATGTTGCCTAAGGGTATGTTTCCATGGTCAGGTATGGCTCAGTATTTGCTCAGGATTTGACGCAGATAAAATCTGCACCAAATCTGCATCTGGGGTCACCTGCGTTTTTGATGCGTTTTTCATGTGTTTTTTTCCATGCTGAATTATGTGTGTTTTTGTAAGCTAAATAAAGATTTACAAAAAAAAGAATTGTGATGTAATTTCCTTGTCCAACCTCTTCTTTTACATACTCCATCGGAGAATACCCACACAGATAGATAGATACTGTACATCTACAGATAGATGATAGATATAGCTATAGATATATAATAGATGGATAGATAATAGTTCGATATAATAGATGATAGATAGATATTTCGATAGATACGATAGATAATAGATGATAGATAATACCAAGCCCAATGTTTAGTAATAAACATAATAAAATGGTACATAAAGAGTTAGGCCGGGATCACACATGCGTGAAACTCACATGAGTCTCGCATCTTAATACCCGGCACTGCCGCCAGCACTCGGGACCAGAGTGTGCGGCTGCATGTATTTCTATGCAGCTGAACACTCCGGTCCCAAGTGCCAGTGCTGGGTATTGAGGGGCGAGACTCATGTGAGTTTCTCGCAAGTGTGACCCTGGCCTTAAACGCAATATGTTTAATGAAAAAAAAATGGCGTGGGCTCCTGCGCAATTTTCTGCACCAGAGAGGGAAAGACAGCGACTGGGGGACCGATGTTTGTAGCCTGGGAAGGGGTTAATACCCATGGAGCTTCCCAGGCTATGAATATCAGCCTGCAGCTGTATATTTAGCTATCTGCACAGCTGTATATTTAGCCTTTACTGGCTATTAAAATAGGGGGACCCCAAAAATAAAAATGACGTGGGGTCACCCTATAAATTATAGCCAGAAAGGCTACGCAGACAGCTGCGGGCTGATATTCATAGCCTAGAGAGGGACCATGGCTATTGCCCCCCCCCCCCCCCCCACTACAAATACCAGCACCCAGCTGCCCCAGAAATGGTGCATCTGTAAGATGCGTCAATTCCGACACTTAGCCTCTCTCTTCCCACTGCCCTGTAGTGGTGGCATATTGGGCAATAAGGGGTTATTGTCACCTTTGTAAGGTGACATTAAGCCGGCTTAGTAATGGAGAGGCATCAATAAGATACCTATACTTTACTAATCCTATAGTTGGTAAAGTATTAATAAAACACGCAGAATAAAGTATTTTAATCAAATAAAACACACAGTTTTGCCATCTTTATTACACTGGTAATCCAAGCGAAGCCATCGATCTTCTGAAAAAAATAAACCAACAATATACTCCCTGTGTCCGACGTAGTCCTTAGTAACGAGTGTCCCAGGACGAGTCCAGCTCTGCTATATCCGGATGCCTGACATCCAGACATAGCAGAGCTTGTAGATGATCGCCGGAGATAACTCTACAGCGATCACCTCCACTGCAGCGTTCTCACAATCAGCTGATCGTGAGAAACAGACTAGTGACCGGCGATAACCCACGATCATGTGCACGGCAGTTCTCGGGGTAAGCTAAGTTATCGAGAGAACTGCAGAGGACGTGGACTTCCAGCGGTGTGACAAGGAAAGACCTTATTTAAATCAGTACACGTGTGCAGTAAGCTGTGTTTACGCAGTTATTATGCATGTGACTTATCATTAGATGCGATTTGTAGCGGTACAACACGGCACTCGTACTATCATGCGAGTTAGGTGCTCAAGTAGGGCATCCAGCCCAAAGCAATCCAAACAATAGAGAAACTTGGCACTCAAAAAGAACTTTAGCTTGGATAGTTATTTATTCAATGTGCATTCATAAAGACAAAAGTTGAACGTTTTCGGTCAACATCCGGACCTTCATCAGAACAATTATACTGGGAAATACGTATATCCTGTCAAAACTGGTTCCAACAGAGTTTTCAAAAAAGCCTGGATGCGAAAAGGAATCCTGAGTGTGTCCGCGCACAAGAAGGGCGACAGAAGTCGTGTGATGAGTTCATTGCGTGGTAATCAGATGCGGTTTTAATCTAATGATAGTCTATGGTAAATTTACGGTGCCGCAACGGAGCGTCGCCGCATTGTAAGGACATGCATTCTGGAAAGACGCGCCGCATGTCCGTTTATGCGGGTCTGCTGCCTGCGTCTTTTAAAGCATGGTGGAGACAGGATTTCATGAAATCCCCTCCACTATGCTGTAACATCTGGACGCTGCGTGTTTGACGCTGCGGCTGTACGCAGCGTCAAACACGCAGTGCTTCCTGACAGTGGAAACACACCCTTAGCCTCAACTTTTTACAAGGGGTACAAGCAGCGTCGGACTGGAGCACCTTGGGCCCACCAGAGAAAATCATTCTTGGGGCCCACTATGTAGCTACATAGAAATAGATACAAGACCACCAATTGTGCGGTAAAAAGCGCTAATATCAGGGTATAATATAAGGTAGTTCACGTCTTAATAATGTAGCAAGGGTTGGGGTAGCCCCCTCACAGAATATAATGTAGCCCCCTCATAAAATATAATGCAGTGCCCTCTCATAGAATATAATGCAGCACCCCACAAAATATAATGCAACCCTCTCAGGTATGACGCAGTCCCCACCATAGAATATAATGTAGCACCCCATAGGGTATAATGCAACCCCCCCCCCATATAGTATAATGCCACCCACCACAGAATATAATGTAGTCCCGAGAGAATGCAGTTCCACCACAGAATATAATGCAGCCCCCCCATAGAGTATACTGTAGCCCCTTCATACAGTATGATGTAGCCCCCATAATATTATGTAGTCCCCTGAGAGAATAATGCAGCCCCACCACAGAATATAATGCAGCCCCCCATAGAGTATACTGTAACCCCTCATATAGTATGATGTAGCCCCCCATAATATAATGTAGTACCTTAAGTATAATGCAGTCCCCCCACAGAATATAATGTAGCCCCCCAGGGCCGTATTTAGAGTTTCTGCTGCCCTAGGCACTTTTAGTGCTGCCTCCCCCTTTGGTGAGTATGACACTATCAGCAGTGACTTTGGCAAGAATCGCTGATGTGAAAGTCGCCTTTTGCAGCAGATCGGGCAGTTTTTCTGCATCTGCCGCGTAACGGATCACTTACGGCAACACTGCGTTCGGCCTCATTCTGTCACACCCTACAGACGTGTCTATCAGGTGGACCCACTGGACCGCAAATACAGCGGTTACTGATACCAGGAAGGGAGAACCAGACCAGGAAAGCAGGTTCAAACGCTTTATTGTACAGTAGTACAAACACTAGGGGAGACACCCCAAAGGAAGGCCACAGGGCCACAACACCAGAAAGCCTCTAAGGAGACCAAGGCTTGGAGTGACCCCTATACAGGGATTTCCCCTAGACCACCAATAGAGGGTCCGATGAGGCAGACACCTGTGTTAAACCGACCTAGAAAGAAATGAATAAACAAAACAGGGCTGAATGTGGAACTTGGAAGCAGGAAGAAGACTGCAGGGAACCACACAGGATACTGGACTCCGGATGCTGTGGAGACCAGACTCGATCCTAGGGAAAAAAGGAACACAGAGTAAGACAGGCAAATTGGACTGATAAGCCTAGCAGGATAAGACCTGGAGCAGCAACTTCAGGATAATAAAAGTTGCCCAGGCGGCGTCCAGGAGTGACTGAGATCCTTATATACCTCCAGCCTCCAGGTGATAGGCCGGGAGGAGGGGCAGTGAGTAGGGAGGGGCTGACCCTTTAAGAAGCCAGAGAGCTCACCTGCCCGCCCCCTATGCACTCCCTAGGAGAGGGAGAGAAAGGAGGAAGTGCAGCAGACATGGGAGCAGGGACCCGGGCAGCATGTCTGCAGGGACGGACCCCGGAGCGCCGGCGGACGACCGGAGCATGACCCTGCTGGCTAAGGACAGGACCAGAAGAGGTAAGAGCAGGCGGGGAAGAGAAAGAAGGCGCCCCGGACTGCGAGGTGGTGACACATTCATTTCCTATGGGATTTGCGGCACTTGCCGTGATCTGGCAAATGCGGTACCATACCTCCCAACTTTTGAAGAAGGGAAGGAGGCGGCAAATTGTAGGCCACGCCTCTGACCAGACCCATTTCACAACTAGTCACACCCATATCCACGTCCTAACCGCAGCCATTTAGCGCTGCTGATCACACTGTTTTATATACAATAATTATAAGCAAACAAAAATATGGCCACGCAGTGCTCCATACTGTATAATGGCCACACATGATGCTCAATACTGTATAACGGCCACCACACATGATGCTCCATACTGTATAATGGCCACACATGATGCTGCATACTGTATAATGGCCACACACAGTTCTTCATACTGTATAATGGCCACACATGATGCTCCATAGTGTATAATGGCCACACATTGCTCCATACTGTATAATGGCCAGACAGTGCTCCATACTGCATAATGGCCACACACACATAGTGCTCCATAGTGTATAACGGCCACACAGTTCTCCATACTGTATAATGATCCCACATAATGCTAAATACTGTATAATGGCGACAAATGATGCTCCATACTGTATAACAGCCACACATGATGCTCCATACTGTATTATGTCCATTGGCCACACATGATGCTCCATACTGTATAATGGCCACACATGATGCTCCATACTGTATATTCCCCCCTGTATGCATGGCTTATATTCCCCCCTGCATGGCTTATATTCCCCCCTGTATGGCTTATATTCCCCCCTGCATGGCTTATATTCCCCCCTGCATGGCTTATATTCCTGTTGTGAATTCTGTGGCAGAGCTCCCTCCTGTGGTCACAAGTGGTACTTCGGCTGATTCTCTTTGTGAGCTTCCGTTGGTGGAGGAAAGTGGTACTGCGGCTTCTGAGTTTCCTTCCTCAGGTGATGTGGTGAAGTCGTTAGGTGCTGCTCTATTTAACTCCACCTAGTGCTTTGATCCTGGCCTCCAGTCAATGTTCTAGTATTGGACCTGTTTCCTCCTGGATCGTTCCTGTGGCCTGCTGCTCTGCATAGCTAAGTTCCACTTTGCTATTTTGTTTGCTGTTTTTTTCTGTCCAGCTTGTATATTTGTTTTTACCTGCTTGCTGGAAGCTCTGGGACGCAGAGGGTGTACCTCCGTGCCGTTAGTTCGGTACGGAGGGTCTTTTTGCCCCCTTTGCGTGGTTTTTGTAGGGTTTTGTGTTGACCGCAAAGTTATCTTTCCTATCCTCGCTCTGTTTAGAAAGTCGGGCCTCACTTTGCTAAATCTATTTCATCTCTACGTTTGTCTTTTCATCTTAACTCAGTCATATGTGGGGGCTGCCTTTTCCTTTGGGGTATTTCTCTGAGGCAAGGTAGGCTATTTTTCTATCTTCAGGCTAGCTAGTTTCTCAGGCCGTGCCGAGTTGCATAGGGAGCGTTAGGCGCAATCCATGGCTGCCTTTAGTGTGGTTGGAGAGGATTAGTGATTGCGGTCAACAGAGTTCCCACGTCTCAGAGCTCGTTCTTGTTTTTTGGGTTATTGCCAGGTCACTGTATGTGCGCTGACCTCTATGTCCATTGTGGTACTGAATTACCTTTCATAACATATTCCCCCCTGCATGGCTTATATTCCCCCCTGCATGGCTTATATTCCCCCCTATATGGCTTATATTCCCCCCTGTATGGCTTCGATTCCCCCCTGTATGGCTTATATTCCCCCCTGTATGGCTTATATTCTCCCCTGTATGGCTTATATTCCCCCCTGCATGGCTTATATTCCCCCCTGTATGGCTTATATTCCCCCCTGCATGGCTTATATTCCCCCCTGCATGGCTTATATTTCCCCCTGCATGGCTTATATTCCCCCCTGCATGGCTTATATTCCCCCCTGTATGGCTTGTATTCCTCCCTGCATGGCGGCTTATCTCTCTGCACCAGCACCCGCTCCTGCACGGCGCGCCGGCTTATGTCCTCCTTCATCCCCCCCATCCCTCATATTCACCTGTCCCACTGCACGGCCGTGCCGACATCCCTCGCGCTCTGTCCCGACTCCAGGCGGCGGCGCCGGCGCAGCACCTTCTTCCTGCTTGAGCGGTCATGTGACACCGTTCATTAAGATCATGAATATGCACATATTCATGATCTTAATAAGCGGTGTCACGTGACCGCTCGTTCAGGACGAGCTGCAGTGCAGACGCCGAGACCATCGCTGGAGCAGGGTGAGTATTCAAGGCGGCGGGCGGGGAGTGGCCCTGGAGCAGGGGAGGGTGCCCTGCCAGCAGGTGTCAGTGCCAGGGCCTACCGGAGGATCCTCCGGTACCCAGGTGGGCCAGTTCGAGCCTGGGTACAAGGAGAAAATGGTCCCTGTTGTGAATTCTGCTCTTGGGCTCCCTCCGGTGGTTATGAGTGGTAGTGCTGCTGTCTTTGGATCGCAGCATTTATCAGGTGTGTTCACTTTTTGCAATTTGGACTCAGCTATTTAGTCCTGCTTGATCCTTTAGTCAGTGCCAGTTGTCCATTGTTTTTTGGAGGATTCACATCTCTTACTGGTCTCTCCTGGTTGCTGTGCTTTTCAACAAAGATAAGTCTTTGCTTTGTTTTTGCTGTCCACATGCTGTGGGCCTTATAGTTCAGTGCATTTTCATGTTTTGTCTTGTCCAGCTTTGTCTGTGAAGGATTTTTTGCAGCCTAGCTGTGTCTCTGGAGATGCAGATACACCCTCCATGTCTTTAGTCAGATGTGGTGATTTGTATTTTCTGTGGTGGATATTTTCTAGTTTTTTAATACTGACCGCATAGTACTCTGTCCTATTCTTTCTTTTTAGCTAGTATGGCCTCCTATGCTAAATCCTGATTTCATATCTGCGTATGTTATTTCCCTCTCCTCTCACAGTCAATATTTGTGGGGGGCTGTCTATCCTTTGGGGATTTTCTCTGAGGCAAGATAGTTTTCCTGTTTCTGTCTTTAGGGGAAGTTAGTTCTTAGGCTGTGTCGAGATGTCTAGGGAGTGTTAGGTACCCCCCACGGCTACTTCTAGTTGCGCTGCTAAGTTCAGGGTCAGTACAGGTACCACCTTCTCCAGAGTACGTCTCATGCTGCTCCTAGGCCACCAGATCATAACAGGTCCCCTTCATTTGTTATGCAATGTTTCTCCTAACATGGCAATACCCCATGTGTCATACAGTAAGGTTTTGGAACATAGCAGGGCTCGGAAGTAAAGGAGTCCAGATTGTCATGGAAAAGTTTGCGGGTGCCATTTACAAAATCCCTAAGGTACTAGAACAGAAGAAATACCCATCATGTGCCCACATTTTGGAAATTATATCCTGTGTGAATTTACGGATGTAGTGACTATTTTGAGTGTTTACCAGAAACAACTACAATAGGGAAAATAAGTATTTGGAGAGTTCTTAAATTTTTATCATAGGTATACGTCAACTGTGAGAGACAGAATCTAAAAACAAAAAAACTGAAAATTAAATTGTATGATTTTTAAATAATAATTTTCATTTTATTGCATAAGTATTTGATCACCTACCAAGCAGCAAGAATTCTGACTCTCACAGACCTTTTAGTTTTTCTTTAAGAAACCCTCCTACTCTGCACTTACCTGTATTAATTACACCTGTTTGAACTCGTTACCTCTACAAAATACACCTGTCCAAACGCTCAATCACATTCCAACTTTTCCACCATGGCCAAGACCAAATAGCTGTCTAAGTACACCAGAATCAAAATTGTAGACCTGCACAAGGCTGGGATGTGCTGCAGGACAACAGGCAAGCAGCTTGGTAAGAAGGGAAAAACTGTTGGCACAATTATTAGAAAATGGAAGAATCACAATATGACTGTGAATCTTCTTCGGTCTGGGGCTCCATGCAAGATCTTGCCTCGAGGGGTAAGGATGACTCTCAGAAAAGTCAGGAATCAGCCCATGACTACATGGGAGGACCTTGATATCGTGCTATAGAAGGGTTAAAGTTTTTCTTCTCTGTTCCCCGACTTTGTTTTATATTACCAAACATTATAGTCTCATAGTCAAAGATTTTATACTTATGTCATATGAATGTTTTTAAGATTCTGCAAAACTATATTATGGGTACATGGTAAATAAAGTCATTATGACCAGGTTAATAGGGGGACTTCATGAGTTACATTGCAGTAAATGGTATAAGAGACAGCATTCTTGTGTGATTAAACAGAAATTAACTTGTTCACAAGTGTGTGTTCCTTTCTTCGAGCGCTCATTTAATTTGACCGCCTAATCTCTTAATTCGGCCTCACTGGTGATCCGGCATATCTGACTTTGGGTCAGAACAAAAGCACATATAACAACTTGGTCAATGATCTGAAGAGAGCTGGGACAACAGTCTCAAACATTATGTCAGTATTCCGGGTTTTCCAAGTCACCTTGTGAATGATCTTGCCCTTTGTTAAGATGGAGTTTGCTGTTTTTGTCTGCCCTACTTCCTGTTCGTTTGTTTAAAACCCGGCTCAGGTGTCAGCCTCCTTGCTGGAGTATTCTGCTTCCGTTTCCCCTTCAGCTCAGCTCAGCTGCTTGTTCTACTGTGCTTCTACCTGTGGCTCTGGACATTCTCTGCCTATGTAAGCTACACTCTCAGTTATCTTTAGTCTGTTGACTTTGGAACTTAACCCTTGGTTCACTCCTCCTGGTAAGAACTCTGTTTTTGAACTGTGTTTTGGAACTATGTTGCTGAACTGTGTTTTTGCTACTTAATGCTTCATTTACTCCCCCCTGGTGGGAGCTACTGGAATCTACACCAGTACAATACTTTAATGTGAACTTGTTCTGGACTTACCCGTGTTTATACCACAACTGAGATCAACTTGAGAACTTGTTTCTGGACTTACCCGTGTTTATGCCAAACCTGCGATTAACCTGAGGACTTGTTCTGGACTTCCCTGTGTTTACTACATACCTGGATTTGACTCTTTCTGTACCGACAGTGTTTTGGATCTGCAGCATACCGACACAAAAAGAGGACTTAAAAATCATCCAAAAACTTGAAAAAAGTCACAGAGAAAAATGCAGAGATGTTTACCTGCTGAAGCCTCCAAACAAATGCACTGCAGGTTGATGATGGCAAACACACAGGTGCAAAAAATACAGATGAAACAACCACTTTCAATCCAGTGTTGGCTGTTTTGCATTAGTGCACAAAAAGATAAGCGATAATAGTCTGTATGTGGCGTTGTTCACACAGGCAATGCACAGCATCTGGTTTACAGCCTATTGCTAACGCACATATATGCTTGGCAACTCGGAGCTTCAACTCCCTTCATAAATTTTCTATGGGATTAAGGTCTGGAGACTGGCTAGGCCACTCCATGACCTTAATGCATTGTCAGACTGGAGTACCTTGGGCCCACCAGAGAAAATCATTCTTGGGGCCCACTATGTAGCTACATAGAAAAAAATACAAGACCACCAATTGTGCGATATAACACGCTATCAGGACATAACATAAGGTAGTACACGGCTTAATGATATAGTGGGGATTGTTGCCCACATTTTGGTTCAAACTCAAAGATAAATGTCTCCAGTGTAGAGGAGGGGGTTTTATGACATCTCATCTATACTCTAAGAAAATCCACGGCGGTAGTAGTAAACGCAGCAATATCTGCACAATGTCTGTTTGGATATTTCCGCTGTTAATTTTCTGTTTGAATTCTGCAGCAAATACATTATGTGAATGCCCCCTCTTCTAGTGGTGCGGGTCCCAGATCACTTATGTATGACATTGGAGTAATATTGATAGAGCTTTCCCTCACATCCCTCCATACACTTTTTACAGAAATCTCTCTTCCACCTATAGGCCCATAACGTTTTATGATGGGTCTTATTTTGTTAGTAGCAGGGAAAGAAAAGTTTTAGTCAGGGGTGATACAGGGGGAGAGGGGTTCAGTCAGGGGGAGGTGACTCAGTCAGGGGTGATACAAGGGGAGGAGGCTCATTCAATCAGGGGTAATACAGGGGAGAGGCTCAGTCAGTCAGGGGTGATAAAGGGGGAAGTGGCGCAGTCAGGGTGATACAGGGGGAGGTGGCGTAGTCAGGGTGATACAGGAGGGAGGTGACATAGTCAGGGTGACACAGGGGGGAGGTGACGCAGTCAGTCAGGGATGATACGGGGATGGTGGCAGTTATGAACTGGTGGTTTAGGAGCAACATGGGACGAGCTCTGAAGGAGGTGGTACCTGTACTGACCGCAGTCCCTAAGCTCAACACAACACTACCCCCTGTTGTGAATTCCGCTCTTGGGCTCCCTCCGGTGGTTGTAAGTGGCACTTTTGTGAGTTCTGCTCTTGGGCTTCCTCCGGTGGTTTTAAGTGGTATGGCTGCTCCTTGGATTTAGCAGTCTGCAGCTGCTTCCACTGTGTCTTTCTGCTCGGCTATTTATGCCTGGCTCTTCCCTTCAGCCAGTGCCACTTGTCAATGGTTCCTGGTTGGATTCACATCTCTCTTGGATTTCCCTGATATCCTGACCAGTCCTGCAAAGTTAAGTCCTTGCTTTGCTCTTTTCTGTCCACATGTTGTGGACTTATTCGTTCTGTGCATTCTATGTTTTGTCCAGCTTGTTAGTATGGATTAATTCAGTTAAGCTGGAAGCTCTGGGAAGCAGATTTACCCTCCACACCTTTAGTCAGGTGTGGAGATTTTTGTAAACTCTGTGTGGATTTTTGTAGTTTTTAATACTGACCGCACAGTATTCTATCCTGTCTTATTTATCTAGCTAGACTGGCCTCCTGTGCTACATCCTGGTTTCATTCTGTGTATGTCTTTTCCCTCTCCACTCACAGTCATTACTTGTGGGGGGCTATCTATCCTTTGGGGATTTTCTCTGAGGCAAGATAGTTTTCCTGTTTCTATCTTTAGGGGTAGTTCGTTCTCAGGCTGTGACGAGGTGCCTAGGGAGTGACAGGAGCATCCCACGGCTACTTCTAGTGTTGTGTTGAGCTTAGAGACTGCGGTCAGTACAGGTACCACCTCCTTCAGAGCTCGTCCCATGTAGCTCCTAAACCACTGGTTCATAACAGTACAAGTGGCCAAAAATGAATTAAATGCATCTCAAAAGAAGGAAAAAAAAATTCTGAGCCATTTTTTTTTCTGTGCTCTGTTTTGTCTTTTTTTTCCTCTTGATCTCTGGTTGGTTCAGGATTTATGCTCTGGCATGGATGTTCAGGGTTTATTTTCTCGTGTGGATCAACTTGCTGCAAGAGTACAGAGTATCCAAAATTATGTTGTCCAGACTCCGGCTTTGGAGCCTAAAATTCCTACTCCTGATTTGTTTTTTGGGGACAGATCTAAGTTTTTGAACTTTAAAAATAACTGCAAATTGTTTTTTGCTTTGAAACCCCGTTCTTCTGGTGATCCCATTCAGCAAGTTAAAATCATCATATCCTTGCTGCGTGGTGACCCTCAGGACTGGGCATTCTCCCTTGAATCAGGGGATCCGGCATTGCTGAATGTAGATGCATTTTTTCAAGCGCTCGGATTATTGTATGACGAACCTAATTCTGTGGATCATGCAGAAAAAAACCTGTTGGCACCGTGTCAAGGTCAGGAAGCGGCAGAATTATACTGCCAGAAATTTAGGAAATGGTCTGTGCTCACTAAATGGAATGAGGATGCTCTGGCTGCTATTTTCAGAAAAGGTCTTTCTGAAGCCCTTAAAGATGTTATGGTGGGCTTCCCTACGCCTGCTGGTTTGAGCAAATCTATGTCTCTAGCCATTCAGATTGATCGGCGTCTGCGCGAGCGCAAAGCTGTGCACCATATGGCAGTGTCCTATGGGCAGAGTCCTGAGCCTATGCAATGTGATAGGATTTTGACTAGAACAGAACGGCAGGAATTCAGACGTCAGAATAGGCTGTTTTTTCTGTGGTGATTCTGCTCATGTTATTTCTGATTGCCCTAAGCGTACTAGGAGGGTCGCTAGGTCTGTTACCATCAGTACTGTACAGCCTAAATTTCTTTTATCTGTGACCCTGATTTGCTCATTGTCGTCATTTTCTGTCATGGCGTTTGTGGATTCAGGCGCTGCCGTGAACTTAATGGACTTAGAATTCGCCAGGCGCTGTGGTTTTTCCTTGCAGCCTTTGCAGAGCCCTATTCCTTTGAGGGGCATTGATGCTACACCATTGGCCAAGGATAAACCTCAGTACTGGACGCAGATGACCATGTACATGGCTCCAGCACATCAGGAAGATTGCCGTTTTCTGGTGTTGCATAACCTGCATGATGTGGTTGTACTGGGTTTTCCATGGCTATGGGAACATAATCCGGTGCTGGATTGGAAATCTATGTCTGTGACTAGTTGGGGTTGTCGAGGGGTACATAGTGATGTTCCTTTGATGTCAATTTCCTCTTCCCCCTCTTCTGAGGTCCCTGAGTTTTTGTTGGATTTCCAGGATGTATTTGATGAGCCCAAGTCCAGTTCCCTTCCTCCTTATAGGGACTGTGATTGTGCTATTAACTTGATTCCAGGTTGTAAGTTCCCTAAGGGCCGACTGTTCAATCTGTCTGTGCCAGAGCATGCTGCCATGCGGAGTTATGTTAAGGAATCTTTGGAGAAGGGGCATATTCGGCCGTCTTTGTCACCATTGGGAGCGGGTTTCTTTTTTGTTGCTAAGAAGGATGGCTCCTTGAGACCCTGTATAGATTATCGTCTTCTTAATAAGATCACGGTCAAATTCCAATACCCCTTGCCTTTGCTTTCTGATTTGTTTGCTCAGATTAAGGGGGCTAGTTGGTTTACTAAGATTGACCTCCGAGGGGCATATAATCTTGTTCGTATTAAACAGGGTGACGAATGGAAAACTGCATTTAATACGCCCGAAGGCCATTTTGAATACCTCGTGATGCCATTCGGGCTCTCTAATGCTCCATCTGTGTTCCAATCTTTTATGCATGATATTTTCCGCAATTATCTTGATAAATTCATGGTTGTATATTTGGATGATATTTTGATTTTTTCCGATGATTGGGAGTCTCATGTGAAGCAGGTCAGGATGGTATTCCAGATCCTTCGTGATAATGCTTTATTTGTGAAGGGGTCTAAGTGCCTATTCGGAGTTCAGAAGGTCTCTTTTTTGGGTTTTATTTTTTCTCCCTCGTCTATGGAAATGGATCCTGTTAAGGTCCAAGCTATTCATGACTGGATTCAACCCACATCTGTGAAGAGCCTTTAAAAATTTTTGGGCTTTGCTAATTTCTATCGCCGTTTCATTGCCAACTTTTCCAGTGTGGTTAAGCCCCTTACTGATTTTACTAAGAAAGGCGCTGATGTGGCGAATTGGTCCTCTGCGGCTGTTGAGGCCTTTCGGGAGCTTAAACGCCGATTTACTTCTGCCCCTGTGTTGCGTCAGCCGGATGTTTCTCTTCCTTTTCAGGTTGAGGTTGACGCTTCTGAGATTGGGGCAGGGGCCGTTTTGTCTGAGAGGGATTCTGATGGTTCTTTGATGAAACCGTGTGGTTTTTTTTCCAGAAAGTTTTCGCCTGCGGAACGCAATTATGATGTCGGCAATCGGGAGTTGTTGGCTATGAAGTGGGCGTTTGAGGAGTGGCGACATTGGCTTGAGGGAGCTAAGCGCCGCGTTGTGGTCTTGACTGATCATAAGAATCTGATTTACCTCGAGTCGGCCAAGCGGCTGAATCCTAGACAGGCTCGATGGTCCCTGTTTTTCTCCCGTTTTGATTTTGTGGTCTCGTATCTTCCGGGATCTAAGAATGTTAAGGCTGATGCCCTCTCTAGGAGTTTTTGCCTGATTCTCCTGGAGTCCTTGAGCCGGTTGGCATTCTTAAGGAAGGGGTGATTTTCTCTGCCATCTCCCCTAATTTGCGGTGGGTGCTTCGTGAATTTCAGGCTGATAAGCCTGACCGCTGTCCAGTGGGGGAGCTGTTTGTTCCTGATAGATGGACAAGTAAGGTAATTTCTGAGTTTCATTGTTCAGTGTTGGATGGCCATCCTGGGATTTTTGGTACCAGAGATTTGGTTGCTAGGTCCTTTTGGTGGCCTTTCTTGTCGCGCAATGTGCGTGCTTTTGTGCAGTCCTGTGGGACTTGCGCCCGGACCAAGCCTTGCTGTTCCCGCGCTAGTGGGTTACTTTTGCCTTTGCCGGTCCCTGAGAGGCCCTGGACACATATTTCCATGGATTTTATTTCGGATCTTCCTGTTTCCCAGAAGATGTCTGTTATCTGGGTTGTTTGTGACCGGTCCTCTAAAATGGTCCATCTGGTACCTTTGCCTAAGTTGCCTTCCTCCTCAGATTTGGTTCCATTGTTTTTTCAGCATGTGGTTCGTTTGCATGGCATTCCGGAGAATATTGTGTCTGACAGAGGTTCTCAGTTTGTCTCTAGGTTTTAGCGGGCCTTTTGTGCTAGGATGGGCATTGATTTGTCTTTTTCTTCGGCGTTTCATCCTCAGACTAATGGCCAAACTGAGCGAATTAATCAGACCTTGGAAACCTATTTGAGATGCTTTGTGTCTGCTGATCAGGATAATTGTGTGGCTTTCTTGCCGTTGGCCGAGTTTGCCCTTAATAATCGGGCTAGTTCGGCTACTTTGGTTTCACCTTTCTTTTGTAATTTTGGTTTTCATCCTCGTTTTTCTTCGGGGCAGGTTGAGCCTTCTGATTGTCCTGGTGTGGATTCTGTGGTGGACAGGCTGCAGCAGATTTGGACTTATGTGGTGGACAATTTGACGTCTCAGGAAAAGGCTCAACGTTTTGCTAACCGCCGTCGGTGTGTTGGTCCCCGGCTTCGTGTGGGGGATTTGGTTTGGTTGTCTTCTCGTCATGTTCCTTTGAAGGTTTCTTCCCCTAAGTTTAAGCCTCGGTTTATTGGTCCTTATAAGATTTCTGAAATTATCAATCCTGTGTCTTTTCGTTTGGCTCTTCCAGCCTCTTTTGCCATTCATAATGTTTTCCATAGATCTTTGTTGCGGAGATATGTGGTGCCCGTTGTTCCCTCGGTTGATCCTCCTGTCCCGGTGTTGGTTGAGGGAGAGTTGGAATATGAGGTTGAGAAAATTTTGGATTCTCGTTTTTCAAGGCGGAGGCTTCAGTATCTTGTCAAGTGGAAGGGTTATGGCCAGGAGGATAATTCTTGGGTTGTTGCCTCCGATGTCCATGCCGCCGATTTGGTTCGTGCTTTTCACTTGGCTTGTCCTGATTGGCCTGGGGGCTCTGGTGAGGGTTCGGTGACCCCTCCTCAAGGGGGGGTACTGTTGTGAATTCCGCTCTTGGGCTCCCTCCGGTGGTTGTAAGTGGCACTTTTGTGAGTTCTGCTCTTGGGCTCCCTCCGGTGGTTTTAAGTGGTATGGCTGCTCCTTGGATTTAGCAGTCTGCAGCTGCTTCCACTGATTTTCTTTCTGCTCGGCTATTTATGCCTGGCTCTTCCCTTCAGCCAGTGCCACTTGTCAATGGTTCCTGGTTGGATTCACATCTCTCTTGGATTTCCCTGATATCCTGACCAGTCCTGCAAAGTTAAGTCCTTGCTTTGCTCTTTTCTGTCCACATGTTGTGGACTTATTCGTTCTGTGCATTCTATGTTTTGTCCAGCTTGTTAGTATGGATTAATTCAGTTAAGCTGGAAGCTCTGGGAAGCAGATTTACCCTCCACACCTTTAGTCAGGTGTGGAGATTTTTGTAAACTCTGTGTGGATTTTTGTAGTTTTTAATACTGACCGCACAGTATTCTATCCTGTCTTATCTATCTAGCTAGACTGGCCTCCTGTGCTACATCCTGGTTTCATTCTGTGTATGTCTTTTCCCTCTCCACTCACAGTCATTACTTGTGGGGGGCTATCTATCCTTTGGGGATTTTCTCTGAGGCAAGATAGTTTTCCTGTTTCTATCTTTAGGGGTAGTTCGTTCTCAGGCTGTGACGAGGTGCCTAGGGAGTGACAGGAGCATCCCACGGCTTCTTCTAGTGTTGTGTTGAGCTTAGGGACTGCAGTCAGTACAGGTACCACCTCCTTCAGAGCTCGTTCCATGTTGCTCCTAAACCACCGATTCATAACAACCCCCCCCCTTGAGGAGGGGTCACCGAACCCTCACCAGAGCCCCCAGGCCGATCAGGACGAGCCAAGTGAAAAGCACGAACCAAATCGGCGGCATGGACATCGGAGGCAACAACCCAAGAATTATCCTCCTGGCCATAACCCTTCCACTTGACAAGATACTGAAGCCTCCGCCTCGAAAAACGAGAATCCAAAATTTTCTCAACCTCATATTCCAACTCTCCCTCAACCAACACCGGGTGCAGGAGGATCAACCGAGGGAACAACGGGCACCACATATCTCCGCAACAAAGATCTATGGAAAACATTATGAATGGCAAAAGAGGCTGGAAGAGCCAAACGAAAAGACACCGGATTGATAATTTCAGAAATCTTATAAGGACCAATAAACCGAGGCTTAAACTTAGGGGAAGAAACCTTCATAGGAACATGACGAGAAGACAACCAAACCAAATCCCCCACACGAAGCCAGGGACCAACACACCGACGGCGGTTAGCAAAACGTTGAGCCCTTTCCTGAGACAACGTCAAATTGTCCACCACATGAGTCCAAATCTGCTGCAGCCTGT
This sequence comes from Ranitomeya imitator, assembly GCF_032444005.1. Taxonomy (NCBI): domain Eukaryota; kingdom Metazoa; phylum Chordata; class Amphibia; order Anura; family Dendrobatidae; genus Ranitomeya; species Ranitomeya imitator. Next base: position 483,342,878 of record NC_091285.1, on the reverse strand, counting down.
CCACCACAGAATCCACACCAGGACAATCAGAAGGCTCAACCTGCCCCGAAGAAAAACGAGGATGAAAACTAAAATTACAAAAGAAAGGTGAAACCAAAGTAGCTGAACTAGCCCGATTATTAAGGGCAAACTCGGCCAATGGCAAGAAAGCCACCCAATCATCCTGATCAGCAGACACAAAGCATCTCAAATAGGTTTCCAAGGTCTGATTAGTTCGCTCAGTTTGGCCATTAGTCTGAGGATGAAACGCCGAAGAAAAAGACAAATCAATGCCCATCCTAGAACAAAAGGCCCGCCAAAACCTAGAGACAAACTGAGAACCTCTGTCAGATACAATATTCTCTGGAATGCCATGCAAACGAACCACATCCTGAAAAAACAATGGAACCAAATCTGAGGAGGAAGGCAACTTAGGCAAAGGTACCAGATGGACCATTTTAGAGAACCGGTCACAAACAACCCAGATAACAGACATCTTCTGGGAAACAGGAAGATCCGAAATAAAATCCATGGAAATATGCGTCCAGAGCCTCTCAGGGACCGGCAAAGGCAAAAGCAACCCACTAGCACGGGAACAGCAAGGCTTGGCCCGGGCGCAAGTCCCACAGGACTGCACAAAAGCACGCACATCGCGCGACAAGGAAGGCTACCAAAAGGACCTAGCAACCAAATCTCTGGTACCAAAAATCCCAGGATGACCAGCCAACACTGAACAATGAACCTCAGAAATTACCTTACTTGTCCATCTATCAGGAACAAACAGCTTCCCCACTGGACAGCGGTCAGGCCTATCAGCCTGAAATTCCCGAAGCACCCGCCGCAAATCAGGGGAGATGGCAGAAAGAATCACCCCTTCCTAAAGAATGCCAACCGGCTCAAGGACTCCAGGAGAATCAGGCAAAAAACTCCTAGAGAGGGCATCAGCCTTAACATTCTTAGATCCCGGAAGATACGAGACCACAAAATCAAAACGGGAGAAAAACAGGGACCATCGAGCCTGTCTAGGATTCAGCCGCTTGGCCGACTCGAGATAAATCAGATTCTTATGATCAGTCAAGACCACAACGCGGTGCTTAGCTCCCTCAAGCCAATGTCACCACTCCTCAAACACCCACTTCATAGCCAACAACTCCCGATTGCCGACATCATAATTGCATTCCGCAGGCGAAAACTTTCTGGAAAAAAAAGCACACGGTTTCATCAAAGAACCATCAGAATCCCTCTGAGACAAAATGGCCCCTGCCCCAATCTCAGAAGCGTCAACCTCAACCTGAAAAGGAAGAGAAACATCCGGCTGACGGAACACAGGGGCAGAAGTAAAACGGCGTTTAAGGTCCCAAAAGGCCTCAACAGCCGCAGAGGACCAATTCGTCACATCAGCGCCTTTCTTCGTCAAATCAGTAAGGGGCTTAACCACACTGGAAAAGTTGGCAATGAAACGGCGATAGAAATTAGCAAAGCCCAAAAATTTTTGAAGGCTCTTCACAGATGTGGGTTGAATCCAGTCATGAATAGCTTGGACCTTAACAGGATCCATTTCCATAGACGAGGGAGAAAAATTAAAACCCAAAAAAGAGACCTTCTGAACTCCGAATAGGCACTTAGACCCCTTCACAAATAAAGCATTATCACGAAGGATCTGGAATACCATCCTGACCTGCTTCACATGAGACTCCCAATCATCAGAAAAAATCAAAATATCATCCAAATATACAACCATGAATTTATCAAGATAATTGCGGAAAATATCATGCATGAAAGATTGGAACACAGATGGAGCATTAGAGAGCCCGAATGGCATCACGAGGTATTCAAAATGGCCTTCGGGCGTATTAAATGCAGTTTTCCATTCGTCACCCTGTTTAATACGAACAAGATTATATGCCCCTCGGAGGTCAATCTTAGTAAACCAACTAGCCCCCTTAATCTGAGCAAACAAATCAGAAAGCAAAGGCAAGGGGTATTGGAATTTGACCGTGATCTTATTAAGAAGACGATAATCTATACAGGGTCTCAAGGAGCCATCCTTCTTGGCAACAAAAAAGAAACCCGCTCCCAATGGTGACAAAGACGGCCGAATATGCCCCTTCTCCAAAGATTCCTTAACATAGCTCCGCATGGCGGCATGCTCTGGCACAGACAGATTGAAAAGTCGGCCCTTATTGAACTTACAACCTGGAATCAAGTTAATAGCACAATCACAGTCCCTATGTGGAGGAAGGGAACTGGACTTGGGCTCATTAAATATATCCTGGAAATCCGACAAAAACTCAGGGACCTCAGAAGAGGGGGAAGAGGAAATTGACATCAAAGGAACGTCACTATGTACCCCTTGACAACCCCAACTAGTCACAGACATAGTTTTCCAATCCAGCACCGGATTATGCTCCTGTAACCATGGAAAACCCAGTACAACAACATCATGCAGGTTATGCAACACCAGAAAACGGCAATCTTCCTGATGTGCTGGAGCCATGTACATGGTCATCTGCGTCCAGTACTGAGTTTTATCCTTGGCCAATGGCGTAGTATCAATGCCCCTCAAAGGAATAGGGCTCTGCAAAGGCTGCAAGGAAAAACCACAGCGCTTGGCGAATTCTAAGTCCATTAAGTTCAGGGCAGCGCTTTAATCCACAAATGCCATGACAGAAAAGGACGACAATGAGCAAATCAGGGTCACAGATAAAAGAAATTTAGGCTGTACAGTACTGATGGTAACAGACCTAGCGACCCTCCTAGTACGCTTAGGGCAATCAGAAATAACATGAGCAGAATCACCACAGAAAAAACACAGCCTATTCTGACGTCTGAATTCCTGCCGGTCTGTTCTAGTCAAAATCCTATCACATTGCATAGGCTCAGGACTCTGCTCAGAGGATACTGCCATATGGTGCACAGCTTTGCGCTCGCGCAGACGCCGATCAATCTGAATGGCTAGAGACATAGATTCACTCAAACCAGTAGGCGTAGGGAAGCCCACCATAACATCTTTAAGGGCTTCAGAAAGACCTTTTCTGAAAATAGCAGCCAGAGCATCCTCATTCCATTTAGTGAGCACAGACCATTTCCTAAATTTCTGGCAGTATAATTCTGCCGCTTCCTGACCTTGACACAGGACCAACAGGGTTTTTTCTGCATGATCCACAGAATTAGGTTCGTCATACAATAATCCGAGCGCTTGAAAAAATGCGTCTACATTCAGCAATGCCGGATCCCCTGAATCAAGGGAGAATGTCCAGTCCTGAGGGTCACCACGCAGCAAGGATATGATGATTTTAACTTGCTGAATGGGATCACCAGAAGAACGGGGTTTCAAAGCAAAAAACAATTTGCAGTTATTTTTAAAGTTCAAAAACTTGGATCTGTCCCCAAAAAACAAATCAGGAGTAGGAATTCTAGGCTCCAAAGCCGGAGTCTGGACAACATAATCTTGGATACTCTGTACTCTTGCAGCAAGTTGATCCACACGAGAAAACAAACCCTGAACATCCATGCCAGAGCATAAATCCTGAACCACCCAGAGATCAAGAGGAAAAAAAAGACAAAACAGAGCACAGAAAAAAAATGGCTCAGAATTTTTTTTCCTTCTTTTGAGATGCATTTAATTCATTTTTGGCCACTTGTACTGTTGTGAACTGGTGGTTTAGGAGCAACATGGGACGAGCTCTGAAGGAGTTGGTACCTGTACTGACCGCAGTCCCTAAGCTCAAGACAACACTAGAAGTAGCCGTGGAATGCTCCTGTCACTCCCTAGGCACCTCGTCACAGCCTGAGAACTAACTACCCATAAAGATAGAAACAGGAAAACTATCTTGCCTCAGAGAAAATCCCCAAAGGATAGATAGCCCCCCCCACAAGTAATGACTGTGAGTGGAGAGGGAAAAGACATACACAGAATGAAACCAGGATGTAGCACAGGAGGCCAGTCTAGCTAGATAGATAGGACAGGATAGAATACTGTGTGGTCAGTATCAAAAACTACAAAAAATCCACACAGAGTTTACAAAAATCTCCACACCTGACTAAAGGTGTGGAGGGTAAATCTGCTTCCCAGTGCTTCCAGCTTAACTGAATTAATCCATACTGACAAGCTGGACAAAACATAGAAAGCACAGAACGAATAAGTCCACATCCTGTGGACAGAAAAGAGCAAGCAAGGACTTAACTTTGCTGAACTGGTCAGGATAACAGGGAAATCCAAGAGAGATGTGATTCCAACCAGGAACCATTGACAAGTGGCACTGGCTGAAGGGAAGAGCCAGGCATAAATAGCCGAGCAGAAAGACAATCAGTGGAAGCAGCTGCAGACTGCTAAATCCAAGAGGCAGCCATACCACTTAAAACCACCGGAGGGAGCCCAAAAGCGGAATTCACAACAGGTGGCGCAGTCAGGGTGATACAGGGGAAGATGGCCCAGTCAGGGTGATACAGGGAGAGGGAACACAGTAGGGGAATACTGGGGGAGTTGGTGCAGTTGGAGGTAATACAGGGGAAAAAGGCTCAATCAGAATGATACAGGGGGAGGTGGCGCAGTCAGGGGTGATACAGGAGGAGGGGGTGCAGTCAGGAGTAATACAGGGGGAGAGGGGCTCAGTCAGGGTGATTTTGTGGTGAGGGGGTTCAGCAGGGGTGATACGGGGAGGGGATGCAGTCAGGGGTCATATAGAGGGAGGTGACCCAGTCAGGAGTAATACAGGGGCTCAGTCAGGGTGATTCCAGGGCAAAGGGAATCAGCAGGGGTGATACGTGGGGAGGGGGTGGTCAGGGGTGATACAGGATTAGGAGGTGCAGTCAGGGGTAATACAGGGGTAGAGCGGCTGAGTCAGGGTGATTCTGGGATGAGGCGATTCAGCAGGGGAGGGGGGCTCAGTCAGGGGTTATATAGTGGGAGAGGGCTCAGTCAGGGGTGATACGGGGGAGGGGTGCAGTCAGGGGGTATATAGTGGGAGAGGACTCAGTCAGGGGTGATATGGGGAGGGGTGCAGTCAGGGGTTATATAGTGGAAGAGGGCTCAGTCAGGGGTGATACGGGGGAGGGGTGCAGTCAGGGGTTATATAGTGGGAGAGGGCTCAGTCAGGGGTGATATGGGGAAGGGGTGCAGTCAGGGGTTATATAGTGGGAGAGGGCTCAGTCAGGGGTGATATGGGGGATGGGGTGCAATCAGTCAGGAGTGTAAGGAGAGATGACATAATGGGGCCCTCCTTTATCCCTAAGTAACTTAGCCCCTCCCCATCTCTCACCCCAGACTAAAGGGCCCCATTTACATTTACTTTTAGGCTGGCAGGGGGCCCTTGTTCAACCATTGCAGCTGTAGCAGGGTGCCATCTATCTCCCTCTGCTGCTTACACTGTGGGGAAGGGGAGCGCGTGTTACAGATAACAGTAGCTCATTATCTGAGCTATGCTGTACAGCCGGGGAGAAGAGGACACAAAAAAATCTAACACTGATTGGCCAAAGCGCAGCCAATCAGAATTACATTAAACCTTACTAACCCCTTTCTGACATTAGACCTACTATCCCATCGAGGTGGTATGGGCCCATATGACCACCAACGGGATAGTAAGTCTAACGCGATGAGGGGGAATTGCGGCCGGGTGTCAGCTGACTATCAAAGCTGACAACCGGCACTATGTGCCAGGAGCGGTCATGGACCGCTCCTGGCACATTAACCCCCCAGAACACTGCAATCAAACATGATCGCAGCGTTCCGGTGGCATAGGGAAGCATTGCGCAGGGAGGGGGCTCACTGCATGCTTCCCTGATACCCTCAGAGCAACGCGATGTGATCGCGTTGATCCAAGCGTCTCCTCCATCCTCCTCACTGCAGGCCCCGGATCCAAGATGGCCGCGGAGCTCCTTCCGGGTCCTGCAGGGAGGTGGCTTGCAAGTGCCTGCTCAGAGCAGGTGCCAGCAAGCTTCCTGCAGTGCCTGTCAGATCGCTGATCTGACACAGTGCATTGCAAAGTGTCAGATCAGCAATCTGACACTATACTGTGATGTCCCACACTGGGACAAAGTAAAAAAAGTAAAAAAAATTTAAAAAAATTTACACGAGTAAAAAAAAAAGAAAAATCCTAAATAAATAAAAATATATTGTTGCAATAAATGCATTTCTTTCTGTAAATAATAAAAAAAAACAAAAGTACACATATTTAGTATCGCGGCATCCGTAACGACCCGACCTATAAACTGTCCCACTAGTTAACCCCTTCAGTGAACACTGTAAAAAAAAAAAAAACTAGGCAAAAAACACTTTATTATCATACCGCCAAACAAAAAGTGGAATAACATGCGATCAAAAAGACGGATATAAATAAACATTGTACCACCGAAAAGTCATCTTGTCCCGCAAAAAACGAGCCACCATACAGCATCATCATCATCAGCAAAAAAATAAAAAAATTATAGCCCTCAGAATAAAGCGATGCAAAAATAATAATTTTTTATATAAAATAGTTTTTATTGTTTAAAAGCGCCAAAACATAAAAAATTATATAAATGAGGTATCGCTGTAATCGTACTGACCCGAAGAATAAAACTGCTTTATCAATTTTACCAAACGCGGAACGGTATAAACGCCACCCCGTTAGAAATTCACAAATTGCTGGTTTTTGTTCATTCTGCCTAACAAAAATCGGAATAAAAAGTGATAAAAAAAAGTCATGAGCACGAAAATGATACTAATAAAAACGTCAACTCGTCCTGCAAAAAACAAGACCTCACATGACTCTGTGAACCAACATATGGAAAAATTATAGCTCTCGGAATATGGTAACGCAAAAAATATTTTTTGCAATAAAAATCGTCTTTCAGTGTGTGACGGCTGCCAATCATAAAAACCCACTATCAATAGTAAATCAAACCCCCCATTATCACCACCTTAGTTAGGGAAATATAATAAAATAAAAAAATGTATTTATTTCCATTTTCCCATTAGTGTTAGGGTTGGGGCTAAAGTTAGGGTTAGGGTTGGGGCTAAAGTTAGAGTTGGAGCTAAAGTTAGGTTTGGGGCTAAAGTTAGGGTTGAGGCTAGAGTTGGGGTTAGGGTTTGGATTACGTTTACGGTTGGGTTAGAGGTGTGTCAGGGTTAGGGGTATGTTGGGGTTAGGGGTAAGAAAAGTGGTAGCGGGTGCACCACTATACTAATAGAATATATAATAAGACAGGGTGCTACACTAAGCATGGAAAAAGCAAATGAGACCAAGAAAAAGAAAGCCAATGCATATAAATGTGCACACCTGCTACATGATACCCAGAAAATAGTATACATTTTTATTACAATAGCAAAGACAGATACAGAATATAAAATCAATTAAAAACATGTAACAAAGCACAACACCCCTACCAAACAGCCTGTGTAAAGCAATATATAATATAATATGGTGAACACGCTGCTAATGCTATGACCAACACACAAGGCACTATAGAAATATCACGTATGGTACAATAATCACGTGTGAAACCAACATATAATATATGAAAACCAAATGACGTTAAATCATGGCCTAAGAATGACAAGATATGGGCGTCCCCAATTATGTCAAATAAATGCCCGTGAGCATAAAGAGTGCTGATGTATAAAATGGAGCAATAGCCCTATCAAGACCAGAGGAGGACTGCAAAAAAGATAAACCCAGCTGTATGCAGAATTGCAAATGTGAACTGAGAAGTCTTCCAGATGAAGAAACAAGGTCTGGTGTGGCAAATAATGATAATGATAATGCATAAGAACCAGCCTAAAGCATGGTGTAACTGATCAGACCTTGGGGAAAGCAGGATCTGTTCAGTACATGGAGACAATTACCGCTGGAGTGCAAATCCAAGAAGTGGTAGGGCAAAGGTGGGGGGGTGTTGGGGTTAGGGGTGTGGTTAGGGTTTAAATTAGGCTTAGGAGTGTGTTGGGGATAGGGTTGGAGTTAGAATTGGGAGGCTTCCACTGTTTAGGCACACCAGGGGCTCTGCAAACGCAACATGACGTCCGATCTCAATCCATACAATTCTGCGTTGAAAAAGTAAAACGGTGCTCCTTCCCTTCCAAGCTCTGCCGTGCACCCAAACAGTGGTTTACCCCCACATATGGGGTATCAGCGTACTCAGGACAAATTGGGCAATAACTTGGACAATTTCTCCTGTTACCCATGGGAAAATACAAAACTGGGGGCTATAAAATCATTTTTGTGGAAAAAAAAAGATTTTTTATTTTCACGGCTCTGCGTTATAAACTTTAGTGAAACACTTGGGGGTTCAAAGTGATCACCACAATCTAGATAAGTTCCTTGGGGGGTCTAGTTTCCAATATGAGGTCAATTGTGGGGGGTTTCTACTGTTTAGGTACATCAGGGGCTCTGCAAACGCAACGTGACGCCCACAGACCATTCCATCAAAGTCTGCATTCCAAAACACCTCTTCTTCCCTTCCAAGCTCTGCCATGCGCCCAAACAGTAGTTTTCTCCCACATATGGGCTATCAGCGTACTCAGGACAAGTTGCACAACAACGTTTGGGGTCCAATTTCTCCTGTTACCCTAGGGAAAATAAAAAATTGGGGTCGAAAAATCATTTTTGTGAAAATCATCAGGGGCTCTCCAAACGCGACATGGCGTCCTATCTCAATTCCAGCTAATTTTGCATTGAAAAGCTCTGCCATGTGCCCAAACAGTGGTTTACCCCATATATGTGGTATTGGCGTACTCAGGACAAATTGTACAACAACTTTTGGGGTCCAATTTCTCCTGTTACCATTGGTAAAATAAAACAAATTGGATCAGAAGTAAATTTTTTGTGAAAAAAAAGTTAAATGTTCATTTTTTTTAAACATTCCAAAAATCCCTGTGAAACACCTGAAGGGTTAATAAACTTCTTGAATGGGGTTTTGAGCACCTTGAGGGGTGCAGTTTTTAGAATGGTGTCACACTTGGATATTTTCTATCATATAGACCCCTCAAAACGACTTCAAATGTGATGTGGTCCCTAAAAAAATGGTGTTGTAAAAATGAGAAATTACTGGTCAACTTTTAAGCCTTATCACTCCCTAACAAAAAAAAAAATGTGTTCCAAAAGTGTGCTGATGTAAAGTAGACATGTGGAAAATGTTACTTATTAAGTATTTTGTGTGACATATCTCTGTGATTTAAGGGCATGAAAATTCAAAGTTGGAAAATTGTGAAATTTTCAAAATTTTCCCAAATTTCCATTTTTTTCACAAATAAACTCAATGTCAAGGATATTTTACCATTAACATGAAGTACAATATGTCTCGAGAAAACAAAGTCAGAATCACGGGGATCCGTTGAAGCGTTCCAGAGTTATTACCTCATAAAGGGACAGTGGTCCTATTCTATGTGTAGACATTTATATTAGCTATTCTATTCTAACCTGTCAGTGTGATTTTACTGTACACCGCACTGAATTGCCGGCTTTTCTGCAGAACACTGATGCGTATTTCTCGCAAGTCACACTGTTGGTCCGTGAGTAATCCGTATTTTTCTCGCCCCCATTGACTTTCATTGGCGGATTTTTTGCGCAATACGCTGACAAACGCAGCATGCTGCGATTTTCTACGCCTGTAAAATACGGCAGAGAAATATAAGGCAGATAGGAGCTGCCCCATAGATAAGCATTGGTCCGTGTGCAATGCATAGTTTTTGCGCCTCACATACGTCCGTAAAACTTGCTAGTGTGACCCCGGCCTAACCCGCAGCATTTTCAGTGCAGAGTTTTCCGCACCATTAGCACAGCATTTTTTTTCCATTGATTTACATTGTACTGTAAATCACTTGCGGATCTGCGTTTCTGCACGGTAAAAAACGCTACGGATCCGCAGGAAATCCGCAATGTGTGCACATAGCCTAACTGGTCTGTAGGAGCCAGAACTCTTAGTGGTTGGTAGGGGATCAAATACTTATTTCTCACTGCAAAATGCAAATAAATTTATATAATTTATACAATGTGATTTTTCTGGATTTTATTTTTCATATTCTGTCTCTCAATGTTAAAATTAACCTACTATTAAAATTATAGACTGTTCATGTCTTTGTCAGTGGGCAAACTTACAAAATCAAATACTTATTTCCCCACTGTATACTCTGAGGGCGCTACATTACATTCTATGTATGGGTCGTTATATTCTGTGGGGGGAGAGGCTGTATTATACTCTATGAGGGGCTACATTATATTCTGTGGGGGACTGTATTATACGCTCAGGGTACTACATTATATTCTGTGGGGGCTGCATTATACTATATAAGGGGGGCTGCATTATATTCTATGGGGGGCTGCATTATATTCTGTGGGGGGCTGTATTATTTTCTCCATGAGGGAGCTACATTATATTCTGTGGGGGGTGCATTATACTATATGAGGGGGCTACATTATATTCTATGGGGGAGCTGTATTGTACTATGAGGGAGGTTACATTATATTGAATGGAGGGCTGCATTATACTATATGAGAGGGCTACGTTAGATTCTATGGGGGGCTGCTTTGTACTATATGAGGAAGTCATTATATTCTAAGGGGGGCTGAATTATACTCTATGAGGGGGCTACATTATATTATATGGGAGGCTGCATTATACTATATGAGGGGGCTACATTATATGCTATGGGTGCTGCATTATACTATATGAGGGCGACTGCATTATATTCTATGGGGGTTGTGATGCAGTGACCCCTGCTACAGCTGGGGGGCACTGTAGGTGCTCCTCGGGATGCGCATGGAGGCGTATCTGTGATTATGATGGTGAAAGTGACTGGTGGGATTTTAAATGGCCAGTATGTGTCGAGAGTCTGCGCTGTAAGCCAGTAATGTTGTTCTGTTACCTGTAGTCCCACAAGTGTTTGTATAGTTTGTAAAGGGAGGCTTGCAGGGTTAGCTGGAGAGCTGGACGGGTCTGGCTAACCACACACACCACCCATCTATGGGAGTGGTTACAATTACATAATGTGACCATGGTGTTGTCACATGGTCTCTGTGATGGAGTGTGTAGATCCTGGATGGCTTGTGTGTTGGGAGGTCCTGTGTGTGGACCGGATCTCTGAATAGCTCACTGAGAAGCCGTGGATCTGAGAGACTTGTGAGTTGTGAGATCCTGGGAGTAGGATCGGATCCCTGAATAGCACACTGAGAGGCCTGTGTGTTGGATGGTCCCAAGTGGGGACGGACGTCTTGAACAGCACATGCAGTGGCCTGTGTGTTGGATGGTCCCAGGTGGGGATGGACATCCTGAAGAGCGCACAAAAAGGCCAAATGTGCAAAGTCTGTGAAGGCACTGCGTTGAGGAAGCTACCATCCTTCTGTGGGTCTGAGAGTGTCAGGTGGCCTGGTGAGCAAGGCATCATCTGGGATGGTGATCCCAGTTTGGCAGCTTCCCTGGGAACAAGGACTGACGAGGAGTCAGCGTGTGGAGCAGTAGCTCCAGAAAGGTAACCCAGAGTTGGGGAACTGTGTGCACTGACAGGGGGTCAGTTAATGAACTGTGCGGTCACCCATGGTAACTGGACAGAGTAAGGTACAACATGTTTAGAGACTGCAACTTAATGTCATCTGTTGGTGCCTGTTGTGTTCCATGAAGTATATAAAGAACTGTGCATGACCCAGTTTATGACTGCATAATAAACCGAATGGACTGTTTGATAGAGAAAATCATGCCTGTGTGACTGAATCTCGTTGCTAAGCGAGTGTCCCCCAATACATTCTATAAGCGCTCTCTCACATGGTCTACATTATATTCCATGGGGGTGCTGCATTATACTCTATGAGGGGGTCACATTATATTCTATGAGGGGGCTAAATTATATGTGAGGGGGCTGCATTATATTATATGAGGGGGTCTGCATTATATTTTATGGGGGCTACATTATATTCTATGGGGAGTTACATTATACTCGATGAGGGGGCTGCATTATACTATATGAGGGGGATGCATTATATTCTATGAGGGAGCTACGTTATATTTTATGGGGGGGCTACATTATACTCTATGAGGGGGCTACATTATACTCTATGATGGGGCTACATTATATTCTGTGGGGTGGCTGCAGACTCTCTAGGGGTGGCTGCATTATGCTCGATAGGGGCTGCATTGCACTATATTGGGGCTGCATTATACTGTATTGGACTATGGTCAGTGCATTATATTATATGAGACCTGCATTATACTGTATTGAGGATTATAGAGGAGGCATCATACTACATGGAGAACTATGAGGTACATTATACTATATGGAGAAACTATGAGAAGTGTATTATATTATATGGTGCACTGAGGAGTGTATTTTAGTATATGGAAGACTGTGGAGTGTATTATACTATATGGAGTACTATGAGGAGTGTATTATACTATATGGATGACTATGGTGAGTGTATTATACTATATGGAGGACAATGGGGAGTGTATTATACGATATTTATGAGTCCTCAATATAGTATAATACACTCCCCATTGTCCTCCATATAGTATAATACACTCCCATAGTCCTCAATAGGACTATGGGAGTGTATTATACTATATGGAGGACTATGAGGAGTGTATTATATTATATGGAGGACTATGAGACACATTATATTATATGGAGGAATATGGGTTGTGCATTATACAATATGGAGGACTATGGGGTGCATTATACATTGCTGAGGACTATGAGGTGATTTATACTAAACTATTATATTATATGGAGGAATATGGGTTGTGCATTATACAATATGGAGGACTATGGGGTGCATTATACATTGCTGAGGACTATGAGGTGATTTATACTAAACTAGCAAAATGCTGCCAATTCATCGAGTGATTGGATTGTTTATGCAGGAACAAACATTATTGTTCTCAGTAGCAAATCGCCAGGTGAAAACTGCAGATGTGCTGCTGATAACATGATACTGTATGGGGACAGATTGATCTATTAGTGATTGTTCTGTCCCCATCATTCTTCCTCAGCTGGTGTAAAGCGGTCAGGGAAACAAGCGTCAAATAACTTCAATATTGTCGATCACACTTGTTTAGTGGCCTGAACTCAGCGCATCTAAATACAGCCGAAGTGTTTATGTGTGATGTGCAGTATGTGAGCATTTGGGGTCCCATTTTAAACTTTTGCCCAGGGCCCCACTTTGTCTAAAATCTGCTCTGATTGCAGTGAATGGTTGCATTGAGGGTTTTGCCTGAATTCTGTTTTTCAAAGATTTAGATGGAAAATTTAATTTAAGTTCACAGAGTAGCGCATACGATAAATGTGAAATGAGCCTTATTGCGACTTTTGGGAGGCAGAATGAAGAAATGCATAGTAATTCAAGAATTGTGACAAAGGAGCCTTTATTCTTAGGGTCAGTACTATTACAGCAAAAACAGATTTAAATAGTTTTTTTATAATTTTTTTATATTTTTGCACGTGAATACTTTTAGAAACTAAATTGTTTATGCATCACCATATTTTGAGGACTTCTTTCCACAGGACAAAACAACAATCAATTATACAATTTTTCTTTACATGCAACTTTTTGATTGTATTTAATTCCATTTTTTGTATGGCAATATAATTAAAACAATATTGTTGCCATGCTTTTTTAATTCACTTTTTTAGGGTGTTTACTGTACAGGTTAAATAGGGACAGTTTTATAGGTCGGGTCTTTCCAGATACGGTGACTGCAAGAAAGCAAATATATGTACTTTTGAATTTATTTTTAGTTTTATATATGTAATAAAAATCCAATTTGAATGGCAAAAATTATTTCTGTAATTTTATTTGCTCTTAGTTTTGTAGGGGTTCTCTTAAATATTTTTAGAATTTTTTATTTTACTATCTCACTTAGTCCCTTTATGGCAGACCTGGGCAAAGTGCGGCCTGCAGGCCACATCCAACTCTCTGGCTGTTCCCGTCCGGCCCGGGTTTTCAGAGTGGCTGAAAACAGTGGCCTACGGACTGCACGTTGTACTCCCCAGCCTACCCGCTGCCGCCCACTGTCACGACTACCAATCTGCATCCTCAGGATGCAGGCATTGGCAAATGCATAGGAGGAGGAGGGGCTGCCAGCCCCTTCTTCCACCAATTAGACTGAGTCAGCTGATGCAATGACGTCATTTTATCGCATCAGCTGTGCACTGCGGGGAGTCCGTGCATCTGAGAGGGCAGAGTGCCTGGGAAACGGGAGCAAGGTGAGCATGTGGTGTTTTTTTCCATGTGTATGGGATATATGACTGGACATGGGCAGGCTATGGGGTTCTTATGCAGGACATGGGGAGGCTATGGGGGTCTCATGCTGGAAATGGGGAGGCTTTGGGGTTCTCATGCAGGACATGGTGAGGCTACGGGGTTCATACTGGACATGGGGAGGCTATGGTGGTCTCATGCTGGAAATGGGGAGGTTATAGGGGCTTCATGCAGGACATAGGGAGGCTATGGGGCTCTCATGCTGGACATGGGGAGGCTATGAGACTCATGCTGGACATGGGGAGGCTATGTGGGGTCTCATGCTGGACATGGGGAGCCTATAGGGGATCTCATGCTGGACACTGGGAGGCTATAAGGGTTCTCATGTTGTATATGGGGAGGCTATGGGGCTCTCGTGCAGGGCATGGGGTTCTCATGCTGGACATGGTAAGGCTAAAGGGGCTCTCATGCTGGACATGGGGAGGCTATGGGGCTCTCATGCTGGACATGGGGAGGCTATGAGGCTCTCATGCTGGACATGGGGAGCCTATAAGGGGTCTCATGCTGTACATGAGGAGGCTATGGGGGTCTAATGCTGGACATGGGGAGGCTGTGGGGGTCTCATGAACATGGGTAGACTATGGGGTTCTCATGCTGGACATGGGAAGGCTATGGGGCCCTGTATGGTTAGTATGTGGTAGCACACCCTTTTGAAAGTATGACAGCCTGTAAAAAGTTTTTGTAGCAAGCCAGGAGTCTTTCAATTCTTGTTTGAGGACTTTTCATGCATTCTTCCTTGGAAAAATTTTCCAGTTCTGTGAGATTTCTGGGTCATCCTGCATGCACTGCTATTTTGAGGTCTAGCCATAGATTTTCAGTGATGTTCATATCAGGTGACTGGGAGGGCCACTGTAAAATCTCCAGCTTGTGCGTTTTGAAGAAGTTTATTGTGGATTTTGACGTGTGTTTAGGATCATTATCCATTTGTAGAAGTCATTATCTTTTCAACTTCAGCTTTCTTACAGATGGTGTTATGTTTGCATAAAGTATTTGTTGAAATTTTTTTTAATCCATTCTTCCTTCTATCCGTGAAATGTTCCCCGTGCCATTGGATGCAACACAACCCCAAAGCATGATTGATCCACCCCCATGCTTAATGCTTACCGTAATGTTCTTTTCCTTAAATTCTATGCCCTTTTTTCTCCACATACTTTTATCATTGTGGCCACAGTTATTTTAACCTCATTGGTCCACAGAACCTGTTTCCAAAATACCGTATACACTCGTGCATAAATTGACCCGAGTATAAGCCGAGCACCTAATTTTTTCACGGAAAACTTATTGACTTGAGTATAAGCCGAGTATACATTGTTCCCTCATCCCTATCCTGGTATGCATTGCTCCCCGTCCTTTTATGCATGGTTCCCTATTAAAAAAAAAACATCCTACTTACCTTCCCTGCACGCCCTCGCTGAATCTCTTTCCGATGCGAGCAGCTCTTCAAGCCAAGCGATCACATATCACCGCTCATTAAGGTAATGAATATTCACTTCTCTCCACGCCTAAGGGAGTGGAGAGGTGTAAATATGCATTACCTTTATGAGCGGGCACCCGTGATAGCCCGGCCGCAGCTGGAATCACTGTGGCTGTAACTGCGTGCGCGTTATAAGAGAAATTATTATTAATTGCCAGTGCAGTGAATATTCATTTCTCTTTAGCAGCAAGTGTAGTGACCAGGAAAGCCATTACTAATGTATGTTATATATGATATGGTAAGTGTTTTCTCTATTCCTTACATGATTACACTTAAGACACCGGCTACTTGTCTTGTCTTGGAAGCTGTTGTAGGTCAGCCAGGGAGAAAAAGGAAGGCACTGACACCGGGCACCTGAATTTAAACCCGGAGGGTGTGGCCAGACACGCCTTCCTCTTTTTTCCCGTTGTGTTATGACAGGCAATTCAGTACCACAATGGACATAGCGGTCAGAGCACATACAGTGATCTGACAATAACCCAAAATCATAGAACGAGCTCTGAGACGTGGGAACTCTGCAGACCGCAATCCCTAATCCTCTCCAAACAACACTAGAGGCAGCCGTGGATTGCGCCTAACTCTGCCTATGCAACTCGGCACAGCCTGAGAAACTAACTAGCCTGAAGATAGAAAATAAGCCTACCTTGCCTCAGAGAAATACCCCAAAGGAAAAGGCAGCCCCCCACATATAATGACTGTGAGTTGAGATGAAAAGACAAACGCAGAGATGAAATAGATTCAGCAAAGTGAGGCCCGACTTTCTTAACAGAGCGAGGATAGAAAAGGTAACTCTGCGGTCTACACAAAACCCTAAAGAAAACCACGCAAACGGGGCAAAAAGACCCTCCGTACCGAACTAACGGCACGGAGGTACACCCTTTGCGTCCCAGAGCTTCCAGCAACAAATTAGACAAGCTGGACAGAAAAAATAGCAAACAAATAGCAAAGAAGAACTTAGCTATGCAGAGCAGCAGGCCACAGGAATGATCCAGGGAAAAGCAAGTCCAACACTGGAACATTGACAGGAAGCCAGGATCAAAGCATTAGGTGGAGTTAAGTAGAGAAGCACCTAACGACCTCACCAGATCACCTGAGGGAGGAAACTCAGAAGCCGCAGTACCACTTCCCTCCACCAACAGAAGCTCACAGAGAGAATCAGCCGAAGTACCACTTGTGACCACAGGAGGGAGCTCTGCCACAGAATTCACAACAGTACCCCCCCTTGAGGAGGGGTCACCGAACCCTCACCAGAGCCCCCAGGCCGACCAGGATGAGCCACATGAAAGGCACGAACAAGATCGGGAGCATGGACATCAGAGGCAAAAACCCAGGAATTATCTTCCTGAGCATAACCCTTCCATTTAACCAGATACTGGAGTTTCCGTCTAGAAACACGAGAATCCAAAATCTTCTCCACAATATACTCCAATTCCCCCTCCACCAAAACCGGGGCAGGAGGATCAACAGATGGAACCATAGGTGCCACGTATCTCCGCAACAATGACCTATGGAATACGTTATGTAAAGAAAAAAGAATCTGGAAGGGTCAGACGAAAAGACACAGGATTAAGAACCTCAGAAATCCTATACAGACCAATGAAACGAGGTTTAAACTTCTCTGGAATGCCATGTAAACGAACCACATGCTGGAAGAACAATGGCACCAAATCAGAGGAGGAAGGCAATTTAGACAAGGGTACCAGATGGACCATCTTAGAAAAGCGATCACAGACCACCCAAATGACTGACATCTTTTGAGAAACGGGAAGATCAGAAATAAAATCCATAGAGATATGTGTCCAAGGCCTCTTCGGGACCGGCAAGGGCAAAAGCAACCCACTGGCACGAGAACAGCAGGGCTTAGCCCGAGCACAAATCCCACAGGACTGCACAAAAGCACGCACATCCCGCGACAGAGACGGCCACCAAAAGGATCTAGCCACTAACTCTCTGGTACCAAAGATTCCAGGATGACCAGCCAACACCGAACAATGAACCTCAGAGATAACTTTATTGGTCCACCTATCAGGGACAAACAGTCTCTCCGCTGGACAACAATCAGGTTTATTAGCCTGAAATGTTTGCAGCACCCGCCGCAAATCAGGGGAGATGGCAGACACAATTACTCCTTCCTTGAGGATACCCGCCGGCTCAGACAAACCCGGAGAGTCGGGCACAAAACTCCTAGACAGAGCATCCGCCTTCACATTTTTAGAGCCCGGAAGGTACGAAATCACAAAGTCAAAACGGGCAAAAAACAGCGACCAACGAGCCTGTCTAGGATTCAACCGCTTAGCAGACTCAAGATAAGTCAAGTTCTTATGATCAGTCAATTCCACCACGCGATGCTTAGCTCCTTCAAGCCAATGACGCCACTCCTCGAATGCCCACTTCATGGCCAGCAACTCTCGGTTGCCCACATCATAATTTCGCTCAGCAGGCGAAAACTTCCTGGAAAAAAAAGCGCATGGTTTCATCACTGAGCAATCAGAACCTCTCTGCGACAACACAGCCCCTGCTCCAATCTCAGAAGCATCAACCTCGACCTGGAACGGAAGAGAAACATCTGGTTGACACAACACAGGGGCAGAAGAAAAATGACGCTTCAACTCCTGAAAAGCTTCCACAGCAGCAGAAGACCAATTGACCAAATCAGCACCCTTCTTGGTCAAATCGGTCAATGGTTTGGCAATACTAGAAAAATTGCAGATGAAGCGACGATAAAAATTAGCAAAGCCCAGGAACTTTTGCATACTTTTCAGAGATGTCGGCTGAGTCCAATCATGGATGGCTTGGACCTTAACAGGATCCATCTCGATAGTAGAAGGGGAAAAGATGAACCCCAAAAATGAAACCTTCTGCACACCAAAGAGACACTTTGATCCCTTCACAAACAAAGAATTAGCACGCAGGACCTGAAAAACCGTTCTGACCTGCTTCACATGAGACTCCCAATCATCCGAGAAGATCAAAATGTCATCCAAGTACACAATCAGGAATTTATCCAGGTACTCTCGGAAGATGTCATGCATAAAGGACTGAAACACTGATGGAGCATTGGCAAGTCCGAATGGCATCACTAGATACTCAAAATGACCCTCGGGCGTATTAAATGCAGTTTCCATTCATCTCCTCGCCTGATACGCACCAGATTATACGCACCACGAAGATCTATCTTGGTGAACCAACTAGCCCCCTTAATCCGAGCAAACAAATCAGATAACAATGGCAAGGGGTACTGAAATTTAACCGTGATCTTATTTAGAAGGCGGTAATCTATACAAGGTCTCAGCGAACCATCCTTCTTGGCTACAAAAAAGAACCCTGCTCCTAATGGTGACGATGACGGGCGAATATGCCCCTTCTCCAGGGATTCCTTCACATAACTGCGCATAGCGGCGTGCTCAGGCACGGATAAATTAAACAGTCGACCTTTTGGGAATATACTACCAGGAATCAAATTGATAGCACAATCACAATCCCTATGCAGAGGTAGGGCATCGGACTTGGGCTCAACAAATACATCCCGGTAATCAGACAAGAACTCTGGAACCTCAGAAGGGGTGGATGACGAAATTGACAGAAATGGAACATCACCATGTACCCCCTGACAACCCCAGCTGGACACCGACATGGATTTCCAATCTAATACTGGATTATGGGCTTGTAGCCATGGCAACCCCAACACGACCACATCATGCAGATTATGCAACACCAGAAAGCGAATAACCTCCTGATGTGCAGGAGCCATGCACATGGTCAGCTGGGTCCAGTATTGAGGCTTATTCTTGGCCAAAGGCGTGGCATCATTTCCTCTCAATGGAATAGGACACTGCAAGGGCTCTAAGAGAAACCCACAACGCTTAGCATACTCCAAGTCCATCAAATTCAGGGCAGCGCCTGAATCCACAAATGCCATGACAGAATACGATGACAAAGAACAGATCAAGGTAACGGACAGAAGAAATTTTGACTGTACCGTACCAATGGTGGCAGACCTAGCGAACCGCTTAGTGCGCTTAGGACAATCAGAGATAGCATGAGTGGAATCACCACAGTAGAAACACAGCCCATTCAGACGTCGGTGTTCTTGCCGTTCAACTCTGGTCAACGTCCTATCGCACTGCATAGGCTCAGGTTTAAGCTCAGGTAATACCGCCAAATGGTGCACAGATTTACGCTCACGCAAGCGTCGACCGATCTGAATGGCCAAAGACATAGACTCATTCAAACCAGCAGGCATAGGAAATCCCACCATGACATCCTTAAGGGCTTCAGAGAGACCCTTTCTGAACATAGCTGCCAGCGCAGATTCATTCCATTGAGTGAGCACGGACCACTTTCTAAATTTCTGACAATATACCTCTATCTCATCCTGACCCTGACAAAGAGCCAGCAAATTTTTCTCTGCCTGATCCACTGAATTAGGTTCATCGTACAGCAATCCGAGCGCCAGGAAAAACGCATCGATATTACTCAATGCAGGATCTCCTGGCGCAAGAGAAAATGCTCAGTCCTGAGGGTCACCGCGCAAAAAAGAAATAACAATCAAAACCTGTTGAACTGGATCACCAGAGGAGCGAGGTTTCAAGGCCAGAAATAATTTACAATTATTTTTGAAACTCAGAAACTTAGTTCTATCTCCAAAAAACAAATCAGGAATAGGAATTCTTGGTTCTAACATAGATTTCTGATCAATAGTGTCTTGAATCTTTTGTACTCTTGCCGAGAGCTGATCCACAGATGAAGACGGACTTCTAATGTCCATCGCTACACCTGTGTACTGAACCACCCAAATGTCTAGGGGAAAAAAAAGGCAAAACACAGTGCAAAGAAAAAAAAAATGGTCTCAGAACTTCTTTTTTCCCTCTATTGAGAATCATTAGTACTTTTGGCTTCCTGTACTGTTATGACAGGCAATTCAGTACCACAATGGACATAGCGGTCAGAGCACATACAGTGATCTGACAATAACCCAAAATCATAGAACGAGCTCTGAGACGTGGGAACTCTGCAGACCGCAATCCCTAATCCTCTCCAAACAACACTAGAGGCAGCCGTGGATTGCGCCTAACTCTGCCTATGCAACTCGGCACAGCCTGAGAAACTAACTAGCCTGAAGATAGAAAATAAGCCTACCTTGCCTCAGAGAAATACCCCAAAGGAAAAGGCAGCCCCCCACATATAATGACTGTGAGTTAAGATGAAAAGACAAACGCAGAGATGAAATAGATTCAGCAAAGTGAGGCCCGACTTTCTTAACAGAGCGAGGATAGAAAAGGTAACTCTGCGGTCTACACAAAACCCTAAAGAAAGCCACGCAAAGGGGGCAAAAAGACCCTCCGTACCGAACTAACGGCACGGAGGTACACCCTTTGCGTCCCAGAGCTTCCAGCAACAAATTAGACAAGCTGGACAGAAAAAATAGCAAACAAATAGCAAAGAAGAACTTAGCTATGCAGAGCAGCAGGCCACAGGAATGATCCAGGGAAAAGCAAGTCCAACACTGGAACATTGATAGGAAGCCAGGATCAAAGCATTAGGTGGAGTTAAGTAGAGAAGCACCTAACGACCTCACCAGATCACCTGAGGGAGGAAACTCAGAAGCCGCAGTACCACTTCCCTCCACCAACAGAAGCTCACAGAGAGAATCAGCCGAAGTACCACTTGTGACCACAGGAGGGAGCTCTGCCACAGAATTCACAACACTGTTGGTCAGTTGGGCATTCCAATAACTGCATCACCTGGGGAGTAGTGGGAGGAGGAATTGTGCACTGCACTGAGTTTACTTCTAGCATTAATCCTATGGGGCTCCGCAGTCCGAGACACCCCCTCCCCTGCCGACTTTTTGGACCGTGACTCGTGTATAAGCCGAGGGAGACATTTTCAGCACAAAAAAATTGATGAAAATCTCAGCGTATATCCGAAATATGAAAAAATTGCTTGTTTGTACAAGCACTTTCCAATTTTACCTTTTTGGTTAGAACAAAACCCTATAAGATCAGACAAACTTTGTAATAAATGTAGTATATCTTTTGCCTGCACAAAGGCCAGAAAAACAAACCTATGTCTGCAATAAAGCAGGTTTAGGATTTACACTTTAAATTTAAGCACTTGTTTAATGTAAAAGATTAAACTGCAGCCTGTCTTGTAATTTTCATGTTATTTCTAGAAGAGTTGTATTGCCAGGTGACATCAAGCCCACGGGTTAGTAATGGTGAGGTGTATAAGACACCTATCCATTACTCACCCCATAGTCATACTATAAATAAACACATCCAAAATAAAGTCCTTTATTTGAAACAAGAATACAAACCATTGTTTTTTATTTTTAAATAAAATAGTAAAAGTTATATCTTACGCCCATTACATTGAAGCCCTCGTCCCTTGTAAAAAAAAAAAAAGAAGAAAATAATAAACAACAATAATACTCAACTAACGCCCATTCCATTAAATGCTTGGCCTCCTGTAAAAAAATAAAAAAACAACCATATCCCTCACCTCTTCAACATACTGTCCCACGCCGTAGTTCATGTCTGTGATAAGTGGTTTTCAACCTGGATAGTGCCAAGATGCGACTGTCCAAACTGAAAACCAAGGGAGAATGAGTTGATTCGAGCACAGCATCAGTGACGTCATTGAGGTTATCGCACATCACTGAAGTTGCATTCCCAGATCACTTCGCTGTAAGCTGGACCGATGAACTGCGGTGACCTCAGTGAGTTCACCGCAGTTCATTGTGAGACACAGTGAACAGAGGACAGATGGAGTGCAGAGTAACTCTGGTGCCTCATTACAGTGAATGAATTTCTCAGGGGTTTCATCTGAATCACGTTAATCAGAGATTTAGATAGAAGTCCCAAAGTAAGTGCTCAGTAGAAAGCGCAGGATAAATGGGATCCAAAATGTTCCCAACAGAAGATTTAAATCAATCCACAAAAAAGTCCCACTCAGGTCCGTCATGTGTTAACGGAAATAAAGGAAACTTCCATGTTACTGGGAGTACAAAGGCTCTGGAAAACCAAAATGGCTCCTTGCCCCCCACAAAAAATTCAGCAAATTCTGCGCTCCCAAATCCAAACACCCCTCTTCCTTCTGAGCCCCAGTGTGCCTAAACCACATTTAGCTTCCACATGTCTGGCATTTATGTAGCAATGAGAGTCCGCCTAATTTATGGGTGCGTATGTCCAGAAGCATGACAGGGCACTACAATGGCAGTTTGCAATTTTAACTCAGCAGCATCAATTGCTACTTGTTTTTGGAAAAAACAGAGTCAAAATCGTCACTACACCTGTAGATAAATTCCCAAAGGAGTACAATTTGCAAAATGGGGTCACTTTAGGGGGATCCTGCTCTTCTAGCACTTAGGGGCTCTGTATATGGAGTCTGCAAAATATTCTAAGAAAATTTGCGCTCCAGTAGACAAATAGCACTCTGTCCCTCCCAAGTCTCGTAACTAACCAGTACTGTACAGACACATATGGGGTGTTTACATATTTAGTACAAATTGTGGGACAAATTTTGGTGCCATTTTTACTTATTTCCCAATGTGAAAATGTAAAATCTGGAGCTAAAACAAAACAAATTTTGGTGGTAAAATTTAATTTGTTTTTCTTCACTGCTTAATGGTATAAAATTTTGTGACAAACTTGTGGTGTCAATATGATCACTGCACCCATAGAGGAGTTCATTGAGGTGTAGTTTGTAAAATGGAGTCACTTATGGGGGAATCTGCTGTTCTAGCACCTCAGGGGCTCTCCCAGTGGGTCATGGCAACCGCAAACCATAACAGTAAAATCTGCACTATAATATGGTGCTCGTTCCCTTCTGAACTTTGCACTGTGCCCGAAAAGTAATTCCCAATTAAATGTAGGGCATTGGCGCACTTAGGAGAAATTGTACAACAAACTAAGAGGTCCATTTTTTCCTACTAGGTCTTAGAAAAATTGAAAAGTTGGTCCTAAAACAACATTTTAGTGGTAAAAATGTAATCATTCTTTCTTCGCCGTCCAATGGTATTAAATTCTGTGAGACACACTTGACGTCAACATGCTCACTAATAGGAGTTATTTGTTGTTCTGGCACCTCAGGGCTCTGCTAATGTGACATGGAACTCTCAAACCATTACAGCAAAATGTGAACTTCAATATTGCGCTTCTTCATTTCTGAACTGTGCACTGTGCCTCAAAAGTATCCCATGGGGTATTTGTGTACTCAGGAGAAATTGCATAACAAATTTTGAGATCCATTTTATCCTGCTATCCTTGTAAAAATGAATACATTTGGGGCTAAATCAACATTTTTGAAGTATTTTTTTTGCCATTTTCACAGTTCAACATTGTGAAGCACCTGTGGGTTCAAGGTGCTCACCACACGTATAGATAAATTCCTTGAGGTGTCTAGTTTTCAAAATGTGGTAACTTGTAGGGGGGTTTCCACTATTTAGCACATCAGGAGCTCTCCAAACGTGGCATGACACCCGCAGACCATTCCATCACAGTAACTTCATCAAACAGTTACTTCTTCCTTTCTGTACCCGCCCGTTTGCAAAAACTTGTGGGTGGTTTTCACCGTTTAGGAACATCAGGGGCTCTCCAAATGCGACATAGTGTATGCTAATGATTCCTTCCAATTTTGTGCTCCAAAAGTCAAATGGCATCCTTCCCTTACAAGCCCTGTTGTGCTCCCAAACAGTGGTTTTCCCCCACATATGGGGTATCAGTGTTCTAAGGAGAAATTGCAGAACAATTTTTTTCCATTTCCTCCTGCTACCCTTGTGAAAAAAAAATCTGAGCTAAAGTTAAAATTTTGTGAAAAAAAAAAGTAAAAATGTTCATTTTGTCCCTTCCACATTGCATTAATTCATGTGAAGCACTTGAGGGTTTAATAAACATCTTGAATGTGGTTCTGAGGACTTTGAGGGGTGCAGTTTTAAGAATGGTGTAATTTTTGAGTATTTTCTGTCATATAAGTCCCCAAAGGCATTTCAAATGTGATGTGGTTCCTATAAAAATAGGTTTTGTAAATTTTGTTGCAAAAATGGGAAATTGCTAATCAACTTTTAACCCTTCTAACTTCTTAACAAAAAAATATGTTTTTTATTTGACATCACTCTGGTTTAAGGGCATAAAAATGAAAAATTGCAACAATTACCATATTTTTGACAAATTTCCGATATTTTCACAAATAAAAATGCAAGTCATATATGTTACCATTATCAAGAAGTACAATATGTCACGAGAATATTTCAGAATCAGTGAGATCCGTTTAAAAGTTCCAGAGTTATGACCACAAAGTGACACTGGTCAGAATTGCTAAATTTTGTGTAGTCATAAGGCTCTGTGCACACAGTGCGTTTTTAATGCGTTTCGCAATTTTTTTCTGCTCAGAGATGGGCCAAAATGGCTATGGAATCTTCATGCAAGCTTATTTAATGACAATCCTGAAGTCTTGTGCACATGGATCAGTAATTTTCCTTAAGTATTTGCAGTGCGTTTTTTTTCTGCACCATGTCAATTCTTTTTGCGTTTCTGCATTTTTCACCCATTGATTTCAATTGAGTCAGTCAAATCCGCAGCAAAAACGCAGATATAAAAAAGTTTGCAGATTTGCTGAATTTTTGTTTTGCGTTTTACCGGCTTCCTATGGTATTTCCCACACTGTCATTTGTGTGACAGTGTGGGACACACTGGCATGGTAGTTCAACCACTGGTAAGACTGTCGGTCAGAACACTGCAGGGTAACTGTCAGATGTCAGCGTGACCATGCAGCTGTGACTATGACCCGCAGGCGTGGGCTGATGAGACTACTGCTCTCAGCGGCTATGTCTGCTGTCACTGATAACAGTGATGGCAGAAGCCGATTATGGGAGACGTTTCATCACCCGAGGCTTGTGCTAACACATTCAAATAAAACTAAAAAACATTTATACTCACCTAACACCAAATCCCCAACGCCATCCTCTCCTAGAAATAATGTAAAATAATAAACCAACATATACTCACCTGTCCACTTTAGTCCAGTTAATCCCGAGTGTCCCACGGTGATCTCATGGGTAGAAGAGTCACATCGGGAGATGTGACTGCTCTACCAGGCCGCCAGCGCTACACTGACAAGAGGTAATCGCTCCTGCAGTGTATCACTGAGCTGCAGTGAGAGTTCACCGGAGTTCATCAGCTTCGGAGCTCTCACTTACGGAACCGCTGCATGAGAACTTTTCCATGCAGCAGAGGTGCCGTAAGGGAATGCACCGAAGCTGATCAGCTGATGAACTCCAGTGATCTTTCTCACGGCAGCTCAGTGATACACTGCGGGAGCGATTACCTCCTGTCAGTGTACTGCCGGCTGTCTTTGAGAGCAG
The DNA here is from genome assembly GCF_032444005.1 of Ranitomeya imitator. Classification (NCBI taxonomy): domain Eukaryota; kingdom Metazoa; phylum Chordata; class Amphibia; order Anura; family Dendrobatidae; genus Ranitomeya; species Ranitomeya imitator. Next base: position 483,316,840 of record NC_091285.1, on the reverse strand, counting down.
TCACATCACTGATGTGACTGCTCTCAATGTTATCAGGATTGTCGTGGGACAATATGGATTATCTTCTCAACAGACAGGTGAGGAATATTGTGGTTTATTATTTTACTTTTGTTGCAGGAGACGTTGGCTTCGGTAGATTAGGCGTTCGGTAAGTATAGTTTAATTAAAATTATTAAAGAAGTGTCATTATTTCAAATAAAGGACTTTATTCTGGTGTCTGTGTAAAGGCTAAGCAAACAGCTGTGAGCTGATAATAGCCCGGGACCCTTTATGGCTATTGGCTCCTTCCCAAAACATTAACATCCTCAGCTGTTTGTATTTCCTCTGCCGGTTATTACAATTACGTGGGAGCCCACACAATTTATTTTTTTCTTTAAACTTAACAGTTGCTGTCAGGTTACAGCCTATGTACGTTCGTTCTGTTAACGCTCCTACATAGGCTGGTGACAATGTGTGTGTCTGTACTTACCGACTTAGTAATGAAGGTGACAGGCTGACACCTTTTCATTACTTAGCCTACAGCTAGGTGCCTATGGCAGCTGCGGACACCAAGCCCTAATCCCATTACTCTGATGCTACTGCATCTGCATGAAAAAAAGTGGAGTTGAACCAAGAAATTACATCACTTTAAAAAGTATCTTTATTTAGCCCAAAAAAGCCTTCATTTCATTGATGTACAAGAACGTATGCAAAAACGCATACAAAAAATGCACCAAAACTGCAGCAAAAATGCATGGTTTTTTTCCACAGCGTTTTCCTGCCAAGAGCTGCAGAAACCTTGCAGAAATTTCTGCAAGCAAATACTCAATGTGCGCACATAGCCTAAAGGTAGAAACAGGAAGAAAAGTAAAGAAAAACACATTTAGGAATTAATTTAGGGAAAAGTGTAGAGTATTCTATAATAAAGCTACTGTATATACTCGAGTATAAGCCGACCCGAGTATAAGCCGACCCCCTAATTTTGCCACAAAAAACTGGGAAAACTTATTGACTCGAGTATAAGCCTAGGGTGGAAAATGCAGCAGCTACCGGTGAATTTCAAAAATAAAAATATATGCTCCATACCGTTCATTATGGCCCCATAGCTGTGCCATATAGTGCTCTGCACCGTTCATTATTGCCCCATAGATGTACCATAGAAAGCTGTGCCATATAGTGCTCTGCACCGTTCATTATTGCCCCATAGCTGTGCCATATAGTGCTCTGCACCGTTCATTATTGCCCCATAGCTGTGCCATATAGTGCTCTGCACCGTTCATTATTGCCCCATAGCTGTGCCATATAGTGCTCTGCACGTTCATTATTGCCCCATAGCTGTGCCATATAGTGCTCTGCACCATTCATTATTGCCCCATAGCTGTGCCATATAGTGCCTTGCACCGTTCATTATTGCCCCATAGCTGTGCTATATAGTGCTCTGCACCGTTCATTATTGCCACATAGCTGTGCCATATAGTGCTCTGCACCGTTCATTATTGCCCCATAGCTGTGCCATATAGTGCTCTGCACCGTTCATTATTGCTCCATAGAAAGCTGTGCCATTGCTGCTGCTGCTGCAATAAAAAAAAATGTCATACTCACCTCTCTTGCTTGCAGCTCCTCAGCGTCGCGTCTCGGCGTCTCTCTGCACTGACTGATCAGGCAGAGGGCGGCACGCACACTATATGCGTCATCGCGCACTCTGACCTGCACAGTCAGTGCGGAGAGACGCCGGGAAGATGGAGCGGCGCCCGGCGTGTGGAACGCGGATAGGTGAATATGTAATACTTACCTGCTCCCGGCGTCCCGCTCCTTCCCCTAGACAGCTGGTCTTCGGTGTCGCAGCCTCTTCCTCTATCAGCGGTCACCGTTACCGCTCATTAGAGAAATGAATATGCGGCTCCACCCCTATGGGACTGGAGTCCATATTCATTTCTCTAATGAGCAGTCCCACGTGACCGCTGAACAGGGGAAGAGCTGCGGCACCCGGAGACTGTGGGACTGCAGGGACAGCGCCAGGAGCCCCGGAAGACGTTAAGTATGCCTCGGCACCCTCTCCCCCTCACCCGCCGACCGTGACTCAAGTATAAGCCGAGAGGGGCACTTTCAGCCCAAAAATTTGGGCTGAAAATCTCGGCTTATACTCGAGTATATACGGTAATTACATAAGTGAGAAGAAGGGAGAAAAAATATTTTTAGAAAGGACATTTTAGGTGCTGATCCAACCTTTTAACCCCTTTCATCCCCAAGCCTGTTTTCACCTTCCTGACCAGGCCAAATTTTACAATTCTGACCAGTGTCACTTTATGTGGTAACTCGATGTTCCATTACATCATGCAACGTGATACATGGCAGATCATGCCTCAATTTCTGTGGTTGGTGCATATTAATGATGTCTAAATAAAATAAAGAAAATCTCAATGCAAACAGTTTTTACCATAATTCCTGAAGTGCGCTAGAGGTGCTTGGCTTTTGCTTCACCACAATGCAATATGTGAATTCAACCTCAACTCCTGCTGCCAAATCCTGTTTTCACCTTCCTGACCAAGCCAATCTTTACAATTCTGACGAGTGTCACTTTATGTGGTGAAAACTCTGGAACGCTTCAACGGCTCCCACCTATTCGCATATTACTTTCTTGTAACATATTGTACTTCATGATAGTGGTTAAAATTTGTTCGATATGACTAGTGTTAAAATATTGGAAATTTGGTGAAAATTGTGCAATTTTCATATTTTAATTTTTATGTACTTCAACCAGAGGGTTGTGTCACACAAAATAGTTATTAAATAACATTTCCCACATGTCTACTTTACATCAGCACAATTTTTCATAAACTTTTTTTTGTTAGGGAGTTATAAGAGTTAAAAGTTGACCAGCGATTTCAGATCTTTACAACATTAACAAAACCATTTTTTAAGGACCACATCACATTTGAAATGACTTTGAGGGGCCTGTGTGACAGAAAATACCCAACAGTGTTTGTTGTGCAATTTCTCCTGAGTATGTTGATACTAAATATGTGGGGGAAAACTACTGTTTTTTTCACACAGCATAGCTTGGAAGGGAAAGAGTGCCATTTGAGTTTTTGAATGTAAATTAATAAGCGGACGCCATGCCGCATTTGGAGAGCCCCTGATGTGCCTGAACAGTGTAAACCCCCTACCAGTGACCACATTTTGGAAACTAAGCCCCTCAGGGAACTTATCTAGATGTGTGGTGAGCACCTTGAACCCCCAGGTGCTTCACAGAAGTTTATAACGTTGAGCCATGGGAAAAAAAAATACATTTTTCACACAAGATTTCTTTAGCCACAAATTTTGCACAAGGGTAATGGGGAAAATGGACCACCAAATTTGTTGTACAATTTTTCCTCAGTATGCCAATACCCCATATGTTGTCAAAAATGACTTTTGAGGCACAGTGCCAGCTCAGAAGGTAAGAAGCGCCATATTGGAGTTGAGGTTCAGATTTTGCTGGAATGGTTTGAGGGTGCCATGTCACATTGGCAAAGCCCCTGGAGGTGCCAGAACAGCAGAACCCCCTCATAAGTGACCCCATTTTACAAACTACACCTCTCAATGAATTCATCTATGGGTACAGTGATCATATTGGCACCACAGGAGTTGTAAAACGCAGAAGAGTCTGCCAAAAAAGCTGCTGCTCCTTGTACTAAAGATATATTTTCAAGTATGTCAGTTCTGGGTACTTTGTTTCTTAGCTGATCCTCTATCTGTTGTAGCCAGACTATTAGAGCACGGGCCGTACATGTTCCAGCAATTGCCGGCTTTAGGCCCCCCGCTGAGGCTTCCCAGATGTGTCTCAGAAAACTATCTGCTTTTTTGTCAAGTGGGTCTTTGAGAACACCAGAGTCTTCTAACGGAAGGGATGATCTTTTTAAACATTTGGCTACTGCCCCATCAATCTTAGGGATCTTCTCCCAGGACTCAGAGTCTTTATCCTCAAAAGGATATCTCCTTTTGGATGAAGAGGGCAAAGAACCCATTTTTTCAGGCTTTTTCCACTCTTTCTCAATTAACGCTTTTATTTTTGCATTAACTGGAAACGTGCGTTTCCTTTTCTCTTCTAGGCCACCAAACATGACATCTTCTAGTGACCTAGGTGTCTTCTCCTCTTTAAGCCCCATTGCAGATCTAACTGCTTTGACCAGTTTATCTACATCCTCAGTTGGGAAACATGGACGACCTCCTGAATCACTGTCCGAGGAAGAATCTGAAGACTGGACAGAGGCCGAGGAGGTAGAGGGAGACCGGGATGTTTTATGACTCCCCTGTCTCTGAGTGGCATCTGACTCTGTGGACACCTTACGGCTTCTCCTTCTTGGTTCGCTAAGGGCCAATTTCAAGGAGTCTTTTATTTCAGCCTGTATTATGGCTTTTAGGCTAGTGGCAAAATTAGGGGTCTCTTCTTGTATAGTTTTATTAATGCAGTCAGCACAGAGATCCTTCTGCCACTGAACTGCAAGCGGGTTTTTACAAAGGGCACACTCTCGGTTCTTTGTTTTAACACCAGCTTTCCTGGACCCCTAGTGATCAAAACAGACAAAAATGGACCCTGTTACCATAAGGGTGACATTCACGTAGATCACTCACCACCACCGACAATCAAGGGTACCGATTTTGGAGGCTGGACAGATGCACGTGAAGCGTCCCTCCTGGACGCCGACGAATCTTGCCGGACAGGACGACTGCTGTTCCTACCACTTGAGCGGCTGCTCCTGGTATGTTGTTGGCTCGGCCAGGCATCTGGTGAGAGCTCCATTTGCTGCTGCTGCTGCTGTGAAGGCAGCTGCTGCTGCTGCTGCTCCTGTTGTCCTACTTCCATTGTGAAGTTTTTGGACATGAGCGCGTCTTCTGTGGTCCAACCCCCTTTTATGGGGAGACCACTGCACTCCCCGCCTCCTTCGGTGCCCAGTAATGACCCCTCCCACTCTCTGCCATGCCGCTGGAGTTCCCTCTCACCGGCCGGCGTTTTCTTCATGGGCGCTGCCATCTTGGATCCGGCGCCCGCCCCCGATGTCACGCGGGCACGCCCATTCCCAGCGTGCCTTGCGCGTGACGTCAGACGAGCGACCCGGAAGCGGCCACCGCACCTGGACGCCGGCAGAGAGGGGAGGGCGGCGTAGCAGCCATGGAAGGGAACCCAGCCCTCTGACCATGCTGCCCAACGCCCGCTCGGACGCAGAGACCCGGGGGACCCGCGGACGGCGCATCCAGGACCCGAACTCCGACCCACAGGCGCTGCCTGTTCTTCCACGCCGGGACGGGACGGGACCTGGGTAAGTGAACCGCCGTGTTCAGCACAAGGGTCCCTGTCAGGACAGGAAACCCAACTGAAGCGACCGAAAGGTACCGCCCTTTTATTTTCAGTAGGATTTCCTGTCCTGGCTGGGCGGATCCCCTCTCTCAGGTGTGCCGTCATGGGGGAAGGGAAAATGACTTTAGTTTTGTACCATGTCTTTGATCTGCTTTTTTTCTACAAAATGAAACAACTGAATGAACATCCTCCAAGGCCGGTAATTCCATAATTTTTGTCAGGGGTCGTATATCTTATCTTGCCTAGTTGCTAATAATCCCCATAGGCATACTCTTTGGTACCGTTTCAGGGAGAAGGTTGTACGTGCGTGCACGCTGGGGCGCCTGGGTTCCCTTGCCGACCGCTAGCCTATGCTCGCTTCCGGTCACGTGTTTACTCACGTGATCGCTACATCTTCGCTAGTATGGCGCAGTCGCCAGGGTTACTCAATCTCGTCGGCGCGTGATGTGCGGCGCTCCATGCCTCCTCGTGATTGGTTGGCGGCACTACACACCTCCCACATATGACTGGCTCGTCACACTATATAGAGCTTACCTGTCCTTGTTGACTCTACCCTCTGACGAAGGCACAAGGCAAAACACGCGTCAGGGCGGATGCCACTCGGATGAAGTAGCTCCGCTGCTTATGTAGGTTCACCATCTCCAATATTGATTTCATTATGACCTACATTATTATTTGACTCATCATACACGGGTCCACTATGACACGACTACGTTTCTATATATATTCTGTTTAATAAATAAGGACCTCCCTTACAGCTTCTCAACACCGAGTATTGCACTGGCACTTTATTCACTTTTTACAATTAAGTTCATTATTGTGTTGTTTTGGCTATGATATTTTTGTATGATCATAATTACATAGTGTTTTATTGCCCTCCTTCCCACACCACTTTGTATCCTGGGTGTGCGTCCCTGACCTTTTTTTATCATTGGGTTGATACCCCTGTTACTGTTACTTTCAATAAAATTAATTGTGTTACCATTATCCTTTGTACTGGGACTTTTTGGTCATTTTTTTTCTCCCCCACTAAATGGTTTATTTATTTTCCAACTGTCCCCTTTATCGTATATAGTCCGGTCTGTTGGGTCACAATACTGATAATACTGGCTATACCTATTATACACATATATAGACCTATTGTGTTTACTTGTTAATTTGTTTTATATTGTCGCTGAGTAAAAATGGAAAACTGCCATTGTAGTGCCCAGTACGTTGCAGTCACCAGTACATTGTAGTGCCCAGTACATTGTGGTGCCCAGCTCATGCTCTTGGAGAATTAGGCAGGCTGTCATCGGTACAGAAATGCCAAACATTTGAAAGCTAAATGTGGTTTAGGCACACTCAGACTCAGAAGGAAGGGGGGCATTTGGATTTGGGAGTGCAGAAGCAAGAGAGGTGTGAAAAGCCACGGAAAGTCATTGCACTTGATAAAATCTATAAGCAATTAGAAAGCAATACTGCCACTTAAAGTAATGTCAGCAGGTTCAACTTAATTCATAGTTTTGATGCCTTCAGTATGAATGTACAATTTTCATGGTCATGAAAATACAGAAAAATCTTTAAATGAGAAGGTGTGTCCAAACTTTTGCTCTGTACTGTATATCTGTTCGCATTTGGTTCTGCTGGTCCCAACAGTCATACTTGCAGTCAGGTGGCATCTAGTGTCCGTGATCTCAGTGAATGGAACACTGCAGAAATGGATATATTTTATATTACATTATATGTCTGGTATCTGTATCTGCTCTATTCATTGTCTATGGAACTGATGGAAATAGCCGGGCGCAGCGCTCAGCAGCTCTATAGATAATTAATAGAGCTGGGTGGGCCAGTGGTCAAATCCCCAGTAATCAGCAAGTTATTCATGATCCGATGGATCACACATACTTTGTACATACATATACTGTACATACATATACCATACATGCATACATATACCGTACATACATACAGATCCACATACCATTCACACATACATATACAGTACATGCACACTCACATACATACCATACATATACAGACAGATAAACACATACCATACATACACATACCATAGATGCATACACATACCGTACATACACAGATACACATACTGTATATACATACACACATACAGCTCAGCCAAAAATTAAGAGACCACCACATCAAAACCCTGTCATGGGCAGCCCAATCTCCAGACCAGAACCCTATTGAAAGCCTCTGGAATGTAATCAAGAGGTTGGTTGATGGATAGTCACAAGCCATCAAACAAAGAAGAACTGCTTACATTTTTGCACCAGAAGCAGTGTGAAAGACTGGTGGCAAGCATGCCAAGACGCATGAAAGCTGTGATTAAAAATCATGGTTATTCCACAAAATATTGATTTCTGAACTCTTCCCGAGTTAAAGCATTAGTATTGTTGTTTATAAATGATTATGAACTTGTTTTCTTTGCATTATCTGAGGTCTGAAAGTACTGTTTGTTTGTTTTTTTAATTTTGACCATTTCTCCTTTTCAGAAAAAAAATACTACATTTATTGTTTGGAAATTTGGAGACATGTCAGAAGTTGATAGAATAAAAGAACAATTTACATTTTACTCAAAAATATACCTATAAAGAGAAAAATCAGACAAACTGAACATTTTGCAGTGGTCTCTTAATTTTTGCCAGACCTGTACATCGTACATACACATCATACATACACACATACTGTATACCGTACAAACACATACCATACACACTTGTATACACATAGTATACAGGCTGTAAACATACATAAAATACATACAGATATACCGTATATATGCAGCGCCCCAGAGACCTGGTCGTTGCAGTATGACGCTCTGCCGCTAAGGGGAGTGATGGTACGTCTGATGGCACTAAAGGAGTTCTTCTGACCAGGTATCACCAGCACACATTACACTTCACACTCCGGCCACTAAGGGGAGAAAAAGGCTTTATTTATTGGGCCACTCCTCACACTGGTAAAACTAAAGGTTGGATAGGAAGTTAGTCAGAAGCTGACTGGGTTGGATTCAGGCAACATCCCGTAGCAGGGGGTGTTGCAGGGAGAAGATTCAGGGGGGTCCCTGTCAGGTGTGGGAACCTGGCAGGTACCTAGCGACCAGAATAGAACGTTATGGAACCGCGCCTGCACACCCCGCGGCGGTATCCTAAGAAAGAGACACGAAGCGAAGGATATTGTGGAACAGTGAGAAACTAGATCAAGCACAAAGGAGAGCCAGTAGGAGTCGTGCCCGGAGAACGGCAACATCCTACTGAGGCTCGTAGCCGGTGGCCGGAACACCGAGGAAGTAACTGACTCTATGCCTTACTTCAAACTCCGCAGGACAGTTAATTATAGGTTGGCTGTCTACCTTACATCACCTAAGCAGACATAGGGGCAACGCGTGGAGAGGGGCATCTCTAGGGTCCCGGAACAGCTTCGAGCCTACCCGTCAAACGGGTGCGTCCTAGCCATAACATACCTGGGGGACGGAGAACTAGAAAGATCTGGAACGAATTAGAAAGAACGAACGAACGAGAACAGAAGTTTTGAGGACTATTCCGAATGCTCAGCAGGGTAGCACTACAACACACAGGCGCTAGTGGTAGGCAACGATTTCCACCTGCAAAGGGAACTCTGGATGTGCCATCGGACCGGCCGGTCTCAGACAGCCCTGTTAACCGTGCTCTGGATTGAGGATCCTGAAGTCTTCAGTAAAGAGGTAAAGAGACTGCAACCCTGTGTCCTCGTTATTGTCTGCACCTCACACCATCACCATCTACATTATTGGGAAGCCCTGGGGACATACTTCACCTGTGGGAAGGTATACCATCTAGCTGCCATCACATCACCCCAGTGGACCCCAAGCAGCATCAGTCACCCTGACCGAACACCACAGGTGGCGTCACCATACCTTGACAAACTATCATCACCCCTTTTATTGGACGCCCCTTAGCAGGGTCACGGACCGGGTCCAGCCACCGTGACAACCCCAGAACTGAGACAGAAAGGACCGGTACTGAGTAACTTGTGGCCCTGTGTCTGGGGGCGCTCCACATACATCCATAGACATACACCATATATAAATACACACACATACCGTACATACACATATATACCATACATACAGATACATACACATCTACCATACAGTATACCACACAGACACACACCATACATACACATACTGTACCCAGATACACATACATTCACACACAATGTACATAGATACACACATGTACATATACAAACACAAACATACTAATCTATGACCTCAGGCAGAGGATGTTGACCTCATAGCTCAGCTGGAGAGGGCTTCAGAACCCACTGTGGGAGTTGGGGACACAGAACAGAGAGGATTTTAGCTTTCTGCTGCTGCAGTGCTCTCCCCTGTGAGCCTCCTCCCCCGACCTCTTCTCTGAAATGCTACAGCCTGCTGGGAATGGAACAGTGGAGGGAGCAGAAAACTCCCTCTAAGGGTACCGTCACACAGTGCAATTTTGATCACTACGACGGCACGATTCGTGACGTTCGAGCGATATAGTTACGAGATCGCAGTGTCTGACACGCTCCTGCGATCAGGGACCCCGCTGAGAATCGTACGTCGTAGCAGATCGTTTGAAACTTTCTTTCGTCGTCTATTGTCCCGCTGTGGCGGCATGATTGCATGGTGTAACATATATCGTATACGATGTGTGCATAGTAACCAACGGCTTCTACATCGCACATACGTCATGAAATTATCGCTCCAGCGTCGTAGATTGCAAAGTGTGACAGCAGTCTACGACGCTGGAGCGATATTGTTACGACGCTGGAGCGTCACGGATCGTACCGTCGTAGCGATGAAAATTGCACTGTGTGACGGTACCCTAAGTCCTGCTCTTCCTCCACTATTGTCCCCAGGGTGCTATGCGGCTGGGCCCCCTGACTACAGGCGAGTACTCACCATTGGGATGCCCCATGCAGGAGGACAGAGACGGCAGCCAGTGAGCACTTGCATCAGTCTGGTGCGGAAAGCGCTCATTGGCCAGCATCTCTCATTGCATGACACGCCCACTTTTTGAACTCCTGCACTCTGAGTGCCGCTATCTCCCCAGCTCTGGGTAGTCGCATGATTAAGGGAGGGAGAGGGGCCCGATGCTGCATGACACCGGGTCCCTCTCGCTCCCGCCAGCAATCTTGGCTGAGTGGTCCCATAGTGGGTGCATACACTGCCGCTATGGGCAGTACGCCAGTGCCTGTAGGACCCCCCTCCACATCCGGGCCACGGTGCACTTGCACCGGTGGTATGTTCGCCCCTGCTTCAATAATCTCCATGGGAGACTAGAAGCTGCATTACTTCGATCGCACAAAACAGGGGGAGTCGGACGTGGGCATATTATTATGCCCAATGTCGGAAAGGGGTTGATTGTTTTATTTTCTGTGAGGCAATAAACTTATGAAAACTAAAATTTGTTGGTCTAAAATCTTTTGGCCATGACAGTACAAGGGCAGAGCCTTTAAGCTCACTGATTGGCTGTCGCACTTTCAACAGGATGCCGGCGCTTCAGCCATTTCCGGACACCGAGAGCAGTCAGAGACGTAGTGCTAAATTTGGGGACAGTGAGTAAGGTGATTTTTTTATAATTTTTTTTTTAAACAAACTGTGCTCATGGACCAAGATTTTCTGAAAGCACGGTCTTATGTGGCCTTTTGGGAAAATAAATGCTTAACCTCACCACTATAGTTATCTTCTTGGTATTGACAGTTCTGTAATATATAAACTAAGCAGATTTCTGGTTTTACTCAGGAAGAGGAGTATAGAGCAATATATCCAATACAGACATCAGATCCTAAACAAGGTGTCAGTCTGCTTTTCTACGTTGTATTTCTTCTCCATCTTTTAAAGATGTTGAAATACTTTTGAAGAGTTATCTTCTTTTACAAGCATTACTTGATATTGTACAATAGTGTTCAAAATAATAGCAGGGTGTTCAAAAACACGAGTTAATCACAAACTCTTTTTACCAGTTTTTATTTCCAGCATTGGGACATTGCACGCTGTTTTCTAATTCAAAACATGGAGAAATGTATATAATTTTAACTACTTTACAAAAAATAACAAAAAAATGAACATTGAGCTGTGTGTAAAAAATAGCAGTGTCTGCATTTGCTGTTGTAAACTAACAATTTGTACTTTTTTGTGGATTTAGCATTCCTGTGAATTACTAACCTAATATTTGGTTGTATACCCACAGTTTGTTAGAACTGCTTCACATCTATGTTGCATAGAGTCAACCAACTTCTGGCACCTGTCACCTGTTACACCAGCCCAGGATGCTTTGACTACATCCCAATGTTTTGATATTTGTTGGCTTTGCCTCAGAAATGACATTTTTAATGTCATCCCATAAGTGTTCTATCGATTTAAGGTCCGGGGATTGGGCTGGCCACTCTAGAACCTCAATTTTGTTGGTCTGGAACCAAGATTTTGCTTGTTTACTGCTGTGTTTAGGGTCGTTGTCTTGTTGAAACACCCATTTCAAGGGCATATCCTCTTCAGCGTAAGGAAACATGACCTCTTCAAGTATTTTACTATATCCAAACTGGTCCATGATCCCTGGTATGCTAAATAGGTCCGGCACCATAGTAAGAGAAACCTGCCCATATGATGCTTGCACCACCATGCTTCACTGTCTACATAGTGTACTGTGGCTTGAATGGAGAGTTTGGGGGTCATCTAACATAGTAACATAGTAACATAGTTAGTAAGGCCGAAAAAAGACATTTGTCCATCCAGTTCAGCCTATATTCCATCATAATAAATCCCCAGATCTACGTCCTTCTACAGAACCTAATAATTGTATGATACAATATTGTTCTGCTCCAGGAAGACATCCAGGCCTCTCTTGAACCCCTCGACTGAGTTCGCCATCACCACCTCCTCAGGCAAGCAATTCCAGATTCTCACTGCCCTAACAGTAAAGAATCCTCTTCTATGTTGGTGGAAAAACCTTCTCTCCTCCAGACGCAAAGAATGCCCCCTTGTGCCCGTCACCTTCCTTGGTATAAACAGATCCTCAGCGAGATATTTGTATTGTCCCCTTATATACTTATACATGGTTATTAGATCGCCCCTCAGTCGTCTTTTTTCTAGACTAAATAATCCTAATTTCGCTAATCTATCTGGGTATTGTAGTTCTCCCATCCCCTTTATTAATTTTGTTGCCCTCCTTTGTACTCTCTCTAGTTCCATTATATCCTTCCTGAGCACCGGTGCCCAAAACTGGACACAGTACTCCATGTGCGGTCTAACTAGGGATTTGTACAGAGGCAGTATAATGCTCTCATCATGTGTATCCAGACCTCTTTTAATGCACCCCATGATCCTGTTTGCCTTGGCAGCTGCTGCCTGGCACTGGCTGCTCCAGGTAAGTTTATCATTAACTAGGATCCCCAAGTCCTTCTCCCTGTCAGATTTACCCAGTGGTTTCCCGTTCAGACAAACTGTCTGCGGCTCTTGGACCCAAAAATAATTTTACTGTCATCAGTCTAGGCTAGTTAATGTCGTCTTTGGCAAATTGTTTCTGCTTCAGTACATGTTTTTTTTAGCAGTGGGAATTTGCGGGGACTTCTTGCTAAGAGACTAGCTTCACACAGGCTTCTTGTAACTGTCACAGTACTCACAGGTAACTTGAGATCGTTCTTTCATCATCCTGGAGCTGATCATGGGCTGAGCCTTTGCCATTCTGGCTATTCTTCCATCCATTTGAATGTTAGTCTTCCATTTTCTTCCACATCTCTCCAGTTTGGCTTTCAATGTTACAACACTGGAGATCATTTCAGCTGAACAGCCTATCATTGCCTGCACTTCTTTATAAGTTTTACCCTCTCCAATCAACCTTCTAATCAAAGTATGCTGTTCTTCTGAACAATGTCTCGAATGACTCATATTTCTCAGGCTTTCAAGAAGAAATGCAAGTACATGTTCTGGCCTCACCCTTAAATAAGGGCCACCTGATTCACACGTTCCTTCACAGAATGATTGACCTCACTAATTGAACTCCACACTGATATTATTTTGAACACACCCCCTTTCAATTAATTATTCTGATACACAGACTCAAAAATATGCAGATCATGAATGCTGAGTCTGTTGGTTTTCTTAGAATCTACTGCACCAACTGGTAAATTCTTTGACATGTGGTGATATAATTTATACCAAAAACAGTGATTAATCTGGCTCGTCATATTGGACAGCTATTATTTTGAACACTACTCTATGTACGATTGTTTAATAAATGTTTACACCTTAAAGCACCCAATGTTTTGCTCTTTTAATTCCAGTGATAGCAACTTCTGACTTACCGGAAGCCGAGGTAACGATCACACGCTCCCAATGTAAGTCTACGAGAATCTTGTTCAGGCTGTCACACTTCCATTGAGTTGTGACTTCCGGAGGGCTCCAGTGAACACTAGAGCGATCTAGCAAGTCACATACTGCTGGAAATGGACCCTTTAGTTCCAATACAGATTCAGATAACTCACAAATCTGCTAAGTTATGACTTGGGCAGATCTGTCAGATTTCACAATACATTGCGCATACACCAATAAATAGATCTCCAAGATTTAATGAGGGACACTGAGGAGGTCAATCAAATTAGTTTGGTAAAACTTCACACTAAATAACCTCTTAAAGCACAATTTATTAGATATATCTTAAAAAGGACTCTCATAGATGGTTAAATATGGCAAAGAATAGGAATGAAAAAATAAAGCCCAGTCAATGTTGGGGTATCACACAAGAAGGTAAAAAACTGACTAGTGGACACAATTGTGTTATAAGGGCTATTGATAAGGGTTCTAATACAAAGTTCTTGTTAAGATCCCATGACCGCAGAGATATTAATATATACTGTAAGTATACATTTCAATGAGCAGGGAAGATAAAGAAATTAGGTCACAGCACGTTATTCAATTATACATGGATTATCCAAAAAATATAGAATGCAACTGTGTGGGCATAATTGTAGGGAGCAAAGAAAGTGAGCAATGGGCTGGATAACCCCGTCTGCCCCCTAACTTATTTTAGATTGACAATGATGGCAGTAAGTAGATAAAAGTAGGCTTGTACTCATCAAACCCTTTGTTGACCCTGTCTGTGTACCATGGCGCTGTATACAGTCATGGCCGAAAGTGGTTAACCCTTGAAGTTGTTCCAATAAATTAAGTAATTCTCCCAAAAAATTATGGCAAATACACGTTTTGTTAGACATTCTTGTTTACTTTATATGTACTCGAACAACACAGAAAACAGAAAAACTGGCTAATTGGACATAATTTCACGCAGAACCCAAAAATGGGCCTGACAAAATTATTGCCACCTTTCAGAAATTATTTTCAAGCATGTGATGCTTCTTCAAACTCACCAGTGGCAATATGAAAATCACATCAGAAACTAGATAGAGGAGGATTTGACTCAATAATTACATTGTGTGTCTGTGTGCCACACTAAGCATGGAGAACTGAGAGAGCAGAGAACTGTCTGAGGACTTGAGAACCAAAATTGTTGAAAAATATCAAGAATCTTAAGGTTACAAGTCCATCTCCAGAGATGTTGATGTGCCTTTGTCCATGGTGAACAACATAATTAAGGCGCTTACAACCCATGGCACTGTAGCCCCATTTGCCTTTATTCTCTATTCTTTGTATTGTTCCAATACACACAAAGGAAATAAAAGGTATATAACAAAACACGTGTAATTGCAATAATTTTCTGGGAGAAATAATTAATATTCTGGAACAATCTCCAGGGTGCCGATACTTTTGGTTATGACTGTATAGCAGTTCTACAAAACTATAGGTTTTATTGGTCCCCCTGTGAAATGGTATACAACCAAATGAATTCACAAAGAATGAAAAATTAACACATAGATATTGGACGCTCCTCAAGAGAATGCCCAGCATGTGTTCACCCTTTCCACTGGCACAAGAAACTATATGCAGGGGTTAGTCATCTGCTCCTATATGGGTGTATGATGTGGTACTGACCCACAATAATTAGTCAATATTAAGCAGACTACACTCAAAGAGATTTAAATGGGATTGTTCACTACTCTTGGCAACCCCATTTAACTATGCGACCCACCAAGTAAAATAATATGTGCTGTGCCAGCACTGGCTTTTCCGGGGATCGTGTGACATTGTTGCATGATCCTGGCGGCCGATGAGTGCTGGCTTCACTCTTCCCTCCTTCGGACGAATCAATACAACCAGAGAAAGTGAGTGACCAGCTGAAGATCTCACTTTCTCCGGATGTTAATTACGTCCGTAGGAGAGGAGAGTAAAGCCAGCACTGATTGGCCTCAGGGATCACGCAACAATGTCACACAATCCCCAGGAGAGCCAATGCCGACACCACTACAAAGGTGTCGGCACCAGAGGGGAGTAGAATGGTTACAAAAAACCCTAGTATGATGAAAAAGTACAATATATAGTAACCAGTGGGTAAAAGGCAGCTTCCTGAAGAGATCCCCAAGATTTTAAGGTAATTATTAAGCCCATCTTTACAAAGTGCCTTTTTATAGCTGTCAATCAAACTAGTTCGGGCAGCATGAATCACCTGGCAGTGATTTTAGTTTTATGTCTTTATCAGCTAATAAGTATCATTTTGTAGTTACTGTAATGTACAAAGAAACGGACAGCTTTTTCATACAAAATATTTTATTGTTTCTGAAAACATTAAAAAAACAAACAAATTTTGAGCACTTTTCATAAAAAAACATAACTGAAATTCTACTGCAATTTTAAACTACTGTAGTTTCAGCAGTACAACAGACAACAAAACAAGGGGGTCTTTTTTTTGCTTTTTTTCCTTAAATTGAATATGAAAGGATATGAAAGGGAGTTGTATCTGTCATATGCTGCAGATTAAGCACGTTACGTTGGGTCTGTACAGTGACTCAAATGCAATGCATATAATAATCTTCCTTTCATAGTCCAAAGGTCTGAGTATTGCAACTTTTTGCAAAATGATCTTCTAACATAGCATGATCCAAAGGTCATTTAGTATTTCATTTTAAAACCCTAAAATAGTAATTTAAAAAGTAAAAACACAAAGAAACAAAAAAACATTTAACAACTAAGCAAAGTCAGTTAAAAATTTAAAATAAAAAAAAACAACTTAATAACAAAGCTTGTCTGGTCAACACAGGACAAGTATTTAGTACAGCAAAAGTGGTTACAGGAATATACTGAGACTGTACAAGGTAATACACACATGCACATTTTGTGATCATGTATTAACACGGTGAAGCAAATAAACGTAATTTCTTCCTGCTGTAATATTCTCATGTAAGAGAATAAGAAATATAAATATCTCACTGAGATTAATGCACATTGCTACATAAGACAATTGTCTGTCATTTGTATGACATTCCGCATTGTTAATATAATGAATTTCATCACTTTTTTTTTTATTTTTCTACTTTAAATCTGGGGCAAAATAGTTGCATTTATCCAAAAAGAGGTGCCGTGCCACAGGTTCAAAAGAAGTTTAGTGCAAGAAGTGAACCTGAGAACTTCTTTGTAATTAATGCTCTTCGTTTCAAGCACTGTTCCTATAAGATCAGGATGCATGAAACCTCTTTTTAAGCAGTTTACAGGCAATAAGAACAGGCACTACTCCCAAGAAAATGCCTTCCAGCAAAAATGTTACGTGTTTGCTGCAATACTGTACATATAATCCGCTGCCAATTTTTAGATGTCAAGGATAGCAAATTGAGCTTTCACCGCAAGAAGAGCCTACGTTACACATTCGGCAAACAGTGCAAAATGGTCAAGCGGTAAATAGATCAGAAAGCATATATTCTTTTTAACTACTATAGAATAAACAGTAAATTACTAGCTATGGTCCAAATGCCCTTGACATTTTTCAATTCACAAGTTGCCTTAAAAATGGCTGCTTAGACCAAAATAATTCAAATTACCCTTTGGGGTTTTATTTTTTTCTTCCACTTTTTTTTTTTGTCTTTTAATACTTTGGTACGCAATAGTGCTCCATCTCAATGTACAATAGTGAAAAGTACTAAGAGCAGGTACTGAAAAAAAACCAAAACTAAAAATACCAGCAAACACATAGAACAGCCAAGTAAACTCACTATCACAATCAGGTTTACAGAGCTCTGAGTTGGCTGTAGCACCTTTTGGTAAAATGATATACAACGCTAATTGTCTATTTTGCATTTTTATATCTATTTTTCTCTTTTAAAAGACGAAAGCTGGCGAAGATAAAAACACAATCAATATTTAATATCCTATACAACTACAACTTCCATTAAACTATGAATTGGGCCAACACGGTTGTCAGTGGGAGTTTTGCATTTTTACTCAGCAAACTTATATTTATGAAGTGCCGCCAATGGTAAAACAATAGTATGTGGAAGTATGAACCTACCCAAAGATTGTTCACAGAGCTAAAATTCCTCAACATGCAAAAGAAACAACAACAAAAAAAGAAAAAAAATCAGCTTACTTTCAAATGGCATGTTTGGTTATAAAATGAATAGAAGAAAGCTGCTCAAACACACAGCAATCTTGGATAGTTGGGATAAGAAAGTGACAAATGCAAAATAAAATCTCCATAGGAAATACTTTTTCCTATATGTAGTATCTGGCGTTCAGGAATAACTTTTTTTACTCCCTAAGTAGGATAGCCATTGCTCGGCATGCAAGCATCTTACGTAAAAAGGAGTAAGAAATGAAATGTTATTTGTAGTCCATTAGTAACTTTTCTGGGTAACTGAACACATGCGACAAAGACACAGTTTCTAATATGTACAAATATTAGAAATCTCAAAGCTTAACATTGGTTCCACTTGAAAGGGGAAGTCCGAGGAAGTATCTTGTCAAATGAGACTGGATACTTCCCAGATGCTTTCAAACTACACCATTTATACCTTCACCGAAGAATCACTTTTTTTTTTTTTGCTTATGCGGATGTCTCGGATAAAAAAAAAATAAAATGCATAAAAGATAATGTGAGGTCATGTGTTAAAATAACAATAAACATGAAAAATTTACATCTTAGTGCATTTTCTTAATTTACAGCTGTTCAAAAGGAGTTATCCTCAATGCAATAAATAACTTTTTTTTCTTTAAAATACATATGCCACAAATGATATGGTATTTTTTTTTATAGGTACTCAAGTCTCCATGTCTTCAAAATGGGCAGTTTTCCTTTGCCGTTAAAAGAATTATAGGGCACGTCAGCAGTAGCATGTTCGAGGTTTATCTACAACGGTTATACTGGTTTAATTAGTGTAGCAAAAACAAAAAAATGGACTTAATACTGGCTCATTAACTGCCCAATGCACTGCAGATTAATTATCATGTGAAGAACAGATGAAATATAGAGAACCTGTGCAGCAAACTTTTTGAAAATCTCGTAATTATAAATGTTTCTGCTGCGGGAGGCACTTCCATTAAGACAAATACAAATGTCTGCCTTTTGTTTGATACAGTGTGCTACATTATAGTACAAGTTTAACCCAACATTTCAACTGTAGGATGGTCTTTACTTTCTATCCATTCAAATCCAGTGGAGGTCATAGAGTTAATAGATTCATTACAGATCTGCTGGAACAAAGGATCATTGTTCAGCTCCTCCAGTGTAGCTTCATCGTCCTGTACATGCTGCCGCCCTGGATCAAACAACAAGTTTGGATCTAAAGTGTTCAGATCATTAATGCTGCCTGAGAGGTCAGAAGACAACCGGATGTCGCTGGAGAAATCAGAGGCATTGTTCAAATCTGAAGCCACTTGAACAACAAGTTGCTGGTTGGTTTGGAGGCTTTCCCCATCTAACAGGTCTTTAACAGTGCTGTTGAAATCAAGTTGCTGCTCTCCCATTTCAGATTGTGCTTGGTTGTCTCCAGTAGTAAAACCAATTGGATCAGTACTGCTGTTCTTTGTGAGGTAAGCTGGCGTTTGGAATTCATAAGCTGAAGTGCTGGAATTCATCATATTTTGTTGATTGGCACCAGAAAACATTGGAGATGTTTCCAAAATCTGAGTGAGATTCATTCTTGCAGTATAGTTAGAAGGCATATTGTTTATTCCCAGCCCACGCACGGCATCATCACGGTCAGAATCCAGTTTGTTCAATAAAACGTGAGTGATGTTCTGTGTGTTAGCTTGTTTCTGTAAAGATGGAAAAGCGGTCTGCATCATTACAGTTAACGGGACAGACTGACTTCTTTGCGCTATGCTGTTGGCACTGGTGTCTGTCTGGACATTTGCAAGTATATTTTGAACTTCTGGAGTTACTATGGATCCAAAAGGACTAGCATTAGATCGAGAAGCATTTGAAATGGGGCAATTTGTATTTCCACTTAAATTGCGTTGCCGATGAACGGCTGGGCTGACACTACGACACCTGAAATTACCATTTCCAGTAGCACCCGTTCCTTTGTTGTCTAGAGGAGCGGGAACTGCAAAGCCCTCCTGTTTGCTGGTAGTGCTTAATGAAGGCAGCTGATGCTGAACTGGAGATACAGGAGTCAAACGTCCAAAGTGATTGTCATGATGTCTCGTCTGAGACTGATATGACTGACCTGGTACAGCAAAAGCATGTGGCTTTCTGAAACTGTCTTCTACCAGCTCTTTATAACTTGGAAGAATACCATGGGAGGAAACGGAAGAATTACCAACAGAGCTGTATCCATTATTCATCCATTCCAGCTTTGTCTTGTCTGGATGAGTAGCCATGGGCCTCTGCATTGGCTTTACAGGGCTACTCGAAACTATGCTAGCATCATGAAAAGAGATGCTGGAGTTTATAGGGGTAAAAGCAAATGGATTCCTGCATTCAACTGGGCTTGGAGGAACACTACTGCTGCAGTTAGAATGTGGGGTCCCAACAGGGGTATGCCGGCTACTTCCCAAAGCACTATCTACAGGTGTTGTCTGAGCTAACCGCGAGCATGGGCTCTCTCTCGACAAACTTTGAGGGCCAGAAATCATCTCTGAAGTAGGAGTTGGAGTCAAAGTTGGAGTGGGTGTTGGAGTAGGTGTGTGAACTGGAGTTACAGAGCTATGTACTGTATGAAAGAAGTGGGCACTATTTGAATGTGTGGGCACTGGTGTACCATGGGCAGCTGACGCTTGGTTTTGGAGCACCATTCCTAAACTACCATAATTCTGAGAGTTATTATTCATTGACATTTGCTCCTCCATAAGTACCAACTCCTCAACAATGCTATCTTGTGTGAGATCATCATCAAATGAAAAGAAACTGTCAGTGGTAGGAGGGTCTGTGAGATCAGAGCGCTGAGGTAACTGGTTAGAATGTGCTTGAAGCTGATTCAAAGATGAATCCTCAAGTTGCTGGCTGTAAGCGTCTTGTGGTAGTCCTTCAAAGTCTACAGGTTCCCACACTGTTTTTTGCAAGTTATCAGCACCAGAAGTTCCTGGTATATCCAGGACACCAATAGTTTGAGTCTGCTCACAATCACCCGATGTGAAATTTGAACTTTCAGCAATCTCCTGCCAAGTGTTTTGATCAAAGGGGATCGCAGACTTTGAATCATTCACAAATTTAAACACACTACCTTCTAGTTTCACTTTAATGTCCTGGGATGTGGCTATAAGCTCTTGGGGAGGATCAGTGGTCTTTTCAACACAGCGCAAGGAAAAATTTGTTACCATCTCTGCACTATTTCCTTGCATTGTGCCACCACTGGGTACTAAAACAACATTTACTGCGTGATCATTTTTCGATGTCAGTACTTTCTGAACTTTCTTAACACCACTAAGTGTTCCGGGTCTCAGACATTCTGAAGTGGCTGAACAGAGCTGGCCAATAAGGGATTTTTTTGCAGGTGGTATCTGCGAGTCCTGCACTGTAGCAGTTAAGCGTTTCCTGGGACTTTTACTAGACAATCTGTTGTCTCTTCCAGCAGGATCATGTATAGTGATTGGACTGGGGCCACTGTTGAATAAAATTGGGGATGCAACACACAGAGTCACAGTACCTTGACTGCTGCTGGCTGAGGAAACAGAAGTGCCTTCAAATGAGCGACTTTTACATTTGGTCCTTGTTCCCTCTGCCCTTTGATCAAGGGCTTTAACAGTCTGAGTGTCACGAGTAACATCTAGAGATTGTTTATCCTGACTAACTTTGGGTGTAAGTAACATAACAGGCGTAGCTTTTCTAGACTTGGAACCATCCGTGTTCTCTTTGCACTGTACTTGGTTCTCTTCAGTCAGTATTTCAGGCTCAGTTTTTACCTCTACTGAAGATGCCACAGGGGTACTCATCCGAGGTACAGGAGATTGCAAAGAAACTACAGAGCCATTTTTTATTTGTGGCACAGTCCTATTGTCATCTGTTAAACTCCCACTGTTGTTGACAGGCGTTGTCTGTTTCACAGAAGTAGTAGCATTACTTGGAGCAAGAGATATTGTGGTCATTTTCACAACATTCAAAGCGCTAACATGTGATGCTGGCACCACATTCTTAATTGGGCTACTGGTGATAACCACAGTGGTGGGTGAACGGATCGTCAAAGGATTAGAACTGGCTGGCTTAGGCAAAATCTGAGCGTAGCGATGTCTAGCAGATCGATCACCAACAGGACTTGCTGGAATATTTTGGGGAGTCTTTGGTGACTGCTTTACAGACTGCATGTGCTGAGTAACTACTTGAACATTTAACGGTAGAACCTTCCCTTCAGAGGATCCGATCGGACTAGGCGAGGTCACAAGTGGACGTGTTCTTTGCACCTGTTACAAAGAAAAGTAATAGTTTAGTACAAAGAAGTTATGATAATGCTTTATAGGCAACCAAGTGCTCAGTATTGACCATTTCAAAATATCTAGGCGTTTGTAAACATTATTAAACTTGGGTTTGACAGTTGGGGTCTCCTCACACAGTCTGACCCTGTCCAATCAGGGCTGACGGAATCTGAGGGGAACACTAACGCTCACTTGACAATTCATACATTTGTAAGAGGGATAAAAGGAACAAGCACAGAGGAAACACACAATTCTATATTTAGGAAAAAAGATTGCTCTGGAATTGGTGTTTTATGTGGAATACCAATATTTATTAAAACATAGCTAAACTTTTAGTGACTTTCCAGGTTAAGCGTTATATGTGATTAAATGAGGAGCAGCATTATTTCTGACCATTACATGATTTCAAATTATCTTTTTCTACTAGCTCCTCTCAAAGAAGAGTGAATGGCTAACTTGATTGATAACTTCTGTACACTGCATACTTACAAAAGCAGAGATAATGCTGTCCTACCTCCTTGTAACACACGCTCAAAGGTGACACTAATAGTGTATAGAGCAGAAATGTGCAGTGTAGCTGTGAACCCATCAGTGTAGCGAAGTACAAAACTTCACCAAGTGTCTTAAGTTGAGAAAAAGGCGTTTTTTCCTTTGCAAAATAAAAAATACAAAAATCTTATCTTCGCTTGTAATGCCATTGATAAAAAAAAAAAAAAGTTATAGCTATTTAACGCTTTACTGACATATGATTACATCCAATGTCAGTTCCCAAGATTTTGAGGCAGGCCCAGGAGTCGGTAGATGATTGCTGAGCTTTGCCTGCTACTGTTAACCACTAAAATGCTGCATTCAATCGTGAGAAATCGGGGTGCATGCAGTTCCATTGTATGGTGCTGATGGGTTTCCATTACAGCCAGGGGCCTCCGTGAAGGCTCTCATGCCTGCCATTACAGTACTACTATGAAGACCAGCCTGTTAAAGGTGTTCATAGGAGACAGTAATTTATTTTTATTATATACTGCAATGATACAGTATATAGTATAAACATTTGGACGATCAAAGGTTCAAACCTCCTAAGGGTACTAAAAAAATAAGGTTGAAAACAGTTTATAAAAACAATAAATAAATTGGAATCACTCCGTTCTTCCCTCATTAAAAATGAGGAAGTAAAAATAATGTAAAAAGCAAACATTTTGTATTACCATGACCGTAAAGGAGTGATCAAAATATAAAATTAACTCAATCTGTAAACATTTTTTTGAAAAAAGATTGAAACATCAGATTTCCCTTTTTCCATCACCGCAATGCCACAAAAATGTAACAATAAGCGATCAAAACGTCATATCAACCTCAAAATGGAATCAATAAAAGCTGCAGTTTTATTTATATATTTTTTAAAATTACTTTCAGATTAAATAAAAAAAAATATACTGCTATCAACGCACTGAGTTGCAGAATCACGTTGACATGTATTTTTTATGCAATATATGCCATAAAACCAAAATCCAACCGCAGAATAGAATTATTTTTCGCAATTGAACTTGGCATTTTTTTCCTGTCTTGAAATACACTGAATGGTAAAATGAATGGCGTCATTCAAAACTGCACCTCATCCTGAAAACAAGCCGTCATACAGTTATGTCGATGGAAAAATTTTTTAAAAAATGTCTCTTGAAAGAAGAGGAGGGAACAACAAAAATGCCAAATCATAAGATTCGCTAGTCGAGTAGGGATTAAAGGTAATCTTTCACAATAAAAATGCAGCAAGTTATAGAGCAGGGGTTACTGAGCATTTTATTGGAAAAGATTCAGAAAATATTATCAATGCGTTTTATTTCTCTAAACCGGTCATTCTGGTTTTTTAGAGTCCAGTAGGCGGTCTCATTTAATGATGTACAACCTCCCCCTGTATGGATTTTCAGACAGAACCAAATTTGGATAACCGTATAGGAACACCTAAAAAATTCACTAAGACCAGAGATTTAGACCACTAAATTACAAGGTATGGTACAATGTTTCAGAATATGAAGCTGCTCTGCTCTCCCTACTCTAGATCAAGATGCCTGCATTTTCTAAATGACAGGTTCCCTTTAAATAAGACACCGGCCGCAGTCCACTATTGCCTGGGGCTGCCATATACGTGGAGTGCAAGCGTCATTCTCTAACACTTACAACCAGCAAATAAAAGAAGCAGCACTGGCAGCTGCAGAAAAGTGAATTTAAAAAATATGTTAAAACAGTACATTTTATTTTGTTTTATATTTATATAAATCATATTAATGATTATTAATACAAAAATAATGATTGTGACACGTGCCATTTAAGTTAAAGTGGCTGAAAATGTTATTTGTGAATAAAGACAAATTTGACAAGTAATGCCATTTATGGATTAAGTAGCAAATAAAGAGTCAGGACATTGACTATGTGAAAGTAGGCACTTGCCTAGCTCCTCATTTAAATGTTAACTCACAGGGCCCCAATCATGGAGCCCATCCAACTTTAACTTAATTTCTTTAAAAAAAAAAAAAAGTCAGTATAAATGTATGTCTATCTTTAGCTTTCCCTGCATCAGACCACTGTGTAGCACTTCTTGTAAGGCTATGTGCACACATTCAGGATTTCTTGCAGAAAATTCCTGACAAAAACCCGAAATTTTCTGCAAGAAATCTGCATGCGTTTTTGCACGTTTTTTTCCGGACATTTCCCAATGCATTTTATAGTGGGAAATCCGGAAAAAAAAAAAAACCCGCAAAATTAATGAACATGCTGCTTTTTTTTTACCGCGATGCGTTTTTTTATGGGGAAAAAACGCATCATGTGCACAAAACATGCGGAATTCATTCTAAATGATGGGATGCATATTGTATGCTTTTTTTTGCGATTTTATAGCGTTTTTATCGTGAAAAAACGTGAAAAAAAAACGCGAAAAATCAGCAACGTGTGCACACAGCCTAAATACTACAATTCCCAGAAATATAATGATCCAGATCCAGCAGAGAATGCTAAGGGGAATTAACTAAAAATGTAACTGTAAAGCAGAATTGGATCTAAGGCCAGTGCAGACCTAGATGTCAAATTTACATCGCAAAATTGCTTTGAGACCATTGGCTAATACATGGAAATTACCGGAATTGGGCTCGGAACAGCGGCTACAACAATTCCAATAGGCTGAGGAGAAAGGATTGCAGGGCTTCCATTACAAATACTAGTAATTCCATTGGGTGCAGGCCCATCTTGTTTTTTCATTTGCAGCTCTCCTGGTAAAGGGGACTGCAGCTTTTGTTCTTGCTGCTTTTTCTGGATTTTCCTTTGCAGCTGTTGCTTGGCATCTACAGGGGAAGCCAGGGTCTTCACTTGGGGGTGGAAAGCATTGCTTTCAGACATAGGCACAAATGCAGATGTCTGTGTTATTCCTTTCAATCCTGCAAGAAGAGACAGACACTTGGTTATAACACATAACGATATTAGCTGGTAAAAGAGGTTACATTCCAGTTCCCTAGACGTACAAGTGTATGTTATCACACATTTAGGAGTGTGTATTTATACTATGTTCATATGGTGTGTTTTGCTTTTTGTTTCCCAACAAACATTTATCACCTATCCACAGTGGATTTGATGAATACAAGATCATTGGGACCCCCAGCGTCCATCATTCTTTCACAGTGAGGAGGATGTACCCTGCTGCTCCAAAGTCTATGGAAGTCTATGAGAGAAGAAACAACCGAGCGACATTCAAACCTGTCTCTGCAGTCATACAGTGAGCGTGAATGGAGAACTTGGATGCCTCATCCTGGGGATCAAGAGTTGTTTCAGCTGTGGGACCCCAGTAATCCTACACTTCTCACCTTTTCTGTGGATTCAGATCAACTGAAAACTTATAGAAATTTGTTATATGTGAACGCACCATCAAACAAGCATGGAAAAGAGTAGACTGCTCTATGCCGAGGTTCCATGGAAGGGAATGATGAAGCAAACAAAATGCGACCTGGATAATCTTGAGCAATACTCGAGTGCTGCCTTTTCTCATACGGGATTCACACTATGCAACAAGCCCGAGCGGCAATTTAAGAAATATTTTGGGCAAGAAGATAAATTATGTATCAATTCAGCTAATAAACTTGCTTTCAAATCAGTAAGGGAGGCTACATTCACATCATGTTTAACATCGGCATTAAAGCTCCTAACATACACATTAAGGAGAAGCTGTCGCTAAGGTAAAGTGGACAGTTTTTGCTGTTACGGTATTTTATTTCTGCTCCTCCCAATTATTATTTTTTTTTTTTTTATTCGCCATACGGTTGTAGAGATCTGAGCCTTTGTATTTGGTGCTACTTTTTATGGTTTTTAGAAAGGAGCGATATGTTCACATTGTAATAACGCAGAGCAGCCTAAAGACACCCCCAAAAATGTGTATGTGTTATGCCCCTTTAGTACAGCACATATAAATTGACACCAAATAAATAAAAAAAAAAACACAAACATCTCTGGAAGGTGAATTTAAAAAGAATAGAATTCAAAATATGGATTATTTGGGGGAGCAGTGGATATAGAACAATAGTAAATGCTGGCCACTTTTAGGCATGTCCATGGGGTTAGTTGAACACTAAAGTCATCCATATAACAGGAAATAGATATAAATAAATTGCGTATGTTCTTTTCAATTGTACCTTATGGGGTGCCCATTGGAGGCATCAGTTTAAACTAAGGCTGCATTAAACTGAGGCCATAATGTTATATGCAGGGTATGAGCATGTGATGAGCATAAATGTGCAGTTTGTAAAGAGGAGACACTTAACAAGGTGTATGGATCCCAAATAAATTAAAGGTTAAAAGTAAATATGCCATCCATATGTCCACCATAATTTACCACGCATTTTCTTGGCAGTAAAAACATTACTTCTAAAACGCATGTTTGTCTGCTGCATTTTTTGCAGTGTTTTTTTTTTTGGGGTGTGGATCACATGTGTGCATTGTACGGTATACAGGACATGTTTAATAAAGTTCATTTTATTCACAGAAAATGCAGCGTAAAACACCATTTATAGGACCTTTCATAACTTTCCCAAATTCTTATGGAAACCTTTCCAACACATCCTGCATTGTACTACTGTATCCTATTTATTATAAACTAGTAGAACACCTGCTGCTTCGCTTGTGGAAAAATATGTTACATTGTTGATTATGGTAGCTAAAGTAAAATTTTCTGTGTCATCCTGAAATTGACATTTTCAGAGTGCTACAGTAAAAAAAATGTTTCCACTTTAAATTTTTATTTTGGCATTTTACTAATTTGTCGTAACACTGTTGTTGTCTAGTTGCCCATAGTAACCAAGCAGAGGTCAGCTTTCACTTTACCTCAGCAGCTTCAGTGATGAAAGTTCCCTGTATAGTAAGCAATAATGACAATCTTACTATGAGGCATTTTTTGCCTGACCAATATTGCTGCTCAGTAATGTTCGTCTGTGTGCGTAGGGTGCATCCCTCTGAGTGTGTGTGTGTGTGTGTGTGTGTGTGTGTGTGTGTGTGTGTGTGTGTGTGTGTGTGTGTGTGTGTATGTATGTGGTATTTATGGGGAGGTGTATTTGTGGGGTGGTGTTTGTGTTGTGTGTGTCTAGAGTGGTCTGGGGTTTGTGTGGTGTTGTGCTTGTGGGTTGGTGTATGTGTGCTGTCTGTGTGATGTTTGTATGGTGTTTGTGTGTTGTGTGTGGTGGTGCAGCCCCTTTAGCAGCGACTCTTTGGCGCCGTCACTATAATCCGTCCCTGTCAGTCTCAACTGTTGTTTCCCCCTCAGCACTTTTACTTTCACCTTCCTCCATTATAGGTATAGGGCCTATCTTTGGGGGCCCCAATGTCATGCCTTGGGGGGGGAGGGCGCTAAAGAGATGTAATGTGCGCAGGATTCTGATCCTGTGGGTGGAGAGGGGGCATGCCAAATTTCACCCAAATCGGGCAAGAACTGTGGATTTGTATAGAGCGGGATACTACTGATTTTGAGTATATATATATATATTTATTTATTTTAGGAGTTGGTCTCTTTTATACAGACTCTACCAAAATGGACACTGACTCAGACCCCACGGCCTGGGAAAAACCGCTGACAGAACGGACATGCTGCATGTGAACTTATCTTAACGGTGTGTGTACACGTTAAGTATTTTCTGCATTTATTCCACACAGTTTTGTCACAAACACTAAAGTGAGTGAAATTCTTGAAGTCTCATGAACAGGTTGCTTATTTTGTCTTAACAGATTTGAAGCAGTTTCAAAACTACAGTATTTCAATTCTTTCAGATTTTCCCCCCAATCTAACGACTGGGAAAAAAGCGCATATAAAAACATGCATCAAAAATGCAGCAAAATTGCACTTTTTTATGCAGTGTTTTTCCTGCCAAAGGACACTTTTTGATGCAGAAATGTCTGCAATTATTTAACATGTACACATATCGCTAAGGCATGTGTACACGTTAAATACTAGGTGCGTTTTAGTTACGTATTTTCCACTACGCTTTGTCACAAAAACTGAAGCATTTCCTACTACCATCAAGCAGATCCCTGAAATCTCACACGTTGCATTTATTCCAAAAAGACTTGAAGCAGTTTCAAATCTGCAGCATGAAAGAAAGCGCAAGTACAAAATGTGGCAAAAACAAGCGCGTTTTAACCCCTTCATGACCCAGCCTATTTTGACCTTAAAGACCTTGCCGTTTTTTGCAATTCTGACCAGTGTCCCTTTATGAGGTAATAACTCAGGAACGCTTCAACGGATCCTAGCGGTTCTGAGATTGTTTTTTCGTGACATATTGGGCTTCATGTTAGTGGTAAATTTAGGTCAATAAATTCTGCGTTTATTTGTGATAAAAACGGAAATTTGGCGAAAATTTTGAAAATTTCGCAATTTTCACATTTTGAATTTTTATTCTGTTAAACCAGAGAGTTGTGACACAAAATAGTTAATAAATAACATTTCCCACATGTATACTTTACATCAGCACAATTTTGGAAACAAAATTTTTTTTGCTAGGAAGTTATAAGGGTTAAAATTTGACCAGCGATTTCTCATTTTTACTTAACGAAATTTACAAAACCATTTTTTTTAGGGACCACCTCACATTTGAAGTCAGTTTGAGGGGTCTATATGGCTGAAAATACCCAAAAGTGACACCATTCTAAAAACTGCACCCCTCAAGGTATTTAAAACCACATTCAAGAAGTTTATTAACCCTTCAGGTGCTTCACAGCAGCAGAAGCAACATGGAAGGAAAAAATGAACATTTAACTTTTTAGTCACAAAAAGCCGGATTACTCACCGGTAATACTCTTTTAGTGAGTCCACGACAGCACCCTACAGGAGAGAGAGGGATCCGCCCCACAGGAACAGGAAACCTACAGAAAGATAAACGGGGGCGGTCCGCCTTTCCTCCTCAGTTTTGATTTCAGAGTACCCGGAGGACCGCCAGTATTAGGCAAATATAATTTATTTCATTTTCAAACTTATTTGCTCATGTATGATTAAAAGAATTTTACTCAATAGTAAGTACTATATTAATATAGGGAGGGATGTAAGAGGGTGCTGTCGTGGACTCACTAAAAGAGTATTACCGGTGAGTAATCCGGCTTTTTACCCCTCGCCACGACAGCACCCTACAGGAGATCTTTCAGAGACCATCACCTAGGGGGGGACCACCGTGCTGAGGACAGTCCTGCCAAAGTCTAGGTCAGAAGTTGACGATAGGTCAAGCCTATAGTGGTTATAGAAAGTAGAAGGATCTGACCAAGTTGCCGCCTTACATATGGTTTCTATTGGGACGTCTCCTCTTTCGGCCCAGGAGGATGCCATAGCTCTGGTAGAGTGCGCTGTTATGCCTTCCGGAGGGTTTTCTTTCCTCGCGGAGTAAGCCAGTGTGATAGACTCCCTGATCCACCGGGATAAGGTGCTTTTTGTGACTGCATGACCCTTCTTGTGACCCTGAAAGGATATAAACAGAGCCCTACACTGTCGCCAGCTACTGGTCCTTTCAATGTATTTTAAAACTACTCTTTTAACATCTAGAGTGTGATATTTACATTCCTCAGGAGTGGAAGGGTTACTGAAAAAGGTGGGTAGGACTATTTCTTGTGACCTATGGAATTTCTTCGCTACCTTGGGGAGATAGGAAGGGTCTAATTTAAGAATCAACTTATCCTGAAAAGTTAGCAGGAAAGGTGGATCTATAGAAAGAGCTTGGATGTCACTGATTCTCCTAGCTGAAGTCAGTGCTACCAAGAGGACAGTTTTAAGTGATAAATATTTAATGGATACTGAATCTATTGGTTCAAATGGAGAATCTGTTAGGGCTTGTAGAACTAAATTTAGATCCCAGGGTGGAATTCTAGGTATATTAACAGGATTTATCCTTTCACAAGCCGTGATAAATCGGGATACCCATCTATTTCCTGCAATATTATGGCCATAGAGGGCTCCCAGTGCTGATACGTGAACTTTTAACGTATTTACAGCTAAACCTAGTTCCCTCCCTTCTTGAAGGAATTCCAATATAGATTGTACTGGAATTTCTGATGTGTTGGGAGATTTATGGAACTGTAGGAATTTTTTCCAGATTTTTGTATAAATTTTTGTGGTAGAGCGTTTTCTACTTTGGAGGAGTGTGTCAATTAGTCCCTCGGAAAATCCCCTTAATTTTAGCATCTGCCTCTCAAATTCCAGGCCGTCAGATGGAGATTGTCCACCTGGGGGTGGAGAAACGGACCCTGGAAGAGAAGGTTGGGTGTCGAGGGGAGGACCCAAGGGTCCGAAACCGACATGGCTTGTAGGCATGAGAACCATGGCCTTTTGGGCCAGAATGGTGCTATTAGTACAACTCTCGCTCCATCCTCCCTGATCTTCCGAATAACCTGTGGTAACAATATTATCGGAGGGAAGGCGTACGCTAGACTGTATTGCCAAGGGGTTTGGAAAGCGTCTAGAATGTCCGGATGATCTGCTAACGATAGGGATGCAAATTTCTGGACTTGCCTGTTTTTTCTCGTGGCGAAGAGGTCTATTTGCGGACAACCCCATAGGGATACTATCCGTTGGAAGATATGATGGTTTAGGCACCACTCTCCCTGCCTTAGGGTATGTCGACTTAAGAAGTCTGCCTGCTGGTTGTTTTTCCCCCTTATGTGAACTGCAGTGAGGGATAATAGATGTTTTTCTGCCAAATCCAGAATTTTCCCAGCGGAAGACATCAGAGTCTCTGATTGAGTACCTCCTTGTCTGTTTATATAAGCCACTGTGGTGGTGTTGTCGGAAAGGATTCGAACGTCTTTTCCCCGGAGCTGTGGGAGAAAATGACATAAGGCGTATCTTACTGCATTTAGTTCTTTCAGATTAGATGAGTTGTGGCATTCTTCAGTGTCCCATAACCCTTGGCAAAAATCATTTCCCATATGAGCGCCCCATCCATGAGGACTGGCGTCAGTGGTTATAATATGAGATGGTGTTATTACCCATGGAACACCACTCATCAAATGGTTAGAATCCAGCCACCACGTTAAAGAACATAAAACTTCCTGGGACAACGTTATCTTTGCATTTAAGCTAAGTAGCCGTCTTTCCTCTTGGAGGATTTGGTGCTGCAGTGTCCGGGTATGGTATTGTGCCCACTGGACTGCAGGTATACAGGAAATAAGAGATCCCAGTAATGACATGGCTTTTCTTAGGGTCATGTGAGGATTATTTATTGCTGTTGTGACTTTGTCTGATGAGTGAGATTTTTACCTGAGGGAGCAGACATTTTTGAGTTATGGAGTCTAGATGGAACCCCAGAAACGCTTGAAGTGACAGTGGAGTCAGTCTGGATTTGTCGATATTGATTATCCAACCTAGATCCTGTAGAGATGAAACTGCATGAGCTAAACGGTCAGCACACTGAGAAACTGAATTTCCGATGACTAAAAAGTCATCTAAGTAGGGCACAATTAATGTCTCTTTTTGGCGAAGATAAGCCATCACCTCTAGAATCACTTTGGTGAAAATCCTTGGCACTGTAGAAAGGCCGAAGGGCATGGCTGCATACTGGAAATGACAAATCTTGCCTTTGATTGCCACCGCTACCCTGAAGAACTTCTGGTATCTGTCATGAATAGGGAGATGGTAGTAAGCATCTTTTAGATCAATGCCCCCCATCATACAGTTTGGAAAGAGTAACTTTATGGTGGATTTTATAGACTCCATTTTAAATGTATCATTTTTAATAAATGAATTAAGCTTTTTGAGGTTTAGGATTGTTCTGAATGAACCATCGGGTTTGGAAATTAAGAATAGAGGAGAATAGAATCCCCTACCTTCCTGTCCTTCCGGAACTTGGACTAAAACCCCTTTTGATAATAGGGTTTGGATTTCACTCTCGAGGGCCTCCTGTTGTATAGGCGAGCTGAGAGATGTTATAATATATGATTCGTGGGGAAAGCGAGAGAATTGTAATTTTATTCCATCTCTGATTATATTTAGAATCCACGAACTAGTTGTAATATTTTCCCACTGGGGAGTGAAAAATTTTAATCTGCCCCCTACTGGAATGGTTATATCCTCAGAATTTGCTGTCTTTTGGGGGGTTGGGTCTTCTGAACATGGTACCTCTTTGTTTATCTTCCTTAGGGAACCATGTTGCCGACCTGTCCGTCTGCCTTCTCTTGCCGAATGGCCTTCTCTTAAAGGCTCTCCTATAAAAGGGAATAGATGTATCAGGAAAAGCCTTTTTCCTGTCTTTTGCCTTCTTGAGTATGTCATCTTTTTCCAAAGAGGAACTCACCCTCACATGGGATTGCGCATATCTTAGATTTTGATTGTGCGTCCCCTCTCCAGCTTTTCATCCATAACGCCCGTCTTGCATTGTTTACCAGACCTGCGGATCTAGCTGCTAGGCGGAGAGAATCTGCAGACGCGTCCGCCATAAAGGCTGCTGCACCTCGTATTAAGGGAATAGCAGCTCGTAATTTTTCTCGTGACATTTTATTCTCAATGCTTTGGTCTAGCTGGTCAATCCAGATGAGCATTGACCTGGCGGTACAAGTGCTCGCTATTGCTGGCTTAAATATGCCTGTAGTTGCCTCCCAGGATCTTTTAAGGGACGACTCGGCTTTGCGATCTAGAGCAGTGTTTTTCAACCTTTTTTGAGCCGCGGCACACTTTTTATACTTAAAAAATCCCGAGGCACACCACCAACCAAAATGGCACAAAATGGTGCATCCAGGTTTGAGATGAAAGTCTGCAGTCATTCTATGTGACTGCAGGCTTCTGAATTCTCACAGCGCAAGCACTGCACACTTTCAGGATTCTCCCTTGCCGGTGGCCAGAGTGGACGGTCATGACAGCACAAGTATGTGATTTGGATACTTCTGGTCACATTCTAACTAGACGTGTCCGGCCTCAGTCAATTCATTTTCATTGAATGAGGCCACACATGTCTAGTCAGCACGTGACCGCATGTATGTAAATCACCAACATCAGAGAATTATGATAGCAGTGTGCACTGTGAGAATTCAGAAGTCTGCAGTCACATAGTATGACTGCAGACTCATCACAACCTTGGACATCCCCTTTAATGTTCCTAACAAATAAAAATGAGAATTAGTATCACAAAAAAAACACATTTACATCCAGGTACCTGATAGATGACGTTGTTTGTGGAGTCGCCTCTTTCTTTTCATCTTCACCTTGTCCAGATGCCATGATGACTCTTCTCTTCCACCGGCAGAGCTCGTTTCTGCAGACTTCCATCTTCTCCTGTCTTCTGCAGCACATCCCGACACAACACCCTTAAAGATAGCAGTGTTATTATAATGCTCCGGAATAACAATATCTGCCCTAGGCTGAGCCCCTGAGTAAATAATTGCCCCTCACTTTATTCCCAGCACATAATATGACCCTCACTGTCCCTCTTATGGTACATGCCATCCACACTACCCTCTCTCTCTTTTCCATACTTCACACTGCCTTCTCATACGGTGTCCCTCATAGAGAGCCCAGTCTCTCTACTGTGCCCCTTCATTACACTCCTCCTACTTGGCATACTGTCTCCTCCTGGCTGTTACCCTCACACTACTCAGTATCTATTATGTGTCCACTCACACTTTCATCCCCCCATACTGTCTGCACACATTTCTAATAGCCTCCTCCTGTACATCCCCCCTGCTAACATACCCCTTTGCTCTCTCCATATTTCCTCCTCACACATTCCCCCCTCACACATTCCCCCGACTCCCCATACTGTCCTCACACATCCCATCACCGTTGCTCCCAGTACTGTCAGCACACATTTTTCCCCTCGCTACTGTGTCCACCCCCATCTCCCCACTCACCCCCACAGAATATATCCACTGCCCTTCCGATAGAATAAATCCATCCCCTTCCACAGAATAAATGCACCCTGCCCCACACATGCTAAATAAATTCCAGCCCCCCCCCACGTACACACTGAATAAATCCCCCCCATACACTGAATAAATCCCCCCACTCACTGAATAAATTCCCCCACACACTGAATAAATCCCCCCCACACACTGAATAAATCCCCCCCCACACACTGAATAAATCCCCCCCACACACTGAATAAATCCCCCCCACACACTGAATAAATCCCCGCACACACTTAATAAATCCCCCCACATACTCCCCATAAACCCACCCCACGCTGAATAAATCCCCCCACACTTAATAAATCCCCCCACACACTTAATAAATCCCCCACATACTCCCCATAAACCCACCCCACGCTGAATAAATCCCCCCACACTTAATAAATCCCCCCACACACTTAATAAATCCCCCCACATACTCCCCATAAACCCACCCCACGCTGAATCTTCGGTGTCTTCAGCTCCACAGCACAGGAGCACTTACCACCAAGTGTCTTCTGTCCCCTGCGCGCCGGATAGTGACGCCAGCAGCGTGATCACATGACTTGATCACGCTGCTGGCGTCGCTCTGACCCAGCGGTCAGAGCCTCAATTGTACTCGCAGCTGGTAGATGTCTGCGAGTACAATTGATCTCCGGGAGCCGGCGCGCTGCAGCTTCTCTGTGCCGGCTGTCAGCTTGACAGTCGGCACAGAGAACAGCTGACTCCCGTTCCCCCGCGGCACACCCGACCATGTGTCGCGGCACACTAGTGTGCCGCGGCACACTGGTTGAAAAACACTGATCTAGAGGGTCTGAGAGTAACCCCGCGTCTTCAACAGGCAATGTGGACGGCTTAGAGGTAGAGGCAACAGCTGCGTCAACCTTAGGGATTTTGGTCCACGTAAGTAACTCATCGTCACTAAACGGGTATTTCCGTTTTGACGCCGAGGGCAAAAAACTTCTCTGATCTTGTTTCTCCCATTCTCTTTTTATTAATGCCTTCACTGCTGGAATGACTGGAAAGCATTTCCTTTTCTTCTCCGCCAAACCCGCAAACATTATATCTTGCGTGGTTTGTGCGCCCTTTGTTTCCTCACACCCCATAGTGTCTCTTATTGATTTCACTAGATTATCCACACTATCTAAGGGAAAACATGAACGTCCCTCAATTTCTGAAGATGATGATGATGATGATGATGATGAAGAGGCTATAGAGATATCTGAGAGTACGGCTTGCTCACTATCAGAGTCTGATAAAGGTGTTGGCTTTTTGGATTTACTTTTTTGTGGTTTATCCTGTGACATAGCCTTTAACTGCTCTCTTATAATGGAGCGTAAGTCCGTAATAGACACCGCTGCTCCTTGTGTGGTTTCTGCTATACAATCTTTGCAGAGTTTTTTGGGGTATGAGTCTGGTAGGGGCTGGCTACATAAGGCGCATTCTTTATGTTTGTTTGTTTTTTTTTAGGCGGTACTGCGCATGCGCGAACTCGCGCTACCCCCACCGCTGATCTCGGCCTGCTTACCCCGGAAGTTTAGCATCTACTTCCGGGGTGAACTTACTAATGGCGGTCAGCGTGCGCGGAGCGGCCTCCAGTCCCCGGACCGTCATGCAGGAAGCTCCTCTCACTCACCCCTTCTGCCGGGCGAGGAACTCCCACGCTGAAGCCGCCGCATAATGCAGATGCCGGGCGGCTTTCTCCGGACCCGGCCATCTGTATGCCTCCCAGACGAGGAGGGAGCCGTCTAGCGGAACTCCCCCGACGCTGCTTCCAGGCTGCAGCCCCTGCCGTTCCGAAGAGACTGCACAGGCGGCGTGCATGCCCAGGTATTTCTGTAGCTTCTAGAGTCCTGTCGTTCCCGAAGGAAAAGGAAACCTAAACTGAGGAGGAAAGGCGGACCGCCCCCTTTTATCTTTCTGTAGGTTTCCTGTTCCTGTGGGGCGGATCCCTCTCTCTCCTGTAGGGTGCTGTCGTGGCGAGGGGAAAAAATGATCTTTTAGCAACAATTTTTTTATTTTCCCAATGGTAAAAGGAGAAACTGAACCACGAAAGTTGTTGTCCAATCTGTCCTGAGTACGCTGATACCTCATATGTGGGGGTAAACCACTGTTTGGGCGCACGGCAGGGCTTGGAAGGGAAGGAGCGCCATTTGACTTTTTGAATGAAAAATTGGCTCCACTCTTTAGCGGACACCATGTCACGTTTGGAGAGCCCTTGTGTGCCTAAACATTGGAGATCCCCAACAAGTGACCCCATTTTGGAAACTAGACCCCCCAAGGAACTTATCTAGATGCCTAGTAAGCACTTTAAACCCTCAGGTGCTTCACAAATTGATCTGTAAAAATGAAAAAGTAATTTTTTTTCACAAAAAAATTCTTTTCGCCTCAATTTTTTCATTTTCACATGGGCAACAGGAT
Source organism: Ranitomeya imitator (assembly GCF_032444005.1). Classification (NCBI taxonomy): domain Eukaryota; kingdom Metazoa; phylum Chordata; class Amphibia; order Anura; family Dendrobatidae; genus Ranitomeya; species Ranitomeya imitator. The sequence goes on along the minus strand of NC_091285.1, from coordinate 483,279,962 downwards.
AAAATGGATCCTAAAATTTGTTGGGCAATTTCTCCTGAGTACACCAATACCTCACATGTGGGGGTAAACCACTGTTTGGGCACATGGTAAGGCTCGGAAGGGAAGGAGCGCCATTTGACTTTTTGAATGGAAAATTAGCTCCAATTGTTAGCGGACACCATGTCGCGTTTGGAGAGCCCCTGTGTGCCTAAACATTGGAGCTCCCCCACAAGTGACCCCATTTTGGAAACTAGACCCCCCAAGGAACTTATCTAGATGCATATTGAGCACTTTAAACCCCCAGGTGCTTCACAGAAGTTTATAACGCAGAGCCATGAAAATAAAAAATAATTTTTCTTTCCTCAAAAATGATTTTTTAGCCTGGAATTTCCTATTTTGCCAAGGGTAATAGGAGAAATTGGACCCCAAAAGTTGTTGTCCAGTTTCACCTGAGTACGCTGATACCCCATATGTGGGGGTAAACCACTGTTTGGGCACACGTCGGGGCTCAGAAGGGAAGTAGTGACTTTTGAAATGCAGACTTTGATGGAATGGTCTGCGGGCGTCACATTGCGTTTGCAGAGCCCCTGGTGTGCCTAAACAGTAGAAACCCCCCACAAGTGACCCCATTTTAGAAACTAGACCCCCTAAGGAACTTATCTAGATATGTGGTGAGCACTTTGAACTCCCAAGTGCTTCACAGACGTTTACAACGCAGAGCCGTGAAAATAAAAAATCATTTTTCTTTCCTCAAAAATGATGTTTTAGCAAGCATTTTTTTATTTTCACAAGGGTAACAGGAGAAATTGGACCCCAGTAATTGTTGCACAGTTTATCCTGAGTATGCTGGTACCCCATATGTGGGGGTAAACCACTGTTTGGGCACACGTCGGGGCTCGGAATTGAGGGAGCACCATTTGACTTTTTGAATACGAGATTGGCTGGAATCAATGGTGGCGCCATGTTGCGTTTGGAGACCCCTGATGTGCCTAAACAGTGGTAACCCCTCAATTCTACCTCCAACACTAACCCCAACACACCCCTAACTCTAATCCCAACTGTAGCCATAACAATAATCACAACACCAACCACAACCCTAATTCCAACCCTAACCCTAAGGCTATGTGCCCACGTTGCGGATTCGTGTGAGATTTTTCAGCATTTTTGAAAAATCCGCGGGTAAAAGGCACTGCGTTTTACCTGCGGATTTTCCGCAGATTTCCAGTGTTTTTTGTGCGGATTTCACCTGCGGATTCCTATTGAGGAACAGGTGTAAAACGCTGCGGAATCCGCACAAAGAATTGACATGCTGCGGAAAATACAACGCAGCGTTTCCGCGCGGTATTTTCCGCACCATGGGCACAGCAGATTTAGTTTTCCATAGGTTTACATGGTACTGTAAACCTGATGGAACACTGCTGTGAATCCGCAGCGGCACCAACTACCACTCCCCCTGTCCCTGCAGATCGGGTGAAATGGGAGTTAACCCATTCACCCGATCTGCAGGGACGCGATCTTTCCATGACGCCACATGGGTCGGATTGGCACAGACTTCATGACGCCTACGTGGCGTCATGGGTCGGGAAGGGGTTAAGCTGTATTTTTCTGACAAGCACATTTTTGTCTTCAGCAAATGCATAAAGGGAACCTGTGATGTAAAATAATGCTATTAAGCTGTAATTAAGCTGCAAAATATACAAGTTCATCCCCAAGTTGATCCAGTTTTGACACCGTGCGGCACCCGCACTGAGAGCCCTGCTACCAGGAGGAAATTAACTTTATTCACCCTGGGTAGAATTCAGTTACCGCTCAGTGCATAGAGAGCAACGGCTGTAACTGGACCCCGGCCCTGACTGACAGCCGGCCCCAATGATGAGCCTGCTGTCAATTAGTGCCGGGGGTGCGGTTACAGCCACTGCTCTATATACACAGACTGGTGACTGAAACCATGCAGGTGCCACCCATGTGACTGAAAGCAGAACACTGCCGGGAGGAATAAAGTTAATTTCCTCATGGCAGCAGGGCTCTCAGTGAGGGTGCCGCACAGTGTCAGAACGCTATTAATCTGCATATTAACCCCATTTCTAGAGGTTAAAAGCATTATTTTACATGAACTGGCTTTCTTCAAATTGGAGAACTCTTACAAAGAACATCTCTCGCTCTAGGGTACATGTCCTGCAGCAACAACGCAACCCGTTGATTTGTGAAATACTTCCATTCACCTGTTGTGGCGCTGCATTAACATTTTTCTCTGTAACTCTCATGCATTTAATAATGGATAAAATGGTTACCTACATAAATAGGCCCATCTATAATTGTAACATATTTTGCCCGGCTTGATGAAGGGCAAATTCCCAAGCTACTGTTTTTTTTGTCGAGGAATTGGGGCACTCCACGTCAGGCACTGACCATACAACTCAAATGCCAAAATCTTTTGCAAAGGTTTTATAAGGGATTTCAGACAAAACCAGAGAAAGAGGAGCGACAGGCTATGTGGAGTACCACAAATTATATTTTTTTTTATTACTGAATTTGTTGAAAATAAAATAAAAAAATCAATAAATAGGATTATAAACATATGATTACCTGCTGAATCACCAGCCATCACAGTCAATGCTGCCATTGATTTAGTACCAATGTAATGGCTTTTGACCAAAAAACGAGCCAAATCCAAAACTGAATCAAATGGCTGACTAAGGACCTTCTGAGCCCATTCACAAACAAGGCGACAGGCAGCAGACACAACCTCTTCATCAGCATTCTGCAGCTGAGCAGATACTTCCATGCCATCCAGCTGAAAACAAAAACAGAGAGTTAGAATAGCAGCCATTTACAAGAAATGAAATGTTAAAGGGCATGTCCACCTGTAAAATACTGAAAGCTGAACTACTAAGTAACCATGCTGCATTACTCATCTTACACAGATACTAAGTTACAGTTTTTATTATATAGCCAGAATTGAATTCACAGTTCTGCTGGTTGGCATTGTGAACAGTGAACAATCAGGCACATCTTCACCGCTTAGCTGAACTTGTATAATGGAGAAAGGTTATTTTTTTCCTGCGTAAGATCACTGTTCAATCACCACACTTCCCAAAATACAAATCACAAAGGCAAACTTTGCAGTCAGTAACCCATCAAGAATTGGAAGTTCTGGAGTGGAAAACTGCGAATGCAGCTCTGGCCAACCAGCACCTCGGGTCGCTACGAGATAAATAATGAAATACATTTACAAAGCTAAATTTCTTTCCAAACAATTTAAGTGGGAAAGAAAACTGTAAAGGTCCCCATACACTTTAGATACAGTTATATGAAAAAGTTTGGGCACCCCTATTAATCTTAAGCTTAAGGTTTTATAAAAATTGTTTGTTTTTTTTGCAACAGCCATTTCAGTTTCATATATCTAATAACTGTTGGACACAGTAATGTTTCTGCCTTGAAATGAGGTTTATTGTACTAACAGAAAATGTGCAATCTGCATTCAAACAAAATTTGACAGGTGCATAAGTATGGGCAGACTTATCATTTTCTTGTTTTAATACTCCTACCTACTTTATACTGACTTACTAAAGCACTTTTTTGGTTTTCTAACCTCATTGAGCTTTGAACTTCATAGCCAATAATGAGAAAAGCTACTTAAAGTGGCCACTTGCAAGTTGTTCTCGTTTGAATCTCCTCTGAAGAGCGGCATCATGGGCTCCTCAAAACAACTGTCTAATGATCTGAAAACAAAGATTATTCAACATAGTTGTTCAGGGGAAGGATACAAAAAGCTGTCTCAGAGATTTAACCTGTCAATCTCCACTGTGAGGAACATAGTAAGGAAATGGAAGAGCACAGGTACAGTTCTTGTTAAAGGGACTCTGTCACCTGAATTTGGCGGGACTGGTTTTGGGTCATATGGGCGGAGTTTTCAGGTGTTTGATTCACCCTTTCCTTACCCGCTGGCTGCATGCTGGCTGCAATATTGGATTGAAGTTCATTCTCTGTCCTCCATAGTACACGCCTGCGCAAAGCAATCTTGCCTTGTGCAGTCGTGTACTATGGAGGACAGAGAATGAACTTCAATCCAATATTGCAGCCAGCATGCAGCCAGCGGGTAAGGAAAGGGTGAATCAAACACCCAAAAACTCCGCCCATATGACCCAAAACCAGTCCCGCCAAATTCAGGTGACAGGTTCCCTTTAAGGCCAGAAGTGGCAGGCCGAGAAAAACATCAGAAAGGCAGAGTAGAATGGTGAGATCAGTCAAGGACAATCCTCAGACCACCTCCAGAGAGCTGAGCATCAACTTGCTGCAGATGGTGTCACTGTGCATCGGTCAACTATACAACGCACTTTGCACAAAGAGAAGCTGTATGGGAGAGTGATGCGAAAGAAGCCGTTTCTTCAAGCACGCCACAAACAGAGTCGGCTGAGGTATGCAAAAGCACATTTGGAGAAGCCAATTTCTTTTTGGAAGAAGGTCCTATGGACTGATGAATCCAAGATTTAGTTGTTTGGTCATACAAAAAGGCGTGTTATGCATGGTGGCCAAAAAACACAGCATTCCAAGAAAAACACTTGCTACCCACAGTAAAATTTGGTGGAGGTTCCATCATGCTTTGGGGCTGTGTGGCCAATGCCGGCACCGGGAATCTTGCTAAAGTTGAGGGACGCATGGATTCCTCTCAGTATCAGCAGATTCTTGACAATAATGTTCATGAATCAGTGACAAAGTTGAAGTTACGCAGGGGATGGATCTTTCAGCAAGACAATGATCCAAAACACCGCTCCAAAATCTACTCAGGCATTTACGCAGAGGAACAATTACACTGTTCTGGAATGGCCATCCCAGTCCCCAGACCTGAATTTTATCAAACATCTGTGGGATCATTTGAAGAGGGCTGTCCATGCTCGGCGACCATCAAACTTAACTGAACTGGAATTGTTTTGTAAAGAGGAATGGTCAAAAATATTTTCATCCAGGATCCAGGAACTCATTAAAAGCTACAGGAAGTGACTAGAGGCTGTTATTTTTGCAAAAGGAGGATCTACTAAAAATTAATGTCACTTTTCTGGCGGGTGCCCATACTTATGCACCTGTCAAATTTTGTTTGAATGCAGATTGCACATTTTCTGTTAGTACAATAAACCTCATTTCAAGGCAGAAACATTACTGTGTCCAACAGTTATTAGATATATGAAACTGAAATAGCTGTTGCAAAAAAATTTTTTTTTATCAAACATTAAGCTTAAGATTAATAGGGGTGCCCAAACTTTTTCATATAACTGTAGCTGACCATAAACAGGACCGCCTGCTCAGCCGAGCGCCGCTTTGCTGGTTACAAGGGAGCCGCTGCCAGACAGCTCTGGCGGCAGCTCTTCTCGGAGAACTAAAGAGTTGGCAGTCTGAAATTGAACATGCTAGATCAGTGGTTCTCAACTCCAGTCCTCAAGACCCCACAACAGGTCATGTTTTCAGGATTTCCTTAGTATTGCAGAGGCGATGGAATTAATGCTTGAGAAGGTGATGAAATTATCACCTGTGCAATACTAAGGAAATCCTGAAAACATGACCTGTTGTGGGATCTTGAGGACTGGAGTTGAGAAACACTGTGCTAGACACTTTAAGTGAAACGGTACCTATATAAAACTTGTAATAAATTAGGAATACGGTCGCTCTGAATCTGCGCTGCTGGAGGTACAATCACACACAAAGGTGAACAATGAATGCGATTTATTGTGGCAATGTGTTTCAAGGTTTTCAGGACCAAACCTTATGTATAGGCATTGACCATTAAAATAAATTAACATGAGTTTCAAAGATTTAACAAACAAAAATAAAAAAATGAAGTATCACATGAAAAATAGTAAAACCAATTTTAGAATATATTAATACCCCATGTTCTGCCTATCATCGTTTTAAAAGCAGTTTATCCATAGGGATGTCATATGTCACATGACAATCCAGCAAAGGTGTGATGTTTCACAAGGTTAACAAGATGAAAGTAGAAGACTATCAAATGTTATAGTCTCATAGGCATTTAGTATGTCAGAACAACCATTCTCCCAATGCAAACTGCTACAGGTAACAAAACAGCACCTTCCAAAAAGGACAATGCTATGGTATGTTCACATATGGCAGACTGATAGAAGACTGGCTTTTTCTGTAGCACAGATTAATTTTTTGTCTTTATTACAAACTTCAGTCAGGTGTATGGGGTGGCTTGAAGTGGAGTACATTTCTGTAAGGGAAAATTAACATGCTCTCAGGTTTTATTTTATTTCCCCCAATTAGGAATCACATGGCCTCCCTGTACTGCTGTACAGGCTCCACTGGGAAACATGTTGGAAAATATTATCCCATAGAACTAATGAGATGGTACTCAGACAGTGCGAGAGCACAATTTTGGAGGCTTCGTGGAGCCGAAATCTAGTTGTGGACATCTAAGGGACAACAAAGCCCTAAGGGACATCAGACAAGAATAATTATTAAGTTTTTTTTATTATTTTTAATTTTGTTGATCAAGTAACAATTGCTTTTTTCATCTACAAATATTGATTTGTAACAGACAAGTAGAACAATAAGCCTGAGTAAAATAAAGTATCCGACTATTACCCCATCTCCCGTTTTGTTGAAATCCAGGTTAGGCAGAGAAGGCATGTGCACAAAGGCTTTCTTCCTCAATCCACTGTAGCAATACGTGATATTGTTAAGGTAAACTTCCCAAAGACACCAATGCAAGAAAAAGAAATCGGGTTAATATAAGAATTGAGATATAAAACACTCCATTCCATCATACAACGTGATTACATAGCAGAACATGCCCCAATTCCTGGGGTTGGTGCATATTAATGCTGCCTAAACAGAAGAACAAAAATCTCAATGCAAACAGTTTTTACCAGAATTCCTGGAATGCGCTAGAGGTGCTAGGCTTTTGCTTCACCACAATGCGATATGTGAATGCAACCTTCACTCCTTCCGCCAAAGCCTGTTTTCACCTTCCTGACCAGGCCAATCTTTCCAATTCTGACCACTGTCACTTTATGCGCTAATAACTGGAACACTTCAATGGATCCCACCGATTCAGAGAATGTTTTTTCATGACATAGTGTACTTTATAATAGTAGTAAATTTAGGTCATTATGATTAACGTTTATTTACAAAAATATGTAAGATTTTTTAACTTTGGCTTTTTATGTCCTGAAAACAAATAGTCATACCTCCCAAAATAACTATTAAATTACATGTAAAACATGTTTACGGTACTTTACATCAGCATCACTTTTTAAACATTTTTTTTTTATTGGTTAGGAAGTTAGAACGGTTAAAAGTTTAGCAGTAATTATTAATTTATTCAAAGAAATTTACAAATCCTATCTTCTTTCCTGCAGTGATCATGTGGCATAGATTATGTGCCGGCATAGTCGCCATGATGTAACTGTACATCAATTTGCGGGAACCCCTTTCAGATCACAAAGTAAAGTTACATCATATGTCACAAAAAAGAGGTTAAAGGAGTTGCCCAAGTCCATTCCATATCCACTCCTGGGTTATTTGGACACCAAAGAAGGGGTGTACCACCTCCATGAACTAGGTCAGAGCCCAACTGATAAATCTGTACACGAATCTCAGGAAGAAAAAAAAAACCTGTGAACTGAAGTTACATTCTACCTGTTGCACAGGCCCCAGTTTTTGTTTGGCTGGTCTTGAATGAATTGAACTGTAAAAGCTGGAACATGAACATTTAATACACGACCTGTTCAATCTAACACTGGTACGGTAGTTTTCTTCAATCTAAGTGGACACTCCGATTAACCCCTTCAAGACCCAGCCTATTTTGACCTTAAAGACCTTGCCGTTTTTTGCAATTCTGACCAGTGTCCCTTTATGAGGTAATAACTCAGGAACGCTTCAACGGATCCTAGCGGTTCTGAGATTGTTTTTTCGTGACATATTGGGCTTCATGTTAGTGGTAAATTTAGGTCAATAAATTCTGCATTTATTTGTGATAAACACGGAAATTTGGCGAAAATTTTGAAAATTTCGCAATTTTCACATTTTGAATTTTTATTCTGTTAAACCAGAGAGATATGTGACACAAAATAGTTAATAAATAACATTTCCCACATGTTTACTTTACATCAGCACAATTTTGGAAACAAAATTTTTTTTTGTTAGGAAGTTATAAGGGTTAAAATTCGACCAGCGATTTGTCATTTTTACAACGAAATTTACAAAACCATTTTTTTTAGGGACCACCTCACATTTGAAGTCAGTTTGAGGGGTCTATTTGGCTGAAAATACCCAAAAGTGACACCATTCTAAAAACTGCACCCCTCAAGGTACTCAAAACCACATTCAAGAAGTTTATTAACCCTTCAGGTGCTTCACAGCAGCAGAAGCAACATGGAAGGAAAAAATGAACATTTAACTTTTTAGTCACAAAAATGATCTTTTAGCAACAATTTTTTTATTTTCCCAATGGTAAAAGGAGAAACTGAACCACGAAAGTTGTTGTCCAATTTGTCCTGAGTACGCTGATACCTCATATGTGGGGGTAAACCACTGTTTTGGCGCACGGCAGGGCTTGGAAGGGAAGGAGCGCCATTTGACTTTTTGAATCAAAAATTGGCTCCACTCTTTAGCGGACACCATGTCACGTTTGGAGAGCCCCCGTGTGCCTAAAAATTGGAGCTCCCCCACAAGTGACCCCATTTTGGAAACTAGACGCCCCAAGGAACTTATCTAGATGCATAGTGAGCACTTTGAACCCCCAGGTGCTTCACAAATTGATCCGTAAAAATGAAAAAGTACTTTTTTTTCACAAAAAAATTCTTTTAACCTCAATTTTTTCATTTTCACATGGGCAACAGGATAAAATGGATCCTAAAATGTGTTGGGCAATTTCTCCTGAGTACACCAATACCTCACATGTGGAGGTAAACCACTGTTTGGGCACATGGTAAGGCTCGGAAGGGAAGGAGCGCCATTTGACTTTTTGAATGAAAAATTATTTCCATCGTTAGCGGACACCATGTCGCGTTTGGATAGCTCCTGTGTGCCTAAACATTGGCGCTCCCCCACAAGTGACCCCATTTTGGAAACTAGACCCCCCAAGGAACTAATTTAGATGCCTAGTGAGCACTTTAAACCCTCAGGTGCTTCACAAATTGATCTGTAAAAATGAAAAAGTAATTTTTTTTCACAAAAAAATTCTTTTCGCCTCAATTTTTTCATTTTCACATGGGCAGTAGGATAAAATGGATCATAAAATTTGTTGGGCAATTTCTCCCGAGTACGCCGATACCTCATATGTGGGGGTAAACCACTGTTTGGGCACTCGGCAGGGCTCGGAAGAGAAGGCGCGCCATTTGACTTTTTGAATGGAAAATTAGCTCCAATTGTTAGCGGACATCATGTCGAGTTTGGAGAGCCCCTGTGTGCCTAAACATTGGAGCTCCCGCACAAGTGACCCCATTTTGGAAACTAGACCCCCCAGGGAACTTATCTAGATGCATATTGAGCACTTTAAACCCCCAGGTGCTTCACAGAAGTTTATAACGCAGAGCCATGAAAATAAAAAATAATTTTTCTTTCCTCAAAAATGATTTTTTAGCCTGGAATTTCCTATTTTGCCAAGGAGAATAGGAGAAATTGGACCTCAAATATTGTTGTCCAGTTTGTCCTGAGTACGCTGATACCCCATATGTGGGGGTAAACCACTGTTTGGGCGCACGGCAGGGCTCGGAAGGGATGGCACGCCATTTGGCTTTTTAAATGGAAAATTAGCTCCAATCATTAGCGGACACCATGTCACGTTTGGAGAGCCCCTGTGTGCCTAAACATTGGAGATCCCCCAGAAATGACACCATTTTAGAAACTAGACCCCCAAAGGAACTAATCTAGATGTGTGGTGAGGACTTTGAACCCCCAAGTGCTTCACAGAAGTTTATAACGCAGAGCCATGAAAATAAAAAAAAAAATTATTTTCTCAAAAATGATCTTTTAGCCTGCAATTTTTTATTTTCCCAAGGGTAACAGGAGAAATTTGACCCCAAAAGTTGTTGTCCAGTTTCTCCTGAGTACGCTGATACCCCATATGTGGGGGTAAATCACTGTTTGGGCACATGCCGGGGCTCGGAAGTGAAGTAGTGACGTTTTGAAATGCAGACTTTGATGGAATGCTCTGTGGGCGTCACGTTGCGTTTGCAGAGCCCCTGATGTGGCTTAACAGTAGAAACCCCCCACAAGTGACCCCATTTTGGAAACTAGACCCCCAAAGGAACTTATCTAGATGTGTGGTGAGCACTTTGAACCCCCAAGTGCTTCATAGAAGTTTATAATGCAGAGCCGTGAAAATAATAAATACGTTTTCTTTCCTCAAAAATAATTATTTAGCCCAGAATTTTTTAATTTTCCCAAGGGTAACAGGAGAAATTTGACCCCAATATTTGTTGTCCAGTTTCTCCTGAGTACGGTGATACCCCATATGTGGGGGTAAACTACTGTTTGGGCACATGCCGGGGCTTGGAATTGAAGTAGTGACGTTTTGAAATGCAGACTTTGATGGAATGCTCTGCGGGTGTCACGTTGCGTTTGCAGAGCCCCTGATGTGCCTAAACAGTAGAAACCCCCCACAAGTGACCCCATTTTGGAAACTAGACCCTGAAAGGAACTTATCTAGATGTGTGGTGAGCACTTTGAACCCCCAAGTGCTTCATAGAAGTTTATAATGCAGAGCCGTGAAAATAATAAATACGTTTTCTTTCCTCAAAAATAATTATTTAGCCCAGAATTTTTTATTTTCCCAAGGGTTACAGGAGAAATTGGACCCCAAAAGTTGTTGTCCAGTTTCTCCTGAGTACGCTGATACCCCATATGTGGGGGTAAACCACTGTTTGGGCACACGTCGGGGTTCAGAAGGGAAGTAGTGACTTTTGAAATGCAGACTTTGATGGAATGGTCTGCGGGTGTCACGTTGCGTTTGCAGAGCCCCTGGTGTGCCTAAACAGTAGAAACCCCCCACAAGTGACCCCATTTTAGAAACTAGACCCCCCAAGGAACTTATCTAGATATGTGGTGAGCACTTTGAACCCCCAAGTGCTTCACAGACGTTTACAACGCAGAGCCGTGAAAATAAAAAATCATTTTTCTTTCCTCAAAAATTATGTTTTAGCAAGCATTTTTTTAGATTCACAAGGGTAACAGGAGAAATTGGACCCCAGTAATTGTTGCGCAGTTTGTCCTGAGTATGCTGGTACCCCATATGTGGGGGTAAACCACTGTTTGGGCACACGTCAGGGCTCAGAAGTGAGGGAGCACCATTTGACTTTTTGAATACGAGATTGGCTGGACTCAATGGTGGCGCCATGTTGCGTTTGGAGACCCCTGATGTGCCTAAACAGTGGTAACCCCTCAATTCTAACTCCAACACTAACCCCAACACACCCCTAACCCTAATCCCAACTGTAGCCATAATCCTAATCACAACCCTAACCCCAACACACCCCTAACCACAACACTAACCCCAACACACCCCTAACCCTAACCACAACCCTAATTCCAACCCTAACCCTAAGGCTATGTGCCCACGTTGCGGATTCGTGTGAGATATTTCCGCACCATTTTTGAAAAATCTGCGGGTAAAAGGCACTGTGTTTTACCTGCGGATTTTCCGCGGATTTCCAGTGTTTTTTGTGCGGATTTCACCTGCGGATTCCTATTGAGGAACAGGTGTAAAACGCTGCGGAATCCGCACTAAGAATTGACATGCTGCGGAAAATACAACGCAGCGTTCCCGCGCGGTATTTTCCGCACCATGGGCACAGCGGATTTGGTTTTTCATATGTTTACATGGTACTGTAAACCTGATGGAACACTGCTGCGAATCCGCAGCCAAATCAGCACCGTGTGCACATAGCCTAATTCTAAAGGTATGTGCACACGCTGCGGAAAACGCTGCGGATCCGCAGCAGTTTCTCATGAGTGTACAGTTCAATGTAAACCTATGGGAAACAAAAATCGCTGTACACATGCTGCGGAAAAACTGCACGGAAACGCAGCGGTTTACATTCCGCAGCATGTCACTTCTTTGTGCGGATTCCGCAGCGGTTTTACAACTGCTCCAATAGAAAATCGCAATTGTAAAACCGCAGTGAAATGCGCAGAAAAAAACGCGGTAAATCCGCCATAAATCCGCAGCGGTTTAGCACTGCGGATTTATCAAATCCGCAGCGGAAAAATCCGCAGAGGACCAGAATACGTGTGCACATTCCTAACCCTAACCCTAGCCCTAACCCTAACCCTAACCCTACCCCTAACCCTAGCCCTAACCCTACCCCTAACCCTACCCCTAACCCTAACCCTACCCCTAACCCTAACCCTATTCTAACATTAGTGGAAAAAAAAAAATTTCTTTTTTTATTGTCCCTACCTATGGGGGTGACAAAGGGGGGGGGTCATTTATTATTTTTTTTATTTTGATCACTGAGATATAATCTCTTTCAGTGATCAAAATGCACTTTGGAACGAATCTGCCGGCCGGCAGATTCGGCGGGCGCACTGCGCATGCGCCCGCCATTTTGGAAGATGGCGGCGCCCGGGAGAAGACGGACGGGACCACGGCTGGATCGGTAAGTATGATAGGGTGGGGGGGGACCACGGGGGGGGGATCGGAGCACGGGGGGGGGGAATCGGAGCGCGGGAGGGGTGGAACGGAGCGCGGGGGGCGTGGAACGGAGCACGGGGGGGGGGCTGGAATGGAGCACGGGGGGTGGAACATAGCGGGGGGGGTGGATCGGAGTGCAGGGGGGGTGATTGGAGCACGGGGGGGTGATTGGAGCACGGGGGGAGCGGACACGAGCACGGGGGGGAGCGGAGCACTGGACGGAGGGGAGCCGGAGCAGTGTACCGGCCAGATCGGGGGGGTGGGGGGGCGATCGGAGGGGTGGGGTGGGGGCACACTAGTATTTCCAGCCATGGCCGATGATATTGCAGAATCGGCCATGGCTGGATTGTAATATTTCACCCGTTATAATGGGTGAAATATTACAAATCGCTCTGATTGGCAGTTTCACTTTCAACAGCCAATCAGAGCGATCGTAGCCACGAGGGGGTGAAGCCACCCCCCCTGGGCTAAACTACCACTCCCCCTGTCCCTGCAGATCGGGTGAAATGGGAGTTAACCCTTTCACCCGGCCTGCAGGGACGCGATCTTTCCATGACGCCGCATAGGCGTCATGGGTCGGATTGGCACCGACTTTCATGACGCCTACGTGGCGTCAAAGGTCGGGAAGGGGTTAAAAGGGATGTCACCTTGCGAAGTACTATTTCCCTGTAGATGTAAGGTTAATCGGCAGGCAAATAGCATTTGAAGCCTGGGTAGATGGCTTACTGGAGCAACGGCTGCAAAGAGAAAAAGTCATATTCTCCCTGTAGCCATTCGATTGCAATCATCGGGGGGTCCAGGGAGTGGTTACAGTGAGCGCTCACTACACAGTGAGCCCACCGAAATCACATACCCGAACATAGACAGCCTGCTCTACACCTGCACGTTGCAAACACATAGAGAAGGCCATCGAAGTGTTGGGGGGTAAATATAGCATGCTCACTGTGTGCTGAGCACCGACTAAAACAACCCCCTGCACCTCCCTGATGAAAAGAAGCAAGAAACTACAGGGACCGTGAGACTTCATTTTCTGCCTGTTGCTGCACTTCCAGTTAGACGGCTACGCAGGGTTTAAATGCTATTTACCTGCAGCTTACACCTATAATTACAGGTAAATAGCTTTTCTCAAGGTGACAGGTTACCCTCAAGAAAACACAAAGTGCAGCTCTATTAAGTGATCGGGCATATAGCTGAATGTTGGCTGAGAACTATGTGGCCAGAATGTGACAGCCAGATATCTGGGTCCTGGATGGGTAGGGGGTCACTAAATACAGGATTAACCCAAAATAGGATGGGGGATAATATAACTATTTAACTAATCCACAGGAGTGAAGATATTTTTCCCTAGGCTATTTCTCCCTAGACACTACTTGCATTATTATTAATTTAGCAGATATTAGCGATTTAAATACCATGGTTGTAATTATTACTAATTTACCCCTGGAGTAATAATTTGGACGAATCATTGTCATTTGTCCAATATGACATTTTAGCCTGGAAAAGATGTAGTAGATCAAATTACTGTGATAAAGTGGCGAGTCCTCATCAGGATTCTCAACTAATTGTTCCCAAATATCAAAGTTTTTTTGCACACGACTTTAAAAAAAAAAAAAAAAAATGTCGAGAGGAAAGTGGGTGGTGGAAGCAGGCAGCTACAATTAGGCTATGTGCACACGTTCAGGTTTTCCGCGAAAAAAACGCATCGCGGTAAAAAAAATGAGCATGTTCATTATTTTTGCGGATTTTCTGCGTTTTTCCCGCAATTCTATGCATTTGGGGAAAAACGCACAAAATACGCTCAAAAAAAGCGAAAAACCGCATGCGGATTTCTGGCAGAAATGTCCGGTTTTTGTCAGGAAAATTTCTGCAAGAAATCCTGACGTGTGCACATACCCTTAACGTGTGCCTGCTGTTAAAGAAAATGAATATTCACTGCTCTCCACATCAATCGTCCTTCCCACCGCTATGAACTGTAGTCAGCGCCGAGAGGTGGGAGAATATTCTCGCTCTTTAATAGCGGGCACAGTGATAGCCCAGCCGCTGCAGGAGCAGAGGCTGCCTTTAACATGTGTGCCCGCTATTAAAGAGAAAGAATATTAACTGCTCTCCACTCCCATAGTCCAGTGTGTCATATATACCAGGATGGAGGGCCATGTATACCAGGATAGGGACGGGGGCCACGTATACCAGGCTGGTGTGTGATGTATACCAGGAAGGGGGGTCATGTATACATGAATAGGAGGCCATGTATACCAGGATGAGGGGGGTATGTATACCAGGATGGGGGACATTAGTACAGAATTGGAGACATTACCCCTATAACAGTGTCAGCAGTAGATTCTCCTCCCCGAAAAACAGTGCATCATGACCACATTTTTTTTTCTATTTTCCTCTTCTACAACCTAGGTGTGTCTTATAATATGAAAAATATGGTATGAACACATAAAGGTCATACAGTATAACTAATTCTGATACTACTTGTCAGTAAAGTGCATTATGAGAATTATTGCCTTCAACATGCAGTTAACATTTGCTAAATTTAGTTGAATGTAATTTACAACAACAGATGTTTTGTGAAGAAACTGTGCAGATCCGGACACACTTGAAGTAAAGGATATTTTGATTTTCCTCTTGTGCCCAGGCGACGTGCCTTCATGTTTGGAAATACATTTTTCATAATCTTTCCAAAGTCAGCAGCACTTAGTGGGTGATAGCCAAGATTGTCACAATAGCTCCTGAAAGACAAAGGGAAGGGGAACATTAATTTACGTAACAGAATTGGACAGACATTTCAAGGTAATGCCATAAAATGACACGCAAGCACTGGATCTGAGGTATTACTGCAGTCATAGCTATATATGATCATGTACTGTGCAGGCAAGAAACACTATCCAGTCGCAATGCTCAGTACAATCATCTAAGAACTATAAAAAGTGAATTTATAGTGACGATATAGTACGCACATCCTCTGATCAAGGGCTGAAGGGTTTTTCATTACATAGTGGAATGTGTTGATAACAAAAAAAACCTAAAAATAATCTACGTAAATCACAACTAATATCCCACGGCGGTCTGGAGTTGGAATGCTGCTCAAAATCAAAGTGGAAAATGAAGTTACAGGATGATCCAACTTCAGTGGAAATGCCTGAAGACAAGGAATTGATGCTCAGTAGTGTGTGTGGCCTCCACGTGCCTGTATGACCGCCCTACAACGCCTGGGCATGCTCCTGATGAGGCGGCAGATGGTCTCCTGAGGGATCTCCTCCCAGACCTGGACTAAAGCATCCGTCAACTCCTGGACAGTCTGTGGTGCAACGTGACGTTGGTGGATGGTGTGAGACATGATGTCCCCGATGTGTTCAATCGGATACAGGTCAGGGGAAGGGGCAGGCCAGTCCATAGCTTCAATGCCTTTATCTTGCAGGAACTGCTGACACACTCCAGCCACATGAAGTCTGGCATTGTCCTGCATTTTATTGTTTTATTTTAAATGGGGCGAATGGGGGGTGTTTTAGCCTTATTTTTATAAAAAAAATTTCTTCACTTTACACTTGCCGTAATAGTCTCCATGGGAGACTAGAAGCTGCGATCATCTAATCGCTTGTGCTACATAGAGCAGGACTTCAGCCCTGCTGTGTAGCAGAAATGCTCACTTGCTATGAGCGCTGACAGCTGGGTGGCGCTCATTGCTATTCTGCAATGACAACCAGAGTGGTCTGCTGCCAAAACAACGGCGACCCGCGATCATTTGACACGGACGACAAAGGGGTGGGATTCATGACGCGCTCCCGGCGCAAGTCACTGTCAGAGATTGACAGCCGCATCTAACATATTAATAGCAGTGGGTGGATCGCGATTCCACCTGCGGCTGTCAGGGGCACATAGCAGCTAATGAAATCAGCTGACATGTGCCAAAAAGTTGCAGGCTCACTGCCGGAGCGCACAGAAATCAGGGGGAGACAACCTTCGACTTAACTATATGTCTAAGGTTGGAAAGTGGTTAAGTGGTGAAGATTTTTTGGAAAATTTGTATGAAATTGTTTTGCCTTTGTTGTCATTTTCTGAAACCAGTTGTGGGTGGTGCAGCGCTCGACTTGAGGCTGTTAAAGGAACATGATAACCGATTAAATAAGTCATCGTGTGCGGGGAAAGATGTGAGCTCAGCGTGTGACCCGCATCAAAGTCAGGGACACGACATAGGACGTGAAGAAGATAAAAGGAATCTGACAGAAGGATTTCACACCCCAAACTATTTTACATGCACACGAAACTCTTTCAAAGACAAATCTAGCAACTCCTTTACATGGCCAGTCCGCTCCTTTGTTACTGAGAAAAATCTGCATTTGAATTGATACGCAAATGAGGCTGAAGATCTAAAATCTTTGTCACTCCAGCTCTATTTTACGCCTAGCGCTGCTTCCTCCTGCTTGACTTATAGCTCCTTTGTCTGCAGTCACACAGCAAAAAGGCCGTCAGTCAATCAGGAAAAGGCAGAACGGGGCGAAAATAGAGCTGGAGTGACGAGACTTCAGATCTACAGCCTCATTTGCAGTTCAATTTAAAACCTATTTCTCAGTAACAATAGCACAGATAAGCCATGTAAAGGTATTGCTTGAGTTGTCTTTGAAAAAGCTACATTTTGTTGGGGTGGCGTGGGTGGATAGGGGAATTCTTGCAGTCAGATTCCATTTTAACTTCCTGTTTCGGGACATTCACTAATACATTAGCCACAAAGAACAGACTGGCCGCATCTTTTGTATTGAAGCATCTAATGAGTGTGTGCACAGGTCATTGTGAAGGAAGGGGGAGCAGCGTCACCTGTGATTTTGATTGGTGGATCCTGTGTTATCAGCCGTGTATAGAGGCATAACCCGTCAGTGTAATCCTGCCTATGATGTAAGCAACTTGCTGAAAACTTCTTGAAAGGTCAGGAGTTAAGAGTCTATGTAAAAATTGCATGATTACTATTCTTTTTTTTTTCACAATGAACATTTAACAACAATAAAGGGATTTTGAAAAGATTCTCCTCCCCCTTACCCCCCCCCCCCCCCCCCCCGCAATATATTCCAACATTACCAAACCCCCCCCCCCTTCTCCCCATTTAGACAGCTCATGCTCTTCCCTTGGCATATCGTATACTGGCATATACTATGTTTACTATTCTTTAAAAGATAATAATTGTTATCTTGAAAAAGGACTTTTTTTTAAATACACATTTAAACAAACCCGATTTAAACAATAAGTCAGGTTCTGATGACAGCTTGCTTAAATTTTGGGAAATATAAGAATACAGTGCAATTTAGAAAGATCGCAGTGAGGTGTGTCAAGCTCATACATGTTCAAGAGCCATGTGAAGTATATATAATTAAAAAAAACCTCGAAATTGAGATTCCCAACACGAAAACCCTTTCTGCAAAAAAAAAAAAAAAAAAAAAAAAAAAGAATGTTTATTGTCAAACACGTACTTACTATAATTGGATTTGCTGTGTCTGTGACCTAATCTATTAAGGGGATTGTGTCACCAGATTTTTGTTACCAAATGTTGGAGCAACAGGGTATAGTGCAGAGAACCCAATTACACAGATTTGTCACTTACTGGGCTGCTTAGTGTGGTTTTGATAAAAATCACTGTTCTATTAGGAAATTTTCACTAGAGGGCTAGTAAACCTGCTGCCATGTAGTCCTCCATATTCATGAGCTCTATATAATACCACCCCACCACTGATTGGCAGTTTTCTGCCTATGCACTGTGTACACAGAAAGCTGCCAATCAGCGGTGTGGGCAGGGTTATACAGAGCTCAGCACTAAAGAGAACTGCTAGTTCTGCAGCAGATAAATCAGTACCCCTACATCATTCTGCTATATCAGATGAAGGACCAAAAACCTGGTAACACATTTTCCTTTAATAAAGTCTGAAAGAATAGAATGCACCACAGAATCGCACCCACATAAATTACATGGAGTACCTAGAAGCACACATGGGGTCAGCTATTATGAAAGATCTGCTAATAACATTCAAATAACTGAAATTGGGGATTCTTAATCGATACCTTGATAAAAATTGCCTTCCATCATCGTAAGCCTGACACTAAAGGCCTTCTGATTGCCATGAGCATGTTACAGTAGCCTGGAGGCCACAGTAGGCTAAATAAAATAAAAATACCTCTTCACATGTGAGAAAACATGAGGTGCTGAAGTCTTTAGGTTTAAAGCTGCAGGTGTCCATGTGCATCATGATAGGGAGCGAAGGTGATGACGCGGATGGAAAAAAGCTGACCATGACTGACAATGTGTGGAGGATTTTAAGGACGTGAGAAACCTACAAGTGTGTGTCAGCAATCTTCAGCTTTAAACGGAGAGCGAGCATAAAAACAAAGACAGCTGCAAGAGTAATATGAGATGGAAAATTTGGAAAGGACAGATATATTTGTATATCATCAGCATGCAGTCGATACTCAAACCCAAACACATTAATCAGTCGCCTAAAAACTATATATACACCCACGGCTCAAAAACATTATGGGAGTGCTTGGACATCACAGTATGATCCCAAGTCAATGAAACTTCAGGGATATCGATCTGTCCAGTGAGGAAATAAAAAGGATTGCAAGTCATTGTCACCCTTGTGGAGCAAATGAAAGTGACAACAGGTACAGGCATCTTGCCAAAAGAGGAACGGTATTGCAGGTGGCAGCTACAGACAATTACTCTTTCCTGACTGGTTCCTCTCTAGTTTTAGGTTGAGACACTGCCTGGTAGGTAGCACTGGTAGCCCAGCTCCTCTAGGAAGGCACATTCCATTCATACGTGCCACCTCTAGAAGGTTTTCCATGTTTCACAGCAAAGCCACAAGAGCATGGAGAAGATACCAAGATACAGGCAATCACACAATCATGTTTGGAGAGGTCCCTAGAGGGGCATCAACCAAGCAGCAAGACTGGTATCTGCTTTGTGCAAGGAGGAGTACTGCCAGAGCCCTACATAGCACATGTTTATAACCAAATGCTCAGACACAGCCTACATGGAGATGGCATGAGGGTCTGATGTCTTCTAGTAGGACCTGTGCTCACAGCCAGGCACTATGCAGCTCAACTGGAGGTTGGACAGTGATGCTCTGAGAAGGCATATTCTTGGAATGTCACACAAACCTCCATAAGTAGTAAAACAATGCCATAACTGCTGTTGGGTGCAGGGGTGAAATCCTCAGAGCCTTTGATAAAGGACAATATATGACCTCATGTAGCCAGTGTGTAGGCAGGCTATGGATGACAAAGGCAATGACGTCACTACCTGGCACTCGCTCCAAAATCCAATAGAGAACCTCTAGGACATTATATATAGGTGCAGGAGATGTTGCACAACAAACTGACCAAAAGCTCACAAATGCCATGATCCAGGTCTGGAAGGAGATCCCTAGGACCCTCTTCATCTCATCTGGAGCCTACCTAGATACTGTCGGGAGGTCATACTGGCAAGCCGTGAAAAACTTGCCTTTGAGTTACCTTTTTTGCTTTGATTTTTTGGAAGTGATTTGGAATCCAACCATTACTTGACTGATGATTTTGGTTTCCACTGACCGTTGAGATGTCATTTGACACAATTTGTATCAGTAAAGATTTAGGCTATGTGCACACGTTGTGAAATTACAGTGGAAATTAACCGTGGCAATTCTGCAACTCCCTGCAGCAGGAAATACGCATGCGGAATTGGCATGCGTATTCCCGTTAAACACTAGCGTTTTCCAAGCATAATTAGCTTGCAGAATGCTAGCATTTCCCAAGCGATCTGTAGCATTGCTTGGAAAACTGATTGACAGGGTGGGCGCACTTGTCAAACATAGTGTTTGACAAGTGTGATCAACTTTTTACTATTGATGCTGCCTATGCAGCATCAATAGTAAAAAGATATAATGTTAAAAATAATTAAAAAAAAATAAAAAAAATCATGATATTCTCACCTTCCGGCGGTTCCCGCAGCCTTCCAGATCCTTGCGATGCTCCCGTTCCCAGCGATGCCTTGCGACTATGACCCCAGATGACGTAGCATCACGCGAGACCGCTACGTCATCACAGGTCATTGTCGCAAGGCATCGCTGGGAACGGGAGCTGCCGGGAGCATCGCTAAGGCCTGGGCTGGATGCGGGGGGCCGCCAGAAGGCGAGTATATAACCATTTTTTTATTTTCATTTTTTTTTAGGGCCTGGAGGAGAGTCTCCTCTCCTCCACACCCGGGTACCATCTGCACATGATCCGCTTACTTTGTGCATGGTGGGCATAGCCCCATGCGGGAAGTAAGCGGATCAATGTATTCCTATGTGAGCGGAATCAACGCGATTCCGCACAAGGAATGAGCATGCTGCGTATCCCATTGAATTCAATGGGCTGTGTTGTGTATGCATTTTCGCAGTGTTTATGCGGCGAAAAAACGCGGCAAATCCGCAACGTGTGCACATAGCCTTACATCTTGAATTTGTTTGTTCATTGAAAGCCAACAAGTGATTTAAGTGTCCTCTTAATTTATTTGAATAACATATAAAGATTGTCTCTAGTTTCCATACACATTGCATTTATATATGAAAGACAGTGACACGGAGGGTGTGGTACAGGGATGCCATAGAATTGGGTAATAAAAAAAAATCTCAGTTGCTATTATTACAACTTGCTAGGATTCTTCCCACTTTTCAACCCAAACCATACTGATCTTAACCCCTTAACCCCCAAGGGTGGTTTGCACGTTAATGACCGGGCCAATTTTTACAATTCTGACCACTGTCCCTTTATGAAGTTATAACTCTGGAATGCTTCAACGGATCCCAGTGATTCTGACACTGTTTTCTCGTGACATATTATACTTCATGATTATGGTACAATTTCTTTGATATTACCTGCGTTTATTTGTATAAAAAAAAGCAGCAAAACACGGCAGAGGTTCTTATCTGCCTAGGCCTCCAAACAAATGCACTAACAGGATGCAGTGGACCCATGTGGTAAAATAGAAACACAGGTGCAGCATAACCGATGACGCAGCCACTCACCAGCTACCAAACTAATGGAGGGGGTGGCTGCTTGGCACATAGCTGCACATAAAAACTTGTATGTGGCGCTGTTCACACAATGGAGATGTACAGCATCCAGGCAGGCCTAGTAGTGACACCCTTCTATTAGATCAGGCGGGCCTGCCCAGCGCTAAACAAATACACCCCATGTGAACAGACACCACAGTTTACAAGCAGAAAATGGGCCCAACTGCATCCCGAAAAAAAGTGCAAAAAACACATAAAAAAACCTGTGTTTCTATTTTACCACATGGGTCCACTGCATCCTGTTAGTGCATTTGTTTGGAGGCCTAGGCAGGTAAGAACCTCTGCCGTGTTTTGCTGCTGTTTTTTCTAATTTTTGGAGGATCTCTGAATCCTCTTTTTGTGCTTTTGCTGTTTAGAGATAGGACTCATAAGCGTGAGGACCCTTGACGTGGGTTATGAGCTTGCGTATTTTGGCCAGAATATAAACCAATACCTCACATAATATATATATTTTTTTTATGTGTTTTTTGCCCTTTTTTTCGGGGTGCAGTTGGGCCCATTTTCTGCTTGTAAACTGTGGTGTCTGTGCACATGGGGTGCATTTGGATAGCGCTGGGCAGGCCCGCCTGATCTAATAGAAGGGTGTCACTACTAGGCCTGCCTGGATGCTGTGCATCTCCATTGTGTGAACAGCGCCACATACAAGTTTTTATGTGCAGCTATGTGCCAAGCAGCCACCCCCTCCATTAGTTTGGTAGCTGGTGAGTGGCTGCGTCATCGGTTATGCTGCACCTGTGTTTCTATTTTACCACATGGGTCCACTGCATCCTGTTAGTGCATTTGTTTGGAGGCCTAGGCAGGTAAGAACCTCTGCCGTGTTTTGCTGCTGTTTTTTCTAATTTTTGGAGGATCTCTGAATCCTCTTTTTGTGCTTTTGCGGTTTAGAGTTTATTTGTATAAAAAACGGAAATTTAGCGAAAAGTTTGAAAATTTCGCAATTTTCCAACTTTGAATTTTAATGCAATTAAATCACAGAGATATGTTACACAAAATACTTAATGAGTAACATTTCCCACATGTCTACTTTACATCAGCACAATTTAGGAACCAAATTTTTTTTTTGTTAGGGAGTTATAAGGGTTAAAAGTTGACCAGCAATTTCTCATTTTTACAACACCAATTTTTTTTTAGGGACCACATCTCATTTGAAGTCATTTTGAGGGGTCTATATAACAGAAAATAACCAAGTGTGACACCATTCTAAAATCTGCACCCCTCAAGGTGCTCAAAACCACATTCAAGAAGTTTATTAACCCTTCAGGTGTTTCACAGGAATTTTTGGAATGTTTAAATAAAAATGAACATTTAACTTTTTTTCACAAAAAATTTACTTCAGCTCCAATTTGTTTTATTTTACCAAGGGTAACAGGATAAAATGGACCCCAAAAGTTGTTGTACAATTTGTCCTGAGTACGCCGATATCTCATATGTGGGGGTAAACCACTATTTGGGCGCATGGCAGAGCTTGGAAGGGAAGGAGCGCCATTTGACTTTTCAATGCAAAATTGACTGGAATTGAGATGGGACGCCATGTTGCATTTGGAGAGCCCCTGATGTGCCTAAACATTGAAACCCCCCACAAGTGACACCATTTTGGAAAGTAGACCCCCCTAAAGAACTTATCTAGATGTGTGGTGAGCACTTTGACCCATTAAGTGATTCACAGAAGTTTATAAATGCAGAGCCGTAAAAATACAAAATCATATTTTTTCACAAATATGATCTTTTCGCCTCCAATTTTTTTATTTTCCCAAGGGTAAGAGAAGAAATTGGACCCCAAAAGTTGTACAATTTGTCCTGAGTACGCCGATACCCCATATGTGGGGGTAAACCACTGTTTGGGCGCATGGGAGAGCTCGGAAGGGAAGGAGCGCCGTTTAACTTTTCAATGCAAAATTGACAGGAATTGAGATGGGACGCCATGTTGCGTTTGGAGAGCCACTGATGTGCCTAAACATTGAAACCCCCCACAAGTGACACCATTTTGGAAAGTAGACCCCCTAAGGAACTCATCTAGATGTGTTGTGAGAGCTTTGAACCCACTTACACAAAAGGGGTGGAGGGCACCATCCATTTACGAATAATTTGTAGAAATACAAGGAAAAAGGGGGTCAACCCAAACTTGACAATCTAAGTACAATTGAAGAAAAGAGAAGCAGCGTCAAGTTATAGAGCGGGGACCACCACTTATAATAAAAGTTTAATTTATTAGTCAACCAACAAACCACATAAACACCAACAAATAAAACCATTTAAAACCTCAACTACAGTGAGTCCTGGGTACCAAAAAAGGAAGGAGCTTTGAACCCCCAAGTGTTTCACTACAGTTTATAACGCATAGCCGTGAAAATAAAAATCTTTTTTTTTTCCACAAAAATTATTTTTTAGCCTTCAAAAGTTGTTGTCCAATGTGTCCTGAGTACGCGGATATCCCATATGTTATTCTTCACGTCAGTACGATTACAGCGATACCTCATTTATATCATTTTTTCATGTTTTGGCGCTTTTATACGATAAAAACTATTTTATAGAAAAAATAATTATTTTTGCATCGCTTTATTCTGAGGACTATAACTTTTTTCTTTGATAACGCTGTATGGCGGCTCGTTTTTCGCGAGACATGATGACGTTTTCAGTGGTACCATGGTTATTTATATCCATTTTTTTGATCGCGTGTTATTCCACTTTTTGTTTGGCGGTATGATAATAAAGCGTTGTTTTTTGCCTCTTTTTTTTTTTACGACCAGTTCACTGAAGGGGTTAACTAGTGGGACAGTTTTATAGATCGGTTCGTTACGGACGCGGCGATACTAAATATGTGTACTTTTATTGTTTTTTTTTTTTATTTAGATAAAGAAATGTATTTATAGGAACAATATATATATATATATATATATATATATATATATATATATATACATATATACATATATATATATGGAACTTTTTGTTTATTTATTTATTTTTTTACACATGTGAATATTTTTTTTTTACACTATAACATTGCCCCAGGGGGGTCATCATGTTATAGTGTAAGATCGCTGATCTGACACTTTGCTGTGCACTGTTTCAGATAAGCGATCTGACGTGCAGTCCTACAGGCTTACCAGCGCTTGCTCTGAGCAGGCGCTGGTAAGCCACCTCCCTGCAGGACCCGGATACAGCCCCGCGGCCATTTTGGATCCGGGCCTGCTGCAGGGAGGAGGAGGTAAGAGACCCTAGCAGCAATGCGATCACATCGCGTTGCTCCGGGGGTCTCAGGGAAGCACACAGGGAGCCCCCTCCCTGCGCGATGCTTCCCTATACCGCCGGAACACTGCATCCGTGACCGCTCCTTGCATCCGTGACCGCTCCTGGCACCTAGTGCCGGATGTCAGCTGCGATAGTCAGCTGACACCCGGCCGCGATCGGCCGCGCTCTCCCCGTGAGTGCGGCCGATCGCATGACGTACTATCCCGTCGGTGGTCAAATGGGCCCACCCTGGATAGTACGTCTAATGTCAGAAAGGGGTTAAAGAACTGTCCAATTGTCTTGTGCTACAATGATGAAATGCTGATCATGCTCAAGTGATCACTGCAGCAGGTTACTGGCCTCAGCGGTGATACCTGCATGGACACTAATTGGCTGCAGCGGTTTGTGTCATGGTCTGGATACCATCATTGCTAGAAAAATCCAGGAATCAGGTGGGATACTAAAGCAGCCAGAAAACTAAAAGATTAAGGGTGTTTTTTTGTTTGTTTGGTTTTACTTTACTACTGCATCTCCTGCCTTAGATTTTTTTTTAGTCTTGACAACTTCAGGAAATTAAAATTTACCCTGCAAAAAAAAATAATTAGAAAGCAGAGCCAAATATATAAATTAACGGTTTCAGAGCAGTGGGTAGCGGGTTCAAAAACACAGTAGGTAACTCAATGTACTATGGACGTGAGTTCTGCTAAATCAGAGGTCCCCAACTCCAGTCCTCAAGGCCCACCAACATGTCATGTTTTCAGGATTTCCTTAGTCTAGCCCAGGTAATAATTGCATCACCTGTGCAATGCAAAGGAAATCCTGAAAACATGACCTGTTGGTGGGCCTTGAGGACTGGAGTTGGGGACCTCTGTGCTAAATGACAATACAACAGTCCAATAAGGGTACAGCAGATCTACACAACAGCTGGATGCACTTACTTATACTCATCATAAACCTCCTGCTTTGGCAGAGAAGTCTCTGGGTGCTCCTCTAAGGTATTCCGAATCCACGAGAATGCATGCGTTTGCTGAGCTCGACTAGATGACAGTGAGCTCTGATCACTGAAAAGCAACAGTAAAAAGAATAAGCATGAAACTTTTTTTTCTTTGATTAATACAAAAATAGGTCATCCTTGGACATTTCTTGAAATAGTATCTTCATGAAGTCAGCAAACATTATATGATGTAAGCAGGGAATCATTAAAGGGATTTTCTGTTTAAAACTTCCCAAAACTCTGCCTTGCTCACCCTCCCCAAGTCTAGTCTGTGCCGTTGATCGTGATGTCTGTTATTGTCTGCAGTCACTTCAGTAGCACTGCAGGAAAAATCAGTGAGCCCAGCAGATCGTATCATTATCATCTTGCTTAGAG
This sequence comes from Ranitomeya imitator, assembly GCF_032444005.1. Classification (NCBI taxonomy): domain Eukaryota; kingdom Metazoa; phylum Chordata; class Amphibia; order Anura; family Dendrobatidae; genus Ranitomeya; species Ranitomeya imitator. Next base: position 483,253,648 of record NC_091285.1, on the reverse strand, counting down.
TCACTGATTGGCTGTGCAGTGCTACTGACCTGACATCAGCACTGCAGCCAATAACAGACACCGGTGAACAGTTCACAGCAGCCGGTCTCGCGAAGCCCAGCAGTGGCTGCTGCTCCAGTCTATGGAACTGAGCTCTCTGAATGGGGAGCTCCATAGAAAGGATGAAAGACTGGGATCATCATGGGACTTCCATATCATGAATTACAGCGGACTCTGTGGATTATTATTTTTTTATTATTATTTTTTAATAAATGGGGGGAAAGGGAAATTGTTGCGTTTGTTTTTCTTTTTTCGTCTCTTTTTACTTACAGGGTTAAAGGGTGTTCTAGACACATCTCCATTACTAAGCCGTGGGCTTGATGTCATCAAACATTACGCAGTTGATATCAACCCCACAATCTCATTACACTGATTGCCACCGCTCCAGGGCAATCAGGAAGAGCCGAGGCTAAGAGCAAAAATTGGCACGTCTAGTACATACGCCATTTATGGGGCGACTGAGGTCAAGTCTTATTAGGCTGAGAAGGGGCCAATATCCTTAGCCCTTCCCAGCCTATAAATATTAGTCCCAGCTGTCTACTTTGCCTAAGCTGGTTATTAAAACTAAGGGGGACCCCAAGTAATTTTTAGAGTTAACCCATTTTTAATAACCAGAAAAAGCAAAGAAAACACATGTGAGAACAGCGGGGTCACATTAGGCAGGAGCCATCGGATGCGGCTAAAGCCTGTGCCCGCTGCTAAAAAGAAACTGGCAATTAATGTTAATTTCTCTTATAGCATGCAGTAACAGCCGTAGCTGCCGGGCTATCACGGTTGCCCGCTCAGTAAGATAATCAATATTCACCTCTCTCCACTCCCATATGCGTAGAGAGAGGTGAATATTCATTCCCTTAATGAGCAAGGACACGTGATTGCTTGGCCACAGGAGCTGCTGGCACTGGAACGAGATGCTGCGAGGGAGCGCAGCAAAGGTAAGTTTTTTTTTAATGCTTTTCTCATGTGGGCCACGCATGCAAGGATGGGGATGAGGAACCATGCAGAAAAGGATAGAAAAGGATGGGAATAAAGAGCCAGCAGACAAGGATGGGAATAAAGAGCCAGCAGACAAGGATGGGGATAAGGAGCCATGCAGACAAGGATGGAAATTAGGAGCCAGCAGACAAGGACAGGGATAAGGAGCCATGCAGACAAGGATGGGAATAAGGAGCCATGCAGACAAGGATGGGGTTGAGGAACCATGCATACCCGGATGGGGATGAGGGGACAATGCATACCCGGCTATACTCGAGTCAATAAGTTTTCCCAGTTTTCTGTGGCAAAATTAGGTGCCTCAGCTTATACTCGGGTCGGCTTATACGTATATTGAAAGGACATACCTTTTCTCCACATTGCTAGGACCAGAAGGCAGCTGGAGGTAGAGGTAGAGTTTCTCAAGATCTGTAAACTTCTCAACTTCTTGCTACAGAAATAAAAATGTAAAGTACAATAGTTAAAAAAAAAACATTAAATAAAATAAATATTGTACAAGTATTCTATTCATACCAGAAAACACTAAACCTAGAAAGAAATAAAATTAAAGGACAATCACTAGCACAGCTTTTGAAAAATTGTGAGTCATGGACTTTTTCTTCATATTTCACCTAAAAGGAAAGGTAAGTGAAACATGAATGCCGGGATCATCAAGCTGTTAAATGCTAGACGACCCCAGACTAAAGGTACCTTCACACTGAACGATATCGCTAGCGATCCGTGACGTTGCAGCGTCCTGGCTAGCGATATCGTTGAGTTTGACAGGCAGCAGAGATCAGGATCCTGCTGTGCCATCGTTGGTCGGAGCAGAAAGTCCAGAACTTTATTTCATCGCTGGACTCCCGCAGACATCGCTGAATCGGTGTGTGTGATGCCGATTCAGCGATGTCTTCACTGGTAACCAGGGTAAACATCGGGTTACTAAGCGCAGGGCCGCGCTTAGTAACCTGATGTTTACCCTGGTTACCAGCGTAAACGTAAAAAAAAAAAAAAACACTACATACTTACATTCCAGTGTCTGTCCTCCGGCGCTGTGCTTCTCTGCACTGTGTAAGCGCCGGCCGGAAAGCAGAGCACAACGGTGATGTCACCGCTGTGCTTTCCGGCTGGCGCTTACAGTCAGTGCAGAGAAGCACAGCGCCGGGGGACAGACACCAGAATGTAAGTATGTAGTGTTTGTTTTTTTTTACATTTACGCTGGTAACCAGGGTAAACATCGGGTTACTAAGCGCGGCCCTGCGCTTAGTAACCCGATGTTTACCCTGGTTACCAGGGGACTTCGCATAGTTGGTCGCTGGAGAGCTGTCTGTGTGACAGCTCTCCAGCGACCACACAGCGACGCTGCAGCGATCGGGATCGTTGTCTAGATCGCTGCAGCGTCGCTAAATGTGACGGTACCTTAATGTGAAGGGCGGAAATCAGCAGAGGTTTGCGTATGGCCAGTCTTCACTGCCTCACAAGATCATAATGCTGGAAATGCAGACATTGATCACCCTTATTAGGAAGGGACAGAGCGACTGAGGTTCTAGTCCCTTTGACACTGAGCCTGCTCTGGTCTCAGTGTTTTGGCTGCTGTGGGGACGTCCCATTGACAGGGTACATTACCACTGAAGACAACACTACGCTTAGGGTCTTATACTGTCTATATTGGCAAAGCAGCTCAGTTCAGTGACTGACTGCAGCGCTGATGTGAGCTGTCAATAAATATCACTGATGCAGCCAAAACCCAAAACCAGGGCAGCAACGTGGATCTTGCACCATAATGTACCAAGATCCAGGTGTGTACATTCTTTACCTAAATTTATTACATGTGATAAAACATAAACCTAAAGACTACTCTGGTATCAGTAGTTCTGCATCATGTTTCTATTCCGAGAACTGCAGTAGTTTTCCCTGCTAACACGCAAACCTGCTTTCAGCTATTGCAAACATCTTGGTAACAGATTTATTATACTGCTGGCTGCTTATGTATTTGGCAGGATGACACAAAATGTTGTCCAAATCTAATGAATGCTTAGTATAACAAAGCATCAAGTCCGACGAAGGCTTTATTTTCCTGAACTGCATATTTACATCATCTATTTGCAGAAAACAAGACAGTGACACAGATTTCAGGGGAACCACAAATACAATGGGCAATACAAAGTGCCAAAATGGACTTTTTCTATACTTCAAGGATGATTTACAGTTTCTTCCTCTGGTCTCGACCCCTACCTAAGATGTCCACATGAGTAAGATGTCCACTAAGGCCCTTTGTAAAAAAAAAAAAAAGGCCTGTGTCTTGAAGCAACAATCCCTTTAAAGGGGTATTTCCAGCTCCAGGATCCAGTCAAAATGTGTGGTAAGTATAATAATAATAATAAGATTAGCAAATACCTCAAATTAGAGATGTAGTATGGTTCTTCTAATTCACTATGTCGCTTATCCTATGTGCAGGACATTGCAGTAGCTTAGGTATTATGACCACTCATATAGTGACAGTTGTTAGTGGTCGTAACCATAGATATCCAAGCTACTGCAATGCTCTGTGCATTGGAAAACGACATAGCGAATCACAAGGGAATAACCTTCTGGACGGGGTCACACTTGCGTGAGCAATGCTAGAAACTCACGTGAGTCTCTCGCCTCAATACCCGGCACTGCCGCCAACACTCAGGACCGGAGCGTTCAGCTGCATAGAAATACATGCAGCCGCACATTCCGGCGCTGAGTGCCGGCGGCAGTGCCGGGTATTGATGCACAAGTTTCTCGCATTGCACTCAAATGTGTGACCCCGGCCTTTAAGCCCTTAGTGACGGAGCCAAATTTTTGAAATGTGACCAGTGTCACTTTATGTGGTAATAACTCTGCAACGATTCAACAAATCCCAGTGATTGAGATTTTTTTTTGTGACACATTATACTTTATGATAATGGTAAATTTAGGTCAATATGTTTTGTGTTTATTTATAAAAAATATCAAAAATTTGAGAAAAATGTTAAAAAATTAGCAATTTTCAAGATTTGAATGATTATCCCTTTAATCCAGATGGTCATACCACAAAAAAAAATTAATAAATAACATTTCCCACGTTTGCCTTACATCAGCATCATTTGTAAAATGGTATTTTATTTTTTTAGCATTTGAGGAGGTTTAAAAATGTAGCAGTAATTTTTCATTTTTTCAAGGAAATTTACTAAATTTATTTTTTTAGGGACTTAAACATGTTTGAAGTGACTTTAGGGGTCTCATATATTGGGAAACCCCAAAACGTGACACCATTTTAAAAACAGCACCCCCTGACATATCGAAAACTGCTGTCAGGTAGTTTATTAACCCTTCAGGTGCTTTTCAGGAATTAATGCAAAGTGGCATGACAAATGAAAATGTGTATTTTTACCACCTAAATGTCTCTAACTTTTGAACAGATTACTACAGCAATCAGACTCTAAGGCCGCTATTTGGTCATGAATTGCCATGGCAAACATCAGGACCACACAATCATGATCTGAGGGCACCAATTGGGATAAAGAGGAAGCCCCCACACTCTGTTAACCATTTATAATGATGTAGTCACTATTTACACCAGCATCTAAGGTGTTAAACAGATTTGGACGGTGCAAACACTGATCATGGCTGATGCAGAAAGTTGTCAGCTGTAGTGCACAACCGACGGATGCTGGATTGTTAACTGTATGGGGAGGCTATTCTCTTATATCTCAGGTCAGTTAAAAGGCGTAATGGCTGTCATTAAAGGGTTAAGGTCTCATTCAGACATCCGTTATTATTCTAATACGCAAAAAAACAGTTGATTTTCAACAGTGTTTTAGATCAGATCATCATTATTGTTTGGTCAGCGTCAGTCTTTACCAGCAGCAATTAATCAGTGATTTATTTCTGTGAAATGCAAATCTTCTATCTACAATAATGTTAAAAATGGAGAGCACACAGAATGCAATGTGTTCTGTCAGTGACTTTTCCTTTGATCTGTTACTCTGATACAAAAATAGTTCATGTCTCTGATTTCTTGCAAACAATCCCCAAAGAAACATGAAGTGTGATCAGCACCTTAGAATACCCATTAAAGGGAACCTGCTAGGGCCCCATGCCCTCCAACCCAGCAGCATTCACCTATGTATGAGTAAATTCCCTGCCTAACCAGCCCTGTATAATGCAAGTCAGGTAAATAAATGTCTTAATAAAGCATTTAATGTTCCTGTTTCCTATGCTGATGAGGGTTTTGACTAGTCGATAAGGCATTCGTGTCCCCAGACTACTCAGCCCTCTTTCCATGTGGGCATCATAACATTATTTGTATAGGCCAGCCATCATCGCCACCTCCTGCAAATCTCGCACATGCACACTGCTCATTTTGGCAGCGTCACTGCGCCTCTTTAGCATAGGAAATGGGAAATTTATAAATGCTTTTTTGAAACATTTATTTAACTTATTTAACATTCTACAGGGCTGGTTAGGAAGGGAATTTACTCAGATAGGTGAACGCTGCTGGGTTGGAGGGCATGGGGGAACGGACATGGATAGAATATGTACGTCTGAACGAGGAGTTAGTGTATAGCTACTGAAGATTGGGTGAGCTAACGCCCAACAGTACAACCAATATTTTATCTGATGGTTGATAAAGGGTACATTTTTAATTCAACATTTAAAGAAATTTAGTGTCGTGTTTTGCTAAATCATTATTTTTCAAGTTAGGAATAGTGTTATTCCCCAATCAATGCTTCAAACTAAATTGATTTTAGGGTAAAAACACACATTCCATTTTTGCATACATTAATGGAATTTTTTATAAACCAAATTCTAGGATCCACTCCAATTATGATTTCTTTGAAAAAAAGAAAAAAAAACAAGTTCCTGACAATTTTGAATAAAAAAATGAAAAACCGCAGCAACAAAGCTGTTTTTACTCTGGTTTGCTGACTCGTAGGCAAAGTGCTCAGCTTCAGCATCATATACATTGATTGCCAGTTTGTGTACAATTTGGGAGGAGCGAGATTTCAGTATGCGCTTTATTCCATCCCATTAGATTTCATCTGCGGAGAATCCTCTATTAGACTGCTCAGCACATTACAAAGTACAGGCACCAAGACATTATAAAATAGAAGGTTTATAATCTAACTGGATAATCCTGCATACATGAAGGATAGCATAATCCCTGTCTAGACTGAGATTATCATGGTTTGATGGTTAATGCTAGTACGAGAAATCACAAAAATTGTCAGGGTAAAAAAATACTAACATTAGTGAGAAATTTAAAGGGTTATTCTTGCACACCGAAAACAAGCCCGGGACAGTTATTAATACACTGAAATTTTCTGAAATCCACCGATTGCCCGCAATCACCTGCAGTCCCTAGTTCAGAGAAGGTCGGTGATGCCGTCATCGCACTGGGCTTTCCTGCCTCGGACGATGATGACGCTAGTTTCACGCATAAGGGCCTCGATTTATCATTTGCATTTTTTGAAGCCACTTTCCTTTTTTGTCTTGTGGTATTAGTTGACGTTTTTTATGGAAAATTCATCACAATGGTACACGCAATTCACGAACCTGGCACAAAGTAAAAAAATGGGCTTTCTTCCTGCCTTATTTATTATGCTTATATAGCACCACAGCGCTTTACAGATCATCATTGCTGTCTCCATTGGGGCTCACAATCTAGATTCCCTATCAGTATGTGTTTGGAATGTGGGAGGAAACCGAGTACCCGGAGAAAACCCACGCACAAAACAGGAGAACATACAAACTCATTGCAGATGTTGACCTTAGTGAGATTTCAACCCAGGACCCCAGCGCTGCAAAGCGACAGAGATAACTAGAGATGAGCGAATATGTTCAGCTCCCTCCTTATTATCGCCCCGGCTGATCAGCTGTCCGGTGCCGTCGCTGCATGTGTCGTGGCCGTTGCATGTGTCGTGGCCGTTTCACGGTCACAGCACATGCATGGAGAGCCTGTTTGTTGGGACAGTGAAACAGCCGCAGCGATCCAGGAAGCCGGGTTCCCTCTGCAGCTTATTCAGTAAGCACTATAGCTTCCCGAATAAGGAGGGAGCAGAACATATTCGCTCATCTCTAGTGTTAACCATTAATGTCCACCTTTTACTGTTTTTGCTGGTATGGCGCAAAACGCACAATGATTGTGACAAAATTTAGGCGTGCTCAAAAATAGAACAGGGAAAGACTGGAGTGAAGTTGTGCCAAATTGTAACTTTTTAAAAGTCACAATTAACGAATCTGGCTAAAACAGCTGGAATTGCTAGACCCTGCCAACAAAGCTAAAAAGAAATAAAATAAGACTTAAAAAAAAAAAAAAAAAGGCGCAACTAGAATAAATCAATTGGGTGCAAAGAAAGAAAAAACAAAGCTATAGAAAAAAAAAGGTGGAAAGGCAATGATGAATTGGGGTCAAGGTTTCTTTTTAAAAAATATGTGATAGATTTGCATAAGTGATTTTGATTTGTGACTAGCATCAATGTAAGACATCTCTTCTTTTTTTTTGTAAACACTTGGTCCGCAAAAGGGAAAAAAAAACAAAAAACACATTGAGACAGAATTCCCCAAAGTACACGTCACTTACGCATCATTGTCTATCTGTGAAAGACACAGATAGAACATGTGCAAAATTTAATGAAAAGGACCTAAGGGTATGTGTCCACATTCAGGATTGCATCAGGATTTGACGCAGGTAAAATCTGCACTAAATCTGCACCTGAGGTCACTGGCAGGTCACCCATGTTTTTTATGTGGTTTTTGACGCGTCGCTGCATTGTAGGGACATGCTGCGTTCTGAAAAGACGCGCCGCATGTCCGTTTCCGCGGGTCTGCCGCCTGCGTGTTTTACCGCATAGTGGAGACGGGATTTCATGAAATCCCCTCCACTATGCTGTAACATCTGGACGCTGCGTGTTTGACGCTGCGGCTCTACGCAGCGATACTTACTACACATCTAATTCCAGGAGGGGCAATAGATGCTGCGAGGAAGCGAGTGCAGCTCCAGCCTCTCGAGACTCCTCTCAAACAAAATGCCACAGAAAGTGCAGCAAAACACATATTTAGGGGTTAGCTAGAGTCTCATCCACACACCGCTGAGATTTTCCAAGCAGAAAAATGAAAATGTTGCTGCAAATTCTAAATAGGCTCACTGCAAATTCTGCAAGTCCAGAATTAAAAAAATAAATAAATCAATCATGCAAAGCTAAATAAAATAAACAAACGTATATAATGCTTAGCTAATTTTTTGGTTCAAATTGCGCTGAGGTGTCTATTTTGCAGAAATTATATACAGCTGTATAAAATAAATTATGGGTTGAGGGTTCCATTTTTCTTACATAATATCTAACATTAGTAAGGTTACACTTGTCAAATAAATAAATATTAAAATATTATGCATCATTAATTTAACTATCACTCTTCCATCTTAACCAAGATACGGTAAGTCTAGAGAAAAAAAAGTCACCACAGTAAATTAAAAAAAAATATTATTGAAAATTATATATATATACAGTACAGACCAAAAGTTTGGACACACCACCTCATTTAAAGATTTTTTTTATGACTATGAAAATTGTAAATTCACACTGAAAGCATCAACACTATGAATTAACACATGTGGAATTATATACGAGTACTTAACCAAAAAGTGTGAAACAGCTGAAATTATGTCTTATTTTCTAGGTTCTTCAAAGTAGCCACCTTTTGCCTTGATGACTGCTCTGTACACTCTTGGCATTCTCTTGTATATATACATATACATATGTATGTATACATACATATACACACACACTGTATATATGCACACACACATTATATATATATATCTATATATATATATATACTAGATGGTGGCCCGATTCTAACGCATCGGGTATTCTAGAATATGCATGTCCACGTAGTATATTGAACAGCCCACGTAGTATATTGCCCAGCCACATAATATATTGCCCAGCCACGTAGTATACAGCACAGCCCATGTAGCATATTGCCCAGCCACGTAGTATATTGCCCAGCCACGTAGTATACAGCACAGCCCATGTAGCATATTGCCCAGCCACGTAGTATATTGCCCAGCCATGTAATATATTGCCCAGCCACGTAGTATATTGCCCAGCCACGTAGTATATTGCCCAGCCACATAGTATATTGCCCAGCCACATAGTATATTGCCCAGCCACATAGTATATTGCCCAGCTACGTAGTATATTGCCCAGCTACGTAGTATATTGCCCAGCTACGTAGTATATTGCCCAGCCACATAGTATATTGCACAGCGACGGAGTATACAGCACAGAGCCATGTAGTATGCAGACTTAAAATAAAAAATAAACATATACTCAATCTCCTTTGAAGTCCTGGCCCTGTGTGTGGTGCACGCGGCAGCTTCCGGTCCCAGGGTTGGTATGGGCGCAGGACCTGTGATGATGTCGCGGTCACATGACCGTGACGTCATGGCAGGTCCTTGTGGCATACCATCCTTGCCACCAGAACCTGCCGCTTGCATGGAGCGGTCACCGGAGCGTCGCGAGGAGCGGGAAAGGCGCCGGAATGTGAGCATATGATGATTTTTTTATTTTTTTTTATTATTTTTAACATTAGATCTTTTTACTATTGAGGCTGCATAGGCAGCATCAATAGTAAAAAAGTTGGTCACACAGAGTTAATAGCAGCGTTAATGGAGTGCGTTACACCGCGGCATAACGCGGTCCATTAGTGCTGCCATTAACCCTGTGTGAGCGCTGACTGGAGGGGAGTATGGAGCGGGCACTGACTGCGGGGAGAAAGGAGCGGCCATGTTGCCGCCGGAAAGCGCCCGCCGCTGATTGGTCATGGCAATGGTCGTGGGCGTTTTGCCACGACCAATCAGCTTGGATTCCATGAAAGACAGAGGCAGCGACCAATGAATATCCGTGACAGACAGACAGAAGTGACCCTTACACAATTATATAGTAGATACACATATATATACATACATATATACATGTGTATATACACACATATATACACACATATATATACATACATATACAGTTGTGGCCAAAAGTATTGACACCCCTGCAATTCTGTCAGATAATACTCAGTTTCTTCCTGAAAATGATTGCAAACACAAATTCTTTGGTATTATCATCTTCATTTAATTTGTCTTAAATGAAAAAACACAAAAGAGAATGAAGCAAAAAGCAAAACATTGATCATTTCGCACAAAACTCCAAAAATGGGCCAGACAAAAGTATTGGCACCCTCAGCCTAATACTTGGTTGCACAACCTTTAGCCATAATAACTGCGACCAACCACTTCTTGTAACCATCAATGAGTTTCTTACAATGCTCTGCTGGAATTTTAGACCATTCTTCTTTGGCAAACTGCTCCAGGTCCCTGATATTTGAAGGGTGCCTTCTCCAAACTGCCATTTTTAGATCTCTCCGCAGGTGTTCTATGGGATTCAGGTCTGGACTCATTGCTGGCCACCTTAGAAGTCTCCAGTGCTTTCTCAAACCATTTTCTAGTGATTTTTGAAGTGTGTTTTGGGTCATTGTCCTGCTGGAAGACCCATGACCTCTGAGGGAGACCCAGCTTTCTCACACTGGGCCCTACATTATGCTGCAAAATTTATTGGTAGTCTTCAGACTTCATAATGCCATGCACATGGTCAAGCAGTCCAGTGCCAGAGGCAGCAAAGCAACCCCAAAACATCAGGGAACCTCCGCCATGTTTGACTGTAGGAACAGTGTTCTTGTCCTTGAATGCCTCTTTTTTTCTCCCTGTAAACTCTATATTGATGCCTTTGTCCAAAAAGCTCTACTTTTGTCTCATCTGACCAGAGAACATTCTTCCAAAACGTTTTAGGCTTTTTCAGGTAAGTTTTGGCAAACTCCAGCCTGGCTTTTTTATGTCTTGGGGTAAGAAGTGGGGTCTTCCTGGGTCTCCTACCATACAGTCCCTTTTCATTCAGACGCCGACGGATAGTACGGGTTCACACTGTTGTACCCTCGGACTGCAGGGCAGCTTGAACTTGTTTGGATGTTAGTCGAGGTTCTTTATCCAACATCCGCATAATCTTGCGTTGAAATCTCTTGGCAATTTTTCTTTTCCATCCACATCTAGGGAGGTTAGCCACAGTGCGCACAGTAGACACAGGAACATTCAGGTCTTTGGAGATGGACTTGTAGCCTTGAGATTGCTCATGCTTCCTCACAATTTGGTTTCTCAAGTCCTCAGACAGTTATTTGGTCTTCTTTCTTTTCTCCATGCTCAATGTGTTACACACAAGGACACAGGTGGAGTCAACTTTAATCCATGTCAACTGGCTGCAAATAAGTGTGATTTAGTTATTGCCAACAATAAGTGTCCCTCACTGCTGAGTATTTGGTGCAGTGTAGCAGGAAGTGGGTCTCATCCTCCAGGGTCTCCAGGTCACAGTGTAGGCACAGTCTGTCCTCCCTGGGCTTGTAGCTCTGTCTGTGCCGGCCGACTTCGATGGCCAGATTGTGGGCACTAAGTCTATTCCGGCTCAGGATCTGGCGGTCTCTGGGGTCCGAGAGTTTCTCCAGATATGGAGCCAGTCTGTAGTCTCTCTGTAGATTCTGGTACACGGTGAGTTTCTGTGAGCTGCTGATTTCTTTCCTCCAGACACGGACGTACCTCTCCTGCCCCTCCTCTACCACCTTCCTGATTGTGGCTTTTGTCAGGTTGTTTTGGTTGACGGTTCGGTCAGGCTGGGTTCGGGTGAGCTGTTCCGGGGGTCCTGGTTTGTGGGGATGACCTATATGTAGCACGGCTTTATGGTGATGGGAGCTTGGGATGCTACTCTGTAGATGATCCTGGAAGGACAGCGCCCTCTTCAGGACTGCAAGTTGCAGTGGGAGTCTACATAGCTCAGCCCGACAGGCACTGCTGGTGGTGCTCTGATGGACCTGGAGAAGGTGTTTACAGAATTCCAGGTGGATATTGATGATGTTTTTCTTGTTTTTTGTGCCCATGTGGTTCCATAGTTCCCAGAAGGAGTTGTCCAGGAGGGCGTCTTGGAGTTGGTTTAGTTTGGTGGAGATGTAACTCTGTTTCTTCCTCTTGAGGATGGTTTTGTATTGCCTTTGTATGGTGTCGTGGGCATCCCTCAGACCTGGATGGTTGGGGTCTCTGTGTTTCTTGTTTGAAGCTGTTCTCAGTCAAACAATCATTGGTCTGTTTTTCTTTTGGCCTTTTATAGTTTACTTTTTTCAGGTCGGATAGTTCAGCCATGGTGTAGAATATATCATTGAGGTCTTTTGTAGCTTTGTTCACTCCTTCTGGGTTAGGCTTGTACTCGTAATTGTAGAAGTAGTGGAGCATTCCCTGTATTCTGTGTCTGCTGGGAGCCTCTTGATATTTTATTGCCGACGTCTTGGACCATTTATAGGATGGAGGCAGGTTGAAGAGGCCGCTCTGCTGAGGCTTTTGTGCCCATGGTTTCTCTGTAGATTTTATGTACAGAAGAAGTTGACTGTGATCTGACAGGTGCGTTTGTGGGGTGACTATGAATCCGCCGATATTTTCCTTTTACTAGTCTACTACACACCTTCCTACGTGGGAGTTTAATGTGTATCTTCCTAGGGAGTCTCCCTTGGTGCGGCCATTAAGAATATGAAGTCCTAAACTTCTACATAGGTTCAGGATCTTTTAGCCACTTTTGTTGACTGTACGGTCGTTGCTGTTTCTCTCCATGTGTACTGAGTCATGGCTGTCAGTCTCTGCACCAAGAATGTAGAGGTTTCCATCCGTGGTCAGAAAGTCTTTTTCTCTCCCTGTTCTTGCGTTGAGGTCTCCGATAATGAGAAATTTGCCCAGGGCCTGAAAATGGGCAAAAGAAAACAATTCCCTACCCCACTCATGCTGACTGACAGGTCTTTCCCTATGTACATAACTGGAGAAACATGTCAATCAAATGGAGTGAGTCGGGTTCTGATTTTCTTGGCCTACTGTGTACAATCCAAAGATGTTATCCAGGCCTAGGATATTGAGGGTCTGCAACCCAGCCCTTAACTAATCTGACATGGTTGAGAATTTTTAAGGAGAGGAAGTAATCACTGTCATTATTACAAACCTGGAACAACTCCTTTGAACTTGGATGTTGTACTTTCTCGTTTGAGTTCTCATTTGGGGGTGTTTGTATGGCCATAAAATCTGAAAAACCTTGACATTTAAAGGTAGCCTGTCCATGCTGCCCACATAGAAGGCAACATGAATCTTAGCCTGGCTGCACAACTGCAACCAGAGAAATCCTAGTTCTAAAAACTTTGGGGACCTTAGGGAGAAACAAGACTTGTCTGAAGACATCCATCCCCGGTTTACTTTATGTAGGTAATATAGGATAATAGAATTACCCATTACAGGAGATGCTGGAAGTGGTGTCCATCTGCAGCTATACATGACGTTACAAGCCCACGTTACCCATTCCAGACAATATCTTGTTCAAACCACAAAAAAGAAATAGGGTCCTGTTTTTCATGCCACCATCCCCACTGTATATTTATGAAGTCCAGTGAAGGAGTCACTTTTCATAAAACATCCGGGGTAAAATAATTGTTTTGAGGACTAACAATCCAGTTCATTAAAAACTGCAGTAGTTTTGGCCAAGCAGGCACGGCTAGCTGGAAACCACATCTGGCAAACTGGGCTGACATCTGTTCTTATAATGTCTACACAGCCTCCTCTTTGGATCTGGCAAGCGGAGTCTTGATGGGAAGTCACTGACCAGTATCAGCTCTAATAATTCCTACTGCAAAACCAGAAGAGGAATGCTGGAGCATGGAAACAAGTAGCTGTATTTTTACTCATTAAGGCTGGTTCACATTAGCAATTCTGTGCACAGTGTATCATCTGCATGCGCAAACGCACGCCAAAACGCATACAAACGCATGCTTACGCCTGTGCATTATCTTGCGCATGACGCAAACAAAAAAGCTGCATGTGCATGCGTCTAAATGCGTTTGCGTTTTTTATGCGCATGGTGGAGGCGGTGACATCATTTTCTAGACATGCGCAGTCTAACATACGCATGAATATCGAACGCATGAATATCGAACGCATGCATATGCATGTCCTTGCGTACCAATGCATACCCATAGACAGTCATGCGAACGATTGCGCAATATTTGACACCTCAAAAAATGCAACATGTTGCGTTCGCCGAACACCACCGCACACTATGAAACGCATCTGCAGCATGCAAACGCATACAAACGCATGTTCCTGCGTACACCATGTTAAAGATATGTACGCATGACGCATACAGATGTATGCGGATCATACGATGTGCACAGAAACGCTAATGTGAGCTTATATAGCACCATTAATTCCATTGCGCTTTACAGACATCATCATCACTGTCCCCATTGGGGCTTCACAATGTAAATTCCCTATCAAACTCCTTGCAGATGTTGACCTTGGTGGGATTTGAACCAAGAACTACAAGACTGCAGTCCTAACCACTGAGCCACCGTGTGTTGGAATATAGTGTATAATCTAGATATTGGACTTGGAGCAATTCGCAGGACCCAGCCCATTGGTCATGTCATTAATTTATGATTGCTGGATGAGAGCTCTGAGTACCCTGCCTCCTAGCCGATGGACCGGCTCCTGTCAATCGATTCAACACACCAACTCTACATACAGCACACAACTGTCAAATGTGTCTCGGCATTCTAAAGCATGGTGCGTTTTTGACAGAGTGGAATTGGCCCCAAAACTCTAGAGAATCCTTATGCCAGCAAAGTCAATGAGAGTCCTTAAGTGCTGTGCACATGATCAGTATTTTTCCTTTCAGGATTTGCTGTGCATTTAAATCCACAGCATGTCAATTCTTTGTGCGTTTTTGACCCATTGAATGCACAGGAAAAAAACGCATGCAAAAATGCTACATATTTTCCACAGCGTTTTTGCTGCCAAAGGATGCAGAAACCTTGCAGAAATTTCTGACAGCAAATACTCAACGTGCGCACATAGCCTAAAGGGGTCGTCATATACACTCACCTCCCAAACCGCTATTGCCCCTGTAATGTAGGCTGCTTTGACAATACAGTGAAGGCTGCAGCTGATCAGCGCCCACTAATCTGATGCAGTGGTCACGTGATATAACATCATCTGCCACTGGAGACAGGAAAAAGGAGGAGCGAATAGTGATTTTTTATTTTATGTGGGACACTAACAGTTAAGAAGGGGTGGTCCTGAAATGGAAAATCCCTTGGTGATTTTACTTCACTGGAACAAAGTGCCCTAAGAAAACCCATGAAAATAAACCCCAAAGAATTATGCCTCCTCCACCAAACTTTACAGATAGTATTGTGCAGTAAACCAGGTGGCTGTTTCCGGTCATTCAATGAATCCAGACTTGTCCATTAGACTGCCAGATAGAGAAGAATAATCCATCACTCCACAGAGCAGGTTTCCACTGCTAAAGGGTCTACTGGTGGCTGAGTGGTTAGTGTACCTGGAATGAAGACTAAAGGGGTCCCATCAACTGTACATTATGCTACCCCACATCATAATCCCAGGAGAAGTACCAGTGTGAAGTTCTCTCGTGAAGGCCTCTTCATAACATTGTCCAAGTGGTCTCCAGTCCAATTTACAACTATCATTGCATCCAAGACAAATGCGAGACTCATCTGTATAGAGGATAAACCTCTGTTCCAGCCTACAATGCCATCTAACTCTGCACAATGCCACTGAGAGTGGTGGTATGAGGTTAATAGAGGCTTTCCTTTGGGAACATTACACGGTCTAATGCCTGGGATTAAGGTGTGGTGTGGCATAATGTACTGTAGCCAGACCCCTCTAAGCTTCATGCTAGGTGCAGTAACAGCTCAGCATTACATTGAATTGATTGTGGAAGGAGTGGTAAGGCAAATTCTCAAAACTGACCTGTTTTTCGACAGGACTAGGCCACTGAAGTGAACATAGAAGTCACTGGCAGAGCTGATCTAGGTCTTCTTAGACCCTGGTATGTTGACAGGCACTAGGTGATCATGAAATCGCCAGCTTCTAAAAAGCAATGGTGATTCTGATGCTTCTGTACAATACATAGTGCCTCGGTTTTCTTTCCAGGTATCTGACAGTCAGGTACCAGACCTGCTTCTGCTAGGAAGCAGGAGCCTTATCCCTGTGCTGTAAATTTACAATCGCTTGGTCTTTAACGGGTTAACCCCATTCACAGCCAATGACGGATGCATGCCTCTTGCCATGACTATTGCATAATGGATTTTTGGTCTATTTAACTTGGAATATATGAGAGTAGGTTCATGTAGACATAGACATGAGGGACATGTATGAACTGAACACCCTGTACTTTCAGTTTTAGGAAGTGTTGTGTGTCTCAGGTCTGACATTTATCTACTATTTTATCACAATGTTCCAGATCTTTACTAGAAGGCTGCTATTCACAGTAAAGGAGGATATTACTGAGTGGATATTTTGGCAGGCTTTTATGTTCCCTTGCTGCCCATTAAGAGGGTATGCACTATAAAGTTACTAGGACATCATAAAGCTGAGACCATTGCTTGGGATTCCCCCTAAGCCAGAAAATATCCGTTTGTGTTGATAGTGGCCCCTGGTCCAGTGTACTAGAGATGTCCTTTTATTAGGGTATGTGCACACGTCAGGATTTTTACCGTTTTATTTTGCGGAATTTCACTATAAAAACGCTATAATTCCGCATTAAAAACGCTAAAATTATGCATCCTATCATTTAGAATGCATTCCGGATTTTTTGTGCCGATGTAAGCGTTTTTTTCCGCAAAAAAAACGCTTACCGCTAAAAATCCGGACATGCTCTATCTTTTTCCGGAATTTTTGCGGATTTCTAAGCCAAAATGACATTCCGGGAAAAAAAAAAATCCGCAAAAAATCAGCGCAAAATCCGCGCAATTTCCACGAGAAATCCGCGCAAAAAAAAACCGCGGATTTCTGGCAGAAATCTCAGGATTTGGTCAGGAAAAAATCCTGACGTGTGCACATACCCTTACACAAACAGCCCCTTTTTTCAGGTAAAATGACACACAACACTGTGCCAGAAACCTGGCAGCCCTAATGATAGGGCTTGTTGGGTGCTGTCCAGTGTCTGTCTTGTGACAGATCTGTCCTAGCATAAATTCAGTTTATAGCTCCCAAAAAGAAACAGAATAAGAGAACTGCAAACGCAGATGTGAACATGGCCTGAGGAACAAATATGACTCACAGCATAGAAAGCAAACCACAACCATTAGCAATGACTATGTTATTCTTATTCACACTACATACGATTAGCAAGGACAGAAGTTATTTTACTCACCAAAATGCAATCCACTTTTGACTGTATGGATTTACTGCAGGAAAGAAAAGAAAATCATAGTTACACTCATAGTAATCGCTACAATCATCACCTGACATGCCAGACGCTCTATGGATGAATGCCAGACACCACACCATACATTAGAAAGCTAGGAGACAATGCTATAGCGGACAGGTTTTCGTGTAGCTTAGTATGAGCCGTGCTTTGTTGTCAGTAAGTCAGATCTGTGCAGGGGTTATGGTGGGGGATCCCTTGACCTGCATTGCACAAAACAAAGTGCTTCTATTAAAAAAGATGGCTTAATAAAAAATCTAATTTTCCTTATCCAAAAAAAACAAAACAACCACTATATCAGGAGGAAACGACACTCATGAGCATATCAATGCGATTTGGAAATCCAATGCTTCACCTACAAACTAAAAAGGGAAATCTGGCTTACTGGACAATTGTTTTTGTCTTGGGTATGTTTCCTTCAGACTGACCTCTTTTTACTGCAAAATTAGCTGGTGGATGACTGTGACCGGATGACGTGGCCAATTTAAAGATCGCCAAGTCTATAAAAGCTAATCACACAGCAAGCCCTACTTATATGCGTCTATATAATCTAGCTTGTAAACAGATTTATTGCAGAATAAAATATAACACAAGTGACACTAAAACAATCAGGAGCAAAACAACCTCTCTCGTCACGTTTCTGGTCACTACTTTTTTAGTGAACTCATAGAAAACAGACTAATAATAACACAACTGAGTTGTAACCGCACATTTGGGTGCAAATTTGCAATACATATCAATCAATCACGCAATTATTGATTACAATGGTGCACAATCTGCGGCCCGCAATGCCATTCTGTGCGGCCCACAACCATACGGACAGAAAAATACTTGACTGACAGCAGTCAGTAGCCTCACAAAGAAGAGTAGTGGCAGCAACTGAGAAGGACTGGCAAGTACTAATGTGCACACCTCTCTGGATGCCTCATGCATCAGGAGAATGGGGCCTCCAGAAAGGAGTACATGAATTAGGCCTTCCATGTCTGATTTATGGGAGTTATGAAACATTAGGCAGTAAGCAAAAAAAATTCACTATCTATTGTAGAGAACTATGTGCTTGAATGGTCTCTTCTTTAGGGCCTATTCACACAGGCTTCTTTACAAGGATTTAGAAGCGGATTTTTACTGCAAATTAGTTTTACTCTGAAATGTTCAGAATAACAAAAAAAAAAACAGTACTGCGTACACTAAAAGGAGCTTTTCCCATTAAAATTGTTGAGATGTTCTTTTCCTGATATTCTGTGCTCGCTCTTCTCCACACATACCTTTTATCATTGCGCATTGTGGCAAAAGAGATCTATTTTAACCTTAATTTATCAAGCTTGTTTAGATGTTCTTTTGCATACTTCTGACAATTAATTTTATTGTGAGGACGCAGAAGAGGTTTTCTTTTGATGACTCTTCCATGAAGGTCCTATTTGTGCAGGTGTCTCTGAACATTAGAAGAATGTATCACAACTCCAGAGTCTGCTAAATCTTTCTTATTGTCTCTTGTAGTCAAGCGGGGGTTCTGATTTGACTCTATAGCAATCCTACGAGCAACGCTCACTGAAATTTTGCTTGATCTTCCAGACCTTATTTTGACCTCTACTGCTCCCATTAACTGTGATTTCTTAGTTTCATTTCAAACTGATGAAAGGGTAACTTTTTCAGAGTGCTAGGCAGCTCCTTAGAAGTATCCATGCCTGCTGTTTTTGGAACGAGGTTGGAGGAGGCTGGGTTTTTATAAAGCTGGGAAACTTGCATCAACTGGCCTTTCCTAATGATGATGAACAAGCTATAACACTAACAGGCTAATTAAGGTCTGAAACCTTGGTCAAAGTTATCGGAGCATAAAAATCTCCAAGGGTGCCCAAACTTCTGCATCGGCCTAGTTTTATTTTTTAAATGTAAAAAATTACAATTTTTTTTCCTAAAATACAAAAGGAAATGAGTCATCTAACCTTAGGCCATTTACAGATTATTTAAGCTTCATCTTGCTTAACTATTGACAATAACAGTAATTTTGAGCAGGGGTACCCATACCTTTACATGCGACTGTACATAAGGCATTAATGTTTACAAAGTGCAATTGTGTCGTAGATTTAGATATAGTACATAAATATAAAGATCAAGGTATACAGTATATTCATACCAAGTAGTAAACTGCAAATTCAAATAGGTCCCCAATCATAGATGAACTCGTATGTTAACTTGGGACAACAAATCATGTAGTATACCCAGATATAATCTACCGTAATCAAGGTGATAGTATACCTGAACAACACTGATAATAATAGCGCTATATAAAAATAAAGATTAACATATTCCGCAGCGCTTTACAGTTTGCACACTGATCCAGCAATATGCGCCCAACCTGACGTACCTTCATCAGGGAGTGGGGTCATCTAGGATGAACAGGTATATAAAGAAAATCAGGGAAAATAGAGATGGCTGGGGTGCTGGACGACGTTTGTGCATATAGGAGAACCTGCGCAACCGCCAACACCTCGGTCATGTGACCCGCGACATATACATTAACATGCGAAAGCACAAGAAAAAAGAAAGAAGCGCACTTACCCCAGGTATGATGGTCACAATTTATTCGGACATATAAGACAACAACGGCAGGGAGGAAAGTGAATGAGAACGGACTACGGCCGTTTCGTGCTATACAGCACTTCAACGGGTCCTTGATGATCAAGGACCCGTTGAAGTGCTGTATAGCACGAAACGGCCGTAGTCCGTTCTCATTCACTTTCCTCCCTGCCGTTGTTGTCTTATATGTCCGAATAAATTGTGACCATCATACCTGGGGTAAGTGCGCTTCTTTCTTTTTTCTTGTGCTTTCGCATGATATGTTTTTTTTCCCTGGAGTTGCACCCCCATTGGTTATAGAGGGAACGCTTCTAGCTGGTATTCTATGCTGTTCGCATTTACTGGGTTGAAGATTTCAGGGTCAGGCTCACAGCAGCAGTGCGGTGACATTTGTTTTTCTTCTTTTTCTGGACTGTTATATACATTAACATACTGCTATGAATTTACGTGTGGTGTGAATGTAATGTTAAAATCTCAGCCACTTTGCTGCTACTGTAAAATGCCATAAACGTCTCTTCATTGGAAACTTTTATGGTTCGACAGATATTGGTATTGATATTGTTCTGCCACGTGAACCCTGCAGCAGTCAGGCCACTAACGTCCAGCAGAGCTCAGACCTCCCTCAACCATGAGGCTCATCTGACGAAAGGGAGAGCTCAGCAGATCCATAGCGGGCGATGACTGCAAAGCTCACAATGCATAACAACACAAGGGGGGCAGCACGGTGCCTCAGTGATTAGCACTGCAGACTTGAATCACTGGGCTCCTGGGATCAAATCCCACCAAGGACAATATCTGCAAGGAGTTTGCATGTATGTATGTTCTCCCCGTGTTTGCATGGGTTTCCTCCTACACTCCAAAGACATACTGATAGGGAGTCTAGATTGTGAGCCCCAACCGGGACAGCGACGATAATGTGTGCAAACTGTAAAGCGCTGCGGAATATGTTAGCGCTATATAAAAAAAATAAAGATTATAGGGAATCTAGATTATGAGCCCCAATATGAAGTGTGATGAAGATGTTTGTGGAAGTAATGTCGTTGAATAAATTGAGAAAACAAGTAAATAAATAGGAAATCCCACGTACATTAGAATACCTGTATATACACACAAATATACATATACACACACACTAATCATCACTGCAGCCTTGAAGTGCTGGGGTCCTGGGTTCAGATCCATAATCTAGGTGGATTTTTCTCCCATATACATATGTCAAACTATCATTGTAACTGCAGTATGCAGACATGCCCATTAGGGGGACTATTATTGTCCCAAAACGTTGTGCAATTCGATGTATTACAATATGGACTCCATGTGTATCCGACATAGAAAGTGGCATGTCTTATCCAGTATTTAATTTCGAGAGGTACCTTCATAACAATGTTAATAGAATCTTATCTCCTTCTATAAAGGCACATAGAACCTTGAGAAAGACTTTTTTGGAATGACTGTACTTCTTGTGTATTCTCTTACATGGACCACATATCATTTTTTAGAGTATGCATTTTGTCACCGTTACTGCACTCTGAATCTTGTGATCTCCCCGCATTCTAAGGAAGTGTTTTGTTTCTTTTTTATAAAACCGCCTTTATTGAACAGTAAATAACAGGTACATAGATTGTTCAGAAGAATCAGAAAAGATCTGACAAATAGAGTTTTACAGTACTTTGAATATTAGATAGTGTATTCTGTAACTATAACCAACTTCCCCTTCCCTTTGCGGGTTGCGGGTAGAGTCATAAAACTCATCATATTTGGAAGTTAGGTTGATAAACTGGTAAAATGAGGGTAAAGATTGCAGTCAGATGGCTAAATTCCCCTGTAGGAGCTATGACATGTCGATTTGAAGCAAAGATTACTATTTCACTCAAGTAACACGTGGTTAGAGCACAGAGCCCAAACACATATTACTACCAAACTACCATATGTTGTGAGTAAGAGATCAGAAATAGAAGTCATTGAAGCAATGACACCTACTGGTGAGAGATTAGTACTACAGTAGGCAAAGCAGAATTTGTTAAGGGGATTGTCCAAAAAAATAAAACCATCTGCCGTAAAGATATCTGCTGTGGCGCCAATGCTCTGGTGGTATCTCTTGGGCCTTAATTTTTTTGGCGCTGACGTACCATACAGTCACATGACGGCTACATCCAATCATCGGCCTCAACAGTGTAATTCTATACGTTCTAGCATCACAAGCCAGTGACTGGCTGCAGTGGTCAGGTGGATGTAGAACATCATTGTTACAGAAACAACTTTTTATTATTTTACAATGGGATCATAAAGTGGACGGATGCCACAACATCCATACAGACAGTGGACATTGACGGATGTATACCTCATGAAGGAATTGGGCCCAAACGCTATGTGCACTTAGCCAAATTTTTTTTATTTTATCAACATGCTGTAGTAATGTAATACTACACAGGTTCATCGATTGCTAACAATACGAGGACTGTAAGGGAGTTGCCAGGTTACCAAAGCCGAAAGCCAAGGATGTAAATGTTTATTAACCCCTTAGCTACCGCCAATACGCCTTTTAACGGAAGCAGTTAAGGGTACTTATTCCTCAGCGCCACTTTTTAACGGCGCTGAGAAATAAGTGTATAGCGCCCCTCCCCCCCCAGCATCGGTCACATGATTCGGGTCAGTTTTACCGACCCCAGTGTTGCGATCACCGTTGTTCACAAAAAAACGGCAAATGCAAAACAAAAGTCCGATTTCCCATTTCTCCTCTGATGCGATTGCACATCAAAGGAGAAAGAAATGGGGTTCCGCGATACGTCCAGTGTCCCTGGACCCTCCTGCAACCCCCCATGATGTCACTTGGCTGCCGGCCTCTTGTTCTGGAAGAAAATAGCAGGCGCATGCGCAGTGTGCGTGCAGAGATCGGCTGGCCAGCACCCGGCAACGACAGGAAATTTTTCCGATTGGTTCATTTTGATCAATGTGATTTACGCCATCACAGTCATCAACATAAAACAAATAGTAAATCAAACCCCCCTTTATCACCCCCTTAGTTAGATAAAAACAATAAAATGAAAATATGTATTTATTTCCATATTTCCATTAGGGTTAGGATAGGGTTGGGGGCTAGGGTTATGGTTGGGATTACGGTTAGGGTTGAGATTAGGGTTAGGGGTGTGTTAGGTTAGGGTGAGAGTTAGAATTGGGGGATTTCCACTGCTTTGTTCCATCAGGGGGTCTCCAAATGCGACATGGTGCCAGCATTGATTCCAGCCAGTTTTGCATTCAATAAGTCAAAAGGTGCTCCCTCCCTTCTGAGCCCTGCCATGCGCCCAAACAGTGGTTTTCCCCCACATATGGGGTATCAGTATACTCAGAAGAAATTGCAAAACAAATTTTGTGGTCCATTTTCTCCTGATACCCTTGTGAAAATTAAAAAAAAAAAAAAAACTTTTTGTGATAAAGGTAAAATGTTCATTTTTTCCTTCCACATTGCTTTAGTTCTCGTGAAGCACCTGAAGGGTTAACCTTCTTGAATGTGGCTTTGCGCACCTTGAGGGATGCAATTTTTAGAATGGTGTCACTTTGGGGTATTTTCTGTTATACTGATCCCCCTGAATCACTTAAAATGTGTGGTGGCCCCCCAAAAAATGGTTTTGTAAATTTCGTTGGAGAAATAAGAAATGGCTGGTTAACTTGTAACTCTTATAACTTCCCAACAAAAAAAAAAAATAGGTTTCCAAAATTGTGCTGATGTAAAGTAGTCATGTGGGAAATGTTATGTATTAACTATGTTGCATGACATGACTCTCTGATTTAAGGGCACAAAAATTAAGTTTGAAAATTACAAAATTTTCAAAATTTTGCCAAATTTCTGTTAATTTTTCATAAATAAATGCAAGTTTTATCAAAGAAATTTTAGTTTTGAAGTACAATATGTCAGGGAAAAAAAAACAATCTCAGAATCAGTGGGATACGTTGAAGCGTTCCAGAGCTATCTACTATATAATGGGTCACTTCCGTCTTTCTGTCTGTCCTTGTGTCTGTCACGGATATTCATTGGTCGCAGCCTCTGTCTGTCATGGAATCCAAGTCGCTGATTGGTTGTGGCAAAACGCCTACGACCATTGCCACGACCAATCAGCGACGGGCACAGTCCGGCTGACAACATGGCTGCTCCTTCCTCCCCGCAGTCAGTGCCCGCTCCTTACTCCCCTCCAGTCAGCGCTCACACAGGGTTAATGGCAGCGTTAACCGACCGCGCTATGCTGCGGCGTAATGCACTCGGTTAACGCTGCTATTAACCCTGTGTGACCAACGTTTTACTGTTCATGCTGCCTCAATAGTAAAAAGATCTAATGTTAAAAATAATTAAAAAAAATAAAAAATCATCATATACTCACCGTCCGTCGGCCCCTTGGATCCACAACAGGCCTTTCCTGCTCGCGACGCTCCGGTAACCGGTCCATGCTGCAATCTCGTGAGATGATGATGTAGCAGTCTCGCAATACCGCAATGCACTCTTGAGACCGGAGCGCGCGATGAGCGTCGGTAACCGCTTCGCTTGGATCCGGGGGCTCCGGGAGGTGAGTATATAACTATTTTTTATTTTAATTCTTTTTTTTTTTTTTTTTTTAACAGGGATATGATGCCCACATTGCTATATACTACGTGGGCTGGGCAATATACTACATTGGCTGTGCAATAGTCTACATGGGCTGTGCTATATAATATACTACGTGGCTGGGCAATATACTACGTGGCTGGGCAATATGCTACATACTACGTGACTGGGCAATATACTATGTGGCCGGGCAATATACGACGTCACTGGGCAATATACTACGTGGCTGGGCAATATACTACGTGGCTGGGCAATATACTACGTCACTGGGCAATATATAACATGACAGGGCAATATACTACATGGCTGGGCAATATACTACGTAGCTGGGCAATATACTACGTAACTGGGCAATATACTACGTAGCTGGGCAATATACTACTTGGCTGGGCAATATGCTACATACTACGTGACTGGGCAATATACTACGCAGCTGGGCAATTACTACGTAGCTGGGCAATTACTACGTAGCTGGGCAATATACTACGTGGACATGCATATTCTAGAATACCCGATGTGTTAGAATCGGGCCACCATCTAGTAACCTCAAAGTGACAGTGGTCAGATTTGCAAAATTTGTCTTGGTCATTAAGGACAAAATTTGCTCTGTCACTAAGGGGTTAAATGATCACTTCATTTGGAATTACAGTCATTACATTGTTACAGTACATTTTCTTTTGCAATACTGAGCAATTGTTTAAAAAGAAATAAAAAAATGCAGCAACTGTTTGCTATGCCATATTTCAGTAAGGGTATATTCACACCTAGTCTTTAACCCCTTAACCCCAGAGGGTGGTTTGCAAGTTATTGACCAGGCCAATTCTTACAATTGTGACCGATGTCCCTTTATAACTCTGGAACGCTGACATGGATCCTGGTGATTCAGACACTTTTCTCATGACATATTGTACTTCATGGTAAAATTTATTTGATATTACTTGCGTTTATTTGTGGTAAAAATGGAAATTTGGCAAAAATTTTCAAAATGTCGCAATTTTCCAACTTTGAATTTTCATGCCCTTAATCACAGAGATATGTCACACAAAATAAGTAACATTTCCCACATGTCTACTTTACAGCAGCACAATTTTGGAACCACATTTTTTTTTTTGTTAGAAAGTTATAAGGGTTAAAACCTAAAGGGACTGTCACCTGAATTTGGAGGGAACAATTTTCAGCCATAGGGGCGGGGTTTTCGGGTGTTTGATTCACCCTTTCCTTACCCGCTGGTTGCAATATTGGATTGAAGTTCATTCTTTGTCCTCCATAGTACACGCCTGCGCAAGGCAAGATTGCCTTGTGGAGGCATGTACTACGGAGGACAGAGAGTGAACTTCAATCCAATATTGCAGCCAGCGGGTAAGGAAAGGGTGAATCAAACACCCGAAAACCCCGCTATGGCTGAAAATTGTTCCCTCCAAATTCAGGTGACAGAGTCCCTTTAAACAGCAATTTCTCATTTTTACACCATTTTTTTTTAGGGACCACATCACATTTGAAGTCACTTTGAAGGGTCTATATGATAGAAAACACCAAAAAGTGACACCATTCTAAAAACTGCACATCTCAAGGTGCTCAAAAACACATTCAAGATGTTTATTAACCCTTCAGGTGCTTCACATAAACTTTTGGAAAGTTTTAAAAAAAATGAACAGTTAACTTTTTTTCACAAAAAATTTATTCAGATCCAATTTGTTTTATTTTACCAAGAGTAACAGGAGAAATTTGACCCCAAAAGTTGTTGTACAATTTGACCTGAGTATGCTGATACCCCATATGTGGAGGTAAACCACTGCTTGGGCGCATGGCAGAGCTCGGAAAGGAAGGACTTTGACCTTTCAATGCAATTGGCTGGAATTGAGATGGGACGCCATGTTGCGTTTGGAGAGCCCCTGATGTGCCTAAACCGTGGAAACCCCCCACAAGTGACCCCATTTTGGAAAGTAGACCCCCTAAGGAACTTATCTAGATATGTGGTGAGCACTTTGAACCCCCAAGTGCTTCACAGAAGTTCATAAACTTAGAGACGCAAAAATAAAAACTTTTTTTTTTCTTCACAAAAATGATCTTTTCGCCCCCGATGTTTTTTTCTCCCAAGGGTAACAGGAGAAATTGGACCCTAAAGGTTGTTGTACAATTTGTCCTGAGTATGCCGATACTTCATATGTGGGGGTAAACCCCTGGTTGGGCGCACGGCAGAGCTCGGAAGGGAAGGAGCGCTGTTTGACTTTTTCAACGCAGAATTGGCTGGAATGGAGATCGGACGCCATGTTACGTTTGGAGATCGCCGGCAGAGCAGGGGAGAATGATGAGAGCCATGTTCAGCACCCGGCACCGGCACTTACTGCAACACTTCTTCCCTGGCGCCCGTCCGTGTGGTACTGATGCGGCACACAGATGCCACATGTGTGCCGCAAATATTACACACATGGACACTGACATCTTCGGTATTGGAATTATCAGGACGTGTGAAAGAGGCGTTATAGCGGGTTTTTATGTTTGGCAGCTGTCACACACTCAAAGACGCTTTTTATTGCAAACGTAGTTTTTGCATCACCATATTTTGAGAGCTATAATTTTTCTATATCTTGGCAGACAGTCATGTGAGGGTTTTTTTTTTTTTGCGGGACGAGTTGACGATTTTATTGGTACCATTTTCGGGCACATGGCATTTTTTGATTTTTGCGTCACAGAATGAGCAAAAACGAGTAAATTAGGAATTTCTTTTGGGGGGGAGGAGGGGGGGAGTTTACACCGTTCCGCATGTGGTAAAATTAATAAGGCAGTTTTACTTTTCGGGTCAGTACGATTACAGCGATACATCATTTATATTTTTTTTGTGTTTTGGCGCTTTTGTACAATAAAAACTATTTTATAGAAAACAATTGTTTTTGCATCACTTTATTCTGACAGCTATATCTTTTTAATTTTTTTGCTGATGACGCTGTATGGTGGCTCATTTTTTGCAGGACAAGATGTTTTCAGTGGTACCATGTTTATTTGTAGCTGTCTTTTTGATCACGTTATTCCACTTTGTGAACGATGGTGTGATGATAAACCATTGTTTTTTGCCTTTTTTATGGTGTTCATTAAATGGGGTTAACTAGTGACACAGTTTTATAGGGCGGGTCATTACGGAGGCGGGATACTAAATATATGTACTTTTATTGCTTAGATATTTTTCATTCACATTTATTTAGTGATAGAATAAGTATTTTTTTATTATTTAAAAAAAAAAAAAACATTTTTATAAATTATTTAAAAAAAATTTTTTTTTTTACTTCATTCCATCTTTTACACTTTGTCCCACTATGGGACAATTATTTTTTGCAGGTTGATCGCTTCTATAGCATGGGGATGAAGCGGCATCTGCATGCTATAGAAGTTGTCAGTGCTGCACTCAGTGCACACTGACCTGAGAGGCTTCCTGACATGCATTGCGCATGACGGGAAGTTTCTCAGCTCTGGTAACCCGGATGTCGTGATGATGACATCGAGTTACCATAGCAGCGATCGGGACCCCGCGTCACGTCACAGGGTTTCCGATAAAAAGGTACAGGGGCTGTCAGCCCTCTGCCTGCTCCCGGAATGCTGCGATCGTGTTCGGTCGCAGTATTCCGGGCAGTTAAAGTGTCAGGAGCGGTCTCTGACCGCTCCTAGCACTTAGTGCCAGGTGTCAGCTGTGAAGATCAGCTGACACCCGGCCGCCCACCACCTGTGTGCGCGGCCGAGAGCTGAGACGTACTATTCCGTCCATGGTCAAATTGGCCCGGGGCACATGGACGGAATAGTATGTCTCATGTCAGAAAGGGGTTAAAGGGAACCAGTCAGCAGGATTGTGCACAGTAACCTACAGACAGTGTCAGGTCGGTACCGTTATACTGATTACAAAGAAACCGGAGTTGATGAAATCTGTCTTGTGGTTGTTGCATAATTGCAGGTTTAATGTATAACTGTGCTTGATGTTTTCCTAAGGAGTATTAAAAAAGACAATCCATTTTAAAATGGCGCCTGCGCATGCAGCGCCATCTTGCTAGAGAAGTAAAAAAAAAATGTCCTCCTCCAAGATGACGCTGCCGAGCCTGCGCAGTAGCAGTAATTGTCGATCGCCTCTATATATACAGATAGCTACTACTGTGACATTTTAAAAAATTGTTTTTTTATATACTCCTCAGGAAAACATCGATCACAGTAATTAGCTGCACAATAAACATGCGATTATGCAGCAGAGTAGGTGCCACGGCTGGTACCTGCCTGCAGAAGGTTTTTCTTCTTTTGATGCACATATATTCATTATGTAAACTAGGGGGCAGGTCATTGAGGGATCAGCAACCCGTCATAATCCTTCAGTATGAACACCTAATCAAAGCACCACATGAAGACCCCCAACAAGCCGTCCCCGGGCATATTATTCACTAAAACTGAAAATAAAGATTAAACAACCACCACAAGATGGATTTCATAAACCCAGGTACCATTGTAATCAGTGTAAAGGCGCCGACCTGGCACAATCCTGCTGACAGGTTCCCTTTAAAACGTCGGAGGACTCGCTGAGATTTTCCTAGGTAAAGATGGCAGTTTTTTTTTCATGAAACGGCCTTGCTGGCAGTTTTGCCATTATTTCTGCATTGTTTCACCTCTGGCATCTTTTTACTATATCTGAATCCATAAGCAGCAAGCGACTACCAAGCAGAAGTCAGTCGAAAAATGTGAAGTGGTTAGAAGTAACAAAAGACTGAACATGCACACAGTAATCTTGTTCTCACATTGCTGTGCATGATGTTTATTTTTTGTGGGGCTTTTTCAGGGGGTTCCAGGTAGAATCTGCCTGAAAACAACATTGTGTGCACATACTCTTAAAGGGAAAGTCAGCACAGAATGACTGTTCAAACCACGTACAGGCGTTCGGTGCATAATGGCGGAGCCAATCATTTATATACACCTTCCCACCTGCTTGTTTTCCATCTATCTCAACCCTTCTCCGGATATACGAAAAGAGCGGACAATCAAGATGAGGGGGAAAGTGGAGGTTGTGAAGCACAAAGGAAGCCCATCATATCTTAAAAATAAAAATGAGGCTTGTTGGGCTGAGACCACTTGGATGCTTCAAATTATTTCTTGGAAATGACAAATACAAAAGTGGAAGTTTTTAACGCAAATATATGTTTGGAATAAAGAAAAGGTCACAGACCAACAAAAATAACCCCATACTGAGTATGACTTTGAGTGGAGGGAGCAGCAGGACTTCTGGCTGCTTTGTAGATTCAGGGCCTGGATGCCTTGCAATCATTGAAACAACAATGAATTCTAAGGTATTAAATATTTTATCAAAGAATGTTAGGGCAGCAGTTCATGACCTCAAGTCCAAAACACTATGGATGATGCAATAGGAAGATAAAGGAGGTGTTTTGGAGTGGCCAAGTCAGAATACTGACATTAACCTTATCGAAATGTTAAGACAAGGCAAGGTAATCCAAAAATACTGATGAACTGGAATAGAGGAGCAATGGTCCAAAATTCCTATACATTGCAATAAGGAGACTTAAGAGGCCATGCAAGCTCCTCTGGGAATTTGAATATGCAAATATCCTCTTCAGAGGACTAGAACTCTAGTACCACCTATTGGAAGCAGCAACTCGACCCCCTTGTCAGAGGCCTCTCGCCTCCTGCTTTGTACTCATGGGGGCAATGACCAAAAAACATAAATCTGCAAATAATGTGTCTGGTTTGGCTTCTTATCCTATGGCGAGGATCATTAGAGAGTCGATATTGACTTTTAGGATTGCTACTTCCAATAGGTGGCGCTAGAGTTCCAGTCCTCTTCCTCTCTTAAGAGGCTATTTGGATCTTCAACGTTGCATAAAACGGATGTTACAAAAAAACGTTAACTGCACCTAAAGAAGTCTCTACAAGTTATTAATCAAGGGCTCACGTTTTCTCCCTGCACTTTTGTCACAATTTTGTAGAGAAATAAATACAAAACCACAGGTAATTTGAAAATGGTTCACTTTTCACACAGCTATGTAATAAAAAAAATAAAAAGTTTGCACACGCATTTGTTAGTGCATGCTAGACAGTAACAGTAATTAACTGTTAGTAATAGGTCTTCTTGTAGCGTAATAGATAGATCCTGTTACATCAAACCATCTCTCACAAAATTAAGGCTTTATACACAAATAAGAACAGTATTTACAACACATCTCCATGCACAGGCACAATATAATAACATACAGAAGTGTGCCGCTACCTTATCTTATGTATGTAACTTTACAGTGCTCCTTACATGAACTGGGGTGAGATTAAAATTCTTAAAATAAAAATAAAAAAATCCACCTTATGTGGATGTGCAAGATTTCATGTGGTTTTGCCATGAAATAGACTGTATGGGAAATCTCAATCACAACTAGGGGAAAGTGAGCAGAGGATCTGAACCAGTACAAGTCCTTGGGATGCAATGCCCGTCGGGCTAGTTCTGCTTCATTTACATATGACGACCTGCAGAATAAGAGCTGTTACAAAGTACAGAACACTAGATTCCACATTTAGGCTATGTGCACACGTTCAGGATTTCTCGCAGAAAATTCCTGAGCATTCCAGACATTTTCTGCAAGAAATCTGCAAGAAAACCGCATGCGTTTTTGCCGCGTTTTTTTCCGGACACTTCCCAATGCATTTTGGAGTGGGAAATCCGCAAAAAAAAACCGGAAAATTAATGAACATGCTGCGGTTTTTACCGCGATGCGTTTTTTTCGCGGAAATAAACGCATCATGTGCACAAAACATGCAGAATTCATTCTAAATGATGGGATGCTTATTGTATGCTTTTTTTGCGGTTTTATAGCATTTTTATCGGGAAAAAATGCGGGAAAAAAAACACACGAAAAAAACGCAATGTGTGCACACAGCCTTAGGGTATGTGCACACATCAGGATTTCTTGCAGAAATTTTCCTGACAAAAACCGGACATTTCTGCCAGAAATCCGCATGCGTTTTTACAGCGATTTTACCGCGTTTTTGACACGTTTTTTCCCAAAGGCATAGAATAGCGGGAAAAACGCAGAAAATCCGCAAAATTAATGAACATGCTTTTTTTTACCGCGATGCGTTTTTTCCGCAGAAAAAAAACGCATCATGTGCACAAAACATGCAGAATGCATTCTAAATGATAGGATGCATAATGTATGCGTTTTTAATGAGTTTTTATAGCGTTTTTTCCGCGAAAAAAACTGAACGTGTGCACATAGCCTTAGGGCAGGGGTCCCCAACCTGTAGCTCAAGAGCCACATGTGGCTCGCGGTCCCAGGAATTGTGGCTCGCGACTGTCTGCCAGCTTGTTGCATTAGCTCCAGGTCTAGCAAACAGGTATGAAGAGTACATCTCAAAATTGTGAATTTTTGAGTAGCCCAGCACAGAAGATCAGATCTGGATGCACATATACTGGTCTTAGGGGTTTAGAGATGTTTTAGGTATGGTACACTGGAGGATGATACTACCTATTAGAGGAGGTTCTTGAAGCTGGATGCAACAGCGTGTTAGGAGTCCTTTATTGGGATAATACTGAATTGGGGCATTGTGGGAACCCCTGGATCTCAGTGTACTGCTTTGGAGTGATTTCTGTGGAAAAGCTTTGGTTACGTCGCGGCTTCTGATTGGTCGCGTGGCGGTCACATGAGCGGCACGCGACCAATCAGAAGCTGCGACGTCATTCTCAGGTCCTAAACTAACTCATTTTAAACAAAGAAGCCTGCCGGTTACCCGCGGTGATGTCCAGGGGCCGCCGGAGAGGTGAATATATCAATATTTTTTATTTTAATTCTTTATTTTACACATTAATATGGATCCCAGGGCCTGAAGGAGAGTTTCCTCTCCTTCAGACCCTGGGAACCATCAGGATACCTTCCGATACTTGGTGTCCCATTGACTTGTATTGGTATCGGATATCGGTATCGGCGATATCCGATACTTTTCGGGTATCGGCCGATACTATCCGATACCGATACTTTCAAGTATCGGACGGTATCGCTCAACACTAGTTATCATTACACCCATAATGGTGGCTTTGGTTGGCACGACTTTGAGGGGGACAGAAGCAGAATGTTGCTCGTGACCACCTCTCAGAGCTGAATGTGGCTCGCGACCCTCTCTCAGTGCTGAATGTGGCTCTCAAGGTCAAAAAGGTTGGGGACCGCTGCCTTAGGGTATATGCACATGTTGCAGATTTGCCTGTGGAATTTTCTGTGCAGATTCTGCATCTCTTGGCAGAAAATGAAGGTCAAAATCTGCGCATTTTTTGTTGCAGATTTTCATGTGTTTTTTTTTTGTTGCAGATTTGTATGCGTTTTTGAAAGCTAAACAAAGAATATTATTGAACAAAAAAATTGTGATGTCATTGAAGAATGTTTACACGCAGATAGATAGATAAGATGATAGGTAGATAAGAGATAGATGATAGATAGATAATAGATAGATGATAGACAGATGATAGATAGATCTATATATAGATGATAGATAGATAGATCTACAGATAGATCTATCTATACATAGATCTATGTATAGATCTATATATCTATCCTATTTATCTATATATATATATATTATCTATTATCTATCTATAGATATGTGTATGAATCTATAGAGATATATATATCTATAGATAGATGGATAATAACAAGCCGGATGTTTAGTAATAAACATAATAAAAGGTACATAAAGAGTTAAATAAAGACACAAAAAATCTGCGCTGGCTGGGGTCACACTTGCGAAAAACTCACAAGCCTCAAACCTAAATATCCGGCACTGCCACCGGCACTCGGACAGGAGCGTTGAGCTGCATAGAAATACATGCAGCCGCACGCCCCGGTCCCGAGTGGCGGCGGCAGTGTCGGGTATTGATGAGAGACACGTGCGAGTTTTTCGCAAGTGTGACCCCAGCCTTAAACGCAATATCTGTTTAATTTATAAAAAATATATATATATATATTGAAGAAAAAAAAATGGTGTGGGCTCCCGCACAGTTTTCTGCACCTGAGAGGGAAAGCCAGCGACTAGGGGCCGATGTTTATAGCCTGGGAAGGGGTTAATACCCATGGATCTTCCCAGGCTATGAATATCAGCCCGCAGCTGTATATTTAGCCTTTACTGGCTATTAAAATAGAGGGCCTCAAGTGACAGTATGAACTGTGCACTCACAGTGGTGGGGGGATACAGTGCGGAAGGATACCTTCCGTCATTGTATCTGCCAATGTGACAGCTCTCCACGGGAGATTGTTGTGGGACACTCGTTATTGCATGGATTACTGTGGATCAGTCGAGTATATTGTTGGTTTATTTTTTTATTGGTGATCAAGGGCTTTGGGGATCAGCTGTATGGTGAGTATATACTGTAGGTTGTATGTCTATATGTAGGTACTGTATATGTGTGGTTTTTTTTTACACTTGAGCACAGTAGCTGGATAATGGGACAACTGTCCCATCATCCGGCTACCTGTCACTGTAGCAGGCATAACCGGTTGGGACTAGTAGTCCCATCGGACGATGCCTGCCTATGCACAGCCTCACACACACACAAATACACACAAACACCCGCACATCTTCTCCGCACACACAGTCTCCGCTCACACACACTCTCCCCCCTCCCGATCTGCAGCGTTTCTCACAGGCACATCCGCAGCAAATCTGCAGATCTTTTTTAAACCTGCAGTTTTGCTGCGGATTGGCCTGACACCATGGAAGTCAATGGGTGCAGAAACGCTGCAGATCTGCAAAAAGAACTGACATGCTGCGGTAAAAAACCAAAACGCGATTTCGTGTGATTTTTCAGCAGCATGTGCACACCAAATGTCAATTTCACACTAACATTGCTTGTGCACTACACTGCGGATTTGATGCAATTCCACGCATCAAAATCCGCAACGTGTGCACATAGCCTTAAAGGTCTTTACTATAATACTGCCAACAGCATATACAGGTCCTTCTCAAAAAATTAGCATATAGTGTTAAATTTCATTATTTACCATAATGTAATGATTACAATTAAACTTTCATATATTATAGATTCATTATCCACCAACTGAAATTTGTCAGGTCTTTTATTGTTTTAATACTGATGATTTTGGCATACAACTCCTGATAACCCAAAAAACCCTGTCTCAATAAATTAGCATATTTCACCCATCCAATCAAATAAAAGTGTTTTTTAATAACAAACAAAAAAACCATCAAATAATAATGTTCAGTTATGCACTCAATACTTGGTCGGGAATCCTTTGGCAGAAATGACTGCTTCAATGCGGCGTGGCATGGAGGCAATCAGCCTATGACACTGCTGAGATGTTATGGAGGCCCAGTATGCTTCAATAGCGGCCTTAAGCTCATCCAGAGTGTTGGGTCTTGCGTCTCTCAACTTTCTCTTCACAATATCCCACAGATTCTCTATGGGGTTCAGGTCAGGAGAGTTGGCAGGCCAATTGAGCACAGTAATACCATGGTCAGTAAACCATTTACCAGTGGTTTTGGCACTGTGAGCAGGTGCCAGGTCGTGCTGAAAAATGAAATCTTCATCTCCATAAAGCATTTCAGCCGATGGAAGCATGAAGTGCTCCAAAATCTCCTGATAGCTAGCTGCATTGACCCTGCCCTTGATGAAACACAGTGGACCAACACCAGCAGCTGACATGGCACCCCACACCATCACTGACTGTGGGTACTTGACACTGGACTTCAGGCATTTTGGCATTTCCTTCTCCCCAGTCTTCCTCCAGACTCTGGCACCTTGATTTCCGAATGACATGCAAAATTTGCTTTCATCAGAAAAAAGTACTTGGGACCACTTAGCAACAGTCCAGTGCTGCTTCTCTGTAGCCCAGGTCAGGCGCCTCTGCCGCTGTTTATGGTTCAAAAGTGGCTTTACCTGGGGAATGCGGCACCTGTAGCCCATTTCCTGCACACGCCTGTGCACGGTGGCTCTGGATGTTTCCACACCATACTCAGTCCAATGCTTCCTCAGGTTCCCCAAGGTCTGGAATCGGTCCTTCTCCACAATCTTCCTCAGGGTCCGGTCTCCTCTTCTCGTCTTACCATTGAGGTGCCTTGATACAGCACTCTGGGAACAGTCTATTTGTTGAGAAATTTCTTTCTGGGTCTTACCCTCTTGCTTGAGGGTGTCAATGATGGCCTTCTTGACATCTGTCAGGTCGCTAGTCTTACCCATGATGGGGGTTTTGAGTAATGAACCAGGCAGGGAGTTTATAAAAGCCTCAGGTATCTTTTGCATGTGTTTAGATTTAATTAGTTGATTCAGAAGATTAGGGTAATCGGTCGTTTAGAGAACCTTTTCTTGATATGCTAATTTATTGAGACAGGTTTTTTGGGTTATCAGGAGTTGTATGCCAAAATCATCAGTATTTAAACAATAAAAGACCTGACAAATTTCAGTTGGTGGATAATGAATCTATAATATATAAAAGTTTAATTGTAATCATTACATTATGGTAAATAATGAAATTTAACACTATATGCTAATTTTTTGAGAAGGACCTGTATGTATAACTATAATTGCAGTTGAAATGGTCCCTTTAAACCTAGGTTTATTCAAAGCTTATGATACTGGTGTGCTAGTCCTAGGAGAGGTCATCAATATCAGATTAGTGGGGGGTCGAACACCCAGCACCCCGACAATCAGCTGTTTTCAGCACTGGCCATAAGTAAGCAGTGGATGGAGCCGGAACTGAACAGCTCTGCTGACTATTTAGTGGTCTTTGTAGAGAACTCCTGCGAATGCTACACCATGAACGACAAGGTGCCGTTTAGCTCTGCTCACGGTTTACATTCGCCCAGCGCTGATCGGTAGTGGTGTCGCAAATCGGACCGCCAACGATCGGATACGGATTACTTTTCTAATCAATATCATGAGATAGCACCGCTCTGTTAAGTTAGTGCTTGGTGCCAGTAAGTATGGCATATGAGAATTTAGGCCACAGATTGGCTGGCATACAGGACATCACTGATGGCAGCCTGAAAGGTAAGGCTATCAGGGCACCTGTGCAACATCAGCTGGATCGATCGGAAATTAAGAATCAGAGCTGAAGTAAGAGGAAGCAGTAATTTGTGTGCACAGAACAGAGATCTACAGAGTGGGCTATTTATATGGATACACCTAAATAAAATATGGGAATGGCTGGTGATATCAACTTCCATAATGTGGTGGGGCACCATCTTGGGTGTCAGGTCCGAGCATTCCTACATGAACAATTTCCTGCAAAGTGGATTGGTCATCGTGGGCCAGTTGACCCCCTTAAACTTTTATCTTTGGGGTCATCTGAAGGCAATTGTCTATGCTGTGAAGATACGAGATGTGCAGCATCTGAAACAATGGATACAGGAAGCCTGTGCTAGCATTTCTTCTGCGGTGTTGCCATAGGTGTGTCAAGAGTGGGAGAAGAGATTTGCACCGACAATCCAACACAATGGGCAGCATTTTGAACACATTTTATAAGTGGTCATAAACTTGTAAAATACTCATGAAAGAATAAAGTTACGTTAAAACCAAGCACACCATTGTTTTTCTTGTGAAATTCTCAATAAGTCTGATGTGTCACATGACCCTCTTCCCATTGGAAAAAATAAAGTTGGATATAAAAAGGCCTACTTCAAAATAGCCGCCATGGTCACCACCCATCTTCAAAAGTTTCCCCCCTCCCATATACTAATATGCCACAAACATGAAGTTGATATCACCAACCATTCCCATTATATTTAGGTGTATCAATATAATTTGCCCACCGTGTATTACAAATGCATTCATACTTGCTCTACTAGCTACAGAAACTGTCCAGACAACAAAAGAATGTGGTAATGGTATCCATGTGTGATGCAGCTGAGATTGGGGGCATGTTATAGTGAATAGCCCGAGTTACTCATCATTTTATAGTGCCATGTCTGTGCCACTTTCCTGGCCCTCGCTCCAGATTACTACTGCGGCCCAGAGATTCTTTCAGCACAGTGGGCTGCTTGAGGCTGAAAGATTTCACGCCGCTGTGTTAGCAAGTATGTGGCAATGGTCTCAGTATCCTCCTAATTAAGTGCATTTACCACAATATGCATTGTAAGGAGTCTAGCTTTCTGATAAGTGTGCAAAATAATATGGAAAAAAAAAAGACGTAGTGTCCACTTGGTTTCTCATAAATAACCATTTACTACAACAGCAGTACTAATCTAGTTAACATCAGGTTATATTTTTATTCAGACTATTACATTCTTTAAAGGGAACCTGTCACCCCGAAAATCGAGGGTGAGCTAAGCCCACCGGCATCAGGGGCTTATCTACAGCATTCTGTAATGCTGTAGATAAGCCCCGATGTATCCTAAAAAATGAGAAAGAGAGGTTAGTTTATACTCACCTGGGCGGGCAGTCTGATCCGGTGGGCGTCGCGGTCCGGTCCGGGGCCTCCCATCTTCATAGGATGATGTCCTCTTCTGGTCTTCATGCTGCGGCTCCGGCGTACTTTGTCTGCCTTGTTGAGGGCAGAGCAAAGTACTGCAGTGCGCAGGCGCCGGGAAAGGGCAGAGAGGCCCAGCGCCTGCGCACTGCAGTACTTTGCTCTGCCCCAAACAGGGCAAAGTACGCCTGCGCTGGAGCCGCCGCGTGAAGACCAGAAGAGGACATCATCTGATGAAGATGGGAGGCCCCGGACCGGACCGTGACACCCATCGGACCGGACAGGGACCAGGACCGCCCCTGGGTGAGTATAATATAACCTCTTTTTCTTATCTTTTAGGATACATCGGGGGCTTATCTACAGCATTACAGAATGCTGTAGATAAATAGGCTTAGCTCACCCTCGATTTTGGGGTGACAGGTTCCCTTTAATTCTGGACGCTGTGGGATTTTACAGAACTGGTTATATATTAGATTGCAGTAAAACTAGATCATCTAAAATGCTAATCCAATTGTACTCAAGCTCCTCTATGATAAGTGATAGTGTCTGGCATAAGCTCCTTCCCCTTTCTTTATGACAATAAACATAAAGCTCTTTGTCGATCAATAAGATTACATGTCGGTGGAGATAGGCCTCCATTCACACAACCAATTTTTCCATAGATGGGTTTTTGCTTTTTTTTGCAAATAGAACATATGTGAATGGGACAATATTGGACCTATTCACAGAACATATTCATACAGGCAAGACTGGCATTCAGGACAGGCAGACTAGGCATCTGCCTAGGGCCGCTGATCCCCCATACAGTTGAAAGCAATGACTGAGGAGAGAGCGTCAGATGACGCTCCCTCTCCTGTCATGCCCCTCTGCCTCTGACTTCACTTCATGGCACACCATGCTGTGTAGGGCAGCGCTGCTGAGACACTCTGCAGAGACCAGAGCAGCAGGGGAATGAGGAGGAGAGGTGAGAATTGAATTTTTATTTTTTTCTTTAGATCAGTGAGTACACAGTGGCCATAATACTGCAGGGCTACATTATACTATATGGGGGAGCTGCATTTTTTGGGGATCAGTATTTTGTGCTTTGCATGATTTTTTGCACAATAGAGCATGCCACTGAAAGTAATGGGTGATGAAAAAATGCTGAAAACCTGCTACAAAAAACAGAGGTATCAGAGTTTGCAGCTTTTTTTGTGCAAAAACCTGATTAAATAGGGAGTTGTTGTTTTTTTTTTGCACTAAACTTTATCATCATGCAGAAGAGACAAATGTAGCATGATAAAAATGCAGGGAAAAAAAACAAAACAGAAAGCTTCGAATTTTTGCAGCAGCTTCTTTTCCGGTCAAGAGATTAGGTTTTGCAGGGGGGAAAAAAAAAAAAAAAATCGCACCAATAACGCCTAGTGTGAACATAAAATGAAACATACAAGAGTCATCTAGAACTAGCTTGGTGGAGTTAAAAATATTCATCTCATAGCAGTTACTTAAACCAGTCCTCTCAAAGAACGTTCCTAGAAAGATATTTTGTCTGTGGCCTGCAGGGACGTGTACGTCTGCCTAAGGGCCGCTTTCCACTTGTGAGAAAAAAACGGTCCGATTTACGGACCGAAAAAACGGATGTAACGTCTGCAAGTGTCATGCGATTTTTTTATCGCAACATCCGTATGACATCCGTATTGCTGTCCGATTTTAACGCACCGCTGTCCTTTGAAAAGCCGGTAATTCAGCGCAGTGTACAGTAAAATCACACTGACAGGTTAGATTAGATTAGATATAGACACATACAGTTAGGTCCATATATATTTGGACAGAGACAACATTTTTCTAATTTAGGTTATAGACATTACCACAATGAATTTTAAACAAAACAATTCAGATGCAGTTGAAGTTCAGACTTTCAGCTTTCATTTGACGGTATCCACATTAAAATTGGATGAAGGGTTTAGGAGTTTCAGCTCCTTAACATGTGCCACCCTGTTTTTAAAGGGACCAAAAGTAATTGGACAGATTCAATAATTTTAAATAAAATGTTCATTTTTAGTACTTGGTTGAAAACCGTTTGTTGGCAATGACTGCCTGAAGTCTTGAACTCATGGACATCACCAGACACCGTGCTTCCTCCTTCTTGATGCTCTGCCAGGCCTTCACTGCGGTGGTTTTCAGTTGCTGTTTGTTTGTGGGCCTTTCTGCCTGAAGTGTAGTCTTTAACAAGTGAAATGCATGCTCAATTGGGTTGAGATCAGGTGACTTACTTGGCCATTCAAGAATATTCCACTTCTTTGCTTTAATAAACTCCTGGGTTGCTTTGGCTTTATGTTTTGGGTCATTGTCCATCTGTAGTATGAAACGACGACCAATCCATTTGGCTGCATTTGGCTGAATCTGAGCACACAGTATGGCTCTGAATACCTCAGAATTCATTCGGCTGCTTCTGTCCTGTGTCACATCATCAATAAACACTAGTGACCCAATGCCACTGGCAGCCATGCATGCCCAAGCCATCACACTGCCTCCGCCGTGTTTTACAGATGATGTGGTATGCTTTGGATCATGAGCTGTACCTCGCCTTCGCCATACTTTTCTCTTTCCATCATTCTGGTAGAGGTTGATCTTGGTTTCATCTGTCCAAAGAAAGTTCTTCCGGAACTTTGCTGGCTTTTTTAGATGTTTTTTAGCAAAGTCTAGTCTAGCCTTTTTATTCTTGAATCTTGTGAGTTGCTTGCACCGTGCAGTGAACCCTTTGTATTTACTTTCATGCAGTCTTCTCTTTATGGTAGATTAGAATATTGATACGCCGACCTCCTGGAGAGTGTTGGTCACTTGGTTGGCTCTTGTGAAGGGGTTTCTCTTCACCATGGAGATTATTCTGCGATCATCCACCACTGTTGTCTTCCGTGGGCGCCCAGGACTTTTTGCATTGATGAGTTCACCAGTGCTTTCTTTCTTTCTCAGGATGTACCAAATTGTAGATTTTGCCACTCCTAATATTGTAGCAATTTCTCGGGATGTTATTTTTTTTGTTTTCACAGCTTAAGGATGGCTTGTTTCACCTGCATGGAGAGCTCTTTTGACCGCATGTTTACTTCACAGCAAAATCTTCCAAATGCAAGCACCACACCTCAAATCAACTCCAGGCCTTTTATCTGTTTAATCGAGAATTACATAACGAAGGGATTGCCCACACCTTTCCATGAAACAGCTTTGGATTCAATTGTCCAATTAATTTTGGTCCCTTTAAAAACAGGGTGGCACATGTTAAGGAGCTGAAACTCCTAAGCCCTTCATCCAATTTTAATGTGTATACCCTCGAATGAAAGCTGAATGTCTGAACTTCAACTGCATCAGAATTGTTTTGTTTAAAATTCATTGTGGTAATGTCTATAACCAAAATTAGAAAAATGTTGTCTCTGTCCAAATATATATGGACCTAACTGTATATATATATATATATATATATATATATATATATATATATATATATATATATATATGATATATACCTATTCTATGTCAGGGAGACACATATCACCACAACTGAAGGTAACTACAGGTCATTGACCTACATTCCATTCATTTTCTGGGGTTTTACAGCCACGAGCACAGCTGCATTAGCAGAGCTCCTGGGTGTAAAATTATTTAACTCCTTCAGATGGATTTACAGCGTGGGACGTGACA
Source organism: Ranitomeya imitator (assembly GCF_032444005.1). Classification (NCBI taxonomy): domain Eukaryota; kingdom Metazoa; phylum Chordata; class Amphibia; order Anura; family Dendrobatidae; genus Ranitomeya; species Ranitomeya imitator. The sequence continues at coordinate 483,211,994 of NC_091285.1, read as the reverse complement.
GATCATCCGAAGGTATGAGATATTGTTGTTTTTTTATTTTTTTCTTTGTTACAGAGCGAGGGTCTTCAGGTGGATTAAGAGTGTAATAAAATACTCCAACAACCTGTGTCTATTTCATCAAAATACTTTGTAATAATGTGTGTGTGTTTAACCATTTCATACAATTGGATTAATAATGGACGCCTCTCCATTATTAATCTGGCTTAATGTCACCTTACAATAGCAAGATGACATTAACCCTTCAATACCCATATCCCACCACTACACGGGAATGGGAAGAGAGTGGTCAAGTGCCAGAATAGGCGCATCTTCCAGATGTGCCTTTTCTGGGGTGGCTGGGGGCAGATGTTTTTAGCCGGGGGGGGCAATAACCGTGGACCCTCTCCAGGCTATTAATATCTGCCCTCAGTCACTGGCTTTACTACTCTGGCTGAGAAAATTGCGCGGGAGCCCACGCCAATTTTTTCCGCGATTTAACCCTTAAATATAATAGCTAGAGCGCCCAAATTTTGCACATACATACTACTAACATTAGTAGTGTGGAATATGCAAAAAAAAGGGATATGAGGTGGTTTACTGTATGTAAACCATGTCTCATATCATGTCGGGTTTGTGAAGGAGATAGCAAAAGCCGGCAATTGAATTACCGGCTTTTAAGCTATCTCTACCTGCATTAAATATAAATAAATAGGTGTCTCCCTGACATATATATATGTATATATACCTATTCTATGTGTTTATATCTATTCTAATCTAAGCTGTCAGTGTGATTTTACTGTACACCGCGCTGAATTGCCGGCTTTTCAAAGGACACCGGTGCGTAAGAATCGGACAGCACTTGCATGGTGCGAGTGCTGTGCGTTTTTTTCTCGCACCCATTGACTTCTCGTCCGAGAATCGCAGCAATACGCAGCATGCTGCGATTTTTTTTTCAGTCCGATTTCGGCTGAGAAAAAAATCGCATATGGAATGTCACCTATTGAATAACATTGGTCCGAGTGCAATCCGATTTTTTATCGGATTGCACTCGTCCGTTTTCCTCGCAAGTGGAACGGGGCCCTTAGCAAAATCATCATTCACCAAATGATCATGGTTGTTTCAGCACCAACCTACTTCTATTTAAATGTACCCCGTATGTTTCCTTAAGACAATCCCTTAAAAAAAAAAAATATTTATGCAATGAAATCCTCTGCAAACTTTCACTAGTGATAAAGTAGTTAATGCACGAGCTCCATGACTGTCTATTTAAGGCTACTTTCACACATCCGTCGTTTGGCCAACGTCGCAATGCGTCGTTTTGGAGAAAAAAACGCATCCTGCAAAGTTGCCCGCAGGATGTGTTTTTTTCTCCATAGACTTGCGTGGCCATATGTCGCTAATGTGTCGCAACCGCCGTGCAACGGTCACGTCGTGATTTTGCGGCCCGTCGTGACGAAAAAACGTTCAAGGTAACGTTTTTTCGTCCGTCGGAACCGCCATTTCTGACCGCGAATGCGCGTCCGGAACTGCGCCCCCTCCTCCCCGAAACTCATAATAGGCAGCGAATGCGTCTGAAAACTGCATCCGCTGCCCACGTTGTGCACTATTTGCATAATGTCCGTCGGGCCGACGGTTTGGGACGGCCCCGTACCAATGGATGTGTGAAAGAGGCCTAAGGGTACCGTCACACTGAAACGACGCTGCAGCGATACGACAACGATGTCGATCGCTGCAGCGTCACTGTTTGGTCGCTGGAGAGCTGTCACACAGACAGCTCTCCAGCGACCAACGATCCCGAAGTCCCCTGGTAGCCAGGGTAAACATCGGGTTACTAAGCGCAGGGCCGCGCTTAGTAACCCGATGTTTACCCTGGTTACCATCGTAAAAGTAAAAAAAACAAACAGTACATACTTACCTACCACTGTCTGTCCCCGGCGCTCTGCTTTCCTGCACTGACTGTGAGAACAGCGGCCGGAAAACAGAGCGGTGACGTCACCGCTGTGCTTTCCGGCTGGCTGGCGCAGACACAGGATGCAGGAGGAGTGCAGAGAAGCACAGCGCCGGGGACAGACAGCGGAAGGTAAGTATGTAGTGTTTGTTTTTTTTACGTTTACGCTGGTAATTAGGGTAAACATCGGGTTACTAAGCGCGGCCCTGCGCTTAGTAACCCGATGTTTACCCTGGTTACCAGTGAAGACCTCGCTGAATCGGCGTCACACACGCCGATTCAGCGATGTCAGCGGGAGATCCAGCGACGAAAGAAAGTTTCAAACGATCTGCTACGACGTACGATTCTCAGCGGGGTCCCTGATCGCAGGAGCGTGTCAGACACAGCGAGATCGTAAGGATATCGCTGGAACGTCACAAATCGTACCGTCGTAGCGATCAAAATGCCACTGTGTGACGGTACCTTACGACTACTTCACAATTCTGCAATTGATAAATGTGCTTATTTAGAACAGGCCTCCACATGTCACGCATCAATGCGTATGAGCCAAGAGGTCCGGTGCCCCTTCCATTTAGAGAACATCATTCCATGACTCCCCCATCAGGGGTCAGAAGTCATTGGAGTGGAAGGTAGGGGTCATCCGTTGGAATAACTCCCAAGGGATATTAATTAATTTTTCGTCATGAAGATGTGAAACAAAAGCCCTTTTATGACACTGGCAGCAAGCTCTTATGACTAGTATTTAATCACACAAAGGCATTCTTCTCAGTGGGATGGTAAAATAAAAATGAATGTCTGCTTAATACTGATTTAAAGTTGATTTGCAATGCCAATGCGTTCAGCCCTTTGTCTCCATGTGTTTTCTCTATGCGCCTTTGTGTTGCTGCCTTTTCAGCTAGTTTTAAGAGAGGCAAAAGAACTTTGAGGGGGAAAAGAAAGCTTCACATGATGAAGAGAAACTCTCTACAGCTTGATTATACACTTCCCAACATTGAAATTGCACCAAGAAGGAAAAGTCATTGAGTTATGGAAATCACGTGATCCATAATGTTAATAATATGAAATGATGAAAACACATTTTTCAAAACATTTTGATTTATTCAGCTTCAAATGAGCCCCACATGCAGAAATACAAGAACTTAGTCGCCTTGGCATTCTATCAATGAGGTTATTAAAAGTTGTCTGAGGAATGTTCTGCCACACTGAATGCAATTGGGCAAATCATCAAGATCTGCTGCTGACAGCAACATTTGGAATTACCAACCAATGGGAGCCGGGTCTGGAGACGCTGCAGGCCATAGTAGCAAGTTCAGTTAATGTAAACTGCTTACAGTAGCAAGAGCAATATAGCGTTGTATTATTTAAAAAACGGCTACTGGGATACTTCGAGAGATGGGAGTACAATTGGTTCCATGACAGATCCATTCTGTACTGCAAGTGGAATTGGATGTCACATACCAAGCATAAGGCAGCCAACAGTGTGGACACAAACCATCAGAAAGCATATGTACGACACTAGGCTATGAGCAAAACGTCCAGGTACAGGTGTTCAACTGACCTCATGCCATTGTTCTCAAAGGCTGTAATGGTGAAGAACAAAATGGCAATAGAGATCTATCCTCTTCAGTAATGAGTCTCGCTTTTATCTTGGATGTAATGACAACCAGAGATTGGTCTGAACACCATGTGAGCAACGCTATGAAGAGGTCTTCACGAGGAATCATCACAACGGTCCCACTCTGAAGATTATGGTGTGGGGTGGCATAATGTACAGTATAGAATAATATGTCCAAACAGTGAAAAAGGGATACCTGCACATAAGAAATTGTGATTAAAAAAGAACTGTGGAAATATTGTGCAAAGTGAAATTGCTTTACACTTATTGACTCTGCAGCACATGTTTTTGAATTATGCACCAAGGAGAATAGGTGGGTGTCAAGCCTGCGCTATATTAAAATTTGGGTCTCTAGAGGGGCCATACCTCTAACTTCCTCAACCTTCAGTTACATATAGTCCATGCACATGGGATAATGGCAATTATATAATGGAGGTAAAAGGTGAGCATAAATCTAAGTCTTATTCAGCGATGAAGTGCTCCAAGGTTGCTGATTAAAAAATGATGAAATTCTAGGGGTACCCCAAGTCGTTTTTTTGGTGGGTCCCCCTATTTAAATAGCCAGTAAAGGCTAATTATACAGCTGCGGGCTGAGATTCATAACCTGGGAAGATCCATGGGTATTAACCCCTTCCTAGGCTATAAACATCAGCCCACGGTTGCTGGCTTTCCCTCTCTGGCGCAGAAAATTGCACGGGAACCCACGCCATTTTTTTTTTCAAACGGATATTGCGTTTAAGGCCAGGGTCAGACTTGTGAGAAACTTGTACGAGTTTCTTGCATCAATACCTGGCAGCACTCGGGCCGGAGTGTGCCGCTGCATGTATTTCTATGCATCTGAACACTCCGGTCCGAGTGCCAGTGGCAGCGCCGAGTATTGATGCGAGAAAACTCGTGCGTGTTTCTCGCAAGTGTGACCCTGGCCTAACATCGGGCTTGGTATTATTTATCTATAGATATATCTAACTATCCATATATCTATTATCTGTCTCTCTCTCTATTATCTAGCACCTATCTATCAGCTATCTATCTATTTATCACCTATCTCTGTGTGTAAACATTATTCTTCAATGGAGTATGTAAATGAAGAGGATGGACAAAGAAATGACATCACAATTTTTTTGTTAAATAATAGATCTTTATTTAGCTTACAAAAACACATACAAATCGGGAAAAAAAACCGCATGAAAATTAGCATAAAAACGCATCAAATCCGTGTGGATTCTTACCTGCGTTTTATTTCAAGAGATGCAGAATCTGCGCAAAAACTTCCACAGGCAAATCTGCAATGTGTGCATATACACTTACTCATAGTGCATTATTCGACAAGATGTGCTACAGAGTCAATTCGTGAAAAGCAATTTCGTGTCTGCACAATATTGCATTGCCAACCTCTATGGATGTGTACTGATGGACAAATGTATCCTTTATTATACAGTACTACTATGCTTATAATGCGGTAATAGATGCTAGTGACATAAAGCACATTGTCGTCTTTTTTTTTTTTTTTTACAAGTTATTTTTTAATTCTAGTTTCTTATATGCATGCATCTCTTCGCGCTATTTGGACATATTATTCTACATCTATGACCTCTCTTTATAAGCAATAGGTGGAAATTGCTATCCAAGCCAGCTGCTGGAGATACGATCATGTACAGTAGCAGGATCCCTCTAGTCTTCATTCCAGGTACACTAACAGCTCAGCGTTAGGCCACGTTCACACCTTCAGTATTTGGTCAGTATTTTACATCAGTATTTGTAAGCCAAAACCAGGAGTTGAAAAATCAGAGGAAAAAAGTGTAATAGAAACACGTCACCACATATAGATCTAGCAAATGGCACTTAAAGAATTAGAAACAAGTGATATTCTTATACTATACTCTATTTTCTAAAATTGATTTATGTTATCGTTAATTCATTGAAGATGACTGTATAAACATGCCTTTTCAATAAAAAGAACATTGAAAGAAAGAAAGAAACACGTCACCATTTCTGTATTTATCACCCACTCCTGGTTTTGGCTTACAAATACGGAGGTAAAATTCTAACCAAATACTGAATGTGGCCTTATATTGACTTGTTGTGGATCGAGTCATACAGCCATTTCTCCAAAACATCCCAGAAACCATTTTTCAATACGTGAACAAAAGGACACGCTGTTGAGCTACTGTGAGCAATCAAGCATGGCATAGGCTACGTTCACATTTGCGTTGTTGGGCGCAGCATCGTCGACGCATACCGACGCATGCGTCATGCGCCCCTATCTTTAACATGGGGGGGGGCGCATGGACATGCGCCGGTATGCGTTGTACTGCGTTTTACGACGCATGGGTCATATAGACACACAAGACAGGGCGCAGAGGACGCTACTTGTAGCGTTTTCCCTGCGCCGAAATTCCTGATCTGTAGGATCTTATGACAACGCATGTGTCGCAAAACGCTGCGTTGTGTACATGCGTTGTTGGTTGCGTCGCCGACGCTGCGCCCAACAACGCAAATGTGAACATAGCCTTAAACATGCTAATATGGCCTGCAGCATTTCCACACTTGTCTACCATCGTGCATATCTGAGACGTCATTGGTCGGCAACTGCAAAAGGTAGCTGCCAGCAGCTACTCTTGATGATTTGTCTAAGGGCATACAGCGTGGCAGAACAATCCTCAGACAATCATTAATACCCTCTTAGATAGCTTGCCAAGAAGTTTGAGTCAATTTCTATGTATGGCGCTTGTATGCTATGCTAATTAAATTGAGATGTTTAGAACATTTTGTTCCCATATTTTCACCATTTGTATAACATTAATATTCCTACTCACCCCGAGATTTCCATAATTCCCCGACTTTTCCTTCTAGATGCTGCAATTTCAATGTTGAGGAGTGTAGCCTCACAAGATGCTCAGTGTGTAAAAAGACCATGTAAACAATACAATTTATGAAACAAATGTACATAGAGGAGAATACTGAAAATAATGTACGGTACCCATTTATCTGTTGCCATAGTGGTAATCTGCAGGTAAATACCATGTTAAACTTATGTGGCAGTTGAATCTGCAGTGCGGCTGCAAGGAAAAAGTGAAGTTCTATTCTACCTGCATCTACCGGCTTCCACCCAACGGGTGGCACCAGGGAAATGTTCAGCTCCTGTAATCACTCCACACTGTTCCTTGACTTACATCATGCTCTGCAGCACGTACAGGGCAAAATGTCAGACGAGAAACAAAGAATGATTATAGTGCACTGTGTAGTAAGTGGTGACAGATCACTGTCCCAGCACTTACCTGTTATTGAGAAGCAATACTATATTGATCAATCACAAATAACTACCGTAATACAATAAAATAGTATATTATTTTATATGCCGTGTAACTCGTCTGGCAAATATGATTTATATTTTGGAATGGCAAAAGAAGCATCGATAGCAGTGAGAGCAAGCTGAATATGTACGGTGAAGTCACTGTCCTCAATCTCAGGTGTTATTTTGAGCTGTTATTCCCATATGCAGTTATAAACAGAATTATTTTTTAAGAACTATCAGTAACTAAACAAGTGCTTGTCACCACAGACATCTGATTATCTTTAGAACCGCCATGTCCTTACCATGTGTTCAATTAATGATTGTAAAAGGTGAAGCAAGAGGGTTCAGGCCATGTGCCACACAATACTAGACACTGACATCTGAGAAGAACATTAATCCTTAATATAACATTCTACTGAAGCATCTTAAAGGGGTGTGTGCAACATTAAAATAGAAAAATAATTACAAATACGGTACTGCAAGTTATATTTATTCCTTTTCCCACCACCAAACAGCATTATTACTAACTTTTAGAGTCTACCTAAAGGGAACTTGTTACGAGGAGTAATGCTGTTAAGCTGCAGATATGGGGTTAATCTGCAGGTTAACAGTGTGATGATGTTGCCCGATGCCCGCATGCAGCTGTCAGGTTACATCGGCCGTTCTGTATACTCCACGTGGTCACTGAACTGATGCCGCCCCTATGACTGAATACAGAATGCTGGTACCTGCGCTGCATCCAGAACGCTGCGTTCTACAGTACAAGCACAGAGGATGGGGTTTAGAGAAATCCCAGGCCCACTGTGCTTCTATTTGAAGCTGCATAAAGTCGCCGTGGTGCGGGTTTACCAGCCGCAGCATATCAATATCAGTTGCACACAATTTCCACAATAGAATGTATAGGATGCGGTAAATAAGCATGTGTCTAATAAAGATTGGGACCTTCTTGAAGATTTACAAAATCTGGGAGGCGCTTTAGACTCTTTCCCGATGCAGTTTTAAAACGGTGATGAGGAAATAAGGAGCCTTAGTGGGCCCCCGATTTAGTGCGTATCGGCAGCCGTTAAGGGGTCAAAAAAGAGCCATCACTAATCCGGGGCTGCCCAATCACTAAATAAAAAGATGGCTCACCACACTGATAAAAGTTACTCTTTAACCAAAAGAGAAGTGGAACACAACAAGACAATGACCTAAAGTATTGTCCATTACAGACTCTAGCTTTAAAGAGTTAATACCATTTCAAAAAGTTATCACCTTTCCTGTGGTGATAATGTGCTAATCCAAATGCTGGTACCATCTCCAATCTGGAAAATGAGGTCCTGTTTGAAAATGCGCTACTGATCCATTCATATGGGGCTGCTGGGTGCCCACAATGTATGCAGCGGTGATGGGTGTGCATGGCCACCACTCCATAACATGATAGTCCAAAGCTTTCTGCTGGAAATCAGTAATTTAGAGTCCCACACATTACCAAATTCTGACATGAAATACGTGTGAGTGTGTGCGTGTGTATAATATATATATATATATATATATATTAATATATTATACACACGCACACACTCACACGTATATATATATATATATATTAATATATTATACACACGCACACACTCACACGTATTTCATGTCAGAATTTGGTAATGTGTGGGACTCTAAATTACTGATTTCCAGCAGAAAGCTTTGGACTATCATGTTATGGAGTGGTGGCCATGCACACCCATCACCGCTGCATACATTGTGGGCACCCAGCAGCCCCATATGAATGTTGATATATATATATATATACACACACACACAACCTATGCCAACCTATGTCTCTTCTCAATTTTGAAACCGTTTTACAGCCATGCTAATATACATATATATATATATGTAAAACGGTTTCAAAATTGAGAAGAGACATAGGTTGGCACTTGGCAGGGATCAAACGGTTCTTTATTGGGTTTTGGATAACCATCTACTAAATAAGTACATGCATTTTTATCCACACATGTAAATATGAGGCATGTTGAAATCTGTGATGTTTTTCAGATATCACCTCAAATTCTGCCCCCTGTTGCCATTAGAAGCATCCTCACATATTTCCAACGGCATTGGTTGTGCCTGGGCAATTCCTTTCCTCTGCATGGGAAGTCTTGCTGTCCTATATCTCCGGCCCTGCGCTTCCACCTTCAATTCTGACACACAGGTAGATCAGGCACCTCGGGAGGTTTAGGACCAGTTTTCAGCTCTCTAGGACCCATCATTCTCCACTGGTGTAAATTAGGACAGACATGCCCCCCAGTCCAGTGCAGTCCATTTCTGATACAGGTGTACAGGAGCTGACAGATGCATCAAATTCATTAAAAGACACATGTTAGAATGAATTTCACACATACCCCAGTGGTCCCTGGACTAATAAAGGTACCGTCACACTGACCAACTTCACAACGATATCGTTACCGATCCAAGACGTTGCAGCGTCCTGGATAGCGATCTCGTTGTGTTTGACACGCAGCAGCGATCAGGATGCTGCTGTGACATCGCTGGTCGGAGCAGAAAGTCCAGAACTTTATTTCGTCGCTGGATCTCCCGCAGACATCGCTGAATCGGCGTGTGTGACGCCGATCCAGCGATGTCTTCACTGGTAACCAGGGTAAATATCGGGTTACTAAGCGCAGGGCTGCGCTTAGTAACCCGATGTTTACCCTGGTTACCAGTGTAAATGTAAAAAAAAAAAAACCACTACATACTTACATTCTGGTGTCTGTGGCGTCCCCCGGCGTTCTGCTTCCCTGCACTCCTCCTGCATCCTGTGTCAGCGCCGGCCAGCCGTAAAGCAATTACAGTGGTGACGTCACCGCTCTGCTTTTACGGCCAGCACTTACACAGTGCAAGGAAGCAGAAAGCCGGGGGACGCGACAGGAATGTAAGTATGTAGTGTTTTTTTTTTTACATTTACACTGGTAACCAGGGTAAACATCGGGTTACTAAGCGCGGCCCTGCGCTTGGTAACCCGATGTTTACCCTGGTTACCCGGGGACTTCGGGATCATTGGTCGCTGGAGAGCTGTCTGTGTGACAGCTCTCCAGCGGCCACACAGCGACGCTGCAGCGATCGGCATCGTTGTCTATATCGCTGCAGCGTCGCTAAATGTGACGGTACCTTAAGACTAGCATACAAACCGTCAGTCTTAACAATTCAGCCCCAATATGTGTATGCCAAAAGCTAGACAAGATACTTCTAAAAAAAAAAACACAAGTGCTTAATTGTGGAGGCCAAGGGTAACCACAAACACAATAGTGTCCACATCTTTAAACTGATAGCTAATAGCAACAAGATTAGACCAGTGATTCTCCAGTATTACCTGCACAACAGCTACACGGTAATGCACATAAATCTCCAGAAAAAAAACAGCAAAGTCATGCAGTCACAATTTGTCCGACATTGCGGGTGTCATGAACCTTGAACCAAGCACCCTAAATGGTTTCCCTGGTGTTTGAAAATAAAAAAGCTAAAATAAAAACAAAACAAAAAAACAAGAAAATGTCAGCACGAATAGTTTTAGGCCATGATCAGTATTTGGTCAGTATTATACATCAGTATTTGTAAGCAAAAAATGAGAGTGGGACAATTAGAGGAAAAGTATAATAGAAACAGTCATCATATCTGTATTCATCCCCCACTCCTGGTTTCTGCTTACAAATACTGAACATGTGAACGAGGCCTTATACTACCTTGAGGCTATGTGCACACGTTGCAGAATTAGCATGCGTTTTCCTGCTAAACAAGCGTTTTACAAGCGTAATTAGCTTGCAGAATGCTAGCGTTTTCCAAGCGATCTGTAGCATCGCTTGGAAAACTGATTGACAGCCTGGTCACACTTGTCAAACATAGTGTTTGACAAGTATGACCAACTTTTTACTATTGATATGCAGCATCAATAGTAAAAGATAGAATGTTAAAAATAAAAAATAAAAAAAAGCTACTCTCACCTTTCGACGGCTCCCGATCTCCTCAGCGGTGCTCCCGGCGGCTTCCGTTCCCAGGGATGCTTTGCGTGAAGGACCTTTGTGACATCACGGTCGCATGACCGCGACGTCATCCCAGTCCTTCGTGTAATGCATCCCTGGGAACGGAAGCAACCGCGTGCACCGCTGAGAGGCGGGAGGACTCCGGGGGCCATCGGAAGGTAAGTATATCATTATTTTTTATTTTAATTATTTTTTGGGGTTCCCAAGGGCCTGGAGGAGAGTCTCCACCACCGTATATGATCCACTTACTTCCCGCAGGGTGGGCATAGCCATATATTTGGACTACACAAAGTTTAGAGCTTGCAATAAACTGCCCAGATTAGATATTAAAAAAACAAAAACCCCAAGCAGAGTCTGCCATAATTGTATACTTCATCACCCCAGACTTCCAGCCCAATAAACATAAAATCCTTTTCGAGTTGCATGTTGATATTATTTAACGGTGACACGGATGGTCCTGAACCTACGGTGGTTGTTTATAAGTCTTGCGGTGCCACTCCAGATTCTCTAACATTTCAGACATTGGAAAGCTAACTGCTCATTGGTAATTTCTAGCGATATGACACCATTGTCCCATCGATTTTGTATGATTACTGTGATGGTTATAACAAGCTCGCATTGCCGTCTGGTGTCACCACATCTCCTCTTTAAAGGACCCTACCAAGGGCCAAAACAGACACTAGTATCCCCGTTAGAACAGAGTGACAGTACGCACACTCGACCATTGTACTTGGCTTTCCCCAGCGGTCCCATAGGGAATTAGTAGAGTGGGTGTTGAACAAGCGCACTGACGTTCCAATCTAGCGCCCTGTTGCAATGACTGGTGCTGTCACCTTTAGGCTATTTGCACACGTTCAGGATTTCTCGCAGAAAATTCCTGAGAAAAACTGGACATTTTCTGCAAGAAATCCGCAAGAAAACTGCATGCGTTTTTGCCGCGTTTTTTTTCTGGACACTTCTCAATGCATTTTGTAGTGGGAAATCTGCAAAACAAAAAGCAAAATTAATGAACATGCTGCATTTTTTACCGCGATGCGTTTTTTTTTTCGTGGAAAAAACCACATCATGTGCAAAAAACATGCGGAATTCATTCCAAATGATGGGATGCTCATTGTATGCGTGTTTTTTTTGCGGTTTTATAGCGTTTTATCGGGAAAAACCATGAAAAAAAACGCAAAGAAAACGCAATGTGTGCACACAGCCTTAACCCCTTAATGACCGCCAATACGTCTTTTAACTGACCTGAGATATAAGAGAATAGCCTCCCCATACAGGTGACAATCCAGCAGCTGTGGGCTGTACACTATAGCTGACAACTTGCTGCATCAGCCACAATCAGTGTTTGCACCGTCCAACTCTGTTTAACCCCTTAGATGCTGCTGTCAATAGTGACTACATCATTATAAATGGTTAACAGAGTGTGGGGGCTTCCTATTTAACCAAATTGGTGCCCTCAGATCATGATTTTGTGGTCCTGATGTTTGCGATGGCAATTCATGACCAAATAGCGGCCTTAGAGTCTGACGGCTGTAGTAATCTGTTCAGAAGTTAGCGACATTTAGGTGGTAAAAATGCACATTTTCATTCCTATCATGCCACTTTGCATTAATTCCTGTAAAGCACCTGAAGGGTTAATAAACTACCTGACAGCAGTTTTCAATATGTTTAGGGGGTGCTGTTTTTAAAATGGTATGACGTTTGGGGGTTTCCCAATATATGAGACCCCTAAAGTCACTTCAAACATGGATAAGTCCCTAAAAAAATAAATTTTGTAAATTTCCTTGAAAAAATGAAAAATTGCTGCTACATTTTTAATCCTCCTAAAATGCTAACAAAATAAAATAACATTTTACAAATGGTGCTGATATAAAGCAGACATGTGGGAAATGTTATTTATTAATGGTTTGCTGTTGTATGACTATCTGGATTAAAGGGATAATCATTCAAAGTTTGAAAATTGCTAATTTTTTAACATTTTTCTCAAATTTTTGATATTTTTTTATAAATAAACAAAAGATATTGACCTAAATTTACAATTATCATAAAGTATAATATGTCAGGAAAAAACAATCTCAAAATCACTGGGATTTGTTGAAGCGTTGCAGAGTTATTACCACATAAAGTGACACTGGTCAGATTTCAAAAATTTGGCTCCGTCACTAAGGGGTTAATATATTGATAAAAATAAATCCTAATTTTAACAATGCCAATGCACAGGTACACACGTAGCAATTGGCAATTATATTTTCCCAGTTAGAAAGAAGGTGTGAATTAAACCTATCGATGTATTATCCATTTTTTGACGGCTAGCACATGGACACATTATAGTCTATGGCTCCTTTCACATGTCTGTTCTGATGGTTGGCAAATATATATTTAAAAAAAAAACCACATGAGCTTCTCTGGTCCGATTTGCTGATCAAACACATCCATTCAAAAGTCAAGTTTCAAACACCCGATGGTATGAAATCTATGATACTTCTTAATGGCTCAAAGCACAGTATGGGCAGGTGCAGACGGTCAGAGTCTCTCATCCGAGAGCATCGGGCGGATTATGCAAATGACTCTCTGATCAGAGTTTGTTCAGGGTGTCAACATAGTGTGATCAGATTCTTTTGGATGATGAGAAGGTGGAGAAAAAAAAAATCTCCATGTTCTCCATTCTGCAAGGCCATGGAAATCGGACTGCACTCAGATGTTATCTGAGTGCAGTATTATGTTTCCCAAGCAGACTTGCATGGCCAAGAGCGACAGGAGTACTGAATATGTGCACAGCCCCATAAAACAACAGTGGACCGAGTTTAATCCAATGTTTTGTCGGATCACACTTTGATCAAATACGGTCATGTGCATAAGCTGTAAACCTCAAGACTAATTCCTAAAGGCATGTTTCTTGCACTTTAGATCCTCAAGGTCACCAATTTTGTATCCATGTACAGTCCATTTCAAAGGGGTTATTTTAAAGGGATTCTCCTGATAGATTAAAAAATGTATGTCAATCCAAACTGCATCAAACTATTAAGACTCATATCTCTCTTCCTGTTCTAAATAATAATCTTTATTTTTTTTTATATAGCGCTAACATATTCCGCAGCGCTTTACACACATTATCATTGCTGTCCCCATTGGGGCTCACAATCTAAATTCCCTGTCAGTATGTCTTTGGAATGTGGGAGGAAACCGGAGTGCCCGGAGGAAACCCATGCAAACACGGAGAGAACATACAAACTCTTTGCAGATGTTGTCCTTAGTGGGGCTTGAACCCAGGACTCCAGCACTGCAAGGCTGCTGTGCTAACCACTGCGCCACCGTGCTGCTTATGCAGCATGAATAGTAAAAAGATCTAATGTTAAAAATAATTAAAAAAAATAAAAAATCATTATATACTCACCGTCCGTCGGCCCCTCGGATCCACAACAGGGCTTTCCCGCTCGCGACGCTCCGGTAACCGGTCCATGCTGCGATCTCGCGAGATGATGACGTAGCGGTCTCGCGAGACCGCTACGTCATCATCTCGCGAGCCCGCAATGCACTCTTCAGACCGAAACGCGCGACGAGCGTCGGTAACCGCTTCGATTCGGGGGCCAACGGAGGGTGAGTATATCACTTTTTTATTTTAATTCTTTTTTTTAACAGGGATATGGTGCCCACATTGCTATAGACTGCGTGGGCTGTGCAATATACTACGTGGGCTGTGCAATATACGTCGCTGGGCAATATACTGCGTGGGCAGGGCAATATACTACATGACTGGGCAATATACAACGTGGGCTGAGCAATATGCTACGTGGGCTGCGCAATATGCTACGCGAGCTGCGCAATATGCTACGCGGGCTGCGCAATGTGCTACGCGGGCTGCGCAATGTACTGCGCGGGCTGCGCAATGTACTGCGTGGCCTGCGCAATGTACTGCGTGGCCTGCGCAATGTACTGCGTGGCCTGCGCAATGTACTGCGTGGCCTGCGCAATGTACTGCGTGGCCTGCGCAATGTACTGCGTGGCCTGCGCAATGTACTGCGTGGCCTGCGCAATGTACTGCGTGGCCTGCGCAATGTACTGCGTGGCCTGCGCAATGTACTGCGTGGCCTGCGCAATGTACTGCGTGGCCTGCGCAATGTACTGCGTGGCCTGCGCAATGTACTGCGTGGCCTGCGCAATGTACTGCGTGGCCTGCGCAATGTACTGCGTGGCCTGCGCAATGTACTGCGTGGCCTGCGCAATGTACTGCGTGGCCTGCGCAATGTACTGCGTGGCCTGCGCAATGTACTGCGTGGGCTGTGCTATACACTACGCATACATATTCTAGAATACCCAATGCGTTAGAATGGGACTACCATCTAGTATTTTATAATTGTTTATGGAATTACCATATATTACTATAAATAAACTAGCTATTGAACCCGTTCTACGCCCGGGTGGCGAGCATTTATATTGGTATATGGTCTCCATCCTGTCATGTGCTGCTCCATCCTGCGTCCCCATCCTGTCATGAGCCGCTCCATCCTGCGTCCCCATCCTGTCATGTGCTGCTCCATCCTGCGTCCCCATCCTGTCATGTGCTGCTCCATCCTGCGTCCCCATCCTGTCATGAGCTGCTCCATCCTGCGTCCCCATCCTGTCATGTGCTGCACCCATCCTGCGTCCCCATCCTGTCATGAGCTGCTCCATCCTGCGTCTCCATTCTGACATGTGCTGCACCCATCCTGCGCCTCCATTCTGACATGTGCTGCACCCATCCTGCGCCCCCATCCTGTCATGTGCTGCTCCCATCCTGCGCCCCCATCCTGTCATGTGCTGCTCCCATCCTGCACCCCCGTTCTGTCATGTGCTGCCCTATTCTGTCATGTGCTGCTCCCATCCTGCACCCCCGTTCTGTCATGTGCTGCTCCCATCCTGCGCCACCGTTCTGTAATTTGCTGCTCCCATCCATATGCCCCATACGCTGCTCCATAATGGTTTATGGCCCCCATAAGATGCTCCATAGTATATGCCCCGTACACTGCTCCATAAAGGTTTATGGCCCCCATAAGATGCTCCATAGTATATGCGCCGTACACTGCTCCATAAAGGTTTATGGCCCCCATAAGATGATGGTATTATATGCCCCCGTACACTGCTCCATTTTTTCTTGCAGATTTGGTGCAGAAAATAATCTGCAGCACGACAATTATGAGAGTTTTTTTGCCCTGTGTTTTTCGCCACTGACCTCACTTAAATCAGTCAAAATAAACAGGGCCAAATGCACATTTTTGCAGTTGCATTTTTCTTGCCTAGAGATGCAGAAATGGTGCAGTAATATTTTGATCCATACTCTTTTTGGGTAAAAAATTGCAACTCTTTACTCCTCGCACTAGTTTTCAAATGGGTCTAGAAAAAAGCAGGGTTTAGATAGGAATGGTCGGCCAACTACAGTCTGACAGATTTATGATAATTTACAATACAAGTTGGTGTAAGTACTAAATCAATACTGATCTACAAATGGTCCAAATAATCTATATTTATTAAAAAAAAAGACAAACTGCAAGTCCAAATATTACACATTGATCTACTGCAGCAAAGGAAAATATTCAATATGTGGCTCTAGGCTATGTGACCACGATCAGGACATAGCTGCGTTTTGGACACTATTTTCACTGCATCCAAAACGCTGCACTGTAATCATGAAGGTAAATTTGCATGTGTTCATTCATGTAATGAATGTCTATGGGTGCGGCTACGCTGCGGCTCGTAAACCTGCCTCCACAGGTGAGTTTACGCAGTGTCAAATCACAGCACAGTTTGCATGGGTTTTATAGCAATCCCATCCGCTGTGCTTGTAACCTAGAGCGTTATGGACACAGTGCAGGCGAGCTGCATCAAAAAAGCTGCTATTACTACTGATCGTGGAAACATACCCCAAGTCATCATTTTTATCAAAGTGTTTAACCCTTTAAGGACCGACCAGTGTCACTTTATAAGGTCATATCTATGGAACGATTCAACGGATCCCACTGATTCGGAGACTGTTTTTTCGTAACTTATTGTATGTACTCCTCCAGTGGAGACATCCTGGTTCTCTGTAAGTTATATCCACCAAGTTCTACCACTATCATGAAGAGCAACTTTCAAACTTTTAATTCTTACGCCCTTAACCCAGAGAGTTCTGTCACACAAAATAAATAATAGATAGCATTTCCCACATGTCTAATTGACATCAGAACAGTTTTTAAAACATTTTTTTAGTTAAGAAGTTAGAAGGGATAAAAGTTGATTAAAATTTCTCATTTTTCCAAAAAAATTAAAAAATCTTTTTGTTTTTAGGGACCACATCACATTTGAAATGACTTTGGGAGTTATATGACAGAAAATAACTATGGTAAATGTGATACTATTCTACGGTTGTGTGCACACGTTGTGGATTTTCATGCGGATCCACAGCGATTTTGGACGCGCAGAATTGCATCAAATCTGCAGTGCAGTGCACAAGCAACGTAAGTCAATGGAAAATTGAGAATTGTTGTGCACATGATGCGGATTTGCAGCATTTTATTTTCCACAGCATGTCAATTTTTTTTTCGGATCTGCAGCGTTTCTGCACCCATTGACTTTCATTGTGTCAGGCAAAACCGCAGCAGATCCACAGATCTTTTTTAAACCTGCGGAGTTGCCGGCGAGAAACGCTGCAGATGGGGAGGAGGGAGAGAGTGTGGGTGGAGACTGTGTGTGCGGGGCTGTGTGTAGGCAGACATCATCCGATGGGACTACTAGTCCCATCCGGCTATGCCTCCTACAGTGACAGCTAGCTGGATGATGGGACAGTAGTAGTCCCATCACCCGGCTACTGTGTTCAAGTGTAAACAAAAAAAACACAACACATATACACAGACATATTAACCCCTTAGTGACAGAGCCAATTTGGTACTTAATGACCAGGCCAATTTTTGCAATTCTGACCACTGTCACTTTATGAGGTTATAACTCTGGAACGCTTCAACGGATCCCGCTGATTCTGAGATTGTTTTTTCGTGACATATTGTACTTCATGTTAGTGGTAACATTTCTTCGATATTACTTGTGATTATTTATGAAAAAAACGGAAATATGGCGAAAATTTTTAAAATTTTTAAAATTTTGCAATTTTCAAACTTTGTATTTTTATGCCTATCAGAGAGATATGTCATGAAAAATAGTTAATAAATAACATTTCCCACATGTCTACTTTACATCAGCACAATTTTGGAAACAAAATTTTTTTTTGTTAGGGAGTTATAAGGGTTAAAAGTTGACCAGCAATTTCTCATTTTTACAACACCATTTTTTTTTAGGGACTACATCACATTTGAAGTCATTTTGAGGGGTCTATATGATAGAAAATAATGAAGTGTGACACCATACACCCCTCAAGGTTCTCAAAACCACATTCAAGAAGTTTATTAACCCTTTACGTGCTTCACAGGAACTGAAACAATGTGGAAGGAAAAAAATGAACATTTAACTTTTTTTTGCAAACATCTTAATTCAGAACCATTTTTTTTATTTTCACAAGTGTAAAAACAGAAATGTAACCATAAATTTTGTTATGCAATTTCTCCTGAATACGCCAATACCCCATATGTGGGGGTAAACCACTGTTAGGGCGCACCGCAGAACTTAGAAGTGAAGGAGCGCCGTTTGACTTTTTCAATGCAGAATTGGCTGGAATTGAGATCGGACACCATGTCACATTTAGAGAGCCCCTGATGTACCTAAACAGTGGAAACTCCCCACAAGTGACACCATTTTGGAAACTAGACCCCTTAAGGAACTTATCTAGATGTGTGGTGAGCACTTTGAACCCCCAAGTGCTTCACAGAAGTTTATAACGTAGAGCCGTGAAAATAAAAAATCGCTTTTGTTTACACAAAAATGATCTTTTCGCCCACAAATTCTTATTTTCACAAGGGTAACAGGAGAAATTAGACCACTAAAGTTGTTGTGCAATTTCTCCTGAGTACGTCGATACCCAATATGTGGGGGTAAACCACTGTTTGGGCGCACCGCAGAGCTTGGAAGAGAAAGAGTGCCGTTTTACTTTTTCAATGTAGAATTGGCTGGAATTGAGATTGGACGCCATGTCGCGTTTGGAGAGCCCCTGATGTGCCTAAACAGTAGAAATCCCCCACAAGTGACCCCATTTTGGAAACTAGACCCCCCATGGAACTTATCTAGATGTGTGGTGAGAACCTTGAATGCCCAAGTGCTTCACAGAAGTTTATAATGCAGAGCCGTGAAAATAAAAAATATTTTTTTTTTCCACAAAAAAGATTTTTTAGCCACCAAATTTTTATTTTCACAAGGGTAACAAGAGAAATTGGACCCCAAAAGTTGTTGTCCAATTTGTCCTGAGTATGCTGGTACCCCATATGTGGGGGTAAACCACTGTTTGGGCGCACGGCAGAGCTCGGAAGGGAAGGAGCGCCTTTTTGGAATGCAGACTTTGATAGAATGGTCTGTGGGCATTATGTTGCGATTGCAGAGCCCCTGATGTACCTAAACTGTAGTAACCCCCCACAAGTGACCCCATTTTGGAAACTAGACCCCCCAAGGAACTTATCTAGATGTGTGGTGAGAACTTTGAATGCCCAAGTGCTTCACAGAAGTTTAGAATGCAGAGTCGTGAAAATAAAAAATATTTTTTTTTTTCACTAAAAAGATTTTGTAGCCCCCAAGTTTTTATTTTCACAAGGGTAACAAGAGAAATTGGACCCCAGAAGTTGTTGTCCAATTTATCCCGAGTACGCTGATGCCCCATATGTGGGGGTAACCCACTGTTTGGGCGCACGGCAGAGCTCAGAAGGGAGGGAGCACCATTTGACTTTTTGAGCGCAAAATTGGCTGTCGTGTTTGGAGACCCCTGATGTACCTAAACAGTGGAAACCCCCCAATTCTAGCTCCAACCCTAACCCCAACACACCCCTAACCCTAATCCCAACCTCATCCATAATCCTAATCACTAACCCTAACCATAATCACAACCCTTACCCCAAAACAACCCTAATGTCAACCCTAACCATAACCCTAATCAAAACCCTAAATCCAACACACCCCTAATCCTAATCTCAACCCTAACCTCAAACCTAACCCTAATCCCAATACACCCCTAATCACAACCCTAACCTTAACCCTAATCCCAAACCTAACCCTAATCCCAAGCGTAACCCTAATGCCAACCCTAACCCTAATACCAACCCTAATCCAAACCCTAACCCTAATCCCAGCTCTAACCCTAACTTTAGCCCCAACCCTAGCCCTAACTTTAGCCCCAACCCTAACCCTAGCCCTAGGGCTACTTTCACACTTGCGTCGTTTGGCATTCCGTCGTTTTGGACAAGAAACGGATCCTGCAAATGTGCCCGCAGGATGCGTTTTTTGCCCATAGACTTGTATTGCCGACGGATCGTGACGGATGGCCACACGTCGCGTCCGTCGTGCACTGGATCAGTTGTGTTTTGGCGGAGCGTCGGCACAAAAAAAGTTCAATGAAACTTTTTTTGTACGTCGCATCCGCCATTTCTGACCGCGCATGCGTGGCCGTAACTCCGCCCCCTCCTCCCCAGGACATAGATTGGGCAGCGGATGTGTTGAAAAACTACAGCTGCTGCCCACGTTGTGCACAATTTTCACAACGTGCGTCGGTATGTCGGGCCGACGCATTGCGACGGCCCCGTACCGACGTAAGTGTGAAAGAAGCCTAACCCTAAGTTTAGCCCCAACCCTAACCCTAAATTTAGCCCCAACCCTAAATTTAGCCCCAACCCTAACCCTAAATTTAGCCCCAACCCTAGCCCTAACCCTACCCCTAACCTTACCCCTAACCCTACCCCTAACCTAACCCTACCCCTAACCCAACCCTACCCCTACCCCTAACCCTAATTTTAGCCCCAACTGCTGTTCTCCTGCCGGCCGGCAGATGGAGACAGATGGCGGGCGCACTGGGCATGCGTCCGCCATGTTCTGCTGCCGGCGGCCAGGAGGAGCAGCAAGAGGATCCAGGGACCTAGGTGAGTATGCTAGGGTCCCCGAATCCCCCTATTTCTCTGTCCTCTGATGTGCGATCACATCAGAGGACAGAGAATTACACTTTACTTTTTTTTTGTTTTTGCGGTCGCCGGTAAACAGTTAATTACCGGCGATCGCAAAACAGGGGTCGGTAATACCGACCCCGAATCATGTTCTCTGGGGTCTCGGCTACCCCCGGCAGCCGAGACCCCAAAGATTCTCCCGGTGGCGGCCGGCGGGCGCACTGCGCATGCGCCCGCCATTTTGAAGATGGTGGCGCCCACCGGGAGACACGAGGAGCATCGGGGGAGCTAGGTGAGTATTGGGGGGCCACCTGGGACCCCTTTTCTCTGTCCTCCGATGTGCGATCACATCGGAGGACAGAGAAATTAAAAAGAGATCGCTTTTTTTTTTTTTTTTTTTTTGCGATCGCCGGTAAACGGTTAATTACCGGCGATCGCAAATGCGGGGTGGGTTAAAAAACCCCCGAATCATGTTCTCTGGGGTCTCGGCTACCCTCGGCAGCCGAGACCCCGGAGAAAATCGGCCTCTGGGGGGCGCTATGGACTTTTTCCACAGCGCCGTTAATTAACGGCGCTGTGGTTTAAGTACCCTTAGCGGCCGCCGTTAAAAGGCGTATCGGCGGTCGCTAAGGGGTTAAACAAAATCCCTTATGGATTTCACAGGGACAAAGAAGCATCAGCAACAAAATAGTTAAAATGTATCTTTAATTATAATTATAAAATCAATTAACATTCAGCAAGGGAAATTTCTATAAGTACATACAGCCAGGAGTAGTAACCAAAGCCAGGCAAAAATAATACACGGCAGCAATACCCAATAATCTACATATACACAGAGATAACGGAACCATACTAAATGGAGACCTGCTTCAATTAGTTCCACCTAACATATTTAGCATAGTGCTTGAGCTCAAGTGAATCATGTTACATGGTAAAATCACCAAAAAGTGGCCCAACCATCTTTAGAGTGCTTTAAACATATCATTTATGCTGCGGTGTAGGTGACTAGCAACAATCAGCTGCCAATAACATGAGTAAAAAAGGTTACAATTACATCGGTAAATATCCTGGCTAAGGATGCTCCTCAGCTACCCCGACAGCGTCGTTTCGCCTGACTGGCTTCCTCAATGGGGGGGGGGGGGGGGGATATGTATACATATAAAAATACAGTACATACGCACCAATCACCTAGTCACCAAAGCCCTCGATCACCTGTAAAAAAAAATTAATAAATAAACCAACAGTATACTCCCTGATCCAATGTAATCCATTTAGTAACGAGTGTCCCACGACTATCTCCCATGGAGAGCTGTCACATCGGCAGATGTGACTGCTCTCATGGGGCTCCGGTGATACAGTGGCAGGAGGTAATCCTCCGCACTGTATCCCTCCGCCGCTGTGAGTGCAGAGCTCATACTCTCATTTGCAACACCGCTGCGTGGGAAAATTCTCACGCAGCAGTGCCGTAAAGTGAGAGCCCATTGAACCCTCAGTGTGTCACTGGAGGCCTATGGAGCAGTCACATCTCCTGATGTGACACCTCTATAGGGGAGATCGTCGTGGGACACATTATTAAATGGACTGCATCTGACCAGGGAGTATTTGTGTTGGCTTATTATTATTATTTTTTTTGCAGGAGATCAAGGGCGTCGCATGGATTGGCAGAATAATAAAGATGGCAAAACCGTGTTGTGTTTTATTTAAAATACTTTATTCTGGCTGTGTCTTTATTTAACCCTTTCACAACTATAGGATTAGTAATGGATAGGTATCTTATTGACGCCTCTTCATTACTAAGCCGGCTTGATGTCACCTTACAATTCAAAGGTGGCATCAACCCCCAACTATTAGCCCATATGCCACCGCTACAGGGCAGTGGGAAGAGAGGCTAAGTGCCAGAATTGGCGTATCTTAGAGATGCGCCATTTCTGGGGCGGCTGTGAGCTGGTGTTTGCAGCCAGGGTGGTCCAATATCCATGGCTCCTTACTAGGCTATTAATATTAGCCCGCAGCTGTCCGCATAGCCTTTTCTGGCTATTAATTATAGGGGGACCCCACGTCGCTTTTTTGTGGGGGGGTCCCCTTATTTAAATAGCCAGTAAAGGCTAAATAAACAGCTGCGGCCTGAGATTCACAGCCTGGGAAGATCCATGGGTATTAACCTCTTCCCAGGCTATAAACATCCGCCCCCATTCACTGGCTTTGCCTCTCTGGCGCAGAAAATTGTGTGGGAGCCCACTCCTTTTGTTAAATTTTATTTTAAATTAAACAAATTGCATTTAAGTCCGGGGTAACACTTGCGAGAAACTCGCACCTCAATCCCCGCCAAATGACACCAGCACTCTGGACCAAAATGTGCAGCTGCATGTATTTCTATGCAGCTGATATTTCCAGTCCAAAATGTCGGCGCCAGTGCCGATCATGGAGGTGCAAGACTCATGCGACTTTCTCGCAAGTGTGACCCCGGACTAACACAGAGCGCGTGAGTGTGAGAGTGTGTGTATATGTGTGTGTCTTTATTTAACTTTTTATGTACCATTTTATTATGTTTATTATCATAAACATTAGGTTTTCCCGAGCACGCTTGGGTGGTCTCCGAGTATTTGTAACTGCTTGGAGATTTAATTTTTGTTGATGCAGCTGCATGATTTAGGGCTGCTAGCCAGCCTGAGTACATGTGGGGGTTGCCTGGTTGCTAGGGAATCCCCACATGTATTCAAGCTGTCTATCAGCTGTAAATCATTCAGGAAAACAATCTCCGAGCAGTTACAAATACTCGGAGACAACCCAAGTGTGCTTAGGAAAACCCGAGCAATGAGTACACTCGCTTATCACTATTCAGCACGATGTGATCGGTCAGACTGACTGACAGCACCCTGAGTGCGGGGACCGACTGTTAAGGAAGGTCCTGTTGATCAAACAGTACTTTCCCTTGAAAAAGTGGGGCACTATGCCCGCGAAACGCTTATCGGGATCGTTTCACCTGACCTGTTACTTATGGTCTAAATATTAATTTGCTTGATATAAAGACAATCTACTATTGAGTGGTACCTTCTCCTAATATACTGCACGATAGCACTTTTCTTTTTCCCATTATGTGGGGCATGTGCAATTTTGAAATAGGCACCGATTTCACGAGGTCACTCTTTTTCCAAGTGATGTGCACTTAGTGTGATAGATATATACATTTTTATCTTTTTTACTTAGGCGACTCTTGACCTGTAGTTATGCATTAGCATAACGATATTGAACCCACCTGATTTGGCTACGTGCCAATGTGTCTTTTGTATCGCTATATATAAAATATAAATATATATATATATATATATATATATATATACATATATATAGTTTGGACGACACACCTCATTTAAAGATTTTTCTGTATTTTCATAACTATGAAAATTGTACATTCACACTGAAGGCATCAAAACTATGAATTAACACATGTGGAATTAGGGTATGTGCACACGTTCAGGATTTTTCGCATTTTTTCGCCATAAAAAAAAAAAACATACATATGCATCCTATCACTTAGAATGCATTCTGCAATTTTTGTGCACATGATGCGTTTTTTTCCGTGAAAAAAACGCATCGCAGTAAAAAAAAAAAGCAGCATGTTCATTAATTTTGCAGATTTTTTGCATTTTTTCCAGCTATTTAATGCATTGGGAAAGCTCCGGAAAAATACACACAAAAAAAACCACGTAAAAAAAAAAAAAAACAGAAAAAAAAAGCATGAGGATTTCTGGCAGAAATGTCCGTTTTTTTGTCAGGAAATTTCTGCAAGAAATCCTGAACGTGTGCACATACCCTTATATACTTATCAAAAAAGTGTGAAACAACTGAAATTATGTCTTATATTCTAGGTTCTTCAAAGAAGCCCCTTTGGCTTTGATAACTGCTTTGCACACTCTTGGCATTCTCTTGATGAACTTCAAGAGGTAGTCAACGGGAATAATTTTCCAACAATCTTGAAGGAGTTGCCAGAGATGCTTAGCACTTGTTGGCCTTTTGCCTTCACTCTGCGGTCCAGCTCACCCCAAACCATCTCGATTAGGTTCAGGTCTGGTGACTGGAGGCCACGTCATCTGGCGTAGCACCCCAACACTCTCCTTCTTGGTCAAATAGCCCTTACACAGCCTGGAGGTGTGTTTGGGGTCATTGTCCTGTTGAAAAATAAATGATGGTCCAACTAAACGCAAACCGGATGGAATAGCATGCCGCTGCAAGATGCTGTGGTAGTCATGCTGGTTCAGTATGCCTTCAGTTTTGAATAAATCCCCAACAGTGTCACCAGCAAAGCACCCCCACACCATCACACCTCCTCCTCCATGCTTCACGATGGGAACCAGGCATGTAGAGTCCATCTGTTCACCTTTCCTGCGACGCACAAAGACACGGTGGTTGGAACTAAAGATCTCAAATTTGGACTCGTCAGACCAAAGCACAGATTTCCACTGGTCTAATGTCCATTCCTTGTGTTCTTTAGCCCAAACAAGTCTCTTCTGCTTGTTGCCTGTCCTTAGCAGTGGTTTCCTAGCAGCTATTTTACCATGAAGGCCTGCTGCACAAAGTCTCCTCTTAACAGCTGTTGTAGAGATGTGTCTGCTGCTAGAACTCTGTGTGGTATTGACCTGGTCTCTAATCTGAGCTGCTGTTAACCTGTGATTTCTGAGGCTGGTAACTCGGATAAACTTATCCTCAGAAGCAGTGGTGACTCTTGGTCTTCCTTTCCTGGGGCGGTCCTCATGTGAGCCAGTTTCTTTGTAGCACTTGATGGTTTTTGCCACTGTACTTGGGGACACGTTCAAAGTCTTCCCAATTTTTCGGACTGACTGACCTTCATTTCTTAAAGAAATGATGGCCACTCGTTTTTCTTTTCTTACAATTTGTATTATGGCAAGAAAAAAGCAGTTAACAGTCTATTCAGTAGGAATATCAGCTGTGTATCCACCAGACTTCTGCACAACACAACTGATGGTCCCAACCCCATTTATAAGGTAAGAAATCCCACTTATTAAACCTGACAGGGCACACCTGTGAAGTGAAAACCATTCCCGTGACTACTGTACCTCTTGAAGCTCATCAAGAGAATGCCAAGAGTGTGCAAAGCAGTCATCAAAGCAAAAGGTGGCTACTTCGAAGAACCTAGAATATAAGACATATTTTCAGTTGTTTCACACTTTTTTGTTAAGTATATAATTCCACATGTGTTAATTCATAGTTTTGATGCCTTCAGTGTGAATGTACAATTTACATAGTCATGAAAATACAGAAAAATCTTTAAATGAGAAGGCGTGTCCAAACTTTTGGTGTGATATATATTATATATTACGACGACTCTACACTGCAGCGCCAGCTTGTGCTCACAAGCTACAGACGAGTCGTATAACGCTGGAAGAAAGAGGCAGAGGGAGATGGGGACTCTACTATTAACTGCGCATGCGCCAGATTCCCAGCCCAGTAGTGTGAATACATCAGAACACACTGACGGGCGGGATCACTAGATCAGCTGATGTGACTTGCAGGGTAGCGTGCACGGTGCACAACAGAAAAATGACAGCACAGCACGGGCACCGGGTACGTGCATACAAACAGAGGAGGCGGTGCCCAGCACACTGAGCTGCTGACTGAGGGCTGGGAGGCAGTTGAGTCTGGGGAAAAAGACGTGCCCCCGGAACAGAATACAGGTATGGCGCAAAAATTATTTTGCAATTTTCAAATTTTGAATTTTTATTGTGTTAAACGAGAGAGTTATGTGACACAAAATAGTTAATAAATAACATGGTGTCGTTAGCTGACACCATGTCGCGTTTGCAGAGCCCCTGTGTGCCTAAACATTGGAGCTTCCCCACATGTGACCCCATTTTGGAAACTAGACCTCCCAAGGAACTAATCTAGATGTGTGGTGACCACTTTAAACCTTCAAGTGCTTCACAGAAGTTTATAACGCAGAGCCGTGAAAATAAAAAATCATTTTTCTTTCCTCAAAAATTATTTTTTTAGCCCACAATTTTTTATTTTCACAAGAGTAACAGGAGAAATTGGACCCGAAAAGTTGTTGTCCAGTTTGCCCTGAGTACGCCGATACCCCATATGTGGAGGGGAACCACTGTTTGGGCACGCGTCGGGGCTCGGAAGGGAAGTAGTGACTTTTGAAATGCAGACATTGATGGAATGTTCTGCGGGCGTCACGTTGCGTCTGCAGAGCCCCTGATGTGCCTAAACAGTAGAAAACCCCCACAAGTGACCCCTCTTTGGAAACTATACCCCCCAAGGAACTTATCTAGATATGTGGTGAGCACTTTGAAACCCCAAGTGCTTCACAGAAGTTTACAACGCAGAGCCGTGAAAGTAAAAAATCATTTTTCTTTCCTCAAAAATTAGCAAGCAATTTTTTATTTTCACAAGGTTAACAGGAGAAATTGGACCCCAATAATTGTTGCCCAGTTTGTCCTGAGTATGCTGGTACCCTATATGTGGGGGTAAACCACTGTTTGGGTGCACGTCGAGGCTCGGAAGGGAGGGAGCACCATTTGACTTTTTGAATGCAAGATTGACTGGAATCAATGGTGGCGCCATGTTGCGTTTGGTGACCCCTGATGTGCCGTAACCGTTGAAACCCCTCAATTCTAACTCCAACACTAACCCCAACACACCCCTAACCCTAATCCCAACTCTAGCCATAACCCTAATCACAACCCTAACCCCAACACACCCCTAACCACAACCCTAACTCCAACACACCCGTAACCCTAATCCCAACCCTAACCCTAATCCTAACCTTAATCCCAACCCTAACCCCAACACACCCCTAACCCTAACCATAACCCTAACCACAGCCTAATCTTAACCCTATTTCCAACCCTAGCCCTAAGGCTATGTGCCCATGTTGCGGATTCGTGTGAGATTTTTCCGCACCATTTTTGAAAAATCCGCAGGTAAAAGGCACTTATCTAGATGTGTGGTGAGCACTTTGAAACCCCAAGTGCTTCACAGAAGTTTATAATGCAGAGCCGTGAAAATAATAAATACGTTTTCTTTCCTCAAAAATGATGTTTTAGCAAGCATTTTTTTATTTTCACAAGGGTAACAGGAGAAATTGGACCCCAGTAATTGTTGCGCAGTTTATCCTGAGTATGCTGGTACCCCATATGTGGGGGTAAACCACTGTTTGGGCACACGTCGGGGCTCGGAATTGAGGGAGCACCATTTGACTTTTTGAATACGAGATTGGCTGGAATCAATGGTGGCGCCATGTTGCGTTTGGAGACCCCTGATGTGCCTAAACAGTGGTAACCCCTCAATTCTACCTCCAACACTAACCCCAACACACCCCTAACCCTAATCCCAACTGTAGCCATAACCCTAATCACAACCCTAACCACAACCCTAATTCCAACCCTAACCCTAAGGCTATGTGCCCACGTTGCGGATTCGTGTGAGATTTTTCAGCATCATTTTTGAAAAATCCATGGGTAAAAGCCACTGCGTTTTACCTGCGGATTTTCCGCGGATTTCCAGTGTTTTTTGTGCGGATTTCAGCTGTGGATTCCTATTGAGGAACAGGTGTAAAACGCTGCGGAATCCGCACAAAGAATTAACATCCTGCGGAAAATACAATGCAGCGTTTCCGCGCGGTATTTTCCACACCATGGGCACAGCGGATTTGATTTTCCATAGGTTTACATGGTACTGTAAACCTGATGGAAAACTGCTACGAATCCGCAGCCAAATCCGCACTGTGTACACAAAGCCTAATTCTAACCCTAACCCTAGTTCTAACCCTAATTCTAGCCGTAATCCAAACCCTAACCCTAAGGCCAGGTTCACATTGCGCTAGCAGCAGCCCGTTCAGCACATACGCTAACGGGCTGCTGCTAGCGCAAGTGCCGACGTTTGCATCGCGCTAGCGCAGATAGAGCGTCTGCTAGCTCTATCTGCGCTAGCAGTGACGGACCCGGAAACGCTGCAGCCCGCGTCTCCGGGTCCGTCACTCAATGACGGCACATCCCTAGCGTACACCCATTGTGGGCATGCGCTAGTGATGCGTCCGACATTGCTGTCAATGGCGGCCGTAACGGACTACGTTACACCGCGTTTATGCCGTGGTGTAACGTAGTCCATCTAACGGACTGCTTAGACGCAGTGTGAACAAACCCTAACCCTAGTGGGGCAAAAAAAAAAAAAATTCTTTATTTTATTTTTGTCCCTACCTATGGGGCTGATAAAGGGGGGGTTTATTTATTATTTTTTTTATTTTGATCGCTGTGATAGGTTCTATCAAAATGTACTTGTAACGAATCTGCCAACCAGCAGATTCCTCGGGCGTACTGCGTATGCGCCCGCCATTTTCCAAGATGGCGGCGCCCATGCAGCAGCCGGATGGACACCGGGAGGGACACGGGAGGTCGGTAAGTATGATGGGGGGGTGGGGGAACAGACAGCGGGGGGAGCGGACAGGAGGACGGAGGGGAGCGGAGGACAGGAAATGACAGGACAGAGGACGGAGGGAAGCAGATCGGTGGCGGTGCGGTGGGGTCAGATCACGATCTCCAACCATGGCTGATGCTATTGCAGCATCGGCCATGGCTGGATTGTAATATTTCACCCCCCTGGGCTAAAGTACCACTCCCCCTGTCCCTGCAGGCCGGGTGAAATTACAGCTAACCCTTTCACTAGGCCTGCAGGAGCCCAATCCGGCCATGACGCATATGCTGCGTCACAGGTCGGATTGGCACAGTTTAATTAGAAAGGGAAGGGGTTAATTAGACAATGTTATTTTTTCCATTACAATCTTAATTAAAAGTCAAAATAGAAATATTGCAATTTTCACACTGGTCACGGGGGCTTTTCTTTTCTCGTATTTCCTGTTCTTTCAGAAAACTCACCTGTGCATTAGCAGCAATAGACTGACTGACCCCATCTGTTGTATTAAAGCCTCAAATTAGTGTGGGCAAAAAGTCACTGAAGGGAGGGGAGCAGGGTCACCTCTAACATCGCCTATTGTGATGGGTAGATCCTGTGTTATCAATTATGTATAGAGGTATTACCTGTCATTGTAATCTTGCCTCTGACAAAAGTCTGCTAAAACTCTTCATAAGGGTAGGTGCACACGGTAAGTAAACGCTGCGGGTTGGACGCTGCGTACTTCAGCAGCAGCCAGATGTTACAGGATAGTGGATGGAATTTCAAGAAATTCCATGTCCACTATGCGTTCAGAGACGCTCACGGCTCACCCGCGGAGACGGACATGTGACGCGTCTTTCCAGACCGCAGCATGCCTGTCTATCTTGCGGAATCACTGCGTCCAATACATTGTATGGGTGACATTTATCTTGCGGAGGCTCGCGTCTCCACAAGATAAATGTCACCCATACAATGTATTGGACGCAGTGATTCCGCACAGTTCAGTGAATACATGCGGAATCACCTGCGCTCATAAGACTACTTTCACACATCAGGTTTTTTTGCATCAGGCACAATCCGGCGAATGTTGGAAAAAATGGATCCGGCGCAGATTGTGAAAAACTGATGCTACGGATCCGTTTTTTCGATGGATCCGACTAGCATGTCCAGATAATTGGATAAAAAAAAAAAATTGGAGCATGCTCAGTTTAACCCCTTCCCGACCCATGACGCCACGTAGGCGTCATGAAAGTCGGTGCCAATCCGACCCATGACGCCTATGTGGCGTCATGGAAAGATCGCGTCCCTGCAGTTCGGGTGAAAGGGTTAACTCCCATTTCACCCGATCTGCAGGGACAGGGGGAGTGGTAGTTTAGCCCAGGGGGGGTGGCTTCACGCCCCCGTGGCTACGATCGCTCTGATTGGCTGTTGAAAGTGAAACTGCCAATCAGAGCGATTTGTAATATTTTACCTATTAAAACTGGTGAAATATTACAATCCAGCCATGGCCGATGCTGCAATATCATCGGCCATGGCTGGAAACACTAATGTGCCCCCACCCCACCCCACCGATCGCCCCCCCAAGCCACCGATCTGTCCGGTACACTGCTCCGGCTCCCCTCCGTCCAGTGCTCCGCTCCCCCCGTGCTCTTGTCCGCTCCCACCGTGCTCCAATCACCCCCCCCCCCCCGTGCTCCAATCACCCCCCCCCCCGCACTCCGTTCCACCCCCCGTGCTCTGTTACACCCCCCCGTGCTCCATTCCACCCCTCCCGCGCTCCGATCCCCCCCCCCCCCCCGTGCTCCCCCCCTACCCCATCATACTTACCGATCCTGCCGGGGTCCGTCCGTCTTCTCCCTGGGCGCCGCCATCTTCTACTCAGTGCGCCCGCCGAATCTGCCGGCCGGCAGATTCGTTCCAAAGTGCATTTTGATCACTGAGATATAATCTATCACAGTGATCAAAATAAAAAAAATAATAAATGACCCCCCCCCCCTTTGTCACCCCCATAGGTAGGGACAATAAAAAAATAAAGAATTTTTTTTTTCCACTAATGTTAGAATAGGGTTAGGGTTAGGGCTAGGGTTAGGGCTAGGGTTAGGGTTTCGGTATGTGCACACGTATTCTGGTCCTCTGCGGATTTTTTCGCTGCGGATTTCATAAATCCGCAGTGCTAAACCGCTGCGGATTTATGGCGGATTTACCGCGTTTTTTCTGCGCATTTCACTGCAGTTTTACAACTGCGATTTTCTATTTGAGCAGTTGTAAAACCGCTGCGGAATCCGCACAAAGAAGTGACATGCTGCGGAATGTAAACCGCTGCGTTTCCGTGCAGTTTTTCCGCAGCATGTGTACAGCGATTTTTGTTTCCCATAGGTTTACATTGAACTGTAAACTCATGGAAAACTGCTGCGGATCCGCAGCGTTTTCCGCAGCGTGTGCACATACCTTTAGAATTAGGCTATGTGCACACGGTGCGGATTTGGCTGCGGATCCGCAGCAGTTTTCCATCAGGTTTACAGTACCATGTAAACCTATGGAAAACCAAATCCGCTGTGCCCATGGTGCGGAAAATACCGCGCGGAAACGCTGCGTTGTATTTTCCGCAGCATGTCAATTCTTTGTGCGGATTCCGCAGCGTTTTACACCTGTTCCTCAATAGGAATCCGCAGGTGAAATCCGCACAAAAAACACTGGAAATCCGCGGAAAATCCGCAGGTAAAACGCAGTGCCTTTTACCCATGGATTTTTCAAAAATGATGCTGAAAAATCTCACACGAATCCGCAACGTGGGCACATAGCCTTAGGGTTAGGGTTGGAATTAGGGTTGTGGTTAGGGTTGTGATTAGGGTTATGGCTACAGTTGGGATTAGGGTTAGGGGTGTGTTGGGGTTAGTGTTGGAGGTAGAATTGAGGGGTTACCACTGTTTAGGCACATCAGGGGTCTCCAAACGCAACATGGCGCCACCATTGATTCCAGCCAATCTCGTATTCAAAAAGTCAAATGGTGCTCCCTCAATTCCGAGCCCCGACGTGTGCCCAAACAGTGGTTTACCCCCACATATGGGGTACCAGCATACTCAGGATAAACTGCGCAACAATTACTGGGGTCCAATTTCTCCTGTTACCCTTGTGAAAATAAAAAAATGCTTGCTAAAACATCATTTTTGAGGAAAGAAAACGTATTTATTATTTTCACGGCTCTGCATTATAAACTTCTGTGAAGCACTTGGGGTTTCAAAGTGCTCACCACACATCTAGATAAGTTCCTTTCGGGGTCTAGTTTCCAAAATGGGGTCACTTGTGGGGGGTTTCTACTGTTTAGCCACATCAGGGGCTCTGAAAACGCAACGTCACGCCCACAGAGCATTCCATCAAAGTCTGCATTTCAAAACGTCACTACTTCACTTCCGAGCCCCGGCATGTGCCCAAACAGTGGTTTACCCCCACATATGGGGTATCAGCGTACTCAGGAGAAATTGGACAACAACTATTGGGGTCAAATTTCTCCTGTTACCCTAGTGAAAATAAAAAATTGCAGGCTAAAAGATCATTTTTGAGAAAATAATTTTTTTTTTTATTTTCATGGCTCTGCGTTATAAACTTCTGTGAAGCACTTGGGGGTTCAAAGTCCTCACCACACATCTAGATTAGTTCCTTTGGGGGTCTAGTTTCCAAAATGGGGTCATTTCTGGGGGATCTCCAAGGTTTAGGCACACAGGGGCTCTCCAAACGTGACATGGTGTCCGCTAATGATTGGAGCTAATTTTCCATTTAAAAAGCCAAATGGCGTGCCTTCCCTTCCGAGCCCTGCCGTGTGCCCAAACAGTGGTTTACCCCCACATATGGGGTATCAGCGTACTCAGGACAAACCGGACAACAACATTTGGGGTCCAATTTCTCCTATTACCCTTGGCAAAATAGGAAATTCGAGGCTAAAAAATCATTTTTGAGGAAAGAAAAATTATTTTTTATTTTCATTGCTCTGCGTTATAAACTTCGGTGAAGCACCTGGGGGTTTAAAGTGCTCAATATGCATCTAGATAAGTTCCTTGGGGGGGGTCTAGTTTCCAAAATGGGGTCACTTGTGGGGGAGCGCCAATGTTTAGGCACACAGGGGCTCTCCAAACGCGACATGGTGTCCGCTAACGATGGAGATAATTTTTCATTCAAAAAGTCAAATGGCACTCCTTCCCTTCCGAGCCTTACCATGTGCCCAAACAGTGGTTTACCCCCACATGTGAGGTATTGGTGTACTCAGGAGAAATTGCCCAACAAATTTTAGGATCCATTTTATCCTGTTGCCCATGTGAAAATGAAAAAATTGAGGCTAAAAGAATTTTTTTGTGAAAAAAAAGTACTTTTTCATTTTTACGGATCAATTTGTGAAGCACCTGGGGGTTCAAAGTGCTCAATATGCATCTAGATAAGTTCCTTGGGGCGTCTAGTTTCCAAAATGGGGTCACTTGTGGGGGAGCTCCATTTTTTAGGCACACGGGGGCTCTCCAAACGTGACATGGTGTCCGCTAAAGAGTGGAGCCAATTTTTCATTCAAAAAGTCAAATGGCGCTCCTTCCCTTCCAAGCCCTGCCGTGCGCCCAAACAGTGGTTTACCCCCACATATGAGGTATCAGCGTACTCAGGACAAATTGGACAACAACGTTCGTGGTTCAGTTTCTCCTTTTACCATTGGGAAAATAAAAAAATTGTTGCTAAAAGATAATTTTTGTGACTAAAGTTAAATGTTCATTTTTTCCTTCCATGTTGCTTCTGCTGCTGTGAAGCACCTGAAGGGTTAATAAACTTCTTGAATGTGGTTTTGAGTACCTTGAGGGGTGCAGTTTTTAGAATGGTGTCACTTTTGGGTATTTTCAGCCATATAGACCCCTCAAACTGACTTCAAATGTGAGGTGGTCCCTAAAAAAAATGGTTTTGTAAATTTCGTTGTAAAAATGAGAAATCGCTGGTCAAATTTTAACCCTTATAACTTCCTAGCAAAAAAAAAATTTTGTTTCCAAAATTGTTCTGATGTAAAGTAAACATGTGGGAAATGTTATTTATTAACTATTTTGTGTCACATAATTCTCTGGTTTAACAGAATAAAAATTCAAAATGTGAAAATTGTGAAATTTTCAAAATTTTCGCCAAATTTCCATTTTTATCACAAATAAACGCAGAATTTATTGACCTAAATTTACCACTAACATGAAGCCCAATATGTCACGAAAAAACAATCTCAGAACCGCTAGGATCCGTTGAAGCGTTCCTGAGTTATTACCTCATAAAGGGACACTGGTCAGAATTGCAAAAAACGGCAAGGTCTTTAAGGTCAAAATAGGCTGGGTCATGAAGGGGTTAAAAAAACGGAATCTGTAATTTTCCGGATCTGGCACCTTCCGGCTGCCATACGCTTCCATTCTAGCAAACAGCCGGTAGCGCCGAATCTTCAGGCTTTTTCACCGGAGACAAAAAACGTTGCTATCAACATTTTTCCAGAAACGGCAGATTTGCCTGCAAAAAACGGACGAAACGAATGTCATCCGGCACTAATACAAGTCTATGGGGAAAAAAACGGCTCCGACGGCAACATTCGCCAGATCAGTTTTTTTTTTTTTTTTTTTTTAAATTAGCCGGATTGAGCCTGATGGCGAAAACCTGATGTGTGAAAGTAGCCTTACCCGGCAACGCTTTGGACGCAGCGGAAATGCACTGCATCCAAAGTGATGCTGGTTACTGACCGTGTGCACCTACCCTTAAAGGACAGTAAAGCCCCCGTCACACAAAGCGAGATCGTTAGCGAGATCGCTGCTGAGTCACAAGTTTTGTGACGCAACAGCGACCTCAGTAGCGATCTCGCTATGTGTGACACATAGCAGCGACCAGGCCCCTGCTGTGAGATCGCTGGTCGTGTCGGAATGGCCTGGACCTTTTTTTGATCGTTGAGGTCCCGCTGGGTAGCACACATCGCTGTGTTTGACACCTTACCAACGACCTCATGACAGGACGTCCCTCATTGAGGTCTGAATCGTCATGAAATAGCTGCCATGTGACATCGTTGTACAGGTCGCTACAGGTCGCCGCATCGCTGCTGCGTCGTTGGGGAGATCTCACAGTTTGACATCTCACCAGCGACCACATAGCGACGCAGCAAGGATCCCTGATAGGTCGTATCGTTGTCGGGATCGCTTTAGCGTCGCTAAGTGTGACGGGGCCTTACGGCTTGGGTCACAGACTGCATATGCTCTCATCCAAGAAAATTGGGCCAATTATGCTTATCACACTGATTAGAGTTTGATAAGATTCTCTTGGATGCGGAGATGGAGAAAAAAAAAGTCTGCATTTTCTCTATTGTGTCAGTGTGTGGAAATCAGACTGCACGCAGATGTCATCCGAGTGCAGTCAGATGTTTCCCATGGACTTACTGACCACTGACTTGCATGGCTGAGTGCGATCCGAATATTTGATCAAATTCGGTGATGCAGTGATTTTATCCTCGGACAGAGTCTGTCCAAATGAAAAAAACTATTGGACATCTGCGCAGCCCCACAGGACCCACACCAATGTTATTCTATCGCACTCAGACTGAAAATAAAGTCATGTGCACGAGCCCAATCTAGCCAGTATGAAAAGTGCAAATTTAAAAAAAGCTGCAGTTTTCCCAACTCATTTAGGGGGAAAAAAATATATGAAGTGCATGAGATTTCTAAAATCTCACAACTTTGTTGGTACTGTCAAAAGCTTTTAATTTGCAGGAAAAAAAAACAGAAAGAAAAAAAACCGCAGTATGTGAAAATCGCCTTAGGGCTTTAACTGGCAAGCTGCTGTGGCATGTAAGCCGTAAATCCAGCATATATGAATTCTTTGTGGCCTCCTCTTTGTGGTCGCATCAACTTACAGGTTGCAAAGTAGACACATTCACTTGCATTACACAGTGATATAGCAATGGTATAGCACGATCTTTGGCTGTGTAACCAGCTGTAACTAATGTCGCCGTGTAGCCCCAGCCATAGAGGCACAACCTGCACCAAAATCAATGCCCAGCCAACTACCTATGGCAATAGACTACAGAACTGCCAAAATAATCAATGCTGAAATTCATTCAACCCTAAACTCCTTCCTGTGATAAATCCACACAACCAAAGGGGAGCCCGCCCCTCCCCCGGCATAACCATGGTCTTTAGAAATGAGCCCTAACCCGTACCAGCCCCTGACCGAGGCATCACAATGAACACTGGGACGCTCATGGGTACATAACTGGACAACATGTGTTCTTCATTTAATGCACCTTATATGACCTTGACATTGCTGGAATCAGTCACACTTCGGGTAAAAGTAGCTACCAAAACAAAGTGTAGGACTGCCATTTGTCACACCAATTCATTGACATCCTATTAGACTAAACACTGCAGACTGCACCTAACCCCCTACTGGCCACCACAGCCGCGCGGTCCGGAAGATTATGTTTATTAATTATTAAATGGGTGTGGATGTGTGATCTGGTGTTAAGAGCATTGCACTTAAATCTACAAGGTCATGGGATCAAGTCCTCCCATCACCACTAATCTTATCAACTTGGTTTAACCAGTTGGCTTCCAGAATGAACGGAGTCTCTTAATACTTTGATTTATGCATTTCCCGACTAATCTTGTATTTCTCACATACAACCCTGATCCCAGCCGATCTGCAGCGACTGCCCTGTGCTGCACAGCTGGCACCACAAACAAACAATGCATATGTCTGTTACTAGTATAATAGAAGGAGCTTGCAAGAAATATATGAGCACAGCAACAGCCCCAAGCCATTGTATGCAAAGACTAATACTTCAGAGAGGTTGTAAATCACATTTATTAAATCTGCTAGAAAACACGGGGAGCGTAAATTATGCATAAAAGGGTGTCTATATGTATTAAATCAAGGTCTGCACTCAGTAGCCATTTTGTCAGAAATATGACATGATACCAGCTGCAAGGGAATGTAAACAGCCTCATCCGATGGTTTCTACCCAGCCCAGTGGAGGAGGGGGAACAAGTATATACATCTCCATAGTCTAGCAGGGGCTCCAGGAACCCCATTCATCATGAATGTAACCTAGTAACATGATAAGAACAGTACGGGTGCAGATCGTGCCAATAAGCCGTCTAAACAGGTGTGATTTTTATCCATCAGTATTAGACACTCCCATAATGCATCAGTCTAGTGACCTGATGATAAAAAAAAATAGCAGCCAGCCATTCAGCAAATGAGACTGCATCTGACCACCTTTGTTATTATTGTACAAATATGTCATCCCCGAGGAGAAACGACCATCTCTATCCAGTGATGTGCAGGGTAATGGGAATATGGCATTGTCCCTGCACGGAGATCTGCAGTACCCTATGTGCATGGAGAGTACAAGCAGCAGTCATCATCCTGCCTTGTAGCTGCAAAATAAATATCTCACCTACCCCTCCTCCTCCACATAGAAAACACATCTACAGCCGCCACTACCAACTTCTATTTATACCCTGAACCAGGCTGCACAAGAACAATGAGTGTGCCTAGGTGACAACCATACAGTACATGTGACATTACATGAACGCCATGATACTGGAGAAAAGATTATCTAAACACACATGTATGAGCGGGTACAGGTCATCTAAACACATGTATGAGCAGATACAGGTCATCTAAACACACATGTATGAGCGGGTACAGGTTAACTAAACATACACATGTATGAGCAGATACAGGTCATCTAAACACACACATGTATGAGCGGGTACAGGTTAACTAAACATACACATGAATGAGCAGGTACAGGTCATCTAAACACACCAAGCACACATGTATGAGTGGGTAAAGGTTAACTAAACATACACATGTATGAGAGGGTACAGGTTAACTAAACATACACATGTATGAGCGGATACAGGTTAACTAAACATACACATGTATGAGCAGGTACAGGTCATCTAAACACACATGTATGAGCGGATACAGGTCATCTAAACACACATGTATGAGCGGATACAGGTCATCTAAACACACATGTATGAGCGGATACAGGTCAACTAAACATACACATGTATGAGCGGATACAGGTCATCTAAACATACACATGTATGAGCAGGTACAGGTCATCTAAACATACACATGTATGAGCGGGTACAGGTCATCTAAACACACATGTATGAGCGGATACAGGTCATCTAAACACACATGTATGAGCGGATACAGGTTAACTAAACATACACATGTATGAGCGGATACAGGTCAACTAAACATACACATGTATGAGCAGATACAGGTCATCTAAACACACATGTATGAGCGGGTACAGGTCATCTAAACACACATGTATGAGCGGATACAGGTCAACTAAACATACACATGTATGAGCGGATACAGGTCAACTAAACATACACATGTATGAGCAGATACAGGTCATCTAAACACACATGTATGAGCTAATACAGGTCATCTAAACACACTAAGCACACATGTATGAGCGGGTACAGGTTAACTAAACATACACATGTATGAGCAGATACAGGTCATCTAAACACACATGTATGAGCGGATACAGGTCAACTAAACATACACATGTATGAGCAGATACAGGTCATCTAAACACACATGTATGAGCAGATACTGGTCAACTAAACATACACATATATGAGCGGGTACAGGTCATCTAAACACACACACATGAGTGGGTACAGGTCATCTAAACATACATGTATAAGCGGGTACAGGTTATCTAAACATACACATATATGAGCGGGTACAGGTCATCTAAACACACACGCATGAGTGGGTACAGGTCATCTAAACATACATGTATAAGCGGGTACAGGTTATCTAAACATACACATGAATGAGCGGATACAGGTCATCTAAACACATGTATGAGCAGATACAGGTCATCTAAACACACATGTATGAGCAGGTACAGGTCAACTAAACATACACATGTATGAGCAGATACAGGTCAACTAAACATACACATGTATGAGCAGATACAGGCCATCTAAACACTAAGCACACATGTATGAGCGAGTACAAGTCATCTAAACATACACATGTATGAGCGTATAAAGGTCATCTAAACATATACATGTATGAGCAGATACAGGTCATCTAAACATACACATGTATGAGCGGGTACAGGTCATCTAAACACACACGTATGAGCGGGTACAGGTCATCTAAACATACACACGTATGAGCGGGTACAGGTAATCTAAACATACACACATATGAGCGGGTACAGGTCATCTAAACATACACATGTATGAGCAGGTACAGGTCATCTAAACATACACAAGTATGAGTGGATACAGATCATCTAAACACACATGTATGAGTGGATACAGGAAATCTAAACATACACATGTACAGTAGGGGAAATAAGTATTTGATCCCTTGCTGATTTTGTTAGTTTGCCCACTGACAGACATGAACAGTCTATAATTTTATGGGTAGGTTAATTTTAATATTGAGAGCTAGAATATCAAAAATAAAATCCAAGAAATCAAAATGTATAAATTATATACATTTATTTGCATTTTGCAGTGAGAAATAAGTATTTGATCCCTCTGGCAAACAAGACTTAATACTTGGTGGCAAAACCCTTGTTGGCAAGCACAGCAGTCAGATGTTTTTTGTAGTTGATGATGAGGTTTGAACACATGTCAGGAGGAATTTTGGTCCACTCCTCTTTGCAAATCATCTCAAAATTATTGCGATTTTGAGGCTGACGATTGGCAACTCGGAGCTTCAACTGCCTCCATAAGTTTTCTATGGAATTAAGATCTGGAGACTGGCTAGTCCACTCCATGACCTTAATGTGCTTCTTTTTGAGCCACTCTTGTTGCCTTGGCTGTATATTCTGTGTCATTTTCTTGCTGGAAGACCCAGCCACGACCCATTTTTAATGTCCTGGCGGAGGGAAGGAGGTTGTCACTCAGGATTTTACAGTACATGGCTCCATCCATTCTCCCATTGATGTGATGAAGTAGTCCTGTGCCCTTAGCAGAGAAACACCCTCAAAGCATAATGTTTCCACCTCCTTGCTTGACAGTGGGGATGGTGTTCTTTGGGTCATAGGCATCATCTGACCACAGCACCTTCTCCCAATCACTCACATAATCATCCAGGTGTTCATTGGCAAACTTCAGATGGGCCTGCACATGTGCCTTCTTAAGCAGGGGGACCTTGCTGGCATTGCAGGATTTTAAACCTTTACAGTGTATTGTGTTACCAATGGTTTTTTGGGGGACAGTGGTCCCAGCTGCCTTGAGATCATTAACAACTTCCCCC
Organism: Ranitomeya imitator; assembly: GCF_032444005.1. Classification (NCBI taxonomy): domain Eukaryota; kingdom Metazoa; phylum Chordata; class Amphibia; order Anura; family Dendrobatidae; genus Ranitomeya; species Ranitomeya imitator. The sequence continues at coordinate 483,171,388 of NC_091285.1, read as the reverse complement.
TGTGTAGTTTTAGGCTGATCTCTCACCTTCCTCATGATCAAGGGTAGCCCACGAGGTGAGATTTTGCATGGTGCTTCAGATCGATGTCGATTGACAGTCATTTCGTATTTCTTCCATTTTCTTACTATTGCACCAAGAGTTGTCTCCTTCTCACCCAGCATCTTACTTATGGCTTTGTAGCCCATTACAGCTTTGTCCAGGTCTATGATCTTGTGATCTTGTCCCTGACATCCTTAGAAATCTCTTTGGTCTTGCCCATGTTGTAGAGGTTAGAGTCTGACTGAGTCTGTGGACAGGAGTCTTTTATAAAGATGACTATGTAAGACAGCTGTCCTTAATGAAGGTAACAAGTTGATAAGGAGCGTGTAACTGGTCTGTAGGAGCCAGAACTCTAAATGGTTGGTAGGGGGATCAAACACTTATTTCTCACTGCAAAATGCAAATAAATTAATATAATTTATACAATGTGATTTTCTGGATTTTATTTTTGATATTCTCTCTCTCAATGTTAAAATTACCCTACCCTTAAAATTATATACTGTTCATGTCTTTATCAGTGGACAAATTTGCTAAATCAGCAAGGGATCAAATACTTATTTTCCCCACTGTATAAGCAGGTACAGATAATCTAAACATATACATGTATGAGAGTGTTCAAATAAAATATATACACACACACTTATAGGATTGTACAGGTAATGTAAATATGTGCATTTATGATAATGTGTAGGAAACATACACACACGAAATTACACTTGGGTAGGTTACATGTCATTTATATATGTATAAAAAGGCAGGTCAGTTGCACATGGAGGAGTTGATCTCACAGGACTTATACATGTATGAAGCAACAGAAGACCAGGTCACATCCTGTGCACATATAACAGATAATGTATATATGTCAGGTCACATGTAAGAAGATATATGTTAAGAAAGATCACATGAAAAATGGGTGAGTTTACATGTCACGTCTCATACACGTATGTGTTGTGTTCATGTAATTATGGTACATGTTGTGGAGAAAACTTAAGTGTGGGGACAATAAAAAATATCTATGTGCATATATTTCTACAGACTTATGTAGTAACAATTACATCTGGGCGATTATGTACTTTCAATTTGTATCCAAGTAACATATGTATATTGACATGTATACTATAGAGGTACACATGCAGTGTTTATATACAGTAACGTGCTGATGTTCTGTGTAATACATATACACACAGTTCTGTTCAAAAATATTGCAAAGTAAAAACGCTTTAAAAAAATAAATGTCAATAGTTTATTTTTAACAAAAAAAGAGAACTTTAAATCACATCAGAATTTGGTGTGACCACCCTTTGCCTTCAATACAGCACCAATTCTCCTAGGTACATTTCTGCAAAGGTTTTGAAGAACTCGGCAGGGCGATTGTTCCAAACATCTTGGAGAACCAACCACAGGTCTTCTGTGTGCATAGGCCTGTACAAATCCTTCTATATCTTCACATATTTCCAGACACACTAAATTATGTTGAGATCAGACATTTACACTGAAGACAGTACTTAATGTTATACGCTGCACGATTGAGGTCGTTGTCCTGCAGCAGAATAAATTTGGAGACAGACGCTTATAGTATGGCATGATAGATAAGTATCTTCCTGTATTTCTAAGCACTGAGCACAACATTGATCAAAACCAAATCCCCAAATCCATATATTGAAATGCAGCCCAAAACTTGCAAGGAACCTTGATACTTGACTGCTGCCTTGACTGCTGCCTAAAATATTTCACATTTTAAGAGCACCTTTAAGAGCACCTACTGCAGTTATTCTTCCCCCCTGCTCCTAAGTTTCATGCATAGTTGAGTGACTTGGCCTTGTTTTTATGTGGAAGATATGGTTTTTGGTCACAATTTTTCAATGAAGATCACATCTGGCCAGACTTCTCCAAACAGAAGATGGATGAAGATGGATCCCACTGTAAGAGGAGGCAGTTTGTTTGCAACGGGATGGAGAGTGTAGTAATAACAGTCTGAAGTCAACAGTGAAGCATGGTGGAGGTTCCTTGCAAGTTATGGAGTTGGGGGTTTTGTCAGGAGTAATGTGCCCTCAATGCTGAAAAATACAAGCAGATACTTATCCATTGTGGAATACCATCAGGGAAGCATCCTAATGGCTGCAAATTTATTCATCACCAGGACAATGAACCCAAACATACAACAAACGTCATTAAGAACTATCTTCAGTGTAAAGAAGAACAAGGAGTCCTGGAAGTGATGGATATGGCCCCACAGAGAGGAGTCCTGGAAGTGATGGATATGGCCCCACAGAGAGCAGTCCTGGAAGTGATGGATATGGCCCCACAGAGAGGAGTCCTGGAAGTGATGGATATGGCCCCACAGAGAGGAGTCCTGGAAGTGATGGATATGGCCCCACAGAGAGGAGTCCTGGAAGTGATGGATATGGCCCCACAGAGAGGAGTCCTGGAAGTGATGGATATGGCCCCACAGAGAGGAGTCCTGGAAGTGATGGATATGGCCCCACAGAGAGGAGTCCTGGAAGTGATGGATATGGCCCCACAGAGAGGAGTCCTGGAAGTGATGGATATGGCCCCACAGAGAGGAGTCCTGGAAGTGATGGATATGGCCCCACAGAGAGGAGTCCTGGAAGTGATGGATATGGCCCCACAGAGAGGAGTCCTGGAAGTGATGGATATGGCCCCACAGAGAGGAGTCCTGGAAGTGATGGATATGGCCCCACAGAGAGGAGTCCTGGAAGTGATGGATATGGCCCCACAGAGAGGAGTCCTGGAAGTGATGGATATGGCCCCACAGAGAGGAGTCCTGGAAGTGATGGATATGGCCCCACAGAGAGGAGTCCTGGAAGTGATGGATATGGCCCCACAGAGAGGAGTCCTGGAAGTGATGATATGGCCCCACAGAGGAGTCCTGGAAGTGATGATATGACCCCACAGAGGAGTCCTGGAAGTGATGATATGGCCCCACAGAAAGGAGTCCTGGAAGTGATGGATATGGCCCCACAGAGAGGAGTCCTGGAAGTGATGGATATGGCCCCACAGAGAGGAGTCCTGGAAGTGATGGATATGGCCCCACAGAGAGGAGTCCTGGAAGTGATGATATGACCCCACAGAGGAGTCCTGGAAGTGATGATATGGCCCCACAGAAAGGAGTCCTGGAAGTGATGGATATGGCCCCACAGAGAGGAGTCCTGGAAGTGATGATATGGCCCCACAGAGAGGAGTCCTGGAAGTGATGGATATGGCCCCACAGAGAGGAGTCCTGGAAGTGATGGATATGGCCCCACAGAGAGGAGTCCAAATATTGATTGGATTTAAATTTCTCTTTTGCTCATTCACTTTGCATCTGGTTAAGTAATAAAACTTCTATTTTTAAGTTCTTACTTTACAGCATTTTTTCCACAGGTGCTGTTGTAGATGACAGTGTGTGTGTGTGTATATAGAGTGATATTTGCAGTACACGAGTAGATGACCTGATGCTGATGATGTCACACATTACATGAGTTGATGACCTGGAGCTGAGGACATCACACATGGAGGCTGCATGTATACATGAGATTATGACAGTAAACATGGAGGCTGCATGTATAAATGTGTAGTTGGAGCAGATGACATCACACATGGAGGCTGCATGCATACATGAGCAGATGACATCACACATGGAGGCTGCATGCATACATGAGCAGATGACATCACACATGGAGGCTGCATGCATACATGAGATGACATCACACATGAGGCTGCATGCATACATGAGAGGACATCACACATGGAGGCTGCATGCATACATGAGCAGATGACATCACACATGGAGGCTGCATGCATACATGAGCAGATGACATCACACATGGAGGCTGCATGCATACATGAGCAGATGACATCACACATGAGGCTGCATGCATACATGAGCAGATGACATCACACATGAGGCTGCATGTATACATGAGATGACATCACACATGGAGGCTGCATGTATACATGAGATGACATCACACATGGAGGCTGCATGCATAGATGAGCAGATGACATCACACATGAGGCTGCATGTATACATGAGATGACATCACACATGGAGGCTGCATGTATACATGAGATGACATCACACATGGAGGCTGCATGCATAGATGAGCAGATGACATCACACATGAGGCTGCATGTATACATGAGATGACATCACACATGGAGGCTGCATGCATACATGAGCAGATGACATCACACATGGAGGCTGCATGCATACATGAGCAGATGACATCACACATGGAGGCTGCATGCATACATGAGAGGACATCACACATGGAGGCTGCATGTATACATGAGATGACATCACACATGGAGGCTGCATGCATACATGAGCAGATGACATCACACATGGAGGCTGCATGTATACATGAGCAGATGACATCACACATGGAGGCTGCATGCATACATGAGCAGATGACATCACACATGGAGGCTGCATGTATACATGAGATGACATCACACATGGAGGCTGCATGCATACATGAGAGGACATCACACATGGAGGCTGCATGCGTACAATGGCAGATGAATGAATGACATGGAGCTCACCAGATGGAGTTCTTGATCTTCTGTTGCAGCGCACTGGCCTCTGTCCCCTGCAGTCCTGTCACCAAGGCTGGCAGTGCCCCTGGTGAGGAGGCGGGCAGCTGGGGCTGCTCGGGCCGCTGCTTCTTCGCCGCTTGTTGTTGTTGCTCCTCTGCCATGATGACGGCTGATGCTGGGCTCGGTGTGTGAGGAGTGGGGAGGGGTGGACGCGGGAGGACGGAAGGAGCTCTGCACACTAGGCCTTTACCCCGACCTCGAGTATATCGCCTCCCTTCTCTGGGGGGACATGACGGGGGCAGCTCGGCCGGGGGAAGGGTGCACAGAGGGCAGCTAGTGCCGGAGAGTGGCGCCGAGCAGGGTGAGGGGCATGGTGGTGCTGGAGGACGGGGTGGGGAGAGGACTAGGTGCTAGTGGCAGGATGGGAGCTGGCGAGGAGGGCGGCTGGGGACGGGGGCATTAAGGTGCAGAAGGCAGAAGTGCCCCTCACAGCTGCGCTCCGGCTAAATCCAACACCTGGTCCCACTGCAGCCGCCAGCAGCCCGCACGGCGCTCACTGGAGAGGAGCGGAGGCTGCGCCCGGACTGCGCAGGCGCACTGCTCCTGACAACAACTACTACACATCATGCCGCACTGACAAGAAGCCCCGCGCCTCACCTCCATTATTGCCGGGCTGCCCTGTGTGTGACTGATGTGTAGCCTGCAGCTGTGTAATGCTCTGGTGTGTGGCATGGCTGTTATACGGGCCTAGTGTCCACCTCAGGGGATGTTCACACCATGCTTTTTTCAGGAAGGTGAACCTGACAAGGTCCTCAAGTGGAAACCGCTTCAGGAAACGCTGGCAAGTTTGCGGCATTTATTTTTCCTGAAGCGTCTACACTTTTTTTTTTCTGGTGTTTCCTGAAATACTTTGTTGGAGATTTCATATAGGTTTTTGGGTTGATTTTCAGTCATTTTACAAGTTTATTAAAGGCGTTGTCCAGGTTTGGCACGAACGTCTGCAGTCACTATGTGTGAGGCCTCACATCGTGCACAGTGCGCACTGTCAGGATTCTCCAGTGTCGGGAGCGCCGGTCATGTGAGGCATTAGGCAAAAACTGCATCCGTTAGCGTATGTGCACACGTAGAATGGTCCACTACGGATTTTTCCGCAGCGGATATGATAAATCCGCAGGGCAAAAACACTGCGTTTTTCCTGCGGATTTAGGCTGTGTTCACACGTTGCGGTTTTTTCGCGGATTTTCCCGATAAAAACGCTATAAAACCGCAAAAAAAACGCATACAATAAGCATCCCATCATTTATAATGAATTCCGCATGTTTTGTGCACATGATGCTTTTTTTTCTGCCAAAAAAACGCATACCGCACAAAATCCGGACATGCTCTATCTTTTTGCGGTTTTTTTTGTGGATTTCCCACTCCAAAATGCATTGGGAAGTGTCCGGAAAAACCGCGGCAAAAACGCATGCGGTTTTCTTGCGGATTTCATGCAGAAAATGTCCGGAATTTTCTGCATGAATTCCTGAACGTGTGCACATAGCCTTACCGCGGTTTTTTGTGCGGATTCCACTGCGGTTTTACACCTGCGGTTTTCTATTATAGAGCAGGTGTAAAACCGCTGCGGATTCCGCACAAAGAATTGACATGCTGCGGAATGTAAACTGCTGCGTTTCCACACATATTGTACTTCATGATAGTGGTAAAATTTCTTTGATCTTACCTATGTTTATTTGTGGAAAAAATGGAAATTTGGAAAAAATTTTGACATTTTCCAACTTTGAATTTTTATGCTCTTAAATCACAGAGATATGTCACACAAAATACTTAGTGGATGCTTTCCTGAAATACAAAGAATAGCAGGTTTACCCAGAATCCTTTGCAGTAGGCAGAGCTATGCAAATCATCTCTTTCCGAGCCCCACTCCATACAGCCAACCAATTCCAGCCCTGTGCTGATGAGGGCCTAAAGCCCGAAACACGTGTCCACAGGTAGGAATTGGTTGGCTGTGTAAATTTAGAAACTAATCCGCAGCATTGCACGCTTGGCGGTTCCAAGCGCTGTGGATTAGACAGGGGTGGAAAGAGATGATTTGCATAGCTCTGCCTACTGCAAAGGATTCTGGGTAAACCTGCTATTCTTTGTATTATGCTGCTTGCAAGTACTTTCCGTTTCAGGAAAGCATCCACTATGTATTTCCTTTAAGTAGAGGGCTTTTCGGTCTCTTTCGTCCCTCTACATTTAGCCCAACTTGGGTCTCTCCCTAAGGTGGCTAGCATGTATGTACAAAATACTTAATAAGTTAAATTTCCCACATTTCTACTTTACATCAGCACAATTTTGGAGCCAACTTTTTTTTTTGTTAGGGAGTTATAAGGGTTAAAATTGACCAGCAATTTCTCATGTTTACAACACCATTTTTTTTTAGGGACCACATCACATTTGAAGTGACTTTGAGGGGTCTATATGGTAGAAAATACCCCTCAAGGTGCTCAGAACCACATTCAAGAAGTTTATTAACCCTTCAGGTGCTTCACATGAATTTTTGGAATGTTTAAAAAACAAAAATTAACATTTAACTTTTTTTTCACAAAAAATTTAATTCAGCTCCAATTTGTTTTATTTTACCAAGAGTAAAAGGAGAAATTTGACCCCAAAAGCTTTTGTACAATTTGTTCTGAGTACGCTGATACTCCATATGTTGGGGTAAACCACTGTTTGGGCACACGGGAGAGCTCGGAAGGGAAGGAGACCTGTTTTAGGCCGGTTTCACACGTTAGTGGCTCCGGTACGTGAGTTGACAGTTTCCTCACTTACCGGAGCCACTGACACACGTACACACATTAAAATCAATGCATCTGTGCAGATGTCATTGATTTTTTGCGGACCGTGTCTCCGTGTGCCAAACACGGAGACATGTCAGTATTCGTGGGAGCGCACGGATTACACGGACCCATTAAAGCCAATGGGTCCATGTAAAACACGTACCGCACACGGACGTTGTCCGTGTGCCGTACAGGAGACAGCGCTACATTAAGCGCTGTCCCCCCCCCCCCCCCCACTGGTGCTGAAGCCGCCATTCATATCTTTTCTGCAGCAGCGTTTGCTGTAGAGAAGATATGAATAATCGTGTTTAAAATAAAGATCCATGTTCCCACCCCCTGTGCGCCCGCCCGCTGTTCTTAAAATACTCACCCGGCTCCCTCGCTGGCTGGCGCTGCTTCCTGTCCTGATCACACCTTCTACTGTATGAGCGGTCACATGGGGCCACCAAATACAGTCATGAATATGCGGCTCCACCTCCCATAGGGGTGGAGCCGCATGTTCATTACTGTAAATGAGCGGCCCCATACAGTAGAAGGTGCCGCCAGGGCAGGTAGCAGCGCCAGCCAGCGAGGGAGCCGGGTGAGTATTTTAAGAACGGGCGGGCGCACAGGGAGTGGGAGGGGGGTGGGGACATGGACCTTTATTTTAAACACGATTATTCATATCTTCTCTACAGCTGCTGCAAAGAAGATATGAATGGCAGCTTCAGCACCAGATGCAGGGGACAGCGCTAAACTTTAGCGCTGTCTCCAGCACAGTGCGTGTGGTACCCAGTGGGCACACGGGCGGCACACGTGTGCAACACTGATGTGCCACAGAAGCGCACGGGCACACGGACACGGATAATTCCGGTACCGATTTTTCCGGTACCGGAATTATCTGGACGTGTGAGACTGCCCTTACTTTTTTCAATGCAGAATTGGCTGGAATTGAGAATGGACGCTATGTCGTGTTTGGAGACCCCTGATGTGCCTAAACAGTGGAAACACCCAATTCTAACTGAAACCCTAACCCCAACACACCCCTAATCTCAACCATAACCTTAACCACACCCAACCCGAACACGCCCCTAACCCTAATCCCAACCATACCCCTAACTCCAACACACCTCTAATCCCAACCATAACCCTAACCACACCCCTAACTCTGGTACACCCCTTACCCTAATCCCAACCCTAATTCCAAAATGCAAATGTAATCCTAACCTTAACTTTAGCCCCAACCCTAACTTTAGCCCCAAACCTAACGGGAAAATGGAAATAAATACATTTTTTTTATTTTATTATTTTTCCCTAACTAAGGGGGTGATGATGGGGGGTTTGATTTACTATTTATAGCAGGTTTTTAGCGGATTTTTATGATTGGCAGCCGTCACACACTAAAAGATGCTTTTATTGCAAAAAATAGTTTTTGCGTCTCCACATTTTGAGAGCTACAATTTTTCCATATTTTGGTCCACAGAGTCATGTGAGGTCTTGTTTTTTTGCAGGACAAGTTGACATTTTTATTGGTAACATTTTCAGGCATGTGACATTTTTTGATCGCTTTTTATTCCGATTTTTGTGAGGCAGAATGACCAAAAAGCAGCTATTCATGAATTTCTTTTGGGGGAGGCGTTTATACCGTTCCACGTTTGGTAAAATTGATAAAGCAGTTTTATTCTTCAGGTCAGTACGATTACAGCGATACCTCATTTATATCTTTTTTATGTTTTGGCGCTTTTATACGATAAAAACTATTTTATAGAAAAAAATAATTATTTTTGCATCGCTTTATTCTGAGGAATATAACTTTTTTTTTTTCGCTGATGATGCTGTATGGTGGCTTGTTTTTTTGCGGGACAAGATGACGTTTTCAGCGGTACCATGGTTATTTACAGTATATCCATCTTTTTGATCGCGTGTTATTCCACTTTTTGTTAGGCGGTATGATAATAAAGCGTTGTTTTTTGCCTTTTTTTTTACGGTGTTCACTGAAGGGGTTAACTAGTGGGACAGTGGTCGGGTCGCTACAGAAGCAGCGATACTAAATATGTGTACTTTTATTGTTTTTTTTTTATTTAGATAAAGAAATGCATTTATTGGAACAATAGTTTGTTTTTTTTTCCTTATTTAGGAATTTTTTTTTTTTTTTTTTACACATGTAAATATATATAGTTTTTTAACTTTCTCCCAGCGATCTGACACTTTGCACATCACTGTGTCAGATCAGCGATCTGACAGGCAGTGCTGCAGACTTGCCGGCGCCTGCTCCTAGCTCGCAAGTCACCTCCCTGCAGGACCCGGAAGGAGCCCTGCGGCCATTTTGGATCCGGGGCCTGCAGGGAGGAGGACATAGGAGACCCTCTGAACAACGCAATCACATCGCGTTGCTCTGAGGGTCTCAGGGAAGCATGCAGGCAGCCAGCGCGATGCTTCCCTATGCCGCCGGAACACTGCGATCATGTTTGATCGCAGTGTTTCGGGGGTTAGGCTGTGTGCACACGTTGCGGATTTTTCGAGATTTTTTCGCTATAAAAACGCATACATTATGCATCCCATCATTTAGAATGCATTCCGCAATTTTTGTGCACATGATGCGTTTTTTTTCCCGCAAAAAAAACGCATCGTGGTAAAAAACGCAGCATGTTCATTAATTTTGCAGATTTTTTGTGGATTTTCCACTATATCATTGCATTGGGAAATCTCCGGAAAAAAAATGCAAAAAATCCGCCAAAAAAACACATGCGGATTTCTTGCAGAAAATGTCCGGTTTTGCTCAGAAAATTTCTGCAAGAATTCCTGAACGTGTGCACATAGCCTTAATGATAGCTGACACCCAGCCGCGATCGGCTGCGCTACCCCCGTGAGCGCGGCTGATCGATGATAATGTACTATCCCGTTAGTGGTCATAGGGGCCCAGACCACAACGACGGGATAGTACATCGGATGTCGGAAAGGAGTTAAAGCCAGTTTCACATTTGCGGTTGTGTCCGCAGCATTTCATCCGCATGCCTCTTGATTTCATATCTTTAACATTGTGGATGCAGGTATATGCGTTCGCCTGCGTTTGTTTACACATGTGTTTTTTCGTGGTGTGGGGCGGGGCTAATGTACCATGTTGCAATTTTTGAGGCGGCAAATTTCCGTCAAATATGCGTAGGCATGTGCATGAGTGCCTTAAAAAGTAGTGCGTTAAAAAAATGCATTACTGTCTATGGGAACGCATGCGTGCGCATATATTTGCGCTTGCGTACTTCGTACTGTGCATTTCCAGGAACTGATTTAGACACGCCCATTGAGAAATGCCCTCCTGGAAATATCGAAATATTGAACGCATGTGCATAAAAAGCCACTTCACCCATATTCGGCTTTCATACTTATGGTCACGTGACAACTAGCTTCTCTTGCTGCTTCTCTCAGTTTTTCACTGAACATTGAGAGAATTAGGAAGAGCAGCTTGTGGGTACATGACTAAGGCCAGGGTCTCACTAAACGTATGGAAAATCGGTCCGAGTCTCCCTGTTGAGAGTGGCACGAGTGTTCTCCGTATTGTCATCCGTGTGTAATGCATTTGCAAATGTGACTTTTCTCGCCCCTATGTATCCATATGACATGCGTATGGCTTTACATTTCTCACTGCTTTTAACTGTTAAATTTAATGGCTCAATGGGCTGAAATGAGGAAAATGTGTGCTGTAAGATAGCGCTACCTGAGTGTGTTGGGGGACACTCACTTGGCCGCGATATTCAGGCACATAGGAACGGGTTTCTCACACAAGCAGTCCAAGCGGTTTATTTTTATGCAGCATAAACCAAGTCATGCACAGTTCATTATATACATTTTAAAGGGAATAGTTAGATTACTCACCCAGCGGCGGTCCCAGTTCGGGTCCGATGGGGGTCACAGGTCCAGGTCAGGCGCCTCCCATCTTCATGGGATGATGTCCTCTTCCTTGCTTCTGTCGCGGCTCCTGCGCAGGTGTACTGATTTGCCCTGTTGAGGGCAGCGTAAAGTACTGCAGTGCGCAGGCGCCGGGCCTCTCTGACCTTTCCCAGCATCTCTGCACTGCAGTATTTTGCTCTGCCATCAACAGGGCAGAGAATTATGCCTGCGCAGGAGCCGCGACAGAAGCAAGGAAGAGGACATCATCGTATAAAGATGGGAGGTGCCAGACCAGGACCTGTGACGCCCATCGGACACGGACCGCCTCTGGGTGAGCAAAAGCTAACTTGTTTTTCTTATCTTTCAGATTACATCGGGGGCTTAGCTACACCATTACAGAATGCTGTAGATAAGACCCTAATGGCAGTGGCCGCAGCTTATATGCGAAAAATGAGGTGACATTTCCTTTAACTCTGATACTTCATATACGGCTTTAACTTACAGTTCAGACACTACACCCGCCAGTCCTCCTCTGACTCGTTCCCGGGGGGTGTCCGTGCGCCGTATCATCGTCTACTCACATAGCATCACGACATGAGATTGCAGTCTCTAAACACGCTGGTCCTTCTCTGACCAGTTGCAGTGGGTGACCTGTTCATAGAAACCCCCTTTATCTGGAGTTACCTTTGTGGAGCTCCGCTCCACACGCTGACTCCTTGTCAGTCCACACTCCTGGGAAGCAGCCTAATGGGGATCACTGTCCTTACGACCATGGCACTCATGACAGTCCAGACTCTCCGAATGTCGGTAGCTGCCAAATGCAGTGCCAACACCGATTCTGCACATTCGGCCTTTCTGTGCGCTTTTCAGGAAGTCCGTCCCCACTTGGGACTGTCCAACACACAGGCCATCAGGTCCCAAAGCCTCACCACGTGCTCTTCAAGGAGATAGCACTCCCAACACATAGGCTTTCCCAGGACCTTGTACACAGACCATACAGATCCAAACACTCCCTACCACAGAGACCATGTGACCCAAACCCTGGTCACATTATGTACTTATAACCACTCCAATAGGTGGGAGGTGTGTGTGGTTAGTCAGAACCGCCCAGCTCTTCAACTAACCCTGCAAGCCTCCCTTTACAACTATGCAAATACTTGTGGGACTACAGGTCCCAGAACAACATCATTACTGGCTTACAGCGCAGACTCCCTCTGCGACACATACCGGCCATATACAATAATGCCAGTCACTATCTCATTATCACCATTACAGTTACACCTCCATGCGTATCCTGAGGAGCACACATAGTGCCCCTTAGCTGCAGCATGGGTCACTGCATCACATACCCCCTTCTGTTCAAACTTGTAGGGTTGAACACCTGTCATACACCCAGGGTCTCGACACAGGTCATGCACGTTACCTTGCCTTAACAGTTGAGAGAACTATCTCAGTCAGTTTTGAGTATCCTACATCATCACACCATTGTTAGGTCTTCCATGCTCCTAGCGGTCAACATGTAGGCCTTGAGCTTTGGCCCTTTAGTCACAGTCTGTCTGTGCAACCAGACCTTTAGTCACCACACTTTCCAAGTGCCCCCCTTCACGTGACCTTTCTTTCCATGGCCACCACCCACCGTTGCGGTCATGCGTCCACCGTCCAGTCGATCCTTATGACTTATCTGAGTTTGACCCTTCGTTACTACGTCCGCTACTGTCCATGTCCCTTAGTTTTGTACTGGGAGTAGAACTGCCACTTTCAGATATTCAACCTCCTTGTCTCTCTGAACGTCTTTGGTGGTCAGCCATTCCATTATTTGGAGGGTCCCTTTTGTTACCTTTTCCTTGGGTTGAAGGCGGCCGCCACCTTATGTCCTGCAGCTGTTTATTAACCTGCAGTCGGTCCAGTCTTAGCTGCTCTATTTCTTTCAGGTATGTCACCCGATATTCGAGGAGCATTCGCATATACATAAGGCTTTCCATTGAGACAACAATGATAAATTGTACCATCCCATCTTCACCAACTACCTGGGCTTCGTCTTCAGCTGGAATCCGCACTCTTGCCAGACCGGATCTATTCACGAGTTCTTGCATCACCTTTCCAAGTCTTACTATCACTTTCCCCACCAGATTTCTGCGTACTTGAAAGATGTCTTCCACAAAGCCCCGCTGACTTTGAGCTTTCCTGGCCTGCTCCAAACGTCGAGTGGCTTCCTTATTTCTCAACAGGATGATCTGTTTCGTGCGGAGGCACTGTAGGTGCATATCTTTCAGGATAGCCACCCACTTCACTGTGATTTCCCTAGTCGGCAGTTTCATTAACTGTTTTGTCTCTGGTGCCCAGTTCACAGTATATGCCTCTACTGCCTTTTTAAAGGCCTCATGCACACCCTCACTGGTACATGCATCCCGCACGTCATCAGGTATCTCTATCACGCACTTGAGGAGCGAGGTCTCACTTTCTTCACGAACGGCTCCCGTTTTGCCTCGGACATTTCCATCAAGACATCTGCCAAGGCCGGGTGACTGTCTTGTTCTGCTTTTAGTGCCTACTCTTCCTCTACTTTATCTTCTTCACGAGCCTTCGCCAAGATGGGCATTGGCAGCTCCACCTCATTACCACTCTGGCACTGCCGCAGTAAGTCTGCGATCACCACCTCTTTCTCTTGTAGGGGACCTCTTAATGCTTCTCTGAGCACTTCCATATCTTCCCTTAGGTCCTTGGTCACGCTTTGCCACATTGACAGGTGACCTCTGAGCTCAGAGACTTCCTTCTCCAGCTCATCCACCCTGTGATCAGCCACTTGTCTCAGGACCCTTTCTCGTTCACATGTTCTTTCACTGTCTCTTTAATCAGCTCTACTCCATGATCCTGTTCTCTTTTGGCTAGCACGTGTCGCACCATCACTTCTTTAAATATATTTTCAGATGGGCCAACTTTCCCACCTGTTCCTGCACCCGCAGGATCAACTCTCTCTTGGGTCTTCCGTCTATCACCTTTAACCACCTCTAGGGTCCCTGCTTGGCTCTCGGCCCGGTCACCCTTAGGTACCTCTCGACTCTTGGCAACTTCAGAGAACTCTAGCTCTTCAGCATCAGGTACTATGGAGCTTACACCATACTATGCTATTTCACCCCTCTCTGTCACCGCAGACGTGAGTCTACAACAGGTCAGTTCTGCATGACCTCCGTGGAGTCTCACTCCACCAGCGCTCTCCAGGTTTTCTTCTCTTACAGTGCCATCAACTGGCCGGTCATCCGACTCCAACCTAGCAGTTGCTGGGGGCAACAACATGACACCTTCCTTCCCGATCGCTTCAGTGTCTGAAAGAGAACTCATATGGGAACTAGAAGTACACAACCTTCTATTATCAGCAAGAGTGACTTGAACAACTTCTTTGTGGACCTTGTTCCTCCGGCGACGGGAGGACTTGCCCTCCTTGTGGGGCTCTTCTTTACTCTACTCCCTTACTTTCTCAGAGTCATAGTCACCCCCAGAGTCTGTGTCACACCCCACACTATGGTGAACCCTCTAGTCTCTCTCTCAGCTCCACTCTTTTTAACTACCACATCATTATCTGAATGGGAGTCGTCACCACCCAATCGGTCATCCCTGGTACATGTCAGGTGACATCATGTCTGTAAGTTGGGCAGACGCACCCTTCCCACTGGTCAACCCGACGTCTGACCCATCAATTTTGGAAGGTATTAATGCTTTTACGTATGCAACCCCATCAGCAGAGAGCCCTCCATCCTCCTGCTGTAGAGGAGCTCCCCTCTCCCGCAAGTCTGAGAACAGCCCTGAGTCCCGGCCTATTATCACCGGACAGGTAAAGTTTGAAACTATGGCGACATCATGGATTGCACTGTCCCTGGCCGTCTCGAGGACACCCTGGCCACTGGATAGTCCTTAGTGCGCCCATGGATGCAGGTGACCCTGTCCCTCCTATTGGGTATTTCAAATCCCTCGGGTGCAACACTCACTGGAGTCATCGGGCTCCCAAAATTGACCAGTCTGCACATTTCCTTTTCGTGCATCCACAGGGCACCCCCCTCCCCCCCCCGTAAACTCTCGCCGGGTATATAGTTCATATAGCAGACTGAGCACACATAATGCACTTGCCCCGGGCAATAGTTCGTCTGCGGAACCCCTAAGAGACGCTCCGCCCCTTTTGGGAAACTACATTCCCCAGGACTTCACCCCCTTTTGGGCATCTATCCCTGTCTGTGTTACCGCCCCTTTTGGGATTCCACCTTTTTTGGGGCAACTATCCCTGTCCTGGTTACCGCCCTCTTTTGGGACACCACCCATTCCCTGGAGTACACCCCCTTGGCTCCCCACGGTACTTTCAGGCCCCAGTTCGCACAGTACAAACAAAACGTCTCTTTGGGTCAGCACTGTCCCTTTAGGAGTCTGCACAATCTGGACCATAATATTAAAACACAGAAGTACCACACAATGTCAGGAGATGTATTATATATCTGTTTGGATCCAAATTAAATTATATATCAATTCCAGGTACTCTGTGCAATTGTGTGATTACCACCACCACGTGGAGTAAAACAGCCCAAACACCCTGATCATAGACACACCAGAGATTAGCACCACACCAGGAATAATATTAAAAAATCTGCTTTTATTACACAATTCAAGTAGCAACAATTAATTCATTAAAACATGTATCATATAAAATCAAATACTAGTACGCACCACAGGACATATAAGAATGGTACAATAACAGCAAACCCAATATTACATCACTAGATCCCGAAAAAATAAAAAACTGTACTTTTTAAATGTGCTGTATAAATGAAAAAATATATATTTCACAATTCACACAATATAAAGTGCAACATATTAAAAGAATTAGATTGCATATATATAAAAAGTGCATGCATATAACCAGCAATCATAAGCCCGGCTAAAAAAATGCTTTGTGCCAAAAATAACTAACATATGCTCCTAAAGGTGCTTATATGCTCCAACAGTCCTGAGCCCAAAAAAGTGCTAAGTGTACAAAGTGAACGGAGGGGACCTAAAATTATATTAATGTCGGTAAATACCTTTGGGTAGCTAAGTCCTGTGGTAACGCACCCCGACGCGCGTTTCGGACAATTTCCTTCCTTTACGGACGTATGAGAGGTGCAGAAAATACGGATTGCATATGGTACAATGATTCTCTATGGCCCAGCTCCTATCTGCCGTATTTTACGGATCCGTATTATACGGTCTTGTACGGCCGTAGAAAATCGCAGCATGCTGCGTTTGTCATCGTATTGCGCAAAAAAAATCGCCAATGAAAGTATATGGGGGCGAGAAAAATACGGATAACATACGGACCAGCAGTGTGACTTGCGAGAAATACGCTAGACATCTCCAGACATCTCCAGCTGCCAGGAATTGTGCCAAGCCCTCAATTAGGAAGCTCAGACATGCTAATTAGCTGAAAAAGCCACACAGACATCCCAGACGTCTGGTGCTCGCCTCCACGGAGTTGCAACAGCATGGCAAGCATCATTAACGTGGATATGCTCCTCATCCTGGTCCAAGAAAGGCCAGAAATCTGGGACCAGCAGGATCCAAATTATTCCAACCGGGCCAGGAAAGAGGCAGCTTGGAGGACCATCTGTGGGATTCCATTCCCAGATTATGCCCAACGGCCACGTGCGGAGCAGACACAACTTTGTAAGTACACTCATGTTTCCACATTAATTAACCTTGAAAAATGCTTTACCTACATGATTACAGGAAGAAAATTTTTGGCCTTAGTATGTTTTTTTTTGGCATTTTTTGGTAAAAACAAAGATGATTAACATGAGAAAGTGTTTACGTACATAGCTAATATGGATGTTGCGTTGGGTACTATTTTTTTTTTTACGCCAAACTGGTACAGAGGGGTGTGGACCCTGTCCTTGTGTTTCTTTTTTTTTTTTTTTTTTAAGCATTTGTAACTTTAGGAAAATCATTTAAGAAGGCATTTTATTATCATCGTTCAAATATGATCTATCAATGCCAACTGTTTTAAGCAATGTGCAGAATGAGCTTAAACAATATTTGTTACCATGTCATTGCAGTGGATGATGTTATGAGACGATGGCGCAGCATCAGGGACCAGTACCGGCGGGAATGGCAGCAGCGGGCAAGAAGTGGGTCAGCAGCACCACCCAAAAATAGGAAGTACATTTACTACGATCGGCTTTCCTTTTTGGATGGCAGTATGGATCTAAGACAGTAAGTCAAAACAACACAACACATTTTTTGTTTGAATATTAGTATTAATTTTATTTGTTCTTGTTCGAGCGCCATTTACTCCATGGCGCTTTACATGTAAGGAGGGGTAAACATTTTCAAAAAAATTTTATACAAAAAAAATGCAAAAAACAAAATGGTACAGGAGGAGAGAGGACCCTGCCCGCAAAGCCTCACAAGCTACAACAAGGGATGGGTGAGAATACAGTAGGCGAGGCTAGAGCTGTTCATGCAGTGGTTTGGTCGATCGGTGGTTACTGCACAGATGTCTAATAAAATTATTTTATCAAATGACTCAAGTAATAATGTTTATTTTTGCTTTATTGTTTAATAACAGAATACAGTCCAACCTCACTGAGTGGGAGACCGGGTCTGAGTCGGAGGCTGTGATTGATCCCGTTAGTGTTGAAGAAGAGGTGGCAGGCCCATCTTTGGCCTCTTCTACCTCATTCTTCCAGGTCCATCGGCTTCTGAATCACAAGAGACAGCAGCAAGTGTGGAAGATGCAGCACCACCACCCTCAGCAGCACCTGATCCTGGAAGCCAGGAAGAGCATGGGCACAGCAGCAGTCCTAATGTCCCACTGGCGTCCTTCCCACAGGCAGCTGGGGCTTTACGCAGAGGCCGCAGAAGGAGAGAGCTGCAAGCCAGTAGGAGGGATGTGGACGCTGGGGTCCTCAATTATTTGGCCAGGGCAGCCACGGATGATGGAGAGCAGGCCTTTGCTCGCAGCTTTGCCCGGTACCTTCGTCCCCTTCGCCGTGAGGTGAAGCTACGTGTGAGAGGGTGTATTCAAATCCTGATTGATTTAAGCACCCCTCCAAATAACCCCTACGAGGTGTTTGAATTTCTTGAGAGAAGGCAGCTTTCACAAACTAACCTCTTGCGCCTTCAAATAACTCAACAGGTGCATGGTCAATCAGGATTTGAAGCACCTCCTCCAGGTATGCCTACACCTCAACCCCTCCCTACCCAAAATCAACAAAGGCCAGCACCATACCAAATGGCAGCCTACAACCCAACTTCTCAATATGGCCACTTTTCCAGACCCAGTGATGTAGGCTGGTCACAACCTGGGTTTGGACAACATGGCCATTTTGGGGGTGGGTATGAGTCCAGCCAATATGTCCGTCAGCATGAGGGCCAGAGACAATTACTTTAAGGCCAATACCCAACTGGCCAATATGAACAAGGCCTGTATTTGGCTCAGCAACCCACTGCATCCTCACAGGGTAAAGGACAATTGGCCCAACAAAGGCCCCCTGAACAGGAACCTGAGCTGCCGCCATCTCCACCGCCAACTTACAGGGATCTGTAAGCCATTTTTTTTTTTTTTCTTTGTTACACAAAACCATGTTTTTGTTTATTTTGTGCTGCATTTGCACTTTGTTGTGTTTTGTTGTTTGCAAAAAATACAAAAACACCAGAAAAATTAAAACCATATGACAAAAATATGGTTAAAAGTTTACAACAAAAGGCTTTTGCTGTTAGTAAAAAATGTTGTCAAAAGCCAATTGATGTTTGTGGACCAATCATTATTACATCACACACATATGCTCTGTTCATAATCATCTGGTAATTAAGGAAATACAACACACATAGTACTGTTTCTTTGTCACAAAAAAATTATGTAGATAGTATATTTGGAAAATAAGAAATTCACAACTGAGAAACAGCATAACCTTGCCAAGGAGTAGCACCCTGAAGAGAAACAAAATAATTGGTGAAAACATCCCTAACTTTTATGCCAGAAAGGGGACGGCGTGGAGGAAGGCCATATGGTTTAGGCCTAATCACATTGCTCAACATGTGTTCAGCAATATCAGCTGAGGAGCAATCATGTAAGTGCAGCGCCCCAGGGTCCTGGTCATTGCAGTAATGTCATTCTTCCACCAGGGGGAGTGATGTTACGTCTGATGGCAATAAAGGAGATCACCTTGCCAGGTATCACAAACCACACAACACACTTCACACTCCAGTCCACCAGGGGGAGCTATGCTCCTATCTAGTAGGGCACTCTTCACAATTAGGTAAAACTGGTGGTCTGGATAGGAAGTTAGGCAGAAGCTGACTGGGCATTGACCCAGGCAGAATCTGACTGGGCTTCACCCAGGCAGCACCTGTCAGGCAGACAGGGGGAAGGAGGAACATCAAACAGCTGCAGACAGAGAGGTCCCTGACAGGGGTGGGATCAGAGGCCTAGCCAGAAGGCCACGGAGCTGTGCCTGCCCCACGTGCGGTAGCATCTTAAGAAAGGACATAAAGGGAATTGCGTTGCTGAGAGTGAGAAACGAAGTCATAGCACAAGGAGAGGAATCCAGAGGGAGTTCTTCCCTGCAATAGGCTGCCTCCCTCTGAGGCGCAGAAGCCGGTAGGCAGAACACCGAGGGAGTAAGGAACTCTATGCTTTACCTCAGAGACTGGCAGGACAGTTAATTCCATGTTAGCTGCCCAACCTTCCACCCAGGAGGCATGGTGGCAACTTGTGGGGGGCTGGGGCGTCGTAGGGTCCCTGTAAAAAGCCTCAGGCCATCAGTCATACGGGTTTGTCCTATCCATACCATCTGGGGACAGAGAGAGAGAAAGAGACATAACATCGAGAACACCAACATCAGTTGTGAGGACCTCACCGAGAAGCTCAGCAGGGAGGTACTACAACACTCAGGTGCTAGAGGAAGGCTACTGATTTCCACCTGGATAAGGGGACTCTGGAGTTGCCTTCAGACTGGCCGGACTCTGCCTGCCCTGTGATCTGGTGCTCTGGACTGTGGACGCTGAAACCTTCAGTAAAGGTAAAGAGACCTTGTGTTCTCGTTATTCACTGCGCCTTACAGCACCCACCATTCACCATCTACACTCTGGGAAGCCCTGGGGACACACTTCACCTGTGGGAAGGTATACCATCTAGCTGCCATCACATCACCCCAGCGGACCCCTAAGCAGTGTCGGTCACCCTGACCGAATAACACAGGTGGCGTCACGAACACTATCCCTTTAAAGACCTTTCCCCCATTTATTAACGGACGTCCCCTAGGGCTACGGACCGGGTTAGCCACCGTGACATCCCTGACGAGAACCGAAGGGCCCGGCTCCGAGTACCACATTGCCCTGACATGGGGCGATCCATATGCGGGTAAAATTGTGTAACATTACAGAGGCTTTTATGACTTCATTCACTGTAGCCTCACTGAGCTGAATGGCAGACTGGAGGGCACGCCATTTGGCCACCAGAATACCAAACGCGCACTCCACCAGTCTCCGCGCCCTAGAAAGCCGCAAATTAAAGATCCTCCGCCAGTGGTCCAGGTTGCCTCTTGATGTGTCTCGTCAGTTGGAAGGCCTCATCTCTAACAAGAACAAAAGGCAATGCTTCCGCATTGGAGCCTAGGAGTTGTTGTGGTGGTGGGAGGTCTAACTGGTTTTCACGTAGCCGCCGACGCATAATGGACGAATTGAAGACCCTAGAGTCTCCAGTTCGGCCATAGGCCCCAATGTCTAAAATTATAAACCTGTAGTTACTGTAAACTACAGC
The DNA here is from genome assembly GCF_032444005.1 of Ranitomeya imitator. Lineage (NCBI taxonomy): Eukaryota > Metazoa > Chordata > Amphibia > Anura > Dendrobatidae > Ranitomeya > Ranitomeya imitator. Next base: position 483,150,340 of record NC_091285.1, on the reverse strand, counting down.
TAACAGAACTACAGAGAAAAACTGCTTATAATTGTAGAATTGGGAGCCAGAGTTCAGCGGCTTACGTACCCTGATATGTTTCCCATCCACGGCTCCAATGCAGTTTGGGAAGTCACAAGTGTCCTGGAACAGAAAGGGCTATTTTGAGCAAATCAGCCTGTTTTGGCTCAGGCATCACAAGTTCCTGGAGTTTAGCCCATATCTGACTACAGGTTGACCGCACAATGCCCGAAATTGTCGACCGACCAATCAGAAACTCCAGGTGTAGTCCCGCGTACGACAAGCCAGTGGACAGGAAGCTGAAAGTGTAAAAAAAGGAATATTAGGTAGGTAAAAAGAGTTCACACAAAACATGAAGAAGCACAAGTAGATTGTATATTTTAAAAAACATGATTAACGCTATAAAATCAAAAATTTACCTAGGGTACTTAACTCTAACATTAAACACACTTTTTTGGATCTGCTTGTGCCCTAATGTACACATATACTGTAAAAAACCTGCTAGAACACAACACATAAAGAAAAAACATCAACATACAGTATGTGAGGATGTTGAATACATACCATAAGGTAAGGAGAAGACGCTCCTCTGCGGATATGGCTTTGCGCATCCTTGTGTCATGATAGGTGATACCTGGACGTAATATCTCCAACAATATATCAAAGGTTCTGATGGTCATGCGACAGTACAGATAGAACTTGTCAGGATGTGCCCGCAGAGCTGTATAGAGCCTCTGAAAATGGCCTTTAGTGAGGCGTTTAGTCAAGAGAGGATGCACCCACATTCTTCTCCTCCTTCGTGGATCTACAATCACAGGGTATGGCTGGCCAAACCGACGCGACAAGACCCAGTTAAACAAAACCCGCTGAGTTGGGGTGAAGTGCAGTAGGTCAGACATGGTGCAAACGTTACCACAACACAATAACAGATGCACAACCACAAAATGGCCATATGGGTGGGTGCCACCTGTTGTAGAGGCCTTAAATAGGGTTGCTGATGCTGATTTAAATTAATTTCAGCCTCAAAAACCATTAAATGTCCATTTTGTCAGGTTGCGTGAAAAATACGCATTATGGATGTCATACGGATTACATACGCAACATTACAAGCGCAAAATACGCGACCACACCTTGCCAATGGATTATATACGGATCACCATTTCTGGAATTTTTATGCCGTAAAATACGGATCGTATTTCCATATGCTGAGTGTGACGCCGGCCTAATATATAAAGCTGAATGTGTGTGTGTATGTGTGTATGTCCGGGATTGGCATCTGCACCGTCGCAGCTACAGCCACAAAATTTTGAAAAAAATTGTGCTTACAACATGTTAAGCCCAAGAAATCATTCACAGCAAAGGATGTAAATAATTAATATTTTATTTATTGCATGGTATACATCAATTTAAAAGTGTTATTATGATATTAAAAACCAAAATAATATTTTTATATCATTTAAATTAGTGCCCATACCTATTTGGCTGCCATATTATATAAGTATGTTAGTACCCGTAAGGACTTACTATGATAAAAACATTTTTTGTGAAAAAAGCGCCAAAAAAAAAAAAAAATTAAAAAAAAAGTGTATATAGAAGCTCATAATAAAGTGCAACAATGTGCATATCAGGAATAAGAGCAAATAAGAGTGCTATCTAAAGAGAAAGTGCAACTGCATAAGGTGCAAAAGATTATAAAAATAGTGCAAAAAGTGCAATAGATTCACATATGAAGCCACTTACTTTGGGGTATATGGCTGAATAGACTGGTCGCAAAATAGTGTATGGTGCACCCCGACGCCCGTTTCGGACGCACAGCTCCTTCGTCAGGGGGTGTAAGTGTCTATTAGTATCTGGGGGGTTTTATACTGCCATAATTATGTGTGATGCCGATGTCCGCAGCTGCAGTACCTACGGCGCATGCGCAGCCTGGATAACCCGGAAGTCGCAAGCGGCCGCGTCACGTGACCGGACGCACAGGATGTGTACCTGGCGTTGCCAAGAGCACAGGGACGCAGCAGCCACGACCACAGGGTCCCGGCGGCGCATGCGCACAACATGAGATGCGGCATGAGCCTACAGGGACGGAACTATCTATCAAATTGCAAGTATATATATATATAGAATAATTAGGGGGCAAAATGTCAAAACTATATAGAGGGAAATTATATATTTTTTCATAATCCTACTTTCACAAAGTTGGACATCCCGTCATGTGATCATAATATAAGATCACGGATGTCGTTCCGCACATAAAATCCAAATTTATGCATAACTACATATATAAATCATACTGCTGCGAAGCTATATGCATAATTAATTACTGAAATGATAGCTCCAATATCAGATCATATAGATCTAACAATTGTGCAAAAGGGCAATATAACACAGGAATGATCAGGTTACTATATCATAAGAGGACATCAATATATATTTAATTTATTTTAACTAATTATGATGAAACTATAAAAATTATATAAATGTAAGAAAAAAACGAGTGTACATGATCAAATAATGCTGCCCAAGTACCGAAAATACATCCATACAATGAAGTGAATAAAAAAATCAAAAATTATGGCTATATAAGTCTATATCTATATAAAATAAACAGTAAAAGTGAAGAGGTGGACCATATGATACAGTTTCTAACCACCAAATTGTAGATATAAAGATTAAAAAAATGTGTGCATATGTACTAGCAAAGAATGGTACTATAATTCTATCTCTTCTATGGTCCAGAGTATGTATTTCTAACTACTGCATATATAATCAAAAAATGCTATTAGTGATAATATACAAAAATATATATAATAAGTGATGTAATACTTAAATGTCCAATTTCCTTATAGGTACCAAAAGAAAAAGGAAAACAATAAGAAGAAGAGAGGATTTCTCCACATCTGGGCCCACTGTTATGAACAGGTGATTCAGAACTACAATGGACCTAGTGGTTAAGAGCACACAAAGTGACCTGATAGTTACTAACATAGGACGAGCTCTGAGACGTGGGAACTCTGCTGACCGCAATCCCTAATCCTATCATACCACACTAGAGGTAGCCGTGGATTGCGCCTAACGCTCCCTATGCAACTCGGCACAGCCTGAGAAACTAACTAGCCCTGAAGATAGAAAAATAAGCCTACCTTGCCTCAGAGAAATTCCCCAAAGGAAAAGGCAGCCCCCCACATATAATGACTGTGAGTTAAGATGAAAATACAAACACAGAGATGAAATAGATTTAGCAAAGTGAGGCCCGACTTACTGAATAGACCGAGGATAGGAAAGATAGCTTTGCGGTCAGCACAAAAACCTACAAACAACCACGCAGAGGGGCAAAAAGACCCTCCGCACCGACTAACGGTATGGAGGTGCTCCCTCTGCGTCTCAGAGCTTCCAGCAAGCAAGAAAAACCAATATAGCAAGCTGGACAGAAAATATAGCAAACAAAAGTAACACAAGCAGAACTTAGCTTATGCAGGGCAGACAGGCCACAAGAACGATCCAGGAGAGAGCCAGACCAATACTGGAACATTGATTGGAGGCCAGGAACAAAGAACTAGGTGGAGTTAAATAGAGCAGCACCTAACGACTTAACCTCGTTACCTGAGGAAGGAAACTCAGAAGCCGCAGCCCCACTCACATCCACCAGCGGAAGCTCATAGACAGAACCAGCCGAAGTTCCACTCATGACCACAGGAGGGAGCTTGACCACAGAATTCACAACAGTACCCCCCCCTTGAGGAGGGGTCACCGAACCCTCACCAGAGCCCCCAGGCCGACCAGGATGGGCCAAATGAAAGGCACGAACCAAATCGGCAGCATGAACATCAGAGGCAAAGACCCAGGAATTATCTTCCTGACTATAACCCTTCCACTTAACCAGGTACTGAAGTTTCCGTCTCGAAATACGAGAATCCAAAATCTTCTCCACTATATACTCCAACTCCCCCTCAAGCAAAACCGGGGCAGGAGGATCAACGGATGGAACCACAGGTGCCACGTATCTCCGCAACAATGACCTATGGAATACGTTATGGATGGAAAAAGAAGCTGGAAGGGTCAAACGAAAAGACACAGGATTAAGAACCTCAGAAATCCTATACGGACCAATGAAACGAGGCTTAAACTTAGGAGAGGAAACTTTCATAGGAATATAACGAGATGACAACCAAACCAAATCCCCAACACGAAGTCGGGGACCCACACAGCGCCTGCGGTTAGCGAAACGTTGAGCCTTCTCCTGAGACAATGTCAAATTGTCCACCACATGAGTCCAAATCTGCTGCAACCTATCCACCACAGTATCCACACCAGGACAGTCAGAAGACTCAACCTGCCCTGAAGAGAAACGAGGATGGAAACCAGAATTGCAGAAAAACGGCGAAACCAAAGTAGCCGAGCTGGCCCGATTATTAAGGGCGAACTCAGCCAAAGGCAAAAAAGACACCCAATCATCCTGATCGGCAGAAACAAAACATCTCAGATATGTTTCCAAGGTCTGATTGGTTCGTTCAGTCTGGCCATTTGTCTGAGGATGGAAAGCCGAGGAAAAAGACAAATCAATGCCCATCCTAGCACAAAAGGCTCACCAAAACCTCGAAACAAACTGGGAACCTCTGTCAGAAACTATGTTCTCCGGAATGCCATGTAAACGAACCACATGCTGGAAGAACAATTGTACCAAATCAGAGGAGGAAGGCAATTTAGACAAGGGTACCAAATGAACCATCTTCGAGAAGCGATCACAAACAACCCAAATGACCGACATTTTTTGAGAGACGGGGAGATCCGAAATAAAATTCATAGAGATATGTGTCCAGGGCCTCTTCGGGACTGGCAAGGGCAAAAGCAACCCACTGGCATGAGAACAGCAGGGCTTAGCCCGAGCACAAATCCCACAGGACTGCACAAATAAACGCACATCCCGCGACAGAGACGGCCACCAAAAGGATCTAGCCACCAAATCTCTGGTACCAAAGATTCCAGGATGACCAGCCAACACCGAACCATGAACCTCAGAGATAACTCTACTCGTCCATTTATCAGGGACAAACAGTTTCTCTGCTGGGCAACTGTCAGGTCTATTAGCCTGAAATTTTTGCAGCACCCGCCGCAAATCAGGGGAGATGGCAGACAAAATTACCCCCTCCTTGAGAACACCCGCCGGCTCAGACAAACCCGGAGAGTCAGGCACAAAACTCCTAGACAGGGCATCCGCCTTCACATTTTTAGACCCCGGAAGGTACGAAACCACAAAGTCAAAACAGGAGAAAAACAGCGACCAACGAGCCTGTCTAGGATTCAACCGTTTGGCAGACTCGAGATAAGTCAAGTTCTTATGATCAGTCAAGACCACCACGCGATGCTTAGCTCCTTCAAGCCAATGACGCCACTCCTCGAATGCCCACTTCATGGCCAGCAACTCTCGATTGCCAACATCATAATTACGCTCAGCAGGCGAAAACTTCCTGGAAAAGAAGGCGCATGGTTTCATCACCGAGCCATCAGAACTTCTTTGCGACAAAACAGCCCCTGCTCCAATCTCAGAAGCATCAACCTCGACCTGGAACGGGAGCGAAACATCTGGTTGACACAACACAGGGGCAGAAGAAAAACGACGCTTCAACTCTTGAAAAGCTTCCACCGCAGCAGAAGACCAATTGACCAAATCAGCACCCTTCTTGGTCAAATCAGTCAACGGTTTAGCAACACTAGAAAAATTATTGATGAAGTGACGTTAAAAATTAGCAAAGCCCAGGAACTTTTGCAGACTCTTCAGAGATGTCGGCTGAGTCCAATCATAAATGGCCTGAACTTTAACAGGGTCCATCTCGATAGTAGAAGGGGAAAAAATGAAACCCAAAAATGAAACCTTCTGAACACCAAAGAGACACTTTGACCCCTTCACAAACAAAGAATTCGCACGCAGGACCTGGAACACCATTCTGACCTGCCTCACGTGAGACTCCCAATCATCCGAGAAGACCAAAATATCATCCAAGTATACAATCAGGAATTTATCCAGGTACTCTCGGAAGATGTCATGCATAAAGGACTGAAACACTGATGGAGCATTAGAAAGCCCGAATGGCATAACCAGGTACTCAAAATGGCCCTCGGGCGTATTAAATGCTGTTTTCCATTCATCGCCCTGTTTAATGCGCACAAAATTATACGCACCACGAAGATCTATCTTGGTGAACCAACTAGCCCCCTTAATCCGAGCAAACAAATCAGACAGCAGCGGCAAGGGGTACTGAAATTTGACCGTGATTTTATTTAGAAGGCGGTAATCAATACAAGGTCTCAGCGAACCATCCTTCTTGGCCACAAAAAAGAACCCTGCTCCCAATGGCGACGACGACGGGCGAATATGACCCTTCTCCAAGGATTCCTTTACGTAACTCCGCATAGCGGCGTGCTCAGGCACAGACAAATTAAACAGTCGACCTTTAGGAAACTTACTACCAGGAATCAAATCGATAGCGCAATCACAATCCCTATGCGGAGGTAGGGCACTGGACTTGGGCTCATCAAATACATCCCGGTAATCCGACAAGAACTCTGGGACCTCAGAAGGGGTGGATGATGAAATAGACAGAAATGGAACATCACCATGTACCCCCTGACAACCCCAGCTGGACACAGACATTGATTTCAAATCCAATACTGGGTTATGGACTTGTAGCCATGGCAACCCCAACACGACCACATCATGCAGATTATGCAACACCAAAAAGCAAATATCCTCCTGATGCGCAGGAGCCATGCACATGGTCAGCTGGGTCCAGTACTGAGGCTTATTCTTGGCCAAAGGCGTAGCATCAATTCCTCTCAATGGAATAGGATACTGCAAGGGCTCCAAGAAAAACCCACAGCGCCTAGCATACTCCAAGTCCATCAAATTCAGGGCAGCGCCTGAATCCACAAATGCCATGACAGAATAGGATGACAAAGAGCAGATCAAAGTAACGGACAAAAGAAATTTCGACTGTACCGTACCAATGGTGGCAGAGCTAGCGAACCGCTTAGTGCGCTTAGGACAATCGGAGATAGCATGAGTGGAATCACCACAGTAAAAACACAGCCCATTCCTTCGTCTGTGTTCTTGCCGTTCAGCTCTGGTCAAAGTCCTATTGCATTGCATAGGCTCAGGTTTATGCTCAGATAATACCGCCAAATGGTGCACAGTTTTACGCTCACGTAAGCGTCGATCGATCTGAATGGCCAAAGACATAGACTCATTCAGACCAGCAGGCATAGGAAATCCCACCATGACATCCTTAAGGGCTTCAGAGAGACCCTTTCTGAAAATTGCTGCCAGAGCACATTCATTCCATTGAGTTAGCACAGACCACTTCCTAAATTTCTGACAATATATCTCTATCTCATCCTGACCCTGACACAGAGCCAGCAAGATTTTCTCTGCCTGATCCACTGAATTAGGTTCATCATAAAGCAACCCGAGCGCCAGAAAAAACGCGTCAATATCACATAATGCAGGATCTCCTGGCGCAAGGGAAAATGCCCAGTCTTGAGGGTCGCCACGTAATAAAGAAATAATGATCTTTACTTGTTGAACTGGGTCACCAGAGGAGCGGGGTTTCAAAGCCAGAAATAGTTTACAATTATTTTTGAAATTCAGAAACTTAGCTCTATCTCCAGAAAATAACTCAGGAATAGGAATTTTAGGTTCTAACATAGGATTCTGAACCACTAAATCTTGAATGTTTTGAACACTTATAGCGAGATTATCCATCAAAGAGGACAGACCTTGAAGGTCCATGTCTACACCTGTGTTCTGAACCACCCTGATGTAAAGGGGAAAAGAAAGACAAAACACAGTGCAAAGAAGAAAAAAAAATGGTCTCAGAACTTCTCTTTTCCCTCTATTGAGAAGCATTAGTACTTTGGGCCTCCAGTACTGTTATGAACAGGTGATTCAGAACCACAATGGACCTAGTGGTTAAGAGCACACAAAGTGACCTGATAGTTACTAACATAGGACGAGCTCTGTATTCTGCCACCGATATACGTGGATGAGATGTGTCTGAGGGATGTGATCACAAATCGCTATATAAACAATGACAGGTAGCGTTACTCACTAACTGTGCCACCAGTCTCTATCAGCCGCGTGTGGTGATCCGGAAGGATGATGCAGTGATACATTCAACAGGTTTATTTACAGTACCTTGGTGAGAGTGAGGACTGTAGGTTAGAGCTGTTACAGAATCACCAGATAGAGATAATAGAAGCTTCAGGTTAGAGGTAACAAGAGAATCCTTTCTCCAGCTCTGCAGCACATGTGTATTCCAAGATGGCACGGAGTACAAAACAGGAAGAGAAGGAAAAAGATAGGAGGAGCTAAAGACAGAAAGGTGTTGTGGGAAAATTCCATAACAAATATTACAGTGATATAGCAAACGGCCAGTAGATGGCAGCAAAGTATAACAAATGATAGAACCAGGCTTATTAGCACTACATAAAGGTCCATGTATGGCTGAAAGTCTATCATAATAAACTGAGCAGCACACTTCCCGTCTGAAATCCTTGGATTTCACTATACCATAAGTCTCGAATTGGGAGTGTTCACCAGAAGTGCATGGAGGGATACCTCAACCTGTAAGATAAAAACAACGCATGCAATGCAACAATAACATATTGAATAACAAGTCTAGAACGATTTCTTGAAGTAATCCAAAGGATAACCCATCTTCCGATTGGAGAAGCCGCGCTAGGCCAAACTGTCTCCAACCCATTTGTAATCCAAAGGTTGAAGTTCCTTGAAAGAGTTCCTACTGATTGGATGGATAATCAATCCTCAACCGGTATGAGTAAAATAATCTCTGATATAGGCCTAATGAAAGTTTTGGGGTCACCTTGCTTAGTAACTGTCACTTCTACCTTGCGTACCTTGCCATCGTCACTTGGAAAGGTTTTAGAGATAAGTCCCATAGGCCATGTGCTTCTTTCCTCCTTCTGGTCTTTCATGAGGATAATATCTCCTACTTGTAAATTTGGCTTTACGTGTTGCCATTTTCTTTGTTTTTGGAGAAGTGTCAGGTACTCCTTCTTCCATCTATTCCAGAAACAATTAGCCAGATGTTGCACATATTTCCACCGTCTCTGATATTTGTTACCAGACACAGAGTCTTCAGGCGGGTTAGGAATAGTTCCAAGTTTCTGGGTGAGGAGAGTTGCCGGAGTGAGAATTGTAGGAGATTCTGGATCCGTAGATATGGGTACAAGTGGTCTTGAGTTTACTATAGCAGAGACTTCTGCTAAGAAAGTGGTCAAGGTCTCGTGAGTGAGTCTTGAAAGATTTGAGTCCATCAGCATAGATTCCAGTATCCGACGAGTAATGCCTATCATTCTTTCCCATGATCCGCCCATATGGGAAGCATGAGGAGGATTGAAGACCCAGGAGCAGCCATTGGTTGTCAAGAAGTTCTGGACTGGTGTTGAATTCAGTTGTAGTTTTCGACAGGCACCTACAAAGTTTGTTCCACAATCAGATCTTAGTTGTTTTACTGGTCCTCTGATGGAGAAGAATCGTCTTAAGGCATTAATGAAACTGGAGGAGTCCATGGACTCTATCACTTCTATGTGTATTGCTCGTACACTCATGCACGTGAACAACACTGCCCAACGTTTACTTTCCGCATGCCCGCCTCTGGTCCGACGTGCAGCGACTGCCCATGGGCCAAAAACGTCCAAGCCAACATAGGTAAATGGGGGCTCTGTGCTTGTCCTATCAGCAGGCAAATCAGACATCTGTTGTTGTTGCAGTTTTCCTCTTGTCTTACGACACTGAACACAATGATGAATTAAATGGGAAATCGGTCTCTTTGCTCCCACAATCCAGAGGCCTGCAGCTCTTAAGGCACCTTCAGTGAAGTGTCTACCTTGATGTTTGATTTTTTCATGGTAATGTTGTATAAGTAGAGTGGTGATATGGTGATGACCAGGAATAATTAGAGGATTCGTTTCTGCCTCATCCAATTTAGCTTTGTTTAAACGACCACCAACTCTCAATAAACACCTTTCGTCTATTACTGGGTTTAAGTTGACAATGGGGCTGTTTTTAGGAACATCTTGTTTTTTACGTATACATTCCAGTTCCTTGTGAAAAACATTCTGCTGCACATTGCGTATCACAATGAGTTCACTCAGAGCAATGTCTTCTGCAGAGAGAGGCTTATGGCAGATATGCCAACCATGACAATCAGTGTTACTGTCCTTATTGCGATAGCATTGTACAATGTGTACTAACCTTGCAATGGCACGAACCAGCCTCGTCCATCTTGAGAAGCGATCAAAACGCCGACAGTCCAAGCCAACCTCCTCCTTGAGTTTGGTGATGAAGGTGCTGACATCAAGACGGATCTCTGGGTCGACATCTGGATCCTCAAGGCTGAAGCTGTCTTCAACGGCAGTCTCTTTGCACTGTTCGTGAAGGAACTCCGGTCCTGTCAACCAAGAAGAGCTTGCGAAGGCACCAATAGACACTGGTCTAGTAGCAAGGTCCGCAGGGTTAAGATGGGATGGGACGTGCTGCCATTGCTGGGGTTTGGAGGATTTCCTGATCCTTTCCACTCGGTTACTGACATAGACGTAGAAGCGTTTCGTCTGGTTGTATATGTAGCCCAGAACTACCTTACTGTCTGTGTAGAATCTTATGTCATCCACGTGAATAGCTAGTTCGCTCTGTATGAAGTCTGCAATCTCTATGGCTAGTACAGCCCCACAGAGCTCGAGTCTGGGTATGGTGTGCTCGGGTTTAGGAGCCAGTTTAGCCTTTCCAAACAGAAATCCAACATGGGCTTCATTGTTAGAGTCTACAACCTTCAAGTAAGCGACAGCGGCAATAGCTTCAGTGGAGGCATCAGCGAATACATGAATCTCCTTCCTTTGACTTGTAGTTAGGGATGCTGGAGTGTAACAACGTGGTATGTGGATCTTATCCAAGGCGCAAAGAGATTCTCTCCATGACTTCCACTTTAGTTGTTTGTCTGCAGGGAGTGGTATATCCCAGTCCTTAATGTACTCTGAGAGTTGTCTCAGCAGGAGCTTGCCTTGTATAGTCAGGGGTGCGACAAACCCAAGTGGATCATATAGACTGTTCACCACTGACAGAACCCCACGCTTAGTAAATGGTTTTTCTGCACCACTAACCTGAAAGCTGAAGGAGTCATTTAGCAAGTTCCACCTCAGGCCTAGACTTCTCTGTACTGGTGGATTGTCTGAGCCTAGGTTCAAGTCCCTAAATTCTGCGGCATGATCATGAGGGTGAAAGGCCTTCATGACAACAGCACTATTGGAGGCAATTTTATGCAATCTTAAATGAGCTTTAGAAAGCATACAGTGGGGCAAAAAAGTATTTAGTCAGTCAGCAATAGTGCAAGTTCCACCACTTAAAAAGATGAGAGGCGTCTGTAATTTACATCATAGGTAGACCTCAACTATGGGAGACAAACTGAGAAAAAAAAATCCAGAAAATCACATTGTCTGTTTTTTTTAACATTTTATTTGCATATTATGGTGGAAAATAAGTATTTGGTCAGAAACAAAATTTCATCTCAATACTTTGTAATATATTCTTTGTTGGCAATGACAGAGGTCAAACGTTTTCTGTAAGTCTTCACAAGGTTGCCACACACTGTTGTTGGTATGGCCCATTCCTCCATGCAGATCTCCTCTAGAGCAGTGATGTTTTTGGCTTTTCGCTTGGCAACACGGACTTTCAACTCCCTCCAAAGGTTTTCTATAGGGTTGAGATCTGGAGACTGGCTAGGCCACTCCAGGACCTTGAAATGCTTCTTACGAAGCCACTCCTTCGTTGCCCTGGCGGTGTGCTTTGGATCATTGTCATGTTGAAAGACCCAGCCACGTTTCATCTTCAATGCCCTTGCTGATGGAAGGAGGTTTGCGCTCAAAATCTCGCGATACATGGCCCCATTCATTCTTTCATGTACCCGGATCAGTCGTCCTGGCCCCATTGCAGCGAAACAGCCCCAAAGCATGATGTTTCCACCACCATGCTTTACAGTAGGTATGGTGTTTGATGGATGCAACTCAGTATTCTTTTTCCTCCAAACACGACAAGTTGTGTTCCTACCAAACAGTTCCAGTTTGGTTTCATCAGACCATCGGACATTCTCCCAAAACTTCTCTGGATCATCCAAATGCTCTCTAGCAAACTTCAGACGTGCCCGGACATGTACTGGCTTAAGCAGTGGGACACGTCTGGCACTGCAGGATCTGAGTCCATGGTGGCGTAGTGTGTTACTTATGGTAGGCCTTGTTACATTGGTCCCAGCTCTCTGCAGTTCATTCACTAGGTCCCCCCGCGTGGTTCTGGGATTTTTGCTCACCGTTCTTGTGATCATTCTGACCCCACGGGGTAGGATTTTGCGTGGAGCCCCAGATTGAGGGAGATTATCAGTGGTCTTGTATGTCTTCCATTTTCTAATTATTGCTCCCACTGTTGATTTCTTCACTCCAAGCTGGTTGGCTATTGCAGATTCAGTCTTCCCAGCCTGGTGCAGGGCTACAATTTTGTTTCTGGTGTCCTTTGACAGCTCTTTGGTCTTCACCATAGTGGAGTTTGGAGTCAGACTGTTTGAGGGTGTGCACAGGTGTCTTTTTATACTGATAACAAGTTTAAACAGGTGCCATTACTACAGGTAATGAGTGGAGGAAAGAGGAGACTCTTAAAGAAGAAGTTACAGGTCTGTGAGAGCCAGAAATCTTGATTGTTTGTTTCTGACCAAATACTTATTTTCCACCATAATATGCAAATAAAATGTTAAAAAAACAGACAATGTGATTTTCTGGATTTTTTTTTCTCAGTTTGTCTCCCATAGTTGAGGTCTACCTATGATGTAAATTACAGACGCCTCTCATCTTTTTAAGTGGTGGAACTTCCACTATTGCTGACTGACTAAATACTTTTTTGCCCCACTGTACCTTGTGTCCGTTTGAGCAGATCTATGGCTTCCTCCACTGTAGGAAGGGATTTAAGACCATCGTCCACGTAGAAGTCCTTTTCAACGAACTGTTGAGCATCCTTCCCGAACTCTGCTGCACCATCGGAGGCGGTCCTACGTAGGCCGTAGGTGGCGACTGCAGGAGAAGGACTGTTTCCGAAAACGTGCACCTTCATGCGGTATTCGATCATTTCCTTGTTGGTGTCGTTGTCTCGGTGCCATAGAAAACGGAGATAATTTCTGTGATGTTGTTGCACGATGAAACAATGGAACATTTGTTCGATGTCGGCGGTAATGGCGACCAGTTCCTTTCTGAATCTCATGAGCACTCCCACCAGGTTATTAGTCAGGTTCGGACCAGTGAGGAGAACGTCATTCAGAGATACGCCGTCATGTTTGGCGCTTGAATCGAACACCACCCTGATTTGTTTCGGCTTTCTTGGATGATACACTCCAAAGGAAGGTAGATACCAGCATTCTTCATCAGCTTGCAATGGTGGAGCTGGCTCTGCGTGATCATTGCGAAATATCGTGTCCATAAAAGCTATGAAATGTTCCTTCATTTCAGGCTTGTTCCTTAATGTTCTCTGCAGTGAGATGAATCTAGATAAGGCCTGTTCTCTGTTGTTAGGAAGCCTGGTCCTTGAAGCCTTGAAGGGTAAGGGAGCAACCCAGCGGTCAGATTCATTTTTGAAGAATCCACTGTCCATGATTTTAAGATACTCCTTGTCTTCTATGGATAAGGCAACTTTGTTGTCATCTTTTGTTGTGTGAAACACTGTTCTCCCTAAGTCATCACCGTAGGGAGTGGGAATGATGTCAGGCTCCTGGATGGAATCAGAGAACCTCTCTTTCACTTCGTAGTGATGAAGGCATGGCTTAAAGTGAGTTGCGCGACCATTTTGGAGCACATACGTTTTACAGGCGTTGACTTCGGATGCCTTGTGACTCCTATCCAGACATACATCGCCCACGATTACCCAGCCTAGGTCGAGTCTTTGGGCGTATGGAGCATCATCTGGGCCGTTGCATTGTTGGCGTACCTTGTGGACCTTCAGAATGTCCCTTCCGAGTAGGATTAGAATATCAGCATTCATGTCCAGAGGAGGAATTTCATTAGTCAGGTGCCTCAAGTGGCGATGATGAAGTGCGGCTTCCGGAGTGGGAATCTCCTCCCTGTTATCAGGTATCTGGTCACATTCAATTAGGGTTGGCAAAGGTATATGCACGTTTCCCTTGATTGAAGAGACTATGTACCCAGAGGCTCTCCTGCCAGAAGTCTCAATACGACCAGAGCAGGTGTTGAGGGTGTATGGAGTCATTTGTCCCTTTATGTTGAAGATCTCAAAGAATTTGGGCCTTGCTAGAGATCGGTTACTTTGCTCATCTATTATGGCATACATTTTGGAGGCCTTGTCGGGTTGTCCTTCTGGATAGAACTTAATCAGACATACCTTGGCACAGCATTTAGGATCAGTCCCTTCTCCACATACCTCAGTACATGAGGAGGAAACAGCGGTTGCAGTTGGGTCAGGGACCTGTGGCTCCCCGCCATGCTTTTGAGCAGGGTTAGATGCTGCAGAAGGTTGTGAGTTGTATGGAGCTGGCGTGGGATGCATGGCTGTGACGTGTTTATCACTGCTGCATTCAGTGCACTTAATGGCGGCCTTACACTCCTTAGCGAGGTGGTCTGAGGAGGTGCAACACTTATAACATATCCCAAGCTCCTTGAGGGTATCTTTACGCTCTTGCAAAGTCCTTGCTCTGAATCCACGGCATTCTTTAAGTGGGTGAGGCCTTTTGTGGATAGGGCACATACGGTTACTGTCCATGACTTTAGGAGCAACATTATTTGTCTTAGTGAAGGCAGGTGTAGTAAGTGGAACGTCAGTCTTTCTCACAGATACTGTGTTCCTTGAATCTCTACGTTTGGCAATGTTATCATACCTTGTAGATGATGATGATGCTGGTGGAGTAGGCTCAGTGAAGTCGAAGCTGGGATCATTCTTCTTCCGAGCTTGGTCACTGATGAACCTGGAAAAATATGAAAAGGGGGGAAAGGACACATTATACTGCCTTTTATACCGTGAGCCGTGGTCTGCCCATTTATCCTGCATGCCGTGTGGCAACTTGGACACTATTGGATTAACGCCATGAGCAGTATCTAGGTAGCTCAGTCCTGAAAGACGTGGGTCTAATTTTGCCAATTCTATTTCCTTTAGCAGGTCGCTCAGATCTTGAAGTTTTCTATTGTCCTTGTTAGTTATCTTTGGGAAGGTTTGCAGTCTTTTAAATAAGGCACATTCTATAGCTTCTGAGCTGCCATAGGTTTGTTCCAGTCTCTCCCAGGCTGCAATAAGACCTGCATCTGAATAGTCCACATGAACTGCCCTTATTGTCTTTATGCACTCTGCTGATTCAGGGCCTAACCAGTTAACAAGCAAATCCAGTTGTTCCTTGCCGGTGAGATTAAGGTCTTGGATCACTGCTTGAAAGGTGGATTTCCAGGCTCTATAATTCTCAGCACGATCATCAAACTTTGAGAGACTAATGTTTATTAACTCCCGGCGAATCATGTATCTGGCGAAGTCAGACATGTCCGATCTCCCGGTCATTGTTGCAGGATGAACTTGTGGTATCCTTAGGGAATGTAAGTTCTCTGGCTTATATGACTGCGACAAATCAGGACGAAATGATGCGGCATAAGGGTTAAACTGCGGTTTAGTCTCTATAGGTTCTGCTGGCTGTGGCCTAAATTGTGAGTCAGTGCTGGAAGTTACCTTGTCCGCAGTAGGTGGCGAAATTTCTTGACTTGCGGGCGCATCCGTGTTAGAAACTGGAGGTGGTGCTGGTGCAGATGTTGCATGTCTTAGCACGTAGTCTGAAGTTCGATCAGCTGCGTCTTCCATTTCTTCTGGAATAAGACAGTCCGGATTATCATCTTGTCCCAGTGCTTGTTCAAGGACCTTCAGTTTAGCAAGGGCTGTTGCTTCTTCCTTTTCTGCTTGGAGTATTTTTAATTTCCTTTGAGCTTCCATCTCATTTCTTTGAGCTTCCACTTTGTTTCTTTGAGCTTCCACTTCCACTTCAGCCTCCCTTTTAGCAAAGGAGCTTTTTACCCTAGCTTCCTCTGCAGCTGCACGGATCTCCAGTAGCTTGTCAGACAATGTTGATTTCCTGGAGTGAGATGATCTGGAAGACCGAGCTGTGATTTTGGTCGATGTTGTGCGATGTGACCTAACCTCTTGGAGGTGAGCGATGCGGAGTTCTGCTTTATCCTGGGCATCTCGTACTAATGAGGTCTTTTCTTGGAGAAGAGTTTCCCTTTCAGTTACTTCTGCATGGGCATCTTCCATGTCACAGTTACTCAGGAATGTGATGAACTTTGCAGACAGTCTCTGGTAGCGATCATAGGCGGCAGATAAACTCTTCAATGTGGCGGTTAAACCTGCAGCGTCACTGTGATAGCGTGGAAGAGCTGCTAAATAGTGATCAACTCTGCCCCATAAATGTTCTAGGTTATCATGGAACTCGTCTCTAGTAGTCTCAAAGTTCTCTCTGGCCTTTTGTGTCGGCTTGGTTACACGTTTGGGTCGTACGTCCTGCACTGCAGTAAGTGTGGACTCTGCTCCTGCAGCATCTATGGTGTCGGGAACCTGATGTGCTTCACTTGCAGATGGGTCCACGGTGCCCTTTGTGGACATGTTTTAGCTAAGATGGCGGACGGTTAAGACTTGCTAGCAGACAATGCATATGCACACAGACACTGTAGACTTAGGTCTCTTGTTACTATTCTGCCACCGATATACGTGGATGAGATGTGTCTGAGGGATGTGATCACAAATCGCTATATAAACAATGACAGGTAGCGTTACTCACTAACTGTGCCACCAGTCTCTATCAGCCGCGCGTGGTGATCCGGAAGGATGATGCAGTGATACATTCAACAGGTTTATTTACAGTACCTTGGTGAGAGTGAGGACTGTAGGTTAGAGCTGTTACAGAATCACCAGATAGAGATAATAGAAGCTTCAGGTTAGAGGTAACAAGAGAATCCTTTCTCCAGCTCTGCAGCACATGTGTATTCCAAGATGGCACGGAGTACAAAACAGGAAGAGAAGGAAAAAGATAGGAGGAGCTAAAGACAGAAAGGTGTTGTGGGAAAATTCCATAACAAATATTACAGTGATATAGCAAACGGCCAGTAGATGGCAGCAAAGTATAACAAATGATAGAACCAGGCTTATTAGCACTACATAAAGGTCCATGTATGGCTGAAAGTCTATCATAATAAACTGAGCAGCACACTCTGAGACATGGGAACTCTGCTGACCGCAATCCCTAATCCTATCATACCACACTAGAGGTAGCCGTGGATTGCGCCTAACGCTCCCTATGCAACTCGGCACAGCCTGAGAAACTAACTAGCCCTGAAGATAGAAAAATAAGCCTACCTTGCCTCAGAGAAATTCCTCAAAAGAAAAGGCAGCCCCCCACATATAATGACTGTGAGTTAAGATGAAAATACAAACACAGAGATGAAATAGATTTAGCAAAGTGAGGCCCGACTTACTGAATAGACCGAGGATAGGAAAGATAGCTTTGCGGTCAGCACAAAAACCTACAAACAACCACGCAGAGGGGCAAAAAGACCCTCCGCACCGACTAACGGTACGGAGGTGCTCCCTCTGCGTCTCAGAGCTTCCAGCAAGCAAGAAAAACCAATATAGCAAGCTGGACAGAAAATATAGCAAACAAAAGTAACACAAGCAGAACTTAGCTTATGCAGGGCAGACAGGCCACAAGAACGATCCAGGAGAGAGCCAGACCAATACTGGAACATTGACTGGAGGCCAGGAACAAAGAACTAGGTGGAGTTAAATAGAGCAGCACCTAACGACTTAACCTCGTACCTGAGGAAGGAAACTCAGAAGCCGCAGCCCCACTCACATCCACCAGCGGAAGCTCATAGACAGAACCAGCCGAAGTACCACTCATGACCACAGGAGGGAGCTTGACCACAGAATTCACAACAGCCCACGTCCAAAGAAGATCTATAATAGATTCCACATATGGTCTATGTGTTCACTCGATCCTCTCCACAGCATCAAAGAGCCGAAGGATCCAAGTCCACATAAGGGAACATCAGGACCAGCAATCGGACCAGCAGCACACAGATATTCAAACGGTAAGTATCATATAATAACCTATGATAAAATCATAATAGCTAGTATAATACATCAACCAGACCAGATACATATATCACTGAATAAAATAATAAAATATATAAAACAATAAAATATTAAAAACACACATATATAAATTTCTCAAACAATTACGTACGAAGAGGAAAAATAAATAAAAGTTGGCCAATAGACATCACAGGAATGGAGCGAAGCTTATATTCTCATTCAGGCCTTTAGGGGCGACTGTATCCAATAACCAAATCCATTTGGTTTCAAGTTTGGCCAAGGGTGTAGTAATTTTTCCACCCCTTTCATTGAGTTCAATTTTGTCAATACCAAACACTTTTAGGAGAGAGGCATCACAATTATGGTATATTTTAAAATGCTTAGGCAATGTTTTCAGCAAATTTAAATCCTCAATGTCCTTAGCTGCCTGAATCCCCAAAACATGCTCCCGTGTACGAATTTTAAGTTGGCGGGTAGTCATCCCTATATATATAAGGGAACAAGGGCACTGAGCATAGAAGATTACTGCTCTAGATGTGCACGTGATGGAATGTTTGATTTTATACGTAGCCGTACCCTTTGAGTTGTTAAAAGTTTGGGATCTCATAATGTTTGGGCAGGCCACACACTTTCCACAGGGTCTGCACCCCATTATTGTTTTGGTTTTAGTTAAAAAAGAATGTCTAGGATCACTCACATAGTGGCTTTTTACCAGAGAATCATCTATATTCCGTGATCTCCTATAAGTGATACTCGGATGTTCACCAACATATTGTGCCAATATTGGGTCACTTTGAAGGATCGGCCATGCCTTAGTTAAAAGTTGGCGCATTAATTCGGACTGACCGTGAAATTGGGTAATATACCTAGTTGGCTGTGTTGTTGATGGTGGTTTGGCCGAGTATAGGGCTTGATGCCGTGTAGTATGTTTTGCCCTATTGTAAGCCCTTTTAATAGACCGGCGGCTATATCCCTACTCACAAAATCTCTCCTTCAGATCTACTGACTGTCTTTCAAAGTCTTCTTCACTTGAACATATCCTCCTTAAGCGCAGAAATTGGCCAATAGGTATAGATCTTATCATGGTTTTCGGATGTGAGGATGTAGCGTGTAGAAATGAATTCACTGGTATAGGCTTTCGATATAAATTAGTACAGAGAGCATGATCACTACCTCTCATTACATTGACATCCAAGAACTCAATGTGATTGGAGTCACATTTGTATGTCAAATGTATATTCAAAGAGTTTTGGTTTAGTTGGCACATAAATGTTTCCAATGACTCTCTCGACCCTTGCCAAATAAAGAAAATGTCATCAATGAATCGCACCCACAATGGGATGCGATCCACCGATGACATGAGGTTGGACATAAGGAGGTCCTTCTCCCACAGCCCCAGGAACAAATTTGCATACGCAGGTGCAAATGAAGCACCCATAGCGGTGCCCTGGAGCTGTAGGTAGAAGGACCCCTTAAATAGAAAAAAATTGTGGGACAGAGAAAACTGCAAGAGCTTTAAAATCAACTCACCCATATTAGCTGATACAAGGGAAGAATCCAAGAAGTATTTTACTGCCCGTAACCCGTCATTATGTCGTATATTTGTGTAGAGTGACTCCACGTCACAGGACACCAAAAGTGTGTCACTGTCAATCCATCCACCTTCTTGAGAAAATCATTTGTATCTTTTACAAACGAGGGCAACTCCTCGACCAATGATTGCAACTTGGAGTCAATGAATTTATTAATATTCTCCATAAAGTTCCCACACCCTGATATGATAGGTCTACCTGGTGGTGTGGTATAGTTCTTATGGATTTTGGGCAATAGATATAGTGTTGGTATTGTTGGTTCGACAACTTGCAAGGCCTGGAATAATTCTTTGTTTATCACTCCACCATCATTGGCCTCTTTGAGAATCAATATAAGTTCCTTATGGAATTTCTCAAGTGGGTTGAAGGTCAGTTTTTTTGTAACAGACCTCAACCCTTAATTGTCTAAATGCCTCTGCCTCATAAAGCACTTTTGGCCAAATCACTATGTTCCCACCCTTATCCGCAGGTTTTATTAAGATATCACTCATCCCCTGTAATTTTACCAAACTTTTTCTTTCTTTATGACTTAGATTCTCCATATTTGGGTACCTGGGAATTTTTTCAAATTCTTTACTCATCGTTTGTACAAAAATCTCAAGGGTGGGACACGTGGATAAGGGTGGAAATTTACGTGAGCATGGCTTTATTGAATTAGGAATCTTACCTTCTTCTGATTCACTATGTTCTCGTGCCAACTCCTCCAAGGTATTTTTTAATTACTAATAGCCACAAAATTTTGCACAGTCACACGTCTGGACCCCGAGAGCGTCATAGGCTATGTTGTGAGGTGAAATTTTAACCCCACGCATTCCAATTCACCAAACAATTTTGCCCCTATCTACATAATGGGGAAAAAGTTAAAGGAAAAGAGTTGGAGACAAATTGACAGCTGCCAGATGTGAACAAGGGGGACTTAAAGAGTGAGAGCGATGGTGCCAAAGAGTATATACCGTACAGTTGCTAAGGTGGGGCCCCGACATGGGATACTCACCACACATGGGGATATGAACACACACACAAAATGTGCCACACACTATCACGTGCTTGAACACATATACCACCCTCAGCACACATTTCACCACACATACACCAACCTCGCCACATAAAAGTCGAAACACAAAAGTCGCCGCTCAAAACTCGCCATGCGCAAAACACACCACGTGCAAAACTAGGCTCACGCAAAACTCGCCACACATGCAAAACTCACCTCATGGAAAACTCGCCACTAGGGTTGAGCGACTTTTAGTTTTTTAGGGTCGAGTCGGGTTTCGCGAATCCCGACTATCTGAAAAGTCGAGTCGAGTGAAATCGGCCGATTATCGCGAAAAGTCGGGGATCGACCGAAACACGAAACCCAATGCAAGTCAATGGGGAAGCATAGTCGGCAGTGAGTGGAGGCCAGGAAAACACGTACAGTGCCCATTTTAATGGCAAAAACATCCATTCTTGTTACTGAAGCTTGTCAATCTTAATTTACCTTATAATAATAGTAAGGCATTGGAAATTGGGGGTCATTTTGCTAAAGTTGTGGGGGGTAGGGCTGGTTCAAGTATTTAGTGGGCCCAGGAAATCTGGACCACGTCACGGCAGTGGAGCAGGGAGAGGTAAGTATTTCAACTTTGCAAGTGCTGTGATCCTGAGCAAGCAGGGGGGCCCACTCGTTGGCATTGGCACTTGCACAGGGCCCCTCAAAGTACGGCGGTGTGTTTGCACGGCGGGGGCGCCTCCCACCGGCAGCGACACTTTTGCGTACTATGAGGGGCCCTTTGCCAGTGACGTCGCCAACGAGTCCCCCCCCCCACATGATGAAGGAACCTGCACTTTCATCTGCACCTTCCTCTTTGTCCCCGTGTAAGGTGGTATGGTATGCGGGAAGGGGAACCTGACTTTCAGCAGGGTAACATTCTTGCTGTGTAGCGTGCACGGGGAATGTAGCGTTATGGGCCAATGTACCAGCAGACTCATCTATCACTGGCTGGGCAATGGGCAGGATGAGGAGGAAACACAGATATAGGCCCAAAGAATAAAGTTGGCTAAATGCAGTTCAAAATTGGTAACAGGACTAACCAGGGGGCATTGCTTTGTTCAGTGGAGTACAACTGTAATGAGAGGCTGACACAGTGAGTAGGCCCAAATCAGTAAGTAGGCTAAATGCAGTTCAAAATTTAATTAACAGAAGTAAACAGGCGGCACTGGTTTGTTCAGTGTATGAGAACATCAAGGAGCAGCAGACACCGTTAGTAGGGCCAACAAAACAAGTAGGCCAAATGCAGTGTTATATTAAAAACAATTTAACGAGAGCCTGAAGATAGAAGCTAGGGAAAGGCAACCTGGAGAACACCTTGGAGCGGAAGACACAGTTTGTAGAACCCAGACCCAACTTGTAGGCCTAATGCAGTGTTGTTTCAACAACTACTTAAATAGAGCTTGAAGATAGAAGCTAGGGAGAGGCAACCTGGAGAACACCTTGGAGCGGCAGACACCGTCTCTACAACCCAGACCCAACTTGTAGGCCTAATGCAGTGTTGTTTCAACAACTACTTAACGAGAGCTTGAAGATAGAAGCTAGGGAGAGGCAACCTGGAGAACACCTTGGAGCGGCAGACACCGTCTCTACAACCCAGACCCAACTTGTAGGCCTAATTCAGTGTTGTTTCAACAACTACTTAACGAGAGCTTGAAGACAGAAGCTAGGGAGAGGCAACCTGGAGAACACCTTGGAGCGGCAGACACCGTCTCTACAACCAAGACCCAACTTGTAGGCCTAATGCAGTGTTGTTTCAACAACTACTTAACGAGAGCCTGAAAATGGAATTTCAGGACAGGAAACCAGGAGAACAGCACGGAGCGGCATACACCGTTAGTAGGCCCCAACCACACTAGTAGGCCAAATTCAGTGTAATATTAACAACTACTTAACGAGAGCCTGAAAATGGAAGTTCAGGACAGGAAACCAGGAGAACAGCAAGGAGTGGCAGACACCGTTAGTAGGCCCCAACCCAACTAGTAGGCCAAATGCAGTTGTTCCATTTAACAACTATTTAACAAGAGCCTGAAGATAGAAGCTCAGGAAAGGCAACCAGGAGAACACCTTGGAGCGGCAGACACTGTTAGTAGGCCCCAAACAAACTAGTAGCCCCACTGCAGTTGTAAAATTCCGATAGGCTGAAAACCTGATAATTGCAGGTATTTTTTTTAAAGAGGACAGCTGTATTGAGTGGCGCTGCCAGACACTGTTAATGTGGAGAATTCGAAGGCTAGCACTCGACTGATATGAATGTGACGGTGCTAGTGAACGGAACCAATAGTCCCAATGAACATATCGATATATAATCACTGCACTCGTACTCAGAAGCTTGCTTTGATGCAGGTGAAAAAAGTTTATTCAAACAATTGTGGCAAAAAGGAAAATTGGTGTAGCGATAGGCATAAACGACGTTTCGGCCAGCTCGTGGCCTTGATCACGCTATTGCTGGAACAAACAAATAAAAGAAGACAATAAATAACTATATACAATGAAATCAAATGACTATCTACAAGATTATTTACATATATACAGCTCTGGAAAACATGTCAAAAACCACAAGTAGCAAATGCTTGTACATAGGGCGCATATAATATCAGGACGACAAATAGAGGCATAGGGAGGCAAGGAGATGCATATATCGTGCGTTAGAGTAAGATAATAGGATAGTAGCATACCCCGGTGGGAGATTCCTAATGTATGGCTGTACTGCAGTGTTGCTGAGGGTGCCAGCCAAAATAAAGGGGCCTGGAGAGAATGATGGAGAGCCAAATAAAAGAAAGGAAAACTATCAATTGACCATGGTACTGTCTTGTAGTAAGGAGCACAAAGAAATATGCTACAACATACTTCTAATTTGCCAATAATACCCGTCTGATGAACTGTTGGTTGCCGTGTAGTGGAATACACATGTGGAAATAGCTGTAGGGACATACGGTAATACGTTATCTGTTAAGTTCTTGATAGGTAAATAGTGAGTAAGACAGATTACAGTATACTTGCCAGTATATTGTTCTTACTACAGATAGTGTAGCAAGCCAGTCGTTGTGATACGTAACGTACGTGCAGATATGGCTAGAGAAATACATAAATATGGGAGTAAATTTGTCTGTTCAGTCCATATCAGGTGGAGTATCGCGGAGCCATGCTATACTTGCCTGTATGATCAACCTGTAATACACTGGATGTCCCCAATATGTGGAAAGGGTACATAGGAGTAACTGTGGAAATAGATATCTAGGGTAAGTGGGTTATAGGGGTGGCTCGTGGTATGCGAGTATATAGTAGGTGTACTACCTGCTGGTGTGTATGCCCAGTACCGGTCCAACAATACGGGTCCCCAGTTTCAGTTTGAATGAGAGCTGTGGTGATTACCAATTCAGCTGTAATATAATAGGGGAGCTATTAGAATAGAGTACTCAGGGTCCCATATTACTTAACTGTAGGATGAAGGTAGAGGTCTCACATCAGCGGTCCGTGGTTGTGGAGGGGCCGGCGTTGGTAGCCAGGTGATAGGAGCAGACACAAACTGTGTCCTTGCTGAGGAGTGGCTGCCATGTCTGGTAAGGCAGTGCTATATAAGGCTATCGCCGGTCAGGTGACCGGATGCGGGCCGGGATGTCCACGTCAGCATAATGTGGAGGGGAGGGGAAGGGGAGGGAGGTCCCCTGAAGCCGGCGCGTGTGTTGCCATGGAGGAGGAAGTCTGCGTCTGTGCGGCAGAGACCGCAATATGGCGCTCGCGCATGGGTAATGGGCTCAAGCAGGATCTCCAAGATGGCGCCCGCGCATGCGCAATGCATGCCGGGGGCTAGAGCGATGCCGGGACAGTAAGATGGCGCCCGTGCATGCGCAATGCTGATTTGTAGGCTCGAGTGTCAGTGTCCAGACACCTCGAGCTGGCGATCACAGGGGAAAAGAAGCAGTCAGTGTGCTTCGAGGACAACTATACGGCATTGATAATACAAGATGTACAAATTTACAATAACATTGCAGATACATGATATAAATACAGATGCATATACATATAAGTGGTAGGAGTCCAAACTTGAAAAAAAGAAAATAGGGATAATAAAAGAAAATAAAGAAAAGAAATAAAGAAAATGAAAAAAGAAAAAAACATAAAGGCTATGGGGATGACCAATGAACGAAGCTAAAGTTTGATTAATCAAAATAAAAAAATTGAATAAAAAAACGGGATAATTTTAAGACTATAATAGGGATGACCAATGAACGAAGCTAAAGTTTGGTTAATCAAAAAAAAAAAAAAAAATTGAATAAAAAAACGGGATAATTTTAAGACTATAATAGGGGTATAAAGTAAAATAAACTAGTGAAAATGGGCAGGACAAATAAATATAGAATACTGGTGAAGGAATCGGGGGGTATGGATCTTACCGTCTAGATAGTGCGCACGGTAGAGGCTATAAGTGCAGTGGGTCAGTTCGCCTAGGAAAAAAAGGTATACTCATATTAGCCAATCAATTTCACGATTTAATCCCCTTGGGTGGAGGGTGTCCAGAGTGTAGATCCAATATGTCTCCCTCTGTTTTAAAAGTTGGATGTGATTGCCTCCCCTTCTCGGGCGTGGTACTCTCTCGACTATTTGGAACCTAAGTTGGGCAATATTATGCCTCGCCTCCTTGAAATGCGCTGGCAGGGGTAGCCATAATTTCTCACGTCGGATCGTAGATTTGTGGCTGGATATGCGATCCCTTATTGCCTGCGTGGTCTCCCCCACGTATAATAATCCACAAGGGCACTTAATAATGTAGACTACAAAGCTTGTTGCACAGGTGTAGTACTCTCTAATGGGATATGATTTCCCGGTTCGTGGGTGGACTACTTCATTACCTTTGATAATGTTCGAGCAACACATGCAACTCAAGCAGGGAAAGGTGCCCGTTGTTTTTTGGTCAGTGAGGGTCCTAGTGAGCGATGATTTTTGTGACCCTAAGTCGGCTCTTACCACCCTATCTCGTATATTTTTGGCTCGTCTAGTGCACATTAGTGGGGGATCTTTGAAGATAGGTATGTTGGGATAGGCCTTGTGAAGGATGGGCCAATGTCCCCGAATGAGATTATGTATTTTGTGCATAGTGGGGTGGTGATTATGTACAAAAGGGAGCCTCGGGTTCTTTTGTATACTGACTGTCCCGTCGTTAAGATCACTAATAGCCCGTGAGGATTCTATCTCAAGGAGATTGGTTGGATAGTTGCGGGCTTCAAATTTTTGTGCCATCTCTTGTATTCTGGTCTCCCTGGTTGGGGGGTCGGAAACAATTCTAGTAACCCTTTTAAATTGTGATCTGGGAAGGCTGTTTTTGATGGATTTGGGATGACAGCTGTTGTATAACAGCAGGCTGTTGCAATCAGTCGGTTTCATATAGATATCTGTGGTAAGATGGCCATTGGTATCTTTGAGTACTCTAGTGTCCAGAAATGTGACCTCATTGTCGTGGTGTACCAGTGTAAAGGACAGCTCTGGTCTAACTGCATTAATGTTAGCGTGAAATTTTAAAAGGCTAGTTAGGTCCCCTTGCCATCTACAAAAAATATCGTCTATGTACCTATACCAGGTACGTGCGTGTAGTTGGAAAATAGGGTCTGTGTACACGTGTTCTTTCTCAAAACGATCCATATATAGATTGGCATAGGCTGGGGCCACATTTGACCCCATGGCGGTACCACACGTCTGTACGAAAAAATCATCTCCGAATAGGAAGTAATTTTCTCTGAGTACTAGATTTAATAGATCCAAGCATAGTTCCTGGGTGCCCCTGTCTACGTTGGCCTCATTTAGTGTTAAGGATACCGCCTCGATACCCTTATCATGAGTAATAGATGTGTACAAGCTGTTTACATCGAATGTACATAGGATACTGTTGTGTGGAATGATGTCAATATTGCGGATTTTCTTAAGGAAATCTCCAGTGTCCAATATGAATGATTTAGTGAGTTTGGTATGTGGCGTAAGGAGTTTCTCTAGGAACATGGATAATGGGTTCAATATTGAGTCGGTTGAGGCCACTATGGGGTGGCCAGGAGGGTTTTGAAGGTTTTTATGAATCTTAGGTAGAATGTAAATTACAGGGGTCACCGGGTGATTATTGGTGAGGTACACTTTAGTTTTGTTGTCAATGGTATTCAATTGTAGGTGTTTATCGAGTACCCTCCTAATCTTTTGTTGTATAGAGTAAGTTGGGTCGGTCTGTACCATTTTATATGTTGACGTGTCAGAAAGTTGTCTCCTTACTTCGGTCATATAGAAACTCCTATCCATGACAACGATCGCTCCCCCCTTGTCCGCTGGTTTTATGACGATATTTTTGTTCTCACTAAGTGAGTCCAGAGCCTGTTTCTCGAGAGAGTCAAGGTTATGGCGGACAGGGAGGAAACCTAATCGCTGGTCATGGAGAGTCCTTTTAACATCCCTGTCGAGTAAATTGACAAAGGTCTCCACAGCGTGACTTGATTTAGGTGGAATGAAGGTGCTGCGATTACGTAGACCTAATTGATCAATTGTGAGGATTGATCCCTCAGTTTGGGCTGGTGTAGAGACTGGTCTAAAGGAATTTGTGGACTCCTCAAAATACACTTTGAGTCTAATATTCCTGTAGAATTGCTGTAGATCCCTCTCTAATTGGAAGGAATCCCATTTGGGGGTTGGGCAGAATGATAGACCCATATTCAGAACTTTCAATTCTAAAGGAGAGAGAGTGTAGTTAGAAATATTGATTACAGAGTTTGGACCCCTACCTGAGATCTGAGTGTCATGTGACGATCCACGTCCTTTCTTCCTGGACCTCCGGGTTGGCGTGCGTTTTGGCCTAAAAAACGGGGTCCCGATGTGTGAGCCCCACCAGTCTCGCTGCCGGATCCTGCAGAGGAACCCCCGGCAGGTGATGAGCCCCCTGAGTGGTAATTCCCGCCTTGGGTGCGACGATATCTGGGCCTTGGACGTTTGGGGAAGGAGTCCTCCCATTTGTACACGTTGTTGGTTAGGTAATCCTCAATGTCTCTTTGAAATTTTGTACGTTTTCTCTCTTCCAAAGTCCCAAGGGGATTAAATCGTGAAATTGATTGGCTAATATGAGTATACCTTTTTTTCCTAGGCGAACTGACCCACTGCACTTATAGCCTCTACCGTGCGCACTATCTAGACGGTAAGATCCATACCCCCCGATTCCTTCACCAGTATTCTATATTTATTTGTCCTGCCCATTTTCACTAGTTTATTTTACTTTATACCCCTATTATAGTCTTAAAATTATCCCGTTTTTTTATTCAATTTTTTTTTTATTTTGATTAACCAAACTTTAGCTTCGTTCATTGGTCATCCCTATTATAGTCTTAAAATTATCCCGTTTTTTTATTCAATTTTTTTATTTTGATTAATCAAACTTTAGCTTCGTTCATTGGTCATCCCCATAGCCTTTATGTTTTTTTCTTTTTTCATTTTCTTTATTTCTTTTCTTTATTTTCTTTTATTATCCCTATTTTCTTTTTTTCAAGTTTGGACTCCTACCACTTATATGTATATGCATCTGTATTTATATCATGTATCTGCAATGTTATTGTAAATTTGTACATCTTGTATTATCAATGCCGTATAGTTGTCCTCGAAGCACACTGACTGCTTCTTTTCCCCTGTGATCGCCAGCTCGAGGTGTCTGGACACTGACACTCGAGCCTACAAATCAGCATTGCGCATGCACGGGCGCCATCTTACTGTCCCGGCATCGCTCTAGCCCCCAGCATGCATTGCGCATGCGCGGGCGCCATCTTGGAGACCCTGCTTGAGCCCATTACCCATGCGCGAGCGCCATATTGCGGTCTCTGCCGCACAGACGCAGACTTCCTCCTCCATGGCAACACACGCGCCGGCTTCATGGGACCTCCCTCCCCTTCCCCTCCCCTCCACATTATGCTGACGTGGACATCCCGGCCCGCATCCGGTCACCTGACCGGCGATAGCCTTATATAGCACTGCCTTACCAGACATGGCAGCCACTCCTCAGCAAGGACACAGTTTGTGTCTGCTCCTATCACCTGGCTACCAACGCCGGCCCCTCCACAACCACGGACCGCTGATGTGAGACCTCTACCTTCATCCTACAGTTAAGTAATATGGGACCCTGAGTACTCTATTCTAATAGCTCCCCTATTATATTACAGCTGAATTGGTAATCACCACAGCTCTCATTCAAACTGAAACTGGGGACCCGTATTGTTGGACCGGTACTGGGCATACACACCAGCAGGTAGTACACCTACTATATACTCGCATACCACGAGCCACCCCTATAACCCACTTACCCTAGATATCTATTTCCACAGTTACTCCTATGTACCCTTTCCACATATTGGGGACATCCAGTGTATTACAGGTTGATCATACAGGCAAGTATAGCATGGCTCCGCGATACTCCACCTGATATGGACTGAACAGACAAATTTACTCCCATATTTATGTATTTCTCTAGCCATATCTGCACGTACGTTACGTATCACAACGACTGGCTTGCTACACTATCTGTAGTAAGAACAATATACTGGCAAGTATACTGTAATCTGTCTTACTCACTATTTACCTATCAAGAACTTAACAGATAACGTATTACCGTATGTCCCTACAGCTATTTCCACATGTGTATTCCACTACACGGCAACCAACAGTTCATCAGACGGGTATTATTGGCAAATTAGAAGTATGTTGTAGCATATTTCTTTGTGCTCCTTACTACAAGACAGTACCATGGTCAATTGATAGTTTTCCTTTCTTTTATTTGGCTCTCCATCATTCTCTCCAGGCCCCTTTATTTTGGCTGGCACCCTCAGCAACACTGCAGTACAGCCATACATTAGGAATCTCCCACCGGGGTATGCTACTATCCTATTATCTTACTCTAACGCACGATATATGCATCTCCTTGCCTCCCTATGCCTCTATTTGTCGTCCTGATATTATATGCGCCCTATGTACAAGCATTTGCTACTTGTGGTTTTTGACATGTTTTCAAGAGCTGTATATATGTAAATAATCTTGTAGATAGTCATTTGATTTCATTGTATATAGTTATTTATTGTCTTCTTTTATTTGTTTGTTCCAGCAATAGCGTGATCAAGGCCACGAGCTGGCCGAAACGTCGTTTATGCCTATCGCTACACCAATTTTCCTTTTTGCCACAATTGTTTGAATAAACTTTTTTCACCTGCATCAAAGCAAGCTTCTGAGTACGAGTGCAGTGATTATATATCGATATAGCAAGACACTGTTAGTAGGCCTTACACCACAAATTTGGCTCGACGCAGGTTTAAAAAAGGTTACATGGGTACACGGTCTGCATTGGTGTGCTCAGTGGAGAACAATTGGAAGGAGGGACCGCAGAAACACTTAGTAGGCCTAAAATAAAAAAAGTATGCTCTATGCACTTTTAAATAGGTTCCAGGGGTACACAGGCAGGATTGGTGTGGTCAGTTGAGGACTATTGGAAGGAGGGACCGCAGACAGACTTAGTAGGCCTAAAATAACAAAATAGGCTCTATGCACTTTTAAATAGGTTCCAGGGGTACACACGCATCATTAGTGTGGTCAGTGGAGGACTATTGGAAGGAGGGACCACAGACAGACTTAGTAGGCCTAAAATAACAAAATAGGCTCTATGCAGCTTTGATTATGTGGCAACCTGGAGAACACCTCGGAGCGGAAGACACCATTTGTAGAACTCAGACCCAACTTGTAGGCCTAATGCAGTGTTGTTTCAACAACTACTTAACAAGAGCTTCAAGATAGAAGCTAGGGAGAGGTAACCTGGAGAACACCTTGGAGCAGCAGACACCATCTCTACAACCCAGACCCAACTTGTAGGCCTAATGCAGTGTTGTTTCAACAACTACTTAACGAGAGCCTGAAAATGGAATTTCAGGACAGGAAACCAGGAGAACAGCACGGAACGGCATACACCGTTAGTAGGCCCCAACCACATAAGTAGGCCAAATTCAGTGTAATATTAACAACTACTTAACGAGAGCCTGAAAATGGAAGTTCAGGACAGGAAACAAGGAGAACAGCACGGAGCGGCATACACCGTTAGTAGGCCCCAACCCAACTACTAGGCCAAATGCAGTGTAATATTAATAACTACTTAACGAGAGCCTGAAAATGGAAGTTCAGGACAGCAAACAAGGAGAACAGCACGGAGCGGCATACACCGTTAGTAGGCCCCAACCCAACTACTAGGCCAAATGCAGTGTAATATTAACAACTACTTAACGAGAGCCTGAAAATGGAAGTTCAGGACAGGAAACCAGGAGAACAGCAAGGAGCGGCAGACACCGTTAGTAGGCCCCAACCCAACTAGTAGGCCAAATGCAGTTGTTCCATTTAACAACTATTTAACAAGAGCCTGAAGATAGAAGCTCAGGAAAGGCAACCAGGAGAACACCTTCGAGCGGCAGACACTGTTAGTAGGCCCCAACCAAACTAGTAGCCCCACTGCAGTTGTAAAATTCCGATAATTGCAGGTATTTTTTTAAAAGAGGACAGCTGTATTGAGTGGCGCTGCAAGACACTGTTAGTAGGCCTTACACCACAAATTTGGCTCGACGCAGGTTTAAAAAAGGTTACATGGGTACACGGTCTGCATTGGTGTGCTCAGTGGAGGACAATTGGAAGGAGGGACCGCAGACACACTTAGTAGGCCTAAAATTTTAAAAAATAGGCTCAAAGCAGTTTGAATTATCTTGCAGGGGTACACAGGCAGCATTGGTGTGGTCAGCGGAGGACAATTTGAAGGAGGGACCACAGACACACTTAGTAGGCCTACAATTTTAAAAAATAGGCTCAAAGCAGTTTGAATTATCTTGCAGGGGTACACAGGCAGCATTGGTGTGTTCAGCGGAGGACAATTTGAAGGAGGGACCGCAGACACACTTAGTAGGCCTAAAATTAAAAAAATAGGCTCAAAGCACCTTCGATTATGTGGCAGGGGTACACAGGCAGTGTTCTGCCCATCTTATTGTGCAGAAAGTTAATTATCTTGTAATTCAAGTTGTGGCCACTGGAGGTCATCAGTTGCCTACTTTTCATGTTGTTTACCAACCTTTCACTCAGAACAGCAATGTCTTCTGGGTAAGTTCCGCCCTCATTCTTTTTGTGGAAGACAAGCTTCAGTAGCCATTTTCCTCTGGTCTGAAGAGAGGCACACGTGCTCCTGTCTCGCTTACTTTCTTACCCCTGTCCTAACGGATCTCGTTTTTCACCAGTCATCCACTATGATCAGTCATCCACTATGATTATTCACTGAACATCCACATTGTACATCAACATCATTCACTATTCGATCATCTACTATGAATACTGTCCACCATTGTTGTTCAACGTTATAGTTTTGGTTATCATCACCCTAATAAATAAGACTTAAGCATCAACACAGTCTGTTTACTGGGATGTGGATGAAGGTTTAGCCGTATGTTGGAATCCACACAGCATCCTACGTGGAGGAAGACAGAACAGTGAAAAACGAGACCGCCAGTCGCAGGCGGTGATTGTAAAGTAAGAACAGATTAGCTGCCTTCAGTGAAACTGATAGCCGGTCGCAGGCTGTAGTTGATCAGACTGTACGGAACCGCTAACACCCACACTGCTCCGCATTCGGGTATCACAGTAGCCGCAATACAGCCGCAGGACTATACTGCAGCCCGCCAAGAGGAGCTACATCATTCCCGCCACGCGGAAGCTCACCGCACATAGATTCAGTTTCCCGCCAAAACACTCAGCAGTACGCAGCTAAGCGCACAATGTCTCGAAACAGCACATCCTCACTCAAGACGAGGTCACGAGCAAGCTCTAGCAGGTCATCATTAGCAGAGCTGGCTGCTGTCGCTCGTGCTGAAGCTGAAGCAGCCAAAGCGACGTCTTCCTTCGCCGAGAAAGAAATGCATCTAAAGCTGAGACAAACAGAGCAAGAAGCAGAAGGTGCGTGCCTGCAAGTGTCTCTAGAAAGACTTATGGTAGACAAAGAGGCAGCAGCTGTAATAGCTAAGGCAGAGTACTTGGAAGCCGTGAAGGATCCTGATTATGAGAGACGCAGCAACGTTCTTGGAACAGATCTAGAGCAGCAAGATCCAGCTCAGCGCGTCGCAGAGTACGTTCATCGACACTCCAGCATGGACAACACCCTAGATAGACTACAACGATCAGCCTACGCCGATTATCATCGATCCAACCCCGAACTTCACTACTACAAACAAGAAGACGTCCAACACAGAGGAGTCGACCACAGCTACCATTCCACTGAGAAGAAGGTACAGCTCCCACCTCACATTAAAGAGACATCTTCACCAGAAAGGTACTATGCAGACTGTCCGAAGCCAAGAGCGTCTCACAGGTATGGTGATGCACCACACACTAGACATGGCTATAACATACCGGCTCGTACCAACACTAATCAAGCCACCATAGACTTGGCAAAGTTCTTTGCCCGCCGAGAACTGGTAATAAAAGGACTTGTAAAGTTCACTGACAAAGCCGAAAACTACAGGTCGTGGCGAGCTTCGTTCCAGAACGCCATTCAGGGACTGGACCTTTCTGGTAGTGAGGAGTTAGATCTCCTGGTAAAGTGGCTTGGAACTGAATCGGTCGAGCATGCTAAAAGACTAAG
Source organism: Ranitomeya imitator (assembly GCF_032444005.1). NCBI lineage: Eukaryota > Metazoa > Chordata > Amphibia > Anura > Dendrobatidae > Ranitomeya > Ranitomeya imitator. The sequence continues at coordinate 483,116,879 of NC_091285.1, read as the reverse complement.
AGACATTAACATAGAATACCCACACATAGGTTTACGTAAAGTGTGGGAAAGACTTGACGAATGCTATGGGTCCGTAGAAGTAATAGAGAATGCTTTATTCAAAAGAATTGATGATTTCCCTAAGATAGGGCCCAAGGGTTATCAAAGACTTAGAGAATTGAGTGATTTATTGATAGAGTTACAGGTCGCCCAGAAGGAAGGTCACTTGGCTGGATTGGCATTCTTAGACACTGCTAGGGGTGTCAATCCAATAGTACAGAAACTTCCTTGCAATCTTCAAGAAAGGTGGATTATACATGGTTCACGGTATAAACAAATTCATAACGTACCATTCCCTCCTTTTACTGTATTTGTTGAGTTTGTCACCCAGCAAGCCAAGATCAGAAATTACCCTAGTTTTGATTTCACTCTGTCAAGTTCCACTACCCCTGGTGTCAAACCCAGTAAGACACCCGTGACAGTCCATAAAACTGATATTGATTCTACAGGTCCTCCACACAAGATAACTAAGCCCCCTACGGAAGAGAGCAAACCTCAGGATGTCAGTAAGCAGTGCCCTCTACACAGGAAACCACATCCTCTACTAAAGTGCAGAGCCTTCAGAGAGAAGACTTTAGAGGATCGCAAAGGTTTCCTCAAGGAAAACAACATCTGCTTCAAATGCTGTGCTACAACCTCTCACTTCGCCAGGAACTGTGGAGCTAGCGTGAAATGTGCAGAATGCAGCAGCACGGATCACAATACAGCCTTGCATCCTGGACCACCTCCAGGAGTGTTGTCACAAGCAGAGGAGCACGATGAGAAACAGAAGAACACCGACGAAGACACCCCTGCGGTCACCTCTCAATGTACGGAGATCTGTAAGGGACTCAAGGGAGGAAGATCCTGCTCAAAAATCTGCCTTGTCCGAGTCTATCCAACAGGCCACAGAGACAAAGCGCTCAAGATATATGCAATCCTAGATGACCAAAGTAATAGGTCTTTAGACAGGTCCATCTTCTTTGACAACTTCAACATTGTAAGCCCCGGTTCTCCCTACTCCCTTAGGACATGTTCAGGTACCGTCGCGACGGCTGCGAGGAAAGCAACCGGATACAAAGTGGAGTCCATGGATGGCCAGACCTGTCTGTCACTACCGACCATCCTGGAGTGCAACCAGATTCCTGACAACAGGTCTGAGATACCTTCACCAGAGGTGACAACGTATCACCCCCACCTGAAGCGTATAGCCCACCTGATACCTGAGTTGGAACCAGAAGCGCCAATAGCTTTACTTCTGGGAAGAGATATACTACGAGTCCACAAGACTAGAGAATATGTCAACAGCTCACGGAATGCTCCATACGCGCAGAGGCAAGACCTTGGATGGGTCATTGTAGAAGATGTCTGTCTAGGAGGAGCACACAAGCCGGTCTCAGTCAACAGTATGCTTACCAGCACACTAGAAAATGGACGTCCATCTCTCTTCCAGCCGTGTCACAATAGTCTGCTGGTAAAGGAACTACCAAGCACCACTCCCCTACCTTGCCCTTTCTCAGTTCCTATCAACGAAGACCACGCCTGTGAAGGTGAACAAGACCACATAGGATGTACAGTCTTCCACAGGACGAAGGAAGACAACAAGGTAGCGATGTCTATAGAAGACAAGATATTCCTGGACATCTTGGACGAACAAATAGTCAAGGATACGTCGAATAGTTGGGTCGCACCTCTACCATTTCGACCTCAGAGGAGACGCCTACCCAACAACAAGGAATTGGTCTACAGCAGATTCATCTCCCTAAGACACAAGCTTCAGAAGTCACCTGAGACGAAGGAATATTTCTTTACCTTCATGGGAAAGATATTCCAGAACAACCACGCAGAGATTGCACCTGCACTTCGACACGGAGAGGAGTGTTGGTACCTGCCCATCTTCGGAGTGTACCATCCTAAGAAGCCAGGTCAAATTAGAGTGGTATTCGACTCGAGTGCCAAATGCGAAGACGTGTCATTGAATGATGTCTTACTGTCGGGCCCAGACCTCAACAACAGACTTCTGGAAGTATTACTCTGTTTCCGTAGAGATTCAGTGGCATTTATGGCTGACATACAACAGATGTTCCACTGTTTTCTCATCAAAGAGGAACACAGAAACTACCTGAGGTTCTTCTGGTACCGTGACAACGACCCGGACGAAGACATCGCAGAGTACCGGATGCGGGTACACATCTTTGGGAACAGTCCTTCCCCAGCGGTCGCAATCTACGGCCTCCGACATTCTGCCAAAAAGGGTGAAGAAGAGTATGGCTCGGACGTCAGGTCCTTTGTGGAAAAGGATTTTTACGTGGATGACTGTTTGAAGTCCACACCGACAAGTGAGGCCGCAATCAGTCTACTAAAGAGGACTCGTGACATGCTCGCTCAGTCTAACCTAAGGTTACACAAGATTTCTTCCAACAGCCGAGAGTTGATGGAAGCCTTTCCCTCTGAAGACTATTCCAGCGATCTAAAGGATTTAGACCTCAGCATCGACCTCCTTCCCATGCAGCGGAGCCTTGGATTGCTGTGGGACCTGAAGACAGATACCTTCACCTTTCAGATCAGCAAGGATGAGAAACCCTTCACGCGCAGAGGAGTTCTTTCCTTCGTGAATAGTTTATACGACCCCTTGGGGTTCATAGCTCCAGTAACCATCCAAGGGAAGCTGATGCTCAGGGACTTCACCCAAGACACTACTGATTGGGACGATCCACTTCCAGCAGAAAAGGCTGACCTGTGGGCAGAGTGGAGGAAGTCTCTTGAAGCCCTGACCAACCTTCGTGAGAAACGACCGTATGCTCCTGTGCCATCCACAGAGGTCAAAACGCAAACACTTTGTATTTTCTGTGATGCATCAGTCAAAGCGATTGCAGCAGTAGCGTACCTCAAATCCACAGACGTAAGCGGACAATGCCATATCAAGTTCGTTATGAGTCGGACGAAATTGGCACCACTTCGTGAACACACGATTACCAGACTGGAACTCTGTGCTGCTGTCCTCGCAGTTGAGTTGGCCGAACTGATCTCGGATGCGATGAGGCTGAAGATCAAGGATGCAGAGTTCTACACCGATAGCAAGGTGGTACTGGGGTACATCTGTAACGAGACGCGACGCTTCTACGTCTACGTCAACAACCGGGTACTTCGGATAAGAAGATCCACCGACCCTAATCAGTGGCACTACGTACCTACTCACCACAATCCTGCGGACCACGCGACTAGATCCGTTGCACCCAGTCATCTGAAGGACACTTCATGGTTCACAGGTCCTACCTCTTTGTACCGTTCGATGTCCCACATCAGCAGGCCTGAAACTTTCGAACTAGTGGGTCCAGACGCAGACGAAGAGATCCGACCTCAAGTGTCTGCTCTACATACAGAGATTTCAAGCTGCCACCTCGAATCTCACCGGTTCAGCAGGTTCTCCACCTGGAAGTCACTTGTTCGAGCTATAGCTTGTCTATTTCATGTATCCCAGTCCTACAAGTCAGCACTACCTGATAGCCAGAGACGTTGTAAAGGTTGGCATCACTGCAGGCTTGCGTTTACTGCTCCCGACCTGGAAAGAGCCAAGGTTATAATACTTCGTGCCGTACAAAGAGAAACCTATGGCAGAGAAATAGACAACCTCAACAAGGGACAACCCATTCCTGAGGTCAGTGGGCTGAGGAAGCTCGATCCGATTGTCGATCAAGAAGGGCTGCTGAGAGTCGGTGGTCGTCTTCAAGAAGCTGAGGTAGAAGTTTCAGAGAAGCACCCGGTGATAATTCCTGGACGTCATCACGTAACAACCCTGCTGATTCAACATCATCATGTCTTGGTGAGACACCAAGGCCGTTTGTTCACTGAAGGAAACCTAAGGGCAGCTGGACTATGGATAGTTGGAGCTAAGAGAAGAGTGAGCAAACTCATCTTCGACTGTGTTACGTGTCGCAAACTCCGGGGCACATTCCAAAATCCGAAGATGGCCAATCTTCCACCCGACAGACTCAGTTCTGAACCTCCCTTCACCAACGTTGGACTAGATGTATTCGGTCCTTGGTCTGTGGCTACACGACGGACTAGAAAAATACTTACGGAAGCAAAGTGTTGGGCAGTTCTATTCACGTGTCTGTCCGTCAGAGCCGTTCATATTGAAGTAGTCGAATCGATGGACACATCAAGTTTTATAAACGCACTTCGACGCTTCATCGCAATCAGAGGCCCTGTGAAGCATATTCGTTCTGACCGAGGTACGAATTTCGTCGGAGCGGCAAGAGAACTCTAAATCCCTTCCAATCTGGACATCGCTAATGTGGAAAGGTATCTAGGAGAGCAAGGATGTACCTGGACCTTCAATCCACCACACTCTTCGCACATGGGAGGTGCGTGGGAAAGGATGATAGGGATAGCACGCAGAATATTAGATTCTATCTTCTTGCAAGCTAACACCAGACTTACACGAGAGAGTTTATCCACGTTCTTGGCAGAGGTCTCAGCCATCATGAATGCCAGGCCACTGACAGCACTTTCTAGTGATTCTGGAGATCCATCCATCCTTACTCCTGCAATGTTACTCACACAGAAAACCTGTGTCCCGAAAGCTCCACTCAGAGAATTCAATGACAAAGACCTCTACAGACGACAATGGAGGCAAGTACAAAGCGTGTCCAACGTTTTCTGGGATAGATGGAGGAAACAGTATCTCTCCACTCTGCAAACCAGGACAAAGTGGCAGAAAGAACGCCCAAACATTCAATCTGGCGACGTTGTACTCGTCAAAGACAGTCAGTCACATCGGAACGAGTGGCCACTCGGCCTAGTCATTAAGAACCTTCCCAGTAAAGATGGGAAAGTACGGAAAGTAGAGGTCAGAGTGTGCAAGCTTGGGGAGAACAAACTGTTCCTCAGGCCCGTTACCGAGCTTGTATTATTATTTTCCCCAAAAGAACCTAATTGTGGCATCTATTGACGCCAAGCGGGGAGTGTTCTGCCCATCTTATTGTGCAGAAAGTTAATTATCTTGTAATTCAAGTTGTGGCCACTGGAGGTCATCAGTTGCCTACTTTTCATGTTGTTTACCAACCTTTCACTCAGAACAGCAATGTCTTCTGGGTAAGTTCCGCCTTCATTCTTTTTGTGGAAGACAAGCTTCAGTAGCCATTTTCCTCTGGTCTGAAGAGAGGCACACGTGCTCCTGTGTTGTGAATTCTGTGGCTGAATTCACTCCTGTGGTCACAAGTGGTACTGCAGCTTCTGAGCTTCCTCCCTCAGGTGTTCTGGTGAGCTCGTTAACTGCTTCATTACTTAACTCCGCCTGATGCTGCTATCCTTGCTCCTTGTCAATGTTTCAGTGTTGGATCTGAGCTTCTCCTGATTGTTCCTGTGACCTGCTGCTCTGTATAGCTAAGTGCTTTTTGCTTTTTTGTTGCTTTTTTTCTGTCCAGCTTGTCTTTTGTTTTGCTGGAAGCTCTGAGACGCAAAGGGTGTACCGCCATGCCGTTAGTTCGGCACGGTGGGTTTTTTTTGCCCCCTTTGCGTGGTTTTGCTTTAGGGTTTTTTGTAGACTGCAAAGTTCGCTTACTGTCCTCGCTCTGTCCTAGAATATCGGGCCCCACTTTGCTGAATCTATTTCATCCCTACGTTTTGTCTTTTCATCTTACTCACAGTCATTATATGTGGGGGGCTGCCTTTTCCTTTGGGGAATTTCTCTGGGGCAAGTCAGGCCTATTTTTCTATCTTCAGGCTAGCTAGTTTCTTAGGCTGTGCCGAGTTGCCTAGGTAGTTGTTAGGCGCAATCCACAGCCGCTTTTAGTTGTGTTTAGGATAGGATCAGGTGTGCAGTCTACAGAGTTTCCACGTCTCAGAGCTCGTTCTTGTATTTTTGGGTATTTGTCAGATCACTGTGTGCGCTCTGATCGCTAAGCACACTGTGTTTCTGGATTGCCTTCATAACACCTGTCATTAGCAAACATAACAGTACAAGGAGCCCAACTAATGATTCTCAATAGAGGGAAAGAGAAAGTTCTGACATCATTTTTTTTTTTTTTTTTTCTTCTCAGTTCTGTGTTCACTTTTTTTTTTTTCCCCTAGACATTTGGGTGATTCTGGACACAGGTGTGGACATTTTAAGCTAATAGAAGAAACGCGTATTTATGAACAAAGAACAAACTTTATTAATTGGTAAAAAACAGACAATTAAAAATAGCCAACAGTGCTACAAGTGAGCCAAGAAAACAAAAAAGGCATCACCAATGGATGGGCAAAATAGATCACTACAGGTATATAAGCTACAAATAGATTCCTCAATGCATAAATAACAAGTGCCAGGGAATAGGAACACAGGCTAAGGGTTAGGTAAATAAGGGTCAAGTGATTAAGTAAGTACAAATGAATAATAAACTGTAGGCATATAATAACGCCAAGCGATAGGATCACAGAGGATCCATAATCTCAAGAACCCCAAGACCTTTAGTGTAAACCTAAGGAGGAATCATCTAAAAGTAGTAACATAGTATGGTACGCTACTCACCAGCATCCAAATGGTGATGCCACGGCCCCAATGCGCATTTCGGCTCTGTGCCTTCGTCAGGGGGAGTGGCATCACAGCGGAAACATGCCCCTTTTAAATGGACAGTGGCCAATAGTAGCCCAGCATGTAGATGGTCACATGACCGGAAGTTAGACCAATACATGGTAAATACATTGACTCCTTCTTGAAACCCCTTGTTGAAACAATTCCCTCTTTTTTACGGGACACCTCCGATTTTCTGTGTAGGGTGGACTCCATACATATGGACGAGGACATGCTTCTCGTCACATGTGATGTGGAGTCCCTCTACACGAGTATTCGTCACCAGGATGGAATTAGAGCAGTTAACTATTTTCTTTCCATGACCAAATTTTCTCAAGATGAGATTAGCTTCCTTTTACAATTGCTGGATTTTCTGCTTACTCACAATTTTTTTATTTTTAACGGGTCCCTCTACCTGCAGCTCCAGGGGACAGCCATGGGGGCGGCGTGCGCGCCCTCCTATGCTAATCTGTTCCTGGGGCTGTGGGAGAGGGACCTGTTCTCGTCAGATCGGGGGTCGTCGATGGACCGGGCCATTCTTTGGGCCCGGTACATCGACGACATTTTCCTGATCTGGCGGGGTACACCAGCTGCCCTAGAGGAGTTTTTCATCAATCTGAACAAGAATCCATTCAATATTAAATTAACTTACAAATACCATGCCTGTCAAATTGAATTCCTGGACGTATTAGTTAAAAAAGATAATACTGGCTTATTGCAGACGGATCTGTTTCGCAAGGAAACAGCGGTTAATTCCATTCTGCATGCCACATCATCCCATCCAAATCATGTAGTAAGATCTGTCCCGGTTGGCCAATTCCTTAGGCTTAGACGTCTATGCTCGACAGACTGCGACTTCGAAGAACGTGCCAAGGAAATGAGAGACAGGTTTTACGAACGCGGTTACAGTAAACGCTCTATCAAACACGCATACAACCGAGCAAAAAATGCAAACCGTCATGAGTTAATGTACACTAAAACAACGAAACCAAAAATGGAGTCCCCTAGGATGGTGACTAGCTATCACTCCCAGTGGCAGAGGATGTATGAAATCCTGCAGAAACACTGGCCAGTACTATTAGCCGACAAAACCCTGCGACAATATTTGCCCGAAAGACCAGTTGTCACCGCTCGGCGTTGTGACAATCTACGTGACCACCTAGTGAAAAGCTATTATTCCCCCACCAATCAACCTCAGCCATTTGGCAATTTTGGCAAAAGAATATCCAATATGTGGGGATGTGTATCCTGCGGCAAATGTGTCGCATGTCCTAACATTGAAAAAACAAAAGAGTTTCTCTCATCTGATGGACGAACCTTTGCCATTACACATGCAATTAACTGTTCAACACAAACAGTAATTTATCACGCAACTTGCCCATGTTCCCTCATCTATATAGGCCTTACCACGCGAGCTTTAAAGCTTAGAGTTCGTGAACATGTACGTGATATCATGGCAGCCGCTAAAATAGATGACCTGGACCAACTGAAGACAATTCCAAGGCATTTCAAGCAACATCATGCCTGTGACCCCTCTGGCCTGCGAGTTAAAGGTATTGATCACCTCAAATCTAACCTTAGAGGAGGTAGCCTTAGCCGTTTGCTGGCCCAAAGAGAGGCCAAATGGATATGGACCCTACGTACCCTCCACCCTAATGGACTGAATGAGTCCCTTAGTTTTGCCCCTTTCATTTAGACTTCGACCCCGTGCACCTGGTTATTTTTAATCTATTTGGCATCTTGTTTTTTTCGTATATGTTTTAAATGTTTGCTTTTTATCTGGTTTTATTTGTTACTAACTCGTGCTATTTTTCAACATGTCGTTTAGTATGGTCGTGGTAAATTCATATATGCCCTCCTGACCTAACACTGTGGACCTTTATAGGAGAAATCGATATGGACCATCTGCCTTCTACATGATGATACTTCGGTGACAACAAGGAAAATTTGAATAGTGGCACATGCCTACGTTTCGGCAATGTTTTTACCTTTGGACAGCCCTCGGTCTTTTACGTGCTTTGGACTTTTTTGTGATATTTTGCACTATACAATTGTTTTGTATTGCTGCTATTTATATTATGATTGGCCAATGTGCAATTATTGTATAATTATTTATATCCAGGATTTTTTCATATATATATATTTATTTTATATGTTTCATCTGTTTCACTTTCATTGTCAATATTTCTATATTGTGCCCTTTTTCACTGGCTTTTCCATATTTAGCAAACTATTGGTTTTATGGCCACAATTTTGCTTACTATTTTTAGTAAGCTGACACCTACCTGTTTTTTCTTCTTTTTTTCTTCTTTACCATTGTTTCACGGAGGTTTTTTCTATTCCCCAGCTTTAATAATAATATTATAAATTAATAAATTAATTAAAACCTCTTTCATAGCACCTTTTCACTTTATATTAGTAGGGTTTACTAATTTATCACCTATACTCATCTACATATATATTGACTCAGCTTCAACGTGTCTCTTCTTTTGGCACTTTATATCGTAGGTGTCCTTTTTCTTCTCCTCTGGGTGTGTGCATTTAATATGGGTATATATATGATATTATCCTCGTTAGTACCTGTAAAAGTTTTTTTCACACTCTAGTTTCACTAAGCCTGGCAGCTGTCCCCCCTTCTTCTTCTTTTTTTCTTCTTTTTAGTCGCTCTGGGATTTTTGTGTCAACTGCGACATATCCCCACTTAGTATGCAGGTCCACATCTCGGCTTGTAGTTTAGACCGGCCGGTATTATATTCTCAGTGGTTTGTGCGCGTGCGCACTGGTGTCCTGGGAGGTGTTGCCTGTAATGGCGTCTTGCATTGACTGTGGGCGGACAGCTTGGGGGCGGCTCCCTGCTCGCGCTTCTTTGCGCGTTGCCGGGGGCGTCTCCCTGGCGTCCATCCTCCAGTCGTGACGCTCTTGCCGACGTCACCTTCTCGGAGATGCCAGGCGTCATGCGCCACCCGAAACCACGTGAGTCCGACGCTCTACTACAAATACCATGATTCCTTTTGGTCTAACTTCCGGTCATGTGACCATCTACATGCTGGGCTACTATTGGCCACTGTCCATTTAAAAGGGGCATGTTTCCGCTGTGATGCCACTCCCCCTGACGAAGGCACAGAGCCGAAATGCGCATTGGGGCCGTGGCATCACCATTTGGATGCTGGTGAGTAGCGTACCATACTATGTTACTACTTTTAGATGATTCCTCCTTAGGTTTACACTAAAGGTCTTGGGGTTCTTGAGATTATGGATCCTCTGTGATCCTATCGCTTGGCGTTATTATATGCCTACAGTTTATTATTCATTTGTACTTACTTAATCACTTGACCCTTATTTACCTAACCCTTAGCCTGTGTTCCTATTCCCTGGCACTTGTTATTTATGCATTGAGGAATCTATTTGTAGCTTATATACCTGTAGTGATCTATTTTGCCCATCCATTGGTGATGCCTTTTTTGTTTTCTTGGCTCACTTGTAGCACTGTTGGCTATTTTTAATTGTCTGTTTTTTACCAATTAATAAAGTTTGTTCTTTGTTCATAAATACGCGTTTCTTCTATTAGCTTAAACTGACTCTTTGCGTAGAACTACGTTTTTCCTTTGATTTGGGCATAGTTGGACTGCTTTTGAGTTGTTCTATTACCATTTTATAATTATATATATATGCCCTGTAGCAAGAATTATCATTTATTACTGCATTGTTTACTGTGTATTTTCACAGAATTGGATATTCTTTGCAAATATGGATTTCAAGCTAGAGATAGTGTCTGGCTATCACAAGTAGCCCAGGTGTTCGGTGAGTCTGGTTGCACGGGGTCGGGGATATCTAATGATTTGAGCACCCTACAATTGAAAATACAGCGATTAATGCATAAAAGGACCAAAATATGGTGGAATAGGGCATTCCTAGAAAACTATGTGAAGAAGAAATATATTCCACGTGGTCTTCGCATTCAAATTTTTCCATCTTTTCCTGTTGAAAATGAAGGGTTTATATCCAAATGGGAGGATGTCTGCAGCAAGGGGTCTAATCAACTTATGGAGCTGTTAATTGAGCTTAACAAGAACTCCATAACAGAAATTGAATCTGAGATTGATGAACTCTTTATTGCATTTAAACGTGACGCTACCCCTGAAATTATTTCTGCTTTCAATATATCTTTGACCAAGAAGTCGGAAGAATGGGAGACACAGATTAAAACATTACAGGCAAAAAAACTCGCTCGGGATACCATGGACTATCAACAGAATAAGGTATACAGGTGGCGACACCGTAATGGTAGAGTGCGTAATAGAAGATCAGTATCTATGTCATCAGCATCTTCCGTTGGGGAATCTTCTGATAATTCACAATATTCCTCCAAACCAATGAATACCAGATTCGGAAGTAGCAAACGGAAAGGGAACTACAAACTACCGGCGAATAAACGAGGGACACCTGAATTACATCAGGAAACCAATAATGGACCAAAGGTAATTAACTTATCTGAACATTCATTCTCTAATGTTGAATTGCAATTACTATCTAAAGGCTTGACATTTTCACCAACCAGTAGGTTTGATCCATTTATGGCTGTTAAGGACCTTCACATTTTCGCAAGATCCCTTGTCTTCAAGAAATGGTTTCACAATGAAGACACAAAACGCACGTTTCCATCATCAGATGAACAAGAAGCACTTCAGATCTTGGAAGAACTCAGCAGGGAACATGAGTTACCACCTTTAGGTATTGTACCACCATCCTTAAAACAAAAATCTCAAAAATTTCCCCCTTTGTCGGTGTGTCCTAATATTGATATTTTTGTCCAACTTGTTGCTAACGATTTTGAAACAATATCTACAAATATTTACAACGATAATTTGACCGTTTCTGAACGGATTGGCCTTAAACGTCTCAAAAAAATTGATGATGTAGTATTTAAACCCGCCGACAAAGGGGGAAATGTGGTGGTATGGCCCTGCAAAATGTATGAAAGTGAGGCGTACCGACAACTTAGAGACTCCACATGTTACAAAAAACTCACTTACAATCCGATGTCTTCATACAGGGATATTCTGGGCAAGATTCTTCAGTCAGCATTGGACAAGGAAATTATCACTCAGGAGATACGCAACTTGCTTTGGACCAAAGATCCATCTGTTCCAACGCTATATCTCCTACCCAAAGTCCACAAGGACATCAGGAACCCCCCAGGTAGGCCGATAATTTCTGGGATAGGGGGTTTGACAGAAAATATTGGTAAATACATTGACTCCTTCTTGAAACCCCTTGTTGAAACAATTCCCTCTTTTTTACGGGACACCTCCGATTTTCTGTGTAGGGTGGACTCCATACATATGGACGAGGACATGCTTCTCGTCACATGTGATGTGGAGTCCCTCTACACGAGTATTCGTCACCAGGATGGAATTAGAGCAGTTAACTATTTTCTTTCCATGACCAAATTTTCTCAAGATGAGATTAGCTTCCTTTTACAATTGCTGGATTTTCTGCTTACTCACAATTTTTTTATTTTTAACGGGTCCCTCTACCTGCAGCTCCAGGGGACAGCCATGGGGGCGGCGTGCGCGCCCTCCTATGCTAATCTGTTCCTGGGGCTGTGGGAGAGGGACCTGTTCTCGTCAGATCGGGGGTCGTCGATGGACCGGGCCATTCTTTGGGCCCGGTACATCGACGACATTTTCCTGATCTGGCGGGGTACACCAGCTGCCCTAGAGGAGTTTTTCATCAATCTGAACAAGAATCCATTCAATATTAAATTAACTTACAAATACCATGCCTGTCAAATTGAATTCCTGGACGTATTAGTTAAAAAAGATAATACTGGCTTATTGCAGACGGATCTGTTTCGCAAGGAAACAGCGGTTAATTCCATTCTGCATGCCACATCATCCCATCCAAATCATGTAGTAAGATCTGTCCCGGTTGGCCAATTCCTTAGGCTTAGATGTCTATGCTCGACAGACTGCGACTTCGAAGAACGTGCCAAGGAAATGAGAGACAGGTTTTACGAACGCGGTTACAGTAAACGCTCTATCAAACACGCATACAACCGAGCAAAAAATGCAAACCGTCATGAGTTAATGTACACTAAAACAACGAAACCAAAAATGGAGTCCCCTAGGATGGTGACTAGCTATCACTCCCAGTGGCAGAGGATGTATGAAATCCTGCAGAAACACTGGCCAGTACTATTAGCCGACAAAACCCTGCGACAATATTTGCCCGAAAGACCAGTTGTCACCGCTCGGCGTTGTGACAATCTACGTGACCACCTAGTGAAAAGCTATTATTCCCCCACCAATCAACCTCAGCCATTTGGCAATTTTGGCAAAAGAATATCCAATATGTGGGGATGTGTATCCTGCGGCAAATGTGTCGCATGTCCTAACATTGAAAAAACAAAAGAGTTTCTCTCATCTGATGGACGAACCTTTGCCATTACACATGCAATTAACTGTTCAACACAAACAGTAATTTATCACGCAACTTGCCCATGTTCCCTCATCTATATAGGCCTTACCACGCGAGCTTTAAAGCTTAGAGTTCGTGAACATGTACGTGATATCATGGCAGCCGCTAAAATAGATGACCTGGACCAACTGAAGACAATTCCAAGGCATTTCAAGCAACATCATGCCTGTGACCCCTCTGGCCTGCGAGTTAAAGGTATTGATCACATCAAATCTAACCTTAGAGGAGGTAGCCTTAGCCGTTTGCTGGCCCAAAGAGAGGCCAAATGGATATGGACCCTACGTACCCTCCACCCTAATGGACTGAATGAGTCCCTTAGTTTTGCCCCTTTCATTTAGACTTCGACCCCGTGCACCTGGTTATTTTTAATCTATTTGGCATCTTGTTTTTTTCGTATATGTTTTAAATGTTTGCTTTTTATCTGGTTTTATTTGTTACTAACTCGTGCTATTTTTCAACATGTCGTTTAGTATGGTCGTGGTAAATTCATATATGCCCTCCTGACCTAACACTGTGGACCTTTATAGGAGAAATCGATATGGACCATCTGCCTTCTACATGATGATACTTCGGTGACAACAAGGAAAATTTGAATAGTGGCACATGCCTACGTTTCGGCAATGTTTTTACCTTTGGACAGCCCTCGGTCTTTTACGTGCTTTGGACTTTTTTGTGATATTTTGCACTATACAATTGTTTTGTATTGCTGCTATTTATATTATGATTGGCCAATGTGCAATTATTGTATAATTATTTATATCCAGGATTTTTTCATATATATATATTTATTTTATATGTTTCATCTGTTTCACTTTCATTGTCAATATTTCTATATTGTGCCCTTTTTCACTGGCTTTTCCATATTTAGCAAACTATTGGTTTTATGGCCACAATTTTGCTTACTATTTTTAGTAAGCTGACACCTACCTGTTTTTTCTTCTTTTTTTCTTCTTTACCATTGTTTCACGGAGGTTTTTTCTATTCCCCAGCTTTAATAATAATATTATAAATTAATAAATTAATTAAAACCTCTTTCATAGCACCTTTTCACTTTATATTAGTAGGGTTTACTAATTTATCATCTATACTCATCTACATATATATTGACTCAGCTTCAACGTGTCTCTTCTTTTGGCACTTTATATCGTAGGTGTCCTTTTTCTTCTCCTCTGGGTGTGTGCATTTAATATGGGTATATATATGATATTATCCTCGTTAGTACCTGTAAAAGTTTTTTTCACACTCTAGTTTCACTAAGCCTGGCAGCTGTCCCCCCTTCTTCTTCTTTTTTTCTTCTTTTTAGTCGCTCTGGGATTTTTGTGTCAACTGCGACATATCCCCACTTAGTATGCAGGTCCACATCTCGGCTTGTAGTTTAGACCGGCCGGTATTATATTCTCAGTGGTTTGTGCGCGTGCGCACTGGTGTCCTGGGAGGTGTTGCCTGTAATGGCGTCTTGCATTGACTGTGGGCGGACAGCTTGGGGGCGGCTCCCTGCTCGCGCTTCTTTGCGCGTTGCCGGGGGCGTCTCCCTGGCGTCCATCCTCCAGTCGTGACGCTCTTGCCGACGTCACCTTCTCGGAGATGCCAGGCGTCATGCGCCACCCGAAACCACGTGAGTCCGACGCTCTACTACAAATACCATGATTCCTTTTGGTCTAACTTCCGGTCATGTGACCATCTACATGCTGGGCTACTATTGGCCACTGTCCATTTAAAAGGGGCATGTTTCCGCTGTGATGCCACTCCCCCTGACGAAGGCACAGAGCCGAAATGCGCATTGGGGCCGTGGCATCACCATTTGGATGCTGGTGAGTAGCGTACCATACTATGTTACTACTTTTAGATGATTCCTCCTTAGGTTTACACTAAAGGTCTTGGGGTTCTTGAGATTATGGATCCTCTGTGATCCTATCGCTTGGCGTTATTATATGCCTACAGTTTATTATTCATTTGTACTTACTTAATCACTTGACCCTTATTTACCTAACCCTTAGCCTGTGTTCCTATTCCCTGGCACTTGTTATTTATGCATTGAGGAATCTATTTGTAGCTTATATACCTGTAGTGATCTATTTTGCCCATCCATTGGTGATGCCTTTTTTGTTTTCTTGGCTCACTTGTAGCACTGTTGGCTATTTTTAATTGTCTGTTTTTTACCAATTAATAAAGTTTGTTCTTTGTTCATAAATACGCGTTTCTTCTATTAGCTTAAACTGACTCTTTGCGTAGAACTACGTTTTTCCTTTGATTTGGGCATAGTTGGACTGCTTTTGAGTTGTTCTATTACCATTTTATAATTATATATATATGCCCTGTAGCAAGAATTATCATTTATTACAGGTGTGGACATGGATATTCAGGGTCTGTGCTCTTCAATGGATAATCTCGTTATAAATGTACAAAAAATTCAAGATACTATTGATCAGAAATCTATGTTAGAACCAAGAATTCCTATTCCTGATTTGTTTTTTGGAGATAGAACTAAGTTTCTAAGTTTCAAAAATAATTGTAAGCTATTTCTGGCCTTGAAACCTCATTCTTCTGGTAATCCTATTCAACAGGTTTTGATTATTATTTCTTTTTTGCGCGGCGACCCTCAAGACTGGGCATTTTCTCTTGCGCCAGGAGACCCTGCATTGAGTAGTGTCGATGCGTTTTTCCTGGCGCTCGGATTGCTGTACGATGAGCCTAATTCAGTGGATCAGGCTGAGAAAAATTTGCTGGCTTTGTGCCAGGGTCAGGATGATATAGAAGTATATTGTCAGAAATTTAGGAAATGGTCAGTGCTCACTCAGTGGAATGAATCTGCGCTGGCAGCTTTGTTCAGAAAGGGTCTCTCTGAGGCTCTTAAGGATGTCATGGTGGGATTTCCTATGCCTGCTGGTTTGAATGAGTCTTTGTCTTTGGCCATTCAGATCGGTCGACGCTTGCGCGAGCGTAAATCTGTGCACCATTTGGCGGTACTGCCTGAGGTTAAACCTGAGCCTATGCAGTGCGATAGGACTATGACTAGAGTTGAACGTCAGGAATACAGACGTCTGAATGGTCTGTGTTTCTACTGTGGTGATTCCACTCATGCTATTTCTGATTGTCCTAAGCGCACTAAGCGGTCCGCTAGGTCTGCCGTCATTGGTACTGTACAGTCCAAATTCCTTCTGTCCATTACCTTGATATGCTCTTTGTCGTCGTTTTCTGTCATGGCGTTTGTGGATTCGGGCGCTGCCCTGAATCTGATGGATTTGGATTATGCTAAACGTTGTGGGTTTTTCTTGGAGCCTTTGCGGTGTCCTATTCCATTGAGAGGAATTGATGCTACACCTTTGGCCAAGAATAAACCTCAATACTGGGCCCAGCTGACCATGTGCATGGCTCCTGCACATCAGGAAGTTATTCGCTTTCTGGTGTTGCATAATCTGCATGATGTGGTCGTGTTGGGGTTGCCATGGCTACAAACCCATAATCCAGTATTGGATTGGAATTCCATGTCGGTATCCAGCTGGGGTTGTCAGGGGGTACATGGTGATGTTCCATTTTTGTCGATTTCGTCATCCACCCCTTTTGAGGTCCCAGAGTTCTTGTCTGATTATCAGGATGTATTTGAAGAGCCCAAGTCCGATGCTCTACCTCCGCATAGGGATTGTGATTGTGCTATCAATTTGATTCCTGGTAGTAAATTCCCTAAAGGTCGATTATTTAATTTATCCGTGCCCGAACACGCCGCTATGCGCAGTTATGTGAAGGAATCCCTGGAGAAGGGACATATTCGCCCATCGTCTTCACCACTGGGAGCAGGGTTCTTCTTTGTAGCCAAGAAGGATGGTTCGCTGAGACCGTGTATTGATTACCGCCTTCTTAATAAGATCACTGTTAAATTTCAGTATCCCTTGCCATTGTTATCTGACTTGTTTGCTCGGATTAAGGGGGCTAGTTGGTTCACTAAGATAGATCTTCGTGGTGCGTATAATCTGGTGAGAATCAGGCAAGGAGATGAATGGAAAACTGCATTCAATACGCCCGAGGGTCATTTTGAGTATCTAGTGATGCCGTTCGGACTTGCCAATGCTCCATCTGTGTTTCAGTCTTTTATGCATGACATCTTCCGTGAGTATCTGGATAAATTCCTGATTGTTTACTTGGATGACATTTTGGTCTTCTCAGATGATTGGGAGTCTCATGTGAAGCAGGTCAGAATGGTTTTTCAGGTCCTGCGTGCTAACTCTTTGTTTGTGAAGGGATCAAAGTGTCTCTTCGGTGTGCAGAAAGTTTCATTTTTGGGGTTCATCTTTACCCCTTCTACTATCGAGATGGATCCAGTTAAGGTCCAAGCCATCCAGGATTGGATTCAGCCGACATCTCTGAAAAGTCTGCAAAAGTTCCTGGGCTTTGCTAATTTTTATCGTCGCTTCATCTGTAATTTTTCTAGCATTGCCAAACCATTGACCGATTTGACCAAGAAGGGTGCTGATTTGGTTAATTGGTCTTCTGCTGCTGTGGAAGCTTTTCAGGAGTTGAAGCGTCGTTTTTGTTCTGCCCCTGTGTTGTGTCAGCCAGATGTTTCTCTTCCGTTCCAGGTCGAGGTTGATGCTTCTGAGATTGGAGCAGGGGCGGTTTTGTCACAGAGAGGTTCTGATTGCTCAGTGATGAAACCATGTGCTTTCTTTTCCAGGAAGTTTTCGCCCGCTGAGCGTAATTATGATGTGGGCAATCGAGAGTTGCTGGCCATGAAGTGGGCATTCGAGGAGTGGCGTCATTGGCTTGAAGGAGCTAAGCATTGCGTGGTGGTATTGACTGATCATAAGAACTTGACTTATCTCGAGTCTGCCAAGCGCTTGAATCCTAGACAGGCCCGTTGGTCGTTATTTTTTGCCCGCTTCGACTTTGTGATTTCGTACCTTCCGGGCTCTAAAAATGTGAAGGCGGATGCTCTGTCTAGGAGTTTTGTGCCCGACTCTCCGGGTTTATCTGAGCCAGCGGGTATCCTCAAGGAAGGAGTCATTGTGTCTGCCATCTCCCCTGATTTGCGGCGGGTGCTGCAAAAATTTCAGGTGAATAAACCTGATCGTTGTCCAGCAGAGAAACTGTTCGTCCCTGATAGGTGGACTAATAAACTTATCTCTGAACTTCATTGTTCGGTGTTGGCTGGTCATCCTGGAATCTTTGGTACCAGAGAGTTAGTGGCTAGATCCTTCTGGTGGCCATCTCTGTCACGGGATGTACGTACTTTTGTGCAGTCCTGTGGGATTTGTGCTAGGGCTAAGCCCTGCTATTCTCGTGCCAGTGGGTTGCTTTTGCCCTTGCCGGTCCCAAAGAGGCCTTGGACACATATTTCGATGGATTTCATTTCTGACCTTCCCGTTTCTCAAAAGATGTCAGTCATTTGGGTGGTCTGTGATCGCTTTTCTAAAATGGTCCATCTGGTGCCCTTGGCTAAATTGCCTTCCTCCTCTGATTTGGTACCTTTGTTCTTTCAGCATGTGGTTCGGTTGCATGGCATTCCTGAGAATATTGTTTCTGACAGAGGTTCCCAGTTTGTTTCAAGGTTTTGGCGAGCCTTTTGTGGTAGGATGGGCATTGACCTATCCTTTTCCTCGGCTTTCCATCCTCAGACTAATGGCCAGACCGAACGAACCAATCAGACCTTGGAAACATATCTGAGATGTTTTGTTTCTGCAGACCAGGATGATTGGGTGTCCTTTTTGCCGTTGGCTGAGTTCGCCCTTAATAATCGGGCCAGCTCGGCTACCTTGGTTTCTCCATTTTTTTGCAATTCTGGGTTCCATCCTCGTTTCTCTTCAGGACAGGTTGAGTCTTCGGACTGTCCTGGTGTGGATTCTGTGGTGGATAGGTTGCAGCAGATCTGGACTCAGGTAGTGGACAATTTGATCTTGTCCCAGGAGAAAGCTCAACTTTTCGCTAATCGCAGACGCCGTGTGGGTCCCCGACTTCGTGTTGGGGATCTGGTTTGGTTATCTTCTCGTCATATTCCTATGAAGGTTTCCTCTCCTAAATTTAAACCTCGTTTTATTGGTCCGTATAGGATTTCTGAGGTTCTCAATCCTGTGTCTTTTTGTTTGACCCTCCCAGACTCCTTTTCCATACATAATGTATTCCATAGCTCGTTGTTGCGGAGATACGTGGCACCTATGGTTCCATCTGTTGAGCCTCCTGCCCCGGTTTTGGTGGAGGGGGAATTGGAGTATATTGTGGAGAAGATTTTGGATTCTCGTGTTTCTAGACGGAAACTCCAGTATCTGGTTAAATGGAAGGGTTATGCTCAGGAAGATAATTCCTGGGTTTTTGCCTCTGATGTTCATGCTTCCGATCTTGTTCGTGCCTTTCATGCGGCTCATCCTGGTCGGCCTGGGGGCTCTGGTGAGGGTTCGGTGACCCCTCCTCAAGGGGGGGGTACTGTTGTGAATTCTGTGGCTGAATTCACTCCTGTGGTCACAAGTGGTACTGCAGCTTCTGAGCTTCCTCCCTCAGGTGTTCTGGTGAGCTCGTTAACTGCTTCATTACTTAACTCCGCCTGATGCTGCTATCCTTGCTCCTTGTCAATGTTTCAGTGTTGGATCTGAGCTTCTCCTGATTGTTCCTGTGACCTGCTGCTCTGTATAGCTAAGTGCTTTTTGCTTTTTTGTTGCTTTTTTTCTGTCCAGCTTGTCTTTTGTTTTGCTGGAAGCTCTGAGACGCAAAGGGTGTACCGCCGTGCCGTTAGTTCGGCACGGTGTGTTTTTTTTGCCCCCTTTGCATGGTTTTGCTTTAGGGTTTTTTGTAGACTGCAAAGTTCGCTTACTGTCCTCGCTCTGTCCTAGAATATCGGGCCCCACTTTGCTGAATCTATTTCATCCCTACGTTTTGTCTTTTCATCTTACTCACAGTCATTATATGTGGGGGGCTGCCTTTTCCTTTGGGGAATTTCTCTGGGGCAAGTCAGGCCTATTTTTCTATCTTCAGGCTAGCTAGTTTCTTAGGCTGTGCCGAGTTGCCTAGGTAGTTGTTAGGCGCAATCCACAGCCGCTTTTAGTTGTGTTTAGGATAGGATCAGGTGTGCAGTCTATAGAGTTTCCACGTCTCAGAGCTCGTTCTTGTATTTTTGGGTATTTGTCAGATCACTGTGTGCGCTCTGATCGCTAAGCACACTGTGTTTCTGGATTGCCTTCATAACACCTGTCATTAGCAAACATAACACTCCTGTCTCGCTTACTTTCTTACCCCTGTCCTAACGGATCTCGTTTTTCACCAGTCATCCACTATGATCAGTCATCCACTATGATTATTCACTGAACATCCACCTTGTACATCAACATCATTCACTATTCGATCATCTACTATGAATACTGTCCACCATTGTTGTTCAACGTTATAGTTTTGGTTATCATCACCCTAATAAATAAGACTTAAGCATCAACACAGTCTGTTTACTGGGATGTGGATGAAGGTTTAGCCGTATGTTGGAATCCACACAGCATCCTACATGGAGGAAGACAGAACAGGCAGCATTGGTGTGGTCAGCGGAGGACGATTGGAAGGAGTGTCTGACACAGTTAGTACTCCCAAAAAAAAATAGATGTTAATGTCTCGCAAAACAACAAAACCAAAAAACAAAAGGGTGGCATACTTAGGTACAGGGGTGGGCTCCTCTGCTGAGTTTCAGACATAGTAATTTGGCGCTAAGTATTTACTGGTGTCAATATAGGACACTGACCCTGACTATTTTAACTAGCATAATACATGTCAACAAATTGGTATTGTCAGTGCCAGGCATTGAAGGATATCAGCGCATAGACTAAACATTGGTGGAGCTGTGAGATAATTTTGCAAGTGGTAGAGCACTGTTTGAGCTGGGGAAGGGGGAACTCTCTTGCGGCCGGCGGTACAGGCCCAGGGCCCCTTATGTTACAACGGTATGTCTGACGTTGGGTGCGCGCCACCACCGCCAGAGACACTTTAATGTACTATGAGGGACCCAGTGGCAGTGCCGTCGACCAAAAGCGGGCACACCCACCTCTTCAGACAAACGGCACTCTCACGGGTGCTTGCGCCAAGTGGCGAGACCACGGCCCCGTGGGGGGAGTTAGCCCATTTAGGGAGGTGTAAATATGTCGTATGCTGGACAAACAGCTGCTGCAAATTAAGAGATTGAAACAGTCAGTAAGACCAGTCCACAAGCAAGACCTTTTTATAGGAAAGCTAGGTGTCAGCCGGGAAAGGTGGGGCAAAATAATTAGAAATCCATGAGTGGTTCATTTTAATGAAGGTTAGATCATCAACATTTTGGGTAGCCAGACGAGTCCTTTTTTCGGTCAATATTGAACCAGCAGCACTGAATACTCTTTCTGATAGCACACTAGCTGCTGGGCAAGCAAGCTCCTGCAATGCATATTCTGCCAATTCAGGCCAGGTGTCTATTTTGGATGCCCAGTAATCAAATGGGAATGACGGTTGAGGGAGAACATCGATAAGGGATGAAAAATAGTTAGTAACCATACTGGACAAATGTTGTCTCCTGTCACTTTGAATTGATGCTGCAGTACCTGTCCTGTCTGCGGTCATTGCGAAATGACTCCACAACCTGGTCTGAAAACCCCTCTGTCCAACGCCACTTCTGATTTGTACACCTCTAACACCTCTGCTCTGTTGCCCCCTGCAGCTCGTGTGAGAACCATCACCGGCGCTGTGTGCTGGGAATGCCTGAATCAAATGGTCTACAAGAGTTGCTTGTTTGGTTGCTAATATTTGTTCGAGGTTCTCATGTGGCATGATATTTTGCAATTTGCCTTTATAGCGAGGATCAAGGAGGCAGGCCAACCAGTAATCGTCATCGGTCATCATTTTAATAATGCGGGGGTCCCTTTTGAGGATACGTAAGGCATAATCCGCCATGTGGGCCAAAGTTCCAGTTGTCAAATCTGCGGTTGTGCTGTGTTGAGGGGCAGTTTCAGGCAAATCTACGTCACTTGTCTCCCTCAAAAAACCTGAACCCGGCCTTGCAATGCCACCAGTTTCTATTGGCCCCGGAGAAGCTTCCTCATTCAAAAAATACTCATCCCCATCATCCTCCTCATCCTCCTCCTCTTCGCCCGCTACCTCGTCCTGTAGACTGCCCTGACCAGACAATGGCTGACTCGGCTGCAGACGCCTGCTCCTTTATGTGCGTCAAACTTTGCATCAGCAGACGCATTAGGGGGATGCTCATGCTTATTATGGCGTTGTCTGTACTAACCAGCCATGTGCATTCCTCAAAACACTGAAGGACTTGACACAGTTCTTGTACCTTCGACCACTGCACACCTGACAACTCCATGTCTGCCATCCAACTGCCTGCCCGTGTATATGTATCCTCCCACAAATACATAACAGCACGCCTCTGTTCGCTCAGTCTCTGAAGCATGTGCAGTGTGGAGTTCCACCTTGTTGCAACGTCGATGATTAGGCGATGATGGGGAAGGTTCAAAAACCGCTGATGGTTCTGCATACGGCTGGAGTGTACGGGCGAACGGCGGATATGTGAGCAAAGTCTGCGCACTTTGAGGAGCAGGTTGGGTAACCCCGGATAACTTTTCAGGAAGCACTGCACCACCAGGTTTAAGGTGTGAGCCAGGCAAGGAATGTGTTTCAGTTGTGAAAGGGCTATGGCAGCCATAAAATTCCTTCCGTTATCACTCACTACCTTGCCTGCCTCAAGATGTACACTGCCAATCTTAATCTCCCACTTTTTTTGTAACTTTATTGTGGGAGAATTGTCAAAAAATCTGGCCCAGTGTTACACACTAGGTTTAATGTGGCACAAAATGAGAGACTGATGGCACACACAGGACTGGCAGTGAGGCAGAAATGCCAATCTTAATCTCCCACTTTTTTTTTCCTGGGAGAATTTAAAAAAAATCTGGACCAGTATTACACACTAGGTTTTCTGTGGCACAAAATGAAAGACAGATGCCACACACAGGACTGTCACTGAGGCAGAATTGCCAATCTTAATCTCCCACTATTTTTTTTTTTATTTATGGGAGAATTGGCAAGAAAAAAGTCAAAAGTGTGGACAAACAAACAAGATAGCTGTGCAGAAAGGAAGGAGCAACAGGATTTGTGCTTTGAAAAAAGCAGTTGGTTTGCACAGCGGCGTACAAACAGCAATGCAGCTATCAGGGAGCCTTCTAGGGCAGCCCAATGAGCTACAGCGCTGAGGAAAAAAAAATGTAGCCTCCACTGTCCCTGCAAACAAAAGGTGGTGTTGGACAGTGGAAATCGCTACAGCACAAGCGGTTTGGGGGTTAATGTACCCTGCCTAACGCTATCCCTGCTTCTGACGAAGCGGCAGCAACCTCTCCCTATGCTCAGATCAGCAGCAGTAAGATGGCGGTCGGCGTGCACGCCCCTTTATAGCCCCTGTAACGCCACAGAAAGCAAGCCAATCACTGTAATGCCCTTCTCTAAGATGGTGGGGACTGAGACCTATGTTATCACGCTGCCCACACTCTGCGTCCACCTTCATTGGCTGAGAAATGGCGCTTTTTGCATCATTGAAACGCGACTTTGGCGCGAAAGTCGCGTACCGCGTTGCCGACCCCACACAGGGATCGGGTCGGGTTTCATGAAACCCGACTTTGCCAAAAGTCGGCGACTTATGAAAATGACCGATCCGTTTCGCTCAACCCTACTCGCCACACGCAAAACTTGCACACTCGACACACAAAAAGTTGCTACACGCATGTTGCCACACAAAACTCATCTCACAAAAGTCGCTACATGCATGTAGCTACATGCAACTCAACACACACAACTTGACACATGAAACTCGCCCTAAAACACACACAAGTCTGGTATTATCCTTCAAAAATAAAAATCTGATTAATAAGCAGACAAACTACAAGAGCAACAAATGTACCATATAGGAAATACGGCAGCTGTCAGTCACATGACCTGTCTATTATGTGTATGTGTGAGCTAATATATACTGCCAGGGGGGAGGGCTTCCTGTTGGCTGGAGATTTATCAGGCTGCCAATTTAGCTTACAAATACTGAGGTAAAAATACTCACCAAATAACGTGTGAACGAAGTCTAATATAGGAGGAGATGACACACAGGTATATACTATATACAGGAGAGATGACACACAGGTATATACTATATACAGGAGGAAATGACTTACAGGTACATACTATATACAGAAGGAGATGACACACACATATATACTATATACAGGAGGAGATGGCACACAGGTATATACTATATACAGGAGGAGATGACATACAGGTATATACTATATACAGGAGGAGATGACACACTGGTATATACTATATACAGGGGAGATGACATACAGGTACATACTACATACAGGGGAGAGGACACACAGGTATATACTATATACAGGGGAGATGACACACAGGTATATACTATATACAGGGTAGATGACGCACAGGTATATACTATATACAGGAGGAGATGACACACAGGTATATACTATATACAGGAAGAGATGACACACTGGTATATACTATATACAGGGGAGATGACATACAGGTACATACTATATACAGGGGAGATGGCACACAGGTATATACTATATACAGGGGAGATGACACACAGGTATATACTATATACAGGAGGAGATGACACACAGGTATATACTATATACAGGAGAGATGACACACAGGTATATACTATATACAGGAGGAAATGACTTACAGGTACATACTATATACAGAAGGAGATGACACACACATATATACTATATACAGGAGGAGATGGCACACAGGTATATACTATATACAGGAGGAGATGACATACAGGTATATACTATATACAGGAGGAGATGACACACTGGTATATACTATATACAGGGGAGATGACATACAGGTACATACTACATACAGGGGAGAGGACACACAGGTATATACTATATACAGGGGAGATGACACACAGGTATATACTATATACAGGGTAGATGACACACAGGTATATACTATATACAGGAGGAGATGACACACAGTTATATACTATATACAGGAGGAGATGACACACAGGTATATACTATATACATGGGAGATGACACACATACAGTATATACTGTATACAGGGGAGATGACACACAGGTATATACTATATACAGGAGGAGATGACACACAGGTATATACTATATACAGGAGGAGATGACATACAGGTATATACTATATACAGGAGGAGATGACAGACACATATATACTATATACAGGGGAGATGACACACAGGTATATACTATATACAGGAGGAGATGACACACTGGTATCTATAATATAACGCTGGGAGCGTCACTCTGTCCGAAGCCTTTATAGACTGCGCAAGCGCCAGCGCAGTCTGGACCCCACAGAGTGACGCTCCCAGGAGATCGCGGTATGCGTAAACACTGAACGCACACCGCAATCTCCAAAGGAGGGGCAGGGACCGCCAGGAGGGTAAGTATATTCACCTGTCCCCCATTCCAGCGCTGCGTGCGGCTCCGTGTTCCGGGTCCTCTGCTGTGACGTTCACAGTTCAGAGGGCGCGATGACGCGCTTAATGCGCGCCGCCCTCTGACTGAACAGTCACAGCCAGAGGAGCCGGAAGAAGCGGCGGGCAGCGATGGAACGGGACAAACAGGTGAGTATAGCAAGTGCTGGGGGGCCTGAGCTGGCAGCGATACCGGCACCTGACCCCCACAGCGCACCGGTGTCCCCGCCTGCTCAGGTCCCCGAGCACTCGGCGCCCAGCGACGATAGATGAGTGTGGTATTTTTTTTTATATATCGCAGCAGCATACGGGGCATATATTATGGAGCATCTTATGGGGGCCATAAACCATAATGGAGCAGTGTATGGGCGCATATATTATGGAGGATCTTATGGGGGCCATAAACCATAATGGAGCAGTGTAAGGGGGCATATATTATGGAGGATCTTATGGGGGCCATAAACCATAATGGAGCAGTGTAAGGGGGCATATATTATGGAGCATCTTGTGGGGGCCATAAACTATAATGGAGCAGTGTACGGGGGCATATAATATGGAGCATCTTATGGGGGCCATCAACCATAATGGAGCAGTGTACAGGGGCATATAATATGGAGCATCTTATGGGGGTCCATCAACCATAATGGAGCAGTGTACGGGGGCATATAATATGGAGCATCTTATGGGGGCCATCAACCATAATGGAGCAGTGTACAGGGGCATATAATATGGAGCATCTTATGGGGGCCATCAACCATAATGGAGCAGTGTACGGGGGCATATAATATGGAGCATCTTATGGGGCCATCAACCTGTTATGATCCGGTTACCTTGGAGCAGCATGAAAACTTTCACTGGAGTAGGTGGTAACTATACTGACCGCAAATCCTGATCTTAACACCACAACTAGAAGTAGCCGTGGGATGTACCTAACAAACCCTAGACACCTCGTCACAGCCGGAGGACTAGATACCCCTATAGATGGAAATAGGAATACTATCTTGCCTCAGAGCAGAACCCCAAAGGATAGGCAGCCCCCCACAAATATTGGCTGTGAGTAGGAGAGGAAAGACAAACACAGGCAGAAAACAGGATTTAGCACAAAAGGCCACTCTAGCTAAAATAGGAAAGGATAGAACAGAGTCCTGTGCGGTCAGTATTAAAACCCTTCCAAAAATATCCACAGCAGATTATACAAAAAATTCCTCCATCTAACTAAAGACGTGGAACGTATATCTGCAACTCCAGAGACTACTACACTCAGAGCAGGAATACAATAAAAAAACAAGCACACAGCTTGTGTGCCATAGAAAAAGAAACAGTCACTTATTTTTGCTGAATTGGCAGCTAAGCAGGAGAAGCCAGACAAAGATCCAACACTTCCCAAGAAACATCGGCAACTGGCAAGGACTAATGAGTCCTGCAAACCTAAATACCCCAGTCAGATTTGCAATCAGCAGATACACCTGTCCAGGACTGCAGGCCAGGGACAACTGCATTACCACCTACAGCCACCGGAGGGAGCCCAAAAGCAGAATTCACAACATCAACCATAATGGAGCAGTGTACGGGGGCATATACTATGGAGCATATTATGGGAGCCATCAACCATAATGGAGCAGTGTACGGGGGCATATACTATGGAGCATCTTATGGGGGCCATAAACCTTTATGGAGCAGTGTATGGGGCATATAATATGGAGCACCTTATGGGGGCCATAAACCTTTATGGAGCAGCGTATGGGGCATATGGATGGGAGCAGCAAATTACAGAACGGTGCCGCAGGATGGAAGCAGCACATGAGAGAACGGGGGAGCAGGGTGGGAGCAGCACATGACAGAACGGGGGTGCAGGATGGGAGCAGCACATGACAGAATGGGGGCGCAGGATGGGAGCAGCACATGACAGAATGGGGGCGCAGGATGGGTGCAGCACATGACAGGATGGGGGTGCAGGATGGGTGCAGCACATGACAGGATGGGGCGCAGGATGGGAGCAGCACATGTCAGAATGGGGGCGCAGAATGGCAGCAGCAGCACATGTGGGAATGGGGGCGCAGGATGGGAGCAGCACATGTCAGAATGGGGGCGTAGGATGGGAGCAGCACATGACAGAATGGGGGCGCAGGATGGGTGCAGCACATGACAGGATGGGGGTGCAGGATGGGTGCAGCACATGACAGGATGGGGAGCAGGATGGAGCAGCACATGGCAGGATGGAGCAGCACATGACAGGATGGGGACGCAGGATGGAGCAGCACATACCAGGATGGAGACCATATACCAATATAAATGCTCGCCACCCGGGCGTAGAACGGGTTCAATAGCTAGTATACTATATACAGGGGAGATAACACACAGGTACATACTATATACAGGGGAGATGACACACAGGTACATACTATATACAGGGGAGATGACACACAGGTATATCCTATATACAGGAGGAGATGACACACGTATCTATATATATAATTGCCTAAGGGTTTTTCCGTCTGTCTGTCTGTCCTGGAAATCCCGGCTCTCTGATTGGTCGAGGCCTGGCGGCACAGCATCGACGTAGAAATCCCGCGTCTCTGATTGGTCGAGGCCGCCAGGCCTCGACCAATCAGCAACGGGCACAGCGACGATGATGTCATAAAGGACGTAGACATCTCACGTTTCTGATTCAGCGACGGGCACAGTATCGACGTAGATGACATAATGGTTGCCATGGCGATGATGATGTCATAAAGGTTGCCTCGACCAATCAGCGACGGGCACAGTCTGCCGCGAATTCTGGAATCATCATTGTCCATATACTACGGGGACATGCATATTCTAGAATACTCAATGCGTTAGAATCGTGCCACAATCTAATATACTATATACAGGAGGAGATGATACACAGGTATATACTATATACAGGAGGAGATGACACACGTATATACTATATACAGGAGGAGATGACACACGTATATAATATATACAGGAGGAGATGACATACAGGTATATACTATATAAAAGAGGAGATGACACATAGGTATATAGAGGAGGAGATGACATACAGCAGGTATATACTATATACAGGGAAGATGACATACAAACTTATACTATATACAGGAGATGACATACAGGTATATACTATATATAGGAGGAGATCACATACAGGTATATAGTATATACAGAAGAGATGACATACAGGTATATACTATATACAGGAGGAGATGACACATAGGTATATACAATATACAGGAGGAGATGACATACATCAGGTATATACTATTTACAGGGAAGATGACATACAGGTATATACTATATACAGGAGATGACATACAGGTGTATACTATATATAAGGGAGATGACAAACATGTATATACTGAGGGGAAAATGAGAGGTGTGAGGTGAAAATGAGGGGTGTGAGGTGAAAATGAAAATGAAAAGGTGTGAGTGCAAAATGAGAAGAGTGAGGGAAAATAGTGGAGTGGTCAGAAAATGGCAGATGTGAGGTCGAAATGACATGTGTTAGGGGGGAATGAGAGGAGTGAGGGGGAAAATGAGAGGTGTAAGGGAGAAAATGAGAGGCGTGATGGAAAAATAAGAGAAGTGAGGTGCTATAACTAACCACAGATATTTACTATGCCCAGGCAACGCCGGGCTCTTCAGCTAGTTACTGTATAAAGAATTGCAAAGCTTTATAACTTCGATCAGCCTGCTGAAAGTGAAAGTCCCATAGAGAGACTAAGTAATAAGGTAAAAAGTACACATTTAGTATTGCAGTGTCCAGAACGACCTGCCCCATAAAACTGTCACACCAATAAAGTCTTATAATCACTTATACTGCATGAGGAACAGAGTAAAAAATAAATAAATCCAATTTTTCACCTGCTGTTGATTTGTTCATTCTGCCTCCCAAAGATTTATCCTGCGCTCACTTCGGGGTTTCAATGTAAATCTCTGAAATATGTGATTCAGATGGAACCATCGACCGGAGATGCCCTATAATGAGGAAGATGGGTGCACTGTGTACGCTGTCTGACCTATAATCGAGCTGTGTCTTTTTAGGTGTGCATAAAATCGTGGTCCACCACAGTTTTATGCACCTCTGAAAAGAAGGACATCGCTGAAAAGAGGACAGAGGACGGCATCATTATAATGAATGGATTCCTCGGGGGTTTCATCTCATCATTCTGAGATTTATATGGAAACCCCAATGTAAATGCTTAGTGTAGAGCCCAGAATAAATGTGATCCCAAATGTTATGTAAAATGTTCCTAACATAAGCTTCAAATCAATCCACAAAAAAAGCAAGTCCCCTCTCATGCCCATTATCTATGACCAGAAATATGAGGGCTTCCACGTTACTAGTAGTACAAAGGCTCTGCAAAATGTGGTAGATCGACTAACTCGGCCGCACACAGAGGTAGACACAGGTACACTGCGGCTTTAAGAACTTCCTTTGGTTTATTGTAAGCAGCATAAACCAAGGTGTGGTAAGGAAAATACAGCCCTCTGGGCAAAAGAGGAAAACAAAACAAAATGGTGGCAGAACAAACAGTCCTTCTCTGAGTTTGGTTCCTCCCGCTCACGGCTGACAGAACACACACTGTTCAGCTTCACAAATCCATGCAACAATTTTTTGGAGTGCTCCTTCTCCATGCGCATTCAACCACGCTGATCACATGACTGTAACATCACCAAGGTCCTGTCCGCACACAGTGGTGCCAGCTCTGTAGGTGGAGATATGGGGAGACTCTCCCACCCACTTTATGAATGTCGCCCTAAAAACCAGCCCATATCATACATTAACTTAACCCTCACAACAGTTACTGTGCTGGAGGAAATAAAACTCTGGATTTTTTATCACTAACGCCATTAGGCGCAGTGAAACATATCTCCCCTCTATTCAGTGCTGGTGTTAGCAGCAGGCAGACCAGGCAGCTACCTAGGGCCCCCACTCTCAGGGGCCACAGCTAGCGGCACATCACGCAGTCGCTATGGGGCCTGTGAGGCAGGGGACCTCCCCCCGCCGCCACATTGAACTATACCGGCGTCATAGACGTCAGTACAGCTCAAAGCAATGATGGAGGAGAGAGCGTCAGCTGACGTTCCCTCTCCCATCATTCCCCTCTGACACTGCGGGTGCGCGATGACATCATATCTTCCATCGCGCACCCACTGTGTGCAGGGCCCGGGCAGTGCAGCCGCTGAGACCAGAGCCAGGAGCAGAGCGGGGCACGAGGAGAGGTGAGGATTGTGGTTTTTTTTAATATATATCCATCAGTACTGGAATGTGGTGCTATTGGGGGGGGGCACTACATTATATTCTATGGAGGAAGCTGTGTTATATACTATGGGGGCACATTATATTCTACGGAGGAGGCTGTGTTATATACTATGGGGGGCGCATTATATTCTATGGAGGAGGCCAGGGCTGAACTGGCCATCTGGCAATTCTGGCAAATGCCAGAAGGGCCTGTCTGGTTGTGGACCGCTTTGACTGCTACGTTGTTATGAGAATCCGTGTTCTCAAGATACCCATACTGTTAAGAGTTGTGATGTAGCACAAAGTTGCTGACTCCGTCACTTACCCCAGTGGGCCACAGGCATCATTAGAAATATTGGTCTTGTAGTAAATCTTCCTTTCCTCCATCCAGTGCAATAGTAGTATACAGGTCCTTCTCAAAAAATTAGCATATAGTGTTAAATTTCATTATTTACCATAATGTAATGATTACAATTAAACTTTCATATATTATAGATTCATTATCCACCAACTGAAAGTTGTCAGGTCTTTTATTGTTTTAATACTGATGATTTTGGCATACAACTCCTGATAACCCAAAAAACCTGTCTCAAAAAATTAGCATATCAAGAAAAGGTTCTCTAAACGACCTATTACCCTAATCTTCTGAATCAACTAATTAACTCTAAACACATGCAAAAGATACCTGAGGCTTTTATAAACTCCCTGCCTGGTTCATTACTCAAAACCCCCATCATGGGTAAGACTAGCGACCTGACAGATGTCAAGAAGGCCATCATTGACACCCTCAAGCAAGAGGGTAAGACCCAGAAAGAAATTTCTCAACAAATAGGCTGTTCCCAGAGTGCTGTATCAAGGCACCTCAATGGTAAGTCTGTTGGAAGGAAACAATGTGGCAGAAAACGCTGTACAACGAGAAGAGGAGACCGGACCCTGAGGAAGATTGTGGAGAAGGACCGATTCCAGACCTTGGGGAACCTGAGGAAGCAGTGGACTGAGTCTGGTGTGGAAACATCCAGAGCCACCGTGCACAGGCGTGTGCAGGAAATGGGCTACAGGTGCCGCATTCCCCAGGTAAAGCCACTTTTGAACCATAAACAGCGGCAGAGGCGCCTGACCTGGGCTACAGAGAAGCAGCACTGGACTGTTGCTAAGTGGTCCCAAGTACTTTTTTCTGATGAAAGCAAATTTTGCATGTCATTCAGAAATCAAGGTGCCAGAGTCTGGAGGAAGACTGGGGAGAAGGAAATGCCAAAATGCCTGAAGTCCAGTGTCAAGTACCCACAGTCAGTGATGGTGTGGGGTGCCATGTCAGCTGCTGGTGTTGGTCCACTGTGTTTCATCAAGGGCAGGGTCAATGCAGCTAGCTATCAGGAGATTTTGGAGCACTTCATGCTTCCATCGGCTGAAATGCTTTATGGAGATGAAGATTTCATTTTTCAGCACGACCTGGCACCTGCTCACAGTGCCAAAACCACTGGTAAATGGTTTACTGACCATGGTATTACTGTGCTCAATTGGCCTGCCAACTCTCCTGACCTGAACCCCATCGAGAATCTGTGGGATATTGTGAAGAGAAAGTTGAGAGACGCAAGACCCAACACTCTGGATGAGCTTAAGGCCGCTATTGAAGCATCCTGGGCCTCCATAACATCTCAGCAGTGTCACAGGCTGATTGCCTCCATGCCACGCCGCATTGAAGCAGTCATTTCTGCCAAAGGATTCCCGACCAAGTATTGAGTGCATAACTGAACATTATTATTTGATGTTTTTTTTGTTTGTTATTAAAAAACACTTTTATTTGATTGGATGGGTGAAATATGCTAATTTATTGAGACAGGTTTTTTGGGTTATCAGGAGTTGTATGCCAAAATCATCAGTATTAAAACAATAAAAGACCTGACAAATTTCAGTTGGTGGATAATGAATCTATAATATATGAAAGTTTAATTGTAATCATTACATTATGGTAAATAATGAAATTTAACACTATATGCTAATTTTTTGAGAAGGACCTGTATATATCCCATCTGGTGCTTGGGGATGGGGACAACATGGGCCTGTGTGATTTCAAATGCCAGGGCTGAATTTCAGCTCCAGTCCATACCTGGAGAATGCTTTGTTATACACTATGGGGGGCACATTATATTCTATGGAGGAGGCTGTGTTATACACTATGGGGGCACATTATATTCTGTGGAGGAGGCTGTGCTATATACTATGGGGTTTACATTATATTCTATGGGGGAGGCTGTGTTATATACTATGGGGGCGCTACACTATATTCTATGGAGGAGGCTGTGTTATATACTATGGGGGTACATTATACATTATATTCTATGGGGGAGGCTGTGTTATATACTATGGGGGGTGTCACGATTTACACCGTGACCGTCACCCCTACGTCACGGGTTGGGGTGACTTTAGGCCAACTGACGGCTATCACATGTGCAGGGGGGCTTATCTTAGTTATCCCTCCACTTCACAATGTGATGAAAAAACACACACAAGGCTATTGACCTCTTAGTTTACAGCAGGGGCTTATTATTATTATTATTATACATTTTTATAGCGCCATTTATTCCATGGCGCTTTACATGTGAATACGGGGCAAATATAGACAAATACATTAAACATGAGCAGATAACAAGGCACACGAGTACATAAGGAGGGAGGACCCTGCCCGCGAGGGCTCACAGTCTGCTTATTCTAGGTATCCCACTGCTCTGCAATATACCACGAACTGCAGGGATTTATGTATATCCCGCTTACAGTTCCACTTAAAACTTGCAGCTCTCTGGCGCCCCACTTACTCTCAGGTCAGATGTGGTACTGCATCTGGGGTAATTAGTTGCCAGAAAGGCTGCCTGCTATGTACTGGCTATTGGGCACGCTGCAGCGACGCGATAAACTACTCCCACTCAGGCAGGAACAATAATTATCAACGCCGCAGTCGTTACAGCATCACCCAAAAGTCTGCACACGGTCGCTGCCACCAGCTTCGATTAAACGGGTCCGAAGCTAACCCAAAAACAACAGTAGCGTAATTCCCTTCAGGAGACTTAGGGTACGGTTTAGAACAGGAGAACAAACTAGTATTAAATAATATACCCCATCAAAAGTTTCAGGCAGTGTTTTATCAAAATATTTTACAAATGATGTTACAAATGAGACAATTGCAAATATGTACAAGGTAATTATAACATAAAGGGATTACAGGAGAAAAGATAACACTCACATGTTCAAAGCATTGCAGACAACCAGGCTAGTGAAGTTTCCATACGTCCCAGTTCATTGAACGTGCTCAGGACTCTCCAGAAAAAAGACAAGAAGACTGTGCTGGGGATGTGGGCAGACAGTTATAGCTGCGGCCTGTAACATCCCAGAAAGGGGTTGGATCACCTCGTCCCTCCTACCTCTTCAGTTAACTAATTTTACCCTAACCTATATCTAATTTCTATAACTCCGCCACAAAACATGTCATAGTCATAACAAACCCAGCAGTCATCTCGGATTAACGTGGGCATTCTAATGAGATCAAATATGTCCTATCTGGGATACATATTTACAGAGAAATCCCTACTTCTTTACCAGATGGAGTTAGAAGCCCGTGTTTAGAGGGATGGGCAGATCCACCGAGGGAGATTAAGAATATATATTTTCGTGTTCTTAACGTAAATGGTTTGCGTAATATCTTACAAAAACAAAACAAACAAAGAACTTCCATGTGTTCTAGAGACTTAGAATCCAGTTCTTGCTGGAGGAAGATTCTAACCCGGTCGTAAAAATTCCTTTAGGCAATAAAACGCTCTTCCCCCATGTACATTGGCAAGGCAGCTCTTGGCTGAGTGAAAGGGAAGGGGGGCTTTTTAGCCCGCAGCCTGCTAACAAGAGAAACTACTTATATGATATTTCATACCATATCGTGACAGGGGCACATTATATTCTATGGAGGAGGCTGTGTTATAAACTGTGGGGGGCACATTATATTCTATGGAGGAGGCTGTGTTATATACTATGGTGGGTATATTATATTCTATGGAGGAGGCTGTGTTATATACTATGGGGGGCACATTATATTCTATGGAGGAGGCTGTGTTATATACCATGGGGGCACATTATACTCTATGGAGGAGACTGTTATATACTATAGAGAGGTACATTATATTCTATGGGGGAGGCTGTGTTATATACTATGGGGGGCACATTAGATTCTATGGAGGAGGCTGTGTTATAAACTATGGGGGCACATTATATTCTATGGAGGAGGCTGTGTTATAAACTATGGGGGGCACATTATATTCTATGGAGGAGGCTGTGTTATATACTATGTGGGGTACATTATATTCTATGGAGGAGGCTGTGTTATATACTATGGGGGGTACATTATATTCTATGGAGGAGGCTGTGTTATATACTATGGGGCACATTATATTCTATGGAGGAGGCTGTGTTATATATCATGGGGGCACATTATACTCTGGAGGAGACTGTTATATACTATGGGGGGGTACGTTATATTCTATGGAGGAGGCTGTGTTATATATCATGGGGGCACATTATACTCTGGAGGAGACTGTTATATACTATGGGGGGTACATTATATTCTATGGGGGAGGCTGTGTTATATACTATGGGGGTGCTACTCTATATTCTATGGAGGAGGCTGAGTTGTATACTATGGGGGCACATCATATTCTATGGGGGAGGCTGTGTTATATATTATGGGGGGTACATTATACATTATATTCTATGGGGGAGGCTATGTTATATACTATATACTATATATACTATGGGGGGCACATTATATTCTATGGAGGAGGCTGTATAATATACTATGGCCAGATTTGTGCAGTGTACGACTGATTGTTGTTCTATGGACAGACTGTCCCACCTCAGCTGTAGATCTCTGCAGTTCATCCAGAGTGATCATGGGCCTCTTGGCTGCATCCCTGATCAGTCTTCTCCTTGTTTGAGAAGAAAGTTTAGAGGGACAGGTGGGTCTTGGTAGATTTGCAGTGGTATGATACTCCTTCCATTTCAATATGATCTCTTGCACAATGCTCCTTGGAATGTTTAAAGTTTTGGAAATCATTTTGTATCCAAATCCGGATTAAACTTCTCCACAACAGTATCACGGACCTGCCTGTTGTGTTCCTTGGTCTTCATAATGCTCTCTGTGCTTCAAACAGAACCCTAAGACTATCACAGAGCAGGTGCATTTATACGGAGACTTGATTACACACAGGTGGATTATATTTATCATCATTAGGCATTTAGGACAATATTGGATCATTCAGAGATCCACAATGAATTTCTGAATTGAGTTTGCTGTACTGAAAGTAAAGGGGCCGAATAATATTGCACGCCCCACTTTTCAGTTTTTGAATTTCTCCAAAAATTTAAAATAACCAATACATTTTGTTCATCTTCACAATTGTGTTCCACTTGTTGTTGATTCTTCACCAAAAATTTACATTTGGTATCTTTCTGTTTGAAGCATGATATGTGGGAAAAGATTGAAAAGTTCCAGGGAGCCAAATACTTTTGCAAGGCACTGTACTATGGGGGCACATTATATTCTATGGAGGAGGCTGTGTTATATACTATGGGGGACATTATATTCTACTAGATAGTGGCCCAATTCTAACGCATCGTGTATTCTAGAATATGTATGTAGTTTATTTATGAAGATTTCAGAATAATGCAATGAATACACAGGATTCGGCCAGCTGGGCGCGAGCAATTAGCGAAGCGTGGTTCAAATCCCGTGCCAATTCACGGCCGGACTGCGTCTGTCGCTAATTGTTTGCCAGTGTTTGTCAGTGAAACCAGTGCGAGCTCCAGGTTTTTGAGGGCCCCAGGCAAAAGAGTCTCACAGCCCACGTAGCATATAACACAGCCCACGTAGTATATAGCACAGCCACATAGTATGCAGCACAGCCACATAGTATATAGCACAGCCAAGTAGTATATAGCACAGCTATGTAGTATATAACACAGCCACGTAGTATATAGCACAGCCACGTAGTATATTGCACAGTCACGTAGTATATAGCACAGCCACGTAGTATATCGCACAACTACGTAGTATATAGCACAGCCACGTAGTATATTGCACAGCCACGTAGTTTATAGCACAGCCACATAGTATATAGCACAGCCACGTAGTATATTGCACAGCCACGTAGTATATAGCACAGGCACATAGTATATTGCATAGCCACGTAGTATATAACACAGCTCACGTAGTATATAGCACAGCCACATAATATATTTCACAGCAACGTAGTATATAACACAGCCACGTAGTATATAGCACAGCGACGTAGTATATAACACAGCCCATGCAGTATATAACACAGCCCAAGCAGTATATAACGCAGCCCACATAGTATATAGCAATGTGGGCACCATATCCCTATTAAAAAAAATAATAAAAATAGCTATATACTCACATTCCGGAGGTCTCCGGATCCAGCCCAGGCCTTTAGCAATGCTCTTCGCGACGCTCCGTTCCCAGTAATGCCTTGCAGCAATAACCTGTGATGATGTAGCTGTCTCGCGAGACTGCTACGTCATCTGGGGTCATTGCCGCAATGTATTCTTAGGATCAGAGCGTCGCAAGGAGCGGGAAAGGCTGGCGCGGACGCCAGAAGGTGAGAATAAAATGATTTTTTTTATTATTATTTTTAACATTATATGTTTTTACTATTGATGCTGCATAGGCAGCATCAATAGTAAAAAGTTGGTCACACTTACAGGGTTAATGGCAGCCTTAACGGACTGCGTTACACTGCGTTATGCCGCAGTGTAACGCAGTCCGTTTAACAGACTGCTAAACCACTATGTGGGCGCTGACTGGAGGGGAGTAAGTAGGGGGCACTGACTGGAGGGGAGTAGGGAGGGGCCAATTCGAGTCCGGACTGTGCCTGTCGCTGATTGATCGTGGCCAGCTGGACGCGATATATCAGCGACGCGGGATTTCCGTTACAGACAGACAGACAAACAGACGGAAGTGGACCTTAGACAATTACAGTATTTTCCGGCGTATAAGACGACTTTTTGACCCCTAAAAATTGTCCCAAAAGTCGGGGGTCGTCTTATACGCCGGGTACGGCATGTGCAGCGAGCGATCCAGGATGTCGGCGTGTGGTTCCCAGGGTCTGGAGGAGAGGAGACTCTCCTTCAGGCTCTGGGATCCATATTAATATAAAAAATAAAGAATAAAAATAAAAAACATGGATATACTCACCCTCAGACGGCCCCTGGCTCACAGCGCTGCTAGCATCTCCCTCCGTTCCTAAGATTGCAGTGAGTGAAGGACCTTCAATGACGTCGCGGTCACATGAATGGTCAGGTGACCGGTCACTTGACCGCGACGTCATCGAAGGTCCTTCACTCTCTGCATTCTCAGGAACGGAGGGAGACGCTAGCAGCGCTGTGAGCCAGGGGCCGTCCGAGGGTGAATATATCCATGTTTTTTATTTTTATTCTTTATTTTTTACATGAATATGGATCCCAGGGCCTGAAGGAGAGTCTCCTTTCCTCCAGACCCTGGGAACCACACGCCGTATAAGATGACTGGGCGTATAAGATGACCCTCGTCTTATACGGTGGGCATATCCCAAATTCCATATTTTATATGGAAAAGTTGGGGGTCGTCTTATACGCCCAGTCGTCTTATACACCAGAAAATACGGTATATATAAAGATGGAGGAGGCTGTGTTATATACTATGGGGGGGGGGGGCACATTATATTCTATGGCGGAGGCTGTGATATATACTATGGGGGGTACATTATATTCTATGGGGAAGCTGTGTTATATACTGTGGGGGCACATTATATTCTCTGGGGGAGACTGTGTTATATACTATGGGGGCACATTATATTCTATTGAGGAGGCTGTGTTATCTACTATGGGGGGTACATTATATTCTATGGAGGAGGCTGTGTTATATACTATGGAGGCATATTATATTCTATGGAGGAGGCTGTGTTATATACTATGGGGGGCACATTATATTCTATGGGGAGGCTGTGTTATATTCTATGGTGGCGCTACACTATAATCTATGGAGGAGCTTGTATTATATACTATGGGGTTACATTATACATTATATTCTATGGGGGAGGCTGTGTAATATACTATGGGGGGCACATTATATTCTATGGGGGAGGCTGTGTTATCTACTATATAGGGGGCCCACACGCCTGCCCACAGTCTCCGCCCACACACCTGCCCGCAGTTTCTGCAGTCTTCGCAGTCTCCGCTCTCCATCCACGCTGACTGCATTGGTGGAGGAAGGGCCTCCGGACACTTCCTGCACTTATCAGTGTGTGAAACAGCTGACGGAGAGTCCACACACTGGAGACAGAAGCATAGCAGAGCGCCATGGGAACGGGAGAAATGTAAGTATGTAGTTTTTGTTTTATTTATTTATGTGTATGGGATGTTTGCCTGCACATGGGGAGGCTGTATGGGTCTTATGGACATGGGGAGGCTATATGGGTCTTATGGACAAAGGGAGGCTATGGGGATCTTGACATGGGGAGGCTGTGTTGACCTCAGATGCTTGACATGAGGAGGCTGTGTTGGCCTCAGATGCTGGATATGGGGAGGCTGTGTGGGCCTCAGATGCTGGACATGGGGAGGCTGTGTGGGCCTCAGACGCTTGACATGGGGATGCTCTGTTGGCCTCAGATGCTGGACATGGGGAGGGGGTGTTGGCCTCAGACGCTGGACATGGGGAGGCTGTGTTGGCCTCAGATGCTGGACATGGGGAGGCTGTGTGGGCCTCAGACACTGGACATGGGGAGGCTGTGTTGGCCTTAGATTCTAGACATGGGGAGGGGGTGTTGGCCTCAGACGCTGGGCATGGGGAGGCTGTGTTGGCCTCAGACGCTGGACATGGGGAGGCTGTGTGGGCTTCAGATGCTGGACATGGGGAGGCTGTTTTGGTCTCAAACGCTGGACATGGGGAGGCTGTGTTGGCCTCAGACACTGGACATGGGGAGGCTATGTGGGCCTCAGATGCTGGACATGGGGAGGCTGTTTTGGTCTCAAACGCTGGACATGGGGAGGCTGTGTGGGCCTCAGATGCTGGACATGGGGAAGCTGTGTGGGCCTCAGATGCTGGACATGGGGAAGCTGTGTGGGCCTCAGATGCTGGACATGGGGAGGCTGTGTGGGCCTCAGACGCTGGACATGGGGAGGCTGTGTTGGCCTCAGACGATGGACATGGGGAGGCTGTGTGGGCTTCAGATGCTGGACATGGGGAGGCTGTGTGGGCCTCAGATACTGGACATGGGGAGGCTGTGTGAGCATCAGATGCTGGACATGGGGACGCTGTGTTGGCCTCAGATGCTGTACATGTGGAGGCTGTGTTGGCCTCAGACGCTGGACATGGGGAGGCAGTGTGGCCCTCAGATGCTGGACATGGGGAGGCTGTGTTAGCCTCAGACGCTGGGCATGGGGAGGCTGTGTGGGCCTCATACGATATATTAAAGGGGCTATATTTGGGTTCAAATGGTATATAGGGGGATGTTAGCATACTTAATTCTGCTCAATATTAAGTGATATAATTGATCTTAATATAATCTATATATAATTGTCTAAGGGTCACTTCCGTCTCTCTGTCTGTCTTTCTGTCTGTCCTTCTTGTCTGCCACGGATATTCATTGGTCGCGGCTTCTGTCTGTCATGGAAATCCAAGTCGCTGATTGGTCGCGGCAAAACAGCCACGACCAATCAGTGACGGGCACAGTCCAGAAAAAAAAAATGGCCGCTCCTTACTCCCCACAGTCAGTGCCCGGCGCCCGCATACTCCCCTCCAATCACCGCTCACACAGGGTTAATGCCGGTGGTAACGGACCCCGTTATGCCGCGGGTAACGCACTCCGTAACCGCTGTGTCCCCAACTTTTTACTATTGATGCTGCCTATGTGGCATCAATAGTAAAAAAATGTAATGTTAAAAATAATAATAATAAAAAAAAAACCCTGCTATTCTCACCCTCCGTAATCCGCCGAGCCGATCGCGCCTGCCGCTATCTTCCGTTCCCGGCGATGCATTGCGAAATTACCCAGAAGACTTAGCGGTCTCGCGAGACCGCTAAGTCATCTGGGTAATTTCGCAATGCATCCTGGGAACGGAAGATGGCGGCAGCCGCGCGCGTATCGCCGGAGCTTCGGTGGATCCCAGGGGTGAGTATATAACTATTTTTTATTTTAATTATTTTTTTAACAGGGATATGGTGCCCACACTGCTGTATACTACGTGGGCTGTTAGATACCGCATGGCTGCTATATACTACATAGGCAGTGTTATATACTGTGTGGGCTGTGCTATATATTACGTGGCCACTGTTCTATACTGCGTGGGCAGTGTTATATACTACGTGGCTGCTATATACTGCGTGGGCAGTGTTATATACTATGTGGCTGCTATATACAGCGTGGGCAGTGTTATATACTCCGTGGCTGCTATATACTGCGTGGGCAGTGTTATATACTACGTGGCTGCTATATACTGCATGGGCAGTGTTACATACTACGTGACTGCTATATACTGCGTGGGCTGTGCTATATATTACGTGGCCAGTGTTATATACTGCGTGGCCTGTGTTATATACTGCGTGGCTGCTGTATACTGCGTGGGCTGTGTTATATAGTACGTGGCTGTGTTATATACTGCGTGGCCACTGTTATATATTGCGTGGCCTGTATTAACGCTTCGGGTATTCTACAATATGTATGTATGCAGCAGCCACATAGTTTATAGCACAGGCCACGTAGTATTTGTCTGTTGTATACTACATGGCTCCTATATACTACGTGGCCTGTGCTGTATACTATATGGCTGCTATATACAGTACATACATCTACCATATAATTGTCTAAGGATTACTTCCGTCTGTCCTCCTGTCTGTCTGTCTGTCACGGTTATTCATTCGCTGATTGGTCTCGGCAGCTGCCTGTCATGGCTGCCGCGACCAATCAGCGACAGGCACAGTCCGGAA
This sequence comes from Ranitomeya imitator, assembly GCF_032444005.1. Classification (NCBI taxonomy): domain Eukaryota; kingdom Metazoa; phylum Chordata; class Amphibia; order Anura; family Dendrobatidae; genus Ranitomeya; species Ranitomeya imitator. Next base: position 483,075,085 of record NC_091285.1, on the reverse strand, counting down.
GAAAATGGCCGCTCCTTCCTCCCCGCAGTCAGTGCCCGGCGTCCGCATACTCCCCTCTGGTCAGCGCTCACACAGGGTTAATGGCAGCATTGACCGCGGTGTAACTTTTTACTATTCATGCTGCCTATGCAGCATGAATAGTAAAAATATCTAATGTTAAAAATAATTAAAAAAATAAAAAATAGTTACATACTCACCCTCCAGTGCCCCCCCCGGATCAGGACCCGGCCTTTCCCGCTCCGCGCGACGCCCCGGTGACCGCTGCATGCATTGCGGTCTCGCGAGATGATGACGTACGGTCTTGCGAGACCGCTACGTCATCATCTCGCGAGACCGCAATGCATTTTTCAGACCGGAGCGCGCGAGGAGCATCGGGAACTGGCCGCTTCGATCCGAAGGCTCCAGGAGGTATGTAACTATTTTTTATTTTAATTCTTTTTTCTTTAACAGGGATATGATGCATACTACGTGACTGGCCAATATACTACGTGACTGTGCTGTATACTACGTGATTGGGCAGTATACTACGTGACTGGGCAGTATACTACGTGGCTCTGTGCTGTATACTACGTGGCTCTGTGCTGTATACTACGTGGCTCTGGGCAATATACTACGTGGCTCTGGGCAATATACTACGTGACTCTGTGCTGTATACTACGTGGCTCTGTGCTGTATACTACGTGGCTCTGTGCTGTATACTATGTGGCTCTGTGCTGTATACTACGTGGCTGGGCAATATAATATGTGGCTGGCCAATATACCATGTGACTGGGCAAGCTGGACAATATACTATGTCACTGGGCAATATACTACGTGAACTACGTGGCTGGGCAATATACTACGTGGCTCTGTGCTGTATACTACGTGGCTCTGTGCTGTATACTACGTGGCTCTGTGCTGTATACTATGTGCCTGACCAATATACTATGTGACTGGGCAGGCTAGGCAATATACTATGTCACTGGGAAATATACTACGTGAACTACGTGGCTGGGCAATATACTACGTGGATGGGCAGTATACTACGTGGCTCTGTGCTGTATACTACGTGGCTCTGTGCTGTATACTACGTGGCTCTGTGCTGTATACTACGTGGCTAGCCAATATACTATGTGACTGGGCAAGCTGGGCAATATACTATGTCACTGGGCAATATACTACGTGAACTACATTTCTGGGCAATATACTACGTGGCTGGGCAATATACTACGTGGCTGGGCAATATACTATGTGACTGGGCAATATACTACGTGGCTGGGCAATATACTACGTGGCTGGGCAATATACTACGTGGCTGGGCAATATACTACGTGGCTGGGCAATATACTACGTGGACATACATATTCTAGTATACCCGATGCGTTAGAATCGGGCCACCATCTAGTTATTAATATAATTATAATTATGTTGATATTGAATTAATTTCCGCCTATTGGTTCGGCCCTCCATAACAGTTATTGTCTCTCGTGTGTCCCCTCGATAATAATTGCCCATCCCTGCTCTGTCACAATGTCTTCTTTTCCCCAAAAAGAAATTCAACACATTCTGTGCTCCCAAATCCAAATACCCCTCTCCCTTCTGAGCCCTTGTGTGCATAAACCACATTTAGAGTCCACATGTTTGGCATTTCTGTAGCGATGAAAGTCTGCCTATTTTATGGGTGCATGTCTCCAGAAGCACGAGCTAGGCACTACAACGTATAGGCCACTACAATGGCAGTTTGCAATTTTCACTCAGCAACATCCACCGCTGCTTGCTTCTGGCAAATACACATTGAGTCAAAATTGTCACTACACCTGTAGATAAATTCCCACAGGGTTATAATTTCCAAAATGGGATCCGCAAACTATTCTAGGAAGTCTGTGCTCCAGGAGGCAAATAGCGCTCCGTCCCTCCAGAGTCTCGCCATATGGCAAAGCAGTACTGTACAGCTGCACATGGAGTATTGCCATGTTCAGTAGAAATTGTGAAGCAAACTATGTTGTCATTTTTACCCAGTTCTTGTGTGAAAATGTAAAATCTGGTGCTAAAACAAAATTTGGTGGTAAAAATTAACCGTATTTTTCGGACTATAAGACTCTCCAGACCATAAGACGCACCACAATTTTTCAGAAGAAAAATAGGGAAAAAAATGAATGCGTCATTTGAGGGTCCGTCTTACAGTCCAAATTATTCTGCTTACCTGGGGTGTAGGGTGTGATAGGGAGCGCTGGTGGAGCGGGGTCTTAGGAGGTGTCTAGCTCATCCCAGGTTGGTGCAGCAGGCTTGGTGGTGCGGGGGCTCCCCCATTTTGTGAAAGCCCCCACATATCCTTCCCATGCTGACGCATGGCAGTTTGGCAGATGATCGGTGGTGCAGGGGCTCCGCCAGCATTTATGGAAATCCCAGAGACCCAGCACATCCGAGTCGCCTGCCAGTGCCATGGAGTGCTCGGTACCTGGTCCAGTAATTAAGGGAATGTGTCATGGTGGTGGCGACCCGGGCCGTGGCCCTGGGCACCCATGCAAAAGGGATTTGGATAAAGTTTGGTGTTCGGTCAGTGGGGACTGACGCTGCTTAAAGGGGTCCTCTGTTGTGATGTTATGGCAGCTAAGGTGGTATGACTTCCCACAGGTGGAGTTGGGTCCCCAGGGCTCCCGGTGTGTAGATGAAAATGGTGAATGGTGCGGTAAGAAACGGAGGACACAGGTTTGGAGTCTCTTTACCTGGTTTACTGAAGACTTCAGGCAGCCACAGTCCAGGACACCAGATCACGGGTACAGGCAGGGTCCGGCTGGCTTGGAAGCGAGTTCAGAGTCCCCTTTACCAGGTGGAGTTAAAAGCCTTCCTACTAGCGCGGTGGTGTAGTTCCTTGCTGCCTGTGGCTTCTGACAAGGTCCTCACAGTTCTCTCTGTCCTCCATAAAGGTGGGACACTAACCCGTATGACAGGTGGCTCAAGCCTTTTTACAGGGTCTCTATCATGACCCGGGCTCTATGCGCCACTTTGTCTCCTGGGCGTTAGGGCAGACAGGTTACAGGTAGTTCAGCTGTCCTGCTGGTTTCTGCTGTGCCTCCTAGAGTCCAACACAACCTCAGTCTTCCGGCTACCGGAATCTGCACTCTGTAGGGAGGTAGCTATTCTCCCCAGTTGTTACCTCTTGGCTGCACGGCCTCTCACACTGCTCTCTGCCTCAGACTGCTCCAGTCTGCTGTCTGGCACTAACTAACTAACTTCCCTCCAAACCAGAATATATATATAGGGGAACCACCCATAAGCTGGATAGAGCTCCCCCTTCTGGCCTGGAGCGTGAACATGTTGTATGTTTGTGGTCACCTGATAAAGAAGATCTTCCTTCACTTCCAAGTGCAACATCACTCTCCCCATGAGGAAAGCAATGCCACTGTAACAACCAGGACCATGGGGTGTTACACTCCCCCCCCCCCCCCCCCGTTAAATCCAGTACTCCCGGACTGGGAAAAGAAGAACAAAAATAACAGGTTATCAAAAGACATACAAAAAATTTTAAATGCGTATAAACAGGTTAAACTATGGCTTCCCTTTATGGGAGGTAATTCATTCTTGAAACGTTGCAGGAACATATGTACAAAAATATAAATAACTTTTCAGAAATAATAAACTTTACTATAACATACTATGAAACAGCTACAGTGCCTTGCGAAAGTATTCGGCCCCCTGGAACTTTTCAACCTTTTCCCACATATCAAGCTTCAAACATAAAGATACCAAATGTAAATTTTTGGTTACGAATCAACAAGTGCAACACAATTGTGAAGTTGAATGAAATTTATTGGTTATTTTAAATTTTTGTGGAAATTCACAAACTGAAAAGTGGGGCATGCAATATTATTCCGCCCCTTTACTTTCAGTGCAGCAAACTCACTCCAGAAGTTCCTTGTGGATCTCTGAATGATCCAATGTTGTCCTAAATGCCTAATGATTATAAATATAATCCACATGTGTGTAATCAAGTCTCTGTATAAATGCACCTGCTCTGTGATAGTCTCAGGGTTCTCTTTGAAGCACAGAGAGTATCATGAAGACCAAGGAACACAACAGGCAGGTCCGTGATACTGTTGTGGAGAAGTTTAAAGCCGGATTTGGATACAAAATGATTTCCAAAACGTTAAACATCCCAAGGAGCACTGTGCAAGCGATCATATTGAAATGGAAGGAGAATCATACCACTGCAAATCTACCAAGACCCACCTGTCCCTCTAAACTTTCATCTCAATCAAGGAGAAGACTGATCAGAGATGCAGCCAAGAGGCCCATGATCACTCTGGATGAACTGAAGAGATCTACAGCTGAGGTGGGACAGTCTGTCCATAGGACAACAATCAGTCGCACACTGCACAAATCTGGCCTTTATGGAAGAGTGGCAAGAAGAAAGCCATTTCTCAAAGATATCCATAAAAAGTGTTGTTTAAAGTTTGCAACAAACCACCTGAGAGACACGCCAAACATGTGGAAGAAGGTGCTCTGGTCAGATGAAACCAAAATCAAACTTTTTGGCAACAATGCCAAATTATATGTTTGGCGTAAAGGCAACACAGCTCATCACCCCGAACATACCATCCCCACTGTCAAACATGGTGGTGGCAGCATCATGATTTGGGCCCACCATATGGTTTTTTTTTCAGGTCTCTGTAACACAAATCAACTTTTTTAGTGCAATGCGATGATGGACAATATCATTACGTGACAGGCACAAAGGGGCATTCTTTGCGTCTGGAGGAGAGAAGGTTTTTCCACCAACATAGAAGAGGATTCTTTACTGTTAGGGCGGTGAGAATCTGGAATTGCTTGCCTGAGGAGGAGGTGGTGATGGCGAACTCAGTCGAGGGGTTCAAGAGAGGCCTGGATGTCTTCCTGGAGCAGAACAATATTGTATCATACAATTATTAGGTTCTGTAGAAGGACGTAGATCTGGGGATTTATTATGATGGAATATAGGCTGAACTGGATGGACAAATGTCTTTTTTTCGGCCTTACTAACTATGTTACTATGTTACTATGTATATTAGTGGTTACTTGTAAAACCAGTAGGAAGCACCTATAGAGGTGCCAACTATATACAAGAGAGTTTGTGGACCATTCACTGTCCATGGCTTCAGTGTCTTTAACAAATGAACTTTCCTTAAACGGAAAGCTGTCCAGGTTAAATGAACTTTCAAACTTTTAACTATTCACAGTCATATTTAAACTTGCAATCAGAAACTGTTTATTTCTTTTGCCAGGGTAGCTCTGGACGGCATACCAGGACCTACTTGTTGTTTCCACCACTCTTGTCTGGGTGGATTGGTGGCATTTGGTAGTTGGCTGGGCCTGGCCTGCTGCTGCACCTGCAGAGACTGAGGTTGGTACACATCTTTTGCAGTCCAGAGCGTACCACCCTTTTTCGCCAATATGGCTGGTATAAGTCATCCTGTCACAGGGATTCAGGTCCCTATCCGGGTGTCCTTCCATTAATTGGGATTCCACATCCCTCCGGCTGACAATGATCTTATTAATCATACTGGTCTCTTTTATGAAGCCCCAGCCTCTCCGCTGGTTGAAGACCACTAATTCCCCCTGTCGTAGTGGTCCCCTTTCTGCCCGAGGGGTTTTGCGCATTCGGGCCTTACCTGCTAGATTCCTCTCCTCAAAGGCTGCTTCGCGGGCCAGGGATTCCTGTCTCTCCCTCTCCTCCCGACGCCTGCAATACTCCCTCCAGGTGATCATGGGGTTCTCCCCCTGGAGCACCATCATGTCCTCCTCCGCGGGTCCCTCTGCGAACAACATGGGTTCCGGAGAGCTAGCCTGGGGTCCACAAGTTAGGATAAGTGGGGCTGCCATCTGACCCAAGCCGCTGTCCCCCTGGTAACAGCGTAGCCGATAGCGTACTTCCCCAGGCTTCGGAGTCGTTGGAATTGCTAGGGGGCCCACCAGGGTGTCTTCGAGCCCAGAGGTGGCTGCAGGACTGGCGGCCGGGTACCCTCGGCATATGGTGACATTTCACCGAGGGCCCTGAAACCCTGGTCGGGTGTATATAGCGGTGGAGGTGAGTCGGGCCTATCCGTCAGGTCTTCCGCTGCCGGGGTCAGGGTCATGCCCCTTACCTCTGCTTACGGAGCGCCGGCTTTTCTTTCCTGCTCTGGGCCGGTCAGGGTTGCTGGCGATCGTCCGGCAAGGCTTCCGATGAAGGCCTCCCTCTACCCTGCCACAGTCTCCTGCTGCATCTTCATGAGCTGCCGGATGAGTCCTTCTACTTCTCTCCGCAGGAGGTCCAGGTCCCACATCGGTGACAGGTACAGCTCTTGCAGGTCCCGGCTGGGGGAGACCTTCTGCTCCACCCCACGCTCCGGTGTCCGCTCACCTCTCTCCGCCATATTGGTTTTGGGCACTTCCTCCTCGGTCTCATTTCCCATGGATTAATTCCACCACGCCCGTCTTCATGGGTGGTTCTTCCTCTTCTCCCCGCCATCCCAGACTAGGAGGCGGAACTCTCTTGTTGATGGGCATATTTCCCGGACATAGTAGTATTGATGAGGGGCGGCCATGGTTTTTGCACCGTTCCTTCAGGTGCCACCTATGACATCTCACCCTTTTCCTCCTGCACGCCACATCGTGCTGTAATGGAGGCGGTTTTGGCGGCAATTTACAGTCCAATAATCACACAGTTAAGCACAGTCTCTTAGACGCACATGGCCCAGTTCACTGGGTTGGTCCACCCTGTTTGTGACACCAAGTTGAGTCGCCCGCCAGGGCCATGGGGTACTCGGTACCGGGTCCGGTACTTAAGGGGATGTGTCACAGTGGCGCCTATGTAAAAGGGATTTGAATAAAATTTGTGTTCGTGATGCCACCTCTGGTGTTCATTCAGTGGGGTCTGACGCTGCTTAAAGGGGTTTTCGGGGTTGATGTTATGTCAGCTATGATGGTATCTCCTGGGTGTTAGGGCGGACAGGTTACGTGTAGTCCAGCTGTCCTGCCGGTCTCTGCTGTGCCTCCTAGATTCCAACACAACTTCGGTCTTCCGGAATCTGCGCTCTGTAGGGAGGTAGCCCAGACGCAGCTATTCTCCCCAGTTGTCACACTCCTGTGCTTCGCTCTCCTGCATGCTGTACAATGTGTTCTTCTCTCTGTATCCTCTCTATCCAGGAGCTTCAGCACCCTCTTGGCTGCACGGCCCCTCACACTGCTCTCTGCCTCAGACTGCTGCAGTCTGCTTTCTGGCACTAGCTAACTAACTTTCCCTCCAGACCAGAACATATATATATATATATATATATATATATATATATATATACAGTTAGGGCCAGAAATATTTGGACAGTGACACAATTTTCGCGAGTTGGGCTCTGCATGCCACCACATTGGATTTGAAATGAAACCTCTACAACAGAATTCAAGTGCAGATTGTAACGTTTAATTTGAAGGGTTGAACAAAAATATCTGATAGAAAATGTAGGAATTGTACACATTTCTTTACAAACACTCCACATTTTAGGAGGTCAAAAGTAATTGGACAAATAAACATAACCCAAACAAAATATTTTTATTTTCAATATTTTGTTGCAAATCCTTTGGAGGCAATCACTGCCTTAAGTCTGGAACCCATGGACATCACCAAACGCTGGGTTTCCTCCTTCTTAATGCTTTGCCAGGCCTTTACAGCCGCAGCCTTCAGGTCTTGCTTGTTTGTGGGTCTTTCCGTCTTAAGTCTGGATTTGAGCAAGTGAAATGCATGCTCAATTGGGTTTAGATCTGGAGATTGACTTGGCCATTGCAGAATGTTCCACTTTTTGGCACTCATGAACTCCTGGGTAGCTTTGGCTGTATGCTTGGGGTCATTGTCCATCTGTACTATGAAGCGCCGTCCAATCAACTTTGCAGCATTTGGCTGAATCTGGGCTGAAAGTATATCCCGGTACACTTCAGAATTCATCCGGCTACTCTTGTCTGCTCTTATGTCATCAATAAATACAAGTGACCCAGTGCCATTGAAAGCCATGCATGCCCATGCCATCACGTTGCCTCCACCATGTTTTACAGAGGATGTGGTGTGCCTTGGATCATGTGCCGTTCCCTTTCTTCTCCAAACTTTTTTCTTCCCATCATTCTGGTACAGGTTGATCTTTGTCTCATCTGTCCATAGAATACTTTTCCAGAACTGAGCTGGCTTCTTGAGGTGTTTTTCTGCAAATTTAACTCTGACCTGTCTATTTTTGGTATTGATGAATGGTTTGCATCTAGATGTGAACCCTTTGTATTTACTGTCATGGAGTCTTCTCTTTACTGTTGATTTAGAGACAGATACACCTACTTCACTGAGAGTGTTCTGGACTTCAGTTGATGTTGTGAACGGGTTCTTCTTCACCAAATTAAGTATGCGGCGATCATCCACCACTGTTGTCATCCGTGGACGCCCAGGCCTTTTTGAGTTCCTAAGCTCACCAGTCAATTCCTTTTTTCTCAGAATGTACCCAACTGTTGATTTTGCTACTCCAAGCATGTCTGCTATCTCTGATGGATTTTTTCTTTTTTTTCAGCCTCAGGATGTTCTGCTTCACCTCAATTGAGAGTTCCTTTGACCGCATGTTGTCTGCTCACAGCAACAGCTTCCAAATGCAAAACCACACACCTGGAATCCACCCCTGACCTTTTAACTACTTCATTGATTACAGGTTAACGAGGGATTCGCCTTCAGAGTTAATTGCAGCCCTTAGAGTCCATTGTCCAATTACTTTTGGTCCCTTGAAAAAGAGGACGCTATGCATTACAGAGCTATGATTCCTAAACCCTTTCTCCGATTTGGATGTGGAAACTATCATATTGCAGCTGGGAGTGTGCTCTTTCAGCCCATATTATATATATAATTGTATATCTGAACATGTTTTTGTAAACAGCTAAAATAACAAAACTTGTGTCACTGTCCAAATATTTCTGGCCCTAACTGTATATATATATATATATATATATATATATATATATATATATATATATATATATATATATATATAGGGGAACCACTCATAAGCTGGATAGAGCTTCCTCTTCTGGCCTGGAGTGTGAACATTTTGTATGTTTGTGGTTACCTGATAAAGAAGATCTTCCTTCGCTTCCAAGTGTGACATTCTCCCCATGAGGAAAGCAATGCCACTGTAACAACCGGGACCCTGGGGTGTTACACATCCATCCCGGGCTGGTGCGCGGCACTTTTGCAGATGATGGTTGTGCAGGAACTCCGACAGCATTTTGTGAAAAGCACTTCCATTGCTGTAATGATGAGTTGATCTTCATGAAAATGGCCGCCGGAGCGGCGCATGCATAGAATGAGATCTTGGGAGACGAAATCTTAGTGCCATGAAGATCATCTCATCATTACAGCACAAAAAGCCGGCGAAGCCCCCGCACCACCGATCATCTGCAAGAGTGCCACACACCAGCCTGGGATGGATGTGCAGGGGCTCCGGGATTTCCACAAATGTCTGCGGATCCCCCACACCACCGATCATCTGCCGCGCATCAGCCTAGGATGTGTCTCCTGGTATGTGCATCCCGACTATAAGACGCATCCCCATTTTCCCCAAAAATTGTTTGGGAAAAAAGTGCATATAATGGTCCAAAAAATAAGGTAGTTATTTTATCTTCACTGCCCAATGGTATAAAATTCTGTGACACACCTGTGGTGTCAATATGATAACTGCACCCCTAGATTAATTCATTGACAGGTGTAATTTATAAAATGGGGTCACATCTGGGGGGTTCTGCTGTTCTGACGCCTCATGGGCTCTCCCAGTGAGTCATGGCATGTGCAAACCATACCAGTAAAATCTGTTGCTCTTTGCCTTCTGTGCTTCCTAGAGGGGTCCACTTTCCAAAATGGGATCACTTGTGGGGAATTTCCACTATTTAGGCACATCAGGGCCTCTCCAAATAGGACATGACGTCTGCTAAATTTTACATTCAAAATGTCAAATGACGCTACTTCCTTCCGAGCCCTGCCGTGTGCCTAAACAGTTGTTTTCTTCCTCATATGGAGAATCGCCATACTCAGGAGAAATTGTACTACAAATTGTATGGTGCAATTTCTCTTGTTACCCTTATGAAAATGCTAAATTTGGGTCTAAAATAACATTTGTATAAGGAAAATGTGATTTTATTATTTTCACGGCTCAACGTTATAAACTTCTGTGAAGCACCCGAGAGTTCAATGTGCTCACCACACATCTAGATCAGTTCCCAGAGGGGTCTAATTTACAAAATGGTGTTATTTTTGGTGGATGTTCACTGTTTAGGCACATCAGAGGCTCTCCAAATGAAACATGGCGTCCACCAATTGTTTCAGCAAATTTTGCCTTCAAAAAGTCAAATGGCTCTCCTTCCCTTCCGAGCTCTACCGTGCGCCCAAACAGTGGTTTTCTCCCTCATATTGGGGTATCAGCATGCTCTGGAGAAATTACATAACACATTTTGGGGTCCATTTTTCCTGTTACCCTTGTCAAAATACCATATTTTCCGGCGTATGACGACTTTTTAACCCCTAAAAATTGTCACAAAAGTCGGGGGTCGTCTTATATGCCGGGTACGGAATGTGCAGGGAGCGATCCTGCATTTCGGCGTGTGGTTCCCAGGGTCTGGAGGAGAGGAGACTCTCCTTCAGGCCCTGGGATCCATATTCATGTAAAAAATAAAGAATAAAAATAAAAAACATAGATATACTCACCCTCGGATGGGCCCTGGCTCACAGCGCTGCTAGCGTCTCTCTCTGTTCCTGAGAATGCGGTGAGTGAAGGACCTTCAATGACGTCGCGGTCACATGAGCGGTCAGCACTACCGAAGCACTACCACTCATAACCACCGGAGGGAGCCCAAGAGCAGGATTCACAACAGTACCCCCCCTTGAGGAGGGGTCACCGAACCCTCACCAGAGCCCCCAGGCCGATCAGGACGAGCCAAATGAAAGGCACGAACCAAATCGTCAGCATGAACATCGGAGGCAACAACCCAAGAATTATCCTCCTGGCCATAACCCTTCCATTTGACCAGATACTGAAGCTTCCGCCTCGAAAAACGAGAATCCAAAATCTTCTCAACCACATACTCCAACTCCCCATCAATCAACACCGGGGCCGGAGGTTCAGCAGAGGGAACAACGGGCACCACATACTTCCGCAACAAAGATCTATGGAACACATTATGGATGGAAAAAGAGGCTGGAAGGGCCAAACGAAAAGACACCGGATTGATAATCTCAGAAATCCTATAAGGACCAATAAATCGAGGCTTGAACTTAGGGGAAGAAACCTTCATAGGAACATAACGGGAAGACAACCAGACTAAATCCCCAACCCGAAGCCGGGAACCAACACACCGACGACGGTTAGCAAAACGCTGAGCCTCCTCCTGAGACAACACCAAATTGTCCACCACATGAGCCCAAATCCGCTGCAGCCTGTCAACCACTGAATCCACACCAGGACAATCAGAAGGCTCAACCTGCCGTGAAGAAAAACGAGGATGAAAACCAAAATTACAAAAAAAAGGCGAAACCAAGGTAGCAGAACTAGCCCGATTATTAAGGGCAAACTCGGCCAATGGCAAGAACGCCACCCAATCATCCTGATCAGCAGACACAAAGCATCTCAAATAAGTTTCCAAAGTCTGATTAGTTCGCTCCGTCTGGCCATTTGTCTGAGGATGAAATGCGGAAGAAAAAGACAAATCAATGCCCAGCCTAGCACAAAAGGCCCGCCAAAACCTAGAAACAAACTGGGAACCTCTATCGGACACAATATTCTCCGGGATGCCATGCAAACGAACCACGTGCTGAAAAAACAATGGAACCAAATCAGAAGAGGAAGGCAATTTAGGCAAAGGTACCAAATGAACCATCTTAGAAAACCGGTCACAAACCACCCAGATAACATCCTCTGGGAAACCGGAAGATCTGAAATAAAATCCATAGAAATATGCGTCTAAGGTCTCTCAGGGACTGGCAAAGGCAGAAGTAACCCACTAGCGCGGGAACAGCAAGGCTTAGCCCGCGTACAAATCCCACAGGACTGCACAAAAGAACGCACATCCCGCGACAAAGAAGGCCACCAAAAGGACCTACCAACCAAATCTCTGGTACCAAAAATCCCAGGATGGCCAGCCAACACAGAACAATGAACCTCAGAAATCACTTTACTAGTCCATGTATCAGGAACAAACAGTTTCCCCACTGGACAGCGGTCAGGTTTATTAGCCTGAAATTCCTGAAGAGCCCGTCGTAAATCAGGGGAGATGGCAGAAAGAATCACCCCTTCCTTCAGAATGCCGACCGGCTCAAGAACCCCAGGGGAATCAGGAAAAAAACTCCTAGAGAGGGCATCCGCCTTAACATTCTTAGTACCAGGAATGTACAAGACCACAAAATCAAAATGGGAGAAAAACAGGGACTATCGAGCCTGTCTAGGATTCAGTCGTTTGGCAGACTCGAGGTAAATCAGATTCTTATGATCGGTCAAGACCACAATACGGTGCTTGGCCCCCTCAAGTCAATGACGCCACTCCTCAAATGCCCACTTCATAGCCAACAACTCCCGATTGTCGACATCATAATTGCGTTCCGCAGGCGAAAACTTCAGAGAAAAGAAGGCACACGGTTTCATCAAGGAACCATCAGAATTCCTCTGAGACAAAACGGCCCCTGCCCCAATCTCAGACGCGTCAACCTCAACCTGAAATGGAAGAGAAACATCCGGCTGACGCAACACAGGGGCAGAAGTAAATCGGCGTTTAAGCTCCTGAAAGGCAGAAACAGCCGCAGAGGACCAATTCGTCACATCAGCGCCTTTCTTCGTCAAATCGGTCAGAGGTTTAACCACACTGGAGAAGTTGGCAATGAAACGACGATAAAAATTAGCAAAGCCCAAGAATTTCTGAAGGCTCTTCACAGATGTGGGCTGAATCCAATCATGAATGGCCTGAACCTTAACCGGATCCATTTCTATAGATGAGGGAGAAAAAATGAAGCCCAAAAAAGAAATCTTCTGCACTCCAAAGAGGCACTTCGACCCCTTCACAAACAAAGCATTATCATGGAGGATCTGAAATACCATCCTGACCTGTTTCACATGAGACTCCCAATCATCGGAAAAAATCAAAATATCATCCAAATATACAACCATGAACTTATCAAGATAACTCCGAAAGATATCATGCATGAAGGACTGGAACACAGATGGGGCATTAGAGAGTCCGAATGGCATCACTAGGTATTCAAAATGGCCTTCGGGCGTATTAAATGCAGTTTTCCACTCGCCACCCTGTTTAATACGAATAAGATTATATGCCCCTCAAAGGTCAATCTTAGTAAACCAGCTAGCCCCCTTAATGCATAACACAGTGCGGGGCGGGGATTCCAAAGGTGGCTGGCCGCAATGCCCGCGCAGGCGCAGTCTGCAAGCCTGGCTGGGACGTCAGACGGCTAGAGCTTACTGGGTCTGCGCAGCACAGCAGTACACTGCGCAGGCGCCGGTTTTGAAACGCACACAGCGCTGAGGGGGCGGCGCCGAAAGCGCAGGAAGATTGGAGTGACGGCAGAGGAGCGGTTAGAGCTGGGGAGTGAGGACCCGCCTCCCTGGCTAGAGACAGGAATTGTGGCTAAGTATAAAAACGCTTTATTTGGGGTATACTTGAACCTAAAACTAAAAGAGCCACCTTGTTAGAATGCAGCATTACTGCTGCACAAGGTGGCTCTTTTAGTTTATAACGGCTGGAGGGGGGTGACAGTGGCCCTTTAACAAGAGCATGAAGATAGAAGCTATGGAGAGGCAACCTGGAGAACACCTTGGAGCAGCAGACACCGTCTCTACAACCCAGACCCAACTTTTAGGCCTAATGCAGTGTTGTTTCAACAACTACTTAACGAGAGCTTGAAGATAGAAGCTAGGGAGAGGCAACCTGGAGAACACCTTGGAGCGGCAGACACCGTCTCTACAACCCAGACCCAACTTGTAGGCCTAATGCAGTGTTGTTTCAACAACTACTTAACAAGAGCATGAAGAGAGAAGCTAGGGAGAGGCAACCTAGAGAACACCTTGGAGCGGCAGACCCCGTCTCTGCAACCCAGACCCAACTTGTAGGCCTAATGCAGTGTTGTTTCAACAACTACTTAACAAGAGCATGAAGATAGAAGCTAGGGAGAGGCAAACTGGAGAACACCTTGGAGCGGCAGACACCGTCTCTACAACCCAGACCCAACTTGTAGGCCTAATGCAGTGTTGTTTCAACAACTATTTAACGAGAGCTTGAAGATAGAAGCTAGGGAGAGGCAACCTGGAGAACACCTTGGAGCGGTAGACACCGTCTCTACAACCCAGACCCAACTTGTAGGCCTAATGCAGTGTTGTTTCAACAACTACTTAACGAGAGCTTGAAGATAGAAGCTAGGGAGAGGCAACCTGGAGAACACCTTGGAGCGGCAGACACCGTCTCTACAACCCAGAACCAACTTGTAGGCCTAATGCAGTGTTGTTTCAACAACTACTTAAAAAAGAGCATGAAGATAGAAGCTAGGGAGAGGCAACCTGGAGAACACCTTGGAGCTGCAGACACAGTTTGTAGACCCCAACGAAACTTGTGGCCCCAATGCAGTTTTAAAATTCCGACAGGCTGAAAACCAGACAATTGCAGCTCATTTTTTTTTAAAGAGGACAGCTGTATTGAGTGGCGCAGACAGACACTGCTAGTAGGCCTTACAACACAAAGTTGGCTCGCTGCAGTTTTAAAAAAGGTTACATGGGTACACAGGCAGCATTGGTGTGGCCAGCGGAGGACAATTTGAAGGAGGGACCGCAGACAGACTTAGTAGGCCTAAAATAAATAAATTAGGCTCAATGCAGCTTCGATTATGTGGTAGGGGTACACAGGCAGCATTGATGTGGTCAGCAGAGGACAACAGGAAGGAGGGACCGCAAACAGACTTAGTAGGCCTAAAATGAATAAATTAGGCTCAATGCAGCTTCGATTATGTGGTAGGGGTACACAGGCAGCATTGATGTGGTCAGCGGAGGACAATAGGAAGGAGGGACCGCAGACAGACTTAGTAGGCCTAAAATAAATAAATTAGGCTCAATGCAGCTTCGATTATGTGGTAGGGGTACACAGGCAGCATTGCTGTGGCCAGCGGAGGACAATTTGAAGGAGGGACTGCAGACAGACTTAGTAGGCCTAAAATAAATAAATTAGGCTCAATGCAGCTTCGATTATGTGGTAGGGGTACACAGGCAGCATTGATGTGGTCAGCAGAGGACAATAGAAAGGAGGGACCGCAAACAGACTTAGTAGGCCTAAAATGAATAAATTTGGTTCAATGCAGCTTCGATTATGTGGTAGGGGTACACAGGCAGCATTGCTGTGGCCAGCGTAGGACAATAGGAAGGAGGGACCGCAGACAGACTTAGTAGGCCTAAAATAAATAAATTAGGCTCAATGCAGCTTCGATTATGTGGTAGGGGTACACAGGCAGCATTGGTGTGGTCAGCGGAGGACAATAGGAAGGAGGGACCGCAGACAGACTTAGTAGGCCTAAAATAAATAAATTAGGCTCCATGCAGCTTCGATTATGTGGTAGGGGTACACAGGCAGCATTGGTGTGGTCAGCGGAGGACAATTGGAAGGAGTGTCTGACACAGTTAGTACTCCCAAAAAATAAATAGATGTTAATGTCTCGCAAAACAACAAAACAAAAAAAAAAGGGTGGAATACTTAGGTACAGGGGTGGGCTCCTCTGCTGACTTTCAGACATAGTAATTTGGCGCAAAGTATTTACTGGTGTAAATATAGGACACGGCCCCTGACTATTTTAAGTAGCATCATACATGTCAACAAATTGGTATTGTCAGTGCCAGGTATTGAAAGATTTCAGCGCATAGACTAAACATTGGTGGAGCTGTGAGAGATAATTTTGCAAGTGGTTGAGCACTGTTTGAGCTGGGGGGGACACTCTCTTGTGGCCGGCGGTACAGGCCCAGGGCCCCTCATGTTTCAATGGTGTGTCTGACGTTGGATGCGCGCCACCACCGCCAGAGACACTTCATTGTACTATGAGGGACCCAGTGGCAGTGCCGTCGACCAAAAGTGGGCACACCCACCTCTTCAGACAAACGGCACTCTCACGGGTGCTTGCACCAAGTGGCAAGACCACGGCCCCGTGGGGGGAGTTAGCCCATTTTTGGAGGTGTAAACATGTCATATGCTGGACAAACAGCAGTTGCAAATTAAGAGATTGGAACAGTCAGTAAGACCAGTCCACAAGCAAGACCTTTTTATAGGAAAGCTAGGTGTCATGTCATGATCCCAATGGCAGGGGATCACAAAAAGGACAAGCACAGATACAAACAAGCTCTAGGGCGATGGAACCTGAGCTGACCGCGACCCTGAACCTAACACACAAATAAATGTAGCCGGGGAACGTGCCTACGATGATCCTAGACGTCTCGCTCCAGCCGAAGATCTAACTTCCTCTATTAGAAGAAACACAGACCTCTCTTGCCTCCAGAGAAATACCCCACAGCAAATAGCAGCCCCCCACATATAATGACGGTGAAATGAGAGGAAAGCACATACATAGAATGAAAACAGTGTCAGCAAAATGAGGCCCGCTAAAGCTAGATAGCAGAGGATACAAAAGTGAACTGCGCGGTCAGCGAAAAACCCTTCAAAAAACCATCCTGAAATTACTTGAACTCATGTGCCAACTCATGGTACATGAAAAGCAATTTCAGCCCACTAGAGCAACCAGCAGCAGAGAATCACATATCTGCAGGCTGGACTAAAAACCAAATAAAGCAAAACACAAAACAGGAAAATCCAAACTTAGCTTGTCCAGAAGGTTCTAGGAGCAGGGAGCAGAGGAAACAAGACACACTGGATACATTGATAACCGGCGAGGAAATGCCAGCAAAGCCAGGTTAAATAGGAAACTCCCATATGCTGATGGAACAGGTGGAACCCAGAAACCCAGGAAAGACAAGTCACCCAGTACCATCAGTAACCACCAGAGGGAGCCCAAAAACAGAACTCACAACAGTACCCCCCCCTTGAGGAGGGGTCACCGAACCCTCACGAGAACCACCAGGGCGACCAGGATGAGCCCTATGAAAAGCGCGAACCAAATCATCAGCATGAACATCCGAGGCAACCACCCAAGAATTATCCTCCTGACCATAACCCTTCCACTTGACCAAATACTGGAGTTTCCGTCTGGAAACAGGAGAATCCAAGATCTTCTCCACAACATACTCCAATTCTCCCTCCACCAGCACTGGAGCAGGAGGCTCAAGCGAAGGAACAACAGGTACCTCATACTTCCGCAACAACGACCGATGGAACACATTATGAATAGCAAACGATGCCGGGAGATCCAAACGAAACGACACAGGGTTAAGAATTTCCAAGATCCTATAGGGACCGATGAACCGAGGCTTGAACTTAGGAGAAGAGACCTTCATAGGAACAAAACGAGAAGACAACCACACCAAGTCACCAACAAGAAGTCGAGGACCCACGCGGCGACGGCGATTAGCAAACTGCTGAGCCTTCTCCTGGGACAACTTCAAATTGTCCACAACATGACTCCAAATCCGATGCAACCTATCCACCACCATGTCCACTCCAGGACAATCAGAAGGTTCCACCTGACCAGAGGAAAAACGAGGATGAAACCCCGAATTACAAAAGAAAGGAGAAACCAAGGTAGCAGAACTAGCCCGATTATTAAGGGCAAACTCGGCCAGCGGCAAAAAGGTAACCCAGTCATCCTGATCAGCAGAAACAAAACACCTTAAATAAGTTTCCAAGGTCTGATTAGTTCGTTCAGTCTGGCCATTCGTCTGAGGATGGAATGCAGACGAAAAGGACAAATCAATGCCCATCTTAGCACAGAACGTCCGCCAAAATCTAGACACAAACTGGGATCCCCTGTCAGAAACGATGTTCTCAGGAATCCCATGCAAACGAACCACATTCTGTAAAAACAGAGGGACCAACTCAGAGGAGGAAGGCAACTTAGGCAAGGGTACCAGATGAACCATTTTAGAAAAGCGATCACACACAACCCAGATGACGGACATTTTTTGAGAGACAGGGAGATCCGAAATAAAGTCCATGGAAATGTGCGTCCAAGGCCTCTTCGGGATAGGCAAAGGTGACAACAATCCACTGGCCCGAGAACAGCAAGGCTTAGCCCGAGCACAAACCTCACAAGACTGCACAAAAGAACGCACATCCCTCGACAAGGAAGGCCACCAAAAAGACCTGGCCACCAAGTCTCTAGTACCAAATATTCCAGGATGACCTGCCAACGCAGAAGAATGGACCTCGGAGATGACTCTACTGGTCCAATTATCCGGAACAAACAGTCTCTCAGGCGGACAACGATCAGGTTTACCCGCCTGAAACTCCTGCAAAGCACGTCGCAAGTCTGGGGAGACAGCAGACAAAATCACCCCATCCCTAAGGATACCAGAGGGCTCAGAATTTCCAAGGGAGTCGGGCACAAAACTCCTAGAAAGAGCATCCGCCTTCACATTCTTTGAACCTGGCAGGTACGAAACCACAAAATCGAAACGAGAGAAAAACAGTGACCAAC
This sequence comes from Ranitomeya imitator, assembly GCF_032444005.1. Lineage (NCBI taxonomy): Eukaryota > Metazoa > Chordata > Amphibia > Anura > Dendrobatidae > Ranitomeya > Ranitomeya imitator. The sequence continues at coordinate 483,056,460 of NC_091285.1, read as the reverse complement.
GAGCCTGTCTAGGATTCAGTCGCCTGGCAGACTCAAGGTAAATCAAATTTTTGTGATCAGTCAAGACCACCACACGATGTCTAGCACCCTCTAGCCAATGACGCCACTCCTCAAATGCCCACTTCATGGCCAAAAGTTCCCGATTACCAACATCATAATTCCGCTCAGCCGGCGAAAACTTTCTAGAAAAAAACGCGCATGGCTTCATCACTGAGCCATCGGAGCTTCTCTGTGACAAAACCGCCCCCGCTCCAATCTCGGAAGCATCAACCTCAACCTGAAAAGGGAGCGAAACATCTGGCTGACGCAACACAGGAGCAGAAGAAAACCGGCGCTTAAGTTCCTGAAAGGCCTCCACAGCCGCAGGAGACCAATTAGCAACATCAGCACCCTTCTTAGTCAAATCCGTCAAAGGCTTAACAACACTAGAAAAATTAGTTATAAAACGACGATAGAAATTAGCAAAGCCCAAGAACTTCTGTAGACTCTTAAGAGATGTAGGCTGCGTCCAGTCACAAATAGCCTGAACCTTGACGGGATCCATCTCAATAGTAGAAGGGGAAAAAATATACCCCAAGAAAGAAATCTTCTGGACTCCAAAGAGACACTTTGAGCCTTTTACAAACAAGGAATTGGCCCGCAGGACCTGAAACACCTTCCTGACCTGCTGAACATGAGACTCCCAGTCATCAGAAAAAACCAAAATATCATCCAAATACACAATCATAAATTTATCCAGATATTCACGGAAAATATCGTGCATAAAGGACTGGAAGACTGAAGGAGCATTAGAAAGTCCAAAAGGCATTACCAAATACTCAAAATGGCCCTCAGGCGTATTAAATGCGGTTTTCCACTCATCACCTTGCTTTATTCGTATAAGATTATACGCACCCCGAAGATCAATCTTAGTGAACCATTTAGCCCCCTTAATGCGAGCAAACAAATCAGTCAACAATGGCAAAGGATACTGATATTTTACGGTAATCTTATTCAAAAGACGATAATCTATACAAGGCCTTAAGGAACCATCTTTTTTGGCCACGAAAAAAAAACCTGCTCCCAAAGGGGACAAAGATGGACGGATATGTCCCTTTTCCAAGGACTCCTTAACATAATCCCGCATAGCAGTATGCTCTGGCACTGACAGATTGAACAAACGACCTTTAGGAAATTTACTGCCTGGAATTAAATTTATAGCACAATCGCAATCCCTGTGAGGAGGAAGCGAACTGAGCTTAGGCTCCTCAAAAACATCCCGATAGTCAGACAAAAACACAGGAATCTCAGAAGGAGTAGATGAAGCGATAGAAATCGGATGTGCATCATCATGAACCCCCTGACAACCCCAGCTTAACACAGACATTGATTTCCAGTCAAGGACTGGATTATGAGTTTGTAACCATGGCAGACCAAGTACTAGAACATCATGCAAATTATACAGTACCAGGAAGCGAATCACCTCCTGATGAACGGGAGTCATACGCATGGTCACTTGTGTCCAGTACTGAGGTTTATTCATAGCCAAAGGTGTAGAGTCAATTCCCTTCAAAGGAATAGGGACTTCCAGAGGCTCCAGACTAAACCCACAGCGATTGGCAAATGACCAATCCATAAGACTCAGGGCAGCGCCTGAATCCACATAGGCATCGACGGAAATGGCTGATAATGAACAAATCAGAGTCACAGACAGAATGAACTTAGACTGTAAAGTACTAATGGCAACAGACTTATCAACCTTTTTTGTGCGTTTAGAGCATGCTGATATAACATGAGCTGAATCACCACAATAAAAGCACAACCCTTTTTTCCGCCTATACTTTTGCCGTTCACTTCTGGACTGAATTCTATCACATTGCATTATCTCAGGTGACGGTTCAGACGACACCGCCAAATGATGCACAGGTTTGCGCTCCCGTAAACGCCGATCAATCTGAACAGCCATAGTCATAGACTCATTCAGACCAGCAGGCGCAGGGAACCCCACCATAACATCTTTAATGGCCTCAGAAAGGCCATCTCTAAACTTTGCAGCCAGAGCGCACTCATTCCACTGAGTAAGTACCGACCACTTCCGAAATTTTTGACAATAAATTTCTGCTTCATCTTGCCCCTGAGAGAGGGCCAACAAAGCTTTTTCAGCCTGAATCTCTTGGTTAGGTTCCTCATAGAGCAAACCCAATGCCAGAAAAAACGCATCTGCATTAAGCAACGCAGGGTCCCCTGGTGCCAATGCAAATGCCCAATCCTGAGGGTCACCCCGCAGGAAAGATATAATTATCTTGACTTGCTGAGCAGGGTCTCCAGAGGAGCGAGATTTCAAAGAAAGAAACAACTTGCAATTGTTCCTAAAATTCAGAAAACGAGATCTATCTCCAGAAAAAAACTCTGGGACAGGAATTCTAGGTTCAGACATAGGAGCATGTACAACAAAATCCTGTATATTTTGAACCTTAGTGGCAAGATTATTCAGGCTGGAAGCCAAACTCTGGACGTCCATGATAAACAGCTAGGATCAGAGCCATTCAAAGATTAAGAGGAGGAGGAAGTAGCCAGACTGCAATAAGGCTAGGCAGCAAACTCTGAGGGAAAGAGAAAGAAAAAAAAAAAAAAAAAACTTCCTCAGACTACTTATCCTCCTACTTCAGCCAATACAATTAACACTTTGTGGGCCGGTTATACTGTCATGATCCCAATGGCAGGGGATCACAAAAAGGACAAGCACAGATACAAACAAGCTCTAGGGCGATGGAACCTGAGCTGACCGCGACCCTGAACCTAACACACAAATAAATGTAGCCGGGGAACGTGCCTACGATGATCCTAGACGTCTCGCTCCAGCCGAAGATCTAACTTCCTCTATTAGAAGAAACACAGACCTCTCTTGCCTCCAGAGAAATACCCCACAGCAAATAGCAGCCCCCCACATATAATGACGGTGAAATGAGAGGAAAGCACATACATAGAATGAAAACAGTGTCAGCAAAATGAGGCCCGCTAAAGCTAGATAGCAGAGGATACAAAAGTGAACTGCGCGGTCAGCGAAAAACCCTTCAAAAAACCATCCTGAAATTACTTGAACTCATGTGCCAACTCATGGTACATGAAAAGCAATTTCAGCCCACTAGAGCAACCAGCAGCAGAGAATCACATATCTGCAGGCTGGACTAAAAACCAAATAAAGCAAAACACAAAACAGGAAAATCCAAACTTAGCTTGTCCAGAAGGTTCTAGGAGCAGGGAGCAGAGGAAACAAGACACACTGGATACATTGATAACCGGCGAGGAAATGCCAGCAAAGCCAGGTTAAATAGGAAACTCCCATATGCTGATGGAACAGGTGGAACCCAGAAACCCAGGAAAGACAAGTCACCCAGTACCATCAGTAACCACCAGAGGGAGCCCAAAAACAGAACTCACAACAGTGTCAGCCAGGAAAGGTGGGGCAAAATAATTAGAAATCCCATGAGTGTTTCATTTTAATGAAGGTTAGATCATCAACATTTTGGGTAGCCAGACGAGTCCTTTTTTCGGTCAATATTGAACCAGCAGCACTGAATACTCTTTCTGATAGCACACTAGCTGCTGGGCAAGCAAGCTCCTGCAATGCATATTCTGCCAATTCAGGCCAGGTGTCTATTTTGGATGCCCAGTAATCAATTGGGAATGACGGTTGAGGGAGAACATCGATCAGGGATGAAAAATAGTTAGTAACCATACTGGACAAATGTTGTCTCCTGTCACTTTGAATTGATGCTGCAGTACCTGTCCTGTCTGCAGTCATTGCGAAATCACTCCACAACCTGGTCAGAAAACCCCTCTGTCTAACGCCACTTCTGATTTGTGCACCTCTAACACCTCTGCCCTGTTGCCCCCTACAGCTTGTGTGAGAACCATCACCAGCGCTGTGTGCTGGGAATGCCTGAATCAAACGGTCAACAAGAGTTGCTTGTTTGGTTGCCAATATTTGTTCGAGGTTCTCATGTGGCATGATATTTTGCAATTTGCCTTTATAGCGAGGATCAAGGAGGCAGGCCAACCAGTAATCGTCATCGGTCATCATTTTTATAATGCGTGGGTCCCTTTTGAAGATACGCAAGGCATAATCCGCCATGTGGGCCAATGTTCCAGTTGTCAAATCGGCGCTTGTGCTGAGTTGAGGGGCAGTTTCTGGCAAATCAACGTCACTTGTCTCCCTCAAAAACCCTGAACCCGGCCTTGCAACGCCACCAGTTTCTATTGCCCCCTGAGAAGCTTCCTCATCCAAACAATACTCATCCACTTCATCCTCCTCCTCTTCGCCCGCCACCTCGTCCTGTAGACTGCCCTGAACAGACAATGGCTGACTGTCATCAAGGCTTCCCTCGTCCTCGGCTGCAGACGCCTGCTCCTTTATGTGCGTAAAACTTTGCATCGGCAGACGCATTAGGGGGATGCTCATGCTTATTATTACGTTGTCTGCACTAACCAGCCATGTGCATTCCTCAAAACACTGAAGGACTTGACACAGGTCTTGTAGCTTCGACCACTGCACACCTGACAACTCCATGTCTGCCATCCAACTGCCTGCCCGTGTATGTGTATCCTCCCACAAATACATAACAGCATGCCTCTGTTCACACAGTGTCTGAAGCATGTGCAGTGTGGAGCTCCACCTTGTTGCAACGTCGATGATTAGGCGATGCTGGGGAAGGTTCAAAGTGTACGGGCGAATGGCGGATATGCGAGCAAAGTCTGCACACTTTGAGGAGCAGGTCGAGTAACCCCGGATAACTTTTCAGGAAGCACTGCACCACCAGGTTTAAGGTGTGAGCCAGGCAAGGAATGTGTTTCAGTTGTGAAAGGGCTATGGCAGCCATAAAATTCCTTCCGTTATCACTCACTACCTTGCCTGGCTCAAGATGTACAGTGCCCAGCCATGACTGAGTTTCTTTCTGCAAGAACTCGGACAGAACTTCCGCGGTGTGTCTGTTGTCGCCCAAACACTTCAATGCCAATACAGCCTGCTGACGCTTGCCACTAGCTGTTCCATAATGGGACACCTCGTGTGCAACAGTGGCAGCTGCGGATGGAGTGGTCGTGCGACTGTGGTCTGTGGACGAGCTCTCGCTTCTGCAGGAGGATGAGGAGGAGGAGGAGGGGGGCCAACGCCTACTCCCAACTGTTTCCTAGACCGTGGGCTAGGCAGAACTGTCCCAATATTGCTGTCCCCTGTGGACCCTGCATCCACCACATTAACCCAGTGTGCCGTGATGGAGACGTAACAGCCCTGGCCATGCCTACTGGTCCATGCATCTGTTGTCAGGTGCACCTTTGTACTCACAGATTGCCTGAGTGCATGGACGATGCGGTCTTTTACATGCTGGTGGAGGGCTGGGATGGCTTTTCTCAAAAAGAAGTGTCGACTGGGTAGCTCGTAGCGTGGTACATCGTAGTCCATCAGGGCTTTGAAAGCTTCGCTTTCAACTAACCGGTCCTTGAACATTTTTTACAGATGACTTTGCGCTGATCATTTGGATCTTGTTTAAAAAAATGCCGGACTGCACTCTTCCTACTCTCGGATACCTTTTCAGGCATTGCACACTGAGTTTCTTTAACCGGATGGCCACGCTGTCCTACAACTGGTTTTGGTTTTGCCACACGTTTTTGGCCAGATACGGGCCTGCCAGATGGAACCTGTTGTGATGTTGATGCCTGCTGCAGCTCCTCCTCCTCCGCTTCAGATCTACTGCCGCCTGCACCCTGTTTTCCCAATGGCTGCCAATCGGGGTCAACAACTGGGTTATCTATGACCTCCTCTTCTATGTCCTGTGCACCTTCCTCTGTGTCACCGTGTAAGCTGGTGCTATAGCGTTCGTGACGGGGCTCCATAGTCTCATCAGGGTCAGATTCTGGATCAGTACACTGCGAGGGCAATGTTCTGATCTGAGTCAAAGGAACAGCATAGTAATCTGGCTGTGGCTGTGCATCTGTGCACTCCATGTCCGATTCATCTGGTAATGGGCATGGCCTGTTAACAATTTCCCTTTCTAACCCAGGAACGGTATGTGTAAAGAGCTCCATGGAGTAACCCGTTGTGTCGCCTGATGCATCCTTCTCTGTTGTTCTTGGTGAAGAAGTCAAGGAAGCGACTGGTCCCTGACTGTGAACATCCACTGACGACGCGCTGCTTTTACATTTAGCAGTTTCCAAAGAGGAGGTGAAAGAGCTTAGAGGCAGAGTCAGCAAGGAAAGCCAAAACTTGTTCCTGCTGCTCCGGCTTTAAAAGCGGTTTTCCTACTCCCACAAAAGGGAGCGTTCGAGGCCTTGTGTAGCCAGACGATGACGCTGGCTCAACAACTCGAGACTTAGGTGCTATATTGCTTTATCATGACCACCTGATGCTCCACGACCTCTTTATTTTTTCTGGGAGAATTGTGAAGTAATCAGGCCCACTGTTATACAGTAGGTTTTCTGTGGCAGAAAATGAAAGACAGATGCCACACACAGGACTGGCAGTGATGCAGATTTGCCAATCTTAATCTCCCACTTGTTTTATTTTTTCTGGGAGAATTGTGAAGAAATCAGGCCCACCGTTATACAGTAGGTTTTCTGTGGCAGAAAATGAAAGACAGATGCCACACACAGGACTGGCAGTGATGCAGATTTGCCAATCTTTATCTCCCACTTGTTTTATTTTTTCTGGGAGAATTGTGAAGAAATCAGGCCCATTGTTATACAGTAGGTTTTCTGTGGCAGAAAATGAAAGACAGATCCCACACACAAGACTGGCAGTGATGCAGATTTGCCAATCTTTATCTCCCACTTGTTTTATTTTTTCTGGGAGAATTGTGAAGAAATCAGGCCCACTGTTATACAGTAGGTTTTCTGTGGCAGAAAATGAAAGACAGATGCCACACACAGGACTGGCAGTGATGCAGATTTGCCAATCTTAATCTCCCACTTGTTTTATTTTTTCTGGGAGAATTGTGAAGAAATCAGGCCCACTGTTATACAGTAGGTTTTCTGTGGCAGAAAATGAAAGACAGATGCCACACACAGGACTGGCAGTGATGCAGATTTGCCAATCTTAATCTCCCACTTGTTTTATTTTTTTCTGGGAGAATTGTGAAGAAATCAGGCCCACTGTCATACAGTAGGTTTTCTGTGGCAGAAAATGAAAGACAGATGTCACACACAGGACTGGCAGTGATGCAGATTTGCCAATCTTAATCTCCCACTTGTTTTATTTTTTTCTGGGAGAATTGTGAAGACATCAGGCCCACTGTTATACAGTAGGTTTTCTGTGGCAGAAAATGAAAGACAGATGCCACACACAGGACTGGCAGTGATGCAGATTTGTCAATCTTAATCTCCCACTTGTTTTATTTTTTCTGGGAGAATTGTGAAGAAATCAGGCCCACTGTATTAGAGTATATTTTCTGTGGCAGAAAGTGGCTTGAAGAGATATAACAAAAAAAAGGGGACTGTACTACAATTACTATCTCCCTACAGTAATCTCAGAAAAGTATGGCAGGCAGCAATAAAAAGGACTGCTGCACACAAAAGTCAAAAGTGTGGACAAACAGACAAAGATAGCTGTGCAGAAAGGAAGGAGCAACAGGATTTGTGCTTTGAAAAAAGCAGTTGGTTTGCACAGCGGCGTACAAACAGCAATGCAGCTATCAGGGAGCCTTATAAGGCAGCCTAAGCTACAGAGCTGATGCACCCAAAAAAAAACTCCACTGTCCCTGCAAACAAAAGATGGTGTTGGACAGTGTAAATCGCTACAGCACAAGCGGTTTGGGGGTTAATGTACCCTGCCTAACGCTAACCCTGCTTCTGAGGAAGCGGCAGCAACCTCTCCCTATACTCAGATCAGCAGCAGTAAGATGGCAGTCGGCGTGCACGCCCCTTTATAGTCCCTGTGACGCCACAGAAAGCAAGCCAATCACTGTAATGCCCTTCTCTAAGATGGTGGGGACTGAGACCTATGTCATCACGCTGCCCACACTCTGCGTCCACCTTCATTGGCTGAGAAATGGTGATGAACGCATCATAGAAACGCGACTTTGGCGCGAAGGTTGCCGACCGCGTGGCCGACCCCATGCTGGGATCGGATCGGGTTTCAAGAAACCCGACTTTGCCAAAAGTCGGCGACTTATGAAAATGACCAATCTGTTTCTCTCAATCCTACTCTGCATTATAAACTTCTGTGAAGCCCTTGGTGGGTCAAAGTGCTCACCACACATCTAGATAAGTTCCTTAGGGGGTCTACTTTCCAAAATGGTGTCACTTGTGGGGGGTTTCAATGTTTAGGCACATCAGTGGCTCTCCAAACGCAACATGGCGTCCCATCTCAATTCCTGTCAATTTGGGGTATCGGCGTAGTCAGTACAAATTGTACAACAACTTTTGGGGTCCATTTTCTCCTGTTACCCTTGGTAAAATAAAACAAATTGGAGCTGAAGTAAATTTTTTGTGAAAAAAAGTTAAATGTTCATTTTTATGTAAACATTCCAAAAATTCCTGTGAAACACCTGAAGGGTTAATAAACTTCTTGAATGTGGTTTTGAGCACCTTGAGGGGTGTAGTTTTTAGAATGGTGTCACACTTGGGTATTTTCTATCATATAGACCCCTCAAAATGACTTCAAATGAGATGTGGTCCCTAAAAAAAAATGGTGTTGTAAAACTGAGAAATTGCTGGTCAACTTTTAACCCTTATAACTCCCTAACAAAAAAAAAATTTGGTTCCTAAATTGTGCTGATGTAAAGTAGACATGTGGAAAATGTTACTTATTAAGTATTTTGTATGACATATCTCTGTGATTTAATTGCATAAAAATTTAAATTTGGAAAATTGCAAAATTTTCAAAATTTTCGCCAAATTTCGTTTTTTTTTTGACAAATAAATGCAGGTAATATCAAAGAAATTTTACCACTGTCATGAAGTACAATATGTTACGAGAAAATATTGTCAGAATCACTGGGATCCGTTGAAGTGTTCCAGAGTTATAACCTCATAAAGGGACAGTGGTCAGAATTGTAAAAATTGGCCCGGTCATTAACGTGCAAACCACCCTTGGGGGTAAAGGGGTTAAATAATTCTGGACTGCCCATATGATGATGTCATATGTTTGGAGGCTTCTGGTTGTTTTTATTTTTTGCAACATCTGAGTTAATTATGGAGACACCTGTGAATGTATTTTAATGTACAACTGAAAAACGCTACTTCTTTGTGCAGCATCATGGGAAAGTCTAAAGAAATCAACCAAGATATCAGGAAGAGAATTGTGGACTTGCACAAGTCTGGCTCTTCCTTGGGTACAGGTGGCATCATGAACATAAACTCTATCCCTTGTGTTTCTTTAGCTCTGCATTATTACCCTGTAAACAACGCCCTTTTGGTAAAGTCCATTAAAATTAGCACTAAATAAAAAAGCCCATATTATTGCAACCGATTTCTGAAAAAAAACACAGAAAATCCAGGAGAGCAGTAGGAGCAAAATAAAAGCAAAATTGGCCACTTCTGACTTGGTGATAGATCCTCTTAATTATCAAGTTAAAAGCCTAGCTTGCAGCAAAATCGTGCCTCAGTGCTGCTTCAGCATGCTTTGACCTAGTCTTAAACCAGTGACCTGTGATGTGGATTTTGCCCTTGACATGTAATTTCATGCCAACGATTACACATCCTTATCAGGTAGCCACACATGGATTAGGCTAATCTGCCTACAGATCTGCAGCATGACAAATTGACAGTCAGAGAGATGGAAAAATCTGTTCTGGTCACATACTTTAAGATAAGTCATCTTATTATAGTGCTGCCTGTCAGAGGTGTATCTGGGGTTCTGGCACCCGGGGCAAGAATTCATTTTGGCGCCCCCCCCCCCCCCCCCCCACCAAGGACATATGCGATTTTCACACTTAGTCATGTACCCACGAGCTCCTCTCCCTAATGCTCTCAATGATCAGTGAAAAACTGAGAGAAGCAGAAAGAGAAGCTCGTTGTCACAGGACCACAAGTATGAAAGTCGCATATGAGTGAAGTGTCCATGCGATGACTGCTGCGATGACGGATCGCTATCATGTAAACATGGTACTACATCCTGTATACTGGGAGATATCCTAAAAGTAAGGGATCAAGAAAAAGGTCCCGAAAACAAAGCAATCAATTAATCACTTAATATCATGAACACTGGCGTCTAAAGGGTGACTACTGGAAAAGGTGAGCTATAACAACATGCTGGAGAGGAAAGACAATACAGGTATTGGTGTACTGACCTGTGGTAGAGGAATAAGGATATGCTGCAGGAAAATTCAGGAAATAGAAAACCGTCCCCGCTGGGGCTGTATGGAAAGGATATAGAATCAGGTAATCAAATTAATGTAATTAAAAGTGCTGGGAATTGCAGACAGAGGTGCTAGAAGTTGTAGAAAAAAGCCCATACTAACCTCTTCCATGTGGAGAGTTGATATGCAGTGTACCTTGCGTTGTTTCTGTTAGTACCCTGGACATTAATGGCTGTAGTGCTTATATCCCATGTATATACCATGTATGATCTCATCTTCCAGTAGCAGGGTGCCTGGAGTGAGGCTTGAGAGAGAGGAAGTCCGAGCGAGGTTTGGAGCGCGGGCGCATGCGCAGTGTAATCTAAAGCCGGGTACGTGTACAGTAAGGGAAATGGAATAGAGGTTTGGGACGCAAGGTCCTCAAAGCATGCGCAGTCTGTATGTAATCAGGTGTAGACGTGCGTGGTGTATGTGTAAGTTAAATTCCGTGGAAGTATGGCTAAGTATCGCTGGGAATAGGCGATGAGAATAAGAATGGTAGCAGTAAAGCCAATACCTTTGGAGGAATGGATAGAATAGGAATGGAATACAGAGAGTGGAAAAGGAAAATAAGAAAAGGAATTTGAAGATGAAATGATTTATGGAGAGTAAAAAATAAATAAAAAGCTTGAAGAAATAAAGTAATGAAAAAATCAAAAATAAAAAAAATATGAAAAATAAAAGATCAAAAAGGAAAGAAAATGAAAAAATAGAACATGAAAAAAATTGAAAGGAAAACGAAAAGAAAATCATGAAAAAATGAGTGGGGATAAAGGAAGTGAAATAAAACTAAACTGATGAGAATGATAAAGAAATGCATTTATATAAATATATTTTTTATATATAAAGACCTACTTATATATTGCAAGAGAATATGGGACAAGTCAACGAAATAAAATAAAAAATAAAGAATAAAAATAAAATTAAAAATGAAATAAAATTAAAAAAATAAATAAAAATAATAACTAAAAGAAAAGAAAAAAGAAGAAAGAAGGGGGGGAAAGATAATCAAAATCAAAATAAATAATACAAATAAAATAATAAAAAATGGCACTATACATACAGTGGGTACGGAAAGTATTCAGACCCCTTTAAAATTTTTCACTCTTTGTTTCATTACAGACAATTAGGAAAATTTAAAAAAGTTCTTTTTTTTCTCATTAATGTACACTCTGCACCCCATCTTGACTGAAAAAACAGAAATGTAGAAATTTTTGCAAGTTTATTAAAAAAGAAAAACTAAAATATCACATGTTCATAAGTATTTAGACCCTTTGCTCAGTATTGAGTAGAAGCACCCTTTTGAGCTAGTACAGCCATTATTCTTCTTGAGAATGATGCAACAAGTTTTTCACACCTGGATTTGTGGATCCTCTGCCATTCTTCCTTGCAGATCCTCTCCAGTTCCTTCAGGTTGGATGGTGAACTTTGGTGGACAGCCATTTTCAGGGTTCTCCTGAGATGCTCAATTGAGTTTAGTTTTGAAGCCACTCCTTTGTTATTTTAGCTGTGTGCTTAGGGTCATTGCCTTGTTGGAAGGTGAAAAGTCTGCCAAGTCTGAGGTCCAGAGCACTCTGGAAGAGGTTTTCATCCAAGATATCTCTGCACTTGGCTGCATTCATGTTTCCTTCAATGGCAACCAGTCATCCTGTCCCTGCATCTGAAAATGACCCCCATAGCATGATGCTGCCACCACCATGTTTCACTTTTGGGATTGTATTGGGCAGGTGATGAGCAGTGCCTGGTTTTCTCCATACATACCGCTTAGAATTATCACCAAAAAGGTCAATCTTGGTCTCATCAGAACAGAGAATCTTATTTCTCATAGTCTGGGAGTCCTTCATGTGTTTTTTAGCAAACTCTATGCGGGCTTTCATATGTCTTGCACTGAGGAGAGGCTTCCGTCAGGGTACTCTGCCATAAAGGCCCGACTGGTGGAGGGCTGCAGTGACAGTTGACTTTGTGGCACTTTCTCCCATCTCCCTACTACATTTCTGGAGCTCAGCCGCAGTGATCTTGGGGTTCTTCTTTACCTCTCTCACCAAAGCTTTTCTCCCACGATTGCTCAGTTTGGTTGGACGGTCAGGTCTAGGAAAACTTCTGGTGGTCCCAAGCTTCTTCCATTTAAGGATTATGAAGGCCACTGTGCTCTTAGGAACCTTGAGTACTACAGAAATTCTTTTGTAACCAGGGCTGTGAAGTCATGGAGTCGGAGCCCATTTTGGTGGAGTCGGAGTTGGAGTCGTATGAAATGAACTGACTCCTCAAATATATAATTAATCGGGTACAGTAGTTCAATGCAGTTTGTGTTGAATATTTTTTCATAAGAATTTGGTAAAGTTATGAAATGTCCTATAAATGTCTGTCCTATTCCTGGTCTAGACTTTTAGCTGAGATGAATCTGTGCTGCAGTTTATGTTCATAAGTAGGGTTGAGCAAAACGGATCGGACAAATTCAAAAATCGCTGACTTTCGGCAAAGTCGGGTTTCATGAAACCCGACCCGATCCTAGTGTGGGATCGGCCATGAGGTCGCCGATCTGCGCGCAAAAGTCCCGTTTCATATGACGCTTTCAGCGCCATTTTTCAGCCAATGAAGGAGGACGCAGAGTGTGGGCAGCGTGATGACATAGGTCTCGGTCCCCACCATCTTAGAGAAGGGCATGACAGTGATTGGCTTGCTTTCTGCGGCGACACAGGGGCTATAAAGGGGCGTGCACTCCGACCGCCATCCTACTTCTGCCGATCTTAGCATAGGGAGAGGTTGCTGCAGCTTCATCAGAAGAAGGGATATAGTTAGGGAGGGAAGATTAACCCCCAAACTGCTTGTGCTGTAGCGATTTCCACTGTTCAACACCACCATTTTTTTGCAGGGACAGTGGAGGCTATATTTTTGTGCATCAGCTCTGTAGCTTATTGGGCGGCCTTATAAGGCTCCCTGATAGCTGCATTGCTGTTTGCACGCTGCTGTGCAAACCAACTTCTTTTTTAAAAGCAAAAATCCTGTTGCTCCTTTCTGCACAGTTATCTTGTTTATTTGTCCACACTTTTGTGTGCAGCAGTCCTTTTTATTGCTGCCATACTTTTCCTGAGATCATTGTAGGGAGATTGAAATTGTACTACAGTCCTTGTATTTTTTCATATATCTTCCAGCCACTTTCTGCCACTTACATTGTGCTGTTTTATACACTGGGCCTGAGTTTTGGTTCAGTCTCCCCCCAAAAAAGTGAGATTCAAATTCTCACAAAGTGGATATACTTCAGTCCTGTTAGTTTGTCGTATATCAGCCAGCCACTTTCTTCCACTTACATTGTGTTGTTTTATGCACAGGGCCTGAGTTTTGGTTCAGTCTCCCCCCAAAAAAAGTGAGATTCAAATTCTCACAAAGTGGATATACTTCAGTCCTGTTAGTTTGTCGTATATCAGCCGGCCACTTTCTGCCACTTACATTGTGTTGTTTTATGCACAGGGCCTGAATTTTGGTTCAGTCTCTCATAAAAAAGGAAGATTTAAATTATCAACAAGTTTATATACACCTTCTACCTTGTTTTACAGTACCATATAATGGTTGTTATTTTGGTTAGATTTTTCAAAAAATGAGGAAGTCTGGTGGAAGAGCCCGTGGGCGGTGGTTGCCAGCTGGTACTGATGGTGGTGGTGGTGCATCTGGTGGTAGTGGCAAAAGCACAATAGCACCTAAGGCTGGAGGTGTTGAGCCAGCGTCATCATCTGGCTACACAAGGCCTCGAAGGTTCCCTTATCTGGGAGTAGGAAAACAGCTTTTAAAGCCAGAGCAGCAGGAAAAAGTTTTGGCTTTCCTTGCTGACTCAGCCTCTAGCTCTTTCGCCTCCTCTTCAGAAAGTTCCAAATATAAAAGCAGCGAGTCATCAGTGGATGCTCCCAGTCAGGAACAAGACGTTTCCTTGTGTCCTTCACCCAAACAAAAAGTGAAGGATGCGTCAGGCGACACTACAGGTTACTCCTTTGAGCTCTTTACACATACCGTGCCTGGGTTAGAAACTGAAATTGTTAACTGCCCATTACAAGATGAATCGGACATGGAGTGCACTGATGCACAGCCACAGCTAGATTATTATGCTGTTCCATTGACTCAGATCATTACATTGCCCTCAGAGTGTACTAAGCCAGAATCTGACCCTGATGAGACTATGGTGCCCCGTCACAAACGCTATAGCACCTTACACGGTGACACAGAGGAAGGTGCAAATGACATTGAAGAGGAGGTGATAGATGACCCAGTTGTTGACCCAGATTGGCAGCCATTGAGGGAAGAGGGTGCTACTGCCAGTAGCTAAGAAGCGGAGGAGGATGATCCGCAGCAGCCATCTACATCGCAACAGCTGCCATCTGGCAGGCCCGTATCAGGCCAAAAACGTTTGTCAAAAACAACAACAGTTTTAGGACAGCATGGCCATCCAATGAAAGTAGCACAGTGTGCAATGCCTGAAAAGGTATTCCATAGTAGGAAGAGTGTAGTGTGGCAATTTTTTAACCAAGATCCGAATGATCAGTCAAAAGTTATCTGTAAGAAATGCTCAAAGACTTTTAGCAGAGGGAAAAATCTTCAAAATTTAAATACAACGTGCATGCTTAGACATTTAACCAGCATGCACTTGCAAGCCTGGACTAACTACCAAACGTCCCGTACTGTTCGTGTACCTGCTCAGAATGAAGGGAGTTAGCAACGCTACATTGCTTCCCTCACTGGAAGCCCACCGGTTAGGACACCAGCAGCAGCAAATGTGGAGGTATCGTCGCAAGGCCAAAGCAGTCAGGGAATCACAAGGTTATTGGTAGGAAACACTGTATGTAGGCCAACATCAAGAATACCATCACCAACCCTCTCTCAATCCGCCATGTCCACCACCACCGCTAGTTCCACCATATGCAGCTCTCCAGTCCAGCTCACCCTACAAGAGACTCTCGTTAGGAAAAGAAAGTACTCATCCTCTCATCCGCGTACACAGGGTTTGAACGCCCACATTGCTATACTAATCTCATTAGAGATGATGCCCTACTGGTTGGTTGAAAGCGAAGCTTTCAAAGACCTGATGGCCTACGCAGTACCATGCTATGACCTACCCAGTTGGCACTTCTTTGCGAGAAAAGCCATCCCAGCCCTCCACCAGCATGTCAAAGACCGCATTGTCCATACACTGAGGCAATCAGTCAGTGGAAAGGTGCACCTCACAACAGATGCATGGACCAGTAGGCATGGCCATGGATGTTACGTGTCCATCACGGCACACTGGGTTAATGTGGTGGATGCAGGGTCCACAGGGGACAGCCATAGTGGGACAGCTCTGCCTAGCCCACGGTATAGGAAACAGTTGGCTGTAGTCATACGTCACCCCTCCTCCTCCTCCAGAAGCGAAAGCTCGTCCACAGAGCACGACCACTCCATCTGCAGCTGCCAGAGTTGCACACGAGGTGTCCCATTATCGAACAGCTAGTGGTAAGCGTCAGCAGGCTGTGTTACAAATGAAGTGTTTGGGCGACAACAGAGACACCGCGGAAGTACTGGCCGAGTACTTGCAGCAACAAACTCAGTCATGGCTGGGCAGTGTACATCTTGAGGCAGGCAAGGTAGTCAGTGATAACGGAAGGAATTTTATGGCTGCCATAGCCCTTTCAGAACTTAAATACATACCTTGCCTGGCTCACACCTTGAACCTGGTGGTGCAGTGCTTACTCAAAAATTATCCGGAGTTACCAGCCCTGCTCCTGAAGGTGCAAAGACTGCTCGCACATCTGCCGGTCGCCCGTACACTCCAGCCGTATTCTGAACCATCAGCGATTGCTGAATCTTCCCCAGCACCGCCTAATAATTGACGTTGCAACAAGATGGAACTCCACACTGCACATGGCTCAGAGGCTGTGCGAACAGAGGCGTGCTGCAATTAATTTGTGGGAGGGTACACATACACGGGCAGGCACTTGGATGGCAGACATTGGAGTTGTCTGGTGTGCAGTGGTCGAAGCTCCAAGACCTCTGTCAAGTCCTTCAGTGTTTTGAGGAATGCACACGGCTGGTAAGTGCAGACAACGCCATCATAAGCATGAGTATCCCACGAATGCGTCTGCTGATGCAAAGTTTGACGCACATCACGGAGCAGGCGTCTGCAGCCGAGGAGGAGGGAAGCCTTGATGACAGTCAGCCATTGTCTGCTCAGGGAACTCTCCTGGACGAGGTGGCGGACGAAGAGGAGGAGGATGATGGGGATGAATATTTATGGGAGGAGGATGCTTCTCAGGGGGCAATAGAAACTGGTGGCGTTGCAAGGTCAGGTACAGGGTTTTTGCAGGACACAAGTGATGTTGATTTGCAAGAAAGTGCTCCTCAACCCAGCACAAGCAGTGAATTGACACCTGGAACATTTGCCCACATGGCTGAGTATGCCTTGCGTATCCTAAAAAGGGACCCCCGTATTATCAAAATGATGACCGATGACGATTACTGGTTGGCCTTCCTCCTGGATCCACAATATAAAAGAAAATTACAAAATATCATGCCACATGAGAACCTTGAGCAAATATTGGCTACCAAACAAGCAACTCTTGTAGACCGTTTGGTTCAGGCATTCCCAGCACACAGCGGCGGTGATGGTTCTCACACGAGCCATAGGGGGCAACATGGCAGAGGTGTTAGAGGTGCACAAATCCAAAGTGGCATTGGACAGAGGGATTTTATGACCAGGTTGTGGAGTGATTTCGCAATGATCGCTGACACGACAGGTACTGCTGCATCGATTCAAAGTGACAGGAGACAGCATTTGTCCAGTATGGTCACAAACTACTTTTCCTCCCTTATCGATGTTCTCCCTCACAGGTCATTCCCCTTTGATTACTGGGCATCTAAAATAGACACCTGGCCTGAATTGGCAGAATATGCATTACAGGAGCTCGCTTGCCCTGCTCCTAGTGTGCTATCAGAAAGATTCTTCAGTGCTGCTGGTTCAATATTGACCGAAAAAAGGACACGTCTGGCTACCCAGAATGTTGTTGATCTATCCTTCATTAAAATGAACCAATCATAGATTTAAAATTATTTTGCCCCACCTTCCCCTGCTGACATGTAGCTTGCCTGAAAAATGTCTTGCTTTTGGCCTCCTCTTACTGACTTCTCCAATTCCTCCATTTGCAGCTGCTGAATGTCCACCATTTTTATACCTCCCTAAATGGGTTGACTCCCCCATAATGCCGTGGTCACCACCTGGCGCAAGCACCCGTGTGAGTGCCGTTTGCCTGGACAGGTGGGTGGGCCCACTCTTGGGCGACGGCACTGGCACAGGGTCCCTCATAGTACAATGAAGTGTCTCTGACGGTGGTGGTGTATAACCAACGTCAGACACACCGTCGTAATATGAGGGGCCCTGTGCCAGTACCGCCGCCCACAAGAGAGTGTTCTCCCCAGCTCAAACAGTGCTCTACTGTTGAGGAGAGCCATTAGATCAAATACTTAATTAACCTCAAGACATAAGAGGTTGAGAGAAGCAACCCATAACATGTTGTTAGGAGTCGAGTTTCCTCTGCTGCACAGGTGGAATCTCGATCCCTGTCTGCTGCAGTCTCCCATTCTGTACCGGCCGCAGTGGGGCCTGCTCAGCGGAGGCCTGATTCTGTGCAAAGGGTTACTGTTGCCTTTTCTGGCTCTCCTGTTGTACCCTGCACTGATCTGCGGCGAGCGGGCTTCTCTGGGACTAAGTCCTTATTTGCACACACTGAGCATGCCCAGGGCAAGATCTCCCGTTGGAGATCGAGGGTCACATGCTCAGGTACTGCAGCACATTCCATTGGTCCTCCAGGAAGGTCCTGAAAGGGCAAAACTTCAGTAGCAGCTTCCTGTGCTGCAACTATATAAACTGCGCATGACCGCATGGCCATGCGCTAGAATTGTCTTGATAATATGTGTGTGTGTTGTGAGTGAAAGTCGCTCTTTAAAATACCCTCCCTATTGGATGACTGTTCGCGGAAGGTGTATGTTTGCTATCTAGCGCCCGACTTATCCAACAGCCCGTTACACACATAACAGCGTCTAGTTGCTGTGACCGCCTGTACGGCGCCGTGCGCTTCCTCTGCGCTTTCCTTACCCAAGCCTGGGTGGTTAGTGGCATCCGTCAGTGCGGCACTGCATGCACTCTCGTGCCTTTATATACTTTTTAATAGTTTCCTTACACACCCAGTTGCGGTGTTGTGCCAGCAAGTGGTCTAATCGGACTTCAATCCTGTGTTGGGGTTGTGTTCGCTGACTTCTTGCTCGCGCTCTATGTGCGGTACCGCGGGCCTGTGACACAACAGGATCGCTTCCTTCACGCAGGGTGAAGTTAACCCGTGGGTGTATACTTATAGTACCGCCATATAGTCCATCTTACTAGCAGCAGGGTTTTTACCTGCACGGTGGACCTCGGACTGCGAACGCACCTAGTTTCATCTATACTAGGTGCGTTCCGCCAGTCCTTAACATAATACTAGCGCCAAGGTCTGGCTAGCAATGACGGACGATCAGCGTTTACAGCGGTACATCCAGCAGCTGGAGGGAAGGTTGGCGGCTCTTGAGCGTTCAACCTCAGCTGTGGATGTTACTGCTGTCGCTGTTCAGGCTGCAAGTGTGGCTGCAGCTACCTTGTCCACTGCCGCCCCTGTACCGACGCTATCTCGCCTCCCGCTACCAGAGAAATTTTCTGGTGACAGTAAGTCCTGTAGGGGTTTCGTGAGTCAGTGCTCAATACATCTCGAGCTTCTGGCCTCTCGTTTCCCTACAGAGCGGGCTAAGGTGGGCTTTATCATATCTTTATTGTCGGACAGGGTGTTGCAGTGGGCTACGCCGCTGTGGGAGCGTGGCGATCATGTGGTGCAGAGTGCTCCGTTATTCCTGAGCACTCTGAAACAGGTCTTTTTAGGACCTCGTGTCACCCATGATACGGCACTCCAACTGTTGGCATTGACTCAGGGCTCGTCCTTGGTAAGCCATTTTGCCGTCCACTTCCGCACTCTAGCATCTGAGCTGGAGTGGTCGGATAAAGCCCTTATTCCCATATTTTGGAGGGGGCTGGCTGACCACGTTAAGGACGCCCTGGCCACTAGGGAGATTCCCGCCACACTGGAAGAATTAATAACAGTATCTACTCGTATTGACCTCCGTTTTCACGAGCGGAGGTTAGAGCGAGCCCAGTGTAGGCAGAGGTTTCGGCTGGCTCCCACCTTCGCCAAACCTTTGGAATTTCCAGCCCAGGCTCCTGAGTCTCATGAACCTAAGGTAGTGTCACGAGCGGGATCTAAGTCCCGGACCGCTCGTGCACTCCAGGTTTGCCATATTTGCCAACAGTCAGGACATCTAGCCACCAGATGTCACCAGCGGTCGAGGAAACGTCAGCGTCTAGTGGTAGTAGGTGGAGGTGCACTAGACACGGTGACGTTTGCCTCCAAATTGTCCTTTAAGGGGACAATAACTTTTGGCTCATCCTCCCACTCGGTGGAGCTCTGCGTGGATTCTGGAGCGGAGGGCAATTTTATGTCTTCTGCCTTCGCCCAACGTCACGCAATACCCCTGGTTATGCTATCTCAACCAGTAACGGTACGAGTGGTGAATGGGTCGACACTCCCCGCACAGATAACACATCAGACCATCCCTTTTACTCTGTCCATGTCACCATCCCATCAGGAGATTATATCCCTGCTCATCATTCCTGAGGGGATTGATGAGGTCCTGTTGGGGATACCTTG
Source organism: Ranitomeya imitator (assembly GCF_032444005.1). Taxonomy (NCBI): domain Eukaryota; kingdom Metazoa; phylum Chordata; class Amphibia; order Anura; family Dendrobatidae; genus Ranitomeya; species Ranitomeya imitator. The sequence goes on along the minus strand of NC_091285.1, from coordinate 483,036,407 downwards.
GTTACGGTACCACTTTCCTCACATCGAGTGGTCCTCAGGCAGAATTCTGGGATGGGGTGAATCATGTGGGGGTAGGTGTCACCGAGAGTGCGTTCAGGTTGCTACTACAGAGGTACCCACAGATCTTTCCTCTCTTCCCAAGCAATATTGGTCTTATGCAGACGTGTTCTCCAAAAAGGCGGCGGAGACCCTTCCGCCCCATCGCCCCTATGACTGTCCTATCGATCTCTTGCCAGGTGCGGAGTCTCCCCGGGGTCGAGTTTATCCATTATCTCTCCCGGAGACGAAGGCCATGTCTCATTACATTCAAGAGAATCTGGCAAGAGGGTTCATCAGGAAGTCAGTGTCACCTGCTGGGGCAGGGTTCTTCTTCGTGCAGAAGAAGAATGGGGAATTACGTCCATGCATAGACTACAGGGGTCTTAACGCTATCACCGTTAAGAACAAGTATCCTTTGCCCTTGATATCCGAGCTCTTCGATAGGCTTCGGGGAGCTAGAGTGTTTACTAAATTAGATCTGTGGGGTGCTTATAACCTGATTCGCATCCGTGAGGGGGACGAATGGAAAACGGCGTTTAACACCAGAGATGGGCACTATGAGTATCTGGTGATGCCCTTCGGGCTCTGTAATGCCCCAGCCGTTTTCCAAGACTTTGTCAACGACATCTTCCGGGATATGCTTTCCACCTCAGTTGTAGTCTATCTGGATGATATTCTCATCTTTTCTCCAGATATTGACTCCCACCGGAGAGATGTTGGCAGAGTCTTCGACCTCCTACGGGCAAACTCTCTTTATGCTAAGTTGGAGAAGTGTATGTTTGAGCAGGAGTCCTTACCTTTCCTGGGCTATATCATCTCCGCCCAGGGATTGGCTATGGATCCTGCCAAACTACAGGCTGTGATGGACTGGCAAGAGCCCCATTCTCTTAAAGCGGTGCAGTGCTTTATGGGGTTCATTAACTATTACCGCCAGTTCATTCCCCACTTCTCAACTCTGGTAGCTCCCTTGGTAGCCCTCACCAAGAAGGGAGCGAATCCCAAATTGTGGTCGGAAGAGGTCTCCAAGGCCTTAACTTCTATTAAGTCCCACTTTGCTAGCGCTCCCATATTACATTGTCCCCATGTGGATAAGCCATTCCTAATGGAGGTGGATGCCTCATCCGTTGGTGCTGGAGCAGTCCTCTATCAAAAGGATGCTCAAGGTCGGAAGCATCCATGCTTCTTCTTCTCTAAGACCTTCACGCCAGCGGAGAGAAACTACTCCATCGGGGATAGGGAGCTGCTAGCAATGAAATTGGCCTTTTCTGAGTGGAGACATCTTCTGGAAGGTGCACGCTTTCCCTTCCAAGTTTACACGGACCACAAAAATTTGGTCTATTTGCAAACAGCCCAGCGGCTAAATTCTCGTCAGGCCAGATGGTCCTTGTTCTTTTCCCGGTTCCACTTTTCCCTTCATTTTCTCGCCGGGGAGAAGAATATTCGTGCTGACGCTCTCTCTCGCTCCCTTATGTCAACTGAAGAAGAGGAAGAGGAGCCTCGGCTTATTGTCCCTTCCGAGAGCCTGAGAACCGTAGCGCCGGTTTTGCTGGAGTCTGTGCCTCCGGGCAAGACTTTTGTGCCCATTAATTTGCGACCGGAGGTTCTCTCTTGGGCTCATTCGTCCAGGGTGGGTGGACACTTTGGGACAAAGAGGACATCTGAGTTACTGGCGAGGACGTACTGGTGGCCGCATATGGCCCGGGATGTCAGGGATTATATTCTGGCGTGTGTCTCCTGCGCCAAAAATAAATCTCCTCGTCAAAGGCCAGCTGGGTTGCTCTATCCCTTGCCGGTGGCAGATAGGCCCTGGGAGATGGTCGGGATGGACTTTGTCGTGGGTTTACCCAAATCTCGCGGCTGTACCATCATTTGGGTCATCACCGATCATTTCTCAAAAATGGTGCATTTGGTGCCGCTACCACGGTTACCTTCTGCACGGGCCTTGGCAGCGTTGTTCATTAAACACATCTTCCGCCTACATGGTATGCCTGACAAAATTGTCAGTGACCGGGGTCCCCAGTTTGCGTCTCGGTTCTGGAGAGAGCTTTGTCGTCTTCTCAGTATTGAGTTGAATCTCTCTTCTGCTTATCATCCCGAGACGAATGGGTTGGTAGAGAGGGCCAACCAGACCTTGGTCACATACCTGCGACATTTTGTTTCAGCCAGGCAGGATGACTGGGCATCCTTGCTATCATGGGCAGAGTTTGCGCTGAACAATGCCGTAGCCGACTCCACTGGACAAACCCCATTCCTCCTCAACTATGGTCAGTATCCACGGGTACCTGTGCCTATGCCCGTGTCTTCCGCAGACTCCAGGGTAGCGGACTGGGCTGTGGAGGCACGGGATATTTGGGACCGCACTCAGGATGCCATTCGGGCCTCTAAGGAGAGAATGAGGTCCTCCGCCGATGCTCATCGGTGCCCCGCTCCGACCTTTGCTCCTGGCGACTTGGTGTGGCTCTCCGCCCGTAACATCAGGCTGCGAGTTTAGTCCACTAAGTTTGCTCCTCGCTACTTGGGTCCCTTCAAAGTGCTCGAACAGGTTAATTCTGTGGTTTATCGCTTGGCTCTTCCGCCTCGCCTGGGTATCACCGACACCTTTCATGTGTCCCTCCTGAAACCCGTGTACATGTCCCGGTTTTCCGAGTCATCTGCTGGGACATCGGGTTCGTCTTCGGACGATTATGAGGTGAATGCTATTTTGGGGTGCAAGGTGGTACGTGGCAAAAAAATTTTTTGGGTGGACTGGAAGGGTTATGGTCCTGAGAGCCTGCTGAGCACATTCGGGCTCCGCAGCTCATTGCTGCCTTCGAGCGTAGCGAGGCCCAGGGAGGGCCTAGGGGGGGGGTAATGTTAGGAGTCGAGTTACCTCTGCTGCACAGGGGGAATCTCGATCCCTGTCTGCTGCAGTCTCCCATTCTGTACCGGCCGCAGTGGGGCCTGCTCAGCGGAGGCGTCGCTCCCAGCTTCTTGCTGGGACTGATTCTGTGCAAAGGGTTACTGTTGCCTTTTCTGGCTCTCCTGTTGTACCCTGCACTGATCTGCGGCGAGCGGGCTTCTCTGGGACTAAGTCCTTATTTGCACACACTGAGCATGCCCAGGGCAAGATCTCCCGTTGGAGATCGAGGGTCACATGCTCAGGTACTGCAGCACATTCCATTGGTCCTCCAGGAAGGTCCTGAAAGGGCAAAACTTCAGTAGCAGCTTCCTGTGCTGCAACTATATAAACTGCGCATGACCGCACGGCCATGCGCTAGTATTGTCTTGATAATATGTGTGTGTGTTGTGAGTGAAAGTCGCTCTTTAAAATACCCTCCCTATTGGATGACTGTTCGAGGAAGGTGTATGTTTGTTATCTAGCGCCCGACTTATCCAACAGCCCATTACACACATAACAGCGTCTAGTTGCTGTGACCGCCTGTACGGCGCCGTGCGCTTCCTCTGCGCTTTCCTTACCCAAGCCTGGGTGGTTAGTGGCATCCGTCAGTGCGGCACTGCATGCACTCTCGTGCCTTTATATACTTTTTTAATAGTTTCCTTACACACCCAGTTGCAGTGTTGTGCCAGCAAGTGGTCTAATCGGACTTCAATCCTGTGTTGGGGTTGTGTTCGCTGACTTCTTGCTTGCGCTCTATGTGCGGTACCGCGGTCCTGTGACACAACAGGATCGCTTCCTTCACGCAGGGTGAAGTTAACCCGTGGGTGTATACTTATAGTACCGCCATATAGTCCGTCTTACTAGCAGCAGGGTTTTTACCTGCACGGTGGACCTCGGACTGCGAACGCACCTAGTTTCATCTATACTTGGTGCGTTCCGCCTGTCCTTAACACATATATTCTTTAACCTTACATAAGCTTTTTCAGTTGAAAGTAAAACACTAAAGATGGCTGCTATTTCCTGTATCAGCAGACCATGTGCTGATATCCAAGATAACGCCCACCCTGATGACCTCATGGACCAACCCACAGTGACGCCCACCTTGATGACCTCATGGACCAACCCACCCTGATGACCTCATGGATCCTTCCATGGACTTGCTTATTGCCCAACCCACTAACCAATGGAATGCAATCGATCACTCCCATTTTAAAGCTAACCGAGCCCCCCTTACAGGGGATATATAAACTTGTGTCCTGACTGAATAAAGCCCTTGGAGCTGAGCCATAGATTGATCATGTAGAGTTTACATCTGACTGTGTGTGTCATATGTTTATTTCTTTAGTGCGCACCTGATCAATATCCATTAGGCCAGGAGTAGGCAACTGAAGTGAACATTTTATTAATTGTTCAACCCAACATATTTGGCCGCCCAAACAGAGGAAGAGCCCTGAACCCTGAGGACCGGCGAGTGGAACAGCAGGACGCGCTGAATACCCCGAACTTGGAGACTGATCACCACCTTATTAGAACACGGTAAGTCTGCTGATTTTATAATCTGTAGTCGTTACCTGTGTCCTTCGGTATCAGATTGCCTGACTGTGTTCGGTTTTCGCAGTATCTGTAAGATGGCAGAAGGGTCTCTCCGCTGCTGGTCATTTAATTGCAAGAACCGTCACATTTTTTAGTTGCCTACTGCCTGTTACGTGTTGTGAAGAGTGGAGATGACTGGTAGTTAAGAGAGCAAGCGGATTATTCAGCGTTTAAAAAAAAAAAAAAAAAAAGCAAATTTTTCAGTGTTGAAAAAAAAAATAATAAAAAAACATTTTTGTCTGTGGTACAGTCCACGATTGTCGCCTGTGATACGATTTTCAGTTCTGTATAGGAGAGACTAGGACCTGGCGTGAATTGACTCGGCCTAGTAGGGGCCCGTTAAACTTGGAGTGAGATGACTCAGTTCGGCACCTAATAAATTGTGTAGCGGCTCGTTAAACTTGGAGTGAGATGACTCAGTTCGAGCCAAATAAATTTAGTTTTGCCCTGTGACATCGAGTGAATTGACTCTGCACAGGGACTGGTAATTTAGGAATAATTTGATTAAGTAGGGAATAATTGGTTTGTAAAGTACAGAATACGGAAGTCAGACAGGGACCACGTGACAAGAAGGAATAGGAACTGAGTGCTGCAGACTCAGTTCTCTTTAGAATCTCAGGTTTGAGTCATCTCCCCCAGTCTTATTGTTTGTTTGGTGTTTGTTATCTTGATATAGATATAGATATCTATAGAAAGATGGAGAAATTAATGCAGTTCTGCCGTATTGGCACTAAGCCAAATTCAGATGGCAAGATAGACCTGTGTTCATTAGTGGCGACTCGTGAAGGGAAGAGTCATGTTAAACAATGTAAAAAGCTTATGAAGTTGTGTGGAATGCCAGAAGGGGGAGGTTACAGCCCCTGGAGTGGAAGATTGTCTTGAAAAAAAAAAGGTATCCTAGAAGATAATGGAATGTTGTCTATTGCTAGGGCAGGGGAAAGAGTCTCTGAAAGTCTGTATAGAGAAAATTGGGTAGAAGAGGAAAGGAATAAAAAGAAAAGAGTTTTGAGTTATGTGTATTACAAAAATATATCCTGTGAGCGGCCACCACCGTATAATGGTGGCCCAGAGCCATGTGCTAATGCTAGCAGCAGCCATTTTCTGGATGGCAAATGTGTTGATGCTGGTGGCAGCCATTTTGTGGATGACAAATGTGTTAATGCTGGCAGCAGCCATTTTGTGGATGGAAAATGTGCTCATTCTGATGGCAGCAGCCATTTTGTGGATAGCGAATCAGTTAATTCTGATGGCAGCCATTTTGTGGATGACAAATGTGTTAATGCTGGGCGCAGCCATTTTGTGGATGGCAAATGTGCTTATTCTGATGGCAGCAGCCATTTTTTGGATGGTGAATCAGTTAATGCTGGTGGCAGCCATTTTGTGGATGGCAAATGTATTAATGCTGATGGCAGCCATTTTGTGGATGGCAAAAGTGTGAATTCTAATGGTGGCCATTTTGTGGATGGCGAATCAGTTAATTCTAATGGCAGCCATTTTGTGGATGGCAAATGTATTAATGCTGGCAGCAGCAATTTTGTGGATGGCAAAAGTGTGAATTCTAATGGTGGCCATTTTGTGGATGGCAAATGTAATTCTGACTGCGGCCATTTTGTGGATGAGAAATGTGCTGCTCCTGGTGGTGAACATCTTAGACTAAGGCTACACACCAGATCACTAAATCCTTGTTACCCAGTAATGACCACTAATGGTCAATACTATATTCCTTCGGGAAGTGAACAGGCTTTACTCATGTTTCCCATCTCAGTGGTTTCCAATGGGGCACCGACCCAAGCATGCTCCAAGCAACGGCCTCTCCTCCCAATGCTTCCGCTACAACAGCACTCTCACACAGTCTACCTAACCCTATACCCGGTACCTCACAGGCACTGTCACAGCCAAGCGCACACCTGTATGGGACGGTGGCAACTGTATCAAGGGGGGGCTCAATCTGGGAGGGGGTACCAATAGCACGAAGCACAAAGGGGAGGGAATGTTGGCAACCTATTTTTGAAAAAGAACTTCCTGAGGGACCCTTGTTAGGATTGTTGTTGTTTCCTTGGTGGGAAAGGGTGACATAACAACAATGGAGACAGACGCTATTGTTAATGCTGCCAATTCTCGGTTAGAGCATAATGGAGGTGTAGCTAGAGCTATAGTGGAAGCAGGAGGGGCGACTATTCAAGCTGACAGTCAAATGATTGTTGAGTCAGGTGGTCAGATAGCTGTTAGGGACATAGCGGTGACTAAAGCTGGCAATCTTCAGTGTATAATCATCATACACGCTGTGACCCCTACTTTTGACCCTATTCATCCAGACGTTAGTGCTGAACAACTTCGTGCAGCAATAACTCGCATTTTAGAGTATGCGAATATTAGTGAACAAATTGAGACCTTGACAATTCCCGCCATTGATGTTGGCATTTTCGGTTTCCCTGTTCATGCATGTACAAGGGAAATCGTTGGAATTATAATAAACAAGTGTAATAATAATAATAATCTATATTTTTATATAGCGCTAACATATTCCGCAGCGCTTTACAGTTTGCACACATTATCATCGCTGTCCCCGATGGGGCTCACAATCTAAATTCCCTATCAGTATGTCTTTGGAATGTGGGAGGAAACCGGAGTACCCGAAGGAAACCCACGCAAACATGGAGAGAACATACAAACTCTTTGCAGATGTTGTCCTTGGTGGGACTTGAACCCAGGACCCCAGCGCTGCAAGGCTTCTGTGCTATCCACTGCACCACCGTGCTGCCCACCAGTGTAGCCCCCCAAGCATTTGCTGCCTCTCTGAAACCAGGTGAATTAGTAATGAGGACAGGACTGTTAAAGCTTTTAAGACTGCCTGCGTCACCTGGACCCTACACCATGATACTGGAGCTGTCCAAGTAGAGCCCCTCATTCCAGGAATGTTACCTCCTCCTGCTCCTCATACACAAGGGATTACATCTGTACTCCCGGTGCCATCTCTACTCCTGCCTCAGGTGCCACAACCAACAGTGCCAATGCTCATATCTGAGGAGCCAACCCTCTACGTCAAGTTTACACCCCAGCAAGCTGCTACTCTGTTGAACCAAGCTCTAGATCCAGAAAAACAGCCGATGCCTTTCTACAGAAGCATGCTTCAAATCCAAAGGAATTACCCAGCCACGTGCAAGATCTCATTTCCCTGGCAAATCTTAAAGCAGGCGATGCATATTGGCCTGTTATGGAAATCGCGTTCAATGATGCCTCACTTGCCAGTGACACTACATGAGACTATGGTATTCAGTTCTGCCAACAACTTAAGAAATGGGCCTCTGATGAGTTGGCTGACCTATCACATATTGTCGCCAATGGATTCCAGATGCCTCCAAGCTGATGCAGCCATTGTACGATGACCTCAAGACGTCAGCGTTTCCACTATGTACCAAATCCGTGGAAGCTTTCTACGCTCTTAAACAGGCCATACAGTCTGCATGTAATGTATTGTACATAGTCTGTTAAGAGTCTTGTGCTTGGGTGCGAGGAAGACACAGGAGACAGAGGTTTAGTTATAACTTGCTTGTATTACTTCATACAAGTAGGTCACAGGGAAAAGGGCTTCAAACAATTGCAGGTACACAGGCAGGAGACACGGCAGATGGCACGGCAGGTCGGAGTAAACATTAAGTCCAACATTTAGCACAAACTGGTTCCAAGTCTCTCTCTGTTACTTCCCTTGCAAATGTAGATCAGCATGCAGCAGAGCTCCAGTGTCCAGAGATCCTCAGTAGTAGATGGAGAGTCCAAGGCTTCCAGGAGCAGGTAACAGGCTGACTGCAGACATGATTCAGAAGCACTGATTGAACAGCTGAGGCTGCTTAAAAAGGCAAGAGGCTGAGAACAGGGCGGAAACACAGAAGCTAGAAACTCCATACTGACTCAGGGCAAAGTAGCTGCAGCAGGACAAAGCAAAATGGCCGACGGAAAAACCAGATTACAATAACAGAAAATCACAGCAGATATAACAAAGAGACCGAGAACCTTACACTGCAACAGCTTTTGGAAGGCCAAATTCTGATATCATCTTAAGACATCCGGTTCTCTTAATGGCTCCACACAACATAAAAGCTATTTTTGAAACCTAAACGTCTGTCACTGCAGTGTCATATGAGACTCCAATGTTCGCTCTTGGTTCCGGATAATGTCACTCTTGTCCGCTGCACCTTCCTCAACCCGTCCATGCTGCTTCCTCTTTTCAGGGGGGATGTGGATGAGGATGCTGATGCTTTCAGTGAAGATGCTTCTACACACTCAGAGGAGGATCATGACTGCCTTGAACAAATGCAGGAAGAAGTAGCCTCCCAGAAGATCATGACTGTCTTGAACAAATGCAGGAAGAAGTAGCCTCCAAGAAAAACGTGTCTGAAGACCCATTCCCACATGCTGACCTGACGTTCTTCTCTGATGGTTCCAGATTTGCAGATGAAACAGGAAGGTTCCATACGGGATATGCCGTGGTTACACATGACCAGGTCATCTCAGCTGGATCCCTACCACCGCACAAGTCTGCACAAGAAGCGGAACTTAAGGCTTTGATGTTGGCTTGTCAGGAAGCAACGGAGAAGGTGGTCAACATCTACACGGATTCAAGATAAGCTTTCGGAGTGGCTCATGACTTTGGCAGTATCTTGGCTGCCAGAGGATACCTAACGTCCAGTGGAACTCCTGTAAAACATGCTGCTACCATACAAGAACTTGTGGCCGCTCTTGATCTACTTTCGGAGGTTGCAGTGATCAAGATCAAAGCTCACAGAAGATTGGATTATCCAGAAGCAAGGAGGAACTTCTTTGCTGACAAAATAGCAAAAACCTATGCTGCGGATCTATTTGGGAAAGAGAAAGCAGCGGTGTACGTGTAACAAGACACTGAAGAAGGGACTAAAAGCTCTCTTATGAGGATTATCTATCTACATCAAGACAAGACATCGGATGATGAAAAGAAGCCATGGCAAGAAGGAGGAGCTAAAAAAGGATGAAGATGGAGTCTGGAGGGTGAACAAAAAGCTCTGTCTACCCCGAAATCTGTACTCCTCAGTGACAGAATGAGCACACGGTATCACCCAGAGGCAAGAATCAGATGATTGACCTGATTTGGAAGACTTAAATGGCACTTGGGATCTCTACTGTCACCCAAAAAATATTTCAAGTCCTGCCTTGTGTGTGCAACATGCAATCCAGAAACGCCCCCAGAAAGTTACTCAGAAACATTGGCTAAACCACTCTATCCCTTTCGGAGGATTCAGATTGATCACATTCAAATGCCAAAAGTAGGGAAGTACAAAAATGTATTGGTAGTGACTGACATGTTCTCAGGATGGCCCGAAGCTTATCCAGTAACAAACATGACTGCCAGAGTGACTGTTAAGAGACTGATGACTGAAGTAGTATGCAGATATGGGGTCCCAGAGGTAATTGAGAGTGACCAAGTATCCGCATTCATTGCAGCACTGACTAAGGAACTATGGACATTGGTGGGAGCTGATTTGGGTTTACATACTCCACATCACCCACAGAGCAGTGGGAAAGTAGAAAGATTGAATGGCACCTTGAAAAATAAAATACTGAAAGCCAGTTAGGAGGTCAGACTTGGACAGACATTTTGCCCATTGCCTTTTACTCAGTCAGAAACACTCCAAGGGGTCCCACTAAACTCACACCATACGAGATTCTTTTTGGGGGGCCTCCAAGGTTGGGTCAATATTTTCCACAACAGCTAGCCTTAGGAAGTGTTACTGTTGTAAATTATGTAATTGTCCTTACTAAAAGAACTGTCAGCAACACATGTACAAGTTTTATCATCCATTCCAGGTCCAGATTCCAGTGAAGGTACCCATACTTTCCAACCTGGTGACTACGTGCTGATAAAGAAGTTCATCAGAAAGATATCCCTGGAGTCGAGATTTAAGGGTCCCTACCAATTGCTCCTGACTACTCCTACTTCGATCAGGGTCGCTGAGCGCCTCCTGGATCCATCTCTCACATTGTAAACTTGTTAGACAGTTAGGGACAGAGTAGGACGTGACCTGCTTGTCAAAGTTCAGCTACAAAGGGAGGTTTTCCACAAGGGAAAACTTGTCTCAAACTGGTGAAAACTCCAATTCCCCCCTCCCGGGTGAGACGGTCAGATCTAGGATGGTTACATCAGGGTGAGTCACATGTGTATTTTATGTAACCATGGAGATGGGAGATTGGAGAGTAATAGCTCCAGCAGGTAGAAATGTCCCAAGGACACGGGTAGCGCGCTCCGATATACCTCCTGATATACCCATAATTGGTCACACATTCTCTGGTGTGAATAGCATCCATATTGTCAACATGTTAGGGCATGTTAGGTTAGGCTATGGGTTGAACTAGATGGACTTATTGTCTTCCTTCAACCTTAACCCCTATCTGACCTCGGACGGGATAGTACGTCCGAGGTCAGATCCCCTGCTTTGATGCAGGGCTCCGCAGTGAGCCCGCATCAAAGCCGGGACATGTCAGCTGTTTTGAACAGCTGACATGTGCCCGTAATAGGCGCGGGCAGAATCGCGATCTGCCCGCACCTATTAACTAGTTAAATGCCGCTGTCAAACGCAGACAGCGGCATTTAACTACCGCATCCGGCCGGGCGGCCGGAAATGACGTCATCGCCGACCCCCGTCACATGATCGGGGGTCGGCGATGCATCTCCATTGTAACCATAGAGGTCCTTGAGACCTCTATGGTTACTGATCGCCGGTGGCTGTGAGCGCCACCCTGTGGTCGGCGCTCACAGCACACCTCCATTTCTGCTACATAGCAGCGATCAGCAGATCGCTGCTATGTAGCAGAGGCGATCGAGTTGTGCCTGCTTCTAGCCTCCCATGGAGGCTATTGAAGCATGGCAAAAGTTTAAAAAAAAGTTGAAAAAAAATGTTAAAAGGATAAAAAAATATAAAAGTTTAAATCACCCCCCTTTCGCCCCAATCAAAATAAATCAATAAAAAAATATAAAATATACGCATATTTGGTATCACCGCGCTCAGAATCGCCCGATCTATCAACTAAAAAAAAGCATTAACCTGATCGCTAAACAGCGTAGCGGGAAAAAAATTCAAAACGCCAGAATTACGTTTTTTTGGTCGCCGCGACATTGCATTAAAATGCAAAAACGGGCGATCAAAAGAACGTATCTGCACCGAAATGCTATCATTAAAAACGTCATCTAGGCACGCAAAAAATAAGCCCTAAACCGACCCCAGATCACGAAAAATGGAGACGCTACGGGTATTGGAAAATGGTGCAATTTTTTTTTTTTTTTTTTTTTTTAGCAAAGTTTGGAATTTTTTTTCACCACTTAGATAAAAAATAACCTGGTCATGTTAGGTGTCTATGAACTCGTACTGACCTGGAGAATCATAATGGCAGGTCAGTTTTAGCATTTAGTGAACCTAGCAAAAAAGCCAAACAAAAAACAAGTGTGGGATTGCACTTTTTTTTGCAATTTCACCGCACTTGGAATTTTTTTCCCGTTTTCTAGTACACGACATGCTAAAACCAATGATGTCGTTCAAAAGTACAACTTGTCCTGCAAAAAATAAGCCCTCACATGGCCAAATTGATGGAAAAATAAAAAAGTTATGGCTCTGGGAAGGAGGGGAGTGAAAAACGAACACGGAAAAACGAAAAATCCCAAGGTCATGAAGGGGTTAATAATTATGTAACTATGAAGTCTCTGATGTCATAGTGACACTTAACACTGGTGGGTTAGTGAACCACGGTGGGATCAAGATAAAAAAGGGTTAATAAAGTATTTAAGGGGGACTGTTGAGGAGAGCCATAAGATCAAATACTTAATTAACCTCAAGACATAAGAGGTTGAGAGAAGCAACCCATAACATGTATTGTTTAACCTTACATAAGCTTTTTCAGATGAAAGTAAGACACTAAAGATGGCTGCCATTTCCTGTATCAGCAGACCATGTGCTGATATCCAAGATAACGCCCACCCTGATGACCTCATAGATCAACCCACAGTGACGCCCACCTTGATGACCTCATGGACAAACCCACCCTGATGACCTCATGGATCCTCCCATGGACTTGCTCATTGCCCAACCCACTAACCAATGGAATGCATCCGATCACTCCCATTTTAAAGCTAACCGAGCCCCCCTTACAGGGGATATATAAACTTGTGTCCTGACTGAATAAAGCCCTTGGAGCTGAGCCATAGATTGATCATGGAGAGTTTACATCTGACTGTGTGTGTCATATGTTTATTTCTTTAGTGCGCACCTGATCAATATCCATTAGGCCAGGAGTAGGCAACTGAAGTGACCATTTTATTAATTGCTCAACCCAACACTACCACTTGCAATACTTACCTCTCCCTGCTCCACAACTGTGTAGTCTGTGCTGTTAAATTCTTCAATGGCACTGCCAATACAAATTTGTTGAAATGATAGATGATACTTAAAATATACAGGGGCCCTGGCCTTCATTTAGACCAGTTAATACTTTGCACCTACTACCACTGTCTGCTACTTAGCATAGGAGCCCACCCCTGTACCTAGCTATGCCACCTGTTTATTTATGAACAAACTTTTGGCAGACATTTAGCCCACTTTATTATTTGGGCCTACTAACTTAGTCTGCTACTCATTACAATTTTCCGACACTGAGCAAAGCAATGTCGCCTGTTTATTTATGAACAATTTTTTGGCAGACATTTAGCCCACTTTATTATTTGGGCCTACTAACTGTGTCTGCCACTCATTACAGTTTTCCTCCACTGAACAAAGCAATGCCGCCTGTTTAGTCCGGTTACCAATTTTGAATTGCATTTAGCCTACTTTATTATTTGGGCCTATATCTGCGTTTCCTTCTCATCCTGCCCATTGGCCAGCCACTGCTATATGAGTCTGCTGGTACATTGACCCAGACCACTACATTCCCCTTGCACTCTACACAGCCAGAATCTGACCCTGCTGAAAGTCAGGTTCCTCTTCCCGCATACTATACCACCTTACACGGGGACAAAGAGGAAGGTACAGATGAAAGTGCAGGTTCCTTCATCAGGTGGGGGGGCGTACGCATTGGCGACGTCACTGGCACAGGGCCCCTCATAGTACGCAAAAGTGTCTCTGCCAGTGGGAGGCGCCACCCGCCGTCAAACACACCGCCGTACTATGAGGGGCCCTGTGCCAGTGCCAACTAGTGGGCCCCCCTGCTTACTCAGGATCACAGCACTTGCAAAGTTGAAATACTTGCCTCTCCCTGCTCCACCGCCGTGACGTATTCCGCGTTTCCTGGGCCCACGAAAATCTTGAGCCAGCCCTATCCCCCCACAACTTTAGCCAAATGAACCCCAGTTTTCAATGCCTAACTATTATTATAAAGTAAATTAAGATTGACAAGCTTAAGTAATAAGAATTGATGTTTTTGGCATTAAAATGGGCACTGTAGGTGTTTTCCTGTCCTCCACTCACTGCCGCCTTTGATTCCCCATTGACTTGCATTGGGTTTCGTGTTTCAGTCGGCCCCCAACTTTTCGCAATAATCTGCCGATTTCACCCGACCCTACTTTTGACAAAGTCAGGTTTCGTGAAACCCGACTCGATCCGAAAAAACTAAAAGTCGCTCAACTCTATTCATAAGTAGTAAAGCTCCTCCTCTACAGATAAGGGGAAAAATAAACACACAAAGAAGGAAAGCCTACATTCATCTCAGAATTTCTGGAGTGAACAGGAAAGCAGGATTAAAGAAGGTAAGTACTTCCTAAAGCATATCTAAACTTTAAATAAACTGTGCATAAATCAATAGTCCAGTATTATGTTGTATCTGTATGCTTGATGTTTTAGTTTGTTTTTCCTCTTAGCTCATGTTTGGAGAAATTAACTGCTCTTATATACACTATACATAGAATATAAGGGGAAAAATGTTTTCTAACATCTCAAATTTGGAAATACAGTAACAGGATCGATGAGGACATATATATATATATATATATATATATATATATATATATATATATATATATATATATATTTGTGTGTGTTCTGGAATGTGATTCAGCACAAACATGCTCCCTCCCTCCTCCCCTCTTCATTGACTGTGAAGAAATATAATATGAAGCATTTAGTGAGCTCTACCCTGCTGAGACAAGTCTTGACATTGAAAGTTCAGAGTAAAGCTATTTAACAACACATTTTACAAACTTTATACTTATCATCTGTCCTATTGATTTATGCCAAGATTGTTTTATTTCTATCCCAAATTATACAGTGCATGATTCCCTATTCTTGCAAGAATTACAATATACTTTATTTGTTTTACAGGACAAAATTAGTTTGAGTGTGAATTTACATAATTACAAAATGTCTAAGAAGCATCTTATGAAGTCAGTTGTATTTGAGCATTTCACAGTGACCCAAGATAATAAACATTTTGTGTGTCAGTGTATAAGTGACCCAGATGAAAACAAATGCTGTGATGCCGAAATCAGTGCATACTCAGGCAGTGGTAAAAATGCTCCTTCAAGAACTTCCAATCTAAAAAGACATTAACAATGCTGCCACCCAGAAGTTTACAAAGCTGTGACTGAAAAAGATCACAGCAGCACCAAGAAACCAGAGACCAGCACTTCCCGCCAGGCAAAGAAGAAGGAAAGAGAGTCTCAAATGTCAGTTACAAGATATTTTGTAAGTGACAAAGTTACTGTAACAATGACAGCAGATGTGTTTAAGGCTGTGTGCACACTTTGCATTTTTTTCTGCGTTTTTTCCCGATAAAAACGCTATAAAACTGCAAAAAAAACCTGCATACAATAAGCATCCCATCATTTAGAATGAATTCCGCATGTTTTGTGCACATGATGCGTTTTTTTTCCGCATCGCACCGCAGCATGTTCATTAATTTTGCGGATTTCCCACTACAAAATGCATTGGGAAGTGTCCGGAAAAAAACGTGGCAAAAACGCGTCAAAACCGCGGCAAAACCACATGCAGATTTCTTGCGGATTTCTTGCAGAAAATGTCCGGTTTTTCTCATGAATTTTCTGCGAGAAATCCTGAACGTGTGTACATAGCCTTAAAGACAGCTCATTAAGCTTGTTGTGAAGGACTGTGTACCATTTTCTTTATTTGCACGACCAGCTTTTACAGCTCTTAATAGAGAAATGGCTTGCAAACCTGGTGTTTCTCTGGAAAGAGAAAGTATTAGAAAATTAGTGATTGAAGAAGCCCTTAACCAAATGGAAGATCTTAAAAAGACTCTCAAGAGATGCTTTGTAGTTCTTAAAATGGATGCCTGGACCCGTCCCAGAGTGAACTATTTTGCTATCAGTGTTCGATATGTTTGTGACAACAAAAAAATTGTTACTAAGACACTGGCAGTAAAAGATACTAAAGCTCATCACAGCAGCCAGTTTCTCCAGACCTTAGTGGAAAAAATTCTGCAAGATTATGAACTCAAAAAAGAACAGGTTCTTGCTATTGTAACTGATAATGTTTCAAACATAAGTACAATTAAACTGATGAATGAGAATAATGAAGGTGAACAGCAGCTAGAAGAACATTTCACATTCAGTATGTTGGAGATGGAAGGCCACAGTTCTGTTCCCATAACGGAAAACCAAACAAATATTACTACAGAAGAACAGCAAAATAATTCTTTACAATTAGATGATCTTGTTGAAGCTGCTTCACACCTCTTTCCTATTCATCACATGCGCTGTGTTGTGCGCACTCTGCAGCTGGCAATAAGAGATAGTCTGTAAGAGGGACATGCTGGAACTCTGATTAGCAAAGTGAGGAAATTATTGCTGCCAGAGCCCATAAAATTGATTCCATCTTGAAGAGACGTGCTGGAAAAGGGCAATTGTGGATCAAGCCTCTCGGTGGGCCAGCACCTATTTAATGATTGAGCGATTGCTTGAGCTGAAACCCTTCCATGTAGATATGGTCACTCTCAGGTAACACTACATGAAGGTCAATGGACACAGGTGGCTGAATTGAAGGAATTGATTCATCACCCATTTACAGCGACTAAAAAGTTACAAGCTGAGGATTTAACTCCTAGCATTTTTATAAAGGAGTGGAAGAACTTGTTGTTTTGCCTGTCCCAAAGAGGAGGTTTCGTCGCAGATGGCATTGCTGCTTCAATGAAATGGAGAGAGACACTGCTATTAGAAAATGAAATTCTTCTTGCAGCTGCTTATGTGGACCCGAGTCATCGTATGTTGCTGGATGATCAACAGCTTACTAAAGGGAAAGAAGCTTTGAATCAGGTAGCAGTTAGGATAAGTGGGTTACAGGATGGCCAAGAGCAAGAGGACTCGGGTCCTGCCAGTGCAGCTGCTGCCATTCCTTCATCCTCATCAGATGACGAGTTTGATTTCAACAAGTATTTGGACAACATGGAGCAGGCAAAGCGTTGCTGCAGGGAAAAATATTAGTAACATAGTAACATAGTAACATAGTTAGTAAGGCCGAAAAAAAGACATTTGTCCATCCAGTTCAACCTATATTCCATCATAATAAATCCCCAGACCTACGTCCTTCTACAGAACCTAAAAATTGTATGATACAATATTGTTCTGCTCCAGGAAGACATCCAGGCCTCTTTGAACCCCTCGACTGAGTTCGCCATCACCACCTCCTCAGGCAAGCAATTCCAGATTCTCACTGCCCTAACAGTAAAGAATCCTCTTCTATGTTGGTGGAAAAACCTTCTCTCCTCCAGATGCAAAGAATGCCCCCTTGTGCCCGTCACCTTCCTTGGTATAAACAGATCCTCAGCGAGATATTTGTATTGTCCCCTTATATACTTATACATGGTTATTAGATCACCCCTCAGTCGTCTTTTTTCTAGACTAAATAATCCTAATTTCGCTAATCTATCTGGGTATTGTAGTTCTCCCATCCCCTTTATTATTCCACTCCCATAGAAAACAGATTGACCATATTTCAGCTAAATTTTTAACTTGCTCTCAAAGAAGTAGAAGAGTTCAATCATTCATCAAAACTGACAGGAGGCAATTCCTTTATACCCTGAAATTGTTAGAGATGTTTCCCATGTGGTTACTGCTTTGCCACCAACCCAAGTTAGTGTAGAGAGGTTGTTCTCTAGCCTTAAAATAATTAGGTCAGATTTGAGGTAATCTATAAAGGATGATCTGATGGAGGCGATACTATTTCTCAGAACAAATTCATAGACTGCACAAATGCTATTCAGTACATTTTTGTTGAAAACGGCTTTTTCCACTTACTGCAGAGTGTATAATAAATTGTAAATATGCAAAGTTTGTTCTAAAGTTGCATTACAATAAATATATTTTATGTTCTATCTAAATGGCTTGATTATTGTATCATAATAAAGATTAAAAGCCTGAGGTTACCATTTTACTATAGTAAATTTATTACTTAAACATGAGCCATGTACAAGGGAGTCGGAGTCGTGGAGTCGGAGTTGGAGTCGGTGTCATGGGAATTGAGGAGTCGGATTCGGAGTTGGAGTCGGAGGTTTGGCTTACCGACTCCACAGCCCTGTTTGTAACCTTGGCCAAATCTGTGCCTTGCCACAATTCTGTCTCTAAGCTCCTTGGCCAGTTCCTTTGACCTCATGATTCTCACTCCAATGAAGGAGAACCATCTCAAGGAGGATCACAAGGAAATGGACAGCATGTGACTTAAGTATGAGTGTCTGAGCAAAGGGTCTGAATACTTATGACCATGTGATATTTCCATTTTTTTTTAATATGCAAACATTTCTACATTTCTGTTTTTTTCAGTCAAGATGGGGTGCAGAGTGTACATTAATGAGAAAAAAGTGAACTTTTTTGAATTTACCAAATAGCTGCAAAAGGGGTCTGAATACTTTCTGTACTCACTATAAATAGAGAGGACGTTACGTAATAAGGGACGGGAGGGTACCGGTACTGCAGAAACGATTTCAGGATACGGACACTGCCGAAGCGGTCACAGGAAGAGAGAACTAATAACAGTACACAGGGTATGGGATATTGGATACTATATCAGACTAGGGATGGGGGACCTGGCAACATACAGTTGCATATATACCAACCACGTAACATATGTGGCACCCCTGAGGGTCCAGTCACCACAGAGGTACTGCACTTCAGCCAGAGGTGTAGTATCTAACTCTCGGGTTGGATGTAAAGTTGTCGGTTAATCTGAGGAGTTGATGGGAGCAGACGTGAAGAAAGAAGCTAATGAGAGAGAGAAAGAAGGGATCCTAGGGACCAAGGAAGTGAAGAATCCACTCGTGGAGCCCGAATTCACGCCGACCATAGTCGGGTGGAAGGACCAGGTCTCAGTGGGGGACCGGCCCCAGACTAGTGTAGGAACTGCAAGTCTCAGCTAGCAAACCGGAGGCTGTGGTATCTGTATGTGGCATAGCCAAATCCACACATATTCACTGAAAAGGCAGCCATATAGGGTCCTGGGGACCAGGAGAGCGTTGTCCGACAGGACCCGAGGCTGCTGGCTTGGGACACTGTGTGTGAGGCGCAGGACAGAAGGGTGAAACCAGCACAGAGAGATGGCCTAGATAGGTACACAAGAAGGGAGTCTCGGAAAAGTGCACCCAAATTACCTGAGAGCTAGCTGGACCACAGACCCGAAGGACACAGCACCCGGATAGAGATTGTAACCAACCGAGTAAAATGTGAAAACTGCACCCTGCTGTGTCCTCAGATTATTACTGCATCACCTGCCCTGCACTACAACAGTCCATCATTGACTTTAACACTTTAACTGCCCTGGGGCCTAGCCAGGGGCAGACACAGACAGCTTGGGGCCCCTGTGCAGGAAATGTGTCTGGGCCCCCATCCTTTTAAGGCGACAAAGCTATATATATATATATATATATATATATATATATATATATATATATATATATATATATATATATATATATATATATATATATATACCAAATACGAAAAAGAAGGCAGCACTCCCAAAGTTTTCAGGTGAAAAAAGATGGAGATTTAATCGACCCACATCACTGTGCGACGTTTCGGCTCACTGAGCCTTTTTCAAGCTTCAGGCTTGAAAAAGGCTCAGTGAGCCGAAACGTCGCACAGTGATGTGGGTCGATTAAATCTCCATCTTTTTTCACCTGAAAACTTTGGGAGTGCTGCCTTCTTTTTCGTATTTGGTATTCAATTTGGATGAATGTTTGGACCATTCTATCCAGGGGGCTAGGCACCCGCACCTGGTGAGCATTGTGCTGTTCCATTTTGTCTCCATATATATATATATATATATATATATATATATATATATATATATATATATATACATGCATATATTGCATAATCTCCTTTAATATCTATATTGCCGTCCCTTATTACACAGTGCCCTCTCTTGTTATGTGTAGCACCGTCCCTTACATATTGGACTTTATAGAGCCCTGTTTTTTATTACATACCGTGCTTTCTTGTTAGCTGTATAATGCAATGATGGCTGATGGTTCATGGGAAAGCTTCTTTTCTAAAGGAGGAGCTGATGGACTGGTAGTCTGGTCACCGGCTCCTCCATCAGCAGTCATTTTATATCTAACAAGAGAGTGGACTATGAAATAAAAGAGGGCGCTGTGAATAACAAAAATAACAATAATACATTATGTAAGAGACAGCACTGTACATAACAGCAGAAGAAGCTATATAATAAGGGAGGGCATCATATATAACTAGAGAGGATGGTATGTAATAAAGGATGGTGTTATACATAACAAAAGAGGAAACTATGTAACTAAGGATGATGTTATACATAATAAGTGAGTGCACTATACACTAAGGGACTGTGCTATACATAAGTGATTACACTATATATTGTGTGTAACATGCAAGGTTATTATTTTCCCTATGATATACAGTGGGGCAAAAAAGTATTTAGTCAGTCAGCAATAGTGCAAGTTCCACCACTTAAAAAGATGAGAAGCGTCTGTAATTTACATCATAGGTAGACCTCAACTATGGGAGACAAACTGAGAAAAAAAAATCCAGAAAATCACATTGTCTGTTTTTTTAACATTTTATTTGCATATTATGGTGGAAAATAAGTATTTGGTCAGAAACAAAATTTCATCTCAATACTTTGTAATATATCCTTTGTTGGCAATGACAGAGGTCAAACGTTTTCTGTAAGTCTTCACAAGGTTGCCACACACTGTTGTTGGTATGTTGGCCCATTCCTCCATGCAGATCTCCTCTAGAGCAGTGATGTTTTTGGCTTTTCGCTTGGCAACACGAACTTTCAACTCCCTCCAAAGGTTTTCTATAGGGTTGAGA
Source organism: Ranitomeya imitator (assembly GCF_032444005.1). Lineage (NCBI taxonomy): Eukaryota > Metazoa > Chordata > Amphibia > Anura > Dendrobatidae > Ranitomeya > Ranitomeya imitator. The sequence continues at coordinate 483,015,588 of NC_091285.1, read as the reverse complement.
TCTGGAGACTGGCTAGGCCACTCCAGGACCTTGAAATGCTTCTTACGAAGCCACTCCTTCGTTGCCCTGGCAGTGTGCTTTGGATCATTGTCATGTTGAAAGACCCAGCCACGTTTCATCTTCAATGCCCTTGCTGATGGAAGGAGGTTTGCACTCAAAATCTCACGATACATGGCCCCATTCATTCTTTCATGTACCCGGATCAGTCGTCCTGGCCCCTTTGCAGAGAAACAGCCCCAAAGCATGATGTTTCCACCACCATGCTTTACAGTAGGTATGGTGTTTGTTGGATGCAACTCAGTATTCTTTTTCCTCCAAACACGACAAGTTGTGTTTCTACCAAACAGTTCCAGTTTGGTTTCATCAGACCATAGGACATTCTCCCAAAACTCCTCTGGATCATCCAAATGCTCTCTAGCAAACTTCAGACGGGCCCGGACATGTACTGGCTTAAGCAGTGGGACACGTCTGGCACTGCAGGATCTGAGTCCATGGTGGCATAGTGTGTTACTTATGGTAGGCCTTGTTACATTGGTCCCAGCTCTCTGCAGTTCATTCACTAGGTCCCCCCGCGTGGTTCTGGGATTTTTGCTCACCGTTCTTGTGATCATTCTGACCCCACGGGGTGGGATTTTGCGTGGAGCCCCAGATCGAGGGAGATTATCAGTGGTCTTGTATGTCTTCCATTTTCTAATTATTGCTCCCACTGTTGATTTCTTCACTCCAAGCTGGTTGGCTATTGCAGATTCAGTCTTCCCAGCCTTGTGCAGGGCTACAATTTTGTTTCTGGTGTCCTTTGACAGCTCTTTGGTCTTCACCATAGTGGAGTTTGGAGTCAGACTGTTTGAGGGTGTGCACAGTTGTCTTTTTATACTGATAACAAGTTTAAACAGGTGCCATTACTACAGGTAATGAGTGGAGGAAAGAGGAGACTCTTAAAGAAGAAGTTACAGGTCTGTGAGAGCCAGAAATCTTGATTGTTTGTTTCTGACCAAATACTTATTTTCCACCATAATATGCAAATAAAATGTTAAAAAAACAGACAATGTGATTTTCTGGATTTTTTTTTCTCAGTTTGTCTCCCATAGTTGAGGTCTACCTATGATGTAAATTACAGACGCCTCTCATCTTTTTAAGTGGTGGAACTTGCACTATTGCTGACTGACTAAATACTTTTTTGCCCCACTGTATATGTTTTTTGTGTTCTGATTACACTATATACTAAGCAACTGTGCTATACATAATAAGTGAGTACACTTTATACTAAGGGACTGTGTTACACATAATTGATAACGTCTTCCTCCACCTCCCCCTGTTCCTAAATCCAGTATAAATCCCCCATCCCAATCCCCCACACCCCTGATTGTCCTCCTCCCCCTGCATCCCATTATTGCCTTCTCCCCCTCCCTCATGATTGCCCTCTTTACCACCTCCATCATTGCTTTCTCCTCACCACTCCATTATTGCCCATTCCACCAGCTCCATCATTGCCTCCTCCCCACCACCCCATCATTGTCCTTTCCACTGTCACCATCATTGAATTCTCCCCCACCACCCCATCATTACCCATTCCACCACCTCCATCATTTCCTCCACCCCCACTACCCGCATCATTGTCCTTTTCACTGCCATCATCGTCTTCTCCCCCACCACCCCATCATTATCCATTCCACCACCTCCATCATTTCCCTTTCTACCACCACCATCATTGTCTTTTCCCCATCTCCCCATCATTGTCCTTTCCACTGCCATCATCATTGTCTTCTCCCCCACCACACCAATCATTACCCATCCACCACCTCCATCATTTCCCTTTCTACCACCACCACCATTGTCTTTTTCCCCAACACCCCATCATTACCCATTCCACCACCTCCATCATTGCCTCCTCCCCACCACTCCATCATTGTCCTTTCCACTGCCATCATCATTGTCTTCTCCCCCACCACCCCCATCATTACCCATTTCACCACCACCATGTCTTTCCCCCACCACCCCCATCATTGCCCATTACACCACTTCCATCATTTCCTCCTCACCACCACTCCCATTATTGTCCATTCACCACTTCCATCATTTCCTCCTCCCCACCACCCCCATTATTGCCCTTTCCACCACCCCATCATTGCTTTCTCCCCCATCAGCCCTATCATTGCCCTCTCCATCAATCCAATCATTGCCTTCTGCCTCATCACTCCCATCATTGCCCTGTCTGTCAAACCAATCATTGCTTTCTGCCCCATCACCCCCATCATTGCCCTCTCCTCCACCTACACACACAGCAACATCCACCTCTCTGCACACACACACACCTCACCTCTGTGCACGGTAACTTGAAGCCGCACTATCGCCGGCAGCTTCCTGTCTCACACAGCGGCGGCGCTGAATGATGATGTCATTGAGCCGCTGCTGTGTGAGACAGGAAGCGTGGGCAGGAAGCAGGATGGATCCATTCCCTGCACCTCTGCTCCACTGCCATTTTCTCTTGCAGGCAGCGGAGCTGCAGGGATTGCTCCCTGCCTGCCGCACATGAGCGCAATCTGGCTAGGGCCCAAAGAAGCCTCAAGACCAGATTGCCCTCATTAGCCACCCTGCAGGAGCCCCCTCGAGCCTCCGGGCCCCGGTGCAGCCACAGCGGTTGAACAGGTGGTATGGGCCTAGCTCTACCCATGGAGAGTTGTAAAACCACTGCTGTGTTACCAACTGCCCCAGTGGACCTGAACCGGAGCGTCAGCCATTTTCTTATTGCCAAACACCACGGGTGGCGTCACGAACTAATCCCCTATAAACTTTATTTCCACTTCATTTCAATTTTGTTGGATGCGCAGGGCCACGGACCAGGTCACTGCTGCCGTGGCAAACCCTGAAGAACCGTCGGATCCAGCCTGAGTACCCTACGGGCCTAGCGGGCACTTCACATACAGTGGGGGAAATAAATTCATAATGATCCAGCACAACTTCTTGATAATGAAAAACTTTTACTTTATTCAAATCCTCTTAAAAACATTGTTGGAGATCAAGACAGAATGGGATAGCTAGTCCCACATGAGAATAAAACTTTATGCGTTTCTTATCTCCTAAGATCTCGGTGCCATGATCTCGATCTGCGCATGTGCCGCCCCCCGGCAGCCATTTCCCTGAAGTCCACCGCCGCACAGGAAACCATGGAAGAACTTGTAGGGGGTTCTGGACTTTCACAAAATGTCAGCAGAGCCCCACGCAGCACCGGGGACACAGCGTAGCACCACACCGCCACCGTGGACAGTGGACATAGCACAGCACTGCCACTGGGGACACAGCACAGCACTGCCAATGGGACACAGCGCAGCACCGCCATTGGGGAACCCGCAGCGGCATGCCACACTTTGGAACACCCCCTCATCCCAGCCTGTGGCAACGCTCCACTATTGCCTCCTCCAGCAGTGACCCTGAGACCCACGCTTCACCGCAGCCACCACCCCTGGTAAACAATAAGACGTATAGATTATAAGAAGCATCACCATTTTATTAAAAAAAGTTTTTTCCTATTTTTCTCATGAAAATTTGGGGTGCATCTTATAATCCGGAGCATTTTACAATCTGAAAAATACGGTATGTTCCAGTACTGTATAGATAGGGAAAGTGTAGTATTTGGATAAGATCTGAATCTGAATAATAATAAGATCTGAATAAGATAGTAACTAGTTAAGTTAGGAGGGGCCAACTGTATAAGGTAGAGAAAGCTTCCTGAATTTGAGTAGTAGGGCCTGGGAGCCCAGACAGGGCAGCTGCGCCACGCAACGTTCAAGGAAAGGAGCCCAGCTCGTTGAGGGTCTAGGAGCAATGGTCATTTGGGAGATGAAGGAATAAAGGGCAGCTTCAACATGGTTGCAGTAAACTACGTGGGAATACGCCTAAGTGTCCGGGGTGAAACAGACAGGGAATTCCTGAAAGTAGTTAGGCTGGCCAGACAGAACTCTGAGGTACTGGAGATGATGGTACGACCTCAGATATTCCTAGGGGTGTACGAGACGGCACAGGGAAAGGAAAAATTATGATGTGTGAAGGATCCTGTGTTGTACCTGTGATTACTCTTGACGAGCTGAGACAAGAATTGAGTAAAGTTGTTCATTTAAAACTGGATTTGGACTCTGTCTTTGCATGATATTTGGGAAAGAAAACCCCCAACAGACTGGAGAGGACTCGGATGTGCAAGTAAGTGAGCCATCCAACACACAACAGAAGGGACAATGTATTTATGTGACGGAGGGCCAGGGGTGCAAGTACTACCACCCTCTGCCACAACTACCTCCTTGGCCTCTGTTAGGCTACGTTCACACTAGCGTTATGCTATTTTGCGTCGGGTTTGCGTCGGGCGACGCAGCGGCGACGCATGCGTCATGCGCCCCTATATTTAACATAGGGGATGCATGCGTTTTTGTTTGTTGCGTTGTGCGACGCATGCGTCTTTTTTGCCGCAAGCGTCGGACCAAGAAAACGCAACAAGTTGCATTTTTCTTGCGTCCAAATTTCGGCAAAAAACGACGCATGCGTCGCAAAACGCAGCGTTTTTGCGTGCGTTTTTGCGTGCGTTGTGTGTTGCGTCACCGACGCAGCGGCGCACAACGCTAATGTGAACGTAGCCTAACACCTGCATGGATAGAGGAGTTGACACCATGTCAGGCATAGTGCTATATGTCCCTTTCTCTGATAATTTGTCTTGTTCTTCTGCAACACATGAAAAAAAACCCCAATTCTATGCGATTACCTTTCTCTGCTCCCACGCCACGCGGCGTCCTCTTCTGCAACCGTCGCAACAGCCGCTGGCTGACTTCGGCATCCCCACTATCGTCACTGCCATATGCCCCTCCAGTAATAGGCATACCGAGATAGGATGCTGGACGCAATTTGGTCAGTGGTGTGTACTGCAGTGGAACTGGCGGATCACCTCTGCTGCAATATATTTCAGCTGAATGTGTGTCCGATGATGCAGATCGAGCTGAAATATTCGCTGGTGTCAGTGGCCTCACTCCACTTCTGGGCCCGATGCAGCTGCATTGGCAATTTGTCTGGCCCCGGGAAACCCACGTTAAGGCTACGTTCACATTTGCGTTGTGCACCGCTGCATCAGCGACGCAACGCACAACGCAAATAAAAATGCAAAAACGCTGCGTTTTGCGACGCATGCGTCCTTTTTTGTCGAAATTTGGACGCAAGAAAAATGCAACTTGTTACGTTTTCTGCGCCCGACGCTTGCGGCAAAAAAAACGCATGCGTCGCACAACGCAGCACAACGCATGTCCATGCGTCCCCCATGTTAAATATAGGGGCGCATGACGCATGCGTCGCCGCTGCGTCGCCCGACGCAAACACGCAAAACGCTAATGTGAACGTAGCCTAAGTGATGTTTACATTTACACACTGTCTACACATGTGTATATAAAATATATTATACAATTATCAGTGTGTGTACACACATACATGTACAAATAACCAAAGTACACATCGATACATGAAAACACTTTTAGCCTGTGTGTAGGTATATACATAAATATATTATACACTAGATGGTGGCCCGATTCTAACGTATCGGGTATTCTAGAATACAGTCATGGTCAAAAGTATTGACACCTCTGCAATTCTGTCGCATAATACTCAGTTTCTTCCTGAAAATGATTGCAAACACAAATTATTTGGTACTATTATCTTCATTTAATTTGTCTTAAATGAAAAAACACAAAAGAGAATGAAGCAAAAAGCCAAAAATTGATAATTTCACACAAAACTCCAAAAATGGGCCAGACAAAAGTATTGGCACCCTCAGCCTAATACTTGGTTGCACAACCTTTAGCCAAAATAACTGAGACCAACCACTTCCGGTAACCATCAATGAGTTTCTTACAATGCTCTGCTGGAATTTTAGACCATTCTTCTTTGGCAAACTGTTCCAGGTCCCTGATATTTGAAGGGTGCCTTCTCCAAACTGCCATTTTAGATCTCTCCACAGGTGTTCTATGGGATTCAGGTCTGGACTCATTGCTGGCCACCTTAGAAGTCTCCAGTGCTTTCTCTCAAACCATTTTCTAGTGCTTTTTGAAGTGTGTTTTGGGTCATTGCCTTGCTGGAAGACCCATGACCTCTGAGAGAGACCCAGCTTTCTCCCACTGGGCCCTACATTATGCTGCAAAATTTGTTGGTAGTCTTCAGATTTCATAATGCCATGCACATGGTCAAGCAGTCCAGTGCCAGAGGCAGCAAAGCAACCCCAACACATCAGGGAACCTCCATCATGTTTGACTGTAGGGACCGTGTTCTTTTCTTTGAATGCCTCTTTTTTTTCCTGTAAACTCTATGTTGATGTCTTTGCCCAAAAAGCTCTACTTTTGTCTCATCTGACCAGAGAACATACTTCCAAAACATTTTAGGCTTTTTCAGGTAAGTTTTGGCAAACTCCAGCCTGGCTTTTTTATGTCTCGGGGTGAGAAGTGGGGTCTTCCTGGATCTCCTACCATACAGTCCCTTTTCATTCAGACACCGACGGATAGTACGGGTTGACACTGTTGTACCCTCGGACTGCAGGGCAGCTTGAACTTGTTTAGATGTTAGTCGAGGTTCTTTATCCAACATCCGCACAATCTTGCGTTGAAATCTCTTGTCAATTTTTCTTTTCCATCCACATCTAGGAAGGTTAGCCACAGTGCCATGTTCTTTAAACTTCTTGATGACACTGCGCACGGTAGACACAGGAACATTCAGGTCTTTGGAGATGGACTTGTAGCCTTGAGATTGCTCATGCTTCTTCACAATTTGGTCTCTCAAGTCCTCAGACAGTTCTTTGGTCTTCTTTCTTTTCTCCATGCTCAATGTGGTACACACAAGGACACAGGACAGAGGTTGAGTCAACTTTAATCCATGTCAACTGGCTGCAAGTGTGATTTAGTTATTGCCAACACCTGTTAGGTGCCACAGGTAAGTTACAGGTGCTGTTAATTACACAAATTAGAGAAGCATCACATGATTTTTCGAACAGTGCCAATACTTTTGTCCACCCTCTTTTTATGTTTGGTGTGGAATTATATCCAATTTGGCTTTAGGACAATTCTTTTTGTGTTTTTTCATTGAAGACAAATTAAATGAAGATAATAATACCAAACAATTTGTGTTTGCAATCATTTTCAGGAAGAAAATGAGTATTATCTGACAGAATTGCAGGGGTGTCATTACTTTTGGCCATGACTGTATGCCTTGTCCACGTAGTATATTGCCCAGCCACATAGTATATTGCCCAGCCACGTAGTGTATTGCCCAGCCACGTAGTATATTGCCCAGCCACGTAGTATATTGCCCAGTCACGTAGTATATTGCCCAGCAATGTAGTATATTGCCCAGTGACGTAGTATATTGCCCAGTCACGTAGTATATTGCCCAGCGACGTAGTATATTGCCCAGTCACGTAGTATATTGCCCAGCCACGTAGTATATTGCCCAGTCACGTAGTATATTGCCCAGCAATGTAGTATATTGCCCAGTCATGTAGTATATTGCCCAGCGACGTAGTATATTGCCCAGTCACGTAGTATATTGCCCAGCGACGTAGTATATTGCCCAGCCACGTAGTATATTGCCCAGCAATGTAGTATATTGCCCAGTCACGTAGTATATTGCCCAGTGACGTAGTATATTGCCCAGTCACGTAGTATATTGCCCAGCGACGTAGTATATTGCCCAGTCACGTAGTATATTGCCCAGCCATGTAGTATATTGCCCAGTCACGTAGTATATTGCCCAGCAATGTAGTATATTGCCCAGTCACGTAGTATATTGCCCAGCGACGTAGTATATTGCCCAGTCACGTAGTATATTGCCCAGCGACGTAGAATATTGCCCAGCCACGTAGTATATTGCCCAGCAATGTAGTATATTGCCCAGTCACGTAGTATATTGCCCAGCAATGTAGTATTTTGCCCAGTCACGTAGTATATTGCCCAGCAACGTAGTATATTGCCCAGCGATGTAGTATATTGCCCAGCCACGTAGTATATTGCCCAGCGATGTAGTATATTAACCAGTCACGTAGTATATTGCCCAGCGACGTAGTATATTGCCCAGTCACGTAGTATATTGCCCAGCCACGTAGTATATTGCCCAGTCACGTATTGCCCAGCCACATAGTATATAGCACAGCCCACGTAGTATGGTATATTGCCCAGTCACGTATTATATTGCCCAGTCACATAGTATATTGCCCAGCGATGTAATATATTGCCCAGCCACGTAGTATATTGCCCAGTCACGTAGTATATTGCCCAGCTATGTAGTATATTGCCTAGCCAAGTAGTATATTGCCCAGTCACGTAGTATATTGCCCAGCGATGTAGTATATTGCCCAGCTACGTAGTATATTGCCCAGCCACGTAGTATATTGCCCAGTCACGTAGTATATTGCCCAGCCACGTAGTATATTGCTCAGCGACGTAGTATATTGCCCAGCCACATAGTATATTGCCCAGCCACGTAGTATATTGCCCAGTCACGTAGTATATTGCCCAGCCACGTAGTATATTGCCCAGCCACGTAGTATATTGCCCAGTCATGTAGTATATTGCCCAGTCACGTAGTATATTGCCCAGCCACGTAGTATATTGGCCAGTCACGTAGTATATTGCCCAGCCACGTAGTATATTGCCCAGTCACGTATTGCCCAGCCACATAGTATATAGCACAGCCCACGTACGGTATATTGCCCAGTCTCGTAGTATATTGCCCAGCCACGTAGTATATTGCCCAGTCACGTAGTATATTGCCCAGCAATGTAGTATATTGCCCAGTGACGTAGTATATTGCCCAGTCACGTAGTATATTGCCCAGCGACGTAGTATATTGCCCAGTCACGTAGTATATTGCCCAGCCACGTAGTATATTGCCCAGTCACGTAGTATATTGCCCAGCAATGTAGTATATTGCCCAGTCATGTAGTATATTGCCCAGCGACGTAGTATATTGCCCAGTCACGTAGTATATTGCCCAGCGACGTAGTATATTGCCCAGCCACGTAGTATATTGCCCAGCAATGTAGTATATTGCCCAGTCACGTAGTATATTGCCCAGTGACGTAGTATATTGCCCAGTCACGTAGTATATTGCCCAGCGACGTAGTATATTGCCCAGTCACGTAGTATATTGCCCAGCCATGTAGTATATTGCCCAGTCACGTAGTATATTGCCCAGCAATGTAGTATATTGCCCAGTCACGTAGTATATTGCCCAGCGACGTAGTATATTGCCCAGCGACGTAGAATATTGCCCAGCCACGTAGTATATTGCCCAGCAATGTAGTATATTGCCCAGTCACGTAGTATATTGCCCAGCAATGTAGTATTTTGCCCAGTCACGTAGTATATTGCCCAGCAACGTAGTATATTGCCCAGCGATGTAGTATATTGCCCAGCCACGTAGTATATTGCCCAGCGATGTAGTATATTAACCAGTCACGTAGTATATTGCCCAGCGACGTAGTATATTGCCCAGTCACGTAGTATATTGCCCAGCCACGTAGTATATTGCCCAGTCAGGTATTGCCCAGCCACATAGTATATAGCACAGCCCACGTAGTATGGTATATTGCCCAGTCACGTATTATATTGCCCAGTCACATAGTATATTGCCCAGCAATGTAATATATTGCCCAGCCACGTAGTATATTGCCCAGTCACGTAGTATATTGCCCAGCTATGTAGTATATTGCCTAGCCAAGTAGTATATTGCCCAGTCACGTAGTATATTGCCCAGCGATGTAGTATATTGCCCAGCTACGTAGTATATTGCCCAGCCACGTAGTATATTGCCCAGTCACGTAGTATATTGCCCAGCCACGTAGTATATTGCTCAGCGACGTAGTATATTGCCCAGCCACATAGTATATTGCCCAGCCACGTAGTATATTGCCCAGTCACGTAGTATATTGCCCAGCCACGTAGTATATTGCCCAGCCACGTAGTATATTGCCCAGTCATGTAGTATATTGCCCAGTCACGTAGTATATTGCCCAGCCACGTAGTATATTGGCCAGTCACGTAGTATATTGCCCAGCCACGTAGTATATTGCCCAGTCACGTATTGCCCAGCCACATAGTATATAGCACAGCCCACGTACGGTATATTGCCCAGTCTCGTAGTATATTGCCCAGCCACATAGTATATAGCAGAGCCGCGTAGTATATTGCCCAGTCACGTAGTATATTGCCCAGCACAGAGCCATGTAGTGTAGAGACTTTAAAAAAAAAAAAAATAAACATATACTCACCTATAGCCCGTTGAAGTCCTGCTATACTTACCATCAGTCGCCTTTCCCGCTCCTTGCCACGCTCCCGGGATCGCTCCATTGCAAGCGGCAGCTTGCGGTCCCGTCCCAGGGCTGCTGTGAGCAGGACCTATGATGACGTCGCGGTCACATGACCGTGACCTCACGGCAGGTCCTTGTCGCACACCAGCCCTGGGACGGGGTGCGGAAGCTGCCGCTTGCAATGGAGCGGTCCTGGGAGCGTGGAGAGGAGCGAGAAAGGCGGTGGAGGGTGAGTATAGCAGTTTTTTTTTTATTATTATTTTTAACATGACATATTTTTACTATTGATGCTGCATAGGCAGCATCAATAGTAAATAGTTGGGGACACACAGGGTTAATAGCAGCGGTAACGGAGTGCGTTACACCGTGGGCTGTTACCGCTGTCATTAACCCTGTGTGAGTGGAGGGGATTACGGAGCGGGTGCCGGGCAGTGAGTGAGTAGGGGAGGGACTAATCGGACTGTGGTCGTCGCTGATTGGTCGCGGCAGCCATGACAGGCAGCTGCCGAGACCAATCAGCGAACGAATAACCGTGACAGAAGGACAGACAGACGGAAGTGACCCTTAGACAATTATGTATATAGATTATACACACACACAGATTACTACTGTACACTCAGGTACTAATATATTTGTACTGTGATTATCTTTGGGTGTATATGTAAGCAGGTTCGGAAATGCAGTAATGCAGGGATTGCAGAACAATGCTGTATAACAATATTATTTAATTTTTAACAAAAGGATGAAAATGATCTCCTCACTGGGCGTTAATAAACAGGAAACAAGGGAAGTAAAAAGTTAACGCAACAGTCTGACAGTTAAACGGCACTTATCGTAGTCTTCTTTGATCCTCATCCACATACAGTCTGATGGGAGTTGGAGTACCGGCAAAAGCCGGCGCGGTGTCCTCAGATGGATCCCAACAAATCACGTTCCAGCTTCTGGCGGCAAAGGGCTGTTACTGGTTTTGCCCGCTGAGCCCCTAGTCCATAAATCTGTGCATCAAAAATGGGGAGCGCTGCAGTAGTGTCTGTTCCACACGTGCGCTGCTGCACATACAGTGGGGCAAAAAAGTATTTAGTCAGTTAGCAATAGTGCAAGTTCCACCACTTAAAAAGATGAGAGGCGTCTGTAATTTACATCATAGGTAGACCTCAACTATGGGAGACAAGCTGAGAAAAAAAAATCCAGAAAATCACATTGTCTGTTTTTTTAACATTTTATTTGCATATTATGGTGGAAAATAAGTATTTGGTCAGAAACAAACAATCAAGATTTCTGGCTCTCACAGACCTGTAACTTCTTCTTTAAGAGTCTCCTCTTTCCTCCACTCATTACCTGTAGTAATGGCACCTGTTTAAACTTGTTATCAGTATAAAAAGACACCTGTGCACACCCTCAAACAGTCTGACTCCAAACTCCACTATGGTGAAGACCAAAGAGCTGTCAAAGGACACCAGAAACAAAATTGTAGCCCTGCACCAGGCTGGGAAGACTGAATCTGCAATAGCCAACCAGCTTGGAGTGAAGAAATCAACAGTGGGAGCAATAATTAGAAAATGGAAGACATACAAGACCACTGATAATCTCCCTCGATCTGGGGCTCCACGCAAAATCCCACCCCGTGGGGTCAGAATGATCACAAGAACGGTGAGCAAAAATCCCAGAACCACGCGGGGGGACCTAGTGAATGAACTGCAGAGAGCTGGGACCAATGTAACAAGGCCTACCATAAGTAACACACTACGCCACCATGGACTCAGATCCTGCAGTGCCAGACGTGTCCCACTGCTTAAGCCAGTACATGTCCGGGCCCGTCTGAAGTTTGCTAGAGAGCATTTGGATGATCCAGATGAGTTTTGGGAGAATGTCCTATGGTCTGATGAAACCAAACTGGAACTGTTTGGTAGAAACACAACTTGTCGTGTTTGGAGGAAAAAGAATACTGAGTTGCATCCATCAAACACCATACCTACTGTAAAGCATGGTGGTGGAAATATCATGCTTTGGGGCTGTTTCTCTGCAAAGGGGCCAGGACGACTGATCCGGGTACATGAAAGAATGAATGGGGCCATGTATCGTGAGATTTTGAGTGCAAACCTCCTTCCATCAGCAAGGGCATTGAAGATGAAACGTGGCTGGGTCTTTCAACATGACAATGATCCAAAGCACACCGCCAGGGCAACGAAGGAGTGGCTTCGTAAGAAGCATTTCAAGGTCCTGGAGTGGCCTAGCCAGTCTCCAGATCTCAACCCTATAGAAAACCTTTGGAGGGAGTTGAAAGTCCATGTTGCCAAGCGAAAAGCCAAAAACATCACTGCTCTAGAGGAGATCTGCATGGAGGAATGGGCCAACATACCAACAACAGTGTGTGGCAACCTTGCGAAGACTTACAGAAAACGTTTGACCTCTGTCATTGCCAACAAAGGATATATTACAAAGTATTGAGATGAAATTTTGTTTCTGACCAAATACTTATTTTCCACCATAATATGCAAATAAAATGTTAAAAAAACAGACAATGTGATTTTCTGGATTTTTTTTTCCCAGTTTGTCTCCCATAGTTGAGGTCTACCTATGATGTAAATTACAGACGCCTCTCAACTTTTTAAGTGTTGGAACTTGCACTATTGCTGACTGACTAAATACTTTTTTGCCCCACTGTATATCAGCAATGGGGAACGCACCTCTGGGTCCTGCCACTGACACCCGCACCCCTGCATGAGCACTGCACTCTCTTTGGCCAGGCGAGCAGCGCTCTGAACCCTCACTGGCTCACTGGAGTGTTTGCCTAAGCTCTGCCGAGGCATGTCTCTGCACTGCCTCTGTAACTGCGGAGCACGCCGCACCCCTCTCTCTGCTCTCACCACTGGTGGGAAACGGAGAGCACTTTCCCGCACTGCCTTCTCACTGCCCGGCTTAGCCATACCCCATCTGCCTGGGTCATGGGATCTGTCTGGTCCCCCCATTCTTTCCCCCCGGAAATACATATAAACACTTTGCACACGTACATATATATATAGAGCGACGTTTTGCCACTCTCTGTGGATGGGGGTGCTCACTTGGCTGGTCGTTGAGGCATAAGCTGGGACTCTCAAGGTTAAACAGTCCATTCAGTTTATTAATACACACCATAAACTGAGTCTCAGGTACTTGATAATATGCAGCACCCCATGCGCCTTCTGGTAACTGTTCGGCTCTATAGTACCCACGGTGCTCGCTGAGCCTTGGTGTGCCTAACACGGATTAGTGTCCGTTAACTGTCCGTGATGACCACACAGGTTCTCGGATACCTCTTATCCTCAGAGGTGTCCTCTACGGAGGTATACCACAGACCTCTTCTTTCTGGCTCAGCCTAGCCAGCACTGCCCCCACAAATACACAGACTCCATTTTGGGTGTTCAGACACACCCCCTTGGGTGAGGTATGTGGGTGACTGGACCCAAAAGACAAAAAACATCAAGCTATACAGCAGGGAATCAATTTTTGAAAATACAATAAATGTTATTTTGTCGCACCACACAATTAAAATCACTTAAAACAAAGATGACATCTAGGGTTGCACATGAAGATCCCCCCCCTGGACATGATTATGATAGGAAACAGTCTACAGATAAAGGTACAACATTCAGAAATACTACTGCCTTAAATATAAATATGCATAGAAGTTTAAACATGAACAATTCTGCTAGTCGGAGGCCACATGCATAGAGATAAAGATAGGAATAGTACTAAATGTAAACGTGGCCCAGCTCGCAGCATGAGGTGATTATAGACTTGAATATTAGGTGTATGCTAGCTGCTAATCAGCAATTCAGTTGTATGACAGAAGTACAAACGATAACTGATTTAAACAGAGGTAAAAAACAGATAACATGTTCACTGAAAGGCAAAGTATTCCTTGTGCATAGATTTCACTACATAAAGGTACCGTCACACTGAGCGACGCTGCAGCGATACCGACAACGATCCGGATCGCTGCAGCGTCGCTGTTTGGTCACTGGAGAGCTGTCACACAGACAGCTCTCCAGCGACCAACGATGCCGGTAACCAGGGTAAACATCGGGTTACTAAGCGCAGGGCCGCGCTTAGTAACCCGATGTTTACCCTGGTTACCAGCATAAAAGTAAAAAAAAACCAAACACTTCATACTTACCTTCCGCTGTCTGTCCCTCGGCGCTCTGCTTCTCTGCAGTGCAGGAGGAGTGCGGAGAAGCAGAGCGCCGGGGACAGACAGCGGTAGGTAAGTATGTAGTGGTTTTTTTTTTTTACTTTTACGCTGGTAACCAGGGTAAACATCGGGTTACTAAGCGCGGCCCTGCGCTTAATTACCCGATGTTTACCCTGGTTACCAGTGAAGACATCGCTGGATCGGTGTCACACACGCCGATCCAGCGATGTCAGCGGGAGATCCAGCGACGAAATAAAGTTCTGGACTTTCTTCAGCGACCAACGATCTCCCAGCAGGGGCCTGATCGTTGGTCGCTGTCACACATAATGATTTCCTTAACGATATCGTTGCTACGTCACAAAAAGCAACGATATCGTTAACGATATCGTTATGTGTGATGGTACCTTAAGAGAGATCCAAGACACTAGTGGTGGGTTATGTTTACTTCTACTCTGTGGGGAGGGATATAGCCAAATCCGTGAAAAGCCTTGGTAAATACAATAGCCAGAAAGACAGATGGTAATCTTGCCAGGCAGATTCGATCAAGGCAACAAATTATATCCAGAACAATACATGTTTTTAAATGCAAAATTGCCCACACCCAAAAATCCAAGACACTGTCCCACTATTGTGGGTGACTGGACCCACGCATCTCTCCAAGTTACCTGGAAGCCTTCCCAATGTATAGTAGCACTCAGCAGTAGATCTGCTGAGCAAAATAAGCCCAGGCTTCCATCACAAGGCCACCCAACTCTGTGATACATACCGCCCATTAACCACATGGCCACTCGCCATACCACATACCTCCCCCCTCTGCCTAAAACCGTGGGGCTTGGCACTTTCTATTACCCGTCCAGAGACCCGCCTCTGAAAGTCACACCATCTGTCACAATCATAGTAACATAGTAACATAGTTAGTAAGGCCGAAAAAAGACATTTGTCCATCCAGTTCAGCCTATATTCCATCATAATAAATCCCCAGCCCTACGTCCTTCTACAGAACCTAATAATTGTATGATACAATATTGTTCTGCTCCATGAAGACATCCAGGCCTCTCTTGAACCCCTCGACTGAGTTCGCCATCACCACCTCCTCAGGCAAGCAATTCCAGATTCTCACTGCCCTAACAGTAAAGAATCCTCTTCTATGTTGGTGGAAAAACCTTCTCTCCTCCAGACGCAAAGAATGCCCCCTTGTGCCCGTCACCTTCCTTGGCATAAACAGATCCTCAGCGAGATATTTGTATTGTCTCCTTATATACATATACTTATACATGGTTATTAGATCGCCCCTCAGTCGTCTTTTTTCTAGATCGTGCCCTGTCATTGAACCCTTTTGGAACCATCCATCACTCTACTCCGTCACCTCCTCTGATAGAGTTGTCCCTTTGTCGGATAGAGTTGTCTCTTTGTCGGACCACCCCCATCCCCAGCGTTCAGTAAGGTGTGGTGATTCACTGGCACCCATACCTTCTGTCTGGTTTGACCCTTTGTCACCACATCCGCTACTGGGTCTCCCGCCTAGGTCACTCAGCCCTGAGCTCACAGAAGAGTCACTTCTTCTAACTCTTCGATCAGGCCACCTTCGGTTGTCTCCCTGTTGACAATTTCTCCCATTGTCTTTATTACCCAAAGAGCAGTCGTTTTATTTATCTTCTGGTTGAGTACTTCCACCCTTTAAAGAACCCCTTAAGGTACCTTCACACTAAACGACGCTGCAGCGATCCAGACAACGATCCGGATCGCTGCAGCGTCGCTGTTTGGTCGCTGGAGAGCTGTCACACAGACCGCTCTCCAGCGACCAACGATGCCGGTAACCAAGGTAAACATCGGGTTACTAAGCGCAGGGCCGCGCTTAGTAACCCGATGTTTACCCTGGTTACCATCCTAAAAGTAAAAAAACCAACGCTACATACTTACCTACCGCTGTCTGTCCCCGGCGCTTTGCTTCTCTGCTCTGGCTGTGAGCACAGCGGCCGGAAAGCAGAGCGGTGACGTCACCGCTCTGCTTTCCGGCCGCTGTGCTCACAGTGAGTGCAGGAAAGCACAGCGCCGAGGACAGACAGCGGAAGGTAAGTATGAAGCGTTTGTTTTTTTTACTTTTAGGATGGTAACCAGGGTAAACATCGGGTTACTAAGCGCGGCCCTGCACTTAGTAACCCGATGTTTACCCTGGTTACCAGCGAAGACATCGCTGAATTGGTGTCACACACGCCAATTCAGCGATGTCAGCGGGAGAGCCAGCGACCAAAGAAAGGTCTGGCCCTCTAGCCCCGACCAACGACATCACAGCAGGATTCTGATCGCTGCTGCGTGTCAAACTAAACGATATCGCTAGCGAGGACGCTGCAACGTCACGGATTGCTAGCGATATCATTTAGTGTGAAGGTACCTTATGGCTCTCCATACCTTGGGTTCAAAGTGTTTGCTATCTTCTTCGCCTTTCCTGCAGCTGTTTATTAATTTGCAGTCTCTCAAGTCTCAGCTGCTCTACCTCTCTTAGGTATGCCATGCGATATTCCAAGAACATTCGGATATTCTCAAGGCTCTCGATTGACCCAGCAATGAAGAATGGAACCATCCCATCTTCACCAGCTACCTGGGTTTCGTCATGAGCCGAAATCCTCTCTCTCGCCACACCGGACTTATCTATGATTTCCTGCATTACTCTCCCAAGTCTCTCAATAACTTTTCTCACCAGACTTCTGGGTACTTGAATGATGTCCTCCATCAGTTCCAACTGACTTTGAGCTTGTTTTGCACGCTCCAGATGTCAAGCGGCTTCTTCAGGATCCTCCGTTTCGTGCGAAGACAGTGTAGGTTCATGTCACTCAGGATAGCCACCCGCTTCACCGTGACTTCCATAGTCAACAGTATAACTAACTGATTAGACTCTAGCTCCCAGTTCACACTACACGCTTCCACCGCCTTCCTAAAATCTTCATGCACCACCTCACTGGCACAAGCTTCTTGCACGTCCTTGGGTACCTCTACTATGTACTTGAAGATCAAAGTCTCATCCTCTTCATGAACGGATGGCTCCTGCTTTGCCTTGGACATTTCCATGAAGTCACTTGATTACTTTACCCTTAGCCGCTCCCACCAGCTCAAGAGTACCGAGGATAGGCATATTGCCCTTTGTGCTTATGGAGTTGATTACTCTACCCTTAGTCACTCCCACCAACTCAAGGGCACCCAAATTACATTGCAATTCAGTTTAATGCACTAGATTACTGCATTGTCCAGATGACAACCTTGAAAGAAACAGGAGTTTTTTTGGAAGTGCATTTGAACAGCAAGGTTGATTGCTGTTGAGGGGAACTAGAAAAAAAAAAAAAAATCTATAAATCTTCAGCAGAGCGAGTGTGAGCGAGCTGAGTGTGTCCTGAGCGTAAGTGTGGACGGCGGTAAGTGTGACTTGTGATTCAGTGAAGAGGTATTTGGAAAGCCTTTAACAAATACCTGTGTGAATTGGTGTGAGTTGCTGAATTGGGGGTAGGTATATTCATAAGGGTTAACTTAGGGTGGGGGCTCATAGTTAAGGGTTTATAAGGGGCAGCTGTTTGGGGCTCAAGTCCTTTTTGGAAGTGCATTTGAACAGCAAGGTTGATTGCTGTTGAGGGGAACTAGAAAAAAAAAAAAAATCTATAAATCTTCAGCAGAGCGAGTGTGAGCGAGCTGAGTGTCCTGAGCGTAAGTGTGGATGGCGGTAAGTGTGACTTGTGATTCAGTGAAGAGGTATTTGGAAAGCCTTTAACAAATACCTGTGTGAATTGGTGTGAGTTGCTGAATTGGGGGTAGGTATATTCATAAGGGTTAACTTAGGGTGGGGGCTCATAGTTAAGGGTTTATAAGGGGCAGCTGTTTGGGGCTCAAGTCCTTTTTGGAAGTGCATTTGAACAGCAAGGTTGATTGCTGTTGAGGGGAACTAGAAAAAAAAAATCTATAAATCTTCAGCAGAGCGAGTGTGAGCGAGCTGAGTGTGTCCTGAGCGTAAGTGTGGACGGCGGTAAGTGTGACTTGTGATTCAGTGAAGAGGTATTTGGAAAGCCTTTAACAAATACCTGTGTGAATTGGTGTGAGTTGCTGAATTGGGGGTAGGTATATTCATAAGGGTTAACTTAGGGTGGGGGCTCATAGTTAAGGGTTTATAAGGGGCAGCTGTTTGGGGCTCAAGTCCTTTTTGGAAGTGCATTTGAACAGCAAGGTTGATTGCTGTTGAGGGGAACTAGAAAAAAAAAATCTATAAATCTTCAGCAGAGCGAGTGTGAGCGAGCTGAGTGTGATCTGAGCGTAAGTGTGGATGGCGGTAAGTGTGACTTGTGATTCAGTGAAGAGGTATTTGGAAAGCCTTTAACAAATACCTGTGTGAATTGGTGTGAGTTGCTGAATTGGGGGTAGGTATATTCATAAGGGTTAACTTAGGGTGGGGGCTCATAGTTAAGGGTTTATAAGGGGCAGCTGTTTGGGGCTCAAGTCCTTTTTGGAAGTGCATTTGAACAGCAAGGTTGATTGCTGTTGAGGGGAACTAGAAAAAAAAAAATCTATAAATCTTCAGCAGAGCGAGTGTGAGCGAGCTGAGTGTGTCCTGAGCGTAAGTGTGGACGGCGGTAAGTGTGACTTGTGATTCAGTGAAGAGGTATTTGGAAAGCCTTTAACAAATACCTGTGTGAATTGGTGTGAGTTGCTGAATTGGGGGTAGGTATATTCATAAGGGTTAACTTAGGGTGGGGGCTCATAGTTAAGGGTTTATAAGGGGCAGCTGTTTGGGGCTCAAGTCCTTTTTGGAAGTGCATTTGAACAGCAAGGTTGATTGCTGTTGAGGGGAACTAGAAAAAAAAAATCTATAAATCTTCAGCAGAGCGAGTGTGAGCGAGCTGAGTGTGTCCTGAGCGTAAGTGTGGACGGCGGTAAGTGTGACTTGTGATTCAGTGAAGAGGTATTTGGAAAGCCTTTAACAAATACCTGTGTGAATTGGTGTGAGTTGCTGAATTGGGGGTAGGTATATTCATAAGGGTTAACTTAGGGTGGGGGCTCATAGTTAAGGGTTTATAAGGGGCAGCTGTTTGGGGCTCAAGTCCTTTTTGGAAGTGCATTTGAACAGCAAGGTTGATTGCTGTTGAGGGGAACTAGAAAAAAAAAAAAATCTATAAATCTTCAGCAGAGCGAGTGTGAGCGAGCTGAGTGTGTCCTGAGCGTAAGTGTGGACGGCGGTAAGTGTGACTTGTGATTCAGTGAAGAGGTATTTGGAAAGCCTTTAACAAATACCTGTGTGAATTGGTGTGAGTTGCTGAATTGGGGGTAGGTATATTCATAAGGGTTAACTTAGGGTGGGGGCTCATAGTTAAGGGTTTATAAGGGGCAGCTGTTTGGGGCTCAAGTCCTTTTTGGAAGTGCATTTGAACAGCAAGGTTGATTGCTGTTGAGGGGAACTAGAAAAAAAAAAAACCTATAAATCTTCAGCAGAGCGAGTGTGAGCGAGCTGAGTGTGTCCTGAGCGTAAGTGTGGACGGCGGTAAGTGTGACTTGTGATTCAGTGAAGAGGTATTTGGAAAGCCTTTAACAAATACCTGTGTGAATTGGTGTGAGTTGCTGAATTGGGGGTAGGTATATTCATAAGGGTTAACTTAGGGTGGGGGCTCATAGTTAAGGGTTTATAAGGGGCAGCTGTTTGGGGCTCAAGTCCTTTTTGGAAGTGCATTTGAACAGCAAGGTTGATTGCTGTTGAGGGGAACTAGAAAAAAAAAAAAATCTATAAATCGTCAGCAGAGCGAGTGTGAGCGAGCTGAGTGTGTCCTGAGCGTAAGTATGGACGGCGGTAAGTGTGACTTGTGATTCAGTGACTTTGGATTCAGGGAGTTTCCAGGGGAGGAATTGCTGTCTGATTTTTATTAATACTTTGTATTTATTTATTTATTTTTTTTTTAATTGAACTGTTCTGTCTGGTGCAATCCCCATTTGGAAATGTGCTCCACGATTGTTAATGCCATCCAGTGCACATCTTGCCACATGTATGCAGTCCTTGAGCAGCCGATCGAGGGTGCATACTGCTGTGCGAGATGTGAGCACGTTGTGCATTTGGAAACCCAGATTCTGACTCTAAATGTGCAGCTGGCAACACTGAGATCCATAGACAATATGGAGAGGAGTCTTCTGCTCACGGAGCAGACGCTCAATGGGACAGATGAAGGGGGTGATGGTGGGATGGAGCTGCAGGACAATGAAGTAGCAAGCTGGGTGACAGTTAGGAAGCGGGGTAGAGGGAAGAGTGCCAGGGAGGCTAGTCCTGATCTGGAACACCCCAATAAGTTTGCTAAGTTGGCAGATGAGGGGGGTGCCAGTACAGGGGTAGCACTGCTGCAGCCAGGCATGTCCTCTGAAAGCCGGAGGAGTGACTGCTCCAGTAAGGAGGGAAATAGGAGAGCAGGGCAGGCCAGACAGGTGCTGGTAGTGGGGGACTCAATTATTAGGGGAACAGATAGGGCAATCTGTCACAAAGACAGGGATCGTCGAACGGTGTGCTGCCTACCTGGCGCTCGAGTCCGACACATCGCTGATCGGGTGGACAGATCATTGGGAGGGGCTGGTGAGGACCCAGCGGTCATGGTGCACATTGGCACTAATGACAAAGTTAGAGGTAGGTGGAAGGTCCTTAAAGATGATTTCAGGGAATTAGGCTGCAAGCTGAAAGCAAGGACCTCCAACGTGGTATTTTCCGAAATACTGCCGGTACCACGTGCCACGCCAGAGAGGCAATGGGAGATTAGGGAGGTTAATAAGTGGCTCAAGAATTGGTGTAGGAAAGAGGGGTTTGGGTTCCTGCAGAACTGGGCCGACTTCTCAGTTGGCTACAGGCTCTACGCTAGGTACGGGCTGCACCTCAATGGGGAGGGTGCAGCTGTGCTGGGGGAGAGAATGGCTAGAAGGTTGGAGGAGTGTTTAAACTAGGAATTGGGGGGGAGGGTATTCATTTTATAGGAGGGGAAGATAGTGCAGACAGAGACCTGGGCACAAATAAGGAAGTTGGGGGTGGCGGTGGCATGGGGGTTGGGGTCAGAACAGTTAATAATTTAAGAAATAGAAGTACAGAGAGGAACATACAGTGCATGTATACTAATGCCAGAAGCCTCGCCAACAAAATGGACGAATTAGAACTAATGTTGTTGGAGCATAATTATGACATGGTGGGGATATCTGAAACGTGGCTGGATGAGAGCCATGACTGGGCTGTTAACTTGCAGGGCTACAGCCTGTTCAGAAATGACCGTACAGATAAGCGAGGGGGAGGGGTGTGTCTATATGTAAAATCATCCTTAAAACCCATCCTGCGCGATAATATAGGTGAATTTAATGAAAATGTAGAATCCCTGTGGGTGGAGATAAGGGGAGGGGGAAAAAAATAATAAATTACTGATAGGGGTTTGTTATAAATCTCCAAAAATAATGGAAGCAATGGAGAATATCCTCGTAAAGCAAATAGATGAAGCTGCGACTCAAGGAGAAGTCATTATTATAGATAAACCATTATTTCTTATTTTTAGGGACTCTATAGCGACAGGGTCTGTTCCGCAGGATTGGCGCATAGCAAATGTGGTGCCAATATTCAAAAAGGGCTCTAAAAGTGAACCTGGAAATTATAGGCCAGTAAGTCTAACCTCTATTGTTGGTAAAATATTTGAAGGGTTTCTGAGGGATGTTATTCTGGATTATCTCAATGAGAATAACTGTTTAACTCCATATCAGCATGGGTTTATGAGAAATCGCTCCTGTCAAACCAATCTAATCAGTTTTTATGAAGAGGTAAGCTATAGGCTGGACCACGGTGAGTCATTGGACGTGGTATATCTCGATTTTTCCAAAGCGTTTGATACCGTGCCGCACAAGAGGTTGGTACACAAAATGAGAATGCTTGGTCTGGGGGAAATTGTGTGTAAATGGGTTAGTAACTGGCTTAGTGATAGAAAGCAGAGGGTGGTTATAAATGGTATAGTCTCTAACTGGGTCGCTGTGACCAGTGGGGTACCGCAGGGGTCAGTATTGGGACCTGTTCTCTTCAACATATTCATTAATGATCTGGTAGAAGGTTTACACAGTAAAATATCGATATTTGCAGATGATACAAAACTATGTAAAGCAGTTAATACAAGAGAAGATAGTATTCTGCTACAGATGGATCTGGATAAGTTGGAAACTTGGGCTGAAAGGTGGCAGATGAGGTTTAACAATGATAAATGTATGGTTATACACATGGGAAGAAGGAATCAATGTCACCATTACACACTGAATGGGAAACCACTGGGTAAATCTGACAGGGAGAAGGACTTGGGGATCCTAGTTAATGATAAACTTACCTGGAGCAGCCAGTGCCAGGCAGCAGCTGCCAAGGCAAACAGGATCATGGGGTGCATTAAAAGAGGTCTGGATACACATGATGAGAGCATTATACTGCCTCTGTACAAATCCCTAGTTAGACCGCACATGGAGTGCTGTGTCCAGTTTTGGGCACCGGTGCTCAGGAAGGATATAATGGAACTAGAGAGAGTACAAAGGAGGGCAACAAAATTAATAAAGGGGATGGGAGAACTACAATACTCAGATAGATTAGTGAAATTAGGATTATTTAGTCTAGAAAAAAGACGACTGAGGGGCGATCTAATAACCATGTATAAGTATATAAGGGGACAATACAAATATCTCGCTGAGGATCTGTTTATACCAAGGAAGGTGACGGGCACAAGGGGGCATTCTTTGCGTCTGGAGGAGAGAAGGTTTTTCCACCAACATAAAAGAGGATTCTTTACTGTTAGGGCAGTGAGAATCTGGAATTGCTTGCCTGAGGAGGTGGTGATGGCGAACTCAGTCGAGGGGTTCAAGAGAGGCCTGGATGTCTTCCTGGAGCAGAACAATATTGTATCATACAATTAGGTTCTGTAGAAGGACGTAGATCTGGGGATTTATTATGATGGAATATAGGCTGAACTGGATGGACAAATGTCTTTTTTCGGCCTTACTAACTATGTTACTATGTTACTATGTTATTATGGGGGACTTCAACTACCCTGAAATAGATTGGGGAATAGAAACCTGCAGTTCCAGCAAAGGCAATCAGTTTTTGACAATTATGAGAGACAATTACCTTTCACAACTGGTTCAGGACCCAACAAGAAGGGGGGCACTGCTAGACCTAATATTAACCAACAGGCCAGACCGAATATCAAATATAAGGGTTGGGGGTCACTTGGGAAATAGCGATCACAAAATAATAAGTTTTCAAGTATCCTTTAAAAAGATGTGTAGTAGAGGGGTTACAAGGACACTAAACTTCAGGAGGGCAAATTTCCAACGGATGAGAGAGGATCTTGGTGCAATTAACTGGGACGATATCCTGAGACACAAAAATACACAAAGAAAATGGGAGACGTTTATTAGCATCCTGGATAGGACCTGTGCACAGTATATACCGTATGGGAATAAACATACTAGAAATAGGAGGAAACCAATATGGCTAAATAGAGCTGTAAGGGGCGCAATAAGTGACAAAAAGAAAGCATTTAGAGAATTAAAGGAAGTAGGTAGTGAGGAGGCATTAAATAAATACAGAAAATTAAATAAATTCTGTAAAAAGAAAATCAAGGCAGCAAAGATTGAGACAGAGAGACTCATTGCCAGAGAGAGTAAAAATAATCCTAAAATATTCTTTAACTACATAAATAGTAAGAAACTAAAAAATGATAGTGTTGGCCCCCTTAAAAATAGTCTGGGTGAGATGGTGGATGAGGATGAGGAAAAAGCCAATATGCTAAATGACTTTTTTTCATCAGTATTTACACAAGAAAATCCCATGGCAGACAAAATGTCTAGTGATAAAAATTCCCAATTAAATGTCACCTGCTTAACCCAGCAGGAAGTGCGGCGGCGTCTAAAAATCACTAAAATTGACAAATCTCCGGGCCCGGATGGGATACACCCTCGAGTACTGCAGGAATTAAGTACAGTCATTGATAGACCATTATTTTTAATCTTTAAAGACTCCATAATAACAGGGTCTGTGCCACAGGACTGGCGTATAGCAAATGTGGTGCCAATATTCAAAAAGGGGACAAAAACTGAACTCGGAAATTATAGGCCAGTAAGCTTAACCTCTACTGTGGGTAAAATACTGGAGGGCATTCTAAGGGATGCTATACTGGAGTATCTGAAGAGGAATAACCTCATGACCCAGTATCAGCACGGGTTTACTAGGGACCGTTCATGTCAGACTAATTTGATCAGTTTCTATGAAGAGGTAAGTTCCAGATTGGACCAAGGGAACCCAGTGGATGTAGTGTATATGGACTTTTCAAAAGCTTTTGATACGGTGCCACACAAAAGGTTGATACATAAAATGAGAATAATGGGGATAGGGGAAAATATGTGCAAGTGGGTTGAGAGCTGGCTCAGGGATAGGAAACAAAGGGTGGTTATTAATGGAGCACACTCGGACTGGGTAGCGGTTAGCAGTGGGGTACCACAGGGGTCAGTATTGGGCCCTCTTCTTTTTAACATATTTATTAATGACCTTGTAGGGGGCATTCAGAGTAGAATTTCAATATTTGCAGATGACACAAAACTCTGCAGGGTAATCAATACAGAGGAGGACAATTTTATATTACAGGATGATTTATGTAAACTAGAAGCTTGGGCTGATAAATGGCAAATGAGCTTTAATGGGGATAAATGTAAGGTCATGCACTTGGGTAGAAGTAATAAGATGTATAATTATGTGCTTAATTCTAAAACTCTGGGCAAAACCGTCAATGAAAAAGACCTGGGTGTATGGGTGGATGACAAACTTAAATTCAGTGGCCAGTCTCAGGCAGCTGCTACAAAGGCAAATAAAATAATGGGATGCATTAAAAGAGGCATAGATGCTCATGAGGAGAACATAATTTTACCTCTATACAAGTCACTAGTTCGACCACACTTAGAATACTGTGCACAGTTCTGGTCTCCGGTGTTTAAGAAAGACATAGCTGAACTGGAGCGGGTGCAGAGAAGAGCGACCAAGGTTATTAGAGGACTGGGGGGTCTGCAATACCAAGATAGGTTATTACACTTGGGGCTATTTAGTTTGGAAAAACGAAGACTAAGGGGTGATCTTATTTTAATGTATAAATATATGAGGGGACAGTACAAAGACCTTTCTGATGATCTTTTTAATCATAGACCTGAAACAGGGACAAGGGGGCATCCTCTGCGGTTGGAGGAAAAAAGGTTTAAGCATAATAACAGACGCGGATTCTTTACTGTAAGAGCAGTGAGACTATGGAACTCTCTGCCGTATGATGTTGTAATGAGTGATTCATTACTTAAATTTAAGAGGGGACTGGATACCTTTCTGGAAAAGTATAATGTTACAGGGTATATACACTAGATTCCTTGATAGGGCGTTGATCCAGGGAACTAGTCTGATTGCCGTATGTGGAGTCGGGAAGGAATTTTTTTCCCCAATGTGGAGCTTACTCTTGCACATGGGGTTTTTTTGCCTTCCTCTGGATCAACATGTTAGGTTAGGCTATGGGTTGAACTAGATGGACATATAGTCTTCCTTCAACCTTAATAACTATGTAACTATGTAATGTAAACAGTCAAAATCTGTGCCTCAGCGTTCTCAAGTCACATGAAAAAAAGAGGGTCCTTGAAGCTACAGCTTGTATGGAAATGCATGCCTACCTCTTTTTCTTCTCCCCTCCAGCTGTTTCTAGCTCGGAGGAGCCAGTTTATTCTGTAGGCATGCAAAATATGATTTCCATGACCCCATCAACTTTACCCTTACAATGTGTTATAAGATATAAATGCTTCTGGAGTCCAGGGGGCCACCCCTCCACATCAGGGGCCCATACCCAAGATGGCTACTCCTCCACACCAGGGGACCATGCCTGAAATGATTACCCCTCCACATCAGGGGGTCATATCCGAGATGTTTATCACTCCACAACAGGGGGCCATACCTGAGATGGTTACCCCTTCACACCAGAGGGCCATACCCAAGATGGTTACCCCTCCATACCAGGGGGTCATACTTGAGATGATTACCCCTCCACTCCAGGTGGCCATAGTCAAGATGGTTACCCCACAACTCCAGGGAGCGATAGCTGAGATGGTTACCCCTCCAGACCAGGGGGCCATACCTGAGATGGTTACCCCTCCACACCAGGGGACCATACCAGAGATGGTTATGCAGTGCCCCAGAGACCTGGTCGTTGCAGTATGGCGCTCTGCCGCTAAGGGGAGCAGCGGTACGTCTGATGGCACTAAGAAGTTCTCCTGACCAGGTATCACCAGAACACATTACACTTCACACTCTGGCCACTAGGGGGAGAAAAAGGCTTTATTTATTGGGCCACTCCTCACACTGGTAAAACTAGGGGCTGGGGAGGAAGTTAGTCAGAAGCTGACTGGGTTGGAACCAGGCAACATCCCGTGGCAGGGGGTGTTGCAGGGAGAAGGCACAGGGGGATCCCTGTCAGGCGTGGGAACCTGGCAGGTGCCTAGCGAACAGAACAGAACGTGACGGAACCGCGCCTGCACACCCTGCGGCAGTATCCTAAGAAAGAGACACGAAGGGAAGGATATTGTGGAACCGTGTAAACGAGATCAAGCACAAAGGAGAGCCAGTAAGAGTCGTGCCGAGAGAGAGAAAGGCAACATCTTACTGAGGCGCGTAGTCGGTGGCCGGAACACCGTAGGAGTAACTGACTTCAGGCCTTACTTCAAACTCCGCTGGACAGTCAATCATAGGTTGGCTGTCTACCTTCTACACCTACGAAGACATAGGGGGCAACATTGGGAGAGGGGCGTCTCTAGGGTCCCGGAAGACCTCCAAGCCTTCCCGTCATACGGGTGGCGTCCTAGCCATAACATACCTGGGGGACGTTAGAAACTAGTAACATCTGGAACCAAAGAACGAGAGAGAGCTGTAGAGAACGAACGAACGAGCGAGAACAGCAGTTGTGAGGACTATTCCGAATGCTCAGCAGGATAGGACTACAACACACAGGCACTAGTGGTAGGCAACGATTTCCATCTGTGAAGGAAACTCTGGATGTGCCCATCGGACCGGCCGGTCTCTGAAAGCCCTGTTAAACGTACTCTGGATAGAGGATCTTGAAGCCTTCAGTAAAGAGGTAAAGAGACTGCAACCTTGTGTCCTCATTATTGACTGTACCTCACACCATCACCATCCACCTTACTGGGAAGCCCTGGGGACATACTTCACCTGTGGGAAGGTATACCATCCAGCTGCCATTCCATCACCCCAGTGGACCCCATAGCAGCATCGGTCACTCTGACCGTACACCACAGGTGGCGTCACGAACCCCTGACAGACTGCAATACTACTTTCATTTTGACGCCCCTTAGCAGGGTCGCGGATCGGGTCTAGCCACCGTGACAGCCTCAGAACCGAACCAGAGAGGCCCGTTACCGAAACGCGTGGCCCTGTGTCTGGGAGGGCTCCAGTTACCCCTCCATACCAAGTGGTCATACTGTAATTGACACCCCTCCAAACTAGGGGTCCATACCTGAGATGGTTACCCCTACTGACCAAATTATAAGTAACTTCAAGGACCCACTAAAAAGGAAAAACAAATAACTGCTTTTTCTATTTTTTTTATATGTATTATATACATTTAATGACTAGTAACAGTGTATCCACATGACAGCTTATTGTGAAGTTTAATTGAAAAATTTTGTATCTTCACTAAAGGACTAATTTTGAGAACTCTTTATCACCACAACCATTTCCCCCTGTAGCGTGGCTAAGGGTCGTACAGTCAACGGGAGGTATGTGTCACAGAGATGGCTTGTCTCTATGATGTAACCCGGAGTGTTTTCTTTAATGAACATAAGCACTAAGGGATCGTTTAGTACACTTGGGTCCAGGTTACGGGTAGCTGTGAGAGATGGGAGGGTCTGGCTACCCATATACCTCACCCCTGGGTAGGGGCATTACCATACCTCTATATGTGTTTGAGGACCTGCGGTCATGTCATGACCACGTGACTATTCATGTGATGGGTTCCTGAGTGTGATTATAGCTATATAATGTAGGCTACTGCTTACCACAGGACCTGTATGTGGGGAGGTGGAAGCCTCCAGTGTGTGTTGAGGCTCCAGGACTGAGCCTGAAGTACTGGACACTTATACTTTCTTTTGCCTGAGCTAAAGGCTATTTATTTTTTCTGTTTTGTGGGTTTGTGAACTAATAAACCATGTGAACTTTTAAAGGAACGTGCCTCCTGATTGCCACCCGCTGCACCTGAGCGAGTACAACCCCTACACCCCCCCCCAAAAAAAAAAAATCAGTTCCTGAAATGTATAAGATGTGGGATAAGTGAGCATGAAACACCATGTATGTACATACAAGTTAGAGTTTACGTCTAAGTGTGAGGGTTTGACAGGCTTAGCTGCTCCTCGAGGTGGACTCAGGTACATGGGCGGTTAAAGTCTCTAAGTGGTTGATTGCCTCATAAACAAAAAACAAAATGGTATCAGAAAAAACAGCCTGTCTAGCTCAAATGAAAATAAATACGGTAGTTCAAACACCGTCCTGCCCAGGTCCTCTAGGACAACACATACAGCAGCTCTCGCAGGAGCTAGCAATCCGGAGGCTTGCTTCCTTCACACACATGGACAGAGGAAAAAAAAATGGCTGGACATTTAACTCCCTTCCAATCACACCCTGGAGGTGGAACCCAGTGGATGTAGTGTATATGGACTTTTCAAAAGCTTTTGATACGGTGCCACACAAAAGGTTGATACATAAAATGAGAATAATGGGATAGGGGAAAATATGTGTAAGTGGGTTGAGAGCTGGCTCAGGGATAGGAAACAAAGGGTGGTTATTAATGGAACACACTCGGACTGGGTAGCGGTTAGCAGTGGGATACCACAGGGGTCAGTATTGGGCCCTCTTCTTTTTAACATATATATTATTGACCTTGTAGGGGGCATTCAGAGTAGAATTTCAATATTTGCAGATGACACAAAACTCTGCAGGGTAATCAATACAGAGGAGGACAATTTTATATTACAGGATGATTTATGTAAACTAGAAGCTTGGGCTGATAAATGGCAAATGAGCTTTAATGGGGATAAATGTAAGGTCATGCACTTGGGTAGAAGTAATAAGATGTATAATTATGTGCTTAATTCTAAAACTCTGGGCAAAACCGTCAATGAAAAAGACCTCAGAGTATGGGTGGATGACAAACTCATATTCAGTGGCCAGTGTCAGGCAGCTGCTACAAAGGCAAATAAAATAATGGGATGCATTAAAAGAGGCATAGATGCTCATGAGGAGAACATAATTTTACCTCTATACAAGTCACTAGTTTGACCACACTTAGAATACTGTGCACAGTTCTGGTCTCCGGTGTATAAGAAAGACATAGCTGAACTAGAGCGGGTGCAGAGAAGAGCGACCAAGGTTATCAGAGGACTGGGGGGTCTGCAATACCAAGATAGGTTATTACACTTGGGGCTATTTAGTTTGGAAAAACGAAGACTAAGGGGTAGGGTTGAGCGACTTTTAGTTTTTTAGGGTCGAGTCGGGTTTCGCGAAACCCGACTATCTCAAAAGTCGAGTCGAGTGGAATCGGCCGATTATCGCGAAAAGTCAGGGATCGACCGAAACACGAAACCCAATGCAAGTCAATGGGGGAGCATAGTCGGCAGTGAGTGGAGGCCAGGAAAACATGTACAGTGCCCATTTTAATGGCAAAAACATACATTCTTGTTACTGAAGCTTGTCAATCTTAATTTACCTTATAATAATAGTAAGGCATTGGAAATTGGGGGTCATTTGGCTAAAGTTGTGGGGGGTAGGGCTGGTTCAAGTATTTAGTGGGCCCAGGAAATCTGGACCACGTCACAGCAGTGGAGCAGGGAGAGGTAGGTATTTCAACTTTGCAAGTGCTGTGATCCTGAGCAAGCAGGGGGGCCCACTCATTGGCATTGGCACTGGCACAGGGCCCCTCAAAGTGTTTGCACGGCGGGGGCCCCTCCCACCGGCAGCGACACTTTTGCGTACTATGAGGGGCCCTGTGCCAGTGACGTCGCCAACGAGTATTCCTCCCCCCACCTGATGAAGGAACCTGCACTTTCATCTGCACCTTCCTCTTTGTCCCCGTAAAAAGGTGGTATGGTATGCGGGAAGGGGAACCTGACTTTCAGCAGGGTCACAATCTTGCTGTGTAGCGTGCACGGGGAATGTTGCGTTATGGGTCAATGTACCAGCAGACTCATCTATCACTGGCTGGGCAATGGGCAGGATGAGGAGGAAACACAGATATAGGCCCAAAGAATAAAGTGGGCTAAATGCAGTTCAAAATTGGTAACAGGACTAACCAGGGGGCATTGATTTGTTCAGTGGAGTACAACTGTAATGAGAGGCTGACACAGTGAGTAGGCCCAAATCAGTAAGTAGGCTAAATGCAGTTCAAAATTGATAACAGAAGTAAACAGGCGGCACTGGTTTGTTAATTGGAGGAGAACATCAAGGAGCGGCAGACACCGATAGTAGGCCCCAACCCAACTAGTAGGCCAAATGCAGTCTAACATTAACAACTACTTAATGAGAGCCTGAAATTGGAATTTCAAGACAGGAAACCAGGAGAACAGCAAGGAGCGGCAGACACTGTTAGTAGGCCCCAACCCAACTAGTAGGCCAAATGCAGTTGTTCCATTTAACAACTATTTAACAAGAGCCTGAAGATAGAAGCTCAAAGGCAACCAGGAGAACACCTTGGAGCGGCAGACACCGTCTCTACAACCCAGACCCAACTTGTAGGCCTAATGCAGTGTTGTTTCAACAACTACTTAACAAGAGCATGAAGATTGAAGCTATGGAGAGGCAACCTGGAGAACACCTTGCAGCGGGAGACACCGTCTCTACAACCCATACCCAACTAGTAGGCCTAATGCAGTGTTGTTTCAACAACTACTTAACAAGAGCATGAAGATTGAAGCTATGGAGAGGCAACCTGGAGAACACCTTGGAGCGGGAGACACCGCCTCTACAACCCAGACCCAACTTGTAGGCCTAATGCAGTGTTGTTTCAACAACTACTTAACAAGAGCATGAAGATTGAAGCTATGGAGAGGCAACCTGGAGAACACCTTGGAGCGGCAGACATCGTCTCTACAACCCAGACCCAACTTGTAGGCCTAATGCAGTGTTGTTTCAACAACTACTTAACAAGAGCTTCAAGATAGAAGCGAAGGAGAGGCAACAGAGAGAACACCTTGGAGCGGAAGACTCAGTATGTAGACCACAACGAAACTTGTGGCCCCAATGCAGTTTTATAACTCTGACAAGCTGAAAATCTGCCATTTTTTTTTTAGAGGGGGACAGCTATATTAAGTGGCGCAGACAGACACTGCTAGTAGGCCTTACACCACAAAGTAGGCTCACTGCAGGATGACAAAAAGTTACATGAGTACACGGTCGGCATTGGTGTGCTCAGCGGAGGACAAATGGAAGGAGGGACCGCAGACAGACTTAGTAGGCCTAAAATAAAAAAAATTAGCCTCAAAGCAGTTTCAATTATCTTGCAAGGGTACACAGGCAGCATTGGTGTGTTCAGCGGAGGACAATTGGAAGGAGGGACCGCAGACAGACTTAGTAGGCCTAAAATAAAAAAAAATTAGCCTCAAAGCAGTTTCAATTATCTTGCAAGGGTACACAGGCAGCATTGGTGTGTTCAGCGGAGGACAATTGGAAGGAGGGACCGCAGACAGACTTAGTAGGCCTAAAATAAAAAAAATTAGGCTCAAAGCAGTTTGAATTATCTTGCAGAGGTACACAGGCAGCATTGGTGTGGTCAGCGGAGGACGATTGGAAGGAGTGTCTGACACAGTTAGTACTCCCATAAAATAAATAGATGTTAATGTCTCGCAAAACAACAAAACCAAAAAACAAAAGGGTGGCATACTTAGGTACAGGGGTGGGCTCCTCTGCTGAGTTTCAAACATAGTAATTTGGCGCTAAGTATTTACTGGTGTTAATATAGGACACTGACCCTGACTATTTTAACTAGCATCATACATATCAACAAATTGGTATTGTCAGTGCCAGGCATTGAAGGATGTCAGCGCATAGACTAAACATTGGTGGAGCTGTGAGATATAATTTTGCAAGTGGTAGAGCATTGTTTGAGCTGGGGGGGTGAACTCTCTTGTGGCCGGCGGTACAGGCCCAGGGCCCCTCATGTTACAATGGTGTGTCTGACATTGGGTGCGCACCACCACCGCCAGAGACACTTTATTGTACTATGAGGGACTCAGTTGCAGTGCCGTTGACCAAAAGCGGGCACACCCACCTCTTCAGACAAACAGCACTCTCACGGGTGCTTGCGCCAAGTGGCGCGACTACGGCCCCGTGGGGGGAGTTAGCCCAATTAGGGAGGTGTAAAAATGTTGTATGCTGGACAAACAGCTGCTGCAAATTAAGAGATTGGAACAGTCAGTAAGACGAGTCCACAAGCAAGACCTTTTTATAGGAAAGCTAGGTGTCAGCCGGGAAAGCTGGGGCAAAATAATTCGACATCCATGAGTGGTTCATTTTAATGAAGGTTAGATCTTCAACATTTTGGGTAGCCAGACGAGTCCTTTTTTTGGTCAATATTGAACCAGCAGCACTGAATACTCTTTCTGATAGCACACTAGCTGCTGGGCAAGCAAGCTCCTGCAATGCATATTCTGCCAATTCAGGCCAGGTGTCTATTTTGGATGCCCAGTAATCAAATGGGAATGACGGTTGAGGGAGAACATCGATAAGGGATGAAAAATAGTTAGTAACCATACTGGACAAATGTTGTCTCCTGTCACTTTGAATTGATGCTGCAATACCTGTCCTGTCTGCGGTCATTGCAAAATCACTCCACAACCTGGTTAGAAAACCCCTCTGTCCAACGCCACTTCTGATTTGTGCAACTCTAACACCTCTGCCCTGTTGCCCCCTGCAGCTCGTGTGAGAACCATCACCGGTGCTGTGTGCTGGGAATGCCTGAATCAAACGGTCTACAAGAGTTGCTTGTTTGGTTGCTATTATTTGTTCGAGGTTCTCATGTGGCATGATATTTTGCAATTTGCCTTTATAGCGAGGATTAAGGAGGCAGGCCAACCAGTAATCGTCATCGGTCATCATTTTAATAATGCGTGGTTCCCTTTTGAGGATACGTAAGGCATAATCCGCCATGTGGGCCAAAGTTCCAGTTGTCAAATCTGCGGTTGTGCTGGGTTGAGGGGCAGTTTCAGGCAAATCTACGTCACTTGTCTCCCTAGAAAACCCTGAACCCGGCCTTGCAACGCCACCAGTTGCTATTGGCCCCGGAGAAGCTTTCTCATACAAAAAATACTCATCCCCATCATCCCCTCGTCCTCCTCCTCTTCGACCGCTACCTCGTCCTGTAGACTGCCCTGACCAGACAATGGCTGACTGTCATCAAGGCTTCCCCCTTCCTCGGCTGCAGACGCCTGCTCCTTTATATGCGTCAAACTTTGCATCAGCAGACGCATTAGGGGGATGCTCATGCTTATTATGGCGTTGTCTGCACTAACCAGCCATGTGCATTCCTCAAAACACTGAAGGACTTGACACAAGTCTTGTACCTTCGACCACTGCACACCTGACAACTCCATGTCTGCCATCCAACTGCCTGCCCGTGTATGTGTATCCTCCCAGAAATACATAACAGCACGCCTCTGTTCGCACAGTCTCTGAAGCATGTGCAGTGTGGAGTTCCACCTTGTTGCAACGTCGATGATTAGGCGATGCTGGGGAAGGTTCGAAGACCGCTGATGGTTCTGCATACGGCTGGAGTGCACGGGCGAACGGCGGATATGCGAGCAAAGTCTGCGCACTTGGAGGAGCAGGTCGGGTAACCCCGGATAACTTTTCAGGAAGCACTGCACCACCAGGTTTAAGGTGTGAGCCAGGCAAGGAATGTGTTTCAGTTGTGAAAGGGCTATGGCAGCCATAAAATTCCTTCCATTATCACTCACTACCTTGCCTGCCTCAAGATGTACAGTGCCCAGCCATGACTGAGTTTCTTTCTGCAAGAACTCGGACAGAACTTCCGCGGTGTGTCTGTTGTCGCCCAAACACTTCATTGCCAATACAGCCTGCTGACGCTTGCCACTAGGTGTCCCATAATGGGACACCTCGTGTGCAACAGTGGCAGCTGCGGATGGAGTGCTCGTGCGACTGCGGTCTGTGGACGAGCTCTTGCTTCTGCAGGAGGATGAGGAGGTGGAGGAGTGGGGCGAACGCCTACAGCCAACTGTTTCCTAGACCATGGGCTAGGCAGAACTGTCCCAATATTGCTGTCCCCTGTGGACCCTGCATCCACCACATTAACCCAGTGAGCCGTGATGGACACGTAACGTCCCTGGCCATGCCTACTGGCCCATGCATCTGTTGTCAGGTGCACCTTTGTACTCACAGATTGCCTGAGTGCATGGACGATGCGGTCTTTTACATGCTGGTGGAGGGCTGGGATGGCTTTTCTCGAAAAGAAGTGTCGACTGGGTAGCTCGTAGCGTGGTTCTGCGTAGTCCATCAGGGCTTTGAAAGCTTCGCTTTCAACTAACCAGTAGGGCATCATCTCTAATGAGATTAGTCTGGAAATGTGGGCGTTCAAACCCTGTGTACGCGGATGCCAGGATGAGTACTTCCTTTTCCTAGCGAGAGTCTCATGTAGGGTGAGCTGGACTGGAGAGCTGCAGATCGTGGAACTAGCGGGGGTGCCGGTGGACATGGCAGACTGAGAGAGGGTTGGAGATGGTATTCTTGCTGGTGAGCTACATGCAGTGTTTCCTACTACGAAACTGGTGATTCCCTGACTGCTTTGGCCTGGCGACGAAATCTGCACATTTGCTGCAGGTGGTGCGGGAAATGGTCGGCTTACAGTGAGGGAAGGGATGTAGCGTTGCTGACTAGCTTCATTGGCCGATGGTGCTACAACCTTAAGGGACATTTGGTAGTGAGTCCAGGCTTACAAATGCATGGTGGTTAAATGTCTACGCATGCAACTTGTATTTAGACTTTTAAGATTCTGACCTCTGCTTAAGGTAGTTGAACATTTTTGACAGATGACTTTGCACTGATCATTTGGATGTTGTTTAAAAAAATGCCAGACTGCACTCTTTCTACTATTGGATACCTTTTCAGGCATTGCAGACTGAGCTTCTTTAACCGGATGTCCACGCTGTCCTACAACTGGTTTTGCCACACGTGTAAGCCGGTGGTATAGCGTTCGTGACGGGGCACCATAGTCTCATCAGGGTCTGATTCTGGATCAGTACACTGCGAGGGCAATGTTGTGGTCTGAGTCAAAGGAACAGCATAGTAATCTGGCTGTGGCTGTGCATCTGTGCACTCCATGTCCGATTCAACTTGTAATGGGCATGGCCTGTTAACTGTTTCACTTTCTAACCCAGGAACGGTATGTGTAAAGAGCTCCATGGAGTAACCCGTTGTGTCGCCTGACGCATCCTTCTCTGTTGTTCTTGGTGAAGAAGACAAGGAAGCGACTTGTCCCTGACCGTGAACATCCACTAACGACGCGCTGCTTTTACATTTAGCAGTTTCAGAAGAGGAGGCGAAAGAACTAGAGGCTGAGTCAGCAAGGAAAGCCAAAACTTGTTCTTGCTGCTCCGGCTTTAAAAGCGGTTTTCCTACTCTCAGAAAAGGGAGCGTTCGAGGCCTTATGTAGCCAGACGACGAACCTGGCTCAACAACTCGAGACTTAGGTGCTATATTGCTTTTCCCACGACCACCTGATGCTCCACCACCACTACCATCATTACCAGCTGGCAATGACCGCCCACGGCCACGACCTCTTCCACCAGACTTCCTCATTGTTTGAAAAACATAACCAAACTAACGGTATTTGTTACTGTAAAACCAGTTACAAGGTGAACTCAAACTTCTGTTGGATTTATATATCCCTTTATAGGTGGGTCAGACTGCAGGGAAAATCAGGCCCAATGTATAACAGTACACAGCTTCAGTGGCAGACAGATATGCCACTAACAGGAATGATGCTGATGCAGACACTAACAATTCAAATCTCCCCCTTTTTATTTTTTCTGGGAGAATATTGAAGAAATGTGGCCCACTCTCATACAGTATATGTTCTGTGGCACAAAATTTGAGACAGGTGGCACACACAGGAGTGGCACTGAAGCAGAAATGCCAATCTTAATCTCCCACTATTTTTTTTTTCAGGGAGAATTTAAAAGAAATCTGACCCAGTATTACACACTAGGTTTAATGTGGCGCACAATTTGAGACAGGTGGCACACACAGGAGTGGCACTGAAGCAGAAATGCCAATGTTAATCTCCCACTATTTTTTCAGGGAGAATTTAAAAGAAATCTGACCCAGTATTACACACTAGGTTTAATGTGGCACACAATTTGAGACAGGTGGCACACACAGGAGTGGCACTGAAGCAGAAATGCCAATCTTAATCTCCCACTATTTTTTTTTTCAGGGAGAATTTAAAAGAAATCTGACCCAGTATTACACACTAGGTTTAATGTGGCACACAATTTGAGACAGGTGGCACACACAGGAGTGGCACTGAAGCAGAAATGCCAATCTTAATCTCCCACTATTTTTTTTTTCAGGGAGAATTTAAAAGAAATCTGACCCAGTATTACACACTAGGTTTAATGTGGCACACAATATTAGACAGGTGGCACACACAGGAGTGGCACTGAAGCAGAAATGCCAATCTTAATCTCCCACTATTTTTTTTTTCAGGGAGAATTTAAAAGAAATCTGACCCAGTATTACACACTAGGTTTAATGTGGCACACAATTTGAGACAGATGCCACACACAGGACTGCCACTGATACAGATTTACCAATTTTAATCTGCACTCTTTTCTTCTTCAGGGAGACTAGTGAATAAATCTGGGCCACTGTATTAGAGTATATTTTTTGTGGCAGAAAGTGGCTTGAAGAGAAATAACGAAACAAAAAAAAAAAAGGGACTGTTCTACAATTACTATCTCCCTGCAGTAATCTCAGCAATGTATGGCAGGCAGCAATAACAAGGAGTGGACTGCTGCACAAAAAAAGTCAACAGTGTGGACAAACAAACAAGGAAGCTGTGCAGAAAGGAAGGAGCAACAGGATTTGTGCTTTGAAAAAAGCAGTTGGTTTGCACAGCGGTGTACAAACAGCAATGCAGCTATCTGGGAGCCTTCTAGGGCAGCCCAATGAGCTACAGTGCTGAGGAAAAAAAAATGTAGCCTCCACTGTCCCTGCAAACAAAAGGTGGTGTTGGACAGTGGAAATCGCTACAGCACAAGCGGTTTGGGGGTTAATGAACCCTGCCTAACGCTATCCCTGCTTCTGACGAAGCGGCAGCAACCTCTCCCTATGCTCAGATCAGCAGCAGTAAGATGGCGGTCGGCGGGAACGCCCCTTTATAGCCCCTCTGACGCCGCAGAAAGCAAGCCAATCACTGCAATGCCCTTCTCTAAGATGGTGGGGACGGAGACCTATGTCATCACGCTGCCCACACTCTGCATCCACCTTCATTGGCTGAGAAATGGCGCTTTTTGCGTCATTGAAACGCGACTTTGGCGCGAAAGTCGCGTACCGCATGGCCGACCCCACACAGGGATCGGGTCGGGTTTCATGAAACCCGACTTTGCCAAAAGTCGGCGACTTATGAAAATGAACGACCCGTTTCGCTCAACCCTACTAAGGGGTGATCTTATTTTAATGTATAAATATATGAGGGGACAGTACAAAGACCTTTCTGATGATCTTTTTAATCATAGACCTGAAACAGGGACAAGGGGGCATCCTCTGCGTTTGGAGGAAAAAAGGTTTAAGCATAATAACAGACGCGGATTCTTTACTGTAAGAGCAGTGAGACTATGGAACTCTCTGCCGTATGATGTTGTAATGAGTGATTCATCACTTAAATTTAAGAAGGGACTGGATACCTTTCTGGAAAAGTATAATGTTACAGGGTATATACATTAGATTCCTTGATAGGGCGTTGATCCAGGGAACTAGTCTGATTGCCGTATGTGGAGTCGGGAAGGAATTTTTTTCCCCAATGTGGAGCTTACTCTTTGCCAAATGTTTTTTTTGCCTTCCTCTGGTTCAACATGTTAGGTCATGTTAGGTTAGGCTATGGGTTGAACTAGATGGACTTATAGTCTTCCTTCAACCTTAATAACTACCGGTATGTAACTATGTAACTATATATGGTGGGTAGGCATCCTTCCCATCTCTGACCTACCCACCATGAAAGTAACTGGATTGCTCTCAGCACATATCATGCAGGAGACAACACCTATGGCTTTCACATCACACAGGAAAGCAATTTTTTGCGACACATATCTCCCCTCATGTACGACACCAGTGACCCTGTCACATATTCCCCCCCTCTGCCAAAAGCAGGGGGCTTTGGCATCTTCAGACACTAAACAGGGAATTCAGGAGAAGACATCTGCATTCACGTGCAGCTTCCCGGGCCTATGTTCTACGTGGAACCTGAAATCCTGGAGGCCTATGAACCATCTCGTCACCTGTGCATTCTTACCCCTTTTCTCCCTTAACCATCTCAGAGGGGCATGATCCGACATGAGTTTGAACCTCCAGTCTAGTAGGTTATACCTCAACGTATCCACTGCCCATTTTATAGCCAGACATTCCTTCTCTACAATGGCGTAATTTTTCTAGCATGACGAGAGCTTCTGGCTCAGATACAGGATGGGATGCTCTTCCCCATTTATCTCCTGAGACAGCATGGCTTCCAACCTGACTTCTGAGGCATGTGTCTGGATCACAAACTCCTTGCTGAAGTCTGGTGCGAACAGATCCGGATGTTTATATAAAGCCTGCTTCAGCTCCTGGCAGAAAAGAAGACGCTCACTCTTGCTATGGTGGTGCTGACTGAACGTGGAGTTATTCCACAAAATCTAATCCCAAGGATAAACCGTTGTGCAGCCATGCAAACCTTTTATAGCTGTAGCTCTCCAGGAGCATCCAAGTGATCCAATAGGAGCAGCTACAGCACCTGAGCATGTGTCCCCCGACCTCCAATGAGAGGTCGATCTGTGGGCATGCTCAGTAGGGGAAAAGCAGGACATAGTCCCTGGAACGTCTGCTCGCCACTGATCAGTGCTGGCTACAAGGGCTGAGCCTGGAAAGGCAGAAGTAACCAAGAGCACCGTATCAGCTTGAGCCAGAGGCTGGGATCGACATCTCTGCTGAGCAGGTTCCACTGCAGCTGGAGGAGAATGGGAGACCATAGCAGACATGGTTCGAGATTCCCCCCTGTGTAGCGGTGGGAACTCGACACCTAACATTACCTCCCCTCCTTGGGCCTCACTATGCTCAAAGGCAGCAATGAGCTGCGGAGCCTGAATGTGCTCAACAGGCTCCCAGGACCTGTTCTCTGAGCCAGGACCCTTCCAATCCACGAAATTGAATTTTTTGCCACATACCACCTTACACCCTATGATAGTGTTCATCTTGTAATCGTCCATGGACGAACCCGATGTCCTGGCAGATGACTCAGAAAACTGGGACATGTGAACGGGCTTTAGGAGGGAGACATGAAAGGTGTTGGTGATACCCAGGCATGGAGGAAGGGCCAGACGAAAGACCACAGGGTTAACCTGTTCAAGAACCTTTAAGGGGCCCAAGTAATGAGGTGCAAAGTAAAGAGGCACCAAGTGCACCATTTTGGAAAAATGGTCGGTGACTATCCAAATAATGGTGCAGCTACGGGACTTGGGTATGCCCACCACGAAGTCCATCCTGACCATTTCCCAGGGCTTGTCCGCCACCGGCAGGGGGTAAAGTAACTAAGCAGGCCGTTGTCAAGGGGACTTATTATAGACGCAGGAGACACACGCCCGAATATAGTCTCCGACGTCACAGGCCATATGCGGCCACCAATACGTCCTCGCCAGGAGCTCAGATGTCCTCTTAGTCCCAAAATGTCCACCCACCCTGGAGGAGTGGGCCTAAGAGAGAACCTTCAGTCGCAAATTAGGTGGAACAAAAGTCTTGCCTGGAAGCACAGACTCTAGCAAAACTTGGGCCACAGGTCTCAGGCTCTAAGAAGGGACAATAAGCCGAGGCTCCTCCTCCTCCTCTGATGACACTAAGGAGTGGGAGAGAGCATCGACATGAGTGTTCTTCTCCCTGGAGAGAAAATGGAGGGTGAAGTGGAACCAAGAGAAAAACAGGGACCATCTGGCCTAGCGAGAGATTAGACGCTGGGCAGTTTGTAAATATACCAAATTTTTGTGGTCGGTGAATACTTGGAAGGGATAGCGAGCCCCCTCCAGGAGGTGTCTCCACTCCGAAAAGGCCAACTTTATGGCTAGCAACTCCCTGTCCCTGATGGAATAATTCCTCTCTGCCGGTGAGAAGGTCTTGGAGAAGAAGAAGCAAGTATGCTTCCGACCTTGAGCATCCTTCCGGAAGAGGACTGCTCCAGCACCAACAGAAGAGGCATCCACCTCCATGATAAATGGTTTATCAACATCGGGGCGATGTAAAATGGGAGCGCTAGCGAAGTGTTACTTGATAGAGAGGAAGGCCCTGGAGACCTCCTCCGACCACAATTTGCGATTAACTCCCGTCTTGGTGAGGGCAACAAGGGGAGCTACCAAGGTTGAGAAGTGGGGAATGAACTGGCGATAGTAATTAATGAACACCATAAAGCGTTGCCCCGCTTTGAGAGAATGAGGTTCTTGCCAGTCCATCACAGCCTGTAGCTTGGCAGGATCCATGGCCAACCCCCGGGCGGAGATGATATAGCCCAGGAAAGGCAAGGAGTTTGCCCGTAAGAGGTCGAAGACTTGGAAAACATCTCTCCGGTGGGAGTCTATATCTGGAGAGTAGATGAGAATATCATCAAGATAGACTACGACCGAGGTGGTGAGCATATCCCGGAAGATATCATTCACAAAGTCTTGGAAAACGGCAGGAGAATATTAGAGCCCGAAGGACATCACCAGGTATTCATAGTGCCCGTCCCTGGTGTTAAATGCCGTCTTCCAATTGTCCCCCTCACGGATGCGAATCAGGTTGTAAGCACCCCGCAGATCAAGCGTAGTAAATACCCTCACCCCCCTGTTATGATTAGGTAATTCAGTACCACAATGGACATAGTAGTCAGAGCACATACAGTGATCTGACAATAACCCAAAAACATAGAACGAGCTCTGAGACGTGGGAACTCTGCTGACCGCAATCCCTAATCCTCTCCAACCACACTACAGGCAGCCGTGGATTGCACCTAACGCTTCCTATGCAACTCGGCAGAGCCTGAGAAGCTAGCTAGCCTGAAGATAGAAAAACAGCCTACCTTGCCTCAGAGAAATACCCCAAAGGAAAAGGCAGCCCCCCACATATAATGACTGTGAGTAAGATGAAGAGACAAACGTAGAGATGAAATAGATTTAGCAAAGTGAGGCCCGACTTTCTGAACAGAGCGAGCATAGGAAAGGTAACTTTGCGGTCAACACAAAACCCTACAAACAACCACGCAAAGGGGGCAAAAAGACCCTCCGTACCGTCTAACGGCACGGAGGTAAACCCTCTGCGTCCCAGAGCTACCAGCAAGCAAGAAAAAACCAAATATGCAAGCTGGACAGAAAAACAGCAAACAAAATAACAAAAGCGGAACTTAGCTATGCAGAGCAGCAGGCCACAGGAACGATTCAGGAGGAAACAAGTCCAATACTAGAACATTGACTGGAAGCCAGGATCAGAGCACCAGGTGGAGTTAAATAGAGCAGCACCTAACGACTTCACCACATCACCTGAGGAAGGAAACTCAGAAGCCGCAGTACCACTCTCCTCCACCAACGGAAGCTCACAGACAGAATCAGCCGAAGTACCACTTGTGACCACAGGAGGGAGCTCTGCCACAGAATTCACAACAGTACCCCCCC
The DNA here is from genome assembly GCF_032444005.1 of Ranitomeya imitator. NCBI lineage: Eukaryota > Metazoa > Chordata > Amphibia > Anura > Dendrobatidae > Ranitomeya > Ranitomeya imitator. Next base: position 482,973,106 of record NC_091285.1, on the reverse strand, counting down.
CCTTGAGGAGGGGTCACCGAACCCTCACCAGAGCCCCCAGGACGACCAGGATGAGCCATATGACAGGCACGAACAAGATCGGGAGCATGGACATCAGAGGCAAAGACCCAGGAATTATCTTCCTGAGCATAACCCTTCCACTTAACCAGATACTGGAGTTTCCGTCTCGAAACACGAGAATCCAAAATCTTCTCCACAATATACTCCAACTCCCCCTCCACCAAAACCGGGGCAGGAGGATCAACAGATGGAACCATAGATGCCACGTATCTCCGCAACAATGACCTATGGAATACGTTATGGATGGAAAAAGAATCTGGAAGGGTCAAACAAAAATTCACAGGATTAAGAACCTCAGAAATCCTATATGGACCAACGAAGCGAGGCTTAAATTTAGGAGAGGAAACCTTCATAGGAATATGACGAGATGACAACCAAACCAAATCCCCAACACGAAGTCGGGGACCCACACAGCGTCTGCGATTAGCGAAACGTTGAGCCTTCTCCTGGGACAAGGTCAAATTGTCCACTACATGAGTCCAGATCTGCTGCAACCTGTCCACCACAGTATCCACACCAGGACAGTCCGAAGACTCAACCTGCCCTGAAGAGAAACGAGGATGGAACCCAGAGTTGCAGAAAAACGGCGAAACCAAGGTAGCCGAGCTGGCACGATTATTAAGGGCGAACTCAGCCAAAGGTAAAAAGGACACCCAGTCATCCTGATCAGCAGAAACAAAGCATCTCAGATATGTTTCCAAGGTCTGATTGGTTCGTTCGGTTTGGCCATTAGTTTGAGGATGGAAAGCCGAGGAAAAAGACAAGTCAATGCCCATCCTAGCACAAAAGGCTCGCCAAAACCTCGAAACAAACTGGGAACCTCTGTCAGAAACGATATTCTCCGGAATGCCATGTAAACGAACCACATGCTGGAAGAACAATGGCACCAAATCAGAGGAGGAAGGTAATTTAGACAAGGGTACCAAATGGACCATCTTAGAGAAGCGATCACAAACCACCCAAATGACTGACATCTTTTGAGAGACGGGAAGATCTGAAATAAAATCCATAGAGATATGTGTCCAAGGCCTCTTCGGGACCGGCAAGGGCAAAAGCAACCCACTGGCACGAGAACAGCAGGGCTTAGCCCGAGCACAAATCCCACAGGACTGCACAAAAGAACGCACATCCCGTGACAGAGATGGCCACCAAAAGGATCTAGCCACTAACTCTCTGGTACCAAAGATTCCAGGATGACCAGCCAACACCGAACAATGAACCTCAGAGATAACTCTATTCGTCCACCTATCAGGGACAAACAGTTTCTCCGCTGGGCAACGATCAGGTTTATTAGCCTGAAATTTTTGCAGCACCCGCCACAAATCAGGGGAGATGGCAGACACAATTACTCCCTCTTTGAGAATACCCGCCGGCTCAGATAAACCCGGAGAGTCGGGCACAAAACTCCTAGACAGGGCATCCGCCTTCACATTTTTAGAGCCCGGAAGGTACGAAACCACAAAGTCAAAACGGGAGAAAAACAGCGACCAGCGAGCCTGTCTAGGATTCAACCGTTTGGCAGACTCGAGATAAGTCAAGTTCTTGTGATCAGTCAAGAACACCACGCGATGCTTAGCTCCTTCAAGCCAATGACGCCACTCCTCGAATGCCCACTTCATGGCCAGCAACTCTCGATTGCCAACATCATAATTTCGCTCAGCAGGGGAAAACTTCCTGGAAAAGAAGGCGCATGGTTTCATCACCGAGCAATCAGAACTTCTCTGCGACAAAACAGCCTCCGCTCCAATTTCAGAAGCATCAACTTCGACCTGGAACGGAAGCGAAACATCTGGCTGACATAACACAGGGGCAGAAGAAAAACGACGCTTCAACTCTTGAAAAGCTTCCACAGCAGCAGAAGACCAATTGACCACATCAGCACCCTTCTTGGTCAAATCGGTCAATGGTTTAGCAATACTAGAAAAATTGCAGATGAAGCGACGATAAAAATTAGCAAAGCCCAGGAACTTTTGCAGACTCTTCAGAGATGTCGGCTGAGTCCAATCATGGATGGCCTGGACCTTAACAGGATCCATCTCGATAGTAGAAGGGGAAAAAATGAACCCCAAAAATGAAACCTTCTGAACACCAAAGAGACATTTTGATCCCTTCACAAACAAAGAATTAGCACGCAGGACCTGGAACACCGTTCTGACCTGCTTCACGTGAGACTCCCAATCATCCGAGAAGACCAAAATATCATCCAAGTACACAATCAGGAATTTATCCAGGTACTCTCGGAAGATGTTATGCATAAAGGACTGAAACACTGATGGAGCATTGGCAAGTCCGAAAGGCGTAACTAGGTATTCAAAATGGCCCTCGGGCGTATTAAATGCAGTCTTCCATTCATCGCCTCGCTTAATACGCACAAGATTATATGCACCACGAAGATCTATCTTGGTGAACCAACTAGCCCCCTTAATCCGAGCAAACAAATCAGATAACAGCGGCAAGGGGTACTGAAATTTGACCGTGATCTTATTTAGAAAGTGGTTAATCTATACAAGGTCTCAGCGAACCATCCTTCTTGGCCACAAAGAAGAACCCCGCTCCCAATGGCGACGATGACGGGCGAATATGCCCCTTCTCCAAGGACTCCTTCACGTAACTCCGCATAGCGGCGTGCTCAGGTACAGATAAATTAAACAGTCGACCCTTTGGAAATTTACTACCAGGAATCAAATCGATAGCACAATCACAATCCCTATGCGGAGGTAGGGCATCAGACTTGGGCTCATCAAATACATCCCGGTAATCAGACAAGAACTCTGGGATCTCAGAAGGGGTGGATGAAGAAATAGACAGGAATGGGACATCACCATGTACCCCCTGACAACCCCAGCTGGAAACAGACATGGATTTCCAATCTAATACTGGATTATGGACCTGTAGCCATGGCAACCCCAACACGACCACATCATGCAGATTATGCAACAACAGAAAGCGAATATGCTCCTGATGTGCAGGAGCCATGCACATAGTCAGCTGGGTCCAGTACTGAGGCTTATTCTTGGCCAAAGGCGTAGCATCAATTCCTCTCAATGGAATAGGACACTGCAAGGGCTCCAAGAAAAACCCACAACGCCTGGCATACTCCAAGTCCATCAAGTTCAGAGCAGTGCCTGAATCCACAAATGCCATGACAGAATAAGATGACAAAGAGCAGATCAAAGTAACGGACAAAAGAAATTTTGACTGTACTGTACCAATGGTGGCAGACCTAGCGAACCGCTTAGTGCGTTTAGGACAATCAGAGATAGCATGAGTGGAATCACCACAGTAGAAACACAGCCCATTCTGACGTCTGTGTTCTTGCCGTTCAACTCTGGTCAAAGTCCTATCGCACAGCATAGGCTCAGGTTTATGCTCAGATAATACCGCCAAATGGTGCACAGATTTACGCTCACGCAAGCGTCGACCGATCTGAATGGCCAAAGACATAGACTCATTTAGACCAGCAGGCATAGGAAATCCCACCATGACATCCTTAAGGGCTTCAGAGAGACCCTTTCTGAAAATAGCTGCGAGCGCACCTTCATTCCATTGAGTGAGCACGGACCACCTTCTAAATTTCTGACAGTAAATCTCAATCTCATCCTGACCCTGGCACAGAGCCAGCAAATTTTTCTCTGCCTGATCCACCGAATTAGGTTCATCGTACAGCAATCCGAGTGCCAGGAAAAACGCATCAATATTACTTAATGCAGGATCTCCTGGCGCAAGGGAAAATGCCCAGTCTTGAGGGTCGCCACGCAAAAAAGAAATAATAATTCTAACTTGTTGAACTGGGTCACCAGAGGAGCGAGGTTTCAAGGCCAGAAACAGTTTGCAATTATTTTTGAAATTCACAAACTTGGCTCTATCACCATAAAACAAATCAGGAATAGGAATTCTTGGTTCTAACATAGGCTTCTGAACCACCAAATCTTGAATCTTTTGCACATTTATAACGAGATTATCCATTGAAGAGCACAGACCCTGAATATCCATGTCCACACCTGTGTCCTGAACCACCCAAATGTCTAGGGGAAAAAAAAGGCAAAACACAGTGCAAAGAAAAAAAAATGGTCTCAGAACTTCTTTTTTCCCTCTAATGGGAATCATTAGTACTTTTGGCTTCCAGTACTGTTATGATTAGGTCATTCAGTACCACAATGGACATAGTAGTCAGAGCACATACAGTGATCTGACAATAACCCAAAAACATAGAACGAGCTCTGAGAAGTGGGAACTCTGCTGACCGCAATCCCTAATCCTCTCCAACCACACTAGAGGCAGCCGTGGATTGCACCTAACGCTTCCTATGCAACTCGGCACAGCCTGAGAAACTAGCTAGCCTGAAGATAGAAAAACAGCCTACCTTGCCTCAGAGAAATACCCCAAAGGAAAAGGCAGCCCCCCACATATAATGACTGTGAGTAAGATGAAGAGACAAACGTAGAGATGAAATAGATTTAGCAAAGTGAGGCCCGACTTTCTGAACAGAGCGGGGATAGGAAAGGTAACTTTGCGGTCAACACAAAACCCTACAAACAACCACGCAAAGGGGGCAAAAAGACCCTCCGTACCGTCTAACGGCACGGAGGTACACCCTCTGCGTCCCAGAGCTACCAGCAAGCAAGAAAAAACCAAATATGCAAGCTGGACAGAAAAACAGCAAACAAAATAACAAAAGTGGAACTTAGCTATGCAGAGCAGCAGGCCACAGGAACGATCCAGGAGGAAACAAGTCCAATACTAGAACATTGACTGGAAGCCAGGATCAGAGCACCAGGTGGAGTTAAATAGAGCAGCACCTAACGACTTCACCACATCACCTGAGGAAGGAAACTCAGAAGCCGCAGTACCACTCTCCTCCACCAACAGAAGCTCACAGACAGAATCAGCCGAAGTACCACTTGTGACCACAGGAGGGAGCTCTGCCACAGAATTCACAACACCCCCCGCCACCTATCGAAAGGCTCAGATATAAATGGCAGAGGGTACTTATTCTTAATGGTTATGGTGTTAAGACCCCTGCAGTCTATATAGGGTCTGCACGAAGAAGAACCCAGCCCCTGCAGGTGACACTGACTTCCTAATGAATCCTCTTGCCAGATTCTCCTGGATGTAGAGAGACATTGCCTCCGTCTCCGGGAGAGATAACGGATAGACTCGACCCCGGGGAGGCTCAGCACCAGGCAAGAAGTCAATAGGACAGTCATGGGAGCGGTGAGGCAGAAGAGTCTCCACAGCCCTCTTGGAGAACACGTCCGCATAGGGCCAATAGTGCTTGGGGAGAGAGGAAAGATCTATGGGTACCTCAGTAGTAGCAACCTGAACGCACTGCCTCTGATATATACTCTCACAAGATTCACTCCATCCCAAAATTCTCCTTGTGGACTGTTGTGAGTTCTGTTGTCGGGCTCCCTCCTGTGGTCATGAATGGTACTTCGGCTGGTTCTGTCCATGGACTTTCTCTGGTGGCTGTGGGTGTTTCTGAGTTTCCTTCCTCAGGTGACGAGGTTAATTCGTTAGCTGGCTGCTCTATTTAACTCCACTTAGATCTTTTCTCCAGGCCACCTGTCAATGTTCCAGTATTGGTCTAGTTCACTCCTGGATCGTTCTTGTGACCTGTCTTCCCAGCTGAAGCTAAGTGACTGCTTGTTTTTCTCTGGTTTGCTATTTTTCTGTCCAGCTTGCTATTTCGATTGTTCTTGCTTGCTGGAAGCTCTGGGACGCAGAGGGAGCGCCTCCGCACCGTGAGTCAGTGCGGAGGGTCTTTTTGCGCCCTCTGCGTGGTCTTTTTGTAGGTTTTTGTGCTGACCGCAAAGTAACCTTTCCTATCCTCGGTCTGTTCAGTAAGTCGGGCCTCACTTTGCTAAATCTATTTCATCTCTGTGTTTGTATTTTCATCTTTACTCACAGTCATTATATGTGGGGGGCTGCCTTTTCCTTTGGGGAATTTCTCTGAGGCAAGGTAGGCTTTATTTTTCTATCTTCAGGGCTAGCTAGTTTCTTAGGCTGTGCCGAGTTGCATAGGGAGCGTTAGGCGCAATCCACGGCTATTTCTAGTGTGGTTGATAGGATTAGGGATTGCGGTCAGCAGAGTTCCCACGTCCCAGAACTCGTCCTATATTATCAGTAACTATCAGGTCATTCCGTGAGCTCTTATCCACCAGGTCTATTATTGTCCTGACCACCAGGTCATAACAGTACAGGTGGCCCAAAGTACTAATGCATCTCAATAGAGGGATAAGAGAAGTTCTGAGACCATTTTTTTTTCTTTGTAGTGTGTTTTGTCTCTCTTTTCCCCTTTACATCTGGGTGGTTCAGAACACAGGTGTAGACATGGACATTCAAGGTCTGTCCTCTTTGATGGATAATCTCACTATAAGTGTACAAAACATTCAAGATTTTGTGGTTCAGAATCCGATGTCAGAGCCTAGGATTCCAATTCCTGATTTGTTTTTTGGTGATAGATCTAAGTTCTTGAATTTCAAAAATAATTGTAAATTGTTTCTTGCCTTGAAACCTCGCTCCTCAGGTGACCCTGTTCAACAAGTAAAGATCATTATTTCTTTGTTACGCGGTGACCCTCAAGACTGGGCATTTTCCCTTGCGCCAGGAGATCCGGCATTGCGTGATGTTGATGCGTTTTTCCTGGCGCTTGGATTGCTTTATGATGAACCTAATTCAGTGGATCAGGCAGAGAAAATCTTGCTGGCTCTGTGTCAGGGTCAGGATGAAGCGGAGATATATTGTCAGAAGTTTAGAAAGTGGTCTGTGCTCACTCAGTGGAATGAAAGTGCCCTGGCAGCAATCTTCAGAAAGGGTTTCTCTGAAGCCCTTAAGGATGTCATGGTGGGATTTCCCATGCCTGCTGGTCTGAATGAGTCTATGTCTTTGGCCATTCAGATCGATCGACGCTTGCGTGAGCGTAAAGCTGTGCACCATTTGGCGGTACTATCTGAGCATGGACCTGAGCCTATGCAATGTGATAGGACTTTGACCAGAGCTGAGCGGCAAGAACACAGACGTCGGAATGGGCTATGTTTTTACTGTGGTGATGCCACTCATGCTATCTCCAATTGTCCTAAGCGCACTAAGCGGTTCGCTAGGTCTGACACCATTGGTACTGTACAGTCTAAATTTCTATTGTCCATTACTCTGATTTGTTCTTTGTCATCCTATTCTGTTATGGCATTTGTGGATTCAGGCGCTGCCCTGAATTTGATGGACTTGGAGTATGCTAGGCGCTGTGGTTTTTTCTTGGAGCCCTTGCAGTATCCTATTCCATTGAGAGGAATTGATGCTACGCCTTTGGCCAAGAATAAGCCTCAGTACTGGACCCAATTGACCATGTGCATGGCTCCTGCACATCAGGAGGATATCCGCTTTCTGGTGTTGCATAATCTGCATGATGTGGTCGTTTTGGGGTTGCCATGGCTACAGGTTCATAATCCAGTATTGGACTGGAAATCTATGTTTGTGTCCAGCTAGGGTTGCCAGGGGGTACATGGTGATGTTCCATTTTTGTCTATTTCGTCTTCCACTCCTTCTGAAGTTCCAGAGTTTTTGTCGGATTATCGGGATGTATTTGATAAGCCCAAAGCCAGTGCCCTACCTCCTCATAGGGATTGCGATTGTGCAATTAATTTGATTCCTGGTAGTAAGTTTCCTAAGGGCCGATTGTTCAATTTATCTGTGCCAGAACACGCCGCTATGCGGAGTTATATAAAGGAATCCTTGGAGAAGGGTCATATTCGCCCGTCGTCGTCACCATTGGGAGCAGGGTTCTTTTTTGTGGCCAAGAAGGATGGTTCTTTGAGACCTTGTATTGATTACCGCCTTCTCAATAAAATTACAGTCAAATTTCAGCATCCTTTGCCGTTGCTGTCTGATTTGTTTGCTCGTATTAAAGGGGCTAGTTGGTTCACCAAGATAGATCTTCGAGGGGCGTATAATCTTGTGCGTATTAAACAAGGCGATGAATGGAAAACAGCATTTAATACGCCCGAGGGCCATTTTGAGTATCTGGTTATGCCATTCGGGCTTTCCAATGCTCCATCAGTATTTCAGTCCTTTATGCATGCCATCTTCCGAGAGTATCTGGATAAATTCCTGATTGTATATTTGGATGACATTTTGGTCTTTTCGGATGATTGGGAGTCTCATGTGAAGCAGGTCAGAATGGTGTTCCAGGTCCTTCGTGCGAATTCCTTGTTTGTGAAGGGGTCAAAGAGTCTCTTTGGAGTTCAGAAGGTTTCATTTTTGGGGTTCATTTTTTCCCCTTCTACTATCGAGATGGACCCTGCTAAAGTCCAAGCCATTTACGATTGGACTCAGCCGACATCTGTGAAGAGCCTGCAAAAGTTCCTGGGCTTTGCTAATTTTTATCGGCGCTTCATTGCTAATTTTTCTAGTGTTGCTAAACCGTTGACTGATTTGACCAAGAAGGGTGCTGATGTGGTCAATTGGTCTTCTGCAGCTGTAGAGGCTTTTCAGGAGTTGAAGCATCGTTTTTCTTCTGCCCCTGTGCTGTGCCAGCCAGATGTTTCGCTCCCGTTTCAGGTTGAGGTTGATGCTTCTGAGATTGGAGCTGGGGCTGTTTTGTCGCAAAGAAGTTCTGATGGCTCGGTGATGAAGCCATGTGCTTTCTTTTCTAGAAAGTTTTCACCTGCTGAGCGCAATTATGATGTTGGTAATCGAGAGTTGTTGGCCATGAAGTGGGCATTCGAGGAGTGGCGTCATTGGCTTGAAGGAGCCAAGCATCGCGTGGTGGTCTTGACAGATCACAAGAATTTGACTTATCTTGAGTCTGCCAAACGGTTGAATCCGAGACAGGCTCGATGGTCGTTATTTTTCTCCCGTTTTGACTTTGTGGTTTCGTACCTTCCGGGCTCTAAGAATGTGAAGGCTGATGCCCTGTCAAGGAGTTTTGTGCCTGACTCTCCGGGTGTTCCTGAGCCGGCGGCTATTCTCAAAGAGGGGGTAATTTTGTCTGCCATCTCCCCTGATTTGCGGCGGGTGCTGCAAAAATTTCAGGCTGATAGACCTGACCGTTGCCCAGCAGAGAAACTGTTTGTCCCTGATAGATGGACTAGTAGAGTTATCTCTGAGATTCATTGTTCAGTGTTGGCTGGGCATCCTGGAATCTTTGGTACCAGAGATTTGGTGGCTAGATCCTTTTGGTGGCCGTCTTTGTCACGGGATGTGCGTTCTTTTGTGCAGTCCTGTGGGACTTGTGCTCGGGCTAAGCCCTGCTGTTCTCGTGCCAGTGGGTTGCTTTTGCCCTTGCCGGTCCCGAAGAGGCCCTGGACGCATATTTCTATGGATTTTATGTCGGATCTCCCCGTCTCTCAAAAGATGTCGGTCATTTGGGTGGTTTGTGATCGCTTTTCTAAGATGGTCCATTTGGTACCCTTGTCTAAATTGCCTTCCTCCTCTGATTTGGTGCCACTATTTTTCTAGCATTTGGTTCGTTTACATGGTATCCCGGAGAACATCGTTTCTGACAGAGGTTCCCAGTTTGTTTCGAGGTTTTGGCGATCTTTTTGTGCTAGGATGGGCATTGATTTGTCTTTTTCCTCAGCTTTCCATCCTCAGACAAATGGCCAAACCGAACGAACTAATCAGACTTTGGAAACATATCTGAGATGCTTTGTTTCTGCTGATCAGGATGATTGGGTGTCCTTTTTGCCGTTGGCTGAGTTCGCCCTTAATAATCGGCCAGCTCGGCTACTTTGGTTTCGCCGTTTTTCTGCAATTCTGGTTTCCATCCGCGTTTCTCTTCAGGGCAGGTTGAGTCTTTGGACTGTCCTGGTGTAGATACTGTGGTGGATAGGTTGCAGCAGATTTGGACTCATGTGGTGGACAATTTGACATTGTCCCAGGAGAAGGCTCAACGTTTCGCTAACCGCCGGCGTTGTGTGGGTCCCCGACTTCGTGTTGGGGATTTGGTTTGGTTGTCGTCTCGTTATGTTCCTATGAAGGTTTCCTCTCCTAAGTTTAAGCCTCGTTTCATTGGTCCGTATAAGATTTCTGAGGTTATCAATCCTGTGTCATTTCGTTTGGCCCTTCCTGCTTCTTTTGCCATCCATAATGTGTTCCATAGGTCATTGTTGCGGAGATACGTGGCATCTGTGGTTCCATCCGTTGATCCTCCTGCCCCGGTGTTGGTTGAGGGGGAGTTGGAGTATGTGGTGGAGAAGATTTTGGATTCTCGTATTTCGAGACGGAAACTCCAGTACCTGGTCAAGTGGAAGGGTTATGGTCAGGAAGATAATTCCTGGGTTTTTGCCTCTGATGTTCATGCTGCCGATCTGGTTCGTGCCTTTCATTTGGCTCGTCCTGGTCGGCCTGGGGGCTCTGGTGAGGGTTCGGTGACCCCTCCTCAAGGGGGGGGGGTACTGTTGTGAGTTCTGTTGTCGGGCTCCCTCCTGTGGTCATGAATGGTACTTCGGCTGGTTCTGTCCATGGACTTTCTCTGGTGGCTGTGGGTGTTTCTGAGTTTCCTTCTTCAGGTGACGAGGTTAATTCGTTAGCTGGCTGCTCTATTTAACTCCACTTAAATCTTTGCTCCAGGCCACCTGTCAATGTTCCAGTATTGGTCTAGTTCACTCCTGGATCGTTCTTGTGACCTGTCTTCCCAGCTGAAGCTAAGTGACTGCTTGTTTTTCTCTGGTTTGCTATTTTTCTGTCCAGCTTGCTATTTCGATTGTTCTTGCTTGCTGGAAGCTCTGGGACGCAGAGGGAGCGCCTCCGCACCGTGAGTCGGTGCGGAGGGTCTTTTTGCGCCCTCTGCGTGGTCTTTTTGTAGGTTTTTGTGCTGACCGCAAAGTAACCTTTCCTATCCTCGGTCTGTTCAGTAAGTCGGGCCTCACTTTGCTAAATCTATTTCATCTCTGTGTTTGTATTTTCATCTTTACTCACAGTCATTATATGTGGGGGGCTGCCTTTTCCTTTGGGGAATTTCTCTGAGGCAAGGTAGGCTTTATTTTTCTATCTTCAGGGCTAGCTAGTTTCTTAGGCTGTGCCGAGTTGCATAGGGAGCGTTAGGCGCAATCCACGGCTATTTCTAGTGTGGTTGATAGGATTAGGGATTGCGGTCAGCAGAGTTCCCACATCCCAGAACTCGTCCTATATTATCAGTAACTATCAGGTCATTCCGTGTGCTCTTATCCACCAGGTCTATTATTGTCCTGACCACCAGGTCATAACAGTGGACCACTCAATATGAGGGGAGAGGTACCGTAGCCAAGGTATCCCTAACAGGACCTCATCAATTCCCTCGGGAATGACAAGTAAAGAGATAATCTCCTGATGGGATGGCGACATAGAAAGAGTAAATGGGATGGTCTGGTGTGCTATCTGTGAGGGCAGTGTTGACCCATTCACCACTCGTACGGTCACTGGTTTGGCGAGCATCACCAGGGGTATTGCGTGCCGCTGAGCGAAGGTAGAAGACATGAAGTTGCCCTCCGCCCCAGAATCCATGCAATGCTCTACGGTATGAGTGGATAGGCCTAGGGTAATCGTCGCCGTGTCTAGTGTGCCTCCTCCCACAACCACTAGACACTGACGTTTTCCCGACCGCTGGGGACATTTTCTGGCATATTGTCCCAACTGCTGGCAGATAGGACAGACCTTGAGTGCACAAGCGGTCCGGGAGTTAGACTCCGCTTTTGTCTCCTCCATGGTCTCATGTGGCTCAGATGCCTGGACCGGAGATTTCAGAGGTTTGGTAAAGGTGGGAGCCAGTCGAAACCTCTGCCTACACTGGGCTCACTCCAACCTTTGCTCGTTAAAATGAAGGTCAATGTGGGTAGATATTGCTATTAGCTCCCCCAGTTTGGCAGGAATCTCCCTAGTGGCTAAGGCATCCTTCACATAGTCAGCTAGTCCCCTCCAAAATACAGGGATGAGGACTTTATCGGGCCACTCCAGCTCAGATGCCAGAAGTGGACAGCAAAATGGCTGGCCATGGACGAACCCTGTGTCAATGCCAGCAATTGGAGCATCGTATCATGGGTGACATGAGGTCCCAAAAAGACCTGCTTCAAAGTGCTCAAGAACCACGGAGCACTCTGCACCACATGATCGTCGCGCCCCCACAGCGTCATAGCCAACTCCAATGCCCTGTGCGAAAGGAGGGATATAATAAATCCCACCTTAGCCCACTCCAAGGGAAAACGTGCAGCTAGGAGCTCAAGATGTATAGCAGACTGGTTCACGAATCCCCTACACAGCTTACTGTCACCAGCAAACTTGTCTGGCAACGGGAGATGGGATAATGTCGGAGCAGGAGTGGCAGTGGACAAACTAGCTGCAGCCACGCTAGCAGCCTGAACATCAACTGCGGTAACATCCACAGCTGAGGTTGTGCGCTCGAGAGCCGCCAAAATGCCCTCCAGCTGCTGCATGTACTGCTGTAGTCGCTGTTTGTCCACCATTACTAGCCAGACCCTCGTGCTAGTATAATGTTAAGACTGGTGGAACGCACCAAATATAAATAAGAGGCGATATGAGATGCGTTTGCAGTCCAGGGTCCACCGTGCAGAAAAGACACATGTTGCTCGCCGGTAATGACGGACTATATGATGGTATTAAGAGAAGACACACACGGGTTATCTTCACCTGGTATGAAGGATGCGAACTCTGTTGTGTCACAGGGCCGCGATACCGCACAGAGCGCAAGCAAGGAGTCACATAACTCTTCCCCAAGACTCAGGGTAAGAGTCCCTCGAGACCTCTTGCGCTCGACACTGCTACAGAGGTGTCAGGAGAAAACTAAACTTAACATAGATTTAGCGCACTGGGTGCACGCAGCGTCGCTCTGGCGGACACCACTAACCGCCCTAACTAGGGACAGGTAAGAACACTGGTTGCCGCACTGGCTAACGCTGCTGATAGACGCTATAGATTGTGCCTGGTGCTGGATGGCACTAACTGGCGCTAGACAGCTCCAACATTCGCGAGCATTTATCAACATTAGGGATGGGTATGATTTGGAGCTTTCACCAGAACAGGCATACATCCACACACATACACACACACAATAACTGATTTATAGTAGCGCATGGCCGGGCGGCCATGCAAACCTTTTATAGCTGTAGCTCTCCAGGACCTTCCTAGTGATCCTATAGGAGCCACTACAGGACCTGAGCATGTGACCCCCAATGAGAGGTCAACCCGTGGGCATGCTCAGTAGGGGAAAAGCAGGACATAGTCCCTGAAACATCTGCTCGCCACTGATCAGTGCTGGCTGCAAGGGCTGAGCCTGGAAAGGCAGAAGTAACCAAGCGCACTGTATCAGCTTGAGCCAGACGCTGGGATCGATGTCTCTGCTGAGCATCGGGAACTCGACACCTAACACCGTCGGTTTGTGGATGTACACTGAGTTCACAGCTGGGCAATCAGGACTTACCTTGCTCATAAAGGGGGTTCCCTGGTCTGTCAAAATCTCCTTTGGCAGGCCTGTCCTAGCAAAAATATGGACAAGCTCCGGGGCAATACTCTTAGCCAAAGAGTTCTTTAGGGGTACTGCTTCAGGGTACTGGAGCGCATAGTCCATGATCACTAGAATATATTGGTACCCTCATGCAGACTTAACTAAAGGCCCTACCAGGTCCTTGGCAATTTGCTTGAATGGAATCTCTATTACCGGTAACAGGACTAGAGGACTTCGGAAGTGAGAAGAGGGAGCGGTTATCTGGCAGGTGGGGCAGGACCTACAATAGCTTCGGACCTCCCAGTAACATCTTGGGCAATAGAACCACTGCAATATTCTCTCCTGTGTTTTGTCCCCCAAAACATGCAAATGTGCCATGTCTAGAACCCTCCACCAGTATGTCCCTGGAACCAACAGCTGTTCCACTATTTCACCTCCTCTCAGTGTGGTCACTTGATACAACAATTCGCTATTGACTGCAAAGCGTGGGTACCTCGCGTCAGCCCCCGGCTCTTGAGCAACCCCATCAATCACAGACACATTTTCAAAGGGCCCTTTTAGGGTAAGATCCTGCATTTCAGCAGTCCCAAAATATTCCCCAGACACCCCCAGCTCAGGAACCTCGGTCTTGCTGGTCACCGGTTCGTCTTCATCCCGTCCATCTCTGACCTACCCATCATGAAAGCCATGCCCATATAGCAACTGGATTGCCCTCAGCACATATCATACTGGTGACAACACTTATGGCTTTCACATCACAAAGGAAAGCAATCTTTGTGACACATATCTCCCTTCATGTACGACACCAGTGACCCTGTCACACAAGGTAAACAACAGGTTGATACTGGAAAATATCCCATCATAAGGTCAGATATAGTCAGTGATGGGCAATGCTGTGTTATATGACAATAAATGAGCAGAAGATGCCTGCTCTTCTACAACAGTTACAGACAGACACTGCTCACTAATCATTAGCTGCACATAAATAGTAAGAAATATAATATGTAGGTCTAGTATAATAGTATAAACTCACTGCAGCCATAGGTGTATGTGCAGAATACTGCAAGGTCTATGACCCAGTCAGTCACGCTACCAGCATAAAATAGATAAAAGACAGGGCTGAAAAAATGAGCCAGTGATGTATCCTCCAGAGCAAGGTGCAGCATCACACTAGGAAGTGCCCACTCACCGCACCACCATGTGGTGCGTTATTAGTGCCCACTCACCGCCTGGCATGTTCCGAATTATTAGTGCCCACTCACCGCCTCACCCTGTGCTGAGTTATTAGAGCCTACTCACTGCCCCACCCTGTGCTGAGTTATTAGTGCCCACTCACAGCACCACCCTGTGCTGAATTATTACAGCCCACTCACTGCCCCGCCATGTGCTGCATTATTAGTGCCCACTCACTGCCCTGTCATGTGCTGAGTTATTAGTGCCCACTCACCACCCTGCCATGTGCTGAGTTATTAGTGCCCACTCACTGCCCCGCCATATGTTGAGTTACTTCCCAAATATATATTTTATATATGATAAAAACTATATGATAAGGCTTCAGGTAATCCACTCAGGCCTGTACTATCCACCATCTTTGGTAATATGCCATATCTACAGAGATAAAGCACTGAGCTGGAAGTCATGTACAGATTATATGTACAGTGTGGAAAATAACCTGGATACACAGGATATGTATACACAGCATGATCAGTATGCATAGCTCCCAACCGTCCCTCATTCTGCGGCACTGTCCCGATTTTCAGGCTTTGACCTGCAGTCCTGCATGGGACTCTGCTTTTCCCGCAGACAGCAGGAGAAGCAGCCAACACGCCCCCTTGCATGAGGCCACGCCCCTTCCCCTGCAGTCTGTTTTTCTTCCAGTGTGCGCGGTACAGCTCAGAGGGAGAGGCGACATTTTTGAGGTACGTGTCACGGAGGGGGTGTGTGCCACATATTGATGTATCAGCCGGTCATCCCTGTCAGCCGGTCATCCCTGCACCCGCAGAGCCTTACACCACATATTGGCTGCTCTGTGCGCACAGGACCTGTGATGAGGTCACAGGAGGACAGGAGTCAGGGGTCACATGATCGGGACCTCCGTGGATTGCAGGAATTGGCTGTGGCGCTGGTTGCCAACTTGCCATGGTGCTGCTGGATGAGGTAAGTAAGCTGCCTTGTGTGGGGTCAGGAGGTGTTTACAGTGTGGATGTAGCAGACAGTGTGTACGAAGTCAGGTGTATGGAGTGGAGCCGTGTGTGTATAAGGTGTATGGAGCTGAGCCGTGTGTGTATGAGGTGTATGGAGCGGAGCTGAATGTGTACGAGGTGTATGGAGCAGAGCTGAATGTGTACAAGGTGTACGGAGCGGAGCCGTGTGTGCATGAGGTGTACAGAGCGGAGCCGCGTGTGTACGAGGTGTATGGAGCAGAGCGCGTGTGTACGGAGTGGAGCCGTGTGTGCAAAGTGTATGGAGCACAGCCGCGTGTGTAGGAGTAGCTATGTGTGGTCATTATACGGTAGGAAGTATCATGTGAGGCCATTATACAGTATGGAGCATCATGTGCAGTCATTATACAGTATGGAGCATCATGTGCAGTCATTATACAGTATGGAGCATCATGTGCAGTCATTATACAGTATGGAGCATCATGTGCGGTCATTATACAGTATGGAGCATCATGTGCAGTCATTGTACAGTATGGAGCATCATGTGCGGCCATTATACAGTATTGAGCATCATCTGCGGTCATTATACAGTATGGAGCATCATGTGGGGCCATTATACAGTATGGAGCACTGTGTGGCCATTATACAGTATTGAGCATCATGTGTGGCCATTATACAGTATGGAGCACTGTGTGGCCATATTTTTTTGTTTATAATTATTCTTTATGAAACAGTGTGATCAGCAGTGCTAAATGGGTGTTGTTCGGACGTGGATATGGGTGTGACTAGTTATGAATGGGTGTGGTCAGAGGCGTGGCCTAAAATTTGCCGCAAACTTTATCCCTCTTTCCCGTCTCCAAAAGTTGGGAGGTATAAGTATGTAGCAGAGATAACGTCACATACAGGTCACCAGACTCCATTAATGGGAAGGGGGAGGGTGATAATCACACAGCAGGGGCAGTATACACTGCACTGACATGAAGTACAGCCTCCTATCACCATAGATACAGTATACTATCCCCTGACTGCTTGTCTCTCACTAGTGTCTAGTACATGTGACTGCCCAGCTCCACCATAGAGAGCATAGTAATGGCAGACACTGTACGTGTCCATGCTCTGTTCTCCCACTATTAGGCTATGTGCACATGGAGCGTCCCCATGGGGCCGTGGGGTACTCGGTAATGGGTCCTGCGGTTCACAGGGGGATGTCATGGTGGCTGACCTGGTCCGTGACCCTGGGATGTCCGTGTAAAAGGGAAAGGTCTTTAAAGGGATATAGTTTGTGTTCGTGATGCCACCTGTGGTATTCGGTCAGGGTGACCGACGCTACTTTAAGGGGGTCTGCTGGGGTGATGTTATGGCAGCTAGATGGTATACCTTCCCACAGGTGAAGTGTATCCCCAGGGCTTCCCAGTGTGTAGATGGTGGTATGGCGAGAGGCACAGAGAAGAACAAGGACACAAGGTTGCAGTCTCTTTACCTTTATTGAAGACTTCAGCATCCGCAGTCCAGGACCAGGTTGAAATCAGTAGCCTTCCCTTGCGCTGCAGTGGTGTAGTCCATTAGTGCCTATGACTTCCCATAAGGGTCTCACAGATGTGGTGTCTTTCTCTCTGTCCCCCTTATAGGATATGACAATCTCGTATAACTGGTGGCTTGAAGCTGTTTATAGGGACTCTAGCACGCCCCGGCCTCCATGGGTTGCCACCGTGCCTCCTGGGTGTAGGGCGGACAGGTAACTTGCAATTAGCTGTCCTGCTGGTCTCTGGAGCAAAGCATAAAGGTCCTTTCTCCCTCAGTGTTCCGGCTACCGGGCTTCTGTGCCTCAGAAGGAGGCAGCCTGTGTAGGGCTGGTCCCCTTCTGGTATCCTCTCCTTTGCTATGACTTCCTTCACGCTCGCTGCAATACAATTCTGCCTTCTGAATGTCTCTTTCTGGGTGCTGCAGCTCTGAGGGCATGTGAGAAACACGTGATGGTGTCTCCGCGGCTTTTCTACGTGCATTTGCATATTTCCCATAAGGGATGGGGGCAGTGTTCTGGATCACTGCGTTGTGAAACACGTGATGGTGTCTCTGCGGTGTTTCTATGTTTTGTCATCCCCAAGGTCATTCATCCTTATGTTTATAGTCCTTTTACTAGGCACTGCTCCTAATAGCCAGTTTCCTACTCCACACTGATGAGGGGCAAATACTCCGAAACAGCTGTCTGTGGATGGATACCATGTTTTGGCATAGGTGGTTTTCCTTTTTGGATGCTGCCCTTCCCGTGGTTGTTCCTTCACGGTGAAAGACCTGGCTATTTATTGCTTGCGTTGAGAAACACGTGATGGTGTCTTCGCGGCTTTTCTATATACTGTGTGTCCAGTGTCCTCCCACTATTACCCAGTAATGGCAGACACTGTATGAGTCCATGCTCTGTCCTCCCGCTATTACACAGTAATAGCAGACACTGTATGTGCCCATGCTCTGTCCCCCCACTATTACACAGTAATGACAGATATCTGCTCACAGCCCTTGTTCCTCATATTATACAGTCAGCAGCCCCCAGAATTCATGAAGAATCTGCATAGCAGTAGTGTGTGATATACCAGCCATGTCTGCAGGGAGTTCGCACAGGAGCTGCCTCTGCAGTGTGTGAGGTAAGCTGCAGCAGACACATGAGGGAACTTGGCAGGTAATATTGATCCCATATATGATGTAGGAGCTGATACTACACTAGTACATGATGTCTGAGGTGAATGTGTGCCTGTCAGCAGTAATGTGAGGCGATAACCCCAGTATTATACAACCTGACACTAGTGTTGAGCCACCTCCCTAGTGTTCAGGTTCGGTTTGGTTCGTCGAACTGGGACGTGTTCGACGAATGTTCATCGATCGTTCGACGAACACCGTCGAACCCCATTGAAATCAATGGCAGGCAAACACAAACACATACAAACACATAGAAAACACATAGAAAACACCTTAAAAGGTGTCCAAAAGCTGACAAACTGCTCAGAAGACACAATAAACACATGGAAAAGTCACAACTACATATAGTCATGCAAAAAGAAAAGAGGTGGAGGAGTAAAAGGAGGAGGAGACACAGATATAGGCATGTCATGCCTTCTAAAATCAAGAAAGGCTGGAGTAAAAATCTAAAATCACTCTACCAACACCCAGACATCTTGACAAAAATAAAATAAAAAAATAAATATCTTTAGGTAGAATGGTGGCGGGTCCATTTAGAACACTTTCCTTAGAAGACGTAGTGGGTAGTGGTACCCCCGTTGGAAGTTGTGCCAAAAAATGAACCCAATACATTCAGACTAATCCACCATTTGTCATATCCAAGGGGCAGGTCAGTAAACGACCACATCGACGCGGAACCAAGTACAGTACTATGTACTGTACCTCCTTTGAGGAGGCAATCAGGCGGGTCAAGAAGTTGGTAAGGGGCACCCTAATGGCCAAAACAGACATTGAGGGGGCGTTCCAGTTACTACCTGTGCCTCCGAATAGTGTCCACCTATTGGGCTGCTTCTGTGAAGGAGCATACTACATAGATTTCTGTTTGCCCATGAGGTGCTCCATATCCTGCTTACTATTTGAGGCGTTTAGTTGCTTCCTTGAATGTGTCGTCATGGACGTTTGTAAGGCGGCACATATTATCCATTACCTCGACAACTTATTATGCCTGGGCCCAAAAGATTCGCCACAGTGTGAAAACACGCGGTAGTCCACCTGTGAAAAGGAGAGAGCTGGAGGGAGAGTGGACACCCCAGAGCCGAGGGGATAGATTGAGAAAGAAAGAAGGCGGTGTAGCTTGATTCATGGGGGGGTACTTTGCTGAGAAGCAGAAATTGCTACTAGGCCCAAAAGGATTTCCTGGGCCAGATGCCGTTAAAAAATAGTACTTAGGTAAACACGCGGTGTAGCTTGCTTCACGGGTGGGGTACGCTGCTGAGTTGCACCAAATTCTACTAGGCCCAAAAGGATTTCCTGGGCTAGATGCCGTTACAAAATAGTAGTTAGGTAAACAGGCAGTGTAGCTTGCTTCATGGGTGGGGTACGCTGCTGAGTAGAACAGAATTCTACTAGGCCCAAAAGGATTTCCTGGGCTAGATGCCGTTACAAAATAGTAGTTAGGTAAACAGGCTGTGTAGCTTGCTTCATGGGTGGGGTACGCTGCTGAGTAGCATTAAATTCTACTAGGCCCAAAAGGATTTCCTGGGCCAGATGCCATTAAAAATAGTACTTAGGTAAACAGGCGATGGGTGGCTGGGCTACTCTGCTGACTAGCAGACACTGAAGCTTTGGAGCAGACCTCTGAATCCCAGGCCATAGTATGAGTAAACAACTCTGCAGACGACCCCACCCACCTGGAATTGACGATGGCAACGTCATGTAAAACTCAGCAAGGGGACTAAATAAAGAGTCTCCATTTTTTCCAAAAATTCGGCCACAGACACCACTTAAGTGGCATCAATTTCGCCAGAGTTTTTTTTAAAACGGTTGGTGAGGTGATTTTAAAAAATCATCAAGCTTTTAGTCTCCCCAAGATGACACAGGGGTAGAAAAGTCCTTGCGGATATAGGATTTCTTCATCTTGATGAACGTTAGTGTCATGTTCTCAGCTGCAGGTTCGGTCTCCGCTGTGCAGGGAGACCGGCACCTATCACACAGCCTTACTCACCCTGTCCATGGCTCCAGACGATCTGCGGCTTCTTTCTCTGCTAAGAACCTGCATCCTCTTGGCAGGTCTCCTGGAAATGCTCTTAGGAGCCGCCCCCCGCTTCCTGCACATACTTGAAACAGCAGGACACCTGTTCGCTATTAGGGCGGTCTGTGTTATGATGCTCTGTGCATAAAAAGCACCCTCCCCTTTAGGGAGGTGCCTGGGCTATGTGTTCATTCTTTGGATTGTTGCCGCAGCTTCAGGCCACGCTCTGCTGTGCTCTGCACTTTACTTATATCTCTATTTTCAGAGTCCTCTTCTGGTGAATCCCATTCTGAACTTCTCTGGTCTCTCCGGTTCTCACTCCAGGTTGTCTTGCCTCTCCTCACGGAATCCTCCAGACCCTGCTACCAGTGGAAACTACCTTGCTGGATTTCATGGAGCTTCTGGGATTGTCCCCACCAGCTGGCTCAAGTATTCTACTGTGTTGCTAGTTTGTCAGTATGGGTCGTCCTCTGGTCCTGGATTCGTAGCATTCAGGCCACCTGGTGTGACGGGGGAATCCCTGTATAGGGGTACACCTTGCCCGGTGCTCCACTACGTGGTACAGTGCTGTGATCCAGAGGTTCTCTCCCTCTGACACCTGTTTCCTTTTTGTTAATAAATATCTTTTGGTTTATGAGATCTACTCTCCTGTCTTTTGAGTATCGGGTATACAGCCGCCACTGCACCATCAGTGGTCTAGTGAGTCCACTTTACCTTGTCACACCCTGTGGGCGTAACAGTTAGCCCAGGCCATGGACTCCACTGATACCCGATTCTCAGTCCAGAGAGAGCTAGCTGCGCTTTGTCAAAGCCAGGATCAGCTAGTTTCCTTCATGCAAACTCTGGATACCCGCTTATCTACTCTACAGGCTACCGAGTCCACCAACGTGACCCAGCTAGCAGAGCTCCGTCTGGAATTCAATCACCAACATGAGACGCAGGCCCGCTTGTTGGACTACATGACCTCTGTGGATGACCGGTTAACTAAGGTACAGCATCCTACGCTTGAGCCCACCATGAGAGACTGTCCTCCTCGTCTCTGCAAGCCTCCTCGTTACTATGGTGACCCCAAGTTGTGCAGAGGATTTCTTAACCTATGATTGCTGCATTTTCGTTTTTTGCCTCAGCATTTTCAGACAGACATGGCCAAGGTGGCTTTCCTTGCCTCTCATCTGGAGGGAGAGGCTTTAGCTTGGTTCAACCCCCTAATGGAGCGGAATGATCCCATTGTGTCTGATCTGCAGGTATTCTTGGACACGTTCCGCAAGATATTTGATGAGCCTGGTCGTGTCACATCTGCCATGGAGTCTCTCTTTGATTTGCAACAGGGCTCTCTCTCTGTCGGTCAGTATGCCATCCGTTTCCGTACCTTGGCTTCGGAGCTCCAGTGGACCAATGAGCCCCTGGTCGGAGTCTTCCAGCGAGGGTTGTCTGGAAGAGTCAAGGACGAATTGGCAGGCAGGGACCTACCCGAGACCCTGGATGATCTCATATCCCTCGCCATTCGGATTGACATGCGTCTTCAGCAGTGCTCCAGAGAGAGGCTTCTCGAGAAGCAATTTCCTCATCCAGCGTCTTCTTCACCGAAACCTCGGTTTCCGTGTCCTGCTCCGGTCTTTAAGGATGTGCCCATGGAGCTTGACCGCGTGAGGGTGAAGAGGAATCAGCAGGAGAAAATTCCCACTAGGAATCCATATCGTTATGGAGGTCAGAAGAACTCTTCCGCCTAGGACAGGTAAAGGAGACCTCCCTAGGTGAGAATGACTCTTCTCTCCCGCTAACCATATCCATACAGGTAATCTTCGGGAAGGTGCGGTTCTCCGAGACGGCCTATCTGGATCTGGTGGAAATTTCATCCAGCAAGCTGTGGCCAGGCAGTTCGGGATTCCAATTGTTCCACTGCAGCGGTCCTGGCGCATCATCTCCGTAGATGGTAGACCCCTGAAAGATGCCATTATCGGTATCACCGAAGAGGTGGAACTTCAAATCGGAGCACTACACAGGGAAAAGATTACCTTCTATGTGTTACCGAATCTTTCTCCACCATTCCTTCTAGGTCTTCCGTGGCTGCGCCTCCACGAACCTGTTCTGGATTGGCGGTCTGGAGATGTCCTTCGATGGGGTCAGTCTTGTCACGAACACTGCCTCATACCAGTACGGCCTGGTTCTACCCCACGGCCTCCGGCAGCTTTACCCGGGCTACGGTCTGCCTACTGGTCCTTCGCAGATGTATTCAACAAGAGGGAAGCCGAGACACTTCCACCGCACAGGCCTTACGATTGCCCCATCGATCTTATCCCTGGATCTACTCCTCCTCACGGTAGGATCTACCCTCTTTCTCCCACTGAGACTCAAGCCATGTCCGATTACATCAAGGAGAATTTGGCTCGAGGGTTTATCCAGAAGTCCTCCTCCCCAGCTGGAGCTGGGTTCTTCTTCGTCAAGAAGAAAGATGGGTCTCTTCGCCCATGCATCGACTACCGTGGTCTCAACCTAATAACGGTAAAGAACAGATACCCACTTCCCTTAATTCCTGAGCTCTTTGATCGGCTTCGAGGTTCCAGGATTTTCACCAAGTTGGATCTCCGTGGGGCTTACAACCTCGACAGGATACGATCCGGGGATGAGTGGAAAACCGCCTTCAACACGCGAGATGGTCATTACGAATATCTAGTCATGCCTTTCGGGTTAAGCAATGCTCCCACCGTTTTTCAGGAGTTTGTCAATGATGTATTTCGTGACCTGCTCTATGTTTGTGTGGTGGTGTATCTGGATGACATCCTGGTGTTTTCTCCCGACTTACCAACTCACAGGTGGAATGTTCGTCTCGTTCTTCAAAGATTGAGGGAGAATCGTCTCTACGCGAAGTTTGAGAAATGTCTGTTTGAACGGAGGTCTTTACCCTTTCTTGGCTATATTATTTCCGATACAGGTCTCGAGATGGATCCAGAGAAGGTTTCTGCCGTGTTAAAGTAGCCAAAACCTGAGGGAATCAAGGCCATTCAGCGGTTCCTAGGATTCGCCAACTACTATCGGCAATTCATTCCACAATTCTCCTCTCTGGTAAGACCACTCACTGCCCTGACTTGTAAAGGAGGCAAACCAAAGGATTGGACTCCTGAGGCCGAGTCAGCTTTCGCCTCCCTCAAACAAGCCTTCTCAACCGCACCAGCTCTTCATCGGCCTATGATCAACAAACAGTTTTTCCTTGAAGTGGACGCTTCGTCATCCGGATCCGGAGCAGTCCTCACACAAAAACTGCCTACTGGTAAGATGGTGACCTGTGGTTTCTTCTCCAAGGCATTTACACCCTGTGAACGTAACTACTCTATTGGTGATAGAGAGTTACTAGCAATTAAGCTAGCCTTAGAGGAATGGCGATATCTGCTTGAAGGCGCAGTTCATCCAGTCATCATTTACACTGATCATAAGAATCTGTCCTATCTTCAGTCTGCTCAAAGACTCAATCCTCGCCAGGCTCGTTGGTCATTGTTCTTTGCTCGGTTCAATTTCTCTCTCCATTTCCGGCCTGCAGAGAAGAATATCAAAGCCGATGCGCTTTCCAGGTCCTTCTTGTCTGACGACCTTGAAGAGGAGCTTCAGCATATCATTGAACCGTCCAAGATGATCGCGGTGGCTCCAGTCAGGCTGTCGCAACTCCCTCCCGGTAAGACCCTTGTAACTGAAAGAGACAAGAAGCGAGTTTTACACTGGGGTCATTCTTCTAAGCTTGCCGGACACGCTGGTCAAAAGAAGACGTTACAATTAATTTCTCGACACTACTGGTGGTCCACTTTGCGCCAAGATGTTCTGAACTTCCACTAGGGGTACACCTTGCCCGGTGCTCCACTACGTGGTACAGTGCTGTGATCCAGAGGTTCTCTCCCTCTGACACCTGTTTCCTTTTTGTTAATAAATATCTTTTGGTTTATGAGATCTACTCTCCTGTCTTTTGAGTATCGGGTATACAGCCGCCACTGCACCATCAGTGGTCTAGTGAGTCCACTTTACCTTGTCACACCCTGTGGGCATAACAGTTAGTTTGTCTACATTGTCATTGGACAGCCGTGTGCGCTTATCTGTCAGCACACCACCAGCAGCGCTGAACACACGTTCAGAGAGAATGCTGGCTGCGGGGCACGAAAAGATCTCCAAGGCGTGAGTGGCGAGCTCAGGCCATTTTTCAAGATTGGAAGCCCAAAATGAGCAGGGGTCCAGTTCCACGGTCATGGCATCGATGTTAACTTGGAGATTCTCTTGTACCATCCTCTCTAGGCGTTGGCTGTGCGTCAGACTTCTTGTCTTCTGTGGCCTTGCAAAGGATGGTCTAAAAGAGTCTTGAAACAATTGGAAAAAATTGCTGTTACCATCAGATACGATGTTACTGTTACGGTTTGGGTGATGACTCGATAGTCCCACGGTTGGCAAGTTAGAACTCATAGATTCACTACGTGCAACACTGGTGTTTTGTGGAAAAGCAGATGTTAGATTCTGTAACAGTCTCTGCTGATACTCCTGCATGCGTGAATCCCTTTCTATGGCTGGAATTATTTCGCCAAATTTGCTTTTGTACCAGGGATCTAAGAGTGTGGCAACCCAGTAGCCGGCATTACTTCGGATTCTGACAATCCGAGGGTCATGTTGCAGGTAGTGCAGCAAGAAGGTACTCATGTGTCTTGCGCATCCAAGAGGACCAAGTCCTTGTTGTCTTGGTGGTGGCGAGGTGAGAATCATGCTTCCTTCGTTTGCCCTCTCCCCCCAAACTCGCACAACAGAAATTTGATCAAGGTCTCCCTCATCTGATGA
Organism: Ranitomeya imitator; assembly: GCF_032444005.1. Taxonomy (NCBI): domain Eukaryota; kingdom Metazoa; phylum Chordata; class Amphibia; order Anura; family Dendrobatidae; genus Ranitomeya; species Ranitomeya imitator. The sequence continues at coordinate 482,947,941 of NC_091285.1, read as the reverse complement.
GTCTTCCATGCCCAGCGCCAGTTCATCCTCCACTTCTTCCTCGCTTCCTGCACCTTCCTCAACAGTTTGGCTGCTACCATGCGCCCTCGGTAATCCATCTCCCCCAGCCTCCAATGCCAGCCGCCTTGGTGCTGCCAACCTTCTTGACCTTGGAGATATTATTCCTTCCGCATATGACTCCTCCTGTTCCTCCTCCTCCTCCTCCTCTTGTTCCACCACCTGACTCTGAACACTGTTTAAGGTGTGCTCCAGCATGTAAATCACCGGAATGGTCATGCTGATAATGGCATCGTCATCACTAAACATCTTCATTGCTATTTCAAAACTGTGCAGAAGGGTGCATAGGTCCCTGATCTTAGACCACTCCTGCAGTGTGATTTGCCCCACCTCTTGATCTCGTTGGCCCAGGCTATACATCATAATGTATTGCACCAGGGCTCGTCGTTGCTGCCACAGTCACTGCAACATGTGCAGAGTTGAATTCCACCATGTGGGCACATCGCATTTCAGCCGGTGAACTGGCAGGCTGTTATGAACAGGTGATTCAGAACCACAATGGACCTGGTGAATACGAGCACAGAAAATGACCTGATAGTTGCTAAACACATAGGACGAGCTCTGAGATGTGGGAACTCTGCTGACCGCAATCCCAAATCCTATCACACCACACTAGAGGTATCCGTGGAGCGCTCCTGACCAGACCTAGGCGCCTCGGGTACAGCCTGAGAAACTAGCTAGCCCTGAAGATAGAAAAATAAGCCTACCTTGCCTCAGAGAAATTCCCCAAAGGAAAAGGCAGCTGTTGTGAATTCTGTGGCTGAATTCACTCCTGTGGTCACAAGTGGTACTGCAGCTCTGAGCTTCCTCCCTCAGGTGTTCTGGTGAGCTCGTTAACTGCTTCATTACTTAACTCCGCCTGATGCTGCTATCCTTGCTCCTTGTCAATGTTTTAGTGTTGGATCTGAGCTTCTCATGATTGTTCCTGTGACCTGCTGCTCTGTATAGCTAAGTGCTTTTTGCTTTTTTGTTGCTTTTTTTCTGTCCAGCTTGTCTTTTGTTTTGCTGGAAGCTCTGAGACGCAAAGGGTGTACCGCCGTGCCGTTAGTTCGGCACGGTGGGGTTTTTTTGCCCCCTTTGCGTGGTTTTGCTTTAGGGTTTTTTGTAGACTGCAAAGTTCACTTTACTGTCCTCGCTCTGTCCTAGAATATCGGGCCCCACTTTGCTGAATCTATTTCATCCCTACGTTTTGTCTTTTCATCTTACTCACAGTCATTATATGTGGGGGGCTGCCTTTTCCTTTGGGGAATTTCTCTGGGGCAAGTCAGGCCTATTTTTCTATCTTCAGGCTAGCTAGTTTCTTAGGCTGTGCCGAGTTGCCTAGGTAGTTGTTAGGCGCAATCCACAGCCGCTTTTAGTTGTGTTTAGGATAGGATCAGGTGTGCAGTCTACAGAGTTTCCACGTCTCAGAGCTCGTTCTTGTATTTTTGGGTATTGGTCAGATCACTGTGTGCGCTCTGATCGCTAAGCACACTGTGTTTCTGGATTGCCTTCATAACACCTGTCATTAGCAAACATAACAGTACAAGGAGCCCAACTAATGATTCTCAATAGAGGGAAAGAAAAAGTTCTGACATCATTTTTTTTTTTTTCTGCTCTGCGTTCACTTTTTTTTTTTCCCCTAGACATTTGGGTGATTCTGGACACAGGTGTGGACATGGATATTCAGGGTCTGTGCTCTTCAATGGATAATCTCGTTATAAATGTACAAAAAATTCAAGATACTATTGATCAGAAATCTATGTTAGAACCAAGAATTCCTATTCCTGATTTGTTTTTTGGAGATAGAACTAAGTTTCTAAGTTTCAAAAATAATTGTAAGCTATTTCTGGCCTTGAAACCTCATTCTTCTGGTAATCCTATTCAACAGGTTTTGATTATTATTTCTTTTTTGCGCGGCGACCCTCAAGACTGGGCATTTTCTCTTGCGCCAGGAGACCCTGCATTGAGTAGTGTCGATGCGTTTTTCCTGGCGCTCGGATTGCTGTACGATGAGCCTAATTCAGTGGATCAGGCTGAGAAAAATTTGCTGGCTTTGTGCCAGGGTCAGGATGATATAGAAGTATATTGTCAGAAATTTAGGAAATGGTCAGTACTCACTCAGTGGAATGAATCTGCGCTGGCAGCTTTGTTCAGAAAGGGTCTCTCTGAGGCTCTTAAGGATGTCATGGTGGGATTTCCTATGCCTGCTGGTTTGAATGAGTCTTTGTCTTTGGCCATTCAGATCGGTCGACGCTTGCGCGAGCGTAAATCTGTGCACCATTTGGCGGTACTGCCTGAGGTTAAACCTGAGCCTATGCAGTGCGATAGGACTATGACTAGAGTTGAACGGCAGGAATACAGACGTCTGAATGGTCTGTGTTTCTACTGTGGTGATTCCACTCATGCTATTTCTGATTGTCCTAAGCGCACTAAGCGGTCCGCTAGGTCTGCCGTCATTGGTACTGTACAGTCCAAATTCCTTCTGTCCATTACCTTGATATGCTCTTTGTCGTCGTTTTCTGTCATGGCGTTTGTGGATTCGGGCGCTGCCCTGAATCTGATGGATTTGGATTATGCTAAACGTTGTGGGTTTTTCTTGGAGCCTTTGCGGTGTCCTATTCCATTGAGAGGAATTGATGCTACACCTTTGGCCAAGAATAAACCTCAATACTGGGCCCAGCTGACCATGTGCATGGCTCCTGCACATCAGGAAGTTATTCGCTTTCTGGTGTTGCATAATCTGCATGATGTGGTCGTGTTGGGGTTGCCATGGCTACAAACCCATAATCCAGTATTGGATTGGAATTCCATGTCGGTATCCAGCTGGGGTTGTCAGGGGGTACATGGTGATGTTCCATTTTTGTCGATTTCGTCATCCACCCCTTCTGAGGTCCCAGAGTTCTTGTCTGATTATCAGGATGTATTTGAAGAGCCCAAGTCCGATGCTCTACCTCCGCATAGGGATTGTGATTGTGCTATCAATTTGATTCCTGGTAGTAAATTCCCTAAAGGTCGATTATTTAATTTATCCGTGCCCGAACACGCCGCTATGCGCAGTTATGTGAAGGAATCCCTGGAGAAGGGACATATTCGCCCATCGTCATCACCACTGGGAGCAGGGTTCTTCTTTGTAGCCAAGAAGGATGGTTCGCTGAGACCGTGTATTGATTACCGCCTTCTTAATAAGATCACTGTTAACAATGGCAAGGGATACTGAAATTTATCTGACTTGTTTGCTCGGATTAAGGGGGCTAGTTGGTTCACTAAGATAGATCTTCGTGGTGCGTATAATCTGGTGAGAATCAGGCAAGGAGATGAATGGAAAACTGCATTCAATACGCCCGAGGGTCATTTTGAGTATCTAGTGATGCCGTTCGGACTTGCCAATGCTCCATCTGTGTTTCAGTCTTTTATACATGACATCTTCCGTGAGTATCTGGATAAATTCCTGATTGTTTACTTGGATGACATTTTGATCTTCTCAGATGATTGGGAGTCTCATGTGAAGCAGGTCAGAATGGTTTTTCAGGTCCTGCGTGCTAACTCTTTGTTTGTGAAGGGATCAAAGTGTCTCTTCGGTGTGCAGAAAGTTTCATTTTTGGGGTTCATCTTTACCTCTTCTACTATCGAGATGGATCCAGTTAAGGTCCAAGCCATCCAGGATTGGATTCAGCCGACATCTCTGAAAAGTCTGCAAAAGTTCCTGGGCTTTGCTAATTTCTATTGTCGCTTCATCTGTAATTTTTCTAGCATTGCCAAACCATTGACCGATTTGACCAAGAAGGGTGCTGATTTGGTTAATTGGTCTTCTGCTGCTGTGGAAGCTTTTCAGGAGTTGAAGCGTCGTTTTTGTTCTGCCCCTGTGTTGTGTCAGCCAGATGTTTCTCTTCCGTTCTAGGTCGAGGTTGATGCTTCTGAGATTGGAGCAGGGGCGGTTTTGTCACAGAGAGGTTCTGATTGCTCAGTGATGAAACCATGTGCTTTCTTTTCCAGGAAGTTTTCGCCCGCTGAGCGTAATTATGATGTGGGCAATCGAGAGTTGCTGGCCATGAAGTGGGCATTCGAGGAGTGGCGTCATTGGCTTGAAGGAGCTAAGCATCGCGTGGTGGTATTGACTGATCATAAGAACTTGACTTATCTCGAGTCTGCCAAGCGCTTGAATCCTAGACAGGCCCGTTGGTCGTTATTTTTTGCCCGCTTCGACTTTGTGATTTCGTACCTTCCGGGCTCTAAAAATGTGAAGGCGGATGCTCTGTCTAGGAGTTTTGTGCCCGACTCTCCGGGTTTATCTGAGCCAGCGGGTATCCTCAAGGAAGGAGTCATTGTGTCTGCCATCTCCCCTGATTTGCGGCGGGTGCTGCAAAAATTTCAGGCGAATAAACCTGATCGTTGTCCAGCAGAGAAACTGTTCGTCCCTGATAGGTGGACTAATAAACTTATCTCTGAACTTCATTGTTCGGTGTTGGCTGGTCATCCTGGAATCTTTGGTACCAGAGAGTTAGTGGCTAGATCCTTCTGGTGGCCATCTCTGTCACGGGATGTACGTACTTTTGTGCAGTCCTGTGGGATTTGTGCTAGGGCTAAGCCCTGCTGTTCTCGTGCCAGTGGGTTGCTTTTGCCCTTGCCGGTCCCAAAGAGGCCTTGGACACATATTTCGATGGATTTCATTTCTGACCTTCCCGTTTCTCAAAAGATGTCAGTCATTTGGGTGGTCTGTGATCGCTTTTCTAAAATGGTCCATCTGGTGCCCTTGGCTAAATTGCCTTCCTCCTCTGATTTGGTACCTTTGTTCTTTCAGCATGTGGTTCGGTTGCATGGCATTCCTGAGAATATTGTTTCTGACAGAGGTTCCCAGTTTGTTTCAAGGTTTTGGCGAGCCTTTTGTGGTAGGATGGGCATTGACCTATCCTTTTCCTCGGCTTTCCATCCTCAGACTAATGGCCAGACCGAACGAACCAATCAGACCTTGGAAACATATCTGAGATGTTTTGTTTCTGCAGACCAGGATGATTGGGTGTCCTTTTTGCCGTTGGCTGAGTTCGCCCTTAATAATCGGGCCAGCTCGGCTACCTTGGTTTCTCCATTTTTTTGCAATTCTGGGTTCCATCCTCGTTTCTCTTCAGGACAGGTTGAGTCTTCGGACTGTCCTGGTGTGGATTCTGTGGTGGATAGGTTGCAGCAGATCTGGACTCAGGTAGTGGACAATTTGATCTTGTCCCAGGAGAAAGCTCAACTTTTCGCTAATCGCAGACGCCGTGTGGGTCCCCGACTTCGTGTTGGGGATCTGGTTTGGTTATCTTCTCGTCATATTCCTATGAAGGTTTCCTCTCCTAAATTTAAACCTCGTTTTATTGGTCCGTATAGGATTTCTGAGGTTCTCAATCCTGTGTCTTTTCGTTTGACCCTCCCAGACTCCTTTTCCATACATAATGTATTCCATAGGTCGTTGTTGCGGAGATACGTGGCACCTATGGTTCCATCTGTTGAGCCTCCTGCCCCGGTTTTGGTGGAGGGGGAATTGGAGTATATTGTGGAGAAGATTTTGGATTCTCGTGTTTCTAGACGGAAACTCCAGTATCTGGTTAAATGGAAGGGTTATGCTCAGGAAGATAATTCCTGGGTTTTTGCCTCTGATGTTCATGCTTCCGATCTTGTTCGTGCCTTTCATGCGGCTCATCCTGGTCGGCCTGGGGGCTCTGGTGAGGGTTCGGTGACCCCTCCTCAAGGGGGGGGTACTGTTGTGAATTCTGTGGCTGAATTCACTCCTGTGGTCACAAGTGGTACTGCAGCTTCTGAGCTTCCTCCCTCAGGTGTTCTGGTGAGCTCGTTAACTGCTTCATTACTTAACTCCGCCTGATGCTGCTATCCTTGCTCCTTGTCAATGTTTTAGTGTTGGATCTGAGCTTCTCCTGATTGTTCCTGTGACCTGCTGCTCTGTATAGCTAAGTGCTTTTTGCTTTTTTGTTGCTTTTTTTCTGTCCAGCTTGTCTTTTGTTTTGCTGGAAGCTCTGAGACGCAAAGAGTGTACCGCCGTGCCGTTAGTTCGGCACGGTGGGTTTTTTTTGCCCCCTTTGCGTGGTTTTGCTTTAGGGTTTTTTGTAGACTGCAAAGTTCGCTTTACTGTCCTCGCTCTGTCCTAGAATATCGGGCCCCACTTTGCTGAATCTATTTCATCCCTACGTTTTGTCTTTTCATCTTACTCACAGTCATTATATGTGGGGGGCTGCCTTTTCCTTTGGGGAATTTCTCTGGGGCAAGTCAGGCCTATTTTTCTATCTTCAGGCTAGCTAGTTTCTTAGGCTGTGCCGAGTTGCCTAGGTAGTTGTTAGGCGCAATCCACAGCCGCTTTTAGTTGTGTTTAGGATAGGATCAGGTGTGCAGTCTACAGAGTTTCCACGTCTCAGAGCTCGTTCTTATATTTTTGGGTATTGGTCAGATCACTGTGTGCGCTCTGATCGCTAAGCACACTGTGTTTCTGGATTGCCTTCATAACACCTGTCATTAGCAAACATAACAGGCAGCCCCCACATATAATGACTGTGAGTAAAGATGAAAATACAAACACAGAGATGAATTAGATTTTAGCAAAGTGAGGCCCGACTTACTAAATAGACCGAGGATAGGAAAGATAGCTTTGCGGTCAGCACAAAAACCTACAAACAACCACGCAGAGGGCGCAAAAAGACCCTCCGCACCGACTAACGGTACGGAGGTGCTTCCTCTGCGTCCCAGAGCTTCCAGCAAGCAAGACAAACCAATATAGCAAGCTGGACAGAAAAAATAGCAAACAAAAGTAACACAAGCAGAACTTAGCTTATGCAGGGCAGACAGGCCACAAGAACGATCCAGGAGAGAGCAAGACCAATACTGGAACATTGACTGGAGGCCAGGAACAAAGAACTAGGTGGAGTTAAATAGAGCAGCACCTAACGACTTAACCTCGTCACCTGAGGAAGGAAACTCAGAAGCCGCAGCCCCACTCACATCCAACAAAGGAAGCTCATGGACAGAACCAGCCGAAGTACCACTCATGACCACAGGAGGGAGCTTGACCACAGAATTCACAACAGTACCCCCCCCCCTTGAGGAGGGGTCACCGAACCCTCACCAGAGCCCCCAAGCCGACCAGGATGAGCCAAATGAAAGGCACGAACCAGATCGGCAGCATGAACATCAGAGGCAAAGACCCAGGAATTATCTTCCTGACCATAACCCTTCCACTTAACCAGGTACTGGAGTTTCCGTCTCGAAATACGAGAATCCAAAATCTTCTCCACTATATACTCCAACTCCCCCTCAACCAAGACCAGGGCAGGAGGATCAATGGATGGAACCACAGATGCCACGTATCTCCGCAACAATGACCTATGGAATACATTATGGATGGAAAAAGAAGCTGGAAGGGTCAAACGAAAAGACACAGGATTAAGAACCTCAGAAATCCTATACGGACCAATGAAACGAGGCTTAAACTTAGGAGAGGAAACTTTCATAGGAATAAAACGAGACGACAACCAAACCAAATCCCCAAAACGAAGTCGGGGACCCACACAGCGCCTGCGATTAGCGAAACATAGTAACATAGTAACATAGTTAGTAAGGCCGAAAAAAGACATTTGTCCATCCAGTTCAGCCTATATTCCATCATAATAAATCCCCAGATCTACGTCCTTCTACAGAACCTAATTGTATGATACAATATTGTTCTGCTCCAGGAAGACATCCAGGCCTCTCTTGAACCCCTCGACTGAGTTCGCCATCACCACCTCCTCAGGCAAGCAATTCCAGATTCTCACTGCCCTAACAGTAAAGAATCCTCTTCTATGTTGGTGGAAAAACCTTCTCTCCTCCAGACGCAAAGAATGCCCCCTTGTGCCCGTCACCTTCCTTGGTATAAACAGATCCTCAGCGAGATATTTGTATTGTCCCCTTATATACTTATACATGGTTATTAGATCGCCCCTCAGTCGTCTTTTTTCTAGACTAAATAATCCTAATTTCGCTAATCTATCTGGGTATTGTAGTTCTCCCATCCCCTTTATTAATTTTGTTGCCCTCCTTTGTACTCTCTCTAGTTCCATTATATCCTTCCTGAGCACCGGTGCCCAAAACTGGACACAGTACTCCATGTGCGGTCTAACTAGGGATTTGTACAGAGGCAGTATAATGCTCTCATCATGTGTATCCAGACCTCTTTTAATGCACCCCATGATCCTGTTTGCCTTGGCAGCTGCTGCCTGGCACTGGCTGCTCCAGGTAAGTTTATCATTAACTAGGATCCCCAAGTCCTTCTCCCTGTCAGATTTACCCAATGGTTTCCCATTCAGTGTGTAATGGTGACATTGATTCCTTCTTCCCATGTGTATAACCTTACATTTATCATTGTTAAACCTCATCTGCCACCTTTCAGCCCAAGTTTCCAACTTATCCAGATCCATCTGTAGCAGAATACTATCTTCTCTTGTATTAACTGCTTTACATAGTTTTGTATCATCTGCAAATATCGATATTTTACTGTGTAAACCTTCTACCAGATCATTAATGAATATGTTGAAGAGAACAGGTCCCAATACTGACCCCTGCGGTACCCCACTGGTCACAGCGACCCAGTTAGAGACTATACCATTTATAACCACCCTCTGCTTTCTATCACTAAGCCAGTTACTAACCCATTTACACACAATTTCCCCCAGACCAAGCATTCTCATTTTGTGTACCAACCTCTTGTGCGGCATGGTATCAAACGCTTTGGAAAAATCGAGATATACCACGTCCAATGACTCACCGTGGTCCAGCCTATAGCTTACCTCTTCATAAAAACTGATTAGATTGGTTTGACAGGAGCGATTTCTCATAAACCCATGCTGATATGGAGTTAAACAGTTATTCTCATTGAGATAATCCAGAATAACATCCCTCAGAAACCCTTCAAATATTTTACCAACAATAGAGGTTAGACTTACTGGCCTATAATTTCCAGGTTCACTTTTAGAGCCCTTTTTGAATATTGGCACCACATTTGCTATGCGCCAATCCTGCGGAACAGACCCTGTCGCTATAGAGTCCCTAAAAATAAGAAATAATGGTTTATCTATTACATTACTTAGTTCTCTTAGTACTCGTGGGTGTATGCCATCCGGACCTGGAGATTTATCTATTTTAATCTTATTTAGCCGGTTTCGCACCTCTTCTTGGGTTAGATTGGTGACCCTTAATATAGGGTTTTCATTGTTTCTTGGGATTTCACCTAGCATTTCATTTTCCACCGTGAATACCGTGGAGAAGAAGGTGTTTAATATGTTAGCTTTTTCCTCGTCATCTACAACCATTCTTTCCTCACTATTTTTTAAGGGGCCTACATTTTCAGTTTTTATTCTTTTACTATTGATATAGTTGAAGAACAGTTTGGGATTAGTTTTACTCTCCTTAGCAATGTGCTTCTCTGTTTCCTTTTTGGCAGCTTTAATTAGTTTTTTAGATAAAGTATTTTTCTCCCTATAGTTTTTTAGAGCTTCAATGGTGCCATCCTGCTTTAGTAGTGCAAATGCTTTCTTTTTACTGTTAATTGCCTGTCTTACTTCTTTGTTTAGCCACATTGGGTTTTTCCTATTTCTAGTCCTTTTATTCCCACAAGGTATAAACCGCTTACACTGCCTATTTAGGATGTTCTTAAACATTTCCCATTTATTATCTGTATTCTTATTTCTGAGGATATTGTCCCAGTCTACCAGATTAAGGGCATCTCTAAGCTGGTCAAACTTTGCCTTCCTAAAGTTCAGTCTTTTTGTGACTCCCTGACAAGTCCCCCTAGTGAAAGACAGGTGAAACTGTACAATATTGTGGTCGCTATTTCCTAGATGCCCGACCACCTGCAGATTTGTTATTCTGTCAGGTCTATTAGATAGTATTAGGTCTAAAAGTGCTGCTCCTCTGGTTGGATTCTGCACCAATTGTGAAAGATAATTTTTCTTGGTTATTAGCAGAAACCTGTTGCCTTTATGGGTTTCACAGGTTTCTGTTTCCCAGTTAATATCCGGGTAGTTAAAGTCCCCCATAACCAGGACCTCATTATGGGTTGCAGCTTCATCTATCTGCTTTAGAAGTAGACTTTCCATGGTTTCTGTTATATTTGGGGGTTTGTAACAGACCCCAATGAGAATTTTGTTACCATTTTTCCCTCCATGAATTTCGACCCATATGGACTCGACATCCTCATTTCCTTCGCTAATATCCTCCCTTAAAGTGGACTTTAGACAAGACTTAACATAGAGACAAACCCCTCCTCCTCTCCGATTTTTACGATCCTTTCTAAACAGACTGTAACCCTGTAAGTTAACTGCCCAGTCATAGCTTTCATCTAACCATGTCTCGGTTATTCCCACTATGTCAAAGTTACCTGTAGATATTTCTGCTTCTAGTTCTTCCATCTTTTTTGTCAGGCTTCTGGCGTTTGCGAGCATGCAGTTTAGAGGATTTTGTTTTGTTCCAATCTCCTCGCTGTGGATTGTTTTAGAAACGTTGAGCCTTCTCCTGGGACAATGTCAAATTGTCCACTACATGAGTCCAAATCTGCTGCAACCTATCCACCACAGTATCCACACCAGGACAGTCCGAAGACTCAACCTGCCCTGAAGAGAAACGAGGGTGGAAACCAGAATTGCAGAAAAACGGCGAAACCAAAGTAGCCGAGCTGGCCCGATTATTAAGGGCGAACTCAGCCAAAGGCAAAAAGGACACCCAATCATCCTGATCAGCAGAAACAAAATATCTCAGATATGTTTCCAAGGTCTGATTGGTTCGTTCAATTTGGTCATTTGTCTGAGGATGGAAAGCCGAGGAAAAAGACAAATCAATGCCCATCCTAGCACAAAAGGCTCGCCAAAACCTCGAAACAAACTGGGAACCTCTGTCAGAAACGATGTTCTCCGGAATGCCATGTAAACGAACCACATGCTGGAAAAACAATGGCACCAAATCAGAGGAGGAGGGCAATTTAGACAAGGGTACCAAATGGACCATCTTAGAGAAGCGATCACAAACCACCCAAATGACCGACATCTTTTGAGAGACGGGGAGATCCGAAATAAAATCCATAGAGATATGTGTCCAGGGCCTCTTCGGGACCGGCAAGGGCAAAAGCAACCCACTGGCACGAGAACAGCAGGGCTTAGCCCGAGCACAAATCCCACAGGACTGCACAAACGAACGCACATCCCGCGACAGAGACGGCCACCAAAAGGATCTAGCCACCAAATCTCTGGTACCAAAGATTCCAGGATGACCAGCCAACACCGAACAATGAATCTCAGAGATAACTCTACTCGTCCATTTATCAGGGACAAACAGTTTCTCCGTTGGGCAACGGTCAGGTCTATTAGCCTGAAATTTTTGCAGCACCCGCCACAAATCAGGGGAGATGGCAGACAAAATTACCCCCTCTTTGAGAATACCCGCCGGCTCAGGCAAACCCGGAGAGTCAGGCACAAAACTCCTAGACAGGGCATCCGCCTTCACATTTTTAGAGCCCGGAAGGTACGAAATCACAAAGTCAAAATGGGAGAAAAACAGCGACCAACGAGCCTGTCTAGGATTCAACCATTTGGCAGACTCGAGATAAGTCAAGTTCTTGTGATCAGTCAAGACCACCACGCGATGCTTAGCTCCTTCAAGCCAATGACGCCACTCCTCGAATGCCCACTTCATGGCCAGCAACTCTCGATTGCCAACATCATAATTACGCTCAGCAGGCGAAAACTTCCTGGAAAAGAAGGCACATGGTTTCATCACCGAGCCATCAGAACTTCTTTGCGACAAAACAGCCCCTGCTCCAATTTCAGAAGCATCCACCTCGACCTGGAACGGGAGCGAAACATCTGGCTGGCACAACACAGGGGCAGAAGAAAAACCACGCTTCAACTCCTGAAAAGCTTCCACAGCAGCAGAAGACCAATTGACCACATCAGCACCCTTCTTGGTTAAATCAGTCAACGGTTTAGCAATAATAGAAAAATTATTGATGAAGCGACGATAAAAATTAGCAAAGCCCAGGAACTTTTGCAGACTCTTCAGAGATGTCGGCTGAGTCCAATCATAAATGGCCTGAACTTTAACAGGGTCCATCTCGATAGTAGAAGGGGAAAAAATGAAACCCAAAAATGAAACCTTCTGAACACCAAAGAGACACTTTGACCCCTTTACAAACAAAGAATTCGCACGCAGGACCTGGAACACCATTCTAACCTGCTTAACGTGCGACTCCCAATCATCCGAGAAGACCAAAATATCATCCAAATATACAATCAGGAATTTATCTAGGTACTCTCGGAAGATGTCATGCATAAAGGACTGAAATACTGATGGAGCATTGGAAAGCCCGAATGGCATAACCAGGTACTCAAAATGGCCCTCGGGCATATTAAATGCTGTTTTCCATTCATCGCCCTGTTTAATACGCACAAGATTATACGCACCACGAAGATCTATCTTGGTGAACCAACTAGCCCCCTTAATCCGAGCAAACAAATCAGACAGCAGCGGCAAGGGGTACTGGAATTTGACTGTGATTTTATTTAGAAGGCGGTAATCAAAACAAGGTCTCAACGAACCATCCTTCTTGGCCACAAAAAAGAACCCTGCCCCCAATGGCGACGACGACGGGCGAATATGACCCTTCTCCAAGGATTCCTTTACGTAACTCTGCATAGCGGCGTGCTCAGGTACAGACAAATTAAACAGTCGACCTTTAGGAAACTTACTACCAGGAATCAAATCGATAGCACAATCACAATCCCTATGCGGAGGTAGGGCATTGGACTTGGGCTCATCAAATACATCCCGGTAATCTGACAAGAACTCTGGGACCTCAGAAGGGGTGGATGATGAAATAGACAGAAATGGAACATCACCATGTACCCCCTGACAACCCCAGCTGGACACAGACATAGATTTCCAATTCAATACTGGGTTATGGACTTGTAGCCATGGCAACCCTAACACGACCACATCATGCAGATTCTGCAACACCAAAAAGCGAATATCCTCCTGATGCGCAGGAGCCATGCACATGGTCAGTTGGGTCCAATACTGAGGCTTATTCTTGGCCAAAGGCGTAGCATCAATTCCTCTCAATGGAATAGGATGCTGCAAGGGCTCCAATAAAAACCCACAGCGCCTAGCAAACTCCAAATCCATCAAATTCAGGGCAGCGCCTGAATCCACAAATGCCATGACAGAATAGGATGACAAAGAGCAGATCAAAGTAACGGACAAAAGAAATTTCGACTGTACCGTACCAATGGTGGCAGACCTAGCGAAACGCTTAGTGCGCTTAGAACAATCAGAGATAGCATGAGTGGAATCACCACAGTAAAAACACAGCCCATTCCGACGTCTGTGTTCTTGCCGTTCAGCTCTGGTCAAAGTCCTATTACATTGCATAGGCTCAGGTTTATGCTCAGATAATACCGCCAAATGGTGCACAGTTTTACGCTCACGTAAGCGTCGATCAATCTGAATGGCCAAAGACATAGACTCATTCAGACCAGCAGGCATAGGAAATCCCACCATGACATCCTTAAGGGCTTCAGAGAGACCCTTTCTGAAAATTGCTGCCAGAGCACATTCATTCCATTGAGTGAGCACAGACCACTTCCTAAACTTCTGACAATATATCTCTACCTCATCCTGACCCTGACACAGAGCCAGCAAGATTTTCTCTGCCTGATCCACTGAATTAGGTTCATCATAAAGTAACCCGAGCGCCAGAAAAAACGCATCAATATCACATAATGCAGGATCTCCTGGCGCAAGGGAAAATGCCCAGTCTTGAGGGTCGCCACGTAATAAAGAAATAATGATCTTTACTTGTTGAACTGGGTCACCAGAGGAGCGGGGTTTCAAAGCAAGAAATAGTTTACAATTATTTTTGAAATTCAGAAACTTAGCTCTATCTCCAAAAAATAACTCAGGAATAGGAATTTTAGGTTCTAACATAGGATTCTGAACCACTAAATCTTGAATGTTCTGTACACTTATAGCGAGATTATTCATCAAAGAGGAAAGACCCTGAATGTCCATGTCTACACCTGTGTTCTGAACCACCCTGATGTAAAGGGGAAAGGAAAGACAAAACACAGTGCAAAGAAAAAAAAATGGTCTCAGAACCTTTCTTTTCCCTCTATTGAGAAGCATTAGTACTTTGGGCCTCCAGTACTGTTATGAACAGGTGATTCAGAACCACAATGGACCTGGTGAATACGAGCACAGAAAATGACCTGATAGTTGCTAAACACATAGGACGAGCTCTGAGACGTGGGAACTCTGCTGACCGCAATCCCTAATCCTATCACACCACACTAGAGGTAGCCGTGGAGCGCTCCTGACCAGACCTAGGCGCCTCGGGCACAGCCTGATAAACTAGCTAGCCCTGAAGATAGAAAAATAAGCCTACCTTGCCTCAGAGAAATTCCCCAAAGGAAAAGGCAGCCCCCACATATAATGACTGTGAGTAAAGATGAAAATACAAACACAGAGATGAAACAGATTTTAGCAAAGTGAGGCCCGACTTACTAAATAGACCGAGGATAGGAAAGATAGCTTTGCGGTCAGCACAAAAACCTACAAACAACCACGCAGAGGGCACAAAAAGACCCTCCGCACCGACTAACGGTACGGAGGTGCTTCCTCTGCGTCCCAGAGCTTCCAGCAAGCAAGACAAACCAATATAGCAAGCTGGACAGAAAAAATAGCAAACAAAAGTAACACAAGCAGAACTTAGCTTATGCAGGGCAGACAGGTCACAAGAACGATCCAGGAGAGAGCAAGACCAATACTGGAACATTGACTGGAGGCCAGGAACAAAGAACTAGGTGGAGTTAAATAGAGCAGCACCTAACGACTTAACCTCGTCACCTGAGGAAGGAAACTCAGAAGCCGCAGCCCCACTCACATCCAACAAAGGAAGCTCATGGACAGAACCAGCCGAAGTACCACTCATGACCACAGGAGGGAGCTTGACCACAGAATTCACAACAGCAGGCCCAACGACTTCTGTAGAGATGTAAGTCGTTGAGCTGCGGGATGCGAACTGGGGACGTGAGCACACAGTGACCGTGCCCTCTGCAGAAGCCCATCTAGTCCGGGATAGTGGGATAAAAATTGCTGGACAACCAGGTTCAAAACGTGAGCAATACAAGGCATGTGTGTGACATTGCCTCGGCGAAGGGCCGCACCCAGGTTTGCAGCATTGTCGCACACAGCCTTCCCTGGCTGCAGGTTGAGTGGAGACAACCATTGATGAAACTCGGTCTGACCACAACTCCTCAGCTGTGTGACTCACATTTCCCAGACATTTCAATGTAAACACTGCCTGATGCCGTTGAGCTCTGGTGACAGCATAGTGAGGAGGTGTGCAGGATTCCTTCTGCGCAGTTACAACGCGGGTGGCATTACCAAACAGGCTTTGGGTGCAGGTGGAGGACCGAGAGGAGGTTGAGGAGGCAGAAGCAGTGGAGAAACTTCTAGATACAGAGGATTGACGAGCAACTCGTGGGGATGGCAAGACTTGGACAGCAGCCCCTTCTCCTGATGTCGCCGTAGTTACCCAGTGCCCAGTCACCGACATGTAACGCGCCTGTCCATGTCTACTCGTCCAAGTGTCTGTGGTGAAATGCACCCTGTCACACACAGAGTTTCTCAAGGAAGCGGTGATGTTGAGTGCGACATACTGGTGTAGCGCAGGCACAGCTTTCTTTGAGAAGTAGTGGCGACTGGGCATCTGGTACTGGGGCACTGCGACGGACATAAGGTCTCGAAAATCCTCTGTGTCCACCAGGTGGAAAGGCAGCATTTCTGTAGCCAACAGCTTGCAGATGGAGAAATTCAACCTCTTAGCTTTGTCATGGCTAGAAGGAAATGGTCTTTTACTTGTACACATCTGAGGGACTGAAGGCTGGCTGCCATGCTTAGATGGAGTTGAGTAGGGTGTCCCTGGCAAACTGCTGGTCTGTGAGGAAGGTGCAGGCGGAGATGTTATGTTGCCTTGATCAAAATGTGATGTCGATGTCGGAGAGCGCTCAACAACAGCAGGAGTTTCCACTTGCAAATGTCCTGACAACCTGCCAATCACACTGGCTGTTGCGGGTAAAAAGGTGTAAGGTATGCGTCCAAAACCATGTGCGACTGCTGTCTCCACAGTCACAGAGGATGAAGAGGACGCGGATGCACTTGATGGGGCAGACGGTGGTTGACCCGGCCCGCTAGGCCACATTGTAGCACAGTCAGGTTCCCACTGCAACTTATGCCTCATATCCATGTGACGGTTCATGCATGAAGTACTCAAGCTAGTGATTTTTTGGCCTCTACTGAGATTTTGTTGACAAATCTTACAGACAACATGAGTTGGGTGATCCATTGCAATGGCAAAAAATGCCAAGGCTAATCAAGGCTTAGAGCCACTGTGACCTGAAGAGCCACGATGACTTCTGGTCTGAGGCACAGTTGGGGTTGAGGATGCAGTTGTTGACGTGCTTCCAGTACTCCGTCTCTGTCCAGGAAGGCGCAACGTAACCTCATCATCAGACTCGTCACTAGCATCCTCCTCCACCTCCTCTGCTGACCTCATGGACTGGCGGACTGGGGGTTGACAGTAAGTGGGGTCTACAACCTCGTCATCATCATCCTGTGTGTTCTCACACCCGTCGTCCTCAGAGCCAATCTCTTCCTGCCCTTACTGAAAAGTCAAGTTTTCGTTCAAATCAGGTATCTCAGTCTCATCATCATCTTCCTCATTGTCTCCACCAACAGGAGTTACATTTTGGGAACTAGGGTCTACATTATGCTCAGAACCTTCTTCATCTGGGCCTGGATCCGACTCACAAAGATTCTGGGCATCAGTGCAGATCATTTCGTCGTCTGGATTCACAGAAGCTCTGGAGCAGACCTCTGATTCCCAGGCTATAGTATGCGTAAACAGATCTACAGACTCAACCATGTGTGTTACCCCATGCTCAGACGAGCGGCTGGAGACTTGGAAGCTGTGAGGAAGCAAGTGCGATTGGGGTGACAACTCTGAGGACTGGAGTAGCTGTGATGTTGAAGTTGACATGGAGGAGAGCCCACTTGAATGAGTACTTGATATCCGTTCAAGCACCTGCTGTTTTTGTGCCTCATCTGGAATTTTTGGCGATGCTTGTAGCGCTGGTCGTAAGAATGGGATCATATCAGATTGTCCACGAAAAGAAGTAGACATTAGGGTTGAGCGAAATGGGTTAGCCATTTTCAGGAGTCGCCGACTTTTGGCAAAGTCGGGTTTCATGAAACCCGACCCGACCCCTGTGTGGGGTCGGCCATGAGGTCGGCGATCTTCTGAATCTGGTATCGGAATTCTGATACCGAGTTCCGATATGTTTGCAATATCGGAAATCGGTATCGGAATCCATATTTACGTGTAAAATAAAGAATTAAAATAAAAAATATTGCTATACTCACCCTCTGATGCGCCCTGGTACTAATCGGCAGCCTTCCTTCCTTAGAATCAGCGCGTGAAGGGCCTTAGATGACGTCGTGGCTTGTGATTGGTCGCGCGACCGCCCATGTGACCGCTCGCGCGACCAATCACAAGCCGCGACGTCACCGAAGGTCCTTCAAGCGCTGATTCTTAGGAAGGAAGGCTGCCGGAAAGAAGCAGGGTGTACCGAGGGTGAGTATATAACTAATAGGAGTATAGTCACCCTCGGACGTGCCCTGCTTCTTTCCGGCAGCCTTCCTTCCTAAGAATCAGCGCTTGAAGGACCTTCGGTGACGTCGCGGCTTGTGATTGGTCGTGCGAGCGGTCACATGGGTGGTCGCGCGACCACTCACAAGCCGCGACGTCATCTAAGGCCCTTCACGAGCTGATTCAAAGGAAGGAAGGCTGCCGGTTAGTACCAGGGCACGTCAGAGGGTGAGTATAGCAATATTTTTTATTTTAATTCTTTATTTTACACTTAAATATGGATCCCAGGGCCTGAAGGAGAGTTTCCTCTCCTTCAGACCCTGGGAACCATTGGAAACCCAATGCACTGCATTGGGTTTCGTGTTTCGGCCGACCCCGACTTTTTTATAGGATCGGCCGATTTCACTCGACCCGACTTTTGAAAAAGTCGGGTTTCGTGAAACCCGAAAGTAAAAGTCGCTCAACCCTAGTAGACATCTTACTTTGGCTGGAAGATGGTCTTTCTTCTGCAGATGTTACTGTTGCTTTACTACCTACCCCACGGACACAACCTTTTTTTATCTTTACAACACGCCTATTCCCCTTTCCACCAGCAGCAGGGTTTTTGCCACTCATTTTAGTGCTTAACTAATTGGCAACTCTGTATCTGTAGTTGTTGGCACAACAACCGATGGATGAAAACCGAGCAGAACTGAGTGGCCAAACTGTGGTACTAGGCCCAAAACTATTAACTGGGTTAGATGCAGTAAAAATTGAGATACTCAGGCGGTATAGTTTGTTTCACAGGCGGGCTACTCTGCTGACGTGCAGACACTGCTCCTAGGCCCAAAACTATTAACTGGGTTAGATGCAGTAAAAATTTAGATGTTTCACAGGTGGGCTACTCTGCTGACATGCAGACACTGCTCCTAGGCCCAAAACTATTAACTAGGTTAGATGCAGTAAAAATTGAGATACACAGGCGGTGTAGCTAGCTTCACAGGCGGGCTACTCTGATGACTATCAGACAATGCTACTAGCCCAGGATTGGCTGAGCTAGATTCCACCAAATGCTGTGACAAACACTTGCACAGCACTGACACAGACCTGCCTGGCAAACAGTGCTATGAACTGCTGTAATCTACCCTGAAAAGGGCTGATATTACAACTAGTCCCGACTCCTCCCGACTCCCTAAACCTATCTCTCTGAAAATTCGCTCCAAAAAAACACTCTTAGTCTGTATAGCGCCCACAGCAGCAGCGGTGCCCTCTAACACTAAGCTGCAGCAGTGAGGAAATGGTGGCGACGGGGCAAATGGCTGATTCTTATAGGGCAAGGACATGTGACATACACAGCCAATGACACATGCCCTTGCTTGTGTGCATCACATGCACATTGCTGTATGTGTGCACTGCCCCCCTGTAAATGCGGGGGAAAAAAATGGAGATCGGCATTATTTCAGCACAGATCTATCCTCCGCCCCACCCCCCCACCCGCTATACACTGAAACAGTCTATTAACAATGATAAACAGTTTTAATGTGCAAATCAAGTGAGGCTTTTGCTGAACGAACAGTTATCGAACATAAACTCGAACAGCCGAATTTTAAGCAAATTGTTCGAGTTCGTCAAACGACTCGAACACCGCCCAAAACAGCTCGAATTTGAGATTGGCGAACAGTTCGACTCGAACACCGCTCATCTCTACCTGACACTCCAGACATGTTTCCTCCAGTTTATACGGTGAGAGAAAGAGGGCGAGAGGCAGAGTTAAATCCTCTATATAAGCCCACTCTCCTCACAGTAACACACCAGGCACAGACATACTGTGCTCCTTCGTCTTAAAACAACATCACTCTTGCTTAAATTCTACACCACTACACAAACAAAGCTGCAGGAGTTAAAGGTCAACCCCTCCCAAAGTCATGTCCTTCTCCACTTAGTGCCCCAGTGGTTTCTTTCCCAGATCCTTTAGTTGCTCCTTGTAAGACATAGTTTGCAGTCCGCTCATGATCCTGGTAGCTCTTCTCTGAACTTACTCCAATTTTACAATATCTTTAGTAAAATGTGGTTCCCAGCACGGGACACAGTATGCCAGATAAGGTCTGGCCAAGGAGGAGTAGAAGGGGAGAATTACTTCATGTGATCTAGACATCATTGAATTGTGTCTACTTTTTTTACTGCTACATCACACTGTTAACACATCCAGCCTAGAGGACACTGTTAAAAATTAACTTTTCATTAAATCATAGCTTAAAAATTCAACAGAGCAGCAAGAGCTGAAATCCAAACCTAACACCTACTATCAAGATACTACAAACCACTAAAAAAATTCCCATCCTTAGGTAAGAATGCTGTCTAACGTATCTGATTAGTGATGCTAGGACTAAATGAGTAAAGCGTCACAGTGCAATAAAGTGAATGAAATATTGTGGATTTCACCCAATTGAAGTCCAAACTGTTCTACGGGTAACGTCTATACGGGTAGAAGCATCCCTCACTTTGCCCTGCTATTATACCAAAAAGAGGTTCACTCCAGACCATTTCTCCATTAGTAGAAATCATCAGGGGAGTGTATTTGCCATTGGTGAGGCACAAGCATGAAGACACAGTAGTTTCAGTGTAGAGAAATACAATGTCTTTGTGCTTATGAAGTGCTTTAAAAAAAAAAAATCTAAGGAACCCACAGTGAGGTAATCCCTCAGGGCACAGACTGCTGTTTCCCTGATATCAAAGAGATGGTTTGGATTTGGGCTTTTGTTGCTCTGCTGAAGCTTATAAGCTACTAGATTGTGGCCCGATTCTAAGGGTACCGTCACACTATACGATTTACCTACGATCACGACCAGCGATACGACCTGGCCGTGATCGTAGGTAAATCGTAGTGTGGTCGCTGGGGAGCTGTCACACAGACAGCTCTCCAGCGACCAACGATGCCGAGGTCCCCGGGTAACCAGGGTAAACATCGGGTTACTAAGCGCAGGACCGCGCTTAGTAACCCGATGTTTACCCTGGTTACCAGCGTAAAAAAAACCAAACAGCACATACTTACATTCCGGTGTCTGTCCCTTGCCGTCTGCTTCCCGCACTCAGTGACTGCCGGCCGTAAAGTGAAAGCACAGCACAGCGGTGACGTCACCGCTGTGCTCTGCTTTCACTTTACGGCCGGCAGTCACTGAGTGCGGGAAGCAGACGGCAAGGGACCTGACGGACACCGGAATGTAAGTATGTGCTGTTTGTTTTTTTTTACATTTACGCTGGTAACCAGGATAAACATCGGGTTACTAAGCGCGGATAATCTCCCTCGATCTGGGGCTCCACGCAAAATCCCACCCCGTGGGGTCAGAATAATCACAAGAACGGTGAGCAAAAATTCCAGAACCACGCGGGGGGACCTAGTGAATGAACTGCAGAGAGCTGGGACCAATGTAACAAGGCCTACCATAAGTAACACACTACGTCACCATGGACTCAGATCCTGCAGTGCCAGACATGTCCCACTGCTTAAGCCAGTACATGTCCGGGCCCGTCTGAAGTTTGCTAGAGAGCATTTGGATGATCCAGAGGAGTTTTGGGAGAATGTCCTATGGTCTGATGAAACCAAACTGGAACTGTTTGGTAGAAACACAACTTGTCGTGTTTGGAGGAAAAAGAATACTGAGTTGCATCCATCAAACACCATACCTACTGTAAAGCATGGTGGTGGAAGCATCATGCTTTGGGGCTGTTTCTCTGCAAAGGGGCCAGGACAACTGATCCGGGTACATGAAAGAATGAATGGGGCCATGTATCGTGAGATTTTGAGTGCAAGCCTCCTTCCATCAGCAAGGGCATTGAAGATGAAACGTGGCTGGGTCTTTCAACATGACAATGATCCAAAGCACACCGCCAGGGCAACGAAGGAGTGGCTTCGTAAGAAGCATTTCAAGGTCCTGGAGTGGCCTAGCCAGTCTCCAGATCTCAACCCAATAGAAAACCTTTGGAGGGAGTTGAAAGTCCGTGTTGCCAAGCGAAAAGCCAAAAACATCACTGCTCTAGAGGAGATCTGCATGGAGGAATGGGCCAACATACCAACAACAGTGTGTGGCAACCTTGTGAAGACTTACAGAAAACGTTTTACCTCTGTCATTGCCAACAAAGGATATATTACAAAGTATTGAGATGAAATTTTGTTTCTGACCAAATACTTATTTTCCACCATAATAGGCAAATAAAATGTTAAAAAAACAGACAATGTGATTTTCTGGATTTTTTTTTCTCAGTTTGTCTCCCATAGTTGAGGTCTACCTATGATGTAAATTACAGACGCCTCTCATCTTTTTAAGTGGTGGAACTTGCACTATTGCTGACTGACTAAATACTTTTTTGCCCCACTGTATACTATATATAGGAGGAGATGACATACAGGTATATAGTATATACAGAAGAGATGACATACAGGTATATAATATATACAGGAGGAGATGACAAATTGGTATATACAATATACAGGAGGAGATAACATACAGCAGGTATATACTATTTACAGGGGAGATGACATACAGGTATATACTATATACAAGAGAAGACATACAGGTGTATACTGTATATAAGGGAGATGACAAACATGTATATACTGAGGTGAAAATGAGGAGTGTGAGGTGAAAATGAAAAGGTGTGAGTGAAAAATGAGGAGTGAGGGAAAACAGTGGAGTGATCGGAAAATGACAGATGTGAGGTCGAAATGACAAGTGTTAGGGGGGAATAAGAGGAGTGAGGGGTAAAATAAGAGGAGTGAGGGGGAAAATGAGAGGTGCAACGGAGAAAATGAGAGGTGTAAGGGAGAAAATGAGAGGCATGATGGGAAAATAAGAGACGTGAGGTGCTATAACTAACCACAGATATTTACTATGCTCAGGAAACGCCGGGCTCTTCAGCTAGTCTAATATACAGTATAAAGCTGAATGTGTGTGTGTGTATGTGTGTATGTCCGGAATTGGCATCTGCACCGTCGCAGCTACCGCCACAAAATTTTGCACAGTCACACGTCTGGACCCCGAGAGTGTCATAGGCTATGTTGTGAGGCGAAATGTTAACCCCGTGCATTCCAATTCACCAAACAATTTTGCCCCTATCTACATAATGGGGAAAAAGTGAAAGGAAAAGTGTTGGAGGCAAATTGACAGCTGCCAGATGTGAACAAGGGGGACTTAAAGAGTGAGAGCGAAACTCGCCATGTGCAAAACTCGCCACATGCAAAACTAGGCTCACGCAAAACTCGCCACACGTGCAAAACTCACGTCATGGAAAACTCGCCACACGCAAAACTTGCACACGCGGAAAAATTGCCACATGCACAAAAAGTTGCAACACATGCAAAAGTTGCCTCACACAAAACTTGCACATACTCAAAACGCACCACACATAAAGCTCGCCATGCGCAAAACTCGCCATGTGCAAAACTTGCACACAACTTGCTACACTAACCTGTCACATGCAACTCGACACACAAAAAGTTGCTACACGCATGTTGCCACACAAAACTCATCTCACAAAAGTCGCTACATGCATGTAGCTACATGCAACTCAACACACACAACTTGACACATGAAACTCGCCCTAAAACACACACAAGTCTGGTATTATCCTTCAAAAATAAAAATCTGATTAATAAGCAGACAAACTACAAGAGCAACAAATGTACCATATAGGAAATATGGGAGCTGTCAGTCACATGACCTGTCTATTATGTGTATGCGTGAGCTAATATATACTGCCAGGGGGGAGGACTTCCTGTTGGCAGGGGATTTATCAGGCTGCCAATTTAGCTTACAAATACTGAGGTAAAAATACTGCCCAAATAACGTGTGAACGCGGTCTAATACAGGAGGAGATGACACACAGATATATACTATATACAGGAGAGATGGCACACAGGTATATACTATATACAGGAGGAGATGACACACAGGTATATACTATATACAGGAGGAGATGACACACAGGTATATACTATATACTGGAGGAGATGACACACAGGTATATACTATATACAGGAGGAGATGACTTACAGGTACATACTATATACAGGAGGAGATGACACACGTATATACTATATACAGGAGGAGATGACATACAGGTATATACTATATACAGGAGGAGATGACACATAGGTATATAGAGGAGGAGATGACATACAGCAGGTATATACTATATACAGGGGAGATGACATACAGGTATATACTATATACAAGAGATGACATACAGGTATATACTATATATAGGAGGAGATGACATACAGGTATATAGTATAAACAGAAGAGATGACATACAGGTATATAATATATATAGGAGGAGATGACAAATTGGTATATACAATATACAGGAGGAGATGACATACAGCAGGTATATACTATTTACAGGGGAGATGACATACAGGTATATACTATATACAAGAGAAGACATACAGGTGTATACTGTATATAAGGGAGATGACAAACATGTATATACTGAGGTGAAAATGAGGAGTGTGAGGTGAAAATGAATAGGTGTGAGTGAAAAATGAGAGGTGTAACGGAGAAAATGAGAGGTGTAAGGGAGAAAATGAGAGGCATGATGGGAAAATAAGAGACGTGAGGTGCTATAACTAACCACAGATATTTACTATGCCCAGGCAACGCCGGGCTCTTCAGCTAGTCTAATATATAAAGCTGAATGTGTATGTGTATGTGTGTATGTCCGGAATTGGCATCTGCACCGTCGCAGCTACAGCCACAAAATTTTGCACAGTAACACGTCTGGAACCCGAGAGTGTCATAGGCTATGTTGTGAGGCGAAATTTTAACCCCGCGCATTCCAATTCACCAAACAATTTTGCCCCTATCTACATAATGGGGAAAAAGTGAAAGGAAAAGTGTTGGAGGCAAATTGACAGCTGCCAGATGTGAACAAGGGGGACTTAAAGAGTGAGAGCGAAACTCGCCATGCGCAAAACTCACCACATGCAAAACTAGGCTCACGCAAAACTCGCCACACGTGCAAAACTCACGTCATGGAAAACTCGCCACGCGCAAAACTTGCACACGCGGAAAAATTGCCACATGCACAAAAGTTGCAACACATGCAAAAGTTGCCTCACACAAAACTTGCACATACTCAAAACGCACCACACATAAAACTCGCCACGCGCAAAACTCGCCATGTGCAAAACTTGCTGCACACAACTTGCTACACTAACCTGTCACATGCAACTCGACACACAAAAAGTTGCTACATGCATGTCGCCACACAAAACTCATCTCACAAAAGTCGCTACATGCATGTCGCCACATGCAACTCAACACACACAACTTGACACATGAAACTCGCCCTAAAACACACACAAGTCTGGTATTATCCTTCAAAAATAAAAATCTGATTAATAAGCAGACAAACTACAAGAGCAACAAATGTACCATATAGGAAACATGAAGACACAAAAGCGCACAGAGAGGTCAAAAAATACTCTGTTGTAAAAAAGTCACAGTAAATAAGAAAGTGCTAGTCAAAAAATGAAAAATACAGGGTATTTAGTTCATAAGTTTTTTTGCACAAAAAGTATGTTAAGCTGCTCCACCAATCGCCAAGGTATACCCTTAAGCCCCCGTCTCACATAGCGAGATTGCTAGCGAGATCGCTGCTGAGTCACAAGTTTTGTGACGCAACAGCGATCTCAGTAGCGATCTCGCTATGTGTGACACGTAGCAGCGATCAGGCCCCTGCTGTGAGATCGCTGGTCGTGTCGGAATGGCCTGGACCATTTTTTGATCGTTGAGGTCCCGCTGGGTAACACACATCGCTGTGTTTGACACCTTACCAACGACCTCGTTGACAAGACGTCCCATTGAATCATCATGAAATAGCATCGTTCTACAGGTCGCTACAGTTCGCCGCATCGCTGCTGCGTCATTGGGGAGATCGCACTGTGTGACATCTCACCAGCGACCACATAGCGACGCAGCAACGATCCCTGACAGGTCGTATCGTTGTCGGGATCGCTTAAGCGTCGCTATGTGTGACGGGGCCTTTAATAGAGCAGTCCTGTCTAATGTACATAGTCCCTATCTGATGTATTTAAAAACCTGATCATCGGTATAGTACCTGTGTGAACAGGGTTCAGAGAGAAAATATCCATGCAGAACTTGCAAGATGGAACAGCTACAATGCAAATGACCCACAGAGGAGTGGTGGACTCCCTAGTCTTGTAGAAACAAGAGAACAATTATAAAACCAAAAACACATGGGCTACTTGCAAATTGAACAAGTCTGTAGAAACCTGTTCACACCACCAAAGAACTTGAAGAAACAAAAGCACACAGAGAGGTCAAAAAATACTCTGTTGTAAAAAAGTCACAGTAAAAAAGCAAGTGCTAGTCAAAAAATGAAAAAATACAGGATATTTAGTTAATACATTTTTTTGCAAAAAAAGTATGTTATGCGCTTTTGTGTCTTCAAGTTCTTTGGTGGTGTGAACAGGTTTCTACAGACTTGTTCACTTTGCAAGTAGCCCATGTGTTTTTGGTTTTATAATTGTTCTCTTGTTTCTACAAGACTAGGGAGTCCACCACTCCTCTGTGGGTCATTTGCATTGTAGCTGTTACATCTTGCAAGTTCTTCATGGATATTTTCTCTCTGAACCCTGTTCACACAGGTACTATACCGATGATTAGGTTTTTAAATACATCAGATAGGGACTATGTACATTAGACAGGACTGCTCTATTAAGGGTATACCTTGACGATTGATGGAGCAGCTTAACATACTTTTTTGCAAAAAAACGTATTAACTAAATACCCTGTATTTTTTCATTTTTTGACTAGCACTTGCTTATTTACTGTGACTTTTTTACAACAGAGTATTTTTTTGTGAAAATGAATAGGTGTGAGTGAAAAATGAGGAGTGAGGGAAAATAGTGGAGTGATCGGAAAATGACAGATGTGAGGTCGAAATGACAAGTGTTAGGGGGGAATGAGAGGAGTGAGGGGTAAACTAAGAGGAGTGAGGGGGAAAATGAGAGGTGTAACGGAGAAAATGAGAGGTGTAAGGGAGAAAATGAGAGGCATGATGGGAAAATAAGAGACGTGAGGTGCTATAACTAACCACAGATATTTACTATGCCCAGGCAACGCCGGGCTCTTCAGCTAGTCTAATATATAAAGCTGAATGTGTATGTGTATGTGTGTATGTCCGGAATTGGCATCTGTACCGTCGCAGCTACAGCCACAAAATTTTGCACAGTCACACGTCTGGAACCCGAGAGTGTCATAGGCTATGTTGTGAGGCGAAATTTTAACCCCGCGCATTCCAATTCACCAAACAATTTTGCCCCTATCTACATAATGGGGAAAAAGTGAAAGGAAAAGTGTTGGAGGCAAATTGACAACTGCCAGATGTGAACAAGGGGGACTTAAAGAGTGAGAGCGCAACTCGCCATGCGCAAAACTCACCACATGCAAAACTAGGCTCACGCAAAACTCGCCACACGTGCAAAACTCACGTCATGGAAAACTCGCCACGCGCAAAACTTGCACACGCGGAAAAATTGCCACATGCACAAAAGTTGCAACACATGCAAAAGTTGCCTCACACAAAACTTGCACATACTCAAAACGCACCACACATAAAACTCGCCACGCGCAAAACTCGCCATGTGCAAAACTTGCTGCACACAACTTGCTACACTAACCTGTCACATGCAACTCGACACACAAAAAGTTGCTACATGCATGTCGCCACACAAAACTCATCTCACAAAAGTCGCTACATGCATGTCGCCACATGCAACGCAACACACACAACTTGACACATGAAACTCGCCCTAAAACACACACAAGTCTGGTATTATCCTTCAAAAATAAAAATCTGATTAATAAGAAGACAAACTACAAGAGCAACAAATGTACCATATAGGAAACATGAAGACACAAAAGCGCACAGAGAGGTCAAAAAATACTCTGTTGTAAAAAAGTCACAGTAAATAAGAAAGTGCTAGTCAAAAAATGAAAAATACAGGGTATTTAGTTCATACGTTTTTTTGCACAAAAAGTATGTTAAGCTGCTCCACCAATCGCCAAGGTATACCCTTAAGCCCCCGTCTCACATAGCGAGATCGCTAGCGAGATCGCTGCTGAGTCACAAGTTTTGTGACGCAACAGCGATCTCAGTAGCGATCTCGCTATGTGTGACACGTAGCAGCGATCAGGCCCCTGCTGTGAGATCGCTGGTCGTGTCGGAATGGCCTGGACCATTTTTTGATCGTTGAGGTCCCGCTGGGTAACACACATCGCTGTGTTTGACACCTTACCAACGACCTCGTTGACAGGACGTCCCATTGAATCATCATGAAATAGCATCGTTCTACAGGTCGCTACAGTTCGCCGCATCGCTGCTGCGTCATTGGGGAGATCGCACTGTGTGACATCTCACCAGCGACCACATAGCGACGCAGCAACGATCCCTGACAGGTCGTATCGTTGTCGGGATCGCTTAAGCGTCGCTATGTGTGACGGGGCCTTTAATAGAGCAGTCCTGTCTAATGTACATAGTCCCTATCTGATGTATTTAAAAACCTGATCATCGGTATAGTACCTGTGTGAACAGGGTTCAGAGAGAAAATATCCATGCAGAACTTGCAAGATGGAACAGCTACAATGCAAATGACCCACAGAGGAGTGGTGGACTCCCTAGTCTTGTAGAAACAAGAGAACAATTATAAAACCAAAAACACATGGGCTACTTGCAAAGTGAACAAGTCTGTAGAAACCTGTTCACACCACCAAAGAACTTGAAACAAAAGCACACAGAGAGGTCAAAAAATACTCTGTTGTAAAAAAGTCACAGTAAAAAAGCAAGTGCTAGTCAAAAAATGAAAAAATACAGGATATTTAGTTAATACATTTTTTTGCAAAAAAAGTATGTTATGCGCTTTTGTGTCTTCAAGTTCTTTGGTGGTGTGAACAGGTTTCTACAGACTTGTTCACTTTGCAAGTAGCCCATGTGTTTTTAGTTTTATAATTGTTCTCTTGTTTCTACAAGACTAGGGAGTCCACCACTCCTCTGTGGGTCATTTGCATTGTAGCTGTTCCATCTTGCAAGTTCTGCATAGATATTTTCTCTCTGAACCCTGTTCACACAGGTACTATACCGATGATCAGGTTTTTAAATACATCAGATAGGGACTATGTACATTAGACAGGACTGCTCTATTAAGGGTATACCTTGACGATTGATGGAGCAGCTTAACATACTTTTTTGCAAAAAAAGTATTAACTAAATACCCTGTATTTTTTCATTTTTTGACTAGCACTTGCTTATTTACTGTGACTTTTTTACAACAGAGTATTTTTTTTTACCTCTCTGTGCGCTTTTGTGTCTTCAAGTTCTTTGGTGGTGTGAACAGGTTTCTACAGACTTGGTCACTTTGCAAGTAGCCCATGTTTTTGGTCATATAGGAAATATGGCAGCTGTCAGTCACATGACCTCTCTATTATGTGTATGTGTGAGCTAATATATACTGCCAGGGGGGGGGGGGCTTCCTGTTGGCTGGGGATTCATCAGGCTGCCAAATTAGCTTACAAATACTGAGGTAAAAATACTGAGCAAATAACTTGTGAACGAGGTCTAATACAGGAGGAGATGACATACAGATATATATTATATACAGGAGGAGATGACACACATATATACTATATACAGGGGAGATGACACACAGGTATATATTATATACTATATACAGGAGGAGATGACACACAGGTATATGCTATATACAGGAGGAGATGACACACACACATATATACTATATACAGGGGAGATGACACACACGTATATACTATTTACAGGGGAGATGACAAACAGGTATATACTATATACCGGAGGAGATGACACACAGGTATATACTATACAGGGGGAGATGACACACACATATATAATATATACAGGAGGAGATGACACACAGATATATACTATATACAGGAGGAGATGACACACAGGTATATACTATATACAGGAGGAGATGACACACAGGTATATATTATATGCAGGGGAGATGACACACGTATATACTATATACAGGAGGAGATGACACACGTATATACTATATACAGGAGGAGATGACACACAGATATATACTATATAAAAGAGATGACACATAGGAATATAGAGGAGGAGATGACATACAGCAGGTATATACTATATACAGGGGAGATGACATACAGGTATATACTATATATAGAGGAGATGACATACAGGTATATACTATATACAGGAGATGACACATAGGTATATACAATATACAGGAGGAGATGACATACAGTAGGTATATACTATTTACAGGGGAGATGACATACAGGTATATACTATATACACGAGGAGATGACATACAGGTGTATATCTATATATATAATTGTCTAAGGGTTTTTCCATCTGTCTGTCTGTCTGTCCTGGAAATCTCGCATCTCTGATTGGTCGAGGCCGCCAGGCCTCAACCAATCAGCGACGGGCACAGTATCGACGTAGAAATCCCGCGTCTCTGATTGGTCGAGGCCGCTAGGCCTCGACCAATCAGCGACGGGCACAGCGACGATGATGTCATAAAGGACGTAGAAATCCCACGTTTCTGTTTCAGCGACGGGCACAGTATCAACGTAGATGTCATAATGGTTGCCATGGCGACGATGATGTCATAAAGGTTGCCTCGACCAATCAGCAACGGGCACAGTCTGCCGCGAATTCTGGAATCATCATTGTCCAAATACTACGGGGACATGCATATTCTAGAATACCCGATGCGTTAGAATCGGGCCACAATCTAGTTATATATAAGGGAGATGACAAACATGTATATACTGAGGCAAAAATGAGAGGTGTGAGGTGAAAATGAGGGGTGTGAGGTGAAAATGAAAAGGTTTGAGTGCAAAATGAGAGGAGTGAGGGAAAATAGTGGAGTGATCGGAAAATGACAGATGTGAGGTCGAAATGACAAGTGTTAGGAGGGAATGAGAGGAGTGAGGGGAAAATAAGAGGAGTGCGGGGGAAAATAAGAGGTGTAAGGGAGAAAATGAAAGATGTTCATTATTCCACTTAATGGCCATGCTTCTTAACTGAGCTGAGTTTCCCAGAACACTGCCTGACGTACATTCATCTTGTGAGGTTTGTGCTGTGCTATCTGTGCATTTCCGTCTGTCTGTCTGTCTGTCCTGGAAATCCTGCGCCTGGCGGCCTCGACCAATAAGCGACGGGCACAGCGACGATGGTGTCATAAAGGACGTAGACATCCCGCGTCTCTGATTCAGCGACGGGCACAGTATCGACGTAGATGTCATAATGGTTGCCATGGCGATGATGATGTCATAAAGGTTGCATTGACCAATCAGCGACGGGCACAGTCTGCCGCAAATTCTGGAATCATCATTGTCCATATACTACGGGGACATGCATATTCTAGAATACCCAATGCGTTAGGGTACCGTCACACAGTGCCATTTCGATCACTACGACGGTACGATTCGTGACGTTCCAGCGATATCGTTACGATATCGCTGTGTCTGACACGCAGCAGCGATCAGGGATTCTGCTGAGAATCGTACGTCGTAGCAGATCGTATGGAACTTTCTTTCGTCGCTGGATCTCCCGCTGTCATCGCCGGGCGGCCTCGACCAATCAGAGACGCGGGATTTCCAGGACAGACAGACAGAAAGACAGACAGACAGACGGAAAAACCCTTAGACAATTATATATATAGATATATAGATACCTGTGTGTCATCTGCTCCTGTATATAGAATATACCTGTGTGTCATCTGCTCCTGTATATAGAATATACCTGTGTGTCATCTCCTCCTGTATATAGTATATACGTGTGTCATCTCCTCCTGTATATAGTATATACCTGTAAGTCATCTCCTCCAGTATATAGTATATACCAGTGTGTCATCTCCTCCTGTATATTGTATATACCATGTGTGTCATCTCCTCCTGTATATAGTATATACCTGTGTGTCATCTGCTCCTGTATATAGTATATACCTGTGTGTCATCTCCTCCTGTATATAGTATATACCTGTGTGTCATCTCCTCCTGTATATAGTATATACCTGTGTGTCATCTCTCCTGTATATAGTATATACCTGTGTGTCATCTCCTCCTGTATATAGTATATATCTGTGTGTCATCTCCTCCTGTATTAGACCGCGTTCATACGTTATTTGGGCAGTATTTTTACCTCAGTATTTGTAAGCTAAATTGGCAGCCTGATAAATCCCCCGCCAACAGGAAGCCCTCCCCCCTGGCAGTATATATTAGCTCACGCATACACATAATAGACAGGTCATGTGACTGACAGCTGCCATATTTCCTATATGGTACATTTGTTGCTCTTGTAGTTTGTCTGCTTATTAATCAGATTTTTATTTTTGAAGGATAATACCAGACTTGTGTGTGTTTTAGGGCGAGTTTCATGTGTCAAGTTGTGTGTGTTGAGTTGCATGTGGCGACATGCATGTAGCGACTTTTGTGAGATGAGTTTTGTGTGGCGACATGTGAGTAGCAACTTTTTGTGTGTCAAGTTGCATGTGACAGGTTAGTGTAGCAAGTTGTGTGCAGCAAGTTTTGCGCATGGCGAGTTTTGCGCGTGGTGAGTTTTATGTGTGGTGCGTTTTGAGTATGTGCAAGTTTTGTGTGAGGCAACTTTTGCATTTGGCAATTTTTCCGCGTGTGCAAGTTTTGCATGTGGCGAGTTTTCCATGACGTGAGTTTTGCTTGTGTGGCGAGTTTTGCGTGAGCCTAGTTTTGCATGTGGCGAGTTTTGCGCATGGCAAGTTTTGAGCGGCGACTTTTGTGTTTCGACTTTTATGTGTGCTGAGGGTGGTATATGTGTTCAAGCACGTGGTAGTGTGTGGCGCCTTTTGTGTGTGTGTTCATATCCCGGTGTGTGGTGAGTATCCCATGTCGGGACCCCACCTTAGCAACTGTGCGGTATATACTCTTTGGCGCCATCGCTCTCACTCTTTAAATCCCCCTTGTTCACATCTGGCAGCTGTCAATTTGCCTCCAACACTTTTCCTTTCACTTTTTCCCCATTATGTAGATAGGGGCAAAATTGTTTGGTGAATTGGAAAGCACGGGGTTAAAATTTCACCTCACAACATAGCCTATGACACTCTCAGGGTCCAGACGTGTGACTGTGCAAAATTTTGTGGCTGTAGCTGCGACGCCTCCAACACTTTTCCTTTCACTTTTTCCCCATTATGTAGATAGGGGCAAAATTGTTTGGTGAATTGGAACGCGCGGGGTTAAAATTTCGCCTCACAACATAGCCTATGACGCTCTCAGGGTCCAGACGTGTGACTGTGCAAAATTTTGTGGCTGTAGCTGCGACGGTGCAGATGCCAATCCCGGACATACACACATACATACATACACACATGCACACATTCAGCTTTATATATTAGATATGCTTGCTATTGAAGTCGTTCTACGCCCGGGTGGCGAGCATTTATATTGGTATATGGTCTCCATCCTGGTATGTGCTGCTTCCATCCTGCGCCCTAATCTTGTCATGCGCTTCTACCATCTTGCGCCCCCATCCTGTCATGTGCACCCCCCATCCTGCGCCCTCATCCTGTTTTGTGAACCTCCATCTTGTCATGTGCTACTCTCTTCCTGTGCCCTCATCCTGTCATGTGCTTCCATCCTGCGCCCCAATCCTGTCATGTGGTGCTCCAATCCTGCACTCCCATCCTGTCATGTGGTGCTCCCATCCTGCACCCCCATGCTGTCATGTGCTGCTCTCATCCTGCACCCTCATCCTGTCATGTGCTGCTCCCACTCTGCACCCCCATCCTGTCATGTGCTGCTCCCATCCTGCGCCCCCATCCTGTCGTGCTGCTCCCATCCTGAACCCCATCCTGTCATGTGCTGCTCTGATCCTGCGCCCCATTCTGTATTGTGCTGCTCCCATCCTGCGCCCCCAATTCTGTATTGTGCTGCTCCCATCCTGTGCCTTCATTCTGTAATGTGTTTGTAGTGTGAATATAAAAATGGCTATTTTGAGTCCATTTTGAAATATACTAAACACATACAGACTATTACAGAGCAGCATTGCTGGTCATACATTTACAGACAGACAATGCTCATTGTGACACAATCTTGAGAGCTATTTATTTATTGTCTGAAGACCTTTGAGTTTACAGTTTTAAGTTTGTTTGTTATTGTAAAACAAGGTTTATTTAACCTCTGTGGTAGTTTTATCTAAACCTTGTGGGCTTTTATGTATCTATGGGTTTATGGCCCATTGTGTGATGTATGACTGATATCTTGGTCTCATCTTATCTTGAAAGCTGGCCACTTGAAGGGCAGGGTGAAACCAAATGAAACATAGTGCAAATCACTATATTAGGCTAGGTTCACACTGCGTTAGCAGCAGCCCGTTCAGCACATATGCTAATGGTCTGCTGTAACGTAAGTGCCGGCGTTTGCATCGCGCTAGCGCAGATAAAGCATCTGCTAGCTCTATCTGCGCTAGCAGTGACAGACCCAGAAACGCTGCAGCCCGCGTCTCCGAGTCCGTCACTCAATGACGGCACATCCCTAGCGCACGCCCATTGTGGGCGTGCGCTTGCGATGTGTCCGACATTGCAGTCAATGGCGGCCGTAACGGACTACATTACACCGCGTTTATGCCGCGGTGTAACGTAGTCCATCTAACGGACACCATTGACGCAGTGTGAACCCAGCCTAAGGCCAGAGAAACATGACTAAGAGAGAAGCATAAACTGGTGTAGCTGTACTTACATGTGTACAGTGTTGAGATACCTGCATTATCATACCTGTATTATCATACCTACATAATCATTATATGTATTTAATCCTTATATGTTCTTAATCATTATATGAATTTAATACTTATACTGTATGTACTTTGTATCTTAACATATACAAAGGTGTACGCAATCATACTATTCAATCATACCATTCCTTTAATTTTGTACTTTGAAATAAAATTGCATTATATTGCAAATAGTAGCCTTCTTTAAAGCTGTATTCGAACGTTAGTGTTAAAAACTTGGCAATACAGTGTTGCTCCCATCTTGTGCCCTCATTCTGTAAAGTGCTACCCCCATCCTGCACCCCCATCCTGTCATGTGCTTCTCCTATCCTGCGCCCCATCCTGTCATGT
This sequence comes from Ranitomeya imitator, assembly GCF_032444005.1. Lineage (NCBI taxonomy): Eukaryota > Metazoa > Chordata > Amphibia > Anura > Dendrobatidae > Ranitomeya > Ranitomeya imitator. The sequence goes on along the minus strand of NC_091285.1, from coordinate 482,913,020 downwards.
GCTGCTCTCATCCTGCACCATCATCCTGTTTTGTGAGCCTCCATCTTGTCATGTGCTACTCTCTTCCTGTGCCATCATCCTGTCATGTGCTCCCCTCCTGTGCCCCAACCCTGTCATGTGGTGGTCCCATCCTGCACCCCCATCCTGTCATATGGTGTTTCCATCCTGCACCCCCATGCTGTCATGTGCTGCTCCCATCCTGCGCCCCCATCCTGTCATGTGCTGCCCTCATCCTGCGCCCCAATCCTGTCATGTGGTGCTCCAATCCTGCACCTCCATGCTGTCATGTGGTGCTCCCATCCTGCACCCCCATGCAGCCATGTGCTACTCTTATCCTGCGTCCCCATCCTTTCATGTGCTGCTCCCATCCTGTGCCCCCATCCTGTCATATGCTGCTCTTGTCCTGCGCAACATCCTGACATGTGCTGCTCTCATCCTGCACCCCCATCCTGTCATGTGCTGCTCCCACTCTGCGCCCCCATCCTGTCATGTGCTGCTCCCATCCTGCGCACCCATTCTGTCATGTGCTGCTCCCAACCTGTGCCTCCATTCTGTCATTTACTGCTCCCATCCTGCACCCCCAACCTGTCATGTGCTGCTGCCATCCTGCGCCCCATCCTGTCATGTGCTGCTACCATCCATTTCCCCTATCCTGTCATGTGCTCCCATCTTGCGCCCCCATTCTGTAATGTGCTGCCCCCATCCTGCACCCCTATCCTGTCATGTGCTGCTCCCATCTTGCGCCTCCATTCTGTAATGTGCTGCCCCCATCCTGCGCCCCAATCCTGTCATGTGGTGCTCCCATCCTGCGCCCCCATCCTGTCATATGGTGCTCCCATCCTGCGCCCCCATCCTGCCATGTGCTGCTCCCATCCTGCGCCCCCATCCTGTCATGTGTTGCTCTCATCCTGCGCATCATCCTGTCATGTGCTGATCTCATCCTGCACCCTCATCCTGTCATGTGCTGCTCCAACTCTGCGCCCCCATCCTGTCATGTGCTGCTCCCATCCTGCGCCCCATCCTGTCATGTGCTGCTCCCATATTGCACCTCCATTCTGTCATGTGCTGCTCCCATTCTGCGCCCCCATTCTGTCATGTGCTGCTCCCATTCTGCGCCCCCATCCTGTCATGTGCTGCTCCCATCCTGCACCCCCTCCTATCATGGGCTGCTCTCATCCTGTGCCCCCATTCTGTAATGTGCTGTTCCCATCCTGTGCCTTCATTCTGTAATGTGCTGCTCCCATCTTGCGCCCCCATTCTGTAATGTGCTGCCCCCATCCTGCACCCCTATCCTGTCATGTGCTGCTCCCATCTTGCGCCTTCATTCTGTAATGTGCTGCCCCCATCCTGCACCCCCATCCTGTCAAGGGCTGCTCACATCCTGCGCCCCAATCCTGTCATGTGCTGCTCCCATCCTGCGTCCCAATCCTGTCATGTGGTGCTCCCATCCTGCGCCCCCATCCTGTCATGTGCTGCTCCCATCCTGCGCCCCCATCCTGTCATGTGTTGCTCTCATCCTGCGCATTATCCTGTCATGTGCTGCTCTCATCCTGCACCCTCATCCTGTCATGTGCTGCTCCAACTCTGCGCCCCCATCCTGTCATGTGCTGCTCCCATCCTGCGCCCCCATCCTGTCATGTGCTGCTCCCATCCTGCACCCTAATCCTGTCATGTTGTCAGTATTCCGGGTTTTCCAAGTCACCTTGTGAATGATATTGCCCTTTGTTAAGATGGAGTTTGTTGTTTTTGTCTGCCCTATTTCCTGTTTGTTTGTTTGTTTAAAACCCGGCTCAGGTGTCAGCTTCTTTGTTGGAGTATTCTGCTTCTGTTTCCCTTCAGCTCAGCTGCTTGTTCTACCGTGTCTCTACCTGGGGCTCTGGACATTCTCTGCATATGTAAGCTACACTCTCTAAGTTAGGCCGGAGTCACACTACAGCGAGATACAGCCGAGTCTCGCAGGTTAAAAACAAGCTCTGGCACCGGCACTCCGGAGCGGAGCGTGCAGCTCCATGTATTGCTGTGCGGCCGCATGCTCCGCTCTGGAGTGCCGGCGCCAGAGCTTGGTTGTAACCTGCGAGACTCAGCCGTATCTCACTGTGTGTGATCCCGTCCTTATCTTTAGTCTGTTGACTTGGAACTTAACCCTTGGTTCGCTCCTCCTGGTAGAACTCTGTTTCTGAACTGTGTTTTTGAACTAAGTTGCTGGACTGGGTTTTGCTATGTAATCCTTCATTTACTCCCCCCGGTGGGAGCTGTTGGAAACAACACCAGTATAATACTTTAATGTGCACTTGTTTCTGGACTTACCCGTGTTTATGCCACAACTGAGATCAACTTGTGAACTAGTTTCTGGACTTACCCGTGTTCATGCCACACCTGGGATTAAACTGTGGACTTGTTCTGGACTTCCCTGTGTTTACTACATACTTGGATTTGACTCTGTCTGCACCGACAGTGTTTTGGGTCTGCACCACGTCACCTGTCACACTCACCTTTTGATCACCTTGCCGAGGACTCTGTCTTAAGAACTCTGCCGATTTGCTGTATATGTTTCAAGGACTTGTTTCATTGCGGGTTATCAGTATATTGTTTTGGGTGTTACTGCTGTTGTACAAATACACTATTTGCACCAAAGAAACCCGTCTGTCTGTTAATTGCCCCACACTACCAGAATCCTCGAGTTCCTACAATAGTATTACACATGTGCTGCTCTCATCCTGCACCCCCATTGTGTAATGTGCTACTCCCATCTTGTGCCCCCATCCTGTCATGTGGTGCTCTCATCCTGTGCCCCCATCCTGCACCCCCCATTCTGTCATGTGCTGCTTCCATCCATATGCCCTGTATGCTGCTCCATAAAGGTTGATGGCCTCATAAGATGCACCATAGCATAATATGCCCTGTATGCTGCTGCAATTAAAAAACCAAAAATAACAGACTCACCTTTCGTCGCTGAGTGTCGGGGCCTGAGCAGGCGGGGACACCGGCACGCTATGGGTGTCAGGTCCTGGAGTCGCCGTTGGCTCAGGCCCCCGGCACTTGTGATATTCAGCTGTCCCCGTTCCACCGCTGTGCACCGCTCTGTCTTCCGGATCCTCTGGCTGTGACTGTTCAGCCAGAGGGCGTACACTAACCACGTTATCGCGCCCTCTGACATGAACGTCACAGCCAGAGGATGCGGAAGACAGAGTGGCATGCAGCGGTAGAATGGGGGCAGGTGAATATAGCATACTCACCCTTCTGGCTCGTGCCTGCTTCTCTGTCAGAGATCGCGGTATGCGTTCAGTGCTTATGCATACCGCAATCTCCTGGGCTGCGTCACTCTGTGGGGTCCAGACTGCAAAGGCACTTGCGCTGTCCATAAAGGCTTCGGCCAGAGTGACGCTCCCAGTATTATATTATAGTAAGTAAGATAGCGCTCCCTGAGTGCATTGGGGGACACTCACTCGGCAACGGGATTAATGCACACAGGAACATTTTTCTCACTTAAATAGTCTATCCGATTTATTTCCAGAGCATAAACTGCACCACAAACATTTCTTTATATACATTAATGGAATATAATAACCATCAACAGTCTGTTCCAATGGCAGATACTTCACTGCTGTTATTATAACTCCCTTTCTGGAGTTACCTTCCTGGAGCTCCTGCTCCACATGCTGACTCCTTGTCAGTCTTCGTTCAAAGGGAAGCTGCCTAACTGGGATCACCGTTCCAGGCAATGCCTTGCTCACCAGACCACCCGACAGTTTCAGACCCACAGAAGAACGGAAGCTTCCCCAACACAGTAGCCTTCACAGGCTCTGCATGACCATGGCCTCACTCCATGCTCTACGGGACTCCAGTCCTACTCCCAGGACCATCCAACACAGAGGCCATCCAGGTCCACGGCCTCTCCATATGCTATTCAGGGATCCTGTCCACACACAGTACCTCCCAACACACAGGTCTTCCAGGTCCATGGCCTCTCAGTGTGCTATTCAGGAAGTCCATCCACTCATAGGACCGTCCAACACACAAGACTTCCAGGACCTTAAACACCGACCATGTGACCACATATCACAGAAGTCACTCCCACAGGTGGGAGGTGTGTGTGGTTAGTCAGTGTGTGTTGAGGTTAGGGTAGGAATTAGAATAGGGGGGTTTCCACTGTTTAAGCAACATGACGTCCAATCTCAATTCCATCCAATTGAAAAAGTAAAACGGTGCTCCTTCCCTTCTGAGCTCTGCTGTGCGCCCAAACAGTGGTTTACCCCCACATATGAGGTATCAGCATACTCAGGACAAATTGAACAACAACTTTTGGGGTCTAATTTCTCTATAGATACCCTTGGGAAAATACAAAATTGGGGGTTAAAAGATCATTTTTGTGGAAAAAAGGATTTTTTAATTTTCACAGCTCTACATTATAAAATTTACTGAAACAATTGGGGGTTCAAAGTGCACATCACACATCTAGATAAGTTCGTTAGGGGGTCTACTTTCCAAAATGGGGTCACCTGTGGGGGGTTTCCACTGTTTAGGCACATCAGTGGCTCTCCAAACGCGACATGGCGTCTGATCTCAATTGCAGCCAATTCTGTGTTGTAACACAGTGCACATGCTGGAGAAAAAAATGTGCGAAAACGCTGCATTGTTTATTCCGCAGCATGTCAAATCTTTGTGTGGTTTACACCTGCTCCATAATTGAAATCCGCACGAGTAAAACCGCAGGTGGAATCCGCACAAAAACCATGAAAAAAACGCGGTAAATCCGTGGTAATTCTGCAGTAAATCTGCAGTGCGGATTTCCTGTGGATTTACCAAAATCAGTGCGGAGAAATCAGCACACCTATCCGCACCGTGTGCACATACCCTTAAAGTCAAACGGTGCCCCTTCCCTTTCAAGCTCTGCCTTGCGCCCAAACAGTAGTTTACCCCCACATATGGGGTATCAGCGTACTGAGGACAAATTGCACAACAACTTTTGGGGTCCAATTTCTCCTGTTACCCTCGGAAAAAAAAATTGAGGGCGAAAAATCATTTTTGTGAAAAAGTATGGTTTTTTTTATTTTAATGGCTTTACATTATAAACTTCTGTGAAGCACTTGGGGGTTCAAAGTGCTTACCACACATCTAGAAAAGTTCCTTAGGGGATCTACTTGGTGTCACTTGTGGGGAGTTTCCACTGTTTAGGCACATCAGGGGCTCTCCAAACGCGACATGGCGTCCATATCATTTCCAGCCAATTTTGCATTGAAAAGTCAAATGGCGCTCCTTCCCTTCTGAGCTCTGCCATGCACCCAAACAGTGGTTTACCCCCACATATGGGGTATCGGCGTACTCAGGACAAATTGTACAACAACTTTTGGTGGCCAATTTCTCCTGTTACCCTTGGTAAAATAAAACAAATTGGTTCTGAAGTAATTTTTTGTGAAAAGTTTAAATGTTCATTTTTTTTTTTAAACATTCCTAAAATTCCTGTCTAGCACCTGAAGGGTTAATAAACTTGAGGGGTGGAGTTTTTAGAATGGTGTAACTTTTTGGTATTTTCTATCATATAGACCCCTCAAAGTAACTTCAAATGAGATGTGGTCCCTAAAAAAAAAGATGGTGTTGTAAAAATGAGAAATCGCTGGTCAACTTTTAACCCTTATAATTCCCTAACAAAAAAAATTTTGGTTCCAAAATTGTGCTGATGTAAAGTGGAAATGTTACTTATTAAGTATTTTGTGTAACATATCTCTGTGATTTAAGGGCATGAAAATTCAAAGTTGGAAAATTGTGAAATTTGCAAAATTTTTGCCAAATTTCCATTTTTTTCACAAATAAACGCAAGTAATATCAAAGAAATTTTACCACTATCATGAAGTACAACATGTCATGAGAAAACAGTGTCAGAATCATCAGGATACGTTTAAGAGTTCCAGAGATGTAACCTCGTAAAGGGACAGTGGTCAGAATTGTAAACATTGGCCCGGTCATTAACGTGCAAACCACCCTTGGGGGTAAAGAGGTTAATGAGAAAAAATGAACTTTTTTTAATTTACCAAATGGCTGCAATGAAACAAAGAGTGAAAAATGTAAACAGGTCTGAATACTTTCCGTACCCACTGTAGACAACTAAAATTTAGAGATAGAGTCTGCAGAGAGAAAAGAGAGAAAATTGGTGAAAAATTTAAGATACAAGTTATATAATAGCAAGAAATACTGTTATTCTTCGTGTACACACTTGACAGTTTATCCTAAAAAATCATCTGAAATGACAGTAAGACTTTAAAGACACAAACAATATATTAATCATCAAAACAAAGTAAAAATGGCGCTTCATCTAATTCTGTAAAAAAATGAGAGCAATAACTATAGTAACTGGAGAAAAATTATTATAACTACTATTTCTTATAGTAATCAGCCTATGAGCCCTTTTACTGTAAGGTGCTTGATGTGTCTGCTGAACTTAATGCTGAAATTCCCACTTTTCAATGGCACGCATTATTCTTTGTTTTGCTTGGAAACCATTAATACCAAAAACCAGCTGTGTAATCATAGCTGCGGAAAAAATACTTTTAAATACACTCAATGCTATGTAAGACTCATGTCTTCATTCATGAGAAAATCAGACCATGCTCATTCCAGAAGGAGTGGACTTATTGACATTTCCAGTGCATGACCAAAATATAAACCCAAACTAAGGTATTTAGTTTAGCAAGGTCTATGATTTTTTTGAGCTAATATATGACATTCGCACATGCATGTTGTGTGTTCAAAAATATAAGAATGAAATGAAAATGTTTGCAAAACTTCCAAAGAAGCTTAATCAACAAGTGCGGCAATTATCTGAAATTGGCCGAGCTATTGTATTTTATTTCCAACTATTTGTAATGGCTTTTGGCATGTACTACATCTTATGTATCCAGCACACAATCATTGAACACATGCTGATCTATTTTATGAGATTGGCACAGTATAAATATGAAAGCAGGCAATTCTGTTAGACTTGGCTACTGTACAAACAATGACAGTCAATGCAGATCTTTAGAATAACCCATACATTGCCATTGTTTTTGCCATTATTTGATATTGTTTTGTAATTTATAATGCTTACGACTGAATTGCATACAATTAAGAATGACCTGGACATGCATGTGGGAAAACATTTCTCTGGACCTAGACACTGTTTGACTAATTTAAAGTCTTAATATGAAAAGGTCATTTTTAAGGACGACAGAGAGAGAAGAATTTGGGAATACAAACTGATAAGTCTTATTGTCAAATAATGAAACATCTTTAACACCTGGATTTATGATTCACTGCATGGACACAACTCACACCTCCATTAGAAAGACTCAAGATAACTAAGAGAATATTTCCACTACCCCTCCATTTGTAATAAAATCCCTAATTTGATTTCCTTAGCCTTTCTTTAAGAGGCGTCACCTCTTCCACCTTATTCACAAATGACCTGTTGTAAATTGTGCTCTTATCTTTTGAATACATTTTTAACCCTGCATGAAGAATGAGCCCCTAGTCTCTGAAAGCTTGCAAATATATTTTTTCTGGTTAACCAATAAAGGTATGACTCCGAGAATACTTTTTTGGGCATAAAAATATTTACATCGATTGCCCTCCATGTAAAATCAACCAGATCATTTTCCTACCTGGCTTCCACATTTTCTATCCTCATCAATATTAATATATTAAGTATAAATATTTTATATTAATATTAATTGTATCACTTAATATTGAGCAGAATTAAGTACGCTGACATCTTCCTATATGTTGTATGTGCACATAAAAGCAGGGGTCAGGATGCAGTAAAGGTCGGGGGCAGAACAAGGGTTCACAGAGGAATTTAATGAAACAGCCTTACTCCACACAGGGAGAGGGTAAATGGAGGGGAGGATGAAAAAGCTATGCTTGGTAAACTTAGGGCCAACAGTTGTAAGATTGGGTAGGGGAAAGTTCAAAGTTATCAAACTTATCAATCTGATGTAGATGAGGAGCAGTCTTTGTGATGATGGCGGTGGCTTCCCAGCTTGAACACTTGAAGGATCCATTGTCGTTCTGGTCCGGAAGAGGTCCTGATGTAATCGGTGATCCTGAGATGTCCGGTCGCGGGTCCTGGATCCAAGAGGAGATATGCTGGAGAGGTGATAGTCCTTTCTTTTGAGCACCGGCATAGCTCTGGAGTTTGCCGACCTCCGCACATTACAGCTTACCACCGCCACTCTGCTTGTTCCCACGCACTGTCCCCATTTTATATTCTCCATGCCCCCTGGTCTCAAGTTCAAAGGTCTGTCCAGAGAACCAAGCTTACCCCCCTGCAACTCGGGTGACAGCACCGATGTTTCCAGACTCGTCCTGGACAAGGCACACCAGAGTCGGCTCTCCTCCTTACACACACACACACAGAGATCCATATATACAGTATGCATTCCCACGCTGCCCCCCTATATGCCATATGAGCCCACATACAGTCTCCTATTGTCACACTCCACTAAGGAGCCAGATGGCATGACTGATGGGAAGCCAAGCACTGCGACTAGGGAAAGATTGAGGGTATGTGCACACGTCAGGATTTCTTGTAGAAATTTTCCTGACAAAAACCGGACATTTCTGCCAGAAATCCGCATGTGTATTTTTGGCGGTTTTTACGCGTTTTTGATGCGTTTTTTGTGCATTTTTTCCCAAATGCATAGAATTGCGGGAAAAACACAGAAAATCCGCAAAATTAATGAACATGATGCTTTTTTTACCGCAATGCGTTTTTTTCAAGGAAAAAAACGCATCAATGTGCACAAAACATGCAGAATGCATTCTAAATGATAGAATGCATTCTAAATGATAGAATGCATAATGTATGCGTTTTTAATTAGTTTTTATAGCATTTTTAGAGCGAAAAAAATGCAAAAAAACACGAAAAAACCTGAACGTGTGCACATAGCCTAAAGGGGCACCTCTGAATCTTGCCCTGCATAATCCTGAGCTCCCTCACATAACTAGATGGGTTCTTTCACCCTGTGTGAAAATCAGGTTCCTAATTCCTGTCTTGCCCCAAACACGGCCCTGGCTAGTTCATTGGGCAGCAGGAACATTAGTTCTGCTCTATAATAAAAATACAGAGGGAGACAGACAAGGGTAAAGAAAATAGCAATCACTCTCAGTGCATCCAAACTAAGGAATGGTACATAACGGGAGAGGAGGGGTGAGAAAACAATACAGGTAGAAAAGGAGAAAGATAACACAAAACAAACTTCCAAACAGCAATCTCCAGAGACGAGTTGCCCAAAACGGCTTCTCTTTCCACTGCTCAGAGCACCTAAACCAACTCCAAGATATAGCAAGCTATCACTGGCAACTACCCAACCTAAGAGATGAGTACTTATACCAGGGAGGAGTGGAGAATTCCAACAGCTGAGACAACTGAGGACAGAAAGCTCTAGGAGACAAACAGAATAGTTTAACCTTTGCAACAACAGAGCAAGTAATATCTGCACAGCTTAACCCTTTCAACACCAGAGCAATGGAAATCTGCACAGCTACTTGGAAGGCAAAGCAGATCCATCCAGTGCAGGTGCACGTGTAGTCAGATACCTCGATCTTCTGACCCCTGAGGAGACCACTCTCTGTTGCGGTACCCCCGTGACACCTATATACAATAAGAGCCAATTCACAGCCCCTTAAATTCAAGATGAGCCCCACATAGCCCCTCTATATAAAGTATGAGCCCCCACATAGCCCCTGTATACAGTATGAGCCCCCACATAGTCTCTTAATATACAATATGAGGGGGGGCATGACCGGATGTGGAGCTGAGCGGACGTGCGAGGCTCGAGCTCCCTAACCACCAGCTATCATAAGCGGCCCAAAGCACAGTGAGGTGACCGGAGGAGGTCAGATCTGAAGATAAGATAAGCCAGGCGGTGGTGCACTCCAGGAATGAAGCGAGGGAGAAGGAGGGGGCAGGCGCCCAGCAGGGTCCAGGTCTTTGAAGCGATGGGTAGTTGGATCCAAGATGGCGACCGCAACTCTCACCACGCGGCCGCCGGCAGCAGCAGGAGTGATGGCAGTGTGAAGCAAAGGTCAGAGCTGCACAGTGAATCACTCCACCAGCCCCAAACTCCCAGCAAAACTGAAAGATCCCTGAGCACACAGAGCTATTCACCAACGCTGCAGTCCCTGCTTTTCCCCCCTGCTAGGAATGCTGAAGGTTCAGAGCCTGAAGATTTACAGCCACTAAACACAGCCCTGACCGTCTCCTCAGACTCTCCTATTACAGACTCCAATTCTGCCCCTGTCACTGTAGCCACACTCAAATCCCTGCTGGGAGACCTAAAGCAAGCCATTCATACTGATATCACAACGGCTTTCACTGAGCTACATAAAGAAATAACGCAGATTGGCGACAGAACCTCACACATAGAGGGGAAACTGGAGGAATATACTACGGCGCACAACCAACTAGTAGACGCGCATAATGAAGCGGACGTAGAAATCATGGCCCTAAAACTGAAGCTTGCAGACCTAGAAGACCGATCCAGGCGCAATAACCTACGTTTCAGAGGAATCCCTGAGAGTGTGTCAGCGGATACACTAAAGGAGTTTCTAATGGACTTCTTCACAATTCTGGTGCCGTCAGCAGAACAGAGGGACCTGCTGATTGACAGGGCACATCGGATCCCCAAACCAAAGTCTGCTCCCAGCTCCGCACCGCGAGACGTGATAGCCAGGCTGCACTTCTACCATTTCAAGGAGGCAGTGACCAAGTCAGCGTCAGCAAAGCAAGAACTTCCAGAAAGATTCCGGAACATTCTGGTGTTCACCGACTTGTCTGCGACAACCCTGAACAGGAGGCGAGAATTCTCATCCGCAACCAAGATTCTACGGGACAACAGTATTGTCTACAAGTGGGGATATCCAGTAAAGCTCATCGTGACGAAAAACGGAACTTCACACGTCCTTGCGTCTCCCAGAGAGGCCATGACCCTGCTCCAGGAATGGTCCCTGACATCAGTGGATGAAGATACCAGCTCCCCACTAAAGAAAAGACCCCCGACACTGAACAAAGAATGGACCTGATTCTCACGCAAGTACTCTGTTACCATATGTATCCCCTGTGTGCCTATGCCAGGACACCACACTGTTATTTTTTTGCCTGGCTGGCAGGTTGAAGGGGCATGAGAATATTGCTTTCGTTTTTTCTATTCTCTCCCCCCCTTTAATACTGGATAGGAACGACTATCCAGTTGGTTCACATAGAACCGGACTCTGAGTTGTACAAGTTGTACTTGTTCTGGTTGTTGTTAATTACTTTAACCCCTTTGTTTCCCTTATTATTATCCTGTATCTGGTGACTGATTGAATTTTTTTTTTCTTTTTTGTAACTGATGGTATTTCAAATATCTAGCATTAATGTGAAAGGCCTAAACAGCCCTTTCAAGAGATCGTTATTATGGAAGGAAGCCCAGGCACTCAAAGCGGACATACTATGTGTCCAAGAAACTCATTTAAATCGTGATGATACCCATAGACTACAACATAAAAATTACCCCCATATCTATGTGTCATATGCGGCGAAAAAGAAGAGAGGGGTAGCGATTGCAATAAAAGACACTGTAGCGTTCCAGCTTGTTGATAGCGTTCTGGATGATGAAGGCAGATATGTAATATTGATATGTAGCATCAATAACAAGGTGTATACAATTGCATCTATATATGCACCCAATACAGGTCAAATCACTTTTATTAAAGACCTCATAACTAAATTATCCAAAATAAAACAAGGATCCCTGCTAATCTGTGGAGATTTTAACCTCGTCCCGATCCCCAACATAGACAAATCTTGGTGCTCAAAGAAAAAGTCCCAATCCCATGCGCTGTCCCAGTGTCTTATATCAGAAGAATTGTATGACACGTGGAGGGTCCTTCATGCTTCTGAAAGGGATTATACATATTACTCCCACCCACATAAAGTATATTCAAGAATAGATCTAATAGTAGTGGATAAATGGCTCCTACAAAATATACAATCAGCAAAAATTGGGAACATAACCTGGTCGGACCACGCTCCTGTAACATGCCAAATTAAAGAGACGTACAATAATTTAACTTATTCTCCGTGGAGAATTAATAACTTCTTAATAGCCTCAGATAATATTAAATCCCAACTTAACGACCTTCTCCAGGAATTTTTTGATATCAATAGTACCCCTGACATATCCCCGACCACAGTGTGGTGCGCCCACAAGGCCTATATAAGAGGGCGGCTAATACAGATAGCAGCGCAACACAAAAAATTGAGAATGCGACAAATAGAAGAGCTCAATAAAAATATAGCAACAATGGAAAACATCCATAAACATAGCCCATCACCCACGGTATATAGGAAACTACAAAAGGCAAGATACGAACTATATCAGCTATTCCAATATAAATATGAGCATAATTTGAGGAGGAATAAAGCTAAATATTATTGGCAGGGGAATAAGGCGAGTAAAATACTTGCCAATAAGATTAAAGCGAGATTAACAAAGCAAAAAATAGCTCACATACAAGATGATCAAAAGAACAAAATATACAACCCTAAAGAAATTGCGAATACTTTCGCAAGATATTACTCCTCACTCTATAATCTCAAGACCGACAACCTTATCCCACAACCCAACGCTGAGCTAATTAATAATTTCCTGAATAGCATATCTTTACCCCAAATCCCAGCGGATAAATTGATGGCAATAAATCAACCTATAAGCCAAAAAGAAATCCAACAAACCATTCAGGCAACAAAAAATAATAAATCCCCAGGACCGGATGGTATAACTAATGAATACTTGAAGTTATTCAACCAAATATTGTCCCCACATCTATTATTAGTCTTCCAAAATATATTTGAAACAGGCAAAATACGAGAAGAAATGTTACAAGCGACTATAGTCCCTCTTCCCAAGCCAGGAAAAACTCCCGATCATCCAAGTAATTTCAGGCCAATATCCCTACTAAATACTGACCTCAAGCTGTACTCCAAAATCTTAGCAAATAGACTCTCCGATGTAATCCCTTCCCTGGTGCACAGAGACCAGGTTGGATTTATCAAATCTAGACAGACATTGGACGGCACCAGACGAATGATTGACCTCATCCATGTGGCGGGGAGCGACCGGACGCCTTCTCTGCTTCTATCCCTGGACGCGGAGAAGGCGTTCGATCGGGTGCATTGGGGATACCTGTTTGAGGTTCTGGCCAGATTCGGATTTACGGGTAATATTGCTAAAGCAATCACTCTGCTATATTCTCACCCATCAGCATCGGTTTCTGTCTCTGGAATGATGTCGGACAGGTTTACTATTACTAACGGGACGAGACAGGGGTGTCCGCTATCACCCCTTATATTCGCTTTGGTGATTGAGCCTCTAGCGCAGAAAATTAGATCACACTCGATGATATCAGGAATTCAGGTGAATAAAACGGAACACAAAATAGGCTTATTTGCTGACGACATCATTCTAGCGTTAACAAACCCGACAGAATCATTACCGGCAGCAATGCAAGTAATCGATTCATATACTAAAATATCATATTATAAGCTGAACGTGTCTAAATGCCAGGTATTAAACCTGACCCCTCTCACAAAACACCCCAAAAGCTTTGAGAATAAGTACCCTTTTAAGTGGGAAAATGACCACATTGAGTATTTGGGTATTCGGCTGACACTCTCGGCAGATAAAATGCTATCACTGAATTATGAGTCTCTAAGGAAGAAAATCCAAACTGACATGTTACGTATGAAGAAACACGAACTATCATGGCTGGGCAGGATTGCATCGGTAAAAATGTTCATTCTCCCACAAATACTGTATTTGTTCCGCAATCTCCCCATCATATTCCCAATGAAAATATTAAAAGAGATTCAAGCAATGATTTTAAAATACATTTGGCAAGAGAGAAAACCCAGAGTCCAAGCGGACACGCTTTACATCCCTATGAGTAAGGGTGGCCTGGGGTGCCCCTCAGTGGTCCGGTACTACAGGGCCGCATTATTCGAACAGTTACGATTCATGTGGAATAATGATGATGATCGGCACTGGATAGCAATTGAAAAACATTTGATGAGAACCTCCAATGTCTCAGCTTTTTACCATGCACATCAAACTAAAGTCCCTAATAGAAACCTAAAAATGTCCCCAACAATAGACGCGGCTCTGGAGCTATGGAGTGTGTTGACTAATAAATTAGGCCTTATACAAACCGCATTCCTCAAAGCTCCTATAGAGACACTGGAGCATTGTATCCCGGACCTCAAACTTAAAAATTGGAATTTACCCAAAACCACCTCAATTGGGAACTTGTATGAGGGGGAGGAATTAATTACTTTTACATCATTGAGAGATAAATACAATGTTCCTCAAAGGGATTTTTACAAATATTTGCAGATCCGGCATTTCCTAACTGAAAGGAAAAAACAGATGCCTGCACCGCCATCTAAACTTTACTCTATGCTGATGAACCCGACATCACAGATTAGAGCGCTGTCCACAAGCTACGACTGTATGTTGGAGAATACTCTGCCCTCTCTAACTACATACCTGCAAAAGTGGGAAAAAGACCTAAACTGCACATTCACACCGGATCAGTGGAGGGCATCCTTCTTAATTATTGGAAGCCAATCTAAATGTACTAACCACATAGAAAACGCCAGGAAATTGTTATATCGGTGGTATTTCACTCCCAGTAGATTGTCCAGGATGTTCTGCAGTTCCCCAGACACGTGCTGGAGGTGTGGAGACCCCTGTGCAGACATGCTACATATATGGTGGAGTTGTGACAGAATTAGACGTCTGTGGGCAGCCATAGATCATCTGATGTTCCAGATTTGTGGTATACCGGTGACTCTTAATGCACAGCAGGCGTTACTCGCTATTGATTTGGACTCGTTTCCCTATGAGTTCCGTACAGTGATTGTACATATTATTGTAGCAACAAGACTCAAAATTGCTAGTTACTGGAAAAACTCCAGGTGCCCCTCACTGCCCGAGGTCGTATCACTGATCAACGAAAATTGCCTATCAGAAAAAATAATCGCTACATCTAATAATAATATAGCTCAATTTCAGAAAAAATGGAACAATTGGTTATCTTTCCGTTTAAATACCGTTCTTAAATGACTTTGCAGATTTGCATATAGAGAATGTGATTGGATAGTTATTGTAATGTCACCATTTCCCCTATCCTCTTCCCTTCCCTAATCCCCATAACGTTGTGTTAATTATTAAGAATTTAATGTCAATAAGATGTAATGCTTGACACAATTTGTAAATAAAAATTTATGTTTAAAAAAAAAAAAAAAAAAAAATACAATATGAGACCTCCACATCGCCCCATTTATACAGTATGAGCCACAATATAGCCTCCTATATACAGTATGAGACACCTACATACAGTACCTTCTATATAAAGTATGAGCCCACATGTAGTCTCCTATATATACTATGAGCTCCCATATAGTGCCCTATATACAATAAGACCCCACATAGCCCAATGTATACAGTATGAGACCCCCACATTGACTCTATATACAGTATAAGCCCCAACATAGCACCCTATATACAGTATGAGCCCCCACAAGGCTTCCGATATAGTGTGAGCCCCCAGTTGTCCTCCTATATAAAGTGTGAACCTCCAGATTGTCTCTATATACAGTATGAGCCCCAACATAGCTTCCTGTATACAGTGTAAGCCCCCACATATCCTCCATATACAGTGTGAGCCCCCACATAACCTCTCTATATACAGTATGAACCCCCACATCGCCTCTCTATATACAATATGAGCCCTGACATAGCCTCCTAAATACAGTATGAGCCCCCACATAGCCTCTCTATATACAATATGAGTCTTCACATAGCTTTTCTATATACAGTAGGAGCCCCAGCATAACCATTATATACAGTTTGAGCCCTACATAACCTCTCTATGAACAATAGTAGCCTCCACGTACCCTTCTAATCACAATATTTTTCTAATGTTCTACTGCAGTAATTCAATTCAAATTTTATATATTTCATATTTGCATGCTATAGCGCTACAGAGTGCTACCTTATTTGTTTGTTATATATGGAGATGGCTACTCTTAGTGCAGCGCCCCAGAGACCTGGTCGTTGTAGTATGGCCCCAAGGCGAGTAGCGGTACGTCTGATGGCACTAAAGAGTTATCCTGACCAGGTATCACCAGACCAGGTATCCTGACCAGGTAACACATTACACTTCACACTCCGGCCACTAGGGGGAGAAAAAGGCTTTATTTATTGGGCCACTCCTCACACTGGAAAAACTAGGGGCTGGGGAGGAAGTTAGTCAGAAGCTGACTGGGTTGGAACCAGGCAACATCCCGTGGCAGGGGGTGTTGCAGGGAGAAGGCACAGGGGGGTCCCTGTCAGGCGTGGGAACCTGGCAGGTGCCTAGCGACAGAACAGAACGTAACGGAACCGCGCCTGCACACCTTGCGGCGGTATCCTAAGAGAGAGACAAGAGGGGAAGAATATTTTGGAACAGTGTAAATGAGATCAGCACAAAGGAGAGCCAGTAAGAGTCGTGCCGAGAGAGGAAGGCAACATCTTACTGAGGCGCGTAGTCGGTGGCCGGATCACCGTAGGAGTAACTGACTTCAGGCCTTACTTCAAATTCCGCTGGACAGTTGATTATAGTTTGGCTGTCTACCTTCTACACCTACGAAGACATAGGGGGCAACATTGGGAGAGGGGCGTCTCTAGGGTCCCGGAAGACCTCCAAGCCTTCCCGTCAAACGGGTGGCGTCCTAGCCATAACATATCTGGGGGACGTTAGAAACTAGCAACATCTGGAACCAAAGAACGAGAGAGAGAGAGAGAGAGAGAGAGAGCTGTAGAGAACGAATGAAGAGAAACAGCAGTTGTGAGGACTATTCCGAATGCTCAGCAGGGTAGGACTACAACACACAGGCGCTTTTGGTAGGCAACGATTTCCATCTGCGAGCGAAACTCTGGATGTGCCAATCGGACCGGCCGTTCTCTGATAGCCTGGTTGAACGTGCTCTGGACTACGTGTATTGAAGCCTTCAGTAAAAGGTAAAGAGACTGCAACCTTGTGTCCTCGTTATTGATTTCACCTTACACCATCACCATCCACCTTACTGGGAAGCCCTGGGGATTTACTTCACCTGTGGGAAGGTACACCATCCAGCTGCCATTCCATCACCCCCAGCGGACCCCACAGCAGCGTCGGTCACCCTGACCGAACACCACAGGTGGCGTCACGAACCTCTGACAGACTGTACAAACCCCTTTACTGGACGCCCCTTAGCAGGGTCACGGACCGGGTCTAGCCACCGTGACAGCCTCAGAACCGAACCAGGGAGGCCCGGTACCGAGAACTCGTGGCCCTGTGTCTGGGGGCGCTCCAACTTGGCGTCACGAACAGGATCGTACTTAAGCCTGAAGAATTGGGTCATGTGTGCCTTGGAACTGTTATTGAAACGTGTTGGACTGTGATTTATTGCAAAGACTGTGTATCGCTATTTGCCGCAAGATTCCCGCCAAAACCGCCGCCATTGCCGCGCCACGAGGAGCGCAGGAGAAGAAGGAGGGCGTGCCATGGGAGGAGACTACCAAAGTGGCGCCAGAAGTGCTGACCGCCCCCTCCGATTGCTGTTGCAGGAGGACGATCTGCCCCGAAGCAGAGGAGAACCACCCCCTGATTTGCAACGGCGGGAACCAAGACAAGAAGGAGCTCGACCCATCGAAAATGGAGGAACAGTGTGAGGGTGTCATTGCAGATCCCGGAGTGGGAATGATGACCAGCGGGTGCCTGAAAGATGAAGAAGTGACCTTGGCCTGTCCCCCTCGGCCGGAGGTGGACCCGGACTTGAATTTACCACCACTGGAGGATTCGGACTTCTGGGAGCCGAGTCAGCCTGTCCCGAGCGTGGAGCTAGCCGATGTGAAGCAATGGAGGTCGGAACTGTCACCGAGAACCGCCTCGGAAGAACCGCAGTCCGGGCCGCAGCCGACTCCAGTGTCCTTATCAACGGAACCGATCAGCATCGGCGGAACCACATCAGATGGAGGTATGGAAAACGCCCCAGATGCAGGGCCGCAGGTTACTCGGTACCGATCCTCTCTGTCTCAGTTCTGTGGTTGGCACGGTGGCTGGACCCGGTCCGTGACCCTGCTAAGGGGCGTCCAATAAAAGGTGTGATGAAAGTCGGCTAAGGTTTCGTGACGCCACCTGTGGTATTCGGTCAGGTTGACAGACACTGCTCGGGGTCCACTGGGGTGATGTGATGGCAGCTAGATGATATACCTTCCCACAGGTGAAGTGAGTCCCCAGGGCTTCCCAGTGGTATAGGTAGCGATGGTGTGAGGTGCAGTCAATAACGAGGACACAGGGTTGCAGTCTCTTTACCTCTTTACTGGTGACTTCAGGATCCTCAATCCGGAGCACTGTCAACAGGGCTGTCTGAGACCGGCCGGTCCGAAGGCAAATCCAGAGTTCCCTTTGCAGGTGGAAATCGTTGCCTACCACTAGTGCCTGTGTGTTGTAGTGCTTCCCTGCTGAGCATTCGGGATAGTCCTCACAACTTCTGTTCTCGTTCTTTCTCGTTCTTTCTATTCTTCGTCCCCCAAGTTTGTTATGGCTAGGACGCACCCATTTGACTGGAAGGCTCGGAGCTATTCTGGGACCCTAGAGACGCCCCTCTCCAAGCTTGCCCCCTATGTCTGCTTAGGTGATGTATGGTAGACAGCCAACCTATAATTAACTGCCCTGCAGTATTTGAAGTAAGGCATAAAGTCAGTTACTTCCTCGGTGTTCCAGTCACTGGCTGTGCGCCTCAGTAGGATGTTGCCGTTCTCGGGGCACGACTCCTACTGGCTCTCCTTTATGCTTGATCTCGTTTCTCACTGTCCACAATATCCTTCGCTTCGTGTCCTTTCTTTAGATGCCGCCGCAAGGTAGTGCAGGCGCGGCTCTGTAACGATCTGTCCTTGTCGCTAAGTCACTGCCAGGTTCCCACGCCTGACAGGGACCCCTCTGAATCTTCCCCGCAACACCCCCTGCCACGGGATGTTGCCTGGGCAAAACCCAGCCAGCTTCTGCCTAACTTCCTATCCAACCCCTAGTTTTACCAGTGTGGCCTAATAAATAAAACCTTTTGCTCCCCCTAGTGGCCGGAGTGTGAAGTATAATGTGTGCTTGTGATACCTGGTCAGGTGAACTCCTTTAGTGCCATCAGACGTACCATCACTCCCCTTAGTGGCAGAGCGACACCACTGCAACGACCAGGTCTCTGGGGCACTGCACACACACAGGAGGGCTTTTCCCTCCCCAGACACAGACCATGTGCCAAACAACAGCCTCCATTATGTAGGCTGTAACCACACCCACAGGTGAGGTATTTGGGTAGCCAGACCTGCCCATCTCTCATAGCCACCCGCAACCCAGACCCAGGTGCACCAAACAACATACTCCGGGTTACATCACAGGGAGCAGCCATCCTTGTGACACATACCTCCCATTGATTACGCAGCCATTAACCTCCTTACATAACTCTCCCCTCTGCCTAAAGCCGTGGAGCTTGGCACCTTCCCTTACCCGACCAGAGACCATTCTTGGTCGCCTTTGGAAGTAAACCAGTCTGTCAAAATCAGGCCCTGTCACTGAGCCTTTTTGGAACAGTACATTATCCAACTCTGTCAGTTCCTCTGATAGGGTTGCGCCTTTGTCACACCACCCCCATCCCCGACGGTCAGTACAGTGTTGTGATTTCCTAGGCCTCATACCTTCTGTCTAGTTTGAATCTGTGTCACCACATCCGCTATAGGGTCTCCTGCCTAGGCACTGAGCTAACAGGGGAGTCACTTGTTATAACTCTCCATCCTTTAGGGAACCTCTTCGTCTCTCCAGTCCTCGGGTTGAAAGTGGCCGTCATCTTCTTGGCATTTCTTGCAGCTGTTTATTGATCTGCCGCCTATCTAGTTTTAGCTGTTCTACCTCTCTTAGGTAAGCCACATGATAATCAAGGAGTACTCGGATGTTCTTAAGGTTCTCCATTGATCTGACAATGAAGAATGGAAACATCCCATCTTCACCAGCTACCTGGACTTCGTCATCAGCCGGAATCCACACATTCGCCACACCAAACTTATCTACGAGCTCTTGCATTACTTTTCCAAGTGTCCCAACAATTTTTCTCACCAGATTCCTGGGCACTTGAACGATGTTCTCCACCAATTCCAACTGACTTTGAGCTCTCTTTGCATGCTCCAGACGTCGAGCGGCCTCCTCATTCCCCAACAAGATCATCCATTTCGTGCTAAGACAGTGTATGTGCATGTCACTTTTAGGATAGCCACCCGCTTCACCGTGACTTCCCTAGTCAACAGTATCACCAGCTGCTTAGACTCTAGTGCCCAGTTCACTCTACACGCTTCCACCAACTTTCTAAATGCCTCATGCACAGCCTCACTGGCACAAGCTTGCCTCATGTCTTCGGGTACCTCTAACACGCACTGGAAGAGTGAAGTCTCACCTCCTTGGATATAGCGTTTGATTTTCTCATCCTGAGAGTCAGAGCGGTTTTTCAATATGTCGATCTCCCTTGTGAGATCGTCTGCGTGGCACTTCCATTGCTGGATTTCTTCCTCCCTGGAGGCCACTTCTTTGGTCAGTCTCTCCAGCTCACTCTTCTTCTTTGCGATCAGATTGAGAGATCGCGTGAGTTCATTCTGTAGAGCGAAGAGCTCCTTTTTTCGGTCGTCCATTTATTTCTGGAGCTGGGCCTTAGCCTCCTGCTTAGCCTCCTGCTCGATCTTGAGCTCTCGGAGAACTTTATCCTGCTAACCTGCCAGGCAGCGCCGCTCGGCCTCTCTCCGGAGAAGCTCCTGCTGCTGCTTCTCATGGGTCTCTCTGATATATGCATTCTTCTCCTCCAAGTCTGTGGACAGTTACCGGAGGGCTTGTTCACTTTGTTGTTTCAGATGCTTTAATTTGGCCTGTAAATCTGCCACTTTCTGCTTCTCATGAGAAAGCTCTGTTGTGGGGTCCTGGAACTCCTGCGCTTTGTTGCAGCAGGTCATTTCCAGTTGAGACACATGTTCTGTGTCCCCCTGCTGAACAGAGAGCAGCTTTTCCTCGGTGGAGGGGATGGTATGAAGCAGCTTCTGCTTCTGTGCTTTCTTCTCTCTGAGCTGAGCTTTGGCTGCCAAGAGCTCGGACTCCAGGTGACGCTCCTAATCCAGCTGCGTGGAGTTGGCGGCTTTCATATTCGACACCTTTAACCTCTTGTTCGCCAGCTGTTGACAGTCTTTGTCCTGCTTTTTTTCCAAGCTTTGGACATGCGCTTCCACCTGGCAGAAACTGTCAGCTCGCTCTTTCCATGTGCCCATTTCCTTTGTCAGTTTGTCGATTTGATCCTCTTGTTGTCAGGTGGCAGTGGTCGATTCGGACAGCTTCTCCTGCAGGTTCTCCGTTTTTCTCAAACTTCTTCTCCAACTGCGATTTTAGCTATTGGATCCCTACCACCACACTGGGTCAGTTTTATTTTCCCCACCTCATTGACTACCTCTGTGCTGGGGTTTGTCAGTGTAAAGTGACCTCCTTATCAATGACATTAACCTTGTTTGCCCCTGACCCTATCTCTTCTTCACCCCTCTTCTCAGAGTGTGTAGTCTGTTCTGCCTTTCTGCGGCCGCCGTGTTCCCGGTGATGAGAGGAAGACCTGCCATTTGTACCTGGTTCCACCTTGCCACACTCTTTTTCCCTTGTGTCACAGTCTGAATCGGAGTCACCACTACTCACCCTGTCACCCTGAGATAATGACTTTTAGGTTTTCATTGGCTGCAAGCCATAATCATCAACATTAACAGAAATAAACTCTTGAAATAGATCACTCTGTTTGTAATGACACTATATAATATATGTTTCACTTTTTGCATTGAAGAACTGAAATAAATTAACCTTTTCATGATATTCTAATTTTGTGAGAAGCACTTGTATATCTATTTACTCACATACTCATCTTACCTGCACTTTACATACATCTCGAGAATTCAACCTTTTCTCATCTTTGAAACTGCAAATGATCTTATTGCTGCTCTTATTCAGGGTCGGGCTGGCCCACCGGGATACCGGTGAAATGCCCGGTGGGCCCCACCCCAAGGTGGAGGAGGAAGGAAAAAAAAAAAAAAGGACGCCGGCCCTTTAAATCTTCGGGCGGCGTTGACCGCCGCCATGACCAGGGCTCCCCCCGGTGCCAGCGCTGGTATCGGGCCCCCCTTCTAATACTCACCTCTCCTCATTCCGGTGGCAGCTGCAGACGTCTTCAGCGCCCTCTGACTTTGCGATGTCTCAGGGCAGAGGGTGCGATGACGCCATCACTGCATGCTCAGCCTCTCTGTCCTCAGCATTGCAGAGTCGGAGAGACTCTGCAGACACTGCAGCTGCTGCCGGAACGAGGAGAGGTGAGGATTTTACTTTTTTTAATGTTTTTTTTTCTATGGGGCAAATAGTAATGTACGGAGGAGCCAGGATGGGGGGCATAATCCTGTGTGGAGGGGTGGGGTCCCATAATACTGAATGGAGGACTTGGGGGGCATAATACTGTGTGGAGGAGATGGGGGGATAATACTGTGTGGAGGAGCTGGGGGGCATAATACTGTGTGGAGGAGCTGGGGGGCATAATACTGTGTGGAGGAGCTGGGGGCACGTAATACTGTGTGGAGGAGCGGGGAGCCCATATTACTATGTGGAGGAGCGGGGACCCATAATACTGTGTGGAGGAGCGGGGGGGTCCCATAATACTGTGTAGGAGCGGGGGGGCCATAATACTGTGTGGCGGAGTGGCGTCCCATAATACTGTGTGGAGGAGTGGGGGGCATAATACTGTATGGGGGAGCGGGAATCCCATGATACTGTGTGGAGGTACCTGTCTCACTGTCGGGGTACCTCAGAGCTCAGTTCTTGGCCCCCTGTTGTGAATTCTGCTCTTGGGCTCCCTCCGGTGGTTGTTGATGGTAATGCAGTTATTCCTGAGCAGCAGTCTTGGACAGGTGTTTCTGCTAATTGCAATTCGGATTGGGGTATTTAGCTGTGCAGGACTCATTAGTCCTTGCCAGTAGTCAATGTTCCTTTGGAAGTGTTGGTCCTCTGCCTGGCCCCTCCTTCTTGCTGCCAATTCAGCTAAGATAAGGATAGGTAGCCCCCCACAAATAATGACTGTGAGTAGGAGAGGAAAAGACACACGCAGACAGAAAACAGGGATAAGCAAAGGAGGCCACTTCTACCTAGATAGGAAAGGATAGTACAGGATACTATGCGGTCAGCATAAAACACTACAAAATATCCACAGCAGAAAAATACAAAAACTCCACCACCTAACTAAAGATGTGGAGAGTATATCTGCGACTCCAGCGAGTCCAACTAGACTGAGAAAAACATCAGGCACAGTCTAGCAGGAACAAAATAGAAACAAGATAAGCACAGAAAATAAACACACAGCAGTGTGTCTAAAAAAATGAAGAAAACACTTATCTTAGCTGAATTGGCAGCAAGCAGGAGGGGCCAGGCAGAGGACCAACACTTCCAAAGGAACATTGACTACTGGCAAGGACTAATGAGTCCTGCACAGCTAAATACCCCAATCCGAATTGCAATTAGCAGAAACACCTGTCCAAGACTGCTGCTCAGGAATAACTGCATTACCATCAACAACCACCAGAGGGAGCCCAAGAGCAGAATTCACAACAGTACCCCTCCCTTGAGGAGGGGTCACCGAACCCTCACCAGAGCCCCCAGGCCGGTCAGGACGAGCAAGATGAAAGGCACGAACCAAATCAGCGGCATGGACATCAGAAGCCGAAACCCAAGAATTATCCTCCTGGCCATAACCCTTCCATTTGACAAGGTACTGAAGCTTCCGCCTCGAAAAACGAGAATCCAATATCTTCTCAACCACATATTCCAACTCCCCATCGACCAACACAGGGGCCGGAGGATCAACAGAGGGAACAACGGGCTCCACATATTTCCGCAACAAAGATCTATGGAAGACATTATGGATAGCAAAAGAGGCTGGAAGCGCCAGACGAAAAGACACCGGATTAATAATCTCAGAAATCCGATAAGGACCAATAAACCGAGGCTTAAACTTAGGAGAAGAAACCTTCATAGGAACATGACGGGAAGATAACCAAACCAGATCCCCAACCCGAAGCCGGGAACCAACACAGCGACGTAGGTTAGCAAAACGTTGAGCCTCCTCCTGAGACAACACCAAATTGTCCACCACCTGAGCCCAAATCTGCTGCAACCTGTCAACCACAGAATCCACACCACGAAAGTCAGAAGACTCAACCTGCCCAGAAGAAAAACGAGGATGAAAACCAAAATTACAAAAAAAAGGCGAAACCAAAGTAGCCGAACTAGCCCGATTATTAAGAGCAAACTCGGCCAATGGCAAAAAAGCCACACAATCATCCTGATCAGCAGACACAAAGCATCTCAAATAAGTCTCCAAAGTCTGATTAGTACGCTCGGTCTGGCCATTTGTCTGAGGATGAAATGCAGAAGAAAAAGACAAATCAATGCCCAGCCTAGCACAAAAGGCCCGCCAAAACCTAGAAACAAACTGGGAACCTCTGTCGGACACAATATTCTCAGGAATACCATGCAAATGGACCACATACTGAAAAAACAACGGAACCAAATCAGAAGAAGAAGGCAATTTAGGCAAAGGCACCAAATGAACCATCTTAGAGAATCGGTCACAAACAACCCAGATAACCGACATCCTCTGGGAAACAGGAAGATCGGAAATAAAATCCATAGAAATATGCATCCAGGGCCTCTCAGGGACCGGCAATGGCAAAAGCAACCCACTAGCACGGGAGCAACAAGGCTTGGCCCGCGCACAAGTCCCACAGGACTACACAAAAGACCGCACATCACGCGATAAAGAAGGCCACCAAAATGACCTACCAACCAAGTCTCTGGTACCAAAAATGCCAGGATGACCAGCCAACACAGAACAGTGAACCTCAGAAATCACTCTACTAGTCCATCTGTCAGGAACAAACAGCTTCCCCACAGGACAACGATCAGGTTTGTCAGCCTGAAATTTCTGAAGAACCCGTCGTAAATCAGGAGAAATGGCAGAAAGGACCACCCCTTCCTTCAAAATACCGACTGGTTCCAAGACCTCAGGAGAATCAGGCAAAAAACTCCTAGAGAGGGCATCAGCCTTAATATTCTTAGAACCCGGAAGGTACGAGACCAAGAAATCAAAACGAGAAAAAAACAAGGACCATCGAGCCTGTCTAGGATTCAACCGTTTGGCAGACTCGAGGTAAATCAGATTCTTATGATCGGTCAAGACCACAATACGGTGCTTAGCTCCCTCAAGCCAATGTCGCCACTCCTCAAACGCCCACTTTATAGCCAACAACTCCCGATTGCCGACATCATAATTGCGTTCAGCAGGCGAAAACTTACAGGAAAAGAAGGCACACGGTTTCATTAAGGAACCAACAGGATCCCTCTGAGACAAAACAGCCCCTGCCCCAATCTCAGAAGCGTCAACCTCAACCTGAAATGGAAGGGAAACATCCAGTTGACGCAACACAGGAGCAGAAGTAAAACGATGCTTAAGTTCCTGAAAGGCAGAGACAGCCGCAGGGGACCAATTCGCCACATCAGCGCCCTTCTTCGTCAAATCAGTCAAGGGTTTAAATACGCTGGAAAAATTAGCAATGAAACGGTGATAAAAATTAGCAAAACCCAAAAATTTCTGAAGGCTCTTCACGGATGTGGGCTGAATCCAATCATGAATGGCCTGAACCTTAACCGGATCCATCTCTATAGACGAGGGGGAAAAAATAAAGCCTAAAAAGGAAACCTTCTGCACCCCAAAAAGACACTTAGACCCTTTCACAAACAAGGCATTGTCACGAAGGATCTGAAATACCATCCTGACCTGCTGCACATGAGACTCCCAATCATCGGAAAAAATCAAAATATCGTCCAAATATACAATCAGGAATTTATCAAGATAATCCCGGAAGATATCATGCATGAAGGACTGAAAAACAGATGGAGCATTAAAGAGTCCGAATGGCATCACAAGGTATTCAAAATGGCCCTCGGGCGTGTTAAACGCAGTTTTCCATTCATCACCCTGCTTAATACGAACAAGATTATAAGCCCCCCGAAGGTCAATCTTAGTAAACCAACTAGCTCCCTTAATCCTAGCAAACAAATCGGAAAGCAAAGGTAAAGGCTATTGAAACTTGACCATGATCTTATTGAAGAGGCGATAATCAATACAGGGTCTTAAGGAACCATCTTTTTTAGCAACAAAAAATAACCCAGCTCCCAACGGTGAAGAAGATGGCCGAATATGCCCTTTCTCCAAAGACTCCTTAATATAGCTCCGCATGGCGGTATGTTCAGGTACAGACAGGTTGAAAAGTCGGCCCTTAGGAAACTTACAGCCTGGAATCAAGTCAATAGCACAATCGCAGTCCCTGTGTAGTGGAAGGAAACTGGACTTGGGCTCATCGAATACATCCTGAAAATCAGACAAAAACTTCGGAATTTCAGAAGAGGGAGAAGGGGCGATAGACATCAGAGGAACATCATTATGAACCCCCTGACAACCCCAACTAGTCACAGACATGGACTTCCAATCCAAAACAGGATTATGTACTTGCAACCATGGAAAACCCAGCACGATAGCATCATGCAAATTATGCAACACCAGAAATCGACAATCTTCCTGATGGGCTGGCGCCATGCGCATGGTCACCTGTGTCCAAAACTGGGCCTTATTTTTAGCCAAGGGTGTAGCATCAATGCCCCTTAAAGGAATAGGGTTCTGCAAAGGCTGCAAGGGAAAACCACAATGCCTGGCAAACTCAAAGTCCATTAAGTTCAAGGCGGCGCCTGAATCCACAAACGCCATGACAGAAAATGATGACAATGAACAGATCAAGGACACAGATAACAGAAATTTAGGTTGTACAGTACTGATGGTAAATGAACTGGCGATCCTCTTGGTCCGCTTAGGGCAGACAGAAATGACATGGGAAGCATCGCCACAATAATAACACAACCTATTCTGACGTCTGAAACCTTGTCGTTCCATTCTAGACAGAATCCTATCACACTGCATTGGCTCAGGAATTTGCTCTGAGGATAACGCCATAGCGCGCACAGTTCTGCGCTCCCGCCAGCGCCGATCAATCTGAATGGCCAGAGACATAGAATCACTCAGATTGGAGGGTGTGGGAAACCCCACCATAACATCTTTAACGGATTCAGAAAGACCCTTTCTGAAAATTGCCGCCAAAGCATCATTATTCCATTTAGTCAATACAGACCATTTTCTGAATTTCTGACAATACAATTCTGCCGCCTCTTGACCCTGAGACAGGGCCAGCAAGGTCTTCTCAGCTTGATCCACCGAATTAGGTTCATCATACAGTAATCCTAACGCCTGAAAGAAGGAGTCTACATTAAGCAAAGCAGGATCCCCAGATTCCAGGGAAAATGCCCAATCCTGTGGATCACCACGCCCACATGCTAGCACAAGGCTCTTCAGCCACCCAGAGATAAAGAGGGAGGATAAGACAAAACAGACTGAAGAAAA
The DNA here is from genome assembly GCF_032444005.1 of Ranitomeya imitator. Lineage (NCBI taxonomy): Eukaryota > Metazoa > Chordata > Amphibia > Anura > Dendrobatidae > Ranitomeya > Ranitomeya imitator. Next base: position 482,885,368 of record NC_091285.1, on the reverse strand, counting down.
AAAATGGCTCAAGATCTTTCCTCCCTTCTTCTGAGATGCAATTAACTCATTGTTGGCCAGTAGTACTGTTCTGATCAGGTGGCCTTGGAGCAGCATGAAATGACCTTCGCTGGAGTAGTGGTAACTTTACTGACCGCAAACCCTGATCCTATCACCGCAACTAGAAGTAGCCGTGGGGTGTGCCTAACCAGACCTAGACACCTCGACACAGCCTAAGGACTAAATATCCCTAAAGATGGAAATAGGAAAACTCTCTTGCCTCAGAGTAGATCCCCAAAGGATAGGTAGCCCCCCACAAATAATGACTGTGAGTAGGAGAGGAAAAGACACACGCAGACAGAAAACAGGGATACGCAAAGGAGGCCACTTCTACCTAGATAGGAAAGGATAGTACAGGATACTATGCGGTCAGCATAAAACACTACAAAATATCCACAGCAGAAAAATACAAAAACTCCACCACCTAACTAAAGATGTGGAGAGTATATCTGCGACTCCAGCGAGTCCAACTAGACTGAGAAAAACATCAGGCACAGTCTAGCAGGAACAAATAGAAACAAGATAAGCACAGAAAATAAACACACAGCAGTGTGTCTAATGAAGAAAACACTTATCTTAGCTGAATTGGCAGCAAGCAGGAGGGGCCAGGCTGAGGACCAACACTTCCAAAGGAACATTGACTACTGGCAAGCACTAATGAGTCCTGCACAGCTAAATACCCCAGTCCGAATTGCAGTTAGCAGAAACACCTGTCCAAGACTGCTGCTCAGGAATAACTGCATTACCATCAACAACCACCGGAGGGAGCCCAAGAGCAGAATTAACAACAGCCCCCTTCTCTTCTCTCTCTACATGGCCCCAATTGGACAGACCAACAGCAGATTTGGCTTTTAGTACCATCTTTATGCCGATGACACACAACTATACACATCCTCCCCTGACCTTACCCCCCGCTGTACTACAGAACGCCACTGACTGTCTGTCTGCAGTCTCCAACATCATGTCTGCTCTCTATCTGAAACTCAACCTCTCCAAAACTGAACTTCTTCTGCTCCCGCTATCAACTAACCTCCCTAATATGACATTTTCCTCTCTGTGGGTGGCACCATAATAACGCCCCAGCAGCATGTGTGCTGTCTGGGTGCTATGTTTGACTCCGATCTCTCCTTCACCTCCCATATACAACCTCTTGCCCGCTCGTGCCGTTTACACCTAAAGAACATCTCTAGAATCCGCCCTTTTCTCACCATGGAAACAACAAAAACCCTCACTGTTGCCCTGATCCACTCCCGCCTGGACTACTGTAATGCTCTACTAATTGGCCTCCCCCTTACTCGACTTTCCCCTCTCCAGTCTATCCTTAATGCAGCAGCCAGGGTCGTCCATCTGGCTAGTCATTACTCAGATGCATCCGCTCTTCGCCAGTCGTTACACTGGCTGCCCATTCATTACAGGATACAATTCAAAGTACTTGTTCTCACACACAAAGCTCTCCACAGTGCGGCACCCCCATACATCTCCTCCCTCATTTCGGTCTATCGGCCTAGCCGACCACTGTGCTCTGTAAATGACTTTCGACTAACCTCTGCACTAATCCGTACCTCCCACTCCCGACTCCAAGACTTCTCCCGCGCTGCGCCAATCCTCTGGAATGCTCTACCCCAAGATATTAGGACTATCCACAATTTGCATAGTTTTAGGCGCTCGCTCAAAACACATTTGTTCAGAGCGGCCTACCACGTTCACTAATCAAAGTCATGTTATGTTTGTGTGTGTGTAGCCCATTCACTATCTCCATCTATCCCTCACCCCCTGAAGTTGGCTGGACCATCATTGTAAATACACCATTGTAAATACACACCTGTACTTTGTATCTCCCCCACCTCATTGTAGATTGTAAGGTCTCACGAGCAGGGTCGTTTTATTTTGCTTTAATTATTGTATTGTTAACATTGTTACTTATGACTGTTGTGTTTGAAACTGTTAAACTGTAAAGCGCTGCGGAATATGTTGGCGCTATATAAATAAAGATCATTATTATTATTATTATGGAGGAGTGGGCTCCCATGATACTGTATGGAGGAGTGGGGGGCATAATACCGTTTGAAGGAGCGGGGGGCCCATAATACTGTATGGAGGAGCGGGGGGGTATAATACTGTATGGAGGAGAGAAGGGGGCAAAATACTGTGTGGAGGAGTGGGGGGGGCATAATACTGTATGGAGGAGCGGGGTCCCATAAACTGTATGGAGGAGCGGGGTCCCATAATACTGTATGGAGGAGCGGGGGGGGGGGGATAATACTGTATGGAGGAGAGGGGGGGCAAAATACTGTGTGGAGAAGCGGGGGGCATAATACTGTATAGAGGAGCGGGGGGGTATAATATTGTGTGGAGGAGCGGGGGGCATAATACTGTATGGAGGAGCGGGGTCCCATAATACTGTATGGAGGCGTAGAGGAGGGGCATAATATTGTGTGGAGGAACGAGGTCCCTTAATACTGTATGGAGGAGCGGGGGGCATAATAATGTGTGGAGGAATGAGGTCCCATAATACTGTATGGAGGAGCAGGGTCCCATAATACTGTGTGGGTGAATGGGGTCCCATAATACTGTATGGAGGAGCGGGGATGCATAATACTGTATGGAGGAGCAGGGTCCCTTAATACTATATGGAGGAGCGGGGTCCCATAATACTGTATGGAGGAGCAGGGGGGCATAATACTGTGTGGAGGAACGAGGTCTCATAATACTGTATGGAGGAACGAGGATGCATAATACTGTATGGAGGAGCGGGGGGCATAATACTGTATGGAGGAGCGGGGTCCCATAATACTGTATGGAGGCGCAGAGGGGGGGCATAATACTGTGTGGAGGAACGAGGTCCCATAATACTGTATGGAGGAGCGGGGATGCATAATACTGTAAGGAGGAGCAGGGCCCCATAATACTGTGCGGGGGAACAGGGTACCATAATACTGTATAGAGGAGCGGGGATGCATAATACTGTATGGAGGAGCAGGGTCCCATAATACTATATGGAGGAGCGGGGTCCCATAATACTGTATGGAAGAGCGGGGGGGTATAATACTGTGTGGAGGAACGAGGTCCCATAATACTGTATGGAGGAGCGAGGATGCATAATACTGTATGGAGGAGCGGGGTCCCATAATACTGTGTGGAGAAGCTGGGGGCATAATACTGTGTGGAGGAGCACGGGACACACAATACTGTATGTAGGAGCAGGGGGCCCATGAAGTGCTGTACGGAGGAGCATTACGTGGGGCCCATAATACTTGATGGAGGACTATGAGGTGCTCATAATACTGTATTATATGGGGTCAATAATACTGTATGGAGGAGCATTACATGGGGCAATAATACTGTATAGCAGACTATGTGGTTGGCCATAATACTGTATGGAGGACTATGAGGTGCCCGTAATACAGTATGGACTACTATGTGGTTGCCCATAATACTGTATGGAGGACTATGAGGTGCCCGTAACACTGTATGGAGCACTATGTGTTGACCATAATACTGTATGGCACACTATGAGGTGCCCGTAATACTGTATGGCGGACTATGCGTTGACCATAATACTGTATAGCGTACTGTGTGGTGCCTATATATTGTACTATATCTGTTTTTTTATCTGTGCATCAGGAATCGTGGCATGTGTTAAAGGGGCCCACTGATACTCTTTCGACCGAGGCCCATAAAAAGCTGGAGCCGACCCTGGCGACAAAGCACGTCAAGATGAATGCCGGCTGCAGCTGTGACAGGGCGTTCTTCTCTGTGACAGGCCATGTGTTGAAGTCACATAGCAGTTTTGTTAAATGACTCCTGCAGCCTTTGATAGGCCGGTGGCCTTTCAATGTTACTGCTATGTGACGTCAGCCCGCGGCCTGTCACAGAGCAGAGCACCCTGTCACAGCTGCAGTCGGCAGCCATTGTATCGACCACACCGAATATGAAGCCACAAGAGGATGCCGGGGAGCGCAAGAAGGTGAGAAGAATCCCCCCTCTGTAGTTGGGCAAGGAATTTGGATCGCCCCCAAGGGCTAGGGGTTATTCGGAGCCAGGCCCTTCTTCTGTTCTCAGTGGGGATGTCACGGTGGCTGACCCGGTCTGTGGCCCTAGGGGAACGTCCGTTGATAAATTGGGGAAAGGTCTTTAAAGGGATAATGTTCGTGACGCCACCTGTGGTATTCGGTCAGGGTGACCGACGCTGCTTAGGGGTCCGCTGGGGTGATGTTATGACAGCTAGATGGTATACCTTCCCACAGGTGAAGTATGTCCCCAGGGCTTCCCAGAGTGTAGATGGTGAATGGTGGATGATGTAAGGCACAGTGAATAAGGTTGCAGTCTCTTTACCTTAACTGAAGGCTTCAGCATCCACAGTCCAGGGTAGGGACCACAGGGTAGGCAGAGTCCGGCCGGTCTGAAGGCAATTCCAGAGTCCCCTTATCCAGGTGGAATTCAATAGCCTTCCTCTAGTGCCTGAGTGTTGTAGTACCTCCCTGCTGAGTTCCTTGGTGAGGTCCTTACAACTATCGTAGGTGTTAAATCTCTTTCTCTCTGTCCCCCTGACGGATAGGACAAACCCATATGACTGATGGCCTGAGGCTTTTTATAGGGACCCTAGAGACGCCCCGGCCCCCACAAGTTGCCACCGTGCCTCCTGGGTATATGGACGGGCAGGCAACGTGGAATCAACTGTCCTGCCAGTCTCTGAAGTAAAGCATAGAGATCCTTACTCCCTCGGTGTTCTGGCTACCGGTACTGCGCTTCAGAAGGAGGCAGCCTGCTTCTAGCTGATCTACCCCTGATGTTCCTCTCCTTTTGCTATGACTTCGTTTCTCACTCACTGCAACACAATTCCTTTCAATGTCTCTTTCTTTGGATGCTGCCGCACGTGGGGCAGGCGCAGCTCCTTGAACCCTCGTTCTCCCACAGACCTTCCGTCTGCTCTCCTTTCCTCCTTCTAACATTCTGACCAGGCTACCAGTTTTACCCAATTGTGAGGAGTGCCCTAATAGATAGAAGCATGGCTCCCCCTGGCGGCCTGGAGTGTGAAGTGTGTATTTGTGGTTGTGATACCTGGGCAGAAGATCTCCTTCATTGCCTTCAGACGTAACATCACTCCCCCTGGTGGAAGAATAACATTACTACAACAACCAGGACTCTGGGGCACTGCACAGTGGCCATAGGGACGGACATAGGGGCCCAGGGAGGGTACATTAAATAAAGGGGCCCAGGATGAGGACATTTATTACTGGAAGGGGCCCAGGATAGGGACCTTATTAAGGTGGACATTGGGGTCCAAGATGGAGACATTAAATAAAGGGGCCAAGGATCTGGCACCTTATTAAATAAAGGGGTGACATAATTACTGTATTGAGGTCAGGATGAGGAACATACATTATTGGTTTATGGTGGCAAGTGGGGACATAATTACTGTAGAGGCCAATCAGGGGACATTATTACTGCTGTAATCTACTTTTGAGCTTACTGTCTTCCATGGGGAGAACAAAAGGAGGTCCTGCTACTGTGCAGGGTGGCACTATGTCTTTTTTTTCTTCATCTGACATAGTATAGAAGTCGAGGAAAATAGTGGGAAATGTGCTCTGGAAGTGGTCAGCTATAGCTAACTGTGTTATTTTCTGCAGAGACGAGTCTTTGCTATCTATCTATCTATCACACCGACCTTTTTAGAAAACACCAGTGATTGTCTTACCGCTGTCTCTAACATCATGTCCTCCCTCTATCTGAAACTAAACCTGTCAAAAACTGAACTCCTCATGTTCTCTCCCTCTACTAACCTACCTTTGCCTGACATTGCCATCTCCGTGTGCGGTTCCACCATTACTCCAAAGCAACATGCCCGCTGCCTTGGGGTCATCCTTGATTCTGACCTTTCATTCACCCCCTACATCCGATCACTGGCTCGCTCTTCTTACCTGCATCTCAAAAACATTTCTAGAATTCGCCCTTTTCTTACTTTCTACTCTGCAAAAACTCTTACTGTTTCACTTATTCATTCTCGTCTGGACTATTGTAACTCTCTACTAATCGGCCTCCCTCTTGCAAAACTCTCCCCGCTCCAATCTGTCCTGAATGCTGCAGCCAGGATCATATTCCTCACCAACCGTTACACCGATGCCTCTACCCTGTGCCAGTCATTACACTGGCTACCCATCCACTCCAGAATCCAGTACAAAACTACTACCCTCATCCACAAAGCACTCCATGGCTCAGCACCACCCTACATCTCCTCCCTGGTCTCAGTCTACCACCCTACCCGTGCCCTCCGCTCCGCTAATGATCTCAGGTTAGCATCCTCAATAATCAGAACCTCCCACTCCCGTCTCCAAGACTTTACACGTGCTGCGCCGATTTTCTGGAATGCACTACCTAGGTTAATACGATTAATCCCCAATCCCCACAGTTTTAAGCGTACCCTAAAAACTCATTTGTTCAGACTGGCCTACCGCCTCAATGCATTAACCTAACGATCCCTGTGTGGCCTATTTATAATAAAAAAAAAAGGTGCCTCGCATCATGTTCTCATACACTTTATGCAGTATTAGCCCTCTGTGTCTGTACTGCTACATACTGGTTCATGCAGCTTTACATGAACACCTGAGCCTTACACTATAGCTGGTCCGAATAACTAAAGCAATTGTTACCATCCACCTCTCGTGTCTCCCCTTTTCCCCATAGTTTGTAAGCTTGCGAGCAGGGCCCTCACTCCTCCTGGTATCTGTTTTGAACTGTATTTCTGTTATGCTGTAATGTCTATTGTCTGTACAAGTCCCCTCTATAATTTGTAAAGCGCTGCGGAATATGTTGGCGCTATATAAATAAAAATTATTATTATTATTATTATTTGCTGGAAGAAGTAATGGCGGTCTGCACTGGATGAAGAAAAAAGACTTCAACTACAGATGTCACCGGTGAGTCAGTGTGTTGCTTGTACACTTACACTATAAACTGCATACTGTGTACAGAGCTCCTTTGTATATTGTCACTGGTGATCACTGTATTATGTGTATACTGACACTATATACAGAGCTCTTGTGTATAATGTCACTGGTGATCTCTGTATTTATTTTTATATTTCTTTATTTTTATGTCCTATTCTTAACTTGTGGTCCGTTGAGCACAGGGTTTCTCTATGGGCTATGCACTATCTGCTCATGATTACCAGTTAGCTATAATCTCTCCTACGCTGTGCCCTTGGCTGTGTGCATGCCCAGTCTGTGTCTTGAGGTCTCGGCTCTCTCCGTCCATGTATCCTTGGTTATGCTGGGTACTCCGTTCCTATGCGGCCGGTCATGTGACGCGGAGACCGGGACTTCCGGACCTCCTGACTGCGCATGCGCCGGTTATACCCGAGCCACAGCGTTCGGAAGTAGCACGCTATATAAACCCCCTCAGAACCCATAATAGCCACCCCCTGACGAAGGATAATTGTTTCCGAAACGCGCGTCGGGTGTGCGCAGGCACGGGATTCAGCTTACCCCCCAGGTATATGAAACATATTTTACACCCTTTTATATATTTTACACCCCTTTATATGCTTTTAGTATGTGTTGACACATTGTCTAAACCTCTTGACAGGTCCTTGCACTTTGGCACTTTATGTTGACTATTTTTTGTACACCCAAATCAGATATTATCTGGTGTATTGCACTTGGTCACTTTATTTTTGATATTGTCATATTTTTTAACTTTTTTTCATATATTTTTATTCGTATTTTTTATATATTGGTTTTTTCATATTGCTCTGGACATTTTGACACGTACAGCTTAATAAAAAAAATCCTGGTATTTTTGGTGGGGATTCTGCTGGGAATTTTATATATTTTATAATCCTGTGGTTGCGCATTTTTTTGTATAAATATTTTATTTTAAATTTGTGTAATCATTGCCACTTCTATTAATAAAGGTATATTTTAAATATTCCCATGCTCATATATTTTTTCTGGTATAGCTTTTTTGTCGTATTGCTTTGGTTTTAGTCTCCAATTGGGGCCGTGTAGAGAGAAAAGAGAGGGGGGCCAAGAACTGAGCCCTGAGGTACCCCGACAGTGAGAGGAAGAGGAGATGAAGTGGAGCCAGAGAACAGAACACTGAAGGAGCAATCAGAAAGATAGGAGGAGAACCAGGAGAGAGCAGTGTCCTTAATGCCAAGTGACTGGAGCCTAGAGAGTAGGAGAGGGTGGTCAACAGTGTCGAAAGCTGCAGAAAGGTCGAGAAGAATGAGCAGAGAGTGGTCACCGTTACGTTTTGCTGTCAGAAGGTCATTGGTCACTTTGATGAGTGCAGTTTCTGTCGAATGTAGGGGGCGGAAACCGGACTGTGAAGGGTCTAGGAGGGAGTGAGTGGAGAGGTAACGGGTAAGGCGGGAGTATATCAGTCGCTCCAAGAGTTTAGAGATGAAGGGGAGATTGGAGACTGGTCTGTAGTTGTTTGTGCAGGATGGGTCGAGGGTGGGTTTCTTTAGTAATGGAGTAATGATAGAGTGTTTGAAGGAGGAGGGGAAAATGCCAGAGGAGAGGGAGAGATTAAAGATTGTAGTTGGGTGAGTTGTGAGGACTGGAGAGAGAGACTGGAGGAGATGTGAGGGAATGGGGTCAGTGGTGCATGTAGTCGGACGAGAAGAGGAGAGGAGCCTGGAGACTTCTTCTTCTGTGATGGGATCGAATGTGGAGAGTGAGCCAGGGGAAATGCGGGGAGGGATGGGAGTCACTGAACTTGGTGATTGGGAGCGGATTTCCTGACGGATATTGTCTATTTTCTCTATAAAGTGGGAGGCAAGGTCATCAGCACAATTGTCTGTGATAGGAGCTTGTGCTTTTGGCCTGAGGAGGGAGTGAAAGGTGTCAAAAAGTTTCTTGGGGTTATTGGATAGTGAGGAGATCAGGGTGGTGAAGTAGGTTTGTTTGACGAGGTGAAGGGCAGAATTATAGGTCCTTAACATAAATTTGAAGTGTATGAAGTCTTCTGGTGTGCGTGTTTTCCTCCATAAGCGTTCAGCACACCTAGAGCATCGCTGGAGAAATCGGGTTTGCGATGTGAGCCAGGGCTGTTTCACTCTGTGTTTGGAGGTTCTGAGGGTGAGGGGAGCTACTTGGTCAAGGGTGCAGGAAAAAGAAGAGATTGGGGACAATGATGAGTGTAGGGAGTCTGAAAGTGTATGAGGGTTAATGGCATGTAGATTTCTGACTGAATGGTAGGTAGGGTGCTGGGGTGAGCGAGGATTTGTGAGTGTGAAAGAGAGAATGTTGTGGTCAGAGAGGGGAAGCGGTGAGTTATCAAGGTAGGAGATTGAGCAGAATCGGCCGAAAACCAGGTCCAGGGTGTTACCGTCTTTGTGTGTTTCAGAGGGTGAGAGCTGTGAGAGGCCTAGAGAAGTGGTTAGTGATAGAAGCTGGGATGCAGATATGGAAGTGGGGCTATTTATGGGGATGTTGAAGTCTCCCAGGATAAGGGTTGGTAGTTCTGAGGACATGAAGTGCTGCAGCCAGGCAGAGAAATGGTCCAGGAAGTGGGTGGGTGAGCCTGCGACCAGTATATGACCGCTACTCTGAGGGAGAGTGGATGGAAGAGCCTGATGGTGTGGACTTCAAAAGAAGAGAATGAGAGCCATGGAACTGGGGGGATGACCTGGAAAGTGCATTGTGGGGACAGGAGTATGCCGACTCCACCACCAGGTCTGTTTGTGGGTCTCGGGGAATGGGAGAATTGTAAGCCACCATGGGAAATGGCAGCAGGAGAGACAGTGGCAGAATCCTGAATCCAGGTTTCTGTGAGGGCCAACAGATTCAGAAAGTTTTTCAGAAAGTAATTGTGAAGGAAGGGAAGCTTGTTGCAAACAGACCGTGGATTCCAAAGGGCACAATTAAAAGAAGGAGATGAAGGAGTGCAAATAATATTAGTAAGATTATTAAGATTTCGATGTGAGGTAGGGTAGGGGTTGAGGTTGGGGGATGGGGGACCGGGGTTGGGGGAGTTGTCCCCTGAAATCAGTAGGAGCAGGAAGATAAAGAGCAAGTAGTTTTTGGAATTGTAAGAAATTTTTGTGCATGTGAGGAAAATGAAATATCATAAGTAGTTCTCTTGCTAGCCTGCGTGGGCTAAGCCCCCTTCTTGGAGTAACAGTTTGTAGCTGCCAATTCCTGGCTTTCCTTCTCAGAGAGTGTGGGGGAGTTTTATGGCCGAACGGTATTTACGACCAGGTTAGAATCTTCCACTAGCTAGAACTGAAAAGTGGCTCCAAAAATTCATGAAAGATTCTTTGTTTAGTTTTTGTTAGATATTAGGCAAACGATTTAAGCTAGAAATACAAAAATGTATATTCTTATTCTCACTCGGTGTATCTACCCATCCCTTGAAACTCGGGCTTCTAACTCCGTCTGGTAATGAAGTAGGGTTTTCTCTGGAAATATGTATCCCAGATAGGACGTATTTGATCTCATTAGAATGCTCACGTTAATCCGAGATGAATTATGAGTATGTTAGGACTCTGACATGTTTTGTAGTGAAGTTATAGAAATCAGAGAAAATTGTTTAAAGTTTACTCAGAAGGTAGAGAGAGGAGGGTCTGGATAAGCCAGCCTTTCTGTGATGTCACAGCCTTGAAGTTATAACTGGCTGCACACATCCCCAGCTCAGTTTCTCTGCTTGATTTCTTCTTCTGGACTTCTTGTCTTCTCCTGAAGCCAGCAGCCCGTCCTAATGAGCTGGGACATATGGAAAACTCCACTAGCCTGGTTGCCTGCAATGTTTTGAACATGTGAGTGTTATCTTTTCTCATTTATTCCCTTTATGTTATAATTACCCTTGTACATATTTGCAATTGTCTCATTTGTAACATCTTTATAAAATATGTTTGATAAAGCACTGCCTAATTTTTTAATGGGATATACTATTATATGTTAGTTCATTCTCCTGTTCTAAACCGTACCCTAAGTCTTCTGAAGGGTAATACGCTACTGTTACTGTTGTGTTGGGTTAGCTTCGGACCCGTTTAATCGAAGCTGGTGGCAGCGAGAAGTGTGCAGACTTTTGGGTTATGTTGTAGCGGCTGCGGCGTTAATAATTATTGTTCCTGCCTGAGTGGGAGTAGTTATCACGTCGCTGCAGCGTGCCCAATAGCCAGTACATAGCAGGCAGTCTTTCTGGCGACTAATTACCCAGGGTGCAGTACCTAATCTGACCTGAGAGTAAGGGGGGCGCCAGAGAGCTGCAAGTGTTAAGTGGAACTGGAAGCGGGATATACATAAATCCCTGCAGGTTGTGGTATATTGAAAGCAGTGGGATACCTAGAATAAGCCCCTGCTGTAAGCTAAGAGGTCAATAGCCTTGTGTGTGGTTTTTCATCACATCGTGGAGTGGAGGGATAACTAAGATAAGCCCCCCTGCACATGTGATAGCCGTCTGTTGGCCTAAAGTCACCTCAATCCGTGACGTAGGGGTGACGGTCACGGTGTGAATCCTGACCCATTGGTGACAGCGGTCAGGGGAATCGTGACAATTGGTGGCAAGGCGGTGGGATATCTTAGAGCATTAGTGATTTGGTTTGAGCAATCATTCCTCTCACTAAAAACTTGCAGAAAGTTCTTGCGAGGACTCTGCGCAAATAAGTTTGGAGAACGAACTCAGTGTTTTATTAGTCTTGAGACAATTGCGTACAGGTAATTATCCCCTCCCTTTCTCTTCGTTTTTCTATCCTATCTTTTATTTGGCAACCATGGCTGCGAAAGGGGAAGCCTGGTACAACCAGCAGAAGAAGGACATTCTTGCTGGGATATGCACGTACCATGGCCTGAACCCCCAGGGTAAGGCCAATACTCAAATGGTCGCTGAACTGGTGCAATTTGAAGCCGACCAAGCCAGGTCACAGAGCCCAGAGGCCGCAGAAGCCAGCACCAGCGAACATGGTGCTGCAGCAGAGGTCCAACCACTGAATTCCGGCCCTGTTAGCAATCCGGGCGAATTGGACCCCCACCTGCAGGCGGCCTTGGAAGAACTCCCCACTGATGACCATGAGGGATGCCTACGGCTGATTCAGCAGTATCGGCAGGAGGCCCGAGCCGAACGAGAGGCCCAGCGAGAGGCCGAGAGAGCCGAGCGCCAAGCCCAGCGAGAACATGAACTGAAGATGCTCCGGCAGGGGGGGATGCCCTCCACCGCCCAGAGACGTGAGCCCAGCAGCGCTCAGATACCGAAGCCCCGGCCCGATCACTTCCCTGTTATGGAGAAGGACGGAGACTTGGACACTTTTCTGCGGGCCTTTGAGAAAGCCTGCAGACAGTACCGGCTGCCTACAGATGAATGGGCACGATACCTGACACCAGGGCTGAGAGGTAAAGCTCTGGAGGCGTTTGCTGCCCTCCCTCAAGAACAAGATGGTGACTATGAGGCCATCAAGCAGGCTCTGATAGCCAAGTACCAGTTTACACCCGAGGTGTACCGTAGAAAGTTCCGGACCCTCCAACGTGGCCCACACGACAGCTACAGTGATGTGGTGCATGGACTGGGGACCCACTTTGACCAGTGGACCCAAGGACTGTCAGTGACCACCTTTGCACAGCTGCAGACCTGATGATCAAAGACCAGTTCTTTCATCTTTGCCCAGCTGAGGTGCGACAGTTCGTGATGGACAGAGAACCCAAAGATGTGACGAAAGCAGCGCAGATTGCCGATGCCCATGAGGCCAACCATAGATCGGAAGTGCGGAAGCCAGTCACCACCAGCTGGAGAGGGGGTAAGCCTGCAACCAACGCCAGTACCCCTGCCAGCCAACACACCAGAGGTCCTGGCCCCGTGGCCAACAGCACCAGACCTACCACCGAGCCTCGCAAGTGTTTCACCTGCCATCAGACTGGTCATATCAGTCCCTCCTGCCCAACCAAGCAGAACAACACCCCAGCCAAGGCCCCAGGGCCTAATGCAGCAGTTCTTTTGGTGGGTGGTGTGGTTGGGAGGGTGTGTGACAACGTACAGCCCGTCACTGTGGGAGGCCATGTTGCTACAGGCCTCAAGGACACCGGGGCTGAACGAACCCTCATCCGACCCGAACTGGCGGCCCCTGAAGAATTAATTCCGGGGAAAACCCTAACTGTCACTGGGATTGGGGGCATCAGCTGTCCCTTACCGATGGCCCGGGTTTTTATTGATTGGGGTGCCGGGAGCGGGTGAAGGAAGTGGGGCTGTCTGATAATTTGCCCACTGATGTTTTGTTGGGGACTGATTTGGGGAGGATGGTTGCATACTACGTCCCTGACACCCCTCCCCAATCTACTAATGCGGGTAAAGTTAACCCTGAGGATGATGATGATGGGAAATCACATGTGTTACCTGACCATGCTTTATCTTGTAATGATGCATCTAATAACCATTTTTTCCCTAGGATTGATGGTGAAAATGTTGTACCTGTGCCAGCTGAACCTGATAATGATTTTTCTGTGAAGGTTAATGTGTCCATAGGTACAGGCGTGCCCAGCCACGTCGCTCTGCGGAGTGAGACGGCTGAGGAACCCCTAACAGGGGCAAGTGTCGGTGCTACAGGAAATGGGGAGATGCATGGGAACCGTGAGCAAGGTGACGCCATGAAGGTGACCAGTGCCACCGAGGAAGGTAACTGGCCCATAATTAGCACTGCCCCTGGAGTGTTGGGGGTGGATGGGGAGGTAGAGCCCATAGCAGCGCCGGCTGATGGGTCTGTAGAAACCCCCGGGGAGACAGCCTACGTAGCTGCTGTCACCCGCAGTCAGAGTGCCCGGAACGCAGATAACTGTCTGCCTTCCGGACCCTCCTCAGTCATTACTGTGACTGAACCAGAGGTGGACCCAGAGCAGGTCCAAGAGGGTTCCCGTGGGGAAGGGGCCCTGACGTCGCTTTTGGCTTCCCCTAGCCAGGAGTTTCAGGCCGCTCTGCACACAGATGCGAGCCTAGAGAGTTTGAGACAACTTGCTGGGACGCTCTTCTACGAGACTGATAAGGAGAAGGTGTTCTGGGAACGAGGAAGGTTGTACCGGGAGACAGTACCCGGAGAATCACAAAAGGAGTGGTTGAGGGAAAGACAGCTGGTCGTCCCGCAGCAATTACGGGGTGAGTTGTTGCGGATTGCCCATGAGATCCCGCTAGCTGGACACTTGGGGATCAGCAAAACTAATGCCCGGCTGTCTCAACACTTCTATTGGCCTAAGATGGGGACAGATGTGTCAAACTACTGCCGCTCCTGTATCACTTGTCAAAGCGTGGGGAAGGTGGGGCCTGCTCTTAAGGCTCCCCTGATCCCTTTGCCAGTGATAGAGGAGCCTTTCCAGAGGATCGCGGTGGACATTGTGGGACCGCTGGCCGTCCCCAGCAGCTCTGGAAAGCAATACATCCTTACTGTGGTAGACTATGCTACCCGGTACCCAGAGGCAGTAGCTCTGTCGTCAACTAGGGCAGATAAGGTGGCGGATGCCCTGTTGGCCATCTTTTCACGTGTAGGGTTTCCCAGGGAAATGCTTACTGATCAAGGGACCCAATTTATGTCTCGCCTAATGGAGGCTCTCTGTAAGAGAATGCAGGTGAAGCACCTGGTATCGAGTGCGTATCACCCACAGACCAATGGCTTGTGTGAACGCTTCAATGGTACCCTCAAACAGATGCTACGCATGCTGGTTGAGACTCAAGGGCGTGACTGGGAGCGGTACCTCCCACACCTGCTGTTCGCTTACCGAGAGGTTCCGCAGGCCTCGACGGGGTTCTCCCCCTTCGAGCTCCTGTACGGCAGGCGAGTCCGGGGACCCCTTGGGTTGGTAAGAGAATCCTGGGAAGAGGAGCCGAACCCTTCTGAAGTGTCCATAGTGGAGTATGTCATGCGCTTCCGTGACAAGATGCAGACCTTGACGCAGATGGTGCATGACAACATGACGCAGGCTCAGGCTGATCAGAAGCACTGGTACGACCAGAACGCCCGGGAGTGGACCTACCACGTGGGTCAAAAGGTGTGGGTACTGGTCCCCGTACCAACGGATAAGCTTCAGGCAGCCTGGGAGGGCCCGTACGTTGTCCACCAACAGCTCAACCCGGTCACTTACGTGGTCACGCTTGACCACGCTCGGGGTAGGCGAAAGGCCTTTCACGTCAACATGATGAAGGCTCATTACGAACGTGAACCTTTCATCCTATCGGTCTGCAGCTTGCCCGAAGACGGTGAGGAAGACACCCTCCTGGACATGCTGGCCCAAGCCAAGGCCAATGGGTCCATCGAGGATGTGGAGGTAAGCGCCTCGTTAACTGAACCCCAGCGGGTGCAGTTGCAAACCACACTGGAACCCTTCCGGGTCGTGTTCTCCAACCGACCTGGGAGGACTGAGTTAGCAGTCCACGAGGTGGACACCGGGTATCACGCCCCACTACGGCGAACACCCTATCGAATCTCTGACCAGGTGCAGCAGACTATGCGCCAAGAGATCGATGAGATGTTACATCTGGGGGTGATTCGACGGTCAAAGAGCGCGTGGGCATCACCTGTAGTTCTCGTGCCAAAGAAGGACCGGACCACCCGGTTCTGCGTGGACTACAGGGGGCTCAACGCCATTACAGCCTCTGACGCGCACCCCATGCCGCGCATCGAGGAGCTGCTTGAGAAGTTAGCTGGCGCAGATTACCTAACAATAATGGATCTGAGTCGAGGATACTGGCAGATTCCCCCGAGCCCCGAGGCGCAGGAGAAGTCCGCCTTTATCACACCCTTTGGACTGTACGAGTCCACGGTCATGCCCTTCGGCATGAAGAATGCCCCTGCCACTTTCCAGCGGATGGTCAACCTCCTGCTTCAGGGACTGGAGAAGTACGCCGTGGCGTACTTGGATGACATTGCCATCTTCAGTTCCTCCTGGGAGGAACACCTGCAGCATCTCGAGGAGGTGCTCAGGCGAATTCACCACGCAGGCCTGACTATCAAGCCGGGAAGGTGCCAGATGGGCATGAGTGAGGTTCACAACCTGGGAAACCGGGTAGGCGAAGGCACCATGGAGCCAGAGCATGGCAATGGTGATGGGTTGGCCCACCAGGGTGAACCTGCTGAGGTGTGCATGGAGGAGAACCATCAGGTCCTGCCTCCCTAGCGCACACCTGAAGGGGGAGGTGTGAGGAAAACGAAATATCATAAGTAGTTCTCTTGCTAGCCTGCGTGGGCTAAGCCCCCTTCTTGGAGTAACAGTTTGTAGCTGCCAATTCCTGGCTTTCCTTCTCAGAGAGTGTGGGGGAGTTTTATGGCCGAACGGTATTTACGACCAGGTTAGAATCTTCCACTAGCTAGAACTGAAAAGTGGCTCCAAAAATTCATGAAAGATTCTTTGTTTAGTTTTTGTTAGATATTAGGCAAACGATTTAAGCTAGAAATACGAAAATATACATTCTTATTCTCACTCGGTGTACCTACCCATTCCTTGGCTTCTAACTCCGTCTGGTAACGAAGTAGGGTTTTCTCTGGAAATATGTATCCCAGATAGGACGTATTTGATCTCATTAGAATGCTCACGTTAATCCGAGATGAATTATGAGTATGTTAGGACGCTGACATGTTTTGTAGTGAAGTTATAGAAATCAGAGAAAATAGTTTAAAGTTTACTCAGAAGGTAGAGAGAGGAGAGTATGGATAAGCCAGCCTTTCTGTGATGTCACAGCCTTGAAGTTATAACTGGCTGCACACATCCCCAGCTCAGTCTCTCTGCTTGATTTCTTCTTCTGGACTTCTTGTCTTCTCCTGAAGCCAGCAGCCCGTCCTAATGAGCTGGGACATATGGAAAACTCCACTAGCCTGGTTGCCTGCAATGTTTTGAACATGTGAGTGTTATCTTTTCTCATTTATTCCCTTTATGTTATAATTACCCTTGTACATATTTGCAGTTGTCTCATTTGTAACATCTTTATAAAATATGTTTGATAAAGCACTGCCTAATTTTTTAATGGGATATACTATTATATGTTAGTTCATTCTCCTGTTCTAAACCGTACCCTAAGTCTTCTGAAGGGTAATATGCTACTGATACTGTTGTGTTGGGTTAGCTTCGGACCCGTTTAATCGAAGCTGGTGGCAGCGAGAAGTGTGCAGACTTTTGGGTTATGTTGTAGCGGCTGCGGCGTTAATAATTATTGTTCCTGCCTGAGTGGGAGTAGTTATCGTGTCGCTGCAGCGTGCCCAATAGCCAGTACATAGCAGGCAGCCTTTCTGGCGACTAATTACCCAGGGTGCAGTACCTAATCTGACCTGAGAGTAAGGGGGGCGCCAGAGAGCTGCAAGTGTTAAGTGGAACTGGAAGCGGGATATACATAAATCCCTGCAGGTTGTGGTATATTGAAAGCAGTGGGATACCTAGAATAAGCCCCTGCTGTAAGCTAAGAGGTCAATAGCCTTGTGTGTGGTTTTTCATCACATCGTGGAGTGGAGGGATAACTAAGATAAGCCCCTCTGCACATGTGATAGCCGTCTGTTGGCCTAAAGTCACCTCAATCCCTGACATAGGGGTGACGGTCACGGTGTGAATCCTGACCCATTGGTGACAGCGGTCAGGGGAATCGTGACATGCAGTGTGTTTGGGTAAGATGGAGTGAGGTTTTTCAAGAAGGTGAGAAGTGCATGGGAGCTGTACATGGGAGAGGGAAGGAGTGAGGAGCTGATGTATATGAGTCGTGATGGAGGGGGGATTGGGTGGTGAATGTGGACTGCAAGGGAACATAGGAGGACAGGAATAAAGCACATGGATAGGAGGGAGAGCAGAGTGTGGGTTACCTGACTCCTGCCTTGACTAACTGCCATGGAATAACTGCTGTATCACAACGCTTATTGTTATGGACCTGGTGGTTAGGAGCACCCGGAAAGACCTGATGGTTAAACTAACACAGGACAAGCTCTGGGAAGTGGGAGCTCTGCTGACCGCAACCCCTAATCCTATCGCACACACTAGAAATAGCCGTGGAGCGTACCTAACTCTGCCTAGACGCCTCTTCACAGCCTAAGAGCTAACTACCCCTAGAGATAGGAAATAAAGCCTACCTTGCCTCAGAGAAATTCTCCAAAGAAAAAGGCAGCCCCCCCACAAATATTGACTGTGAGTTAAGATGAAAGTCACAAACACAGGAATGAAACAAGTTTCAGCAAAGGGAGGCCCGACTTACTAAACAGACTGAGGATAGAAAAGGTAACTTTGCCGTCAGCACAAAAAACTACAAAAAGACCACGCAGAGTGTGCAAAAAGACCCCCGCACCGACTCACGGTGTGGAGGTGCCACTCTGCATCCCAGAGCTTCCAGCTAGCAAGGCTAAATCATGATAGCAAGCTGGACAAGAAAACAAAGAACAACAAATAAACTAGCAGGGACTTAGCTTCTGCTGGAGTAGACAGGTCACCAGAAAGATCCAAGAGCGAACTGAACCAGTACTAGAACATTGACAGCTGGCATGGAGTAACGATCTGAGTGGAGTTAAATAGAGCAGCCAGCCAAAGAATAAACTAGGTCACCTGTGGAAGGAACCTCAGAACCAGCAGCTCCACTCACAGCCACCAGAGGGAGTCCATGGACAGAACTCGCCGAAGTACCATTCATGACCACAGGAGGGAGTTCGATAACAGAATTCACAACAGTACCCCCCCCTTGAGGAGGGGTCACCGAACACTCACCAGAGCCCCCAGGCCGATCAGGACAAGCCAAATGAAAGGCACGAACCAGATCGGCAGCATGAACATCAGAGGCAACAACCCAGGAATTATCTTCCTGACCATAACCCTTCCACTTGACCAGGTACTGGAGTTTCCGTCTCGAAATACGAGAATCTAAAATCTTCTCCACCACATACTCCAACTCCCCCTCGACCAACACCGGGGCAGGAGGGTCAACGGAGGGAACCATAGGCGCCACGTATCTCCGCAATAACAACCTATGGAACACATTATGGATGGCAAAAGAAGCTGGAAGGGCCAAACGAAATGACACAGGATTGAGAACTTCAGAAATCTTATAAGGACCAATGAAACGAGGCTTAAACTTAGGAGAGGAAACCTTCATAGGAACATAACGAGACAACAACCAAACCAAATCCCCAACACGAAGTCGGGGACCAACACAGCAACGGCGGTTAGCGAAACGTTGAGCCTTCTCCTGGGACAATGTCAAATTGTCCACTACGTGAGTCCAAATTTGCTGCAATCTGTCCACCACAGAATCCACACCAGGACAGTCCGAAGGCTCAACCTGCCCTGAAGAAAAACGAGGATGGAAACCAGAATTACAGAAAAAAGGCGAAACCAAAGTAGCCGAGCTGGCCCGATTATTAAGGGCGAACTCAGCCAAAGGCAAGAAAGACACCAAATCATCCTGATCAGCAGAAACAAAGCATCTCAGATATGTCTCCAAAGTCTGATTGGTTCGTTCGGTTTGGCCATTTGTCTGAGGATGGAAAGCCGAAGAAAAAGACAAATCAATGCCCAACTTAGCACAAAAGGACCGCCAAAACCTCGAAACAAACTGGGAACCTCTGTCCGAGACGATGTTCTCCGGAATGCCATGCAAACGGACCACATGCTGGAAAAACAATGGCACCAAATCAGAGGAGGAAGGCAATTTAGACAAGGGTACCAAATGGACCATCTTAGAGAAGCGATCACAAACCACCCAGATGACCGACATCCTTTGAGAGACAGGGAGATCTGAAATAAAATCCATGGAAATATGCGTCCAGGGCTTATTCGGGACCGGCAAGGGCAAAAGCAACCCACTGGCACGAGAACAGCAGGGCTTAGCCCAAGCACAAGTCCCACAGGACTGCACAAAAGAACGCACATCCCGTGACAAGGAAGGCCACCAAAAGGATCTAGCCACCAAATCTCTGGTACCAAAGATTCCAGGATGACCAGCTAACACCGAATAATGAACCTCAGAGATAACTCTACTAGTCCATCTATCAGGGACAAACAGTTTCTCCGCTGGACAACGGTCAGGTCTATCAGCCTGAAATTTCTGCAGCACCCGCCGCAAATCAGGGGAGATGGCAGACAAAATTACCCCCTCTTTGAGAATACCAGCCGGCTCAGGAACACCCGGAGAGTCAGGCACAAAACTCCTTGAAAGGGCATCAGCCTTCACATTCTTAGAGCCCGGAAGGTATGAAACCACAAAATCGAAATGGGAGAAAAACAGCGACCATCGAGCCTGTCTAGGATTCAACCGTTTGGCAGACTCGAGATAAGTCAAATTCTTGTGATCCGTCAAGACCACCACGCGATGCTTGGCTCCTTCAAGCCAATGTCGCCACTCCTCGAATGCCCACTTCATAGCCAACAACTCTCGATTGCCAACATCTTAATTGCGCTGAGCAGGCGAGAACTTTCTAGAAAAGAAAGCACATGGTTTCATCACCGAGCCATCAGAACTTCTCTGAGACAAAACAGCCCCTGCTCCAATCTCAGAAGCATCAACCTCGACCTGAATCGGGAGCGAAACATCTGGCTGGCACAACACAGGGGCAGAAGAAAAACGACGCTTCAACTCCTGAAAAGCCTCAACGGCCGCAGAAGACCAATTGACCAGATCAGCACCTTTCTTGGTCAAATCAGTCAACGGTTTAACAACACTAGAAAAATTAGCGATGAAGCGACGATAAAAATTAGCAAAGCCCAGGAACTTCTGCAGGCTCTTCACAGATGTACGCTGAGTCCAATCATAAATGGCCTGAACCTTAACAGGGTCCATCTCGATAGTAGAAGGGGAAAAAATGAAACCCAAAAATGAAACCTTCTGAACTCCAAGGAGACATTTAGACCCCTTCACAAACAAGGAATTCGCACGAAGGACCTGGAACACCATTCTGACCTGCCTCACATGAGACTCCCAATCATCCGTAAAGACCAAAATATCATCCAAATATACAATCATAAATCTATCCAGGTACTTTCGGAAGATGTCATGCATAAAGGGCTGAAACATAGATGGAGCATTAGAAAGCCCGAATGGCATCACCAGGTACTCAAAATGGCCCTCGGGCGTATTAAATGCTGTTTTCCATTCATCGCCCTGTTTAATACGCACAAGATTATACGCCCCTCGAAGATCTATCTTGGTGAACCCCTTAATCCGAGCAAACAAATCAGACAGTAGCGGCAAAGGGTACTGAAATTTGACCGTGATCTTATTAAGAAGGCAGTAATCAATACAAGGTCTCAAAGAACCATCCTTCTTGGCCACAAAAAAGAACCCTGCTCCCAACGGTGATGACGACGGGCGAATATGCCCTTTCTCCAAGGACTCCTTTATATAGCTCCGCATAGCGGCGTGTTCTGGCACAGATAAATTGAACAGTCGGCCCTTAGGAAACTTACTACCAGGAATCAAATTAATAGCACAATCGCAATCCCTATGAGGAGGTAGGGCACTGGATTTGGGCTCATCAAATACATCCCGGTAATCCGACAAAAACTCAGGGACTTCAGAAGGAGTGGAAGACGAAATTGACAGCAATCGAACATCACCATGTACCCCTTGACAACCCCAGCTGGACACAGACATTGATTTCCAATCCAACACTGGATTATGGACCTGTAGCCAAGGCAACCCCAAAACGACCACATCATGCAGGTTATGCAACACCAAAAAGCGAATATCCTCCTGATGTGCAGGAGCCATGCACATGGTCAATTGAGTCCAGTACTGAGGCTTATTCTTGGCTAAAGGCATCGCATCAATTCCTCTCAATGGAATAGGATACTGCAAGGGTTCCAAGAAAAAACCACAGCGCCTGGCAAACTCTAAAGGTACCGTCACGCTATGCGACGCTGCAGCGATACCGACAACGATACGGATCGCTGCAGCGTCTCTGTGTGGTCGCTGGAGAGCTGTCACACAGACAGCTCTCCAGCGACCAACGATGCCGGTAACCAGGGTAAACATCGGGTTACTAAGCGCAGGGCCGCCGATGTTTACCCTGGTTACCATCGTTAAAGTAAAAAAAACAACCACTACATACTTACCTACCGCTGTCTGTCCCCGGCGCTGTGCTTCTCTGCCCTGTGTAAGCACAGCGGCCGGAAAGCACAGCGGTGACGTCACAGCGGGGACAGACAGCGGTAGGTAAGTTTGTAGTGGTTGTTTTTTTTACTTTAACGATGGTAACCAGGGTAAACATCGGGTTACTAAGCGCGGCCCTGCGGTTACCAGCGAAGACATCGCTGAATCGGCGTCACACACGCCGATTCAGCGATGTCAGCGGGAGAGCCAGCGACGAAACAAAGTGCTGGCCTTTCTGCCCCGACCAGCGATATCACAACAGGGGCCTGATCGCTGCTGCCTGTCACACTGGACGATATCGCTATCCAGGACGCTGCAACGTCACGGATCGCTAGCGATATCGTCCAGTGTGACGGTACCTTAAGTCCATCAAATTCAGGGCAGCGCCTGAATCCACAAATGCCATAACAGAATAGGACGACAAAGAGCAAATCAGAGTAAAGGACAAAAGAAATTTAGACTGTACCATACCAATGGTGGCAGAGCTAGCGAACCGCTTAGTGCGCTTAGGACAATCGGAGATAGCATGAGTGGAGTCACCACAGTAAAAACACAGCCCATTCTGACGTCTGTGTTCTTGCCGTTTAGCTCTGGTCAAAGTCCTATCACATTGCATAGGCTCAGGCCTCTGCTCAGAGAATACTGCCAAATGGTGCACAGCTTTGTGCTCACGCAAGCGCCGATTGATCTGAATGGCCAAGGACATAGACTCATTCAGACCAGCAGGCGTGGGAAATCCCACCATAACATCCTTAAGGGCTTCAGAAAGACCCTTTCTGAAAATTGCCGCCAGGGCACACTCATTCCACTGAGTAAGCACAGACCACTTTCTAAACTTCTGACAATATACCTCCGCTTCATCCTGACCCTGACACAAAGCCAGCAAGATTTTCTCTGCCTGATCCACTGAATTTGGTTCATCATAATGCAATCCAAGCACCAGAAAAAACGCATCTACATCACGCAATGCAGGATCTCCTGGTGCAAGGGAAAATGCCCAGTCTTGAGGGTCGCCACACAACAAAGAAATGATTTTCACTTGCCGAACGGGGTCACCAGAGGTGCGGGGTTTCAAAGCAAGAAACAGTTTACAATTATTTTTGAAATTCAGGAACTTAGATCTATCCCCAGAAAACAAATCAGGAATTGGAATTCTAGGCTCTAACATCAGATTCTGAACCACAAAATCTTGAATGTTTTGTACCCTAGCAGTGAGATGATCCACACAAGAGGACAGACCTTGAACGTCCATATCTACACCTGTGTCCTGAACCACCCAGAGGTTAAGGGGAAAAGAAAGACAAAACACACTGCAGAGAAAAAAAAATGGTCTCAGAACTTCTCTTATCCCTCTATTGAGATGCATTAACACTTTGGGCCAGCTGTACTGTTATGGACCTGGTGGTTAGGAGCACCCGGAAAGACCTGATGGTTAAACTAACACAGGACAAGCTCTGGGAAGTGGGAGCTCTGCTGACCGCAACCCCTAATCCTATCGCACACACTAGAAATAGCTTTGGAGCATACCTAACTCTGCCTAGACGCCTCTTCACAGCCTAAGAGCTAACTACCCTGTTGTGAATTCTGTTGTCGGGCTCCCTCCTGTGGTCATGAATGGTACTTCGGCTGGTTCTGTCCATGGACTTCCTCTGGTGGGTGTTTCTGAGTTTCACAGGTGACGAGGTTAATCCTTTAGCTGGCTGCTCTATTTAACTCCACTTAGATCTTTGCTCCATGCCACCTGTCAATGTTCCAGTATTGGTCTAGTTCACTCCTGGATAGTTCTTGTGACCTGTCTTCCCAGCAGAAGCTAAGTTCCTGCTTGTATTTCTTTGGTTTGCTATTTTTCTGTCCAGCTTGCTATTTTTATTGTTGTTTTGCTTGATGGAAGCTCTGGGACGCAGAGGGAGCGCCTCTGCACCGTGAGTCGGTGCGGAGGGTCTTTTTGCGCCCTCTGCGTGGTCTTTTTGTAGGGTTTTGTGCAGACCGCAAAGCTACCTTTCCTATCCTCGGTCTGTTCAGTAAGTCGGGCCTCACTTTGCTAAATCTATTTCATCTCTGTGTTTGTATATTCATCTTTACTCACAGTCATTATATGTGGGGGGCTGCCTTTTCCTTTGGGGAATTTCTCTGAGGCAAGGTAGGCTTAATTTTTCTATCTTCAGGGCTAGCTAGTTCCTTAGGCTGTGCCGAGTTGCATAGGGAGCGTTAGGAGCAATCCACGGCTATTTCTAGTGTGTTTTGATAGGATTAGGGATTGCGGTCAGCAGAGTTCCCACGTCCCAGAGCTCGTCCTTTATTATCAGTAACTATCAGGTCATTCCGTGTGCTCTTAACCACCAGGTCCATAATTGTCCTGACCACCAGGTCATAACAGTACAGGTGGCCCAAAGTACTAATGCATCTCAATAGAGGGATAAGAGAAGTTCTGAGACCATTTTTTTTTCTTTGCAGTGTGTTTTGTCTCTCTTTTCCCCTTTACCTCTGGGTGGTTCAGAACACAGGTGTAAACATGGACATTCAAGGTCTGTCCTCTTGGATGGATAATCTCACTACAAGGGTACAAAACATTCAAGATTTTGTGGTTCAGAATCCGATGTCAGAGCCTAGGATTCCAATTCCTGATTTGTTTTTTGGTGATAGATCTAAGTTCTTGAATTTCAAAAATAATTGTAAATTGTTTCTTGCCTTGAAACCTCGCTCCTCAGGTGACCCTGTTCAACAAGTAAAGATCATTATTTCTTTGTTACGTGGTGACCCTCAAGACTGGGCATTTTCCCTTGCGCCAGGAGATCTGGCATTGCGTGATGTTGATGCGTTTTTCCTGGCGCTTGGATTGCTTTATGACGAACCTAATTCAGTGGATCAGGCAGAGAAAATTTTGCTGGCTCTGTGTCAGGGTCAGGATGAAGCGGAGATATATTGTCAGAAGTTTAGAAAGTGGTCTGTGCTCACTCAGTGGAATGAATGTGCCCTGGCAGCAATCTTCAGAAAGGGTCTCTCTGAAGCCCTTAAGGATGTCATGGTGGGATTTCCCATGCCTGCTGGTCTGAATGAGTCTATGCCTTTGGCCATTCAGATCGATCGACGCTTGCGTGAGCGTAAAGCTGTGCACCATTTGGCGGTACTATCTGAGCATGGGCCTGAGCCTATGCAATGTGATAGGACTTTGACCAGAGCTGAACGGCAAGAACACAGACGTCGGAATGGGCTATGTGTTTACTGTGGTGATTCCACTCATGCTATCTCCGATTGTGCTAAGCGCACTAAGCGGTTCGCTAGGTCTGCCACCATTGGTACGGTACAGTCTAAATTTCTATTGTCCGTTACTCTGATTTGCTCTTTGTCATCCTATTCTGTTATGGCATTTGTGGATTCAGGCACTGCCCTGAATTTGATGGACTTGGAGTATGCTAGGCGCTGTGGTTTTTTCTTGGAGCCCTTGCAGTATCCTATTCCATTGAGAGGAATTGATGCTATGCCTTTGGCCAAGAATAAGCCTCAGTACTGGACCCAATTGACCATGTGCATGGCTCCTGCACATCAGGAGGATATCCGCTTTCTGGTGTTGCATAATCTGCATGATGTGGTCGTTTTGGGGTTGCCATGGCTACAGGTTCATAATCCAGTATTGGACTGGAAATCTATGTCTGTGTCCAGCTGGGGTTGCCAGGGGGTACATGGTGATTTTCCATTTTTGTCTATTTCGTCTTCCACTCCTTCTGAAGTTCCAGAGTTTTTGTCGGATTATCGGGATGTATTTGATGAGCCCAAAGCCAGTGCCCTACCTCCTAATAGGGATTGTGATTGTGCAATTAATTTGATTCCTGGTAGTAAGTTTCCTAAGGGCCAATTGTTCAATTTATCTGTGCCAGAACACGCCGCTATGCGGAGTTATATAAAGGAATCCTTGGAGAAAGGCCATATTCGCCCGTCGTCATCACCGTTAGGAGCAGGGTTCTTTTTTGTGGCCAAGAAGGATGGTTCTTTGAGACCTTGTATTGATTACCGCCTTCTTAATAAAATTACAGTCAAATTTCAGTATCCTTTGCCGTTGCTGTCTGATTTGTTTGCTCGTATTAAAGGGGCTAGTTGGTTCACCAAGATAGATCTTCGAGGGGCGTATAATCTTGTGCGTATTAAACAAGGCGATGAATGGAAAACAGCATTTAATACGCCCGAGGGCCATTTTGAGTACCTCGTTATGCCATTCGGGCTTTCCAATGCTCCATCAGTATTTCAGTCCTTTATGCATGACATCTTCCGAGAGTACCTGGATAAATTCCTGATTGTGTATTTGGATGATATTTTGGTCTTTTCGGATGATTGGGAGTCTCATGTGAAGCAGGTCAGAATGGTGTTCCAGGTCCTTCGTGCGAATTCCTTGTTTGTGAAGGGGTCAAAGTGTCTCTTTGGAGTTCAGAAGGTTTCATTTTTGGGGTTGATTTTTTCCCCTTCTACTATCGAGATGGACCCTGTTAAAGTCCAGGCCATTTACGATTGGACTCAGCCGACATCTGTGAAGAGCCTGCAAAAGTTCCTGGGTTTTGCTAATTTTTATCGGCGCTTCATCGCTAATTTTTCTACTGTTGCTAAACCGTTGACTGATTTGACCAAGAAGGGTGCTGATGTGGTCAATTGGTCTTCTGCAGCTGTAGAGACTTTTCAGGAGTTGAAGCGTCGTTTTTCTTCTACCCCTGTGTTGTGCCAGCCAGATGTTTCGCTCCCGTTTCAGGTTGAGGTTGATGCTTCTGAGATTGGAGCAGGGGCTGTTTTGTCGCAAAGAAGTTCTGATGGCTCGGTGATGAAGCCATGTGCTTTCTTTTCTAGAAGGTTTTCGCCTGCTGAGCGTAATTATGATGTTGGTAATAGTGAGTTGTTGGCCATGAAGTGGGCATTCGAGGAGTGGCATCATTGGCTTGAAGGAGCCAAGCATCGCGTGGTGGTCTTGACAGATCACAAGAATTTGACTTATCTTGAGTCTGCCAAACGGTTGAATCCGAGACAGGCTCGATGGTCGTTATTTTTCTCCCGTTTTGATTTTGTGGTTTCGTACCTTCCGGGCTCTAAGAATGTGAAGGCTGATGCCCTGTCAAGGAGTTTTGTTCCTGACTCTCCGGGTGTTCCTGAGCCGGCTGGTATTCTCAAAGAGGGGGTCATTTTGTCTGCCATCTCCCCTGATTTGCGGCGGGTGCTGCAAAAATTTCAAGCTGATAGACCTGACTGTTGCCCAGCGGAGAAACTGTTTGTCCCTGATAGATGGACTAGTAGAGTTATCTCTGAGATTCATTGTTCAGTGTTGGCTGGGCATCCTGGAATCTTTGGTACCAGAGATTTGGTGGCTAGATCCTTTTGGTGGCCGTCTTTGTCACGGGATGTGCGTTCTTTTGTGCAGTCCTGTGGGACTTGTAATCGGGCTAAGCCCTGCTGTTCTCGTGCCAGTGGGTTGTTTTTGCCCTTGCCGGTCCCGAAGAGGCCCTGGACGCATATTTCTATGGATTTTATTTCGGATCTCCCCGTCTCTCAAAAGATGTCGGTCATTTGGGTGGTTTGTGATCGCTTTTCTAAGATGGTCCATTTGGTACCTTTGTCTAAATTGCCTTCCTCCTCTGATTTGGTGCCATTATTTTTCCAGCATGTGGTTCGTTTACATGGTATCCCGGAGAACATCGTTTCTGACAGAGGTTCCCAGTTTGTTTCGAGGTTTTGGCGATCCTTTTGTGCAAGGATGGGCATTGATTTGTCTTTTTCCTCGGCTTTCCATCCTCAGACAAATGGCCAAACCGAACGTACTAATCAAACTTTGGAAACATATCTGAGATGCTTTGTTTCTGCTGATCAGGATGATTGGGTGTCCTTTTTGCCGTTGGCTGAGTTCGCCCTTAATAATCGGGCCAGCTCGACTACTTTGGTTTCACCGTTTTTCTGCAATTCTGGTTTCCATCCTCGTTTCTCTTCAGGGCAGGTTGAGTCTTCGGACTGTCCTGGTGTACATACCGTGGTGGATAGGTTGCAGCAGATTTGGACTCATGTGGTGGACAATTTGACATTGTCCCAGGAGAAGGCTCAACGTTTCGCTAACCGCCGGCGCTGTGTGGGTCCCCGACTTCGTGTTGGGGATTTGGTTTGGTTGTCGTCTCGTTATGTTCCTATGAAGGTTTCCTCTCCTAAATGTAAGCCTCGTTTCATTGGTCCATATAAGATTTCTGAGGTTATTAATCCTGTGTCATTTCGTTTGGCCCTTCCTGCTTCTTTTGCCATCCATAATGTGTTCCATAGGTCGTTATTGCGGAGATACGTGGCGCCTGTGGTTCCATCCGTTGATCCTCCTGCCCCGGTGTTGGTTGAGGGGGAGTTGGAGTATGTGGTGGAGAAGATTTTGGATTCTCGTGTTTCGAGACGGAAACTCCAGTACCTGGTCAAGTGGAAGGGTTATGGTCAGGAAGATAATTCCTGGGTTTTTGCCTCTGATGTTCATGCTGCCGATCTGGTTCGTGCCTTTCATTTGGCTCATCCTGGTCGGCCTGGGGGCTCTGGTGAGGGTTCGGTGACCCCTCCTCAAGGGGGGATAACTGTTGTGAATTCTGTTGTTGGGCTCCCTCCTGTGGTCATGAATGGTACTTCGGCTGGTTCTGTCCATGGACTTCCTCTGGTGGGTGTTTCTGAGTTTCCTTCCACAGGTGACGAGGTTAATCCGTTAGCTGGCTGCTCTATTTAACTCCACTTAGATCTTTGCTCCATGCCACCTGTCAATGTTCCAGTATTGGTCTAGTTCACTCCTGGATAGTTCTTGTGACCTGTCTTCCCAGCAGAAGCTAAGTTCCTGCTTGTATTTCTTTGGTTTGCTATTTTTCTGTCCAGCTTGCTACACCTTGCTACAGCTTGTCCACCGTGAGTCGGTGCGGAGGGTCTTTTTGCGCCCTCTGCATGGTCTTTTTGTAGGGTTTTGTGCTGACCGCAAAGCTACCTTTCCTATCCTCGGTCTGTTCAGTAAGTCGGGCCTCACTTTGCTAAATCTATTTCATCTCTGTGTTTGTATTTTCATCTTTACTCACAGTCATTATATGTGGGGGGCTGCCTTTTCCTTTGGGGAATTTCTCTGAGGCAAGGTAGGCTTAATTTTTCTATCTTCAGGGCTAGCTAGTTCCTTAGGCTGTGCCGAGTTGCATAGGGAGCGTTAGGAGCAATCCACGGCTATTTCTAGTGTGTTTTGATAGGATTAGGGATTGCGGTCAGCAGAGTTCCCACGTCCCAGAGCTCGTCCTTTATTATCAGTAACTATCAGGTCATTCCGTGTGCTCTTAACCACCAGGTCCATTATTGTCCTGACCACCAGGTCATAACACTACCCCTAGAGATAGGAAATAAAGCCTACCTTGCCTCAGAGAAATTCCCCAAAGAAAAAGGCAGCCCCCCACAAATATTGACTGTGAGTTAAGATGAAAGTCACAAACACAGGAATGAAACAAGTTTCAGCAAAGGGAGGCCCGACTTACTAAACAGA
This sequence comes from Ranitomeya imitator, assembly GCF_032444005.1. Lineage (NCBI taxonomy): Eukaryota > Metazoa > Chordata > Amphibia > Anura > Dendrobatidae > Ranitomeya > Ranitomeya imitator. The sequence goes on along the minus strand of NC_091285.1, from coordinate 482,855,796 downwards.
CTGAGGATAGAAAAGGTAACTTTGCGGTCAGCACAAAAAACTACAAAAAGACCACGCAGAGTGTGCAAAAAGACCCCCGCACCGACTCACGGTGCGGAGGTGCCACTCTGCATCCCAGAGCTTCCAGCTAGCAAGGCTAAATCATGATAGCAAGCTGGACAAGAAAACAAGGAACAACAAATAAACTAGCAGGGACTTAGCTTCTGCTGGAGTAGACAGGTCACCAGAAAGATCCAAGAGCGAACTGAACCAGTACTAGAACATTGACAGCTGGCATGGAGTAACGATCTGAGTGGAGTTAAATAGAGCAGCCAGCCAAAGAATAAACTAGGTCACCTGTGGAAGGAACCTCAAAACCAGCAGCTCCACTCACAGCCACCAGAGGGAGTCCATGGACAGAACTCGCCGAAGTACCATTCATGACCACAGGAGGGAGTTCGATAACAGAATTCACAACAGCTTATCAAACTCTTATCAAACGTTATCCCCTTCAATTCATTCTGAATGCGGAAGCTAGGGTCATATTTCTGTCCAGCCACTACACCAATGTCTCCACCTTTTGCCAGTCACTGCACTAATTACCTATCCGCTACAGAGTACAATATAAACTTATCTCTCCCACACACAAAGCTCTCCAAAGTTCTGCACCACCATACATCTCCTCTTTCATCTCCGTCGATCACGATCACCCTACCCATACTCTACAATTTAGAACTGATCTAAGACTATCATCATCCATAATTCAAGCTTCCCACTTCTGTCTCAAAGACTTCTCTCAGGCTGCACCAGTTTTCTGGACTGCACTACCTCAGACAATCAGATTAATACCAAGCTAAGTGTGGTTTCAAACTTATCTCTTTAGACAAGCTTTTCACCTTGCTTCACTAATCTAATTCTTCTTTAACCCCTTCGCGCCATGCGCCGTACTAGTACTGCGCTGCCGGCACTGCATTAGTGCCAGCAGCAGTACTAGTACGGCGCATCGATCACCGCGGTCTCGCGCTGAGCGCCGCGGTGATCGGGTGCGGGTGTCAGCTGTATATGACAGCTGACACCCCGCAGCAATGCCCACGATCGGCGCTATCGCCGATCGCGGGCATTTAACCCCTCTGATGCCGCTGTCAGTAGTGACAGCGGCATAGAGGGGGATCGCGCAGGGACGGGGGCTCCCTGCGCTCTCCCACCGGAGCAACGCAATGAGATCGCGTTGCTCCGGTGACCCGGTGACTCCTTCCGGGTCATGAAGTGACCTGGCTAGCCGGCGCCTGCTGAGAGCAGGCGCTGGAAGCCAGCTAAGCTGCCTGTCAGATCGTTGATCTGACAGTGTGCTATGCAGTGTCAGATCAACGATCTGATCTAATACAGAGATGTCCCACCCTGGGACAATGTTAGAAAGTAAAAAAAAAAAAAAATAGAATGTGTAAAAAAAAATAAAAAAAAATCCCCAAATAAAAAAAAAAACATTTCCCAATAAATCCATTTATTTATGTAAAAAAAAAAAAAAACAATAAATGTACACATATTTGGTATCGCCGCGTCCGTAACGACCCGCTCTATAAAACTATCCCACTAGTTAACCCCTTCAGTGAACACCGCAAAAAAAAAAAAAAAAAAACAAGGCAAAAAACAACGCTTTATTATCATACAGGCGAACAAAAAGTGGAATAACACGCGATCAAAACGACGGATATAAATAACCATGGTACCGCTCAAAACGTCATCTTGTCCCGCAAAAAAAAAGCCGCCATACAGCATCATCAGCAGAAAAATAAAAAAGTTATAGCTCTCAGAATAATGCGATGCAAAAAACAATTATTTTTTTATATAAAATAGTTTTTATTGTGTAAAAGCGCCAAAACATAAAAAAAATTACATAAATGAGGTATCGCTGTAATCGTACTGACCCGAAGAATAAAACTGCTTTATCCATTTTACCACACGTGGAACGGTATAAACGCCCCCCCTAAAAGAATTTCAGGAATTGCTGGTTTTTGTTCATTCCGCCTCCCAAAAATCGGAATAAAAAGCGATCAAAAAATGTCATCTGCCTGAAAATGTTACCAATAAAAACGTCAACTCATCCCGCAAAAAACAAGATCTCACATGACTCTGTGGGCCAAAATATGGATAAATTATAGCTCTCAAAATGTGGTGATGCAAAAACTATTTTTTGCAATAAAAAGCGTCTTTTAGTGTGTGACGGCTGCCAATCATAAAAATCCGCCAAAAAAACGCTATAAAAGTAAATCAAACCCCCCTTCATCACCCCCTTAGTTAGGGAAAAATAATAAAATGTAAAAAAATGTATTTATTTCCATTTTCCCATTAGTGCTAGGGTTAGTGCTAGGGTTAGTGCTATGGTTAGGGCTAGGGTTAGGGTTAGGGCTAGGGTTAGGGCTAGGGTTAGGGCTAGGGTTAGGGCTAGGGCTAGGGTTAGGGTTAGGGTTGGGGTTAGGGTTTCAGTTATAATTGGGGGTTTCCACTGTTTAGGCACATCAGGGGCTCTCCAAACGCGACATGGCGTCCGATCTCAATTCCAGCCAATTCTGCTTTGAAAAAGTAAAACAGGGCTCCTTCCCTTCCGAGTTCTCCTGTGTGCCCAAACAGTGGTTCCCCCCAACATATGGGGTATCAGCGTTCTCAGGACAAGTTGGACAACAACTTTTGGGGTCCAATTTGTCCTGTTACCCTTGGGAAAATAAAAACATAGGGGATAAAATATCATTTTCGTGGAAAAAAAAATATTTTTTATTTTCACGGCTCTGCGTTATAAACTGTAGTGAAACACTTGTTGGTTCGAAGCTCTCACAACACATCTAGATAAGTTCCTTTGGGGGTCTAGTTTCCAATATGGGGTCACTTGTGGGGGGTTTCTACTGTTTAGGTACATCAGGGGCTCTGCAAATGCAACATGACGCCTGCAGACCAATCCATCTAAGTCTGCATTTCAAATGGCGCTCCTTCCCTTTCGAGCTCTGCCGTGCACCCAAACAGTGGTTCCCCCCAACATATGGGGTGTCAGCGTTCTCAGGACAAGTTGGACAACAACTTTTGGGGTCCAATTTGTCCTGTTACCCTTGGGAAAATAAAAACATAGGGGATAAAATATCATTTTCGTGGAAAAAAAAATATTTTTTATTTTCACGGCTCTGCGTTATAAACTGTAGTGAAGCACTTGTTGGTTCAAAGCTCTCACAACACATCTAGATAAGTTCCTTGGGGGGTCTAGTTTCCAATATGGGGTTACTTGTGGTGGGTTTCTACTGTTTAGGTACATCAGGGGCTCTGCAAATGCAACATGACACCTGCAGTCCATTCCATCTAAGTCTGCATTTCAAACGGTGCTCCTTCCCTTCCGAGCTCTGCCATGCACTCAAACGGTGGTTCCCCCCCACATGTGGGGTATCATCGTACTCAGGACAAATTGGACAATAACATTTGTGGTCCAATTTCTCCTGTTACCCTTGGGAAAAAAAAAATTGCGGGCTAAAACATCATTTTGTGGAAAGAAAAAATGATTTTTTAATTTTCACAATGCTACATTCTAAACTTTAGTGAAACAATTGGGGGTTAAAAGTGCTCACCACACATCTAGATAAGTTCATTAGGGAGTCTTCTTTCCAAAATGGGGTCACTTATGGGGGGTTTCCACTGTTAAGGCACGTCAGGGGCTCTCCAAATGCGACATGGCGTCCGATCTCAATTCCAGCCAATTTTGCATTGAAAAGTCAAATGGCACTCCTTCCCTTCCGAGCTCTGCCATGCGCTCAAACAGTGGTTTATCCCCATATATGAAGTATCGACGTACTCAGGACAAATTGCACAACAACTTTTGGGGTACAATTTATCCTTTTACCCTTGGGAAAATAAAAAATTTGGGGCAAAAAGATCATTTTTTGTGAAAATTAATAAAAAATTTTTTTTTACGGCTCTACATTATAAACTTCTGTGAAGCACTTGGAGGTTCAAAGTGCTCACCACACATCTAGATTATTTCCTTAGGGGGTCTACTTTCCAAAATGGTGTCACCTGTGGGGGTTTCCACTGTTTAGGCACATCAGGGGCTCTCCAATCGTGACATGGGCTCCGATCTCAATTCCAGCAAATCTTGCATTGAAAAGTCAAATAGCGCTCCTTCCCTTCCGAGCTCTGCCATGTGCCCAAACAGTGGTTTACCCCCACATATGGGGTATCGGCGTACTCAGGACAAATTGTACAACGACTTTTGTGGTCCAATTTCTCCTGTTACCCTTGGTAAAATGAAACAAATTGGACCTGAAGTAAAAATTTTGTGAAAAAAAAGTTAAATGTTCAATTTTTTTAAACATTCAAAAAATTCCTGTGAAGCACCTGAAGGGTTAATAAACTTTTTGAATGTGGTTTTGAGTACCTTGAGGGGTGCAGTTTTTAGAATGGTGTCACTTTTGGGCATTTTCTGTCATATAGACCCCTCAAAGTCACTTCAAGTGTGAGGTGGTCCGTAAAAAAATGGTTTTGCAAATTTTGTTGCAAAAATGAGAAATCGCTGGTCAACTTTTAACCCTTATAACGTCCTAACAAAAAAAAATTATGTTTCCAAAATTGTGCTGATGTAAAGCAGACATGTGGGAAATGTTGTTTATTAACTATATTATGTGATATAACTCTCTAATTTAAGGGCATAAAAACTAAGAGTTTGAAAATTGCTAAATTTTCATAATTTCCGACAAATTTTTGTTTTTTTCACAAATAAATGCAAGTCATATCGAAGAAGTTTTACCACTATCATGAAGTACAATATGTCACGAGAAAACAATGTCAGAATCACCAGGATCCGTTGAAGCGTTTCAGAGTTATAACCTCATAAAGTGACAGTGGTCAGAATTGTAAAAATTGGCCCTGTCACTTAGGTGAAAACAGGCTTTGGGGTGAAGGGGTTAAATCTGGTCCTTCCTATTCATCTGCCTTCACATCCTCCATCAACCCACACTTGGTAACTGTACTTAGACAAATGCTGGTTAATGACTGATTCAACTTTATTTGCAAATCCCCATTTATTATAATGATGGCTGAACCATAAATGATGAGAACTTTTTACCTATTGTTTCACCCCTTATCAATTTCCTTATAGATTGTAAGCTTGTGAGCAGGGCCCTCACTCCTCTTGTAACTGTTGCGCTAATGTAAGTGTCACTTTGTAATGTTTTTATTGTCTTCACATGTCCCCACTTAATTGTAAAGTACTGCAAAATATGTTGGCTCAATTTAAGCAAAATTATTATTATTACTACCTTGATTTCTTTGATCTGTTGTCTTATTCCAGAGAAATCCATGTTTTTATTATATGTAAATGAGCTATTAAGAACTGTAGGCTGGAGACTTATCTGCATAAGACTCTGCCTCCATAGCTTGTTTTTAATCAAAGGGGTGCTACCAATGTGAGTCATTTAACTAACACAGAACAGTAGAACTGAACTTTGTCTCCTTAAGGTACCGTCACATTTAGCGATGCTGCAGCGATCTAGACAACGATGCCGATCGCTGCAGCATCGCTGTGTGGTCGCTGTAGAGCTGTCACACAGACAGCTCTCCAGCGACCAACTATGCGAAGTCCCCTGGTAACCAGGGTAAACATCGGGTTACTAAGCGCAGGGCCACGCTTAGTAACCCGATGTTTACCCTGGTTACCAGTGTAAATGTAAAAAAACCAAACACTACATACTTATATTCCGGTGTCTGTCCCCCGGCGCTCTGCTTCCTGCACTGACTGTGAGTGCCGGCTGGCCGTATAGCAGAGTGGTGACGTCACCGCTGTGCTTTACGGCCGGCCGGCGCTGACAGTGCAGGGAAGCAGAGCGCTGGGGGACAGACACCGGAATGTAAGTATGTAGTGTTTGGTTTTTTTTACATTTACACTGGTAACCAGGGTAAACATCGGGTTACTAAGTGCAGACATGGTTACCAGTGAAGACATCGCTGAATCGGTGTCACACACGCCGATTCAGCGATGTCTGCGGGAGATCCAGCGACGAAATAAAGTTCTGGCCTTTCTGCTCCGACCAACGATGTCACAGCAGGATCCAGATCGCTGCTGCGTGTCAAACACAACGATATCGCTATCCAGGACGCTGCAATGTCACGGATCGCTAGCGATATCGTTGTTAAATTGTTCAGTGTGAAGGTACCTTTTCAAAGAATTAACCCCTGAGCCCAATGAAGAGAACCATAAGATACCAGTAAAATCACAATTTATGATCAAAGATTAAAAGAAAAAAACAGGTATGGAACATATAATGCAAAAAGATACCCAGGGGGCCAGAAAGATACCATTGCTCCTTATTTAGAAAAAGTATATCACCACGATACAGCAGGAAAAAAGGATCAATAGCTATCTAAATTTAGCAAACAATGTAAGGTATAATATGTTTGCCAGATCTGCCTAGTGCATGCAATTATAAATTGATCATTCAGTAGTGCCCGCATAGGGAATACATAATACATAGTATTTACAAGCGCAGATATAAAAAAATGCATATTTTCTCACCGCTGTAACTCGTGGGTTCATAGAGGCTGTGGATCATGTGTACCGGGTAATTCGGCGTTCCCCTGTCGCCCCGATGCGCGTTTCGCCCTTAGCTTCTTCCAGGGGCCCAACTATTATTTTTACCCAACTAAGGGGTGATAAAGAGGAGTTTGATTTACTTTTATTACTTTTGGGTCTATCACAGTGATCAAAATGAACCAATAGGAAAAATTTCCAATTGTTGCATGGTGCCGGCAGATCTCAGAGGGCGCACTGCACTTGCGCCCACCATTTTCTTCCGGGAAGATGATGTGGAGGGACGGGGAGATGGAGCCGGAGGGTCTGGGGAAGGTAAAGGTACTGGGGAGCTCGAGGGACACCATTTATCTCTTCTCTGTTAGGCTAGATCAGAGGAGAGAGAAATGAATGGGAAAGCTGACTTTTTTTTTGCGATCGCCATTATTCGGTGAATAACGACATTCACAAGACTGGGGACAGTAAAAAAACGACCCGAATCATATTCTCCGGGGTCTCAGCTATCCCCGGTAGCCGAGACTCCAGAGATTTTCCAATGCTGGGGGCGCTATACCCTTATTTTTATCAGCGCTGTTAAAAAGTGAAGCTGAGGAATAAGACCCCTTAACTGCCACCGTTAAAAGATGTATTGGTAATCTTTACGGGGTTAAAAGTCTTATGCTGTGTTCACATGAAGTAGTCATGCTGCAGCTTTAAACTTCAACATCCCTGTGTTGATGCAGTCTTTCCAAAGGGAAACAGTTATTTCATCTGCAAGACAAAGTGTAATAATAATGGACTCCTCTGCTGGGTTCCTACAACTGAAGACAACAAGTGTATAGTGTCTTGCAATTTTCCATGTAATGTGAATGTTGATGTGCATTTTATATAATGTGTTATGATAATGTACAGCTTGTAAGTAATATAAAGTGTTAATGTATAATATGCATAGTGCAGGGTAAGCACAGGATTAGATTGGGGATAAGATAAGCGCTGTTAATATAGTAAGTGGTTTAGCAACAGTATAAGACATAGGATAAGAACAATAGGTTTAGTCTATAAGATAGGAGTTAATAATATAACTAGCCCAGTGGTTGGGAAGTGGTGTTAATAAAATGTGGGCACTTCCTTATAGTGGGGGAGATAGAGAAGTGCAGTGACAAGTCCGAGTTCAAGTCTAGTGGGCTGCTAGGGTGAGCATGTGTCTCCCGCTTGAGGCAGTGGGCAGTGACGCTGCTACCATGAGGCAATTTGAGCTCTTTGGCTCAGGCGGCAGAAGAGAGGGGCGGCAGATTCTGTAGTATTATACTTACCTACTCCCAGCGCGGTCCCTGGACGTCCCTGCTTCTTCCAGCGCTGCAGATTCTTCCTGCACTGAGCGGTCACCCCATAGGGGTGGAGCCGCATATTCATTTCTGTAACGAGCGGTAACTGTGACCGCTCAATACAGGAAGAAGATGCACCGATGGAAGAAGCAGTGAAGCAGTAGGTGAGTATACGGGGAGGGGGAGCGCAGCGCTGCGCGATATTTACCTCTCCTCATTCAAGTGCGTCAGGTCAGAGAGCGCGGTGACATAGTCAGTGCGCGCCCTCTGCTGAACGTCAGTGCCGAAGACGGAGCCGCACGAGGAGCAGGTAAATATTGCCAGTGCCAGGGGTCCAGAGCGAAGAGAGGTGAGTATGTGATTTTATTTTTTTTATCGCAGCAAAAGCATATGGGGCAAGTGACTATACGGAGCATCTTATGGGGCCATAACACTTGTGCAGTACTATAAGGGGCAAGTGGCTGTGCGGAGCATTTTATGGGGCCATAACACTTGTGCAGCATTATAAGGGGCAAGTGGCTGTGCGGAGAATCTTATGGGGCAAGTGACTGTATGGAGCATCTTATGGGGCCATAACACTCGTGCAGCACTATAAGGGGCAGTGACTGTATGGATCATCTTATGGGGCCATAACACTTGTGCAGCATTATAAGGGGCAAGTGACTGTATGGAGCATCTTATGGGGCCATAACACTTGTGCAGCCCTATAAGGGGCAAGTGGCTGTACGGAGCATCTTATGGAGCTATAGCGCTGGTGCAGCACTATATAGGGCAAATATCTCTATGGAGCATCTTATGGGGCCCTTATTACCCTTTATGCAGGATTAGCATAAGCATGTGTCTCCCGCTTGAGGCAGTGGGCAGTGATGCTACTACCATGAGGCGATTTGAGCTCTTTGGCTCAGGCGGCAGAAGAGAGGGGGCGGCAGATTCTGTAGTATTATACTTACCTACTCCCAGCGCGGTCCCTGGATGTCCCTGCTTCTTCCAGCGCTGCAGATTCTTCCTGCACTGAGCGGTCACATGGTACCGCTCATTACAGAAATGAATATGCGGCTCCACCTCCCATAGGGGTGGAACCGCATATTCATTTCTGTAATGAGTGGTAACTGTGACCGCTCAATACAGGAAGAAGATGCAGCGGTGGAAGAAGCAGGGATGCAGCGCCAGCAGTAGGTGAGTATACGGGGCGAGGGAGCGCAGAGCTGCGCGATATTTACATCTCCTCGTTCAAATGCGGCTCCGTCTTCAGTGTCCTCTAGCAGTGATGCTCAGGTCAGAGGGCGCGGTGACATAGTCAGTGCGCGCCCTCTGCTGAACGTCAGTGCCGAAGACGGAGCCGCACGAGGAGCAGGTAAATATTGCCAGTGCCGGGGGTCCTGAGCGAAGAGAGGTGAGTATGTGATTTTATTTTTTTTTATCGCAGCAAAAGCATATGGGGCAAGTGACTATACGGAGCATCTTATGGGGCCATAACACTTGTGCAGCACTATAAGGGGCAATGTTATGATACGGTGGTCTAGGAGCAACATGGAACGAGCTCTGAAGGACGTGGTAACTGTGCTGACCGCAGTCGCTAAGCTCAACACAACACTAGAAGTAGCCGTGGAATGCTCCTAACTCTCCCTAGGCATCTCGTCACAGCCTAAGAGCTAACTACCCCTAAAGAAAGAAGCAGGAAAACTATCTTGCCTCAGAGAAAATCCCCAAAGGTTAGATTAGCCCCCCACAAATAGTGACTGTGAGTGGAGAGGGAAAAGACATACACAGAATGAAACCAGGATGAGCACAGGAGGCCAGTCTAGCTAAATAGATAGGACAAGATGGAATACTGTGCGGTCAGTATAAAACACTACAAAAATCCACGCAGAGTTTACAAAAAAAACTCCACACCTGACTAAAGGTGTGGAGGGCAAATCTGCCTCCCAGAGCTTCCAGCAAGACAGAATTAATACACACTGATAAGCTGGACAAACATAGAAAGCACAGAATGGATAAGTCCACAATCTATGGACAGAAAAGAGCAAGCAAAAACTTAGCTTAGCTGAACTGGTCAGGATAACAGGGAACTCCAAAGAGATGTGAATCCAACCAGGAACCATTTACAAGTGGCACTGGCTGAAGACAGAGCCAGACCTAAATAGCCGAGCAGAAGAGAAGATAAGTGGAGGCAGCTGATGACAGCTAATTCCAAGGAGCAGCCATACCACTAGAAACCACAAGAGGGAGCCCAAGAGCAGAACTCACAAAAGTGCCACTTACAACCACCGGAGGGAGCCCAAGAGCGGAATTCACAACAGGGCAAGTGGCTGTGCGGAGCATCTTATGGGGCCATAACACTTGTGCAGCATTATAAGGGGCAAGTGGCTGTGCGGAGCATCTTATGGGGCCATATCTCTTGTGCAGCACTATAAGGGGCAAGTGGCTGTGCGGAGCATCTTATGGGGCCATAACACTTGTGCAGCACTATAAGGGGCAAGTGGCTGTGCTGAGCATCTTATGGGGCCATAACACTTGTGCAGCACTATAAGGGGCAAGTTGCTGTACCGTCGGAGCATCTTATGGGGCCATAAGACTTGTGCAGCACTATAAGGGGCAAGTGGCTGTGCGGAGCATCTTATGGGGCCATAACACTTGTGCAGCACTATAAGGGGCAAGTGGCTGTGCGGAGCATCTTATGGGGCCATAACACTTGTGCAGCACTATAAGGGGCAAGTGGCTGTACGGAGCATGTTATGGGGCCATAACACTTGTGCAGCACTAAAAGGGGCAAGTGGCTGTGCGGAGCATCTTATGGGGCCATAACACTAGTGCAGCACTGTAAGGGGCAAGTGGCTGTGCGGAGCATCTTATGGGGCCATAACGCTTGTGCAGCACTATATGGGGCAGTGACTGTATGGAGCATCTGTATGGGGCCATAATGTTTGTGCAGCACTATAAGGGGCAGTGACTGTATGGATCATCTTATGGGGCCATAACACTTGTGCAGCACTATAAGGGGCAAGTGACTGTACGGAGCATCTTATGGGGCCATAACGTTTGTGCAGCACTATATGGGGCAGTGACTGTATGGAGCATCTGTATGGGGCCATAATGTTTGTGCAGCACTACAAGGGGCAGTGTCTGTATGGATCATCTTATGGGGCCATACTTGTGCAGCATTATAAGGGGCAGTGACTGTATGGATCATCTTATGGGGCCATAACACTTGTGCAGCTCTATAAGGGGCAAGTGGCTGTACGGAGCATCTTATGGGGCCATAACGCTTGTGCAGCACTATATAGGGCAAATATCTCTATGGAGCATCTTATGGGGCCCTTATTACTAGTGTTGAGCGATACCTTTCGATATCGGAAAGTATCGGTATCGGTTTGGATCGGCCGATATTCAAAAAATATCGGATATCGCCGATACCGATACCCGATCCCAATGCAAGTCAATGGGACCAAAATAACGGAATTAAAATAAACCCTTTCTTTCCTTGTAGGTTCATTCTACATGAAGGAAAACAACTAAGAATAATGTAGGATGTATGGGGGAGGTGGCGGAGACATTAAAGGCAATGAGGATTAGTCCAATCAAATAGAATAGCATGATTTTTTTTTTTTTTAAAGACGTTCGGATTGAAAAAGATATTGACTATGTAAATTTTTTTTATTTTGTCAGATATTGATGTTTCACTATTCCACGACCTTCCCCTTCTTTTTTTTCCTTTTCCCACACTTTCATCTTCATCATCATCAGCATCTTTGACATCAACTTCTTCACCTTATTCATCTTCTTCTTCATCTTCTACCTATATTTTTTTTTTTATTACATTCTTCATATTCATTTTCTTCAACTATTATTATTCTTCCTATTCTACATATTCTTTTTATTCCACTGTTATTATTCTTCCTATTCTACTTCTTCATCATATTCTCATTTGTGACAGGCATTCCCGTAGTTGTTATCTATAAAAGTTGGAAGATTACACCTTCCGTTCTGCCAGTCACAAAAGTTACATTTGTCCGCGTTCAGTTTGGCCTGCAGCATCAGGCTTTATCCAGGGGCACCACGAGGAGGAACGGACTCACCCCCATACACTGCTTAGTCTTCTTCTGCATATAATTTAGATAATATCTTTTGCTCTGATATTAAGTCTTATGCTTAATGTTCTTCTGCTCTTTGTTCTGCAGCCTCTTGTTCTTCTGCTTCTCGGTCTTCCATGTTGTCGTCTCCAGGGTCGTCGTCTCCAGTGTCGTCATCTCCGCCGTCGTCGTCTCAGCCGTCGTCGTCTCCGCCGTCGTCGTCTCCGCCGTCGTCGTCGTCGTCGTCATCGGGGTGGTCTTCTGGGTCGTCGTCATCGGGGTGGTCTTCCGGGTCGTCGACGTTAGGGTCTTCAACTTGGAAATGTAGCAGAAGGTACAAGAAGGCTGAGAAAATGCCAAGAACCAGCTGATGGAACTGGAACTCGGATGGCTACCCGAAGGTTCAAGAGCCTATGGAACTACCGAGGACCAGCTGACGTTACTGGAACCCGGTTACTAAGCAGGAGGTACCCGTGCTAAAAAGCACTACCAAGGACCGCCTGACGTTGGCGGAACTCGGATACCCAGAAGGAGGCACCTAAGCCAAAGGCTCTGCCCGGAACCAGCTGACGTTACTGGAACCAGGATGGGGAGCAGAAGGTACAAGAGCAAAAGACACTGCCGAGAACCAGCTGACGGTACTGGAACCCGGATGGGTAGCCGAAGGTCCAAGAGCCAATGGAACTACCGAGGACCAGCTGATGTTACTGGAACCCGGTTACTAAGCAGGAGGTACCCGTGCCTGAAAGCACTACCAAGGACCACCTGACGTTGGTGGAACTTGGATACCCAGAAGGAGGCACCTAAGCCAAAGGCTCTGCCCGGAACCAGCTGACGGTACTGGAACCAGGATGGGGAGCAGAAGGTACGAGAGCAAAAGACACTGCCGAGAACCAGCTGACGGTGCTGGAACCAGGTGGTGGACCCGAAGGCCCACAGGAGAGGAGAGAACAGCTAGGCCGCGAGGCAGCCGCAGTTACCGAACCCCAACAGTCCTACAGGGGGAGCTGGGCCTACTGGCACTACAGAACCAGCCTTGACTACCAGTTCACGCAGCCCACATAGGAAGCTCCTAAACTGGAGGCACCCTGGAGTTGGCTAACTCGACCGCACCACGACGGGGCAAGCATAGGCGTCTCAGTGAAGTTGACACAACCCGGAAACAGCTGACGGTGCTGAAACCAGGCTTGGCACGAGGGAGTACCTGTGACAAGAACACTGCCGAGAACCAGCTGGCGGTGCTGGAACCCGGATGCATTGCCCCAGTGTGCAAGAGCCAATGGCACGACCGAGGACCAGCTGACGGTGCTGGAACCCGGTTACTAAGCTGTAGGTGCGCGCGCTTAAAAGCACTACCAAGGACCGCCTGGCGTTGGCGGAACTCGGATACCCAGGAGGAGGCACCTAAGCCAAAGGCTTGGCCCGGAACCAGCTGACGGTGCTGGAACCAGGTGGTGGACCCCAAGGCCCACAGGAGAGGAGAGAACAGCTAGGCCGCGAGGCAGCCGCAGTTACCGAACCCCAACAGTCCTACAGGGGGAGCTGGGCCTACTGGCACTACAGAACCAGCCTTGACTACCAGTTCACGCAGCCCACATAGGAAGCTCCTAAACTGGAGGCACCCTGGAGTTGGCTAACCCGACCGCACCACGACGAGGCAAGCATAGGTGTCTCAGTGAGCTTGACACAACCCGGAAACAGCTGACGGTGCTGAAACCAGGCTTGGCACGAGGGAGTACCTGTGACAAGAACACTGCCGAGAACCAGCTGGCGGTGCTGGAACCCGGATGCGTTGCCCCAGTGTGCAAGAGCCAATGGCACGACCGAGGACTAGCTGACAGTGCTGGAACCCGGTTACTAAGCTGTAGGTGCCCGCGCTTAAAAGCACTACCAAGGACCGCCTGGCGTTGGCGGAACTCGGATACCCAGGAGGAGGCACCTAAGCCAAAGGCTCGGCCCGGAACCAGCTGACGGTGCTGGAACCAGGTGGTGGACCCCAAGGCCCACAGGAGAGGAGAGAACAGCTAGGCCGCGAGGCAGCCGCAGTTACCGAACCCCAACAGTCCTACAGGGGGAGCTGGGCCTACTGGCACTACAGAACCAGCCTTGACTACCAGTTCACGCAGCCCACATAGGAAGCTCCTAAACTGGAGGCACCCTGGAGTTGGCTAACCCGACCGCACCACGACGAGGCAAGCATAGGTGTCTCAGTGAGCTTGACACAACCCGGAAACAGCTGACGGTGCTGAAACCAGGTTTGGCACGAGGGAGTACCTGTGACAAAAACACTGCCGAGAACCAGCTGGCGGTGCTGGAACCCGGATGCGTTGCCCCAGTGTGCAAGAGCCAATGGCACGACCGAGGACTAGCTGACGGTGCTGGAACCCGGTTACTAAGCTGTAGGTGCCCGCGCTTAAAAGCACTACCAAGGACCGCCTGGCGTTGGCGGAACTCGGATACCCAGGAGGAGGCACCTAAGCCAAAGGCTCGGCCCGGAACCAGCTGACGGTGCTGGAACCAGGTGGTGGACCCCAAGGCCCACAGGAGAGGAGAGAACAGCTAGGCCGCGAGGCAGCCGCAGTTACCGAACCCCAACAGTCCTACAGGGGGAGCTGGGCCTACTGGCACTACAGAACCAGCCTTGACTACCAGTTCACGCAGCCCACATAGGAAGCTCCTAAACTGGAGGCACCCTGGAGTTGGCTAACCCGACCGCACCACGACGAGGCAAGCATAGGTGTCTCAGTGAGCTTGACACAACCCGGAAACAGCTGACGGTGCTGAAACCAGGTTTGGCACGAGGGAGTACCTGTGACAAAAACACTGCCGAGAACCAGCTGGCGGTGCTGGAACCCGGATGCGTTGCCCCAGTGTGCAAGAGCCAATGGCACGACCGAGGACTAGCTGACGGTGCTGGAACCCGGTTACTAAGCTGTAGGTGCCCGCGCTTAAAAGCACTACCAAGGACCGCCTGGCGTTGGCGGAACTCGGATACCCAGGAGGAGGCACCTAAGCCAAAGGCTCGGCCCGGAACCAGCTGACGGTGCTGGAACCAGGTGGTGGACCCCAAGGCCCACAGGAGAAGAGAGAACAGCTAGGCCGCGAGGCAGCCGCAGTTACCGAACCCCAACAGTCCTACAGGGGGAGCTGGGCCTACTGGCACTACAGAACCAGCCTTGACTACCAGTTCACGCAGCCCACATAGGAAGCTCCTAAACTGGAGGCACCCTGGAGTTGGCTAACCCGACCGCACCACGACGAGGCAAGCATAGGTGTCTCAGTGAGCTTGACACAACCCGGAAACAGCTGACGGTGCTGAAACCAGGTTTGGCACGAGGGAGTACCTGTGACAAAAACACTGCCGAGAACCAGCTGGCGGTGCTGGAACCCGGATGCGTTGCCCCAGTGTGCAAGAGCCAATGGCACGACCGAGGACTAGCTGACGGTGCTGGAACCCGGTTACTAAGCTGTAGGTGCCCGCGCTTAAAAGCACTACCAAGGACCGCCTGGCGTTGGCGGAACTCGGATACCCAGGAGGAGGCACCTAAGCCAAAGGCTCGGCCCGGAACCAGCTGACGGTGCTGGAACCAGGTGGTGGACCCCAAGGCCCACAGGAGAGGAGAGAACAGCTAGGCCGCGAGGCAGCCGCAGTTACCGAACCCCAACAGTCCTACAGGGGGAGCTGGGCCTACTGGCACTACAGAACCAGCCTTGACTACCAGTTCACGCAGCCCACATAGGAAGCTCCTAAACTGGAGGCACCCTGGAGTTGGCTAACCCGACCGCACCACGACGAGGCAAGCATAGGTGTCTCAGTGAGCTTGACACAACCCGGAAACAGCTGACGGTGCTGAAACCAAGCTTGGCACGAGGGAGTACCTGTGACAAGAACACTGCCGAGAACCAGCTGGCGGTGCTGGAACCCGGATGCGTTGCCCCAGTGTGCAAGAGCCAATGGCACGACCGAGGACCAGCTGACGGTGCTGGAACCCGGTTACTAAGCTGTAGGTGCCCGCGCTTAAAAGCACTACCAAGGACCGCCTGGCGTTGGCGGAACTCGGATACCCAGGAGGAGGCACCTAAGCCAAAGGCTCGGCCCGGAACCAGCTGACGGTGCTGGAACCAGGTGGTGGACCCCAAGGCCCACAGGAGAGGAGAGAACAGCTAGGCCGCGAGGCAGCCGCAGTTACCGAACCCCAACAGTCCTACAGGGGGAGCTGGGCCTACTGGCACTACAGAACCAGCCTTGACTACCAGTTCACGCAGCCCACATAGGAAGCTCCTAAACTGGAGGCACCCTGGAGTTGGCTAACTCGACCGCACCACGACGGGGCAAGCATAGGCGTCTCAGTGAAGTTGACACAACCCGGAAACAGCTGACGGTGCTGAAACCAGGCTTGGCACGAGGGAGTACCTGTGACAAGAACACTGCCGAGAACCAGCTGGCGGTGCTGGAACCCAGATGCGTTGCCTTGCCTATTAAAGATTGTCTTCCTAGAGCCCCAACTAGCGGTGTTGGAGCAAAGGGTAAGCAGGGGGAGATGAGTGTAGGCCGAAGCCTGCACTGGAGGCAGCTTTGTGTCTGCGTTGCGTTTGCAGGACACTTTGCCGGCTACACACTGGGGGAACAGCTGGCGTTGCTGAACCCCACTAACACAATGGCGTGTGTTTTTCTCTGTGCAGCTAGCACTTGCGGGCAAAAACTAGCGATGTTAGAGCCCGTGTTGAAGCAGGAGGAGGAGGAGAGGAGCAGAGTGTAGGCCGAAGCCTAGTTGAACCAATTTCAAAGGAAACCTTTAACCCCCCCCTCAGGTGTTACAAAGTACAAGAGACACACCTTGTGCAGTATTAATGCTGCACAAGTGAAAGGTTGCTCTATTAATTTGTCTACTTGCACACGCTGAATGAAAGACATACACAATTTACCCCATTCTACAGTCAAACTGTAGTGGATGCGTGACTTGGTTTTTTGATGAGACGCAGCACAGGTGTCCAAAATAACGCCTTGGTGCTTGGCGCAGCTTCCTGAGCGTTGTTATTTGCTGTACAGGAGTCTGCGCTCTTGTGTTATCCCTTGGCAATGCCCTGTTAGCGCTGCCCATCTTATGACATCATTTCATGTTGGCCGGTGCGGTTAACGATGGCCATAAATCCCAGACCCACAGTGTCTTTTCATAAAGCCACACTGCGGTGCTGGGATTCGTGGCCTTGAGCAGTAAATATTTTGGCCGCTCACACACGTCCTTACACCTGCTTCAGACTGGGCGGCCTCTGCTGATCCCTTCTTGCATGCCGCGGCCATGAGGCTGCACAGTCTGAAGAAGGCGGAAGGAGATGAGTTAAGACAGGCGAAGATATGCACTGCTCGTGCCCATCAATCACACCCTCGCAGTCAAAATAATCAAGACAACGAGGAGCATTTTATTCAGGCAGGGCGGACGAACAGGCGCAAGTAGCCAACCAATGATGTCAGAAGACGGGAAGCGCTACCAAGGGGGGTGCTGCGTATCATTAGAAAGGAAAGTCACACCTCAGGGACAGTGGAATGGTCTCAAAGAGACACATTTTGTACGTGTTGAGTTCCACGTGGGCAAGGAGAAAACATCAGCCACCTTGTACAAATGCAGCAGTACTGCTGTACAAGGTGGCTGTTATACATAGAAACACCTGGGGGTGGGGGCCAGGCTCCCTTCAATTTCAGTTCATGTGCCTGCGTGGCGTTTGCAGGTCACGTTGCAAGCTGCACAGCAGGGGAACAGCTGGCGGTGCTGAACCCCACTAACACATTGGCTGGTGTTTTTCTCTGTGCAGCTAGCATTTCCGGGCAAAAACTAGCGGTGTTTGAGCCCAGGGTCAGCAGGAGGAGGAGGAGAGGAGCAAAGTGTAGGCCGAAGCCTGCACTGGTGGCAGCTTTTGGTCGGTTGTGCCAGCGTGGCTTGTGCTGGACACGATGCCGGCTACACAGCGGGGGAACAGCTGGCGGTGCTGAACCCCACTAACACATTGGCTGGTGTTTTTCTCTGTGCAGCTAGCATTTCCGGGCAAAAACTAGCGGTGTTTGAGCCCAGGGTCAGCAGGAGGAGGAGGAGAGGAGCAAAGTGTAGGCCGAAGCCTGCACTGGTGGCAGCTTTTGGTCGGTTGTGCCAGCGTGGCTTGTGCTGGACACGATGCCGGCTACACAGCGGGGGAACAGCTGGCGGTGCTGAACCCCACTAACACATTGGCTGGTGTTTTTCTCTGTGCAGCTAGCATTTCCGGGCAAAAACTAGCGGTGTTTGAGCCCAGGGTCAGCAGGAGGAGGAGGAGAGGAGCAAAGTGTAGGCCGAAGCCTGCACTGGTGGCAGCTTTTGGTCGGTTGTGCCAGCGTGGCTTGTGCTGGACACGATGCCGGCTACACAGCGGGGGAACAGCTGGCGGTGCTGAACCCCACTAACACATTGGCTGGTGTTTTTCTCTGTGCAGCTAGCATTTCCGGGCAAAAACTAGCGTTGTTAGAGCCCAGGGTCAGCAGGAGGAGGAGAGGAGCAGAGTGTAGGCCGAAGCCTAGTTGAACCAATTTCAAAGGTTACCTTTAACCCCCCCTCAGGTGTTACAAAGTACAAGAGCCACTCCTTCTGCAGCATTAATGCTGCACAAGTAAAAGGTTGCTCTATTAATTTGTCTACTTGCACAAGCTGAATGCAACACGTAGACTATTTAGCCCATTATACTGTTAATCAGTAGTGGAGGCGTGACTTGTCTTTTTAAAGAAAAGCAGCACAGGTGTCGAAAACAACACCTTTTTGCATGGGCGCAGCTTCCTGAGCGTTGTTAGTTGCTGTACAGGAGTCTGCGCTCTTGTGATCCTTTGGCCATGCGCTGTGAGCGCTTCCTGTCTTATGACCTCATTTCATGTTGGCCGTTGCGGTTAGCGATGGACATGAATCCCAGACCCACAGTGTGTTTTTAAAAAATCACACTGCGGTGCTGGGATTCGTGCCCTGGTGCACTAAATATGTTTGCCGCTCACACATGTCCTTACACCTGCTTCAGACTGGGCGGCCTCATCTGATCCCTTATCGCCTGCCGCGGCCATGAGGACACCCAGTCTGAAGAAGGCGGAAGGAGATGAGTGAACACAGGCAAACATATGCACTGCACATGCCCATCAATCACACCCTCGCTGTCCAAAAAAATAAGACACCGAGGGGCGTTGTTTCCAGCAGGGGAGATGCACAGGCGCAGCCAGCTAACCAATGATGTCAAAAGACGGGCAGCGCTAACAAGGGTGGTGCTGCGTGTCATTACAAAGGAAAGTCACACCTCAGGGACATTGTAATGGTCTCTAATGAGACACATTTTGTACGTGTTGAGTTCCACGTGGGCAAGGAGAAAAAGTCAGCCACCTTGTACAAATGCAGCAGTACTGCTGTACAAGGTGGCTGTTATACATAGAAACACCTGTGGGTGGGGGGCAGGCTCCCTTCAATTTCAGTTCATGTGCCTGCGTGGCGTTTGCAGGTCACGTTGCAAGCTACACAGCAGGGGAACAGCTGGCGTTGCTGAACCCCACTGACACATTGACTGGTGTTTTTCTCTGTGCAGATTGCATGTCCGGGCAAAAACTAGCGGTGTTAGAGCCCAGGGTCAGCAGGAGGAGGAGGAGAGGAGCAAAGTGTAGGCCGAAGCCTGCACTGGTGGCAGCTTTTGGTCGGTTGTGCCAGCGTGGCTTGTGCTGGACACGATGCCGGCTACACAGCGGGGGAACAGCTGGCGGTGCTGAACCCCACTAACACATTGGCTGGTGTTTTTCTCTGTGCAGCTAGCAGTTCCGGGCAAAAACTAGCGGTGTTTGAGCCCAGGGTCAGCAGGAGGAGGAGGAGAGGAGCAAAGTGTAGGCCGAAGCCTGCACTGGTGGCAGCTTTTGGTCGGTTGTGCCAGCGTGGCTTGTGCTGGACACGATGCCGGCTACACAGCGGGGGAACAGCTGGCGGTGCTGAACCCCACTAACACATTGGCTGGTGTTTTTCTCTGTGCAGCTAGCATTTCCGGGCAAAAACTAGCGGTGTTTGAGCCCAGGGTCAGCAGGAGGAGTAGAGGAGCAGAGTGTAGGCCGAAGCCTAGTTGAACCAATTTCAAAGGTTACCTTTAACCCCCCCTCAGGTGTTGCAAGGTACAAGAGCCACACCTTGAACAGCATTAATGATGCACAAGTCAAAGGTTGCTCTATTTAATTTTGCTCCTTGCACACGCTGAATTAAACACGTACACTATTTAGCCCATTATACTGTCAAACAGTAGTGGAGGCGTGACTACTAGTCTTTTTAAGGTGACGCAGCACAGGTGTACAAATTTACACCTAGGTGCTGTGCGCAGATTCCTTACCGTTGTTATTTGCAGTACAGGAAACTGCGCTCTTGTGTTATCCCTTGGCAATACCCTGTTAGTGCAGGCCGTGTCATGACCTCATTTCATGTTGGCCGGTGCGGTTAACGATGGCCATAAATCCCAGACCCACAGTGGCTTTTCCTAAAGTCACACTGCGGTGCTGGGATTCGTGGCCTTGTGCAGTAAATATGTTTGCCGCTCACACATGTCCTTACACCTGCTTCAGACTGGGTGGCCTCAGCTGATCCCTTATCGCATGCCGCGGCCATGAGGCCGCACAGTCAGAAGAAGGCGGAAGGAGGGGAGTGAAGACAGGGGAACATATGCACTGCTCGTGCCCATCAATCACACCCTCGCAGTCAAAATATATGAGACAACGGGGGGCGTTGTGTCGGGCAGGGGGGATGCACAGGCACAGCCAGCCAACCAATGATGTCAGGAGACGGGCAGCGCTAACAATGGGGGTGCTGCGTGTCATTAAAAAGGAAAGTCACACCTCAGGGACATTGTAATGGTCTGTAATGAGACACATTTTGTACTTGTTGAGTTCCACGTGTGCAAGGAGAAAAAGTCAGCCACCTTGTACAAATGCAGCAGTACTGCTGTACAAGGTGGCTGTTATACATAGAAACACCTGGGGGGGTGGGGGGCAGGCTCCCTTCAATTTCATTTCATGTGCCTACGTGGCGTTTGCAGGACACGTTGCCAGCTACACAGCAGGGGAACAGCTGGCGGTGCTGAACCCCACTAACACATTGGCTGGTTTTTTTATCTCTGTGCAGCTAGCATGTCTGGGCAGAAACTGGCGTTGTTTGAGCCCAGGGTCAGCAGGAGGAGGAGAGGAGCAAAGTGTAGGCCGAAGCCTGCACTGGTGGCAGCTTTTGGTCAGTTGTGCCAGCGTGGCTTGTGCTGGACACGATGCCGACTACACAGCAGAGGAACAGCTGGCGGTGCTGAACCCCACTAACACATTGGCTGGTGTTTTTCTCTGTGCAGCTAGCATGTCCGGGCAGAAACTGGCGTTGTTTGAGCCCAGGGTCAGCAGGAGGAGGAGAGGAGCAAAGTGTAGGCCGAAGCCTGCACTGGTGGCAGCTTTTGTTCTGTTGTGCCAGCGTGGCTTGTGCTGGACACGTTGCCGACTACACAGCAGGGGAACAGCTGGCGTTGCTGAACCCCACTAACACATTGGCTGGTGTTTTTCTCTGTGCAGCTAGCATTTCCGGGCAAAAACTAGCGGTGTTTGAGCCCAGGGTCAGCAGGAGGAGTAGAGGAGCAGAGTGTAGGCCGAAGCCTAGTTGAACCAATTTCAAAGGTTACCTTTAACCCCCCCCCTCAGGTGTTGCAAGGTACAAGAGCCACACCTTGAACAGCATTAATGATGCACAAGTCGAAGGTTGCTCTATTTAATTTTGCTCCTTGCACACGCTGAATTAAACACGTACACTATTTAGCCCATTATACTGTCAAACAGTAGTGGAGGCGTGACTACTAGTCTTTTTAAGGAGACGCAGCACAGGTGTACAAATTTACACCTAGGTGCTGTGCGCAGATTCCTTACCGTTGTTATTTGCAGTACAGGAAACTGCGCTCTTGTGTTATCCCTTGGCAATACCCTGTTAGTGCAGGCCGTGTCATGACCTCATTTCATGTTGGCCGGTGCGGTTAACGATGGCCATAAATCCCAGACCCACAGTGGCTTTTCCTAAAGTCACACTGCGGTGCTGGGATTCGTGGCCTTGTGCAGTAAATATGTTCGCCGCTCACACATGTCCTTACACCTGCTTCAGACTGGGCGGCCTCAGCTGATCCCTTATCGCATGCCGCGGCCATGAGGCCGCACAGTCAGAAGAAGGCGGAAGGAGGGGAGTGAAAACAGGGGAACATATGCACTGCTCGTGCCCATCAATCACACCCTCACAGTCAAAATATATGAGACAACGGGGGGCGTTGTGTCGGGCAGGGGGGACGCACAGGCACAGCCAGCCAACCAATGATGTCAGGAGACGGGCAGCGCTAACAATGGGGGTGCTGCGTGTCATTAAAAAGGAAAGTCACACCTCAGGGACATTGTAATGGTCTGTAATGAGACACATTTTGTACTTGTTGAGTTCCACGTGTGCAAGGAGAAAAAGTCAGCCACCTTGTACAAATGCAGCAGTACTGCTGTACAAGGTGGCTGTTATACATAGAAACACCTGGGGGGGTGGGGGGCAGGATCCCTTCAATTTCAGTTCATGTTCCTGCGTGGCGTTTGCAGGAAACGTTGCCAGCTACACAGCAGGGGAACAGCTGGCGGTGCTGAACCCCACTAACACATTGGCTGGTGTTTTTCTCTGTGCAGCTAGCATGTCCGGGCAGAAACTGGCGTTGTTTGAGCCCAGGGTCAGCAGGAGGAGGAGAGGAGCAAAGTGTAGGCCGAAGCCTGCACTGGTGGCAGCTTTTGTTCTGTTGTGCCAGCGTGGCTTGTGCTGGACACGTTGCCGACTACACAGCAGGGGAACAGCTGGCGGTGCTGAACCCCACTAACACATTGGCTGGTGTTTTTCTCTGTGCAGCTAGCAGTTCCGGGCAAAAACTAGCGGTGTTTGAGCCCAGGGTCAGCAGGAGGAGTAGAGGAGCAGAGTGTAGGCCGAAGCCTAGTTGAACCAATTTCAAAGGTTACCTTTAACCCCCCTCAGGTGTTGCAAGGTACAAGAGCCACACCTTGTGCAGCATTAATGCTGCACAAGTAAAAGGTTGCTCTATTTGTTTTGCTCCTTGCACACGCTGACTAAAACACGTACACTATTTAGCCCATTATACTGTCAAACAGTTGTGGAGGCGTGACTTGTCTTTTTAACGAGACGCAGCACAGGTGTCAAAATTTGCACCTAGGTACTGGGCGCAGATTCCTGAGCGTTGTTATTTGCTGTACAGGAGTCTGCGCTATTGTGATCCCTTGGCCATGCGCTGTGAGCGCTTCCTGTCTTCTGACCTCATTTCATGTCGGCCGTTGCGGTTAGCGATGGACATGAATCCCAGACCCACAGTGTGTTTTCAAAAAATCACACTGCGTGGCTGGGATTCGTGGCCTTGTGCAGTAAATAGGTTTGCCGCTTACACATGTCCTTACACCTGCTCCAGACTGGGCGGCCTCAGCTGATCCCTTATCGCCTGCCGCGGCCATGAGGACACCCAGTCTGAAGAAGGCGGAAGGAGATGAGTGAACACAGGCAAACATATGCACTGCTCGTGCCCATAAACCACACCCTCGCTGACAAAATAAATATGACAACGAGGGGCGTTGTTTCTAGCAGGGCGGATGCACAGGCGCAGCCAGCTAACCATGATGACAAAAGACGGGAAACGCTACCAAGGGGGGTGCTGCGTATCATTACAAAGGAAAGTCACACCTCAGGGACAGTGGAATGGTCTCAATGAGACACATTTTGTACGTGTTGAGTTCCACGTGGGCAAGGAGAAAAAGTCAGCCACCTTGTACAAATGCAGCAGTACTGCTGTACTAGGTGGCTGTTATACATAGAAACACCTGGGGGGGTGGGGCCAGGTTCCCTTTAATTTCAGTTCCTGTGCCTGCATGGCGTTTGCAGGTCACGTTGCCGGCTACACAGCAAGGGAACAGCTGGCGTTGCTGAACCCCACTAACACATTGGCTGGTGTTTTTCTCTGTGCAGCTAGCACTTCCGGGCAAAAACTAGCGGTGTTTGAGCCCAGGGTCAGCAGGAGGAGGAGAGGAGCAGAGTGTAGGCCGAAGCCTGCACTGGTGGCAGCTTTTGTTCTGTTGTGCCAGCGTGGCTTGTGCTGGACACGTTGCCG
This sequence comes from Ranitomeya imitator, assembly GCF_032444005.1. Lineage (NCBI taxonomy): Eukaryota > Metazoa > Chordata > Amphibia > Anura > Dendrobatidae > Ranitomeya > Ranitomeya imitator. The sequence continues at coordinate 482,831,701 of NC_091285.1, read as the reverse complement.
ACTACACAGCAGGGGAACAGCTGGCGGTGCTGAACCCCACTGACACATCACCTAGTGTTTTTTCTGTGTAGACAACACTTCCAGGTGGCAACTGACAGTGTTGAAACCCAGGGAATCAAAGAGGAGCAGAGTGTAGGCCGAAGCCTGCAGTGGAGCAAGTTGAAAGGGAACCTTTAACCCCCCCCCCCCCCCAGGCATTTGTTGCTGAAAGAGCCATCTTGTACAGCAGTAATACTGCACATGGAAAATGGTGGCTCCGAAAATTATGCTCCTTGCAAACGCTGAAGTACACACTCATATAATGTGTCCCCTCACACCGTCAAACCATCCCGGAAGTGGGACTTTCCTTTGTAATGTGACACAGCACAGCCGTCATTCCAACCCCCTTGGTGCCGGGCGCCACCTCCTCAACGTTGTTTGGTTCTGTCACGGAGCCCGCGCTGTAATGTTATCCATTGGCCATGCACAGTTAGCGGTGCCCGTCTTCTGACATCATGTAGGTGTCAGGCTGGCAGTGCCTGTGCGTCCAAGCTGCCCGAGATCCAACCTTGCAGTGTCATCTAATGTAGTCCCACTGCGGGCCAGGGATCCATGGGCATGCGCAGTGCATATCATCGCCTCTCACTCACCTCCTTCCTGCTTCTTCAGACTGTGCGGCGTCACGGCCGTGGCGTGCTATTAGGGATCAGCTGACGCCGCCTAGTCTGAAGAAGCGTGAAGAAGGGGAGTGAGAGGCTAGTATATGCACTGCGCATGGCCATGGATACCAGGCCCACTGTGGGATCACATTAGACGACACTGCGAGGTGTGATTTCGGGCAGCGTGGACGCACAGGCGCAGCCAGGACGACAACAAATGATGTCAGAGGACGGGCAGCGCAAACTGTGCATGGCCAAGGGATAACATAACAGCGCAGGGTCCATGACGGAATCAAACAACGCTAAGGAGGCAGCGCACGGTGCCAAGGGGGTAGCAATGACGGCTGTGCTGCGTCACATTACAAAGGAAAGTCCCACCTCCGGGACGGTTGGACGGTGTGAGGGGACACATTACATGAGTGTGTAGTTCAGCGTTTGCAAGGAGCATAATTTCAAGAGCGACCTTTCCCTTGTGCAGTATTAGTGCTGCACATGGTGGCTCTTTCAGTAACAAACGCCTAGGGGGGGGGGGGGGGACAGGTCCCCTTACATTTTAGTTGTGCCAGCGTGGCGGTCGCATGACACGTTGCCGGATACACAGCTGGGGATCAGCTGACGTTACTGAACCCCAATAACAGAGGAGCGACTGTTGACTGTGCACACAGCACTTCCAGGCACCAACTGGCGGTGTTAGAGCCCAGGGACAGCAGGAGGAGCAGATTGGAGGTATTGCCGCACACACAGCTGGGGATCAGCTGACGTTACTGAACCCCAATAACAGAGGAGCGACTGTTGACTGTGCACACAGCACTTCCAGGCACCAACTGGCGGTGTTAGAGCCCAGGGACAGCAGGAGGAGCAGATTGGAGGTATTGCCGCACACACAGCTGGGGATCAGCTGACGTTACTGAACCCCAATAACAGAGGAGCGACTGTTGACTGTGCACACAGCACTTCCAGGCACCAACTGGCGGTGTTAGAGCCCAGGGACAGCAGGAGGAGCAGAGGAACAGAGTGTAGGCCGAAGCCTGATTGGAGCAAGTTGAAAGGAAACCTTTAACCCCCCCCCCAAGACGTTTGTAGCTGAAAGAGCCATGTTGTGCAGCACTAAGGATGCAAAAGGAAAAGGTTGCTCTTTTAATTATGCTCCTTGCAAACACCGAAGTAAACACTAAAAATGTGTCCCTTTATACCGTTAAACCGTTCCAGAGGTGCGAATTTCCTTCGTAATGGGGCACAGCACAGCTGTCATTCCTATCCCCTTGATGCCGTGCGCTGCCTCCTCAGCGTTGTTTTAAGCTGTCACGGAGCCTGCGCTGTTCTGTTAGCCCTTGGCCATGCCCAATTAGCGCTGCCTGTCTTCTGACATAATTTGGTGTCAGGCTGTCAGTGCCTGTGCGTCCACGCTGCTCCAGATCCCACCTCGCAGTCTCATCTAACGTAATCCCACTTCGGGCCTTGGAACCATGGGCATGCACAGTGCATAACCTCGACTCTCACTCCCCTCCTTCCCTCTTCTTCAGACTGTGCGGTGTCATGGCCGTGGCATGCTAGGGATCAGCTGACGGCGCACAGTCTAAAGAAGGCGGAGGGAAATGAGCGAGAGCCCGAGGGGAAGATATGCACTGCGCATGCCCATGGATCCCAGGCCCGCAGTGTGACTCAATCAGAAGACACTGCGAGGCGGGATCTCGGGCACCGCGGCCGCACAGGCGCAGCCAGCCTGACACCAAATTATGTCAGAAGACAGGCAGCGCAAATAGGGCATGCCCAAGGGATAACAGAACAGCGCAGGCTCCGTGACAGCTTAAAACAACGCTGAGGAGGCAGCGCATGGCACCAAGGGGGTAGGAATGACGGCTGTGCTGCGTCACATTACGAAGGAAAGTCCCAGCTCCGGGACGGTATAACGGTATCAGTGAACACATTTTATAAGTGTTAAGTTCTGCGTGTGCAAAGAGCTAAAAAAAAAAAGCTACCTTTTCCTTGTGCAGCATTACTGCTGCACAAGATGGCTCTTTCAGTAACAAACGACGGGGGGGGGGGGGGGGACAGGTTCCCTTACATTTAGGTTGTTGTGCCAGCGTGGCGGTCGCAGGACACATTGCCGGCTACACAGCTGGGGATCAGCTGACGTTACTGAAACCCAATAACACTGGGTCGTATGTTTTTACTGTGCAGCCTGCACTTCTGAGCCGCAACTGGCGGTGTTGGAGCCCAGGAATAGCAGTTCAGGTGGTAGAAAGATGAACACAGCAGGAGACCTGGATGACACCCAATTACTTAATCAGGCAGAGGAGTGGCAAATTCCTGCGAGATCCAGGCCTGGTTCATTTTCAGGAAAGTAAGCCGGTCAACGTTATCGGAGGATAGTCGCATGCGACGGTCTGTTAGTACACCACCTGCGGCACTAAAGACACGTTCCGATAAGACACTAGCCGCAGGGCAAGCCAGCACCTCCAATGCATACTGGCTTAGCTCTTGCCATGTATCCAGCTTAGAGACCCAAAACTTGAACGGGGAAGAGCCGTCTGGGAGTACAGTAAGAGGGCAAGCCATGTAGTCTGTCACCATCTGACGGAACCGTTGCCTCCTGCTGACTGGAGCCGCCGGTGATGGTGTAGACATTTGGGGCGGGCACACAAAAGTGTGCCAGAGTTGTGCCATACTGGGCTTGCCTTGGGCAGAGGCACTGCTTCTGCTCCCTCTTTGGGCAGAGCCTCCCCCACTGCCTCGACGCACTGAGCTGCTTTGTAAAGCACTAGCAGCACTCCTCTCAGTTGGACAGGAGAAGATGATGGAATTCACCAGTGTGTCGTGGTACTCCCGCAATTTACGCTCCCGGGTCAACGCAGGGATGAGGTTTTGGACGTTGTCCCGGTAGCGAGGATCGAGGAGGGTGAACACCCAATAATCAGGCATGTTGAGAATGTGGTCGATGCGGCGGTCGTTTCTCAGGCACTGCAGCATGAAATCCACCATGTGCTGCAGAGTGCCAACTGGCCCAGAAACGCTGTCCCCTGCTTGAGACATGATCTCTGCCCGCTCGTCATCACCCCACCCTCGCTGTACACACTGACCACTGGACAATTGTGTCGCTCCCTCCTCTGGACGGAGCTCTTCCTCCTCCATTGACTCCTCCTCATCCTCCTCACAAATTGGCCCCTGCGTACCCCTTTGTGAGGAACCACGTGGCGCTGACTCTCCAGAAGCTGATGGAAAAGGTGACTCCTCATCCTCCACCTCTTCCACCACATCATCCCTTAACCCTTGCAAAGTTTGCTGAAGCAGGCAGATAAGGGGGACAGTCATGCTGACTAGTGCATCATCTGCACTTGCCATCCGCGTGGAATAATCAAAAGGACGCAAAACCTGGCAGACGTCCTTCATAGTGGCCCACTCTGTGGTTGTGAAGTCTGATCGGCGCTGACTGCGACTTCTTTGCGCCTGATGCAGCTGGTACTCCATAACTGCTTGCTGCTGCTCACACAACCGCTCCAACATATGTAACGTGGAATTCCACCGGGTAGGTAGGTCACATATGATGCGGTGTTCCGGAAGGCGGAATCGGCGCTGCAGAGCAGCAATGCGGGATCTGGCCAAGCTGGAACGCCGCAAGTGAGCACACTCTAGGCGGACCTTGTGCAGCAGGGCATCAAGATCCGGATAGTCCCTCAGAAAACTCTGCACAACCAAATTGAGCACATGTGCCAGACATGGGATGTGAGTGAGGTTGCCAAGGGCCAAAGCTGCCACCAGATTTCGGCCATTGTCACACACTACCATGCCTGGCTGGAGATTCGCTGGCAGTAACCACACATCGCTCTCCTGCTTTATGGCATTCCAGAGCTCCTGCGCTGTGTGGCTTCGATGCCCCAATGAAACTAGTTTCAAGACGGCCTGCTGACGTTTGGCCACGGCTGTGCTCATGTCGGTCATAGGTAAACGTTCACGGGTCCATGTGGGGGTGGACTGTGACGGATCCTGCAGAGAGGAATCAGAGGAACTGGTGTAAGAGGAGGAGTCGATGCGTACAGACTGGATTCCTGCAATCCTTGGAGTGGGCAGGACACGTCCTGTGCCACTCGCACGATCTGTACCTGGCTCAACAACATTAACCCAATGGGCAGTGAGGGAAACATATCGCCCCTGTCCATGCTGACTGGTCCACGCATCGGTGGTGAGGTGGACCTTGCTACTGACGGCGTTCAGTAGCGCATGTTTTATGTTTGCCTCAACATGCCTGTGCAGGGCAGGGACAGCCTGCCTGCTGAAGTAAAAGCGGCTGGGCACCTTGTACTGTGGGACTGCCAATGCCATCAAGTCACGGAAGCTGTCAGTCTCCACCAGCCTGAACGAGAGCATTTCCAGGGACAACAGTTTGGCAATGCCTGCATTCAGAGCCTGTGCTCGGGGGTGGTTGGCCGAGAATGCCCGCCTTTTCTCCCATGCCTGTACTACCGATGGCTGTAGAGTAGACTGGGAGTGTGAGGATGACTGGGAAGGTGGTGCTGTGGGTGGAATTACACAAGGTCTCTGGGAGGAAGCCAAACCAGCTGTGCGTGAGCTGGAGGAAGAGGCAACACGAGCTGAAGAGGTGGTAGCTGCCGCTGTTGGTTGGCCTACATCTTCAGTGTGTTTCTGTAACTCCACCGCGTGCCTGGTCCGCACATGTTTCCACATATTTGTGGTATTGAGGTTGCTGACATTTTTCCCTCTTTTTACTTTATGATGACACAGCTTGCATTTGACAAAACAAATGTCATCTGCAACTGTGTCAAAAAAGGACCAGGCACTGCAAGTCTTGGGAGCGCCCTTTTTGGCTTTGGAAAGAGACAGGCTCCTAACGGGTGCCAAAGTGGAGGCTACAGGCTCCGCAGTCTTCCCCCTCCCTCTCCCTCTTTGGCCCGTAAGAGGAAGCTCTTCCTCTGAGCTGCTCCCACCACCTTCCTGTTCCTCACGCCACGATGGGTCAAGGACTTCATCATCTCCACTACCCTCTGCCACCAACTGCTCCTCCTGGGTAGTCTCAGCAGCACAGTACGCACGAGAAAGCGGCACCTGAGTTTCATCATCAGATGCGTACTGCGCTGTGGTCACCGGAGGCACTGGCCCACCTGCCTCTTCAGAGTCAGAGAGAAAAAGGTGTTGGGCATCACTGCACACTGCCTCTTCTTCCATTTCTCCAATGCTGCTTGGCTGGCCCCCTGTTTCCAAGCCAAGAGATTCAGAGAACAGAAGTAGAGACGGCTCCTGTCCTGGGCTCTCTGACTGCCTGGCCAATTTGGCAGGTGGTGAAGAGACAGATGGCTGCTCTCCAGTGCTCTGTGCCTGAGAGGATGTGGCACTAACTGAAGTCGATGCCGAGGCGTTAGCTGCCATCCACCCGACAACGGCTTCAATTTGGTCTTCACGCAGCAGCGGTGCACGGCGCTCTCCGACAAAGCTGCGCATGAAGGACTGTTCCCTGCTGAAACTGAGTGACGACGAGTCACCGGCGCCCGCAGCAGGCACAGAATCACCACGTCCTCTCCCTGCTCCTCTCCCTGCTCCGCGCCCACGCCCACGTGCCTTACTCCCTGCCCTCTTCATCTTGGTTGACAGATAAAGATAAGCAGAAAAGTACTAAGGCCTTAGTGTGCTTATTCCTGTAATGCTCCTCCTAACAGGTGTAAGAAACACTAATGTTGTAAATTGTGGACTAAACTTTATTATTTTTCAAATGTGGCCTACACAAGTGTTAAGTTGTGTTTGGTGAACTTAACTTTTTTTTTGGTGCAGATCGGGCTACAGAGCTAGTTTAAATCACACGGAGACCGTGCAGACAGCCGTAAACGGCGCTGCAAGGCCAAAAAACCCTCCTCTAGGTTATCCTATATAGTGTTTTTCCACTATTTAGCTGGATACAAGTGGAAAGACACTAATAGGAATTTTTTTTTTCAAATTTTAAACTGGCTGCACTATTTGAAAAAAAGGAAATTGTTTTTCAAGGTATGAGGCAGTAACGCACCCTGAGCTGAATCCAACCGGCTATGGCTGCACACAGACTACAGGGCGAGCTGCGCTCACACAGAGACCGTGCAGACAGCCGTAAACGGCGCTGCAAGGCCACAAAAAAACCCTCTAGGTTATCCTATGTAGTGTTTTTCCACAATTGAGCTGGAGACTGGTGGAAAGACACTAATAGGAATTTTTTTTTTTTCAAATTTTAAACAGGCTGCACTATTTCAAAAAAAGGAAAATTTTTCTCAAGGTATGAGCCAGTAACGAACCCTGAGCTGAATCCAACCGGCTATGGCTGCACACAGACTACAGGGCGAGCTGGGCTCACACGGAGACCGTGCAGACAGCCGTAAACGGCGCTGCAAGGCCAAAAAACCCTCCTCTAGGTTATCCTATATAGTGTTTTTCCACTATTTAGCTGGATACGAGTGGAAAGACACTTATAGGATTTTTTTTTGTCAAATTTTAAACAGGCTGCACTATTTGAAAAAAAAGGAAAATTTTTCGCAAGGTATGAGCCAGTAACGAACCCTGAGCTGAATCCAACCGGCTATGGCTGCACACAGACTACAGGGCGAGCTGGGCTCACACGGAGACCGTGCAGACAGCCGTAAACGGCGCTGCAAGGCCAAAAAACCCTCCTCTAGGTTATCCTATATAGTGTTTTTTCACTATTTAGCTGGATACGAGTGGAAAGACACTAATAGGAATTTTTTTTTTCAAATTTTAAACAGGCTGCACTATTTGAAAAAAAGGAAAATTTTTCTCAAGGTATGAGCCAGTAACGAACCCTGAGCTGAATCCAACCGGCTATGGCTGCACACAGACTACAGGGCGAGCTGGGCTCACACGGAGACCGTGCAGACAGCCGTAAACGGCGCTGCAAGGCCCAAAAACCCCCCTCTAGGTTATCCTATGTAGTGTTTTTCCACAATAGAGCTGGAGACTGGTGGAAAAACACTAATAGGAAATTTGAGAAAAAATGTGCAGCAGGCTGCACTAAGAGCAAAAAAGAACAACTGTGTGAGGCAGTGTGAACCCCCCCTGAGCTGAATACAACCGGGTATATGGCTGCACACAGACTACAGAGTGAGCTGCACACACACACACACACAGAGACCTTGCAGAACGCTGTTAAAACAGCGCTGCAAGGCAAGAGCAAGGTGAACAGTGAAGAACACACAGCGTTTTGCTAAATTAGCCTTTGGAAAGGAAAATAAAGCAATTAGCAAGCTCAACTGGCCCTCAGTTAGAACACAGCGTCCTAACTGAAATCACAGCAGAGTGAGCGCAAAATGGCGGCAGCGCTTTTTTATAGTGCAGAGTGACATCATTTCAGCAGCCAATCCCAGCCTTGCCAGTACTTACATGCCCACCATGCTAAACAGGATGTGCCCACACTTTCATTCATTCCTCATTGGCTGCTGCGTTCAATTTGAATTCTGGGAACTTCCGATTCCGGTATCCGATACGCGGGAAGTATCGGAATTCAGTATCGGAATTCCGATACCGCAAATATCGGCCGATACCCGATACTTGCGGTATCGGAATGCTCAACACTACTTATTACCCTTTATGCAGGATTATATGGGGCATATTTTAACATGGAGCATCTAATGGGGCCCATCAAACTTTATGGAGCATTATATGAGGTTCTTGATTCAATATGGATATTCAAAAACACTTAACCTACTGATGTCTCAATTAATTTTACTTTTATTGGTTTCTATATTTACTTTTGAAATTTACCGGTAGCTGCTGCATTTCCCACCCTAGGCTTATACTCGAGTCATTAAGTTTTCCCAGTTTTTTTGTGGCAAAATTAGGGGGGTCGACTTATACTACTCGGGTCAGCTTATATTCGAGTATATACGGTTGTTAGGAGTCCAGTTTCCTCTGCTGCACAGAGGGAATCTCGATCCGTGTCTGCTGCGGTCTCCCATCCGGTATCGGCCGCAGTGGGCTCTGCTCAGCAGAGACGTCGCTCCCAGCGTCTCGCTGGGGCTGATTTGGTGCATAGGGTCACTACTGCCTTTTCTGGCTTTCCTATGGTACCCTGCACTGATCTGCGGCGAGCGAGCCTCTCTGGGACTAAGTCCTTGTTTACTCACACTGAGCATGCCCAGGGCAGGGTCTCCCATTGGAGGTCGAGGGCCACATGTTCGGTCACATGCTCAGGTGCTGCAGTACATTCCATTGGTCCTTCTGGAAGGTCCTGAAAGGGCAAAACATGCTCAGGTACTGCAGCACTTTCCATTGGTCCTTCTGGAAGGTCCTGAAAGGGCAAAAACTTCAGTAGCAGCTTCCTGTGCTGCAACTATATAAACTGCGCATGACCGCACGGCCATGCGCCAGTATTGTTTTATGTCATGTGCTTTGCGCCAGTGTGGTCACATGTATGTGTGTTCAGGGACCCGGCTGAAATAAGCCCCTAGAATGCTGGCTCCTCCGGCGAGGAGATTGAGTCTGAGTGTATTCAGGGACCCGGCTGAAATAAGCCCCTAGAATGCTGGCTCCTCCGGCGAGGAGTTTTGTGTGTTTGTGTGACCACTGACTGCTCTCTGTTTGGGCAGTTAGCCTGTGCCTCTGTGGAGTCTAACAGGGCACAGTGCTTTCCTTTCACGGCTACTCAGTGAATTAACTGAGTTAGTCTATACCGCCATATAGCTCCGCCGTTTGCTAGCAGCAGGTACTCCTGCACGGTGGACTCCGGGCTGCAAACGCACCAATATCAATAAACATCTCTATTTACTCGGTGCGTTCCGCTAGCCCTAACAGAATACTAGCGCCAGGGTCTGGCTAGTAAATGGCGGACATTCAGCAATCTTTGCGGTATATCCAGCAGCTGGAGGGTAGGTTGGCGGCTCTCGAGAGCTCAACCTCAGCTGTGGATGTTACTGCAGTTGGTGTACAGGCTGCTAGCGTGGCTTCAGCAACCTTGTCCACTGCCACCCCTGTTCCGACGTTATCTTGCCTCCCGCTGCCAGAAAAATTTTCTGGAAATAGCAAAACTTGTAGGGGATTCGTGAGTCAGTGCTCTATTCACCTCGAGCTCCTGGCTGCACGTTTTCCTACAGAGCGGGCTAAGGTGGGATTTATTGTGTCTCTTTTGTCGGACAGGGCGTTGGAGTGGGCTACGCCGCTGTGGGAGCGTGGTGATCTTGTGGTGCAGAGTGCTCCGTTGTTCCTGAGCACTCTGAAAAAGGTCTTTTTAGGACCTCAAGTCACCCATGACACAGCGCTCCAACTACTGGCATTAACTCAGGGTGAGTCCTTGGTCAGCCATTTTTCCGTCCGCTTCCGTACTTTAGCTTCCGAGCTGGAGTGGTCGGATAAAGCCCTTATCCCCATATTTTGGAGGGGCCTGGCTGACCACATTAAGGACGCTCTGGCCACTAGGGAGATTCCTGCCACACTGGAGGAGTTAATAACTGTCTCTGCTCGTATTGACCTCCGTTTTAACGAGCGGAGGTTGGAGCGAGCCCAGTGTAGGCAGAGGTTTCGGCTGGCTCCCACCTTCGCCAAACCTTTGGAATCTCCAGTCCAGGCATCCGAGTCACATGAGGCCTTAGAGGTGACACGAGCGGGATCCAAGTCTCAGTCTGCCCGTGCACATAAGGTCCGTCATGTTTGCCAGCAGTCAGGACACCTTGCCTCCAAGGGTCCTCAGCGGTCGGGGAAATGTCAGCGTCTAGTGGCAGTTGGAGGAGGTACACTAGACACGGCGACGTTTGCCTCAAAGTTGTCCTTCAAGGGGACAATTACCATAGGCCCATCCACTCTTATGGTCCAGCTATGCGTGGATTCTGGGGCAGAGGGTAACTTTATGTCTTCCGCTTTTGCCCAGCGTCACGCAATACCCTTGGTGATGCTCGCCAAGCCAGTAACCGTTCGAGTGGTAAATGGGTCAACACTACCTTCACAGATTACCCACCAAACCATTCCTTTCACGCTATCTGTGTCTCCATCACATCAGGAGATAATCTCCCTATTAGTCATTCCTGAGGGAATTGATGAGGTCCTGTTGGGGATACCATGGCTTCGCTACCATTCTCCTCATATTGAGTGGTCCTCTGGGAGAATTTTGGGATGGAGTAAATCCTGTGAGGGTAGATGTCAGAGGGAGTGCGTTCAGGTTGCTACTACACAGGTACCCGCAGATCTTTCCTCTCTCCCCAAGCACTATTGGCCCTATGCAGACGTGTTCTCCAAAAGAGCTGCGGAGACCCTTCCGCCTCACCGCCCCTATGACTGTCCTATTGACCTCTTGCCTGGTGCTGAGCCTCCCCGAGGTCGAGTCTATCCGTTATCTCTCCCGGAGACGGAGGCAATGTCCCAGTACATCCAAGAGAATCTGGCAAGAGGATTCATTAGGAAGTCAGTGTCACCGGCAGGGGCAGGGTTCTTCTTCGTACAGAAGAAGACTGGAGACTTACGTCCATGCATAGACTACAGGGGTCTTAACGCCATCACCGTTAAGAACAAGTACCCATTACCCCTGATATCTGAGCTGTTTGATAGGCTACGGGGAGCGAGGGTATTTACAAAGTTAGATCTGCGGGGTGCTTACAACCTGATTCGCATCCGTGAGGGGGATGAATGGAAGACGGCTTTTAACACCAGGGATGGGCACTATGAATATCTGGTGATGCCCTTCGGGCTCTGTAATGCCCCAGCCGTTTTCCAAGACTTTGTGAACGACATCTTCCGGGATATGCTCACCACCTCGGTCGTAGTCTATCTGGATGATATTCTCATCTTCTCTCCAGATATTGACTCCCATCGGAGAGATGTTCGCAAAGTCTTCGACCTCTTACGGGCAAACTCCCTCTACGCCAAGTTGGAGAAGTGTGTGTTTGAGCAGGAGTCCTTGCCTTTCCTTGGTTATATCATCTCTGCCCAGGGTTTGGCTATGGATCCTGCCAAGCTACAGGCTGTAATGGACTGGCAGGAACCCCATTCTCTTAAAGCGGTGCAGCGCTTTATGGGGTTCATTAATTACTATCGCCAGTTCATTCCACACTTCTCAACTTTGGTAGCTCCCTTGGTTGCCCTCACCAAGAAGGGAGCAAATCCCAAGTTGTGGTCAGAGGAGGTCTCCAAAGCCTTTCTCTCGATCAAGTCACACTTCGCTAGCGCTCCCATCCTACATCGCCCCGATGTTGATAAGCCATTTATCTTGGAGGTGGATGCCTCATCCGTTGGTGCTGGAGCAGTCCTTTTCCAAAAGGATGCTCAAGGTCGGAAGCATCCTTGCTTCTTCTTCTCCAAGACCTTCACACCAGCGGAGAGGAATTATTCCATCGGGGACAGGGAGTTGCTGGCCATGAAGTTGGCTTTTTCGGAGTGGAGACATCTCTTGGAGGGAGCTCGCTTTCCCTTCCAAGTCTTCACTGACCACAAGAACTTGGTGTATCTGCAAACGGCCCAGCGGCTGAATTCTCGCCAGGCTAGATGGTCCTTGTTCTTCTCCAGGTTCTATTTTACTCTCCATTTCCTCTCCGGGGAGAAGAACGTTCATGCTGACGCTCTCTCCCGCTCCGTGGTGTCATCGGAGGAGGAGGAGGAGCCTCGGCTTATTGTCCCTTCTGAGAGCCTGAGAACTGTAGCTCCGGTTTTGCTAGAGTCTGTGCCCCCGGGCAAGACTTTCGTACCAGCTAACTTGCGACCGGAGGTTCTCTCTTGGGCTCACTCCTCCAGAGTGGGTGGGCATTTTGGGACCAAGAGGACATCTGAGCTTCTGGCGAGAACATACTGGTGGCCGCATATGGCCGAGATGTCAAGGACTATATTCAGGCGTGCGTTTCTTGCGCCCAGAATCGGTCTCCTCGGCAACGGCCTGCTGGGTTGCTTTACCCTCTACCGGTGGCAGACAGGCCCTGGGAGATGGTCGGGATGGACTTTGTGGTGGGTCTACCCAAGTCGCGTGGCTGCTCCATTATTTGGGTTGTCACCGACCATTTCTCCAAGATGGTGCATTTGGTGCCGCTTCCTCGGTTACCCTCAGCACGGGCCTTGGCGGTGTTGTTCATTAAACACGTTTTCCGATTGCATGGTATGCCTGATAAGATTGTCAGCGATCGGGGTCCCCAGTTCGCATCTCGGTTTTGGAGAGAGCTCTGCCGTTTACTCAGCATAGAGTTAAACCTCTCCTCTGCATACCATCCCGAGACAAATGGGTTGGTGGAGAGAACCAACCAGACTCTGGTGACATATTTGCGACATTTCGTCTCTGCTAGGCAGGATGACTGGGCATCTTTGCTACCTTGGGAGGAATTTGCCCTGAACAACGCCGTAGCCGATTCCACTGGTCAAACTCCTTTTCTCCTTAATTACGGCTAGCATCCGCGTGTCCCTGTGCCCATGCCCGTGTCATCCACCGATTCTAGGGTGGCAGACTGGGCGGTGGAGGCACGTGACATCTGGGACCGCACACAGGATGCCATCCGGGCCTCCAAGGAGAGAATGAGGGTTTCGGCTGATACACACCGGCGCCCCGCTCCGGTCTTTGCTCCTGGTGACTTAGTGTGGCTCTCCGCCCGTAACATCAGGCTGCGAGTTGAGTCCACTAAGTTTGCTCCTCGCTACATTGGCCCGTTTAAGGTTCTGGAACAGGTCAACCCTGTGGTCTACCATTTGGCTATTCCTCCACGCCTTGGTATCACCGATACTTTCCACGTTTCCCTCTTAAAGCCCGTTCATTTGTCCCGGTTTTCCGAGTCATCTGCTGGGACATCGGGTTCATCCACGGATGAGTTTGAGGTGAATGCTATTGTGGGGTGCAAGGTGGTACGTGGCAAGAAATTTTATCTGGTGGACTGGAAGGGTCACGGCCCAGAGGATAGAGCCTGTGGAGCACATTCGGGCTCCGCTGCTTATCGCAGCTTTTGAGCGTAGTGAGGCTCAAGGAGGGGGGGCCCTAGGAGGGGGGGTAATGTTAGGAGTCAAGTTTCCTCTGCTGCACAGAGGGAATCTCGATCCGTGTCTGCTGCGGTCTCCCATGCGGTATCGGCCGCAGTGGGCTCTGCTCAGCGGAGACGTCACTCCCAGCGTCTCGCTGGGGCTGATTTGGTGCATAGGGTCACTACTGCCTTTTCTGGCTTTCCTATGGTACCCTGCACTGATCTGCGGCGAGCGAGCCTCTCTGGGACTAAGTCCTTGTTTACTCACACTGAGCATGCCCAGGGCAGGGTCTCCCATTGGAGGTCGAGGGCCACATGTTCGGTCACATGCTCAGGTGCTGCAGTACATTCCATTGGTCCTTCTGGAAGGTCCTGAAAGGGCAAAACATGCTCAGGTACTGCAGCACTTTCCATTGGTCCTTCTGGAAGGTCCTGAAAGGGCAAAAACTTCAGTAGCAGCTTCCTGTTCTGCAACTATATAAACTGCGCATGACCGCACGGCCATGCGCTAGTATTGTCTTATGTTATGTGCTTTGCGCCAGTGTGGTCACATGTATGTGTGTTCAGGGACCCGGCTGAAATAAGCCCCTAGAATGCTGGCTCCTCCGGCGAGGAGATTGAGTCTGAGTGTATTCAGGGACCCGGCTGAAATAAGCCCCTAGAATGCTGGCTCCTCCGGCAAGGAGTTTTGTGTGTTTGTGTGACCACTGACTGCTCTCTGTTTGGGCAGTTAGCCTGTGCCTCTGTGGAGTCTAACAGGGCACAGTGCTTTCCTTTCACGGCTACTCAGTGAATTAACTGAGTTAGTCTATACCGCCATATAGCTCCGCCGTTTGCTAGCAGCAGGTACTCCTACACGGTGGACTCCGGGCTGCGAACGCACCAATATCAATAAACATCTCTATTTACTCGGTGCGTTCCGCTAGCCCTAACATACGGTAACTGGATTTGCGCTGCTAGGTTTTTTTTTGTTTTTTTTTTATAAAACTCCGGGGTCAAGTGCCCGCCCACCCTCCACCCTCCCCCCCTTTAGCAGGGACTGTGTGTGGGGGGGGAAAGCGCCATTTTTCCGTTCGCCTCAGGCATCAGAGAGGCTAGGTTCACCCCTGGCAGTGGGACACCATAATGGGAATTGTTGTGAATTCTGTTGTCGGGCTCCCTCATAGTAACATAGTAACATAGTTAGTAAGGCCGAAAAAAGACATTTGTCCATCCAGTTCAGCCTATATTCCATCATAATAAATCCCCAGATCTACGTCCTTCTACAGAACCTAATTGTATGATACAATATTGTTCTGCTCCAGGAAGACATCCAGGCCTCTCTTGAACCCCTCGACTGAGTTCGCCATCACCACCTCCTCAGGCAAGCAATTCCAGATTCTCACTGCCCTAACAGTAAAGAATCCTCTTCTATGTTGGTGGAAAAACCTTCTCTCCTCCAGACGCAAAGAATGCCCCCTTGTGCCCGTCACCTTCCTTGGTATAAACAGATCCTCAGCGAGATATTTGTATTGTCCCCTTATATACTTATACATGGTTATTAGATAGCCCCTCAGTCGTCTTTTTTCTAGACTAAATAATCCTAATTTTGCTAATCTATCTGGGTATTGTAGTTCTCCCATCCCCTTTATTAATTTTGTTGCCCTCCTTTGTACTCTCTCTAGTTCCATTATATCCTTCCTGAGCACCGGTGCCCATAACTGGACACAGTACTCCATGTGCGGTCTAACTAGGGATTTGTACAGAGGCAGTATAATGCTCTCATCATGTGTATCCAGACCTCTTTTAATGCATCCCATGATCCTGTTTGCCTTGGTAGCTGCTGCCTGGCACTGGCTGCTCCAGGTAAGTTTATCATTAACTAGGATCCCCAAGTCCTTCTCCCTGTCAGATTTACCCAGTGGTTTCCCATTCAGTGTGTAATGGTGATATTGATTCCTTCTTCCCATGTGTATAACCTTACATTTATCATTGTTAAACCTCATCTGCCACCTTTCAGCCCAAGTTTCCAACTTATCCAGATCCATCTGTAGCAGTATACTATCTTCTCTTGTATTAACTGCTTTACATAGTTTTGTATCATCTGCAAATATCGATATTTTACTGTGTAAACCTTCTACCAGATCATTAATGAATATGTTGAAGAGAACAGGTCCCAATACCGACCCCTGCGGTACCCCACTGGTCACAGCGACCCAGTTAGAGACTATACCATTTATAACCACCCTCTGCTTTCTATCACTAAGCCAGTTACTAACCCATTTACACACATTTTCCCCCAGACCAAGCATTCTCATTTTGTGTACCAACCTCTTGTGCGGCACGGTATCAAACGCTTTGGAAAAATCGAGATATACCACGTCCAATGACTCACCATGGTCCAGCCTATAGCTTACCTCTTCATAAAAACTGATTAGATTGGTTTGACAGGAGCATCATAGTAACATAGTAACATAGTAACATAGTTAGTAAGGCCGAAAAAAGACATTTGTCCATCCAGTTCAGCCTATATTCCATCATAATAAATACCCAGATCTACGTCCTTCTACAGAACCTAATAATTGTATGATACAATATTGTTCTGCTCCAGGAAGACATCCAGGCCTCTCTTGAACCCCTCGACTGAGTTCGCCATCACCACCTCCTCAGGCAAGCAATTCCAGATTCTCACTGCCCTAACAGTAAAGAATCCTCTTCTATGTTGGTGGAAAAACCTTCTCTCCTCCAGACGCAAAGAATGCCCCCTTGTGCCCGTCACCTTCCTTGGTATAAACAGATCCTCAGCGAGATATTTGTATTGTCCCCTTATATACTTATACATGGTTATTAGATCGCCCCTCAGTCGTCTTTTTTCTAGACTAAATAATCCTAATTTCGCTAATCTATCTGGGTATTGTAGTTCTCCCATCCCCTTTATTAATTTTGTTGCCCTCCTTTGTACTCTCTCTAGTTCCATTATATCCTTCCTGAGCACCGGTGCCCAAAACTGGACACAGTACTCCATGTGCGGTCTAACTAGGGATTTGTACAGAGGCAGTATAATGCTCTCATCATGTGTATCCAGACCTCTTTTAATGCACCCCATGATCCTGTTTGCCTTGGCAGCTGCTGCCTGGCACTGGCTGCTCCAGGTAAGTTTATCATTAACTAGGATCCCCAAGTCCTTCTCCCTGTCAGATTTACCCAGTGGTTTCCCGTTCAGTGTGTAATGGTGATATTGATTCCCTCTTCCCATGTGTATAACCTTACATTTATCATTGTTAAACCTCATCTGCCACCTTTCAGCCCAAGTTTCCAACTTATCCAGATCCATCTGTAGCAGAATACTATCTTCTCTTGTATTAACTGCTTTACATAGTTTTGTATCATCTGCAAATATCGATATTTTACTGTGTAAACCTTCTACCAGATCATTAATGAATATGTTGAAGAGAACAGGTCCCAATACTGACCCCTGCGGTACCCCACTGGTCACAGCGACCCAGTTAGAGACTATACCATTTATAACCACCCTCTGCTTTCTATCACTAAGCCAGTTACTAACCCATTTACACACATTTTCCCCCAGACCAAGCATTCTCATTTTGTGTACCAACCTCTTGTGCGGCACGGTATCAAACGCTTTGGAAAAATCGAGATATACCACGTCCAATGACTCACCGTGGTCCAGTCTATAGCTTACCTCTTCATAAAAACTGATTAGATTGGTTTGACAGGAGCGATTTCTCATAAACCCATGCTGATATGGAGTTAAACAGTTATTCTCATTGAGATAATCCAGAATAACATCCCTCAGAAACCCTTCAAATATTTTACCAACAATAGAGGTTAGACTTACTGGCCTATAATTTCCAGGTTCACTTTTAGAGCCCTTTTTGAATATTGGCACCACATTTGCTATGCGCCAGTCCTGCGGAACAGACCCTGTCGCTATAGAGTCACTAAAAATAAGAAATAATGGTTTATCTATTACATTACTTAGTTCTCTTAGTACTCGTGGGTGTATGCCATCCGGACCCGGAGATTTATCTATTTTAATCTTATTTAGCCGGTTTCGCACCTCTTCTTGGGTTAGATTGGTGACCCTTAATATAGGGTTTTCATTGTTTCTTGGGATTTCACCTAGCATTTCATTTTCCACCGTGAATACCGTGGAGAAGAAGGTGTTTAATATGTTAGCTTTTTCCTCGTCATCTACAACCATTCTTTCCTCACTATTTTTTAAGGGGGCCTACATTTTCAGTTTTTATTCTTTTACTATTGATATAGTTGAAGAACAGTTTGGGATTAGTTTTACTCTCCTTAGCAATGTGCTTCTCTGTTTCCTTTTTGGCAGCTTTAATTAGTTTTTTAGATAAAGTATTTTTCTCCCTATAGTTTTTTTAGAGCTTCAATGGTGCCATCCTGCTTTAGTAGTTCAAATGCTTTCTTTTTACTGTTAATTGCCTGTCTTACTTCTTTGTTTAGCCACATTGGGTTTTTCCTATTTCTAGTCCTTTTATTCCCACAAGGTATAAACCGCTTACAGTGCCTATTTAGGATGTTCTTAAACATTTCCCATTTATTATCTGTATTCTTATTTCTGAGGATATTGTCCCAGTCTACCAGATTAAGGGCATCTCTAAGCTGGTCAAACTTTGCCTTCCTAAAGTTCAGTGTTTTTGTGACTCCCTGACAAGTCCCCCTAGTGAAAGACAGGTGAAACTGTACAATATTGTGGTCGCTATTTCCTAGATGCCTAACCACCTGCAGATTTGTTATTCTGTCAGGTCTATTAGATAGTATAAGGTCTAAAAGTGCTGCTCCTCTGGTTGGATTCTGCACCAATTGTGAAAGATAATTTTTCTTGGTTATTAGCAGAAACCTGTTGCCTTTATGGGTTTCACAGGTTTCTGTTTCCCAGTTAATATCCGGGTAGTTAAAGTCCCCCATAACCAGGACCTCATTATGGGTTGCAGGTTCATCTATCTGCTTTAGAAGTAGACTTTCCATGGTTTCTGTTATATTTGGGGGTTTGTAACAGACCCCAATGAGAATTTTGTTACCATTTTTCCCTCCATGAATTTCGACCCATATGGACTCGACATCCTCATTTCCTTCGCTAATATCCTCCCTTAAAGTGGACTTTAGACAAGACTTTACATAGAGACAAACCCCTCCTCCTCTCCGATTTTTACGATCCTTTCTAAACAGACTGTAACCCTGTAAGTTAACTGCCCAGTCATAGCTTTCATCTAACCATGTCTCGGTTATTCCCACTATGTCAAAGTTACCTGTAGATATTTCTGCTTCTAGTTCTTCCATCTTGTTTGTCAGGCTTCTGGCGTTTGCGAGCATGCAGTTTAGAGGATTTTGTTTTGTTCCAATCTCCTCGCTGTGGATTGTTTTAGAAATGTTCTTACCTCCCTTCTGAGTATGTTTTCCTGGGTCTTCTTTGTTCAAGTCTAATGTTTTTCTTCCCGTCCCCTCTTCTTCTAGTTTAACGCCCTCCTGATGAGTGTAGCGAGTCTTCTGGCGAATGTGTGTTTCCCAGGTTTGTTGAGGTGTAGTCCGTCTCTGGCGAGGAGTCCATCGTACAAGTAATTCACACCGTGGTCCAGGAATCCGAATCCTTGTTGTCTGCACCATCGTCTTAGCCAGTTGTTTGCATCAAGGATCCTGTTCCATCTCCTGGTGCCATGCCCGTCTACTGGAAGGATAGAAGAAAAAACTACCTGTGCATCCAGTTCCTTTACTTTCTTCCCCAACTCTTCAAAGTCTTTGCAGATTGTCGGTAGGTCCTTCCTTGCCGTGTCATTGGTGCCAACATGTATCAGAAGAAATGGGTGGACGTCCTTGGAGCTGAAGAGCTTTGGTATCCTATCGGTCACATCCTTGATCATCGCACCTGGAAGGCAGCATACTTCTCTTGCAGTTATGTCCGGTCTGCAGATGGCTGCTTCTGTGCCTCTCAGTAGTGAGTCTCCCACCACCACCACTCTTCGTTGCTTCTTGGCTGTACTTTTTGCTGTCACTTGTTGCTGTGTGCCCTTTTCTTTTTTGCTTGCTGGTATTGCTTCATCCTTAGGTGTGCCATCTTCATCCTCTACAAAGATTTGATATCGGTTCTTCAGTTGTGTGGTTGGTGATTTCTCCATGGTCTTCTTGCTTCTTGCTGTGGTCATGAATGGTACTTCGGCTGGTTCTGTCCATGGACTTCCTCTGGTGGGTGTTTCTGAGTTTCACAGGTGACGAGGTTAATTCGTTAGCTGCTGCTCTATTTAACTCCACTTAGATCTTTGCTCCATGCCACCTGTCAATGTTCCAGTATTGGTCTGTTCACTCCTGGATTGTTCTTGTGACCTGTCTTCCCATCAGAAGCTAAGTTCCAGCTTGTATTTCTTTGGTTTGCTATTTTTCTGTCCAGCTTGCTATTTAATTTGTTGTCCTGACCACCAGGTCATAACAGTACAGGTGGCCCAAAGTACTAATGCATCTCAATAGAGGGATAAGAGAAGTTCTGAGACTATTTTTTTTTCTTTGCAGTGTGTTTTGTCTCTGTTTTCCCCTTTACCTCTGGGTGGCATGGACATTCAAGGTCTGTCCTCTTGGATGGATAATCTCACTACAAGGATACAAAACATTCAAGATTTTGTGGTTCAGAATCCGATGTCAGAGCCTAGGATTCCAATTCCTGATTTGTTTTTTGGTGATAGATCTAAGTTCTTGAATTTCAAAAATAATTGTAAATTGTTTCTTGCCTTGAAACCTCGCTCCTCAGGTGACCCTGTTCAACAAGTAAAGATCATTATTTCTTTGTTACGTGGTAACCCTCAAGACTGGGCATTTTCCCTTGCGCCAGGGGATCCGGCATTGCGTGATGTTGATGCGTTTTTCCTGGCGCTTGGATTGCTTTATGACGAACCTAATTCAGTGGATCAGGCAGAGAAAATCTTCCTGGCTCTGTGTCAGGGTCAGGATGAAGCGGAGATATATTGTCAGAAGTTTAGAAAGTGGTCTGTGCTCACTCAGTGGAATGAATGTGCCCTGGCAGCAATCTTCAGAAAGGGTCTCTCTGAAGCCCTTAAGGATGTCATGGTGGGGTTTCCCATGCCTGCTGGTCTGAATGAGTCTATGTCCTTGTTCATTCAGATCGATCGACGCTTGCGTGAGCGTAAAGCTGTGCACCATTTGGCGGTACTATCTGAGCATGGGCCTGAGCCTATGCAATGTGATAGGACTTTGACCAGAGCTGAACGGCAAGAACACAGACGTCGGAATGGGCTATGTTTTTACTGTGGTGATTCCACTCATGCTATCTCCGATTGTCCTAAGCGCACTAAGCGGTTCGCTAGGTCTGCCACCATTGGTACGGTACAGTCTAAATTTCTATTGTCTGTTACTCTGATTTGCTCTTTGTCATCCTATTCTGTTGTGGCATTTGTGCATTCAGGCGCTGCCCTGAATTTGATGGACTTGGAGTATGCTAGGCGCTGTGGTTTTTTCTTGGAGCCCTTGCAGTATCCTATTCCATTGAGAGGAATTGATGCTACGCCTTTGGCCAAGAATAAGCCTCAGTATTGGACCCAATTGACCATGTGCATGGCTCCTGCACATCAGGAGGATATCCGCTTTCTGGTGTTGCATAATCTGCATGATGTGGTCGTTTTGGGGTTGCCATGGCTACAGGTTCATAATCCAGTATTGGACTGGAAATCTATGTCTGTGTCCAGCTGGGGTTGCCAGGGGGTACATGGTGATGTTCCATTTTTGTCTATTTCGTCTTCCACTCCTTCTGAAGTTCCAGAGTTTTTGTCGGATTATTGGGATGTATTTGATGAGCCCAAAGCCAGTGCCCTACCTCCTCATAGGGATTGCGATTGTGCAATTAATTTGATTCCTGGTAGTAAGTTTCCTAAGGGCCGATTGTTCAATTTATCTGTGCCAGAACACGCCGCTATGCGGAGTTATATAAAGGAATCCTTGGAGAAAGGCCATATTCGCCCGTCGTCATCACAGTTAGGAGCAGGGTTCTTTTTTGTGGCCAAGAAGGATGGTTCTTTGAGACCTTGTATTGATTACCGCCTTCTTAATAAAATTACAGTCAAATTTCAGTATCCTTTGCCGTTGCTGTCTGATTTGTTTGCTCGTATTAAAGGGGCTAGTTGGTTCACCAAGATAGATCTTCGAGGGGCGTATAATCTTGTGCGTATTAAACAAGGCGATGAATGGAAAACAGCATTTAATACGCCTGAGGGCCATTTTGAGTACGTGGTTATGCCATTCGGGCTTTCCAATGCTCCATCAGTATTTCAGTCCTTTATGCATGACATCTTCCGAGAGTACCTGGATAAATTCCTGATTGTGTATTTGGATGATATTTTGGTCTTTTCGGATGATTGGGAGTCTCATGTGAAGCAGGTCAGAATGGTGTTCCAGGTACTTCGTGCGAATTCCTTGTTTGTGAAGGGGTCAAAGTGTCTCTTTAGAGTTCAGAAGGTTTCATTTTTGGGGTTCATTTTCTCCCCTTCTACTATCGAGATGGACCCTGTTAAAGTCCAGGCCATTTACGATTGGACTCAGCCGACATCTGTGAAGAGCCTGCAAAAGTTCCTGGGCTTTGCTAATTTTTATCGGCGCTTCATCGCTAATTTTTCTACTGTTGCTAAACCGTTGACTGATTTGACCAAGAAGGGTGCTGATGTGGTCAATTGGTCTTCTGCGGCTGTAGAGGCTTTTCAGGAGTTGAAGCGTCGTTTTTCTTCTGCCCCTGTGTTGTGCCAGCCAGATGTTTCGCTTCCGTTTCAGGTTGAGGTTGATGCTTCTGAGATTGGAGCAGGGGCTGTTTTGTCGCAAAGAAGTTCTGAGGGCTCGGTGATGAAGCCATGTGCTTTCTTTTCTAGAAAGTTTTCGCCTGCAGAGCGTAACTATGATGTTGGTAATCGTGAATTGTTGGCCATGAAGTGGGCATTCGAGGAGTGGCGTCATTGGCTGGAAGGAGCCAAGCATCGCGTGGTGGTCTTGACAGATCACAAGAATTTGACTTATCTTGAGTCTGCCAAACGGTTGAATCCGAGACAGGCTCGATGGTCATTATTTTTCTCCCATTTTGATTTTGTGGTTTCGTACCTTCCGGGCTCTAAGAATGTGAAGGCTGATGCCCTGTCAAGGAGTTTTGTGCCTGACTCTCCGGGTGTTCCTGAGCCGGCGGGTATTCTCAAAGAGGGGGTAATTTTGTCTGCCATCTCCCCTGATTTGCGGCGGGTGCTGCAAAAATTTCAGGCTGATAGACCTGACCGTTGCCCAGCGGAGAAACTGTTTGTCCCTGATAGATGGACTAGTAGAGTTATCTCTGAGATTCATTGTTCAGTGTTGGCTGGGCATCCTGGAATCTTTGGTACCAGAGATTTGGTGGCTAGATCCTTCTGGTGGCCGTCTTTGTCGCGGGATGTGCGTTCTTTTGTGCAGTCCTGTGGGACTTGTGCTCGGGCTAAGCCCTGCTGTTCTCGTGCCAGTGGGTTGCTTTTGCCCTTGCCGGTCCCAAAGAGGCCCTGGAAGCATATTTCTATGGATTTTATTTCGGATCTCCCCGTCTCTCAAAAGATGTCGGTCATTTGGGTGGTTTGTGATCGCTTTTCTAAGATGCTCCATTTGGTACCTTTGTCTAAATTGCCTTCCTCCTCTGATTTGGTGCCATTATTTTTCCAGCATGTGGTTCGTTTACATGGTATCCCGGAGAACATCGTTTCTGACAGAGGTTCCCAGTTTGTTTCAAGGTTTTGGCGATCCTTTTGTGCTAGGATGGGCATTGATTTGTCTTTTTCCTCGGCTTTCCATCCTCAGACAAATGGCCAAACCGAACGAACTAATCAAACTTTGGAAACATATCTGAGATGCTTTGTTTCTGCTGATCAGGATGATTGGGTGTCCTTTTGGCCGTTGGCTGAGTTCGCCCTTAATAATCGGGCCAGCTCGGCTACTTTGGTTTCGTCGTTTTTCTGCAATTCTGGTTTCCATCCTCGTTTCTCTTCAGGGCAGGTTGAGTCTTCAGACTGTCCTGGTGTAGATACTGTGGTGGATAAGTTGCAGCAGATTTGGACTCATGTGGTGGACAATTTGACATTGTCCCAGGAGAAGGCTCAATGTTTAGCTAACCGCCGGCGCTGTGTGGGTCCCCGACTTCGTGTTGGGGATTTGGTTTGGTTGTCGTCTCGTTATGTTCCTATGAAGGTTTCCTCTCCTAAGTTTAAGCCTCGTTTCATTGGTCCGTATAAGGTTTCTGAGGTTATCAATCCTGTGTCATTTCGTTTGGCCCTTCCTGCTTCTTTTGCCATCCATAATGTGTTCCATAGGTCGTTATTGCGGAGATACGTGGCGCCTGTGGTTCCATCCGTTGATCCTCCTGCCTCGGTGTTAGTTGAGGGGGAGTTGGAGTATGTGGTGGAGAAGATTTTGGATTCTCGTGTTTCGAGACGGAAACTCCAGTACCTGGTCAAGTGGAAGGGTTATGGTCAGGAAGATAATTCCTGGGTTTTTGCCTTTGATGTTCATGCTGCCGATATGGTTCGTGCCTTTCATTTGGCTCCTCCTGGTCGGCCTGGGGGCTCTGGTGAGGGTTCGGTGACCCCTCCTCAAGGGGGGGGGGTACTGTTGTGAATTCTGTTGTCGGGCTCCCTCCTGTGGTCATGAATGGTACTTCGGCTGGTTCTGTCCATGGACTTCCTCTGGTGGGTGTTTCTGAGTTTCATAGGTGACGAGGTTAATTCCACTTTAACTCCACTTAGATCTTTGCTCCATGCCACCTGTCAATGTTCCAGTATTGGTCTGTTCACTCCTGGATCGTTCTTGTGACCTGTCTTCCCATCAGAAGCTAAGTTCCAGCTTGTATTTCTTTGGTTTGCTATTTTTCTGTCCAGCTTGCTATTTAATTTGTTGTCCTGACCACCAGGTCATAACAGGGAATCCCGACTGTACTCTCCTATCGCGCCAGGAGCAAAAGGTCTAGGGGCTACCGGGCACATCGTGTCATTTAGCATATAGGAGAAAGATGTACAGGGTCCCACCAAGACAGAAGGTACTGCATCCCGGGTGCACTGCTGAATGGGAAGGGGGTTAACAGAGCCAGTGGGCGAATGGATACACAAGCAGGAACGAATGGTAGTGCATTATCTATTTATATAATTGCCTTGTAATGTTTTCATTTCCTGTTCTGTCCAGATGTCACCGTATCCCAGAATTCCAAGTGGAGGAAGTTCACCGACCGCCATATTGGGACACCCAAGTGATGGGAGTCTCAATATGGAAACTGCTGCTGGTACCAACCTATTGCGTGGTGCCACCAGCGGAACACTGTCGCACCACACTATATGCCGTACGCACCACACACACTCACACACTCATATAGTAAGTGGTTTAGCAACAGTATTATTATTATTATTTATTTATAAAGCACCATTAATTCCATGGTGTGGTACATGAGAAGAGGTTACATACAAATTACAGATACCACTTACAGTAAGCAAACTAACAATTACAGACTGATACATTGTTCAGGATGGTGGGGATGGAGACAATAGGTTGAGGGTTGTAGGAGCTCCAGTGTTGGTGAGGGGGTAGCTTCAGTAGTGGTGAGGAGGCAGCGGGGTCACTATAAAGGTACTGTTACACTAAATGACTTACCAATGATCACGACCAGCGATACGACCTGGCCGTGATCGTTGGTAAGTTGTTGTGTGGTCGCTGGGGAGCTGTCACACAGACAGCTCTCTCCACCGACCAACGATCAGGGGAAAGACTTCGGCATCATTGAAACTGTCTTCAACGATGCCGCAGTCCCCCTGCAGCACCCGGGTAACCAGGGTAAACATCGGGTTACTAAGCGCAGGGCCGCGCTTAGTAACCCGATATTTACCCTGGTTACCATTGTAAAAGTAAAAAAAAAAAAAACAGTACATACTCACATTCCGATGTCTGTCACGTCCCCCGGCGTCAGCTTCCCACACTGACTGTGTCAGCGCCGGCCGTAAAGCAGAGCACATTTTACCTCACAAAAGGAGGGATCACCGAACCCTCACCAGAGCCCCCAGGCCGATCAGGATGAGCCAGATGAAAGGTACGAACCAAATCAGCGGCATGGACATCAGAGGCAAAAACCCAAGAATTATCCTCCTGGCCATAACCCTTCCATTTGACAAGGTACTGAAGCTTCCGCCTCGAAAAACGGGAATCCAAAATCTTCTCAACAACATATTCCAACTCCCCATCAACCAACACAGGGGCCAGAGGATCCACAGAGGGATCAACGGGCTCCACATATTTCCGCAATAAAGATCTATGGAAGACATTATGGATAGCAAAGGAGGCCAGAAGCGCCAGTCAAAAAGACACCGGATTAATAATCTCAGAAATCTTATAAGGACCAATAAACCGAGGCTTAAACGCAGGAGAAGAAACCTTCATAGGAACATGACGGGAAGACAACCAGACCAGATCCCCAACCTGAAGTCGCGAACCAACACACCGACGACGGTTAGCAAAATGTTGAGCCTCCTCTTGAGACAATACCAAATTGTCCACCACATGAGCCCAAATCTGCTGCAACCTGTCAACCATAGAATCCACACCAGGACAGTCAGAAGGCTCAACCTGCCCAGAAGAAAAACGAGGATGAAAACCAAAATTACAAAAGAAAGGCGAAACCAAAGTAGCCCGATCATTAAGGGCAAACTCGGCCAATGGCAAAAAAGCCACCCAATGTTAGGGGTCGAGTTCCCGCCTCTGCACAGGTGGAATCTCGGGCCATCTCCGCTGCGGTCTCCCATTCCTCTCCTGCCGCAGTTGTGCCTGCTCAGCGGAGACGTCATTCCAAGCGTCTTGCTCAGTCCCACTCTGTACAAAGAGTTACTGCTGCCTTTCCTGCTTCTGCCATTGAAGTCAGTGCTGGGCAGCGACGAGCAGACGCTTCTGCGACTAAGTCCTGCTTTTCTCATTCTGAGCATGTCCTGAGTAAGATCTCTCAGTGGAGATCGAGGGTCACATGGTAGGAAGGTCCTATTGCTGCTAGGACTAACTCCTGCTTTTCACACACTGAGCATGCCCAGGGTAAGATCTCTCAGTGGAGATCTAGGGTCACATGCTCAGTTATGGCAGTCTCTCATTGGTCCTTCTAGGAAGGTCTTTTTCTTGCTGCAGCTATATAAGGCTCGCATGGCCGCACGGCCATGCGCTAGTATCAATGCATGACATGAGTTTTGCGCCACTGTGGTCACGCTTGTGTGTATTCAGGGATCCGGCTGAAATAAGCCACTAGAATACCGGCACCTCCGGTGAGGAGATTGTGTGTTTGGTTACAGGGCCCCGGCTGAAATAAGCCACTAGAATACTGGCTCCACCGGTGAGGAGATTGTATGTTTGCCTCCTGGACTGCGTGACCACAAGCTGCTATCTGCTCAGCAGTTACTGTGTTTTCCTGTGGAGTTTAACAGGACACAGTCCTTTCCTTATAGCGACTCTGTGAAGCAACATAGTTCGCTTCTACCGCCATATCGTGCCGCTGTTTGCCAGCAGCAGGTTCTATTCCTGCACGGTGGACCCCGGGCTGCGAACGCACCAAATAACATCTCTATATTTACTCGGTGCGTTCCGCCAGCCCTAACACCCAATCATCCTGATCAGCAGACACAAAGCATCTCAAATAAGTCTCCAAAGTCTGATTAGTTTGCTCGGTCTGGCCATTTGTCTGAGGATGAAATGCAGAAGAAAAAGACAAATCAATGCCCAGCTTAGCACAAAAGGCCCGCCAAAACCTGGAAACAAACTGGGAACCTCTGTTGGACACAATATTCTCCGGAATACCATGCAAACGGACCACATGCTGAAAAAACAATGGAACCAAATCCGAAGAGGAAGGTAATTTAGGCAAAGGCACCAAATGAACCATCTTAGAGAATTGGTGACAAACAACCCAGATAACCGACATCCTCTGGGAAACAGGAAGATCGGAAATAAAATCCATAGAAATATGCGTCCAGGGCCTCTCAGGGACCGGCAATGGCAAAAGCAACCCACTAGCACGGGAGCAACAAGGCTTGGCCCGCACACAAATCCCACAGGACTGCACAAAAGAACGCACATCACGCGACAAAGAAGGCCACCAAAAGGACCTACCAACCAAGTCTCTGGTACCAAAAATGCCAGGATGACAAGCCAACACGGAACAGTGAACCTCAGAAACCACTCTACTAGTCCATCTGTCAGGAACAAACAGTTTCCCCACAGGACAGCGGTCAGGTTTGTCAGCCTGAAATTCCTGAAGAACTCGTCGTAAATCAGGGGAAATGGCAGAAAGGACCACCCCTTCTTTCAGAATACCGACCGGTTCCAAGACCTCAGGAGAATCAGGCAAAAAACTCCTAGAGAGGGCATCAGCCTTAATATTCTTAGTGTTGCAGAGTGCGTCTTCTTGCAGTCACCGCTGTACTTAGGAAAGCTTCAATCAGCAAGATATCTTGAGTAAACAGTATTTACTTCATACTGGATAAACATGAGATACAATTCAGTGTCACACAGTCCGTGCACTGAACACAACACATTCATGAAGAAAAGCAAAACAGAAAGTAAGAAAACAACTAACAACTGAGAGCTTCCCTCCCCACATTACAGCAAGTATATAACTTTACACACTGTCGCCATCTGCTGTCTGGTTAGTATAAAGTCCTCCTTTCACTTATAATAAGTCCTAATCTGTTGCATATGCCAACACCCTTTCTCAACAGTAAGGACTTAATCAATCAAACCCAACTTTTTTATTAGTCTCTGATGTTTATCAGCATTCAACGCCTTCGTGAAAATGTCTGCTGTCATTTCTTCAGTAGGACAGTACTCTAACTTCAAGACTCCTTGTTCCTGATGATCTCTCAAGAAATGATATTTCACATCAATATGTTTGGTTCTTGGATTGACTCTTTCCATCTGAGCAAGAACAAGACATCCTTGATTGTCCTCTTTCAGTTTTGTTGGTGCCAACTGTGGTTGTCCTAATTCTGTCAACAATTGTCTTAACCACAGTACTTCTTGACTCGCATGTGCTGCGGCAACATATTCTGCTTCTGTTGAAGATAGTGTCACAATTGACTGTTTCTTACTTGTCCAACTTATTGGTCCACCTGAGAGGAAAAAAATATGTCCACTGGTAGATCTTCTGTCAGTTGGATCTCCAGCCCAATCTGCATCAACATATCCTGTTAAAATGCAATCATCGCTTGTGGGTAATTTCAGCTTAACATTGCTAGTTCCTTTCAAATAACGCATTACTCTCTTCACGGCATTCCAATCAGCTTTATTTGGTTTTGATACCTTTCTACTCAGGATTCCTACTGCTGCTGCGATGTCTGGTCTTGTAACGGTTGCTAGATACAGTAGTTTTCCTATTGCTGTTCTGTATTCTTCATTATTTGGTAGCATATTTTGTTCACTGTTCATCTCTTTGAGATAATTAGTTTCCATTGGAGACTTTACTGTTTTTGCATCCTTTAATCCAAATTTTTCTGTTATGTCTTGAATCATGTGATTTTGATTCAGTAGGAAACTTCCATCTTCTTCTCTTTCTACTTGTATTCCTAGATATTGTTTTACATTTCCCAAGTCTTTGATTTCGAAATGTCGCTTCAGGATTCATTATCCCTTTCTTGTTCAAAACAAATCAAAATGTCATCTACATATATGAGTTTGTAAATCCATGTATCAATCAGCCTTTTTGTGTATAAGCATGGATCAGCTTTGCTTCTTTGAAATTTTTCATTTGTAAGTACTTCCGTGATTTTGTCATTCCACGCTTTAGCTGCTTGCTTTAAACCATATATGCTTTTCTGTAGTTTACAAACTTTGTTTGGATTTCTTTCATCTCTGAATCCTGGAGGTTGTTCCATATAAATGTCTTCTGTTAAATCTCCATTTAGAAAAGCTGTCTTTACATCCAGATGTCTCAGTTGCATCTGTTTCATTGCTGCAACTGTAAGTAAAGTTCTTATTGTAGTGTGTTTGACAACTGGAGCAAATGTCTCATCATAGTCTTCTCCATATTTTTGAGAATACCTTTTAGCTACGAGTCTTGCTCGGTATCTTTCAGCTGTGCCATCTGTTTGGTATTTAACTTTAAAAATCCATTTACATTCTATGGTTTTTCTTCCTTCTGGTAAATCTGTCAGTGTCCATGTATTTGAATCTTGCATGGATTTAATTTCCGTTTCTGTTGCTTCTATTCATTTATTAGCTTCTTCTACAGGAAGTTTAGATATTTATTCCCAAGAAGTAGGCTCATAGATTTTTCTTGTGCTTGTCTTGTATGAGTGACGTTTTGGTGGTTTTCCTTTGTTCTCTCTCATTGAACGTCTTGGTTCTGTGTCTGTTTGTAGTTGTGATTCTTCACTTTCAGTATTTTGTTCTTCACTAACTTCTGCTTCTTTCTCAGCAGATATTTCTTCAGTTGTGTCATTATTGGTTTTCTCATTTTTTGTTTCAACTGAAATCATAATGTTTTCACTTAAATCTTCAATGAGTGTCACACTGTTACTCAACGTAACTCTGTCTGTTTTGGGATCTAGGATTCTGTATCCTTTGCAATTTTTACTATATCCAACAAATATTCCTTCCATGGATCTGTTTTGAAGTTTGGAACGTTTTTCTGTTGGAATGAATCTGAAAACTTTACATCCCAAAACTTTTAAATGATTGACACTTGGTTTCATACCTTGCCACAGTTCATATGGAGTTTTTGTCAGTCTTCTGGAAAAAAGTCGGTTCTGTAGATAAGTAGCTGTCATTGCTGCCTCCCCCCAATATTTCTCAGGTAGTTTGGAATCCGTCAGCATACATCTTATCATCTCTGTTAGAGTTCTATTTTTTCTTTCTGCTACTCCATTTTGTTCAGGTGTGTATGGAACCGTTTTCTGGTGTTCTATTCCATTTTGTTTTAAGTAGTCTTCTATTCTGTGACCTGCAAATTCACCTCCATTATCACTTCTGATGACAATTGGCTTCCTTTGAAATTTGTTACTTGATCTTGTTACATAGTCTACAAGTTTATCAAAAACTTCACTTTTGTTTTTAATTAAGTATGTGACTGTGTATCTTGAGTAATCGTCTATAAAAGTCAACATGTATCTATTGCCTCCTGATGTAGTCACTTTCATGGGTCCACATACGTCAGTATGCACCAAATCAAGTGGTCTTTCGCTTTTCATCTCACTTTCTTTTGGAATAGATATCCTTGTGGCTTTGGATTTTATACAACATTCACATCTTATGGTAATTGAGCAATCTGATATCTTTAAATCTTTTGTCAATTCTTTTCTCTGTAGTTCCCTTATACTGTCAGGGTGTCTATGTCCTAGACGCCTATGCCACATGTGAATACAGTTTTTGTGATCATGTGTACATACCTTCATCTGTTCCTTTGGTGTGTCAAAATGATATAATTGTTCATCTGCCTTGACTTTGGTTATCACCTTGTTTCCTGCAATAATTGCACACTCATTGTCTTTGAATTTCACTGTAAGTCCTTTTTCTGTTAAACGTTTCTCAGATAATAATCCGCCTTCCAATTTTGGAACATACAACACATCTTGTACAAGTATCTTTGAATCTTGTCCGAACTTGTTTGAACAATTTAGCATACCTTGTCCGATACCTTCTGCGGTTATTTTGCTTCCATCTGTGAGATAAATGGCTTCTTTCTTATCTAAATCAAGATCAGTAAAGAAATTCTTGTCACTTGTCATATGACTCGTTGCTCCTGAATCAATAAACCAACCAAGTGATGATTTCTTGTCTGTTACTTTAAATGTGCCATTCCAATTATTCTCACATGAATCGGAAATTGTGTTTTTTACTTTCTCTGTATGCTTATTATGTTGTAATTTTTGTTGTTCTGCTTTCCATATGGTACAATCTTTCTTTAAATGACCTTTTTTCTTACATCTGAAGCATTCTCTTGTCTCTTTATTATAGGGTTTTTTGAATTCTGTAGCTTTAAGAGCGTTTTCACTGTCCTTTTCAGTAGAAGAATCATTTCTTTGTTCTTTTCTTCTCTGATATTCATCTATTAGTCTTGTTTTCACAAAATCTAATGTAATGTCAGTTTCTGGTCTAGCCTCAAGGGCATTTATCAAGGCTGTATACGAATCTGGTAAACTGCACAACAATATAGCTGCTACATGACTTTCTTTAATATCTTCACCAATAGATCTTAGCTGTGATATCACTTCCATCATTGAGAATATGTGCTTCTGCATATCGTCATTTGCACTCAATCTCATACTGTACAGCTTTCTTAATAAAATAACTTGTGATTCAAGCTAGGTCTTTCATACAGTTTTCTTAATGCTTCCCACATTCCCTTAGCTGTTTCTTCATTTCTTATATGTATTAATTGAGTATCATCCACTAATAAGCTAATGGTGGCTCTCGTTTGTATATTCTTCTTATCCCATGTCTGATTATCTTGATCTGGTCTTGCTGTAACAATTACTTCCCATAGATCATCCTTAGATAACAACATCTCTACTTTGAATTTCCATAACTGATAATTTTCACTATTCAGTTTAGCTACTGTAAATTTCAGTTCTGTGTTACTCATCATCTTTATATAGTCTTACTTGTTTAGAGAGTTGTACTGAAGATATTCTCCTGTATGTCCTGTGAATTCTCTGCAATTATATCCAGCTCCTGGGATGGTGAATTCCTCTGTCACTCTGTATCTGGATTTATTTCCTTCTGTTTACAGAGCTTATCTGTGTGCTCCGTTATCTGGGGTTATAAACCAGAATCCTTCTGCCTGGGCTTGTAGTGCAAACCTGTAGTGTCTGGGGTGCCTGGGCCCATAACCTGTTGCAGAGTGCGTCTTCTTGCAGTCACCGCTGTACTTAGGAAAGCTTCAATCAGCAAGATATCTTGAGTAAACAGTATTTACTTCATACTGGATAAACATGAGATACAATTCAGTGTCACACAGTCCGTGCACTGAACACAACACATTCATGAAGAAAATCAAAACAGAAAGTAAGAAAACAACCAACAACTGAGAGCTTCCCTCCCCACATTACAGCAAGTATATAACTTTACACACTATCGCCATCTGCTGTCTGGTTAGTATAAAGTCCTCCTTTCACTTATAATAAGTCCTAATCTGTTGCATATGCCAACACTTAGAACCCGGAAGGTACAAGACCACGAAATCAAAACGGAAAAAAAACAAGGACCATCGAGCCTGTCTAGGATTCAGCCATTTGGCTGACTCGAGGTAAATCAAATTCTTATGATCGGTCAAGACCACAAATCGGTGCTTAGCTCCCTCAAGCCAATGTCGCCACTCCTCAAATGCCCGCTTCATAGCCAACAACTCCCGATTGCCGACATCATAATTGCGTTCAGCAGACGAAAACTTACGGGAAAAGAAGGCACACGGTTTTATTAAGGAACCAACAGGATCCCTCTGAGACAAAACGGCCCCTGCCCCAATCTCAGAAGCGTCAACCTCAACCTGAAACGGAAGAGAAACATCCGGTTGGCGCAACACCGAAGCAGAAGTAAATCGACGTTTAAGTTCCTGAAAGGCAGAGACTGCTGCAGAGGACCAATTCGCCACATCAGCGCCTTTCTTCGTCAAATCGGTCAAGGGTTTAACCACGCTGGAAAAATTAGCAATGAAACGGCGATAAAAATTAGCAAAACCCAAAAATTTCTGAAGGCTCTTGGATTGGGCTGAATCCAATCATGAATGGCCTGAACCTTAACCGGATCCATCTCTATAGACGAGGGAAAAAAAATAAAGCCCAAAAAAGAAACCTTCTGCACCCCAAAAAGACACTTAGATCCTTTCACAAACAAGGCATTGTCACGAAGGATCTGAAATACCATCCTGACCTGTTGCACATGAGACTCCCAATCATCGGAAAAAATCAAAATATCGTCCAAATATATAATCAAGAATTTATCAAGATAATTCCGGAAGATATCATGCATGAAGGACTGAAAAACAGATGGAGCATTAGAGAGTCCGAATGGCATCACAAGGTATTCAAAATGGCCTTCGGGTGTGTTAAACGCAGTTTTCCATTCATCACCCTGCTTAATACGAACAAGATTATATGCCCCCCGAAGGTCAATCTTCGTAAACCAACTAGCTCCCTTAATCCTAGCAAACAAATCCGAAAGCAAAGGTAAAGGGTATTGAAACTTGACCGTGATCTTATTCAAGAGGTGATAATCAATACAGGGTCTTAAGGAACCATCTTTTTTGGCAACAAAAAAAAACCCCGCTCCCAACGGTGAAGAAGATGGTCGAATATGCCCTTTCTCCAAAGACTCCTTAATATAGCTCCGCATGGCGG
This sequence comes from Ranitomeya imitator, assembly GCF_032444005.1. Classification (NCBI taxonomy): domain Eukaryota; kingdom Metazoa; phylum Chordata; class Amphibia; order Anura; family Dendrobatidae; genus Ranitomeya; species Ranitomeya imitator. The sequence continues at coordinate 482,797,792 of NC_091285.1, read as the reverse complement.
TATGTTCAGGCACAGACAGGATGAAAAGTTGACCCCTAGGAAACTTACAGCCTGGAATCAAGTCAATAGCACAATCGCAGTCCCTGTGCGGTGGAAGGAAACTGGACTTGGGCTCATCGAATACATCCTGAAAATCGGACAAAAACTCTGGAATTTCAGAAGAGGAAGAAGAGGCGATTGACATCAAAGGAACCTCATTATGAACCCCCTGACAACCCCAACTAGTCACAGACATGGCAAAATAGAAAAAAGTAGACGCGCACTTACCCTGTTGCGGTGAATATCACTTTATTAGGACATATAAACAAACGGATAGCAGGGAGGGATAGAGTCAGCCACGGACAACGATCGTTTCGTGCTCTACGGCACTTCAACGGGTCCTAACGCTGAGTGGAACAGGAAGGAGTTTTATAGACCCTATAATGAGAAGAAAAATGATGCAGCACTCACCCTTGCGCTTCTTCCAAGTGTGCTCTTTATTCAGCAAAACATACTATGCATAGTATGAACTGGCATACGCAGTGATCTGTGAGGGAGCGGGAGTGAGGAGAGACCGGTCTCTCCTCACTCCCGCTCCCTCACAGATCACTGCGTATGCCAGTTCATACTATGCATAGTGTGTTTTGCTGAATAAAGAGCACACTTGGAAGAAGCGCAAGGGTGAGTGCTGCATCATTTTTCTTCTCATTATATGGTCTTGTACAAAACTCTGACGATTGCATAGCACCACCCGCAGCTCACAGCAAGGGAGACCTCATCTGTCCTTCTGAAACAGATCGTTTAAGCGAATCTCCAATTGCGCTATAGTGAAGCTCTGTGCCGATCATCTTTCTCTTTCTTGGTATAACGAAGTTGTTTTATAGACCCATCCGGATCCAAAACTCCTCCCCCTGGACTCCAAACATAAACAGTGTTACATTTAAAACAAAATGATGTTAAAAACAACAATGATAAAATAGCACATGCTGAGAACTACAAATAAACCGAATATAGCTTTTAGAAACAAAGATTGAGACACTTTTATAAGAAAACCGACATGTCGACTTTGTCATTCAAACCAGATGGTCCTGCTGCATCTGCGCGTAGGATCCATCTGGCTTCCCTGCGCAGCAGGAGGCGGCACAAATCCCCTCCTCCCTCAGGCAACGAAACCCGCTCCAAACCAGCAAATCTCAATACTTGGGCATCTCCTGCATGGTAAGTGTGTAGATGGTCTATTAACCTCGGAGCTCCTTTCCCTGTTCTAATGGAGGAAAAATGCCCCCTAATCCGAACAAATAGCGGGCGAAATGTTTTGCCAATGTAGAAGCGTCTACACGGACAAAAAAGAACGTAGACGACATGGGTAGTCCTGCAAGAAATAAAGTCCCGTACAGTATGCTGGATATGACCTACTCTAATTCTATTACCTGTATGATGGTACTTACAGAAATTGCAACCCCCACATGTGAAGTTGCCTTTAGGGATACTATCCGTGAGCCAATTATTTTTGGTAGTAACAAAGCGGTTGCGGACTATGCTGTCTCTAATGTTTCTACTGCGACGGCTAGCGAAGAGAGGTCCCCTATCTATTATTTCTTTAAGGTCAGTATCTTGTCGTAAAATACACCAATTTTTACGTATATAGTTAAGTAAATAAGGCAGCACACTGCAGCGCCAAAACAAGCAAACTTGAAAACACGAAATTTGAACTGCATTACTGCACTAGAAATATGAAAAATGAGAGCTTTTAGCGCATAAAAATGGCCAATTTTATGTGTACCTGGTAGCCTCTTTACGGCATCTCTCTTATACCAGGTCCTACGCTTGCCTTACCTCGCTGAGAATAAACGTCTCCATCTGAATGGGTACATGTGAAACCTCTTCTTAGACTAAAATTCTCTCTCTCTGTGGAGGGGTATTGGACCTGCTGTAATTAAAACACCTGAAGCTAGGAGGCGGAGTGCACGATCAGAAGGCTAGAGAATACATTTCAAAAACCTGACCTGCACATCCAAAAATAGACTCAGTGTTACGACCGCCGCACATACTAACCCGGCTTCTCTCATCCCTCGGCGCACTAGCGATCCTGTCCCGCGCCGCTCTGCTTCCTCCTTCGCCGGCTCACGGCGTCCGGTCTCACTGCGCATGCGCGGTCGCGTCTCCTCCATCGCAGAGCCTTCTGGGAGGTCGCGACCCGGTGGCTCCGCCCCAACATGGCGGCGCCCATCGGGTATTTCTTCCCGGCGTCTTCCTAGGTAAGACGCCTTTGCTTTGTAGGTGCACTGTCTGCCGTCAGTGTCCCTATGTCCTAGGCTCCCCTATTCCGATATCTTTTCCCTGCTCAGTGTTCGCTTTGTTTCAGTGCTGTGTCCTGCCTAGTTCCGTGTTCCTGCTGTGTCCTGCCAAGTTCCGTGTTCCTGCTGTGTCCTGCCTAGTTCCGTGTTCCTGCTGTGTCCTGCCAAGTTCCGTGTTCCTGCTGTGTCCTGCCTAGTTCCGTGTTCCTGCTGTGTCCTGCCAAGTTCCGTGTTCCTGCTGTGTCCTGCCTAGTTCCGTGTTCCTGCTGTGTCCTGCCAAGTTCCGTGTACCTGCTGTGCCCTGCCGAGTTTCGTGTTCCTGCTGTCTCCCGCCAAGTTCCGTCTTCCTGCTGTGTGTCCTACCCAGTTCCGTGTTCCTCCGTCTCCTGCCAAATCCTGTTGTCCTGCCGTGTTCTACATCGTCTGTGTTCCTGTCATCTTCAGTTAAGTCCTGTTTTCCTTTTATGCCCCGCCACTCTAATAGCTCTGTAGTCTCCATCTATCTTGGGTCGTCCCTTTGGCTCTAGCTGTTGTGTCTCCATTCCCCCGAGGTCCTGCTCCTAACGCTCCCTGTATAGGGGGTGATTCCATCTGGTCCGCTCGACCCCGGGGGCTCTAGAGTCACGACCCAGAGGGTCCACTCTCGGATTTCTGTCCGAATCCCTACTGTAAGCAAAGGCCATGGACCCCGCTGGGGCCTCTGCTGCGCAAAAAGAGCTACTCTTTTTGCGGGAGAATCAGTCCCGTATAATGTCCTTTTTGAAATCTATGGATTCTCGCTTGTCTTCGCTCCTGCCCTCTGATCCTGGCAACGCTGCTCTACTCGTTGGCGTACAGCAAGAGTTAGCTCAGCAGCGTGACACCCAGGCCCATATTCTTAGTTATTTGTCTTCAATAGACGATCGGCTGCTTTCTATCCAGACAGCCACTTCTACATCTGCTCCTGCTTCCCACCCTCCACCCCGCTTGGCTAAACCGCCTCGGTACAATGGGGATCCTAAATCCTGCCGTGGATTTTTAAACCAATGCCATCTTCACTTTGAGCTTCTGCCCCAGCATTACCCAACGGATCGGTCCAAGGTTGCTTTTTTGATTTCCCATCTGGAGGGTGACGCCTTGGCATGGGTTAATCCACTCTGGGAGCGAGACGATCCCCTAGTCTCCCGGTTGTCTGAATTTTTGGAGACTTTCCGTCTTGTCTTTGACGAACCTGGACGTCTGGCCTCTACTACTGAAGCTCTATTTTCTCTCCATCAGGGATCGCAATCCGTAGGCCAGTACGCTATTCAGTTCCGCACCCTCTCCTCTGATTTGGGCTGGAACAATGAGGCGTTGGTGGGTGCTTTCTGGCGGGGCCTCTCTGGGCGCATAAAAGATGAGTTAGCTGGTCGGGACACCCCTACAGTTTTGGAGGAATTAATTTCCTTAGCTACCCGTATTGACCTTCGGTTCCAAGAACGCACCCGCGAGCGGAGATCTCTTCGTCCTTCTCCTGCCACCCGAAAGCCACTCAGCCCACAGCCTAGAATTTCTTCTCAGGCGTCCGCACCGGAACCTATGCAGGTGGACCGTCTTAAGATGTCCGAACAACGTCGTAAAGAGAGGCGCACTCAGGGGTTATGTTTTTACTGCGGGAGTGCTGCTCATTTATTGCGCTCATGCCCTGAACGTCCGGAAAACTCCTCCGCCTAGGTCAGGTAAGAGAGGCTCTCTAGGTGTGTGTGATCCCTCTCAACCCCTTACCTTGTCCGTTCTTTTGCATGTTGCGGGCAAGGGCATTTCTTTGGATGCGTATGTGGATTCGGGCGCAGCAGGGAATTTTATCAGGTTGGAAGAGGTTTTGAAATTCTCCGTTCCAGTCAAAACCTTAGAGGCTCCTGTGATTCTTGCATCTGTGGATGGTAAACCTTTACAGGAGACCATTACTCAAGTAACACTTGAGGTGGAACTTCAAGTTGGGGCTCTGCACAAGGAGAGAATTGCATTTTATGTTTTAGCTGGCCTGTCTCATCCTATGCTCTTAGGTCTTCCTTGGTTACGGAACCACGAGCCCATTATAGATTGGCGCAATGGCAATATCTTGCGCTGGGGTGAGTTTTGTCGGGAACGTTGTCTGCTGCCGGTGCGTCCTGTGGGGTTTTCCTCTAATTCTTCTCCTTCCTCTTCTCTTCCCGCCTTACCCTGTGTCTACAGCTCTTTTTCTGATGTCTTCAACAAGAAGGAGGCTGAGGGTCTGCCGCCTCACCGTCTCTATGATTGTCCCATAGATCTCGTGCCTGGAACTAACCCGCCCAGGGGCAGAATCTATCCTCTCTCTCCTGCTGAGACTCAAGCTATGTCTGAGTACATTCAAGAAAATCTTGCTAAAGGATTCATTCGCAAGTCTTCTTCTCCGGCCGGAGCAGGGTTTTTTTTCGTGAAGAAGAAAGACGGTTCTCTCCGTCCCTGCATTGATTATCGAGGCCTAAACAACATCACGGTGAAGAACAAATATCCTCTGCCACTCATTCCGGAACTCTTCGACCGTCTTCGGGGTGCGCAAATTTTTACCAAATTAGATTTACGTGGCGCATACAATTTGGTTCGTATTCGTGCAGGCGATGAGTGGAAGACTGCCTTCAATACTCGTGACGGTCACTACGAATACTTGGTTATGCCGTTTGGTCTCTGCAACGCCCCCGCGGTTTTTCAGGAATTTGTGAGCGATGTATTTCGGGATCTTCTCTACTCCTCAGTCGTAGTTTACCTTGACGACATTCTCATCTTTTCTCCGGATCTCTCCACTCACAGGCGAGATGTCCGTCGTGTTCTGCAAAGGTTAAGAGAGAATCATCTGTTCGCTAAGATTGAGAAGTGCGTCTTTGAACAATCTTCCCTTCCCTTCCTTGGATATATTGTCTCAAGATCTGGCTTAGAGATGGATCCAGAGAAGGTTTCTGCTGTCCTGAATTGGCCTCGTCCTCTTGGAACAAAAGCCATCCAATGTTTTCTTGGCTTTGCCAATTACTATAGACAATTTATTCCTCATTTTTCTTCCTTGAACAAGCCTATCTCTGCCCTAGTTCGCAAGGGAGTCAACTCCAGTCTTTGGACCCCTGAGGCTGAAGAGTCCTTTCTGTCCCTCAAACAAAGTTTCGCCACGGCCCCTGTGCTTCATCGTCCGGATGCTAATAGACCGTTTGTCCTTGAGGTCGACGCATCCTCTATTGGAGCTGGAGCTGTACTTCTGCAAAAATCTTCGTCCGGACGTTTGGTGACCTGTGGTTTTTTTTCTAAAACCTTTTCCGCCCCTGAGCGTAACTACTCTATAGGGGACAAAGAACTATTGGCTATCAAGCTAGCCTTGGAAGAATGGCGTTATCTTCTTGAGGGGTCTCTTCATCCATTCACCATTTACACAGACCACAAGAATCTGGCCTATATTCACTCTGCCCAAAGACTAAATCCACGACAAGCCAGATGGTCTTTATTCTTCGGACGATTTGAATTTGAACTTCATTTCCGACCCGGAAATAAGAATGTCAAAGCAGATGCTCTTTCGAGATCCTTTCTGCCTCAGGACATTGAGGATTCTCCGGCTCACATCATTGATCCTGCGAAGATCGTCACTCTTGCTCCGCTTAGAGTGATTTCAACTCCTCCTGGCAAGACTCTTGTGGCTAATCAAGACAAGGAGAGAGTTTTACGTTGGGGTCACTCCTCCAAAATTGCAGGACATGTAGGAGTCAAGAAGACACTTTCTCTTGTCTCGGCACTACTGGTGGCCATCTCTCCGACAAGACGTCACCAAATTCATCGCCTCTTGTCCTTCTTGTGCCAAGAATAAAGTCCCTAGGCAGCTTCCTTCCGGTCTCCTGCATCCTCTGCCTGTGCCTTCCGTCCCTTGGAGTCATATAGCTATGGACTTCATCACTGATCTACCGTGTTCCTCAAATTGCTCTGTCATCTTGGTTGTTGTAGATCGGTTCTCTAAGATGTCTCACTTCATCGCATTGCCTGGTCTGCCTTCCGCTCCAGAGTTGGCAAAGATCTTTTTACACCAAGTCTTCCGTCTTCATGGTTTTCCACACCATATCGTCTCAGACCGTGGAGTACAATTTACCTCACGTTTTTGGAGAGCTCTCTGCAGTCTATTAAAGGTTAACTTGGATTTCTCTTCCGCCTATCACCCTCAGTCCAACGGACAAGTGGAGCGAGTTAATCAAGTTCTAACTACATATCTGTGACATTTCTCCAACGCACACCAAGATGACTGGGTCTCTCTTCTCCCCTGGGCCGAATTCTCATATAACAATCTTCCCAGCGAGTCTTCCTCCAAAACTCCTTTTTTTGTAGTCTATGGTCAACATCCGAACATTCCTCTTCCTGTTTCTCTTTCCTCTGGGGTACCGGCAGCGGATTTCTTGTCCCGGGAATTCTCTACGATTTGGAATGAGACCAAAGTGGCTCTTGAGAGAGCTAGCCTTAATATGAAAAAGTTTGCTGACAAGAAGCATTTGGATGCTCCGCCATATTCTCCGGGTGATAAAGTTTGGCTCTCCTCTCGCTATATCAAGCTTAAAATTCCCTCTTGCAAACTGGGTCCTCGCTATATTGGTCCTTTTCCTATCTTGAGTCGCATTAATGATGTCTCTTATAAGTTGAAGCTACCTGCCTCTTTGCGCATTCCCAATGCCTTCCATGTGTCTCTTCTCAAACCCGCAGTCTTTAATCATTTTCACTCCGCTACCTCTCCCTCTCCTCAGCTCTGTACTTCTGATGGAATCTTTAATGTTAAAGATATTCTTGCTAAAAAGGTAGTTAGGGGTAAGACTTATTTTTTGATTGATTGGGAGGGATTTGGTCCTGAGGAGAGGTCCTGGAAGCCTCGAGAGAACATCAATGCTCCTCTTATCATGAAAAGATTCCTTTCCAGCCTTAAAAAGAGGGGGACTAAGGAGGGGGGTACTGTTACGACCGCCGCACATACTTACCCGGCTTCTCTCATCCCTCGGCGCACTAGCGATCCTGTCCCGCGCCGCTCTGCTTCCTCCTTCGCCGGCTCACGGCGTCCGGTCTCACTGCGCATGCGCGGTCGCGTCTCCTCCATCGCAGAGCCTTCTGGGAGGTCGCGACCCGGTGGCTCCGCCCCAACATGGCGGCGCCCATCGGGTATTTCTTCCCGGCGTCTTCCTAGGTAAGACGCCTTTGCTTTGTAGGTGCACTGTCTGCTGTCAGTGTCCCTATGTCCTAGGCTCCCCTATTCCGATATCTTTTCCCTGCTCAGTGTTCGCTTTGTTTCAGTGCTGTGTCCTGCCTAGTTCCGTGTTCCTGCTGTGTCCTGCCAAGTTCCGTGTTCCTGCTGTGTCCTGCCTAGTTCCGTGTTCCTGCTGTGTCCTGCCAAGTTCCGTGTTCCTGCTGTGTCCTGCCTAGTTCCGTGTTCCTGCTGTGTCCTGCCAAGTTCTGTGTTCCTGCTGTGTCCTGCCTAGTTCCGTGTTCCTGCTGTGTCCTGCCAAGTTCCGTTTACCTGCTGTGCCCTGCCGAGTTTCGTGTTCCTGCTGTCTCCCGCCAAGTTCCGTGTTGCTGCTGTGTCCTGCCTAGTTCCGTGTTCCTGCTGTGTCCTGCCTAGTTCCGTGTTCCTGCTGTGTCCTGCCTAGTTCCGTGTTCCTGCTGTGTCCTGCCAAGTTCCGTTTACCTGCTGTGCCCTGCCGAGTTTCGTGTTCCTGCTGTCTCCCGCCAAGTTCCGTCTTCCTGCTGTGTGTCCTACCCAGTTCCGTGTTCCTGCCGTCTCCTGCCAAATCCTGTGGTCCTGCCGTGTTCTACATCGTCTATGTTCCTGTCATCTTCAGTTAAGTCCTGTTTTCCTTTTATGCCCCGCCACTCTAATAGCTCTGTAGTCTCCATCTATCTTGGGTCGTCCCTTTGGCTCTAGCTGTTGTGTCTCCATTCCCCCGAGGTCCTGCTCCTAACCCTCCCTGTATAGGGGGTGATTCCATCTGGTCCGCTCGACCCCGGGGGCTCTAGAGTCACGACCCAGAGGGTCCACTCTCGGATTTCTGTCCGAATCCCTACACTCAGTGTGAACAGGTGCTGAACCTAGAGTCGCCAACTCGTATATAGTTAAGTAAATAAGGCAGCACACTGCAGCGCCAAAACATGCAAACTTGAAAACACGAAATTTGAACTGCATTACTGCACTAGAAATATGAAAAATGAGAGCTTTTAGCGCATAAAAATTGCCAATTTTATGTGTACCTGGTAGCCTCTTTACGGCATCTCTCTTATACCAGGTCCTACGCTTGCCTTACCTCGCTGAGAATAAACGTCTCCATCTGAATGAGTACATGTGAAACCTCTTCTTAGACTAAAATTCTCTCTCTCTGTGGAGGGGTATTGGACCTGCTGTAATTAAAACACCTGAAGCTAGGAGGCGGAGTGCACGATCAGAAGGCTAGAGAATACATTTCAAAAACCTGACCTGCGCATCCAAAAATAGACTCAGTGTGAACAGGTGCTGAACCTAGAGTCGCCAACTCGTATATAGTTAAGTAAATAAGTTTTTGAAATGTATTCTCTAGCCTTCTGATCGTGCACTCTGCCTCCTAGCTTCAGGTGTTTCAATTACAGCAGTGTGCTGCCTTATTTACTTAACTATATACGAGTTGGCGACTCTAGGTTCAGCACCTGTTCACACTGAGTCTATTTTTGGATGTGCAGGTCAGGTTTTTGAAATGAAACCAATTTTTACGTATGACGGTTCTGATGTGGTTGTCAAGAGGGCCAAATTTAAAACTAAAGACAAACTTTTTTTCTTCTTTTTGTCTTTTTTTTGGAGGTGGTGGAAACATCCGTGGCTGCTGCTTTATCGTAGGCAGTTTTTAAAATGGACTGGGGGTACCCTCGTTTCTTAAATCTTCCAATCAAATCGACTGACTGCTGCGCAAAACCTGCAGGATCACTATTGATTCTCTTAGCCCTAAGAAGTTGACTATAGGGCAGAGATCGCTTCATGTATGGCGGATGAGCACTGTTATAATGTAATAAAGAATTAAATGCCGAGGGTTTACGATGTACTCTGGTGGAGATCCCCCCGTCTTTAATGTATAACTGGACATCCAAAAAGACCAAATTGGTACCTCCAAATTGCGAGGTAAACCCCATGTTCATGGTATTGGATGTCCCCAGGTACCTCACGAACTCCGTGAAGGCATCCTGGTGCCCATCCCACACCATGAACATGTCATCGACATACCTAGCATATAGCTTGATATGTCGAAGAAATGGGTTTTTGTTGGAATAAATATATTCCTCCTCAAACCTCGCAAGAAAAAGGTTTGCCAGGGTACATGCGACGGGGGTACCACTGGCCATCAAAAGAAAAAGCATTGTGTTCTAAAATGAACGAGAGTCCATCACAAATGAACTCCACAGTGTCATGACCAGTGGGAGTATTCTCCAAAATGCTTCTAATCGTTTCCACCCCCAACTTTTGTGGAATACGTGTATAAAGACTTTCGACATCGATCGAAGTCAAAGCATATGACTCCTGCCATTCAAAATCCTTAATCACATTCAGAAAGTCTCCCGTGTCTTTAATAAATGAAGGGACATCCAATAGCAGGGGGCGCAGCAGCCAGTCGATGTAAGAGGAAATAGGCTCAGTTAAAGAACGCCAGGGGGGGCTTCCACTGATTTGTGTAATTTCGGTATGTGATACCAATGTGGGCGTCTCGGAAAGTCCGGTAATAGCTTTTCAGCCTGTTTACAAGAAAACACCTTTTTATCTACAAAATTTCTTAGCAGAGAACGCAAAAGATTTTTAAAGTTTACCGTAGGGTCCCCCTTAAGCTTCAAATATGTTGTATCATCTGACAACTGTCTCAATGCCTCTGTTTTGTAGTATTATCTTGTAAGCAGCACCACATTGCCACCTTTATCCGCACTGCGGACGACCACATCAGACCAGCCCTGTATTTCACCTAAAGCTTGTTTTTCCTTTAAAAGGAGGTTTTCTATGGGCTTTTCATATATTAAAGCCTCCATGTCTTTTAAGACCTGCGATTGAAAAATGTCTACAAGATTGCCTGGGGCTACTGGGGGCATGTAGGTAGATTTATTACCTCCAGTAAAAGGTGCAATTACTCTATCTTTATGACTTACAGAAACCGGTGTAATACTCATAGAATCCAGAAGGTTACAGGTCTCCTCCCGCACATCCCCAAATGGGTCCTCTGTAACAAAAAAGCCCAGGGGACCCACATGGCAAGGTGACTCACCTGGGAACACTTCACGGGGGGTCGCATGATTATTAACTGCAGAAAACGACTTAAACAAATGAATCTTACAAACCGCCTTGAAAAGGTCGATTTTAAAATCTACCAGATTGAATGGTTCTGCTATACAAAAATTTAATCCTTTGGACAAAACCGACAGATGTGCTTCACTCAAGGTTCGTGGGGTTAAATTAACAACCGCTACTTCGTTGGTCGCCACGAAACTTGTTGCCTTTTCTTTGGATTTTCTTCTGCCATTTCTCCTACCCCCTCGGCGCGTCCTGCGTCTAAAGGGGAAACACCTGAGATAGATGCTGGTGGCAAAGGCGTTTGACTTTTAGATGTACAAGGATCCTCTGTAGCACTTGAGTCTGAGTTTGTTGTAAGGTAATCTTTTTTATTTTTGTTCTTTTTAAACAGGGACTTGTTACGTCCTTGTCCCTTGTTCTGATTCCATTTATTGCGGGATCTACGATAACCTTCTGATAGGCTGCCTTTATTCCAAGTAAAAATTCTGTCTGTTTCAAAATCAATTTTGTCCCTTATAAATTTGTCTCTTTTCCTTTGCTTTATCTCATTTTGCAGAATAACCAGTTTTGTTTCAAGTTTTTTGTCAATAGTTGACCATTGTGTATCAGACAAACTGGTTCTCAATTCTTCTTTAGTTTTGGTAAATTCGGCTTTAGTGGCTTCATAATTAATAATGTTTTGCTTCAACACGAGGCGGAGTAATTCCTGAGAGCATTGTAGTATGATTTTCTCACACTCTTTAATGAAGGATACATTATCTTTATATTGAGCCATTTCTTTTATGACACCCAGTCCTCGCGGTACTCGACCGCACTCCATGTAGGACTTCAAAGAATTATTTGTCCAAAACAAATTTACCTCTCTTTCTGCGGCCATAAATAGTTTGTGTTCCAGCGTCTTCGTGCTAAGTGAAAAAACGTTGTTGTGTAGTTCACATTCAGAAAAATAAGCATCCACATTTTCCCTCCCTGCTAGGAGTCCATGTGATAAGGAAACAGCTTCGGGCTCCATAGCTATGGAGATCCGAACAGTGCTAACAAGCAAAAGTCTGTTAATGATCACCTACATGGACTTCCAATCAAAAACAGGATTATGTACCTGCAACCACGGAAAACCCACCACGATAGCATCATGCAAATTATGCAACACCAGAAATCGACAATCTTCCTGATGGGCTGGCGCCATGCGCATGGTCACCTGTGTCCAAAACTGGGGCTTATTTTTAGCCAAGGGTGTAGCATCAATGCCCCTTAAAGGAATAGGGTTCTGCAAAGGCTGCAAGGGAAAACCACAACGCTTGGCAAACTCAAAGTCCATTAAGTTCAAGGCGGCGCCTGAATCCACAAACGCCATGACAGAAAATGATGACAATGAGCAGATCAAGGACACAGATAACACAAATTTAGGTTGTACAGTACTAATGGTAAATGAGCTGGCGATCCTCTTTGTCCGCTTAGGGCAGACAGCAATGACATGAGAAGCGTCGCCACAATAATAACACAGCCTATTCTGACGTCTGAAACCTTGTCGTTCCATTCTAGACAGAATCCTATCACACTGCATGGGCTCAGGAATTTGCTCTGAGGATAACGCCACAGCACGCACAGTTCTGCGCTCCCGCAAGCGCCGGTCAATCTGAATGGCCAGAGACATAGAATCACTCAGACCGGAGGGCGTGGGAAACCCCACCATAACATCTTTAACGGATTCAGAAAGACCCTTTCTGAAAATTGCCGCCAAAGCATCATCATTCCATTTAGTCAACACTGACCATTTTCTGAATTTCTGACAATACAATTCAGCCGCCTCTTGACCCTCAGACAGGGCCAACAAGGTCTTCTCAGCTTGATCCACAGAATTAGGTTCATCATATAATAATCCTAGCGCCTGAAAGAAGGAGTCTACATTAAGCAAAGCCGGATTCCCAGTTTCCAGGGAAAATGCCCAATCCTGCGGGTCACCACGCAGCAGGGAGATGACGATTTTAACCCGCTGAATGGAATCACCGGATGATCGAGGTCTCATAGCAAAAAACAGTTTACAGTTGTTTTTAAAACTCAAAAATTTGGACCTGTCACCAAAAAACAAATCAGGAGTAGGAATCTTCGGTTCTAAAACAGGAGTCTGAACAATGTAATCAGAAATACCCTGTACTCAAGCAGCAAGCTGGTCTACACGAGAAGCTAATTCCTGAACATTCATGCTAGCACAAGGCTCTTCAGCCACCCAGGGATTAAGAGGGAGGAGTAGACAAAGTAGACTGAAGAAAAAAAATGGCTCAAGACCTTTCTTCCCTTCTTCTGAGATGCATTTAACTCATTATGGGCCAGTTGTACTGTTATGATCAGGTGACCTTGGAGCAGCATGAAAACTTTCACTGGAGTAGGTGGTAACTATACTGACCGCAAACCCTGATCTTATCACCGCAACTAGAAGTAGCCGTGGGGTGTGCCTAACAAAACCTAGACACCTCGACACAGCCGGAGAACTAAATATCCCTAAAGGTGGAAATAGGAATACTATTTTGCCTCAGAGCAGAACCCCAAAGGATAGGCAGCTGTTATGTTTGCTAATGACAGGTGTTATGAAGGCAATCCAGAAACACAGTGTGCTTAGCAATCAGAGCGCACACAGTGATCTGACAAATACCCAAAAATACAAGAACGAGCTCTGAGACGTGGAAACTCTGTAGACTGCACACCTGATCCTATCCTAAACACAACTAAAAGCGGCTGTGGATTGCGCCTAACAACTACCTAGGCAACTCGGCACAGCCTAAGAAACTAGCTAGCCTGAAGATAGAAAAATAGGTCTGACTTGCCCCAGAGAAATTCCCCAAAGGAAAAGGCAGCCCCCCACATATAATGACTGTGAGTAAGATGAAAAGACAAAACGTAGGGATGAAATAGATTCAGCAAAGTGGGGCCCGATATTCTAGGACAGAGCGAGGACAGTAAAGCGAACTTTGCAGTCTACAAAAAACCCTAAAGCAAAACCACGCAAAGGGGGCAAAAAAAAACCACCGTGCCGAACTAACGGCACGGCGGTACACCCTTGGCGTCTCAGAGCTTCCAGCAAAACAAAAGACAAGCTGGACAGAAAAAAAGCAACAAAAAAGCAAAAGGCACTTAGCTATACAGAGCAGCAGGTCACAGGAACAATCAGGAGAAGCTCAGATCCAACACTGAAACATTGACAAGGAGCAAGGATAGCAGCATAAGGCGGAGTTAAGTAATGAAGCAGTTAACGAGCTCACCAGAACACCTGAGGGAGGAAGCTCAGAAGCTGCAGTACCACTTGTGACCACAGGAGTGAATTCAGCCACAGAATTCACAACAGTACCCCCCCCTTGAGGAGGGGTCACCGAACCCTCACCAGAGCCCCCAGGCCGACCAGGATGAGCCGCATGAAAGGCACGAACAAGATCGGAAGCATGAACATCAGAGGCAAAAACCCAGGAATTATCTTCCTGAGCATAACCCTTCCATTTAACCAGATACTGGAGTTTCCGTCTAGAAACACGAGAATCCAAAATCTTCTCCACAATATACTCCAATTCCCCCTCCACCAAAACCGGGGCAGGAGGCTCAACAGATGGAACCATAGGTGCCACGTATCTCCGCAACAACGAGCTATGGAATACATTATGTATGGAAAAGGAGTCTGGGAGGGTCAAACGAAAAGACACAGGATTGAGAACCTCAGAAATCCTATACGGACCAATAAAACGAGGTTTAAATTTAGGAGAGGAAACCTTCATAGGAATATGACGAGAAGATAACCAAACCAGATCCCCAACACGAAGTCGGGGACCCACACGGCGTCTGCGATTAGCGAAAAGTTGAGCTTTCTCCTGGGACAAGATCAAATTGTCCACTACCTGAGTCCAGATCTGCTGCAACCTATCCACCACAGAATCCACACCAGGACAGTCCGAAGACTCAACCTGTCCTGAAGAGAAACGAGGATGGAACCCAGAATTGCAAAAAAATGGAGAAACCAAGGTAGCCGAGCTGGCCCGATTATTAAGGGCGAACTCAGCCAACGGCAAAAAGGACACCCAATCATCCTGGTCTGCAGAAACAAAACATCTCAGATATGTTTCCAAGGTCTGATTGGTTCGTTCGGTCTGGCCATTAGTCTGAGGATGGAAAGCCGAGGAAAAGGATAGGTCAATGCCCATCCTACCACAAAAGGCTCGCCAAAACCTTGAAACAAACTGGGAACCTCTGTCAGAAACAATATTCTCAGGAATGCCATGCAACCGAACCACATGCTGAATGAACAAAGGTACCAAATCAGAGGAGGAAGGCAATTTAGCCAAGGGCACCAGATGGACCATTTTAGAAAAGCGATCACAGACCACCCAAATGACTGACATCTTTTGAGAAACGGGAAGGTCAGAAATGAAATCCATCGAAATATGTGTCCAAGGCCTCTTTGGGACCGGCAAGGGCAAAAGCAACCCACTGGCACGAGAACAGCAGGGCTTAGCCCTAGCACAAATCCCACAGGACTGCACAAAAGTACGTACATCCCGTGACAGAGATGGCCACCAGAAGGATCTAGCCACTAACTCTCTGGTACCAAAGATTCCAGGATGACCAGCCAACACCGAACAATGAAGTTCAGAGATAAGTTTATTAGTCCACCTATCAGGGACGAACAGTTTCTCTGCTGGACAACGATCAGGTTTATTCGCCTGAAATTTTTGCAGCACCCGCCGCAAATCAGGGGAGATGGCAGACACAATGACTCCTTCCTTGAGGATACCCGCTGGCTCAGATAAACCCGGAGAGTCGGGCACAAAACTCCTAGACAGAGCATCCGCCTTCACATTTTTAGAGCCCGGAAGGTACGAAATCACAAAGTTGAAGCGGGCAAAAAATAACGACCAACGGGCCTGTCTAGGATTCAAGCGCTTGGCAGACTCGAGATAAGTCAAGTTCTTATGATCAGTCAATACCACCACGCGATGCTTAGCTCCTTCAAGCCAATGACGCCACTCCTCGAATGCCCACTTCATGGCCAGCAACTCTCGATTGCCCACATCATAATTACGCTCAGCGGGCGAAAACTTCCTGGAAAAGAAAGCACATGGTTTCATCACTGAGCAATCAGAACCTCTCTGTGACAAAACCGCCCCTGCTCCAATCTCAGAAGCATCAACCTCGACCTGGAACGGAAGAGAAACATCTGGCTGACACAACACAGGGGCAGAACAAAAACGACGCTTCAACTCCTGAAAAGCTTCCACACCAGCAGAAGACCAATTAACCAAATCAGCACCCTTCTTGGTCAAATCGGTCAATGGTTTGGCAATGCTAGAAAAATTACAGATGAAGCGACGATAAAAATTAGCAAAGCCCAGGAACTTTTGCAGACTTTTCAGAGATGTCGGCTGAATCCAATCCTGGATGGCTTGGACCTTAACTGGATCCATCTCGATAGTAGAAGGGGTAAAGATGAACCCTAAAAATGAAACTTTCTGCACACCGAAGAGACACTTTGATCCCTTCACAAACAAAGAGTTAGCACGCAGGACCTGAAAAACCATTCTGACCTGCTTCACATGAGACTCCCAATCATCTGAGAAGATCAAAATGTCATCCAAGTAAACAATCAGGAATTTATCCAGATACTCACGGAAGATGTCATGCATAAAAGACTGAAACACAGATGGAGCATTAGCAAGTCCGAACGGCATCACTAGATACTCAAAATGACCCTCGGGCGTATTGAATGCAGTTTTCCATTCATCTCCTTGCCTGATTCTCACCAGATTATACGCACCACGAAGATCTATCTTAGTGAACCAACTAGCCCCCTTAATCCGAGCAAACAAGTCAGATAACAATGGCAAGGGATACTGAAATTTAACAGTGATCTTATTAAGAAGGCGGTAATCAATACACGGTCTCAGCGAACCATCCTTCTTGGCTACAAAGAAGAACCCTGCTCCCAGTGGTGATGACGATGGGCGAATATGTCCCTTCTCCAGGGATTCCTTCACATAACTGCGCATAGCGGCGTGTTCGGGCACGGATAAATTAAATAATCGACCTTTAGGGAATTTACTACCAGGAATCAAATTGATAGCACAATCACAATCCCTATGCGGAGGTAGAGCATCGGACTTGGGCTCTTCAAATACATCCTGATAATCAGACAAGAACTCTGGGACCTCAGAAGGGGTGGATGACGAAATCGACAAAAATGGAACATCACCATGTACCCCCTGACAACCCCAGCTGGATACCGACATGGAATTCCAATCCAATACTGGATTATGGGTTTGTAGCCATGGCAACCCCAACACGACCACATCATGCAGATTATGCAACACCAGAAAGCGAATAACTTCCTGATGTGCAGGAGCCATGCACATGGTCAGCTGGGCCCAGTATTGAGGTTTATTCTTGGCCAAAGGTGTAGCATCAATTCCTCTCAATGGAATAGGACACCGCAAAGGCTCCAAGAAAAACCCACAACGTTTAGCATAATCCAAATCCATCAGATTCAGGGCAGCGCCCGAATCCACAAACGCCATGACAGAAAACGACGACAAAGAGCATATCAAGGTAATGGACAGAAGGAATTTGGACTGTACAGTACCAATGACGGCAGACCTAGCGGACCGCTTAGTGCGCTTAGGACAATCAGAAATAGCATGAGTGGAATCACCACAGTAGAAACACAGACCATTCAGACGTCTGTATTCCTGCCGTTCAACTCTAGTCATAGTCCTATCGCACTGCATAGGCTCAGGTTTAACCTCAGGCAGTACCGCCAAATGGTGCACAGATTTACGCTCGCGCAAGCGTCGACCGATCTGAATGGCCAAAGACAAAGACTCATTCAAACCAGCAGGCATAGGAAATCCCACCATGGCATCCTTAAGAGCCTCAGAGAGACCCTTTCTGAACAAAGCTGCCAGCGCAGATTCATTCCACTGAGTGAGTACTGACCATTTCCTAAATTTCTGACAATATACTTCTATATCATCCTGACCCTGACACAAAGCCAGCAAATTTTCCTCAGCCTGATCCACTGAATTAGGCTCATCGTACAGCAATCCGAGCGCCAGGAAAAACGCATCGACACTACTCAATGCAGGGTCTCCTGGCGCAAGAGAAAATGCCCAGTCTTGAGGGTCGCCGCGCAAAAAAGAAATACCGTATATACTCGAGTATAAGCCGAGATTTTCAGCCCAAATTTTAGGGCTGAAAGTGCCCCCCTCGGCTTATACTCGAGTCACGGTAGCGGTGGGGTCGGCAGGTGAGGGGGTGAGGGCGCTGAGGTATACTTACCTAGTCCCAGCGATCCTCGCGCTGTCCCTGCCGTCCCACGGGCTTCGGCGCTGCAGCTTCTTCCTCTCTTCAGCGGTCACGTGGGACCGCTCATTACAGAAATGAATAAGCGGCTCCACCTCCCATAGGGGCGGAGCCGCTTATTCATTTCTCTAATCAGCGGTGCCGGTGACCGCTGATAGAGAAAGAAGCTGCAGCGCCGAAGACAGGAGGGGACAGCGCGAGGATCGCCAGGACTAGGTGAGTATGTTATATTCACCTGTCCTCGTTCCAGCCGCCGGGCGCCGATCCATCTTCCCGGCCGGCGCCTCCATCTTCCCGGCGTCTGCGCTCTCTGACTGATCAGGCAGAGGGCGCGATGACGCATATAGTGTGCGCGGTGCCCTCTGCCTGATCAGTCAGAGCAGAGACGCCGGGAAGATGGAGGTGCCGGAACGAGACGCTGGGAGCTGCAATCAAGGGAGGTGAGTATGTGTTTTTTTTTTTTTATTGCAGCAGTAGCAGCGGCAGCACAGATTAATGTGGAGCATCTATGGGGCACAGTGAACGGTGCAGAGCACCGTATAAGGCACAGCTAGGGGGCACAATGAACGGTGCAGAGCACCGTATAAGGCACAGCTAGGGGGCACAATGAACGGTGCAGAGCACCGTATAAGGCACAGCTAGGGGGCACAATGAACGGTGCAGAGCACCGTATAAGGCACAGCTAGGGGGCACAATGAACGGTGCAGAGCACCGTATAAGGCACAGCTAGGGGGCACAATGAACGGTGCAGAGCACCGTATAAGGCACAGCTAGGGGGCACAATGAACGGTGCAGAGCACCGTATATGGCACAGCTATGGGGCACAGTGAACGGTGCAGAGCACTGTATATGGCACAGCTAGGGGGCACAGTGAACGGTGCAGAGCACTATATGGGGCACAGCTATGGGGAAATATGAATGGTGTAGAGCACTATATGGCACAGCTATGGGGAAATAATGATCTATTTTTATTTTTGAAATTCACCGGTAAATGCTGCATTTCCACCCTAGGCTTATACTCGAGTCAATAAGTTTTCCCAGTTTTTTGTGGCAAAATTAGGGGGGTCGGCTTATACTCGGGTCGGCTTATACTCGAGTATATACGGTAATAATCAAAACCTGTTGAATAGGATTACCAGAAGAATGAGGTTTCAAGGCCAGAAATAGCTTACAATTATTTTTGAAACTTAGTTCTATCTCCAAAAAACAAATCAGGAATAGGAATTCTTGGTTCTAACATAGATTTCTGATCAATAGTATCTTGAATTTTTTGTACATTTATAACGAGATTATCCATTGAAGAGCACAGACCCTGAATATCCATGTCCACACCTGTGTCCAGAATCACCCAAATGTCTAGGGGAAAAAAAAAAAGTGAACACAGAGCAGGAAAAAAAAAAAAAAAAAAAATGATGTCAGGACTTTTTCTTTCCCTCTATTGAGAATCATTAGTTTGGGCTCCTTGTACTGTTATGTTTGCTAATGACAGGTGTTATGAAGGCAATCCAGAAACACAGTGTGCTTAGCGATCAGAGCGCACACAGTGATCTGACAAATACCCAAAAATACAAGAACGAGCTCTGAGACGTGGAAACTCTGTAGACTGCACACCTGATCCTATCCTAAACACAACTAAAAGCGGCTGTGGATTGCGCCTAACAACTACCTAGGCAACTCGGCACAGCCTAAGAAACTAGCTAGCCTGAAGATAGAAAAATAGGCCTGACTTGCCCCAGAGCTCACCAGAACACCTGAGGGAGGAAGCTCAGAAGCTGCAGTACCACTTGTGACCACAGGAGTGAATTCAGCCACAGAATTCACAACAGGCAGCCCCCCACAAATAATGACTGTGAGTAGTAGAGGAAAAGAAAAACTCAGGCAGAAAACAGGATCTAGCAAAAGAGGCCACTTCTAGCTAAATAGGAAAGAATAGGACAGGACACTAAGCGGTCAGCATTAAAATCCTTCCAAAATATCCACAGCAGAAAATACAAAAATAAACTCCACCACCTAACTAAAGGTGTGGAGCGTATATCTGCAACTCCAGAGAATCCAACCAGACTGAGAAAACACTGACACAGTCTAAGCTGGACAATAGAAAAACAAACGAACAGCACTGAAAATAAGCACACAGCAAGTGTGCCACAGGAAAAGAAACAGACACTTATCTTTGCTGAACTGGCAGCTAGGCAGGAGAGGCCAGGAGAAATCCAACACTTCCCAAGAAACATTGACAACTGGCCAGAAGTAAAGAGTCCAGCAAACCTAAATACCCCAGTCAGAATTGCAATCAGCGGCTACACCTGTGCAAGACTGCAGCCCAGGGACAACTGCATTACCATTTACAACCACCGGAGGGAGCCCAAAAGCAGAATTCACAACAGGGAATGGGGGGTTTTAATGTGAGCGGGAGATTTGAGGACATAAAATGAAGAGCAAAGGGGGAGATGGGGAATGGGAGGAATGTATGAGGAAACAGTATGGGGAAAATGGGGGCATGTATGAGGAAACAGTATGGGGAATGGGCGGCATGTATGAGGAAACAGTACGGGGAATGGGGGCATGTATGAGGAAACAGTACGGGGGAATGTGGGTATGTATGAGGAAACAGTACAGGGGAATGGGGGGCATGTATGAGGAAACAGTATGGGGGAATGGGGGCATGTATGAGGAAACAGTATGGGGGAATGTGGGTATGTATGAGGAAACAGTACAGGGGAATGGGGGGCATGTATGAGGAGACAGTATGGGGGAATGAGGGGCATGTTTGAGGAAACAGTATGGGGAATGGGGGGCATGTATGAGGAAACAGTATGGGGGAATGGGGGCATGTATGAGGAAACAGTACGGGGGAATGTGGGTATGTATGAGGAAACAGTACAGGGGAATGGGGGGCATGTATGAGGAGACAGTATGGGGGAATGAGGGGCATGTTTGAGGAAACAGTATGGGGAATGGGGGGAAAGTATGAGGAAACAGTATGGGAAATGGGGGGCATGTATGAGGAAACAGTAAGGGGGAATGGGGGCATGTATGTGGAAACAGTATGGGGGAATGGGGGGCATGTATGAGGAAACAGTATGGGGGAATGAGGGGCATATATGAGGAAACAGTATGGGGGATGGGTGCAGACAGTATGGGGAGCGAGCGGGGGAATGTATGCGGACACAGTATGAGTAGAGATGTGAAAAATGTATGTGGACAGAGTGTGGGGAGTGAGGGTGATGGGATGTGTGCAGACACAGAATGGGGAGTCAGGTGAGCAGGCAGTATAGAAAGTGAGGGGGTAAATATATGAGGAGACTGTATGGTGAACTGGGGGGATGTGAGAGGAGACAGTGTGAGGAGGGAGGGGAATAGTGTGAGGAGACAGTATGGGGGAAGAAAAGTGAGTGGGCACATAATAGAAACTGAGTAGTGGGGGCGTAGCATGGGGGGACAGTATAAGGGCACAGCCAGGAGGGGACAGTATACCAAGGACGGGAAGTGTGATGAGAGAGTACAGTATAAATGCTGGGCCCTATAGGGGGGACACAGTGTGAGAGGACATTGTGAAGAGGGGGGCGGCATGGAAAGGAGAAGTCAGTGTGAAGAGCATGTACCATAAGAGGGACAATGTGGGGGTCATATTTTGTGCAGACAATATAGTGAGGGGCAATTTTTTATTCGGGAGCATTATAATGACACTTGTATCTTTAAGGGCATCATGTGGAGATATTCTGTAAAAGAGAAGAGAAGATGGAAGTCTGCAGAGACGGCTGTGGATGAGAAAACTCATCATGTGGTCTGGACAAAATGAAGAAAAGAAGGAGAACGACTCCAGAGACGACCTGATCTGTAAGGTACCTGGTTATAAATGTTATTTGTGATACTAACTAACTCTCATGTTTTTATTAGGAACATTAAAGGGAATGTCCAGGTTTGCGATTAGGCTGCAGTCATTCTTTGTGACTGCAGACTTCTGACTTCTCACAATGCGCACTGCATGCTGTCAGGATTCTCTGATGCTGGCGATTTACGTTCATGCAGTCATACACTGACTAAACATGTGTGGCCTCACTCAATGAAAATGAACTGAGCGAGGCTGGGCACGTCTAGTCTGAATGAGGTCAGAAGTATACAAATCGCATGCTTGTGTTGACATGACTGTCCACCGGCAAGGGAGAATCTTAAAAGTGTGCAGTGCATTAGTTGTGAGAATTCAGAAGCCTGCGATGTCAGGATTCAGCTCTGCTGGTTCCAGCAGCCATCACATGGATACTTCACTCTTATGCGACTTTCATACTTATTGTCCTGTGACAACGAGCTTCTCTTCCTACTTCTCTCAGTTTTTCACTGAACATTGAAAGCATTAGGGAAAGGAGCTCGTGGGTACATGACTAAGTGCAAATCGCATATGACCTTGGTGGGGGGTAGGCCAAAATGAATTCTTGCCTCGGGTGCCAGAAAATCTTGATACACCTCTGCCGGTATGCTACTGTGAGTGGTGATTACCGGGTCCAGTTGAGGGATGTCTGTGCACAGTGCAGCACAGGCAGTGAGGCAGGGATTGAGGATGTGCACAGAGAGAGAATGGTGACCCCGAGACTGCCCGTCCCAGTCTGCGCCGTAGCCTGGAGCCCTCATTATCGTAGGAATATGTCAGTTAATAAATTGTTTTTCTAAAGCTCTGTAGTGTAGTTTTAGGTTAGAGAGGGATGGTTAGGGATGAGCTAGCAAGATGCAGGGAAAGGTAGTGATGGCTACTTGCAGACATGTGCGGCACTTGCGGTTTTGCACTCGCGGTGAGACAAAAATACACTGCTAGCAGTGTTTTTTTCCATTGCTGCAAATACCGCATTTGCCGGATCGCAGCAAAATCGCAAGTGCCACACATGTCCACAAGTCCCATAGGGAATGAATGAGGCCGAACGCACTGTTGCCATAAGTGATCCGTTACCTGGCACATGCGGAAAAACTGCCGGATCTGCTGCAAAAGGCTACTTTCACATCAGCGATTTTTGCCAAAGTCACTGCCGATAGTGTCATACTCACCAATGGGGAGGCAGCACTAAAATTGCCTAGGGCAGCAGAAACTCTAAATACGGCCCTGTGTATGTTGTATCCACAGGTACGCCAAAGATTATCCAGTCGCCAGAGTGTCGGTTAAAACAAGCCGGGGTACGGAGCCCCATGAGGTCGGCGTGGTCGAAGGTTTGCTGCACCCTGTGATAATCGGGAGGGACTTCAGCCTTTTATGGGAATAGTGGGGGAAGGTGGAAATGTCAAAGGACGCAGACAAGAGCCAGCTCAACCTTGTTGAAACCCTATAACAGTCGAAGATGGATGAGTACCCCTTGTGTGTTCTGGCTGGTGACGAGGACGAGATGGTGACCAGTGATACTGAAATTCCTTAACTGGGGGTTTCTGGTGGGAATTTTGGGACTACCCAAATGCAGGACTTGACCTTCAAAAATGTATGGGACAATGTGACTGTGATAAATGGGGTTGCCCAAGAGCTGAGGGCCAACACCAGATTCCCGTACTTTGCGGTCATTGGGGAGCTTCAATATCAGGTCACTAAACAGAGGGATAGTTTTAGAGCAGCTGTTAGTCCCAGGGCCCTATAGATGTAGGGTACTAGATCTGGCCCATGCTCAAGTCTTGGGGGCACCTAGGTGTAGATAAGACCCAAGAACGAGTCCTTGAGAGGTTTTACTGGCCTGGGTGTCACAGGGACATTGTTAATTTCTGCCGATCCTGTCAGCTAACTGTCCCCGTATCCTACTTCCACAGTCCCCACGATCCGTTACCCATAATGAAGGTCACGTTCGACCGGATTGACATAGACCTGGTCGGGCCCTTAGTTAAGTCCGCCAGGGAATATCAATACATCCTGGTGGTAGTGTACTATGTTACGCAGTACCCGGAAGCAGTACACTGAGAAATTCCTCTGCCCGGAGTATAGCACGAGAGCTAGTCCATATTTTCTCCTGAACTGGCCTGCCAAAGGAGATCCTGACAAACCAGGGGACATCGTTTATTTCCAAGGTAATGAGGGAGTTGTGCAAGGCCCCCCAGATTACCCAACTTAGGATGTCGGTGTACCATCCGCAAACAGATGGCCTGGTGGAGAGGTTCAATATAACCCTGAAGTCCATGATGAAGAAGGTCGTGGAGAAGGATGGCTGAGATTGGGATTGTCACCTACCATACCTACTGTTCTCCATCAGGGAAGTCCCTCAGGCTTCTACGGGGTTCTCACCATTCAGGCTGTTATATGGACGGCACCCCCTGGGACTTCTAGATGTTGCCAAGGAGACTTGGGAAGCAGAAGTTACACTCCCCAGAGCGTCATCGAGCACGTACCAAAAATGCAGGACTGAATCGCAAAGGTGATGCCAATTGTGAAGTAGAATCTCCTTCAAGCCCAAGAAGCCCAGCGAGGGTCTACCACCAGGCTCTAAGGCTGAGACAGTTTAGCCCTGGGAACTGGGTGCTCATGTTGATCCCCACCGTGAAAAGCAAATTCCTGGCCCAGGAGCAAGGGCCATACAAGGTGTTTGAGAAGTTGAGTGATGTCAACTATAAGGTCCACTAACCAGAGAGAAGGAAGCCACACCAAGTGCACCACATCAACCTGCTAAACGGTGGCAGGACAGGGATCCAGTAGAGGCAACAAGCCTAGGGGACCATCATGAAGCCAAGGTCAAGGATGTCCCAGTGGCAAAGACACTGTCGCCAGCCCAGAAACAACAGTGCCATGTGCTGCTTCAGCAGAACCGAGACCTCTTTTCACAGTTACCAGGATATACACAGGTGGTGGAGCACCAGATCCTGACTAAACCACATGTTAGGGTGAACCAAAGGCTGTATCAGATAACTGAAGCTCGCCGCGAGGTGATCTCCCAGGAGGTGAAGAGAATGTTGAGTATGGGTGTCATCGAGGATTCAAATAGCAGCTGGTCCAGCCCTATTGTCCTGGTGCGGAAGCCAAATGGAGATTGTCGCTTCTGTAACTATTACAGGAAGCTCAAAGAGGTGTCCAAGTGCGACGCATATCCGATGCCCTGGGTCGATGAGCTTATTGAAAGGTTAGGGTCAGCCAGGTACAGCACCACTCTGGACTGAATGATGGGGTGCTGGCAAATTTTCCTGTCTCCAGGTGCCAAGGAGAAGACGGCCTTCTCTACACCTGATGGGTGCTCTCAATATACCCGGATGCTGTTCGGACTACAATGAGCCCCAGCCACCTTACTGTAAGGATTCCGGACTTTCCTGGTGACTGTTCGCCCTGATCCAAGATGGAATTTTGGATCTCGCCCTGTCATTGAACTTCCTGTCTGTCTTGACTATTTAAGTCCGGGTCTTCTGTTCACCTGTGCTTGAGTATTTTGTGCTGCTGGCTCCTGAGCATCTGCCTGTTTGCTGGCTAACTCCCTGCTTCTGCTGCTCTCTACATCGGTGGTCTGCTTCACCCCATTCAGCTACCTCTCGCCTCTGCAACTGCTGCGATGTGCAGCACACCAGTGGAAGGATTTCCTTTGTGTACAAAACTTTTCCCAGTGTTGTGCCTCTTTGCACAACCACACCAGGTGAGCAAGATTCAAGCTGTGCTTTTCTCTCCAAGAAAGATGTACTCATCTACTACGCTTAGATAGCGCTCTCCCTCTTTCTCCCCTCGTCCCCTCTTTTCCAGGACGTCATTCACATGACGCACCATCTGTGAACAATTGGACTCCTACTAACAAGTACTGTGCACACGTGTGAGCAAGTTTGCTGGACTTCATCATTTAAGTACTGTGTGCATTTGCACTATAACTTTATTGGACTTCCTCGTTCAAGTGTCTTATTTGCTTCCACATTATTTCCTTGCTGGACTGGTTCACATTAGCGGTCGCGCCCCGCTTCTCAGTTTGCTGTGATTTTCTATATAGAGCTGAGGACCTCGTTACAATTGCAGAAATATCTGTTAGTTCTGTTTACATTTCTGTTTTTGAGTAAATGCATATTTTGTTGCAACTTTGCTCTCAGACTGGCTTTATCCCATGCTATCAGATTCCGTAGTACCCATATAATTATTACAGGATACTCAAGCCATTAAAGGAATCTGCTGGGATAATGTCAACTGAGACAAAGATGGATCAGCTGTTCTCTATGATCCACTCTAGGGTATGTGCACACGTCAGGATTGCATCAGGATTTTGTCAGGATTTTTCATCAGTATTTGTAGCCAAAACCAGGAGTGGAACAATTAGAGGAAAAGTATAATAGAAACACATCACCACTTCTGCATTTATCACCCACTCCTGGTTTTGGCTACAAATACTGATGAAAAATCCTGACAAAATCCTGACAAAATCCTGATGCAATCTTGACGTGTGCACATACCCTTACAGGGGGCTATTGAGGCACTGCAAAACAAGGTTGCTAACTGGGAGGCTCATTTTGGACAGGCTCTTCAGGACTTAGGTAATCAGGTGGCTGGGCAGATTACTGCACGAGCACCTCCACCCCCAGTACAGCCACAGCCAATTACTCCTCCAAAGTTACCACCATTTAGGTTTAGTGGGGACCGTTACAAGTTTCGTGGGTTTGTAAACCAATGCCTTTTGTATTTTGATGTGCATGCCGCCCATTTCCTTACTGATCGATCCAAGGTTTTATGTATAATCATGTTGCTCACTTCCCGAGCTCTCGCAGGGGCAAATCCGCTTATGGAGACTCGTGACCCTCGACTGAATAACCTAGATGATTTTCTTGCTGCAATGTCTATGATGTTTGATGACCCTAATCGTTGCACTACAGCTGAAACCGCCTTGTTATCACTACGTCAGGGTAAGCGTCCTGTCATTGAATACGTTACTGAGTTTGGACGGCTGGCGGTGAATACGATTTGGGACAGTTATGCTCAATTACCCATTTTTAAGAGGGGATTGTCTAATGTGTTAAAGGATGAACTAGCTCATGCAGATGCTCCGGAAGAGTTGGACGCTTTTATACAGCATTGTGTACGCATAGATATACGTGTTACTGAGCGTAGACAGGAGAGATTTGCAGCCTCTAATCGTGTCACTAACTCTTCCCTTCCTTCTAAAGAACCGTCAGGCAAATCCTCTTGGGAGGCTGAACCAGTTCCCATGCAGGTGGATGCACTACAGCGGCGCGAGAGTAACGAGCATCGTTTCCGGGAAAGTCTGTGCTTTTACTGCGGTCAGTCAGATCACTTTCTTATCAATTGTCCCAAGCGGCCCCGCAAGATACTGGCCACGGTTGTGGAATTTGATAATCAGGATGCTGAATCCATTACATCTGAGTCTAGTTTTTCTGTGAATGCCATTTTTCACTCTCTGTCTATGACTGCCTCTCCCAAGATGCTGGAGCGTAAGGACACTCATTGCCCCCTTCCTAATAAGATCCGGTCATCGGGTCAATGGATTCCCTGTGCAGCTATGGTGGATTCAGGGGCAGGAGGAAATTTTATGGACTTAACATTTGCCCGGGAACATGGCATAGGGATCCAGCAGAGAGCCACCCCGGTAACTATGGAAACGGTGGATGGCTCCCCTCTAGTCTCTGGACCAGTAGATCAAGAGACTGTACTTCTGGAAATCTTCATAGACCCTGATCATCAGGAAATGCTGTCATTTATGTTGATCTCTTCACCACATTTCCCTTTAATTTTAGGGATTCCATGGCTGCAGTCTCAAAATCCTATTATCAACTGGGAGACCAAGAAAATCACTTTTCCATCAAAGGAGACACCGGTAACAGGCCTAGTCTTCGAGATACGAAATGTGCCACTGAGGTATCTACTTTACCATCTGTGTATAGTGAATTTTCGGACATTTGTGAGAAGAAGGCAGCAGACCAGCTTCCTCCTCACAGACCGTATGATTGTCCCATTGAGCTGCTTCCGGGGGCCACTATTCCCTTTAAGAATGTCTAGCCACTTGCAGCTCCGGAGCTGAAGGCTTTAAAGGAATACATCGATGAGAATTTGGCTAAGGGTTTTATTCGCCCCTCCTCATCACCGGCAGGAGCACCCATCTTTTTCGTTAAGAAGAAGGATGGAACTCTTAGACCATGTATCGACTACCGGGAGCTTAATAAGGTGACCATTCGGAATCGCTACCCTTTGCTGTTGATTCCTGAACTGTTGGAAAGAGTTCGACAGACCAAGATCTTCAAGTTAGATCTTCGGGAAGCATATAATTTAATTAGGATCCGCTCTGGAGATGAATGGAAGACTGCATTTAGATGTCGTTATGGGCATTTCGAATATCTGGTGATGGCTTTTGGTCTCTGCAATGCTCCGGCAACCTTCCAACATCTGGCTAATGATATTTTCAGAGATCTATTGGACCATTTTGTCGTGATCTACCTGGATGACATCTTAATTTTTTCTGACTCTTTGCAGGAACATCAGGAGCATGTGAAGACTGTCCTGAGGCATCTAAAGGAGAATCACCTCTACATTAAGCCTGACAAATGTGAATTCCATCGCATAGAGATTCAGTTCCTGGGGTATGTCATCTCGCCACAGGGGCTTAACATGGAGGCAAGTAAGATCCAGGCTATTCTTGATTGGCCCGCACCTAAAAATGTCAAGGAGGTACAGCGTTTCATCGGATTCGCAAACTTTTATAGACGATTTATTCCTAATTTCTCTGAAATTGTGCGACCCATTACACAGCTAACTAAGAAGGAAAAGACTTTCTTGTGGTCCGCACAGGCTTAGGAAGCTTTTGATTGTCTTAAATCCCGGTTTACATCTGCACCTGTACTAATTCACCCAAACCCAGCACTTCCTTTCATCATAGAAGTGGATGCTTCGGATTGTCCTCTGGGGGCCATTCTCTCACGGAGAATGGGAGAGAAAAGCTTGTTACATCCGTGTGCTTTCTTTTCTCGCAGACTCTCCGCTGCAGAAAGGAACTACGATGTGGGAGATAAGGAGCTTCTTGCCATTATCGCTGCATTTAAGGAATGGAGACATCATCTGCAAGGGGCATCACAACAGGTTATTGTGCTCACAGATCATCGCAACCTGGAGTTCCTTAGATCTGCAAGATGTCTTTCTCCACGGCAGGCTCGTTGGAGTCTATTTTTGATTCAATTTAATTTTGTCATTTTGTACCGCCCAGGTTCACGTAATGGTAAAGCGGATGCTTTGTCCTGAATCCATGCCACAGATTCCGTACCTGGGACCCCGTCTAAGACCGTCCTGTCTGATGCCAACTTCATCGGAGTCATTCAGAATAAGGACTTCTGGAAGACCATTAAGGAAGCCTACGACGCAGACCCATTTCTCGCCAATCTGACTGCTGATGTGAACTTGGTTCTCAGAAACGGTCTGTGGGTCCAGGATCAACGTTTATACATTCCAGAGGCCGTAAAGCTGCAGGTCCTCAAGTTTGTCCATGATTCCAAGTTGGCGGGTCATCGGGGGTACAGAAGACACAGGAATTTCTGAGCCGTTTTTTTTGGTGGCCTACCTGTCTGAAGGATGTGAAAAGTTATGTTCTCTCTTGTGAGGTATGTGCACGTTTCAAGACTCCTCGTGTATCACCTACTGAACTGCTTCAACCACTACCTGTCCCCTCTCGTCCTTGGGGGTCTATTTCAATGGACTTCATAGTTGAATTGCCCACCTCTGGGGGAAAAAATTCTATTCTGGTGGTTGTAGATCGCCTTACTAAGGCTGCCCACTTCATTCCCTGCAATGGTCTTCCTTCAGCCAAGGAGACGCACCGGTGCCTGCAGTTCATGAGAGGTTGGCGGCAATGAGACAGAATCTGGAAACCCTGAAGGAATCACTGTCTACTGCACAAGAGAGATATAAGAAATCTGCTGACAGGTTTCGGAAGCCTGCACCTATGTTCAAGGTAGGGGACTCTGTATGGTTATCTACTAAAAATCCGAGATTGAACATTCCATCACAGAAACTCGGACAAAAGTTCATCGGCCATTTCAAGATCTCTGGGATTGTGAGTTCCATTGCCTGTCGTCTGAAGTTGCCAAGAACCTTGAAGGTACACCCTGTGTTTCATGTCTTCCTGTTAAAACCGGTGTCTCCAAATACATTTCAGGGTCGGATTACACCTCCTCCTCAGGCCGGCTTCACACTCAGCGTATGAAAATACGGTCCGTATATTACGGCCGTAATACGCTGAAATGTCCCGAAAATAGTGGTCCGTAGCTCCTCCGTAGGCAGGGTGTGTCAGCGTTTTTTGCGCATGGCATCCTCCGTATGTAATCCGTATGGCATCCGTACTGCGTGGTTTTCTCGCAGGCTTGCAAAACCAACATACCGCTATAGAAATGATCCATGTGTCCCAAAAAGAAAAAAATATATATATACTGTCTATCTATCTATCTATCTATATATATATATATATATATATATATATATATATATAGTCATTAGACACATATATGTATATATATTAATATTTATTCCAGCGCTATACAGCTTGAAAGCCGGTAATTCAATTACCGGCTTTTTCTTTCTCCTTCTTAAAACCCAACATGATTTGAGACATGGTTTACATACAGTAAACCATGTCTTCTCTCCATTTTTTTTGCAGATTCCACACTACTAATGTCAGTAGTGTGTATCTGCAAAATTTGGCCGTTCTAGCTCTTAAAATAAAGGGTTAAATGGCGGAAAAAATTGGCGTGGGCTCCCGCGCAATTTTCTCCGCCAGAGTAGTAAAGCCAGTGACTGAGGGCAGATATTAATAGCCTGGAGAGGGTCCATGGTTATTGGCCCCCCCTGGCTAAAAATATCTGCCCCCAGCCACCCCAGAAAAGGCACATCTGGAAGATGCGCCTATTCTGGCACTTGGCCACTCTCTTCCCATTCCCGTGTAGCGGTGGGATATGGGGTAATGAAGGGTTAATGTCACCTTGCTATTGTAAGGTGACATTAAGCCTAATTAATAATGGAGAGGCGTCAATTATGACACCTATCCATTATTAATCCAATTGAATGAAAGGGTTAAATAAAACACAAACACATTATTTAAAATTATTTTAATGAAATAAAAACAATGGTTGTTGGAGTATTTTATTCTACGCCCAATCCAATCACTGAAGACCCTCGTTCTGTGAAAGAAAAAACATAATAAACCAACAATATACTTACCCTCCGCAGATCTGTAACGTCCAACGATGTAAATCCTTCTGAAGGGGTTAAAACATTTTGCAGCAAGGAGCTTTGCTAATGCAATGCTACTCCTCGCTGCAAAACCCCGGAGAATGAGTCTAAATATAGATCAATGAGCTATATTTAGCTTCATTTGCGGTGAGGCGCCCTCTGCTGGATGTTCATAGATCGTGGGAAATTTCCTAGAAAGCTCCCAGGCTTTCTAGGCAAGTTCCCACGATCTATAAACAGCCAGCAGAGGGCGCCTCACCGCAAATGAAGCTAAATATAGCTCATTGATCTATATTTAGACTCATTCTCCGGGGTTTTGCAGCGAGGAGCAGCCTGCATTAGCAAAGCTCCTTGCTGCAAAATGTTTTAACCCCTTCAGAAGGATTTACATCGTTGGACGTTACAGATCTGCGGAGGGTAAGTATATTGTTGGTTTATTATGTTTTTTCTTTCACAGAACGAGGGTCTTCAGTGATTGGATTGGGCGTAGAATAAAATACTACAACAACCATTGTTTTTATTTCATTAAAATAATTTTAAATAATGTGTTTGTGTTTTATTTAACCCTTTCATTCAATTGGATTAATAATGGATAGGTGTCATAATTGACGCCTCTCCATTATTAATTAGGCTTAATGTCACCTTACAATAGCAAGGTGGCATTAACCCTTCATTACCCCATATCCCACCGCTACACGGGAATGGGAAGAGAGTGGCCAAGTGCCAGAATAGGCGCATCTTCCAGATGTGCCTTTTCTGGGGTGGCTGGGGGCAGATATTTTTAGCCAGGGGGGGGCCAATAACCATGGACCCTCTCCAGGCTATTAATATCTGCCCTCAGTCACTGGCTTTACTACTCTGGCGGAGAAAATTGCGCGGGAGCCCACGCCAATTTTTTCCGCCATTTAACCCTTTATTTTAAGAGCTAGAACGGCCAAATTTTGCAGATACACACTACTGACATTAGTAGTGTGGAATCTGCAAAAAAAATGGAGAGAAGACATGGTTTACTGTATGTAAACCATGTCTCAAATCATGTCGGGTTTTAGGAAGGAGAAAGAAAAAGCCAGTAATTGAATTACCGGCTTTCAAGCTGTATAGCGCTGGAATAAATATTAATATATATACATATATGTGTCTCACTGATATATATATATATATATATATATATATATATATATATATATATATATATATATATATATATAATATATATATATATATATACCATGTGTACACATTTATTCTACCTATTGGACTGTAAGCTGTCAGTGTGATTTTACTGTACACCGCACTGAATTACCGGCTTTTCTCTCTAACAGCGCTGCGTATTTCTCGCAAGTCACACTGCTTGTCCGTGTGAAATCCGTATTTTTCACGCTTCCATAGACTTTCATTGGCGTATTTCTTGCGCAGTACGGTGACAAACGCAGCATGCTGCGATTTTGTACGGCCGTAGAAAGCCGTATAATACTGATCAGTAAAATACGGCAGATAGGAGCAGGGGCATAGAGAATAATTGTGCCGTATTTTTTGCGAGTTTTACGGACGTAGTTTCTGCGCTCTTACGTCCGTAAAACTCGCAAGTGTGAAGCCGGCCTCAGCCTGTGTTAGTGGACGCACAAGAACAGTTTGTGGTAGAGAAGATTCTGGACTCCAGGATCCGCAGGAATCAACTGCAGTACCTCATCAAATGGCAAGGATATCCATCTGAGGAGAACTCTTGGGAGCCGGTGGGCAATATCTGTGCTCCTCAAAAAATTACTCTGTTCCATCAGAAATATCCTGACAAGCCTGGTCCTGGATTGTCCTGAGGCCGCTTCTGAGGTGGGAGTAATGTAAGGATTCCGGACTTTCCTGGTGTCTGTTCGCCCTGATCCAAGATGGAGTTTTGGATCTCGCCCTGTCATGGAACTTCCTGTCTGTCCTGACTATTTAAGTCCAGGTCTTCTGTTCACCTGTGCTTGAGTATTTTGTGCTGCTGGCTAACTCCCTGCTTCTGCTGCTCTCTACTCGGTGGTCTGATTCACCCCATTCAGCTACCTCTCGCCTCTGGAACTGCTGCGACTTGCAGCACACCAGTGGAAGGATTTCCTTAGTTGTACAAAACTTTTCCCAGTGTTGTGCCTCTTTGCACAACCACACCAGGTGAGCAAGATTCAAGCTGTGCTTTTCTCTCCAAGAAAGATGTACTCATCTACTACGCTTAGATAGCGCTCTCCCTTTTTCTCCCCTCGTCCTCTCTTTTCCAGGACGTCATTCACATGACGCACCATCTGTGGACAATTGGACTCCTACTAACAAGTACTGTGCACACGTGTGAGCAAGTTTTGCTGGACTGCATCATTTGAGTACTGTGTGCATTTGCACTATAACTTTATTGGACTTCCTCATTCAAGTGTCTTGTTTGCTTCCACTTGCTGGACTGGTTCACATTAGCGGTCGCGCCCCGCTTCTTAGTTTGCTGTGATTTTCTATATAGAGCTGAGGACCTTATTACTATTGCAGGAATATCTGTACCATGTTTTGTTCGCTATTCTGTTTGCTGTGATTCTCTATCTCTATATAGAGCTGAGGACCTCGTTACAATTGCAGAAATATCTGTTAGTTCTGTTTACATTACTGTTTTTGAGTAAATACATCTTTCGTTGCAACTTTGCTCTCAGACTGGCTTTATCCCATGCTATCAGATTCTGTAGTACCCATATAATTATTACACTTCCAGAGGGTTATAGACCGGATACTAGACTCACGCAAGAGGTACGCAGCCGCTTACTTGAACGACATCCTGATATTCAGCCCGGATTGAAAAAGTCACCTGCAGAATGTCCAGGCGGTACTTGATGCACTAAGGGAAGCGCAGTTTACCATAAACCCAAAGAAGTGCACCCTTGGGAAAGAGGAGGTGAAGTACTTGGGCTATATCGTTGGATGACGTGAGATAAAGCCATAAGTAGACAAAGTGGGGGCAATACAGAAGTAGCCACAGCCAATCTCTAAAAAGCAGGTCAGGGCGTTCCTTGGAATTGTGGGATATTATCGGTGATTTATCCCAAACTTCGCCATGATAGCTGCCCCCCGACTGATCTTCTCAAGCGCACAATGTCAACGATGTCAAATAGTCCTCTGAAGCAGAGATGGCATTCCAGGAGTTGTAGCTCTTCCTGTGCAGACAGCCAGTCTTGGTCACATCCGACTTCACAAAGGAGTTTGCTCCAGACGGATGCCTCCAAAGTCAGTTTAGGAGTTATGTTGTCCCAGGTAATAGATGGCGACGAACAAACAGTCCGATACCTGAGTAGAAAACTCTCTCCTCCTTTGAGAACTATGCCATTGAGGAGAAGGTGTGCTTGGCCATCAAGTGGGCAATCGACCCCCTAAGATATTACTTGTTAGGCAGAAGGTTCAGGCTAATATCTGATAATGCACCCCTGAGATGGATGAGGGGAAAAAAAGGGAAAGAATGCCCGGGTAACTACGTGGTTTCTGGCGCTCCAGGACTTCACTTTCCATGTGGAGCACAGGCCAGGAGGTTGCATGAGAATTCAGATACTCTGTCCAGAGTCCCCTGCTTAACCAGTGAAGGTGCCAAAACCCCTGGGGAGGGACTCTGCATACTGTGGATTTGGCGGTGATTATAAAAGTAGGTGAACTTCACCTGGCAGGTAGCTATTCATCATATGATATGACACAGGTTATCATGATATCAGGCCTCCTGATGAGCCTAAGCAGGCGAAACGCATTGAGGCGCTAATTGTGAATGGCGAACGGTGAACTACTGCTGATGCATCAAGGGATGAGTATCAACAATTTCTACATACTATGCTTGTTCAGCGATTTTATGCTGATTGGATGTGATATTGGGATCAGAGCTTCTTGCAGGAGATATCTATCGTTTCGATTCCCATCTCGATATTTGTATGTGGAAAATATAAGTGGATTAGCCCACACTACAAATCTAAGGTGTGGGTTCTTCATGATATAGGTATTAAAATCACTTCTATTGGAACAGCATTGTCCAGCGTTAAAGTGGTTATCACCTATCCTTTACATCATATTTTCGCCATGTGTTTATTCATTGTTTTTATACTCATTGGGGACCTAGTTCTTCCCTAGCATAGGTTTTTTTTTACTGTCTAGTGATAGAGGACCCTCTAGTCTGTGGGTAGAGGCTCTCACTAGTGGCTGCAGGGTGTATCCGGGCCTATAGGGTTAGTCATTGTGGAGCGGGGGCGCCATAACGTTTCCCCCTAGGGCGTCTACCTCCGCAGCCAGGTAGGGGCAGGTATAGGTATAGGTGTCTCAGTTAAGGTTGTCTATTTACCCCCATTAGGTTTTGGGTATGTCTCTTTTTGTTTGAGCACTGTTTTTTTGTTTGAGTTTGTCACTATAGGTGGTATAGTTTGCCTTGGTTTTTTATAATAAAAAGTGTTTTTAGATTTATGGCAGGTATAAATGATTTTGATTCTTGTACCCCTAGGTATTCATATTTTCTTTCTATTATCTAGAGCGGTAACGTAGTTCAAATTTAATATTGTTATGAAGGTAAAAACAGGCTGGAAGGTGAAGAGGGTTAACCCCTTCAGACCTGTGACACAGCGTATGCGTCATGAAAGTAGGTGCCAATCCGGCCTGTGACGCATATGCTGTGTCACAGAATGATCGCGTCCCTGCAGGTCGGGTGAAAGGGTTAATTGTAATTTCACCCGACCTACAGGGACAGGGGGAGTGGTACTTCAGCCCAGGGGGGGGGTGGCTTCCCCCCCTCCTCCCGTGGCTACGATCGCTCTGATTGGCTGTTGAAAGTGAAACAGCCAATCAGAGCAATTTGTAAAATTTCACCTATGAAATGTGGTGAAATATTAAAATCCAGCCATGGTCGATGCTGCAATATCATAGGCCATGGCTAGAAACCCTGATCTGACCCCGCCACCGCCACTGATCTCCTCCCCAGTCCTCCGTCCTGTCCTGTAATGTGCTCCGCTCCCCTCCGTCCTCCTGTCCGCTCCCTCGTCCTCCTGTCCGCTCCTCCCGTGCTTTGATCCCACCCCTGTGCTCTGATCCCACCCCCAATACTTACCGAGCTCCGGTGTCCCTCCCGGTGTCGGTCTGTCTTCTCTATGTGCGCCGCCATCTTCCAAAATTGCGGGCGCATGTGCAGTGCGCCCGCCGAATCTGCTGGCCGGCAGAACCATTCCAGGTACATTTTGATCACTGTGATAGGTTTTATCACAGTGATCAAAATAAAAAAATAGTAAATGAACCCCCCCTTTATTACCCCCATAGGTAGGGACAATAATGAAATAAAGAAAATATATTTACTTTTATTTTTTCCACTAGGGTTAGGGTTAGAACTAGGGTTAGGGTTACAACTAGGGTTAGAATTAGGGTTACAACTAGGGTTAGGGTTAGAACTAAGGTTAGGGTTAGAACTAGGGTTAGGGTTAGAATTAGGGTTAGAATTAGGGTTAGAATTAGGCTATGAACATAAGGATGAATGACCTCGGGGAGATCAAAACATCCAACACCGCGGAGACACCATCACGTGTTTCTCAACGCAGTGATCCAGAATTAGGCTATGTGCACACGGTGCGGATTTGGCTGTGGATCCGCAGCGGATTGGCCGCTGCGGATTTGTAGCAGTTTTCCATCAGGTTTACAGTACCATGTAAACCTATGGAAAACCAAATCCGCTGTGCCGATGGCGCAGAAAATACCACACGGAAACGCTGTGTTGTATTTTCCGCAGCATGTCAATTCTTTGTGCGGATTCCGCAGCGTTTTACACCTATTCCTCAATAGGAATCCGCAGGTGAAATCCGCACAAAAAACACCTGGAAATCCACGGTAAATTCGCAGGTAAAACGCAGTGCCTTTTACATGCAGATTTTTCAAAAATGGTGCAGAAAAATCTCACACGAATCCGCAACGTGGGCACATAGCCTTAGGATTAGGGTTGGAATTAGAGTTATGGTTGTAATTAGGGTTAAGGTTGGAAATATTCTTCAGATTAGGCATATGGTTAGGGTTAGGGGGGTGTTGGGGTTAGGGTTGTGGTTAGGGTTGGGACTAGGGTTAGGGTTGGGATTAGGGCTAGGGGTGTGTTGGGGTTAGGGTTGTGGTTATGGGTGTGTTGGGGTTAGGGTTGTGTTTAGGGGTGTGTTGGGGTTAGGGTTGTGATTAGGGTTATGGCTAGAGTTGGGATTAAGGTTATGGGTGTGTTGGGGTTAGCGTTCGAGTTAGAATTGAGGGGTTTCCACTGTTTAGGCACATGAGGGGTCTCCAAACGCAACATGGGGCCACCATTGATTCCAGCCAATCTTGCGTTTAAAAAGTCAAATGGTGCTCCCTCCCTTCCGAGCCCCGACGTGTGTCCAAACAGTGGTTTACCCAAACATATGGGGTATCAGCGTACTCAGGAAAAAATGCACAACTTTGGGGGTCTAATTTCTCCTGTTACCCTTGGGAAAATAACAAAATGGGGGCTAAAAAATTATTTTTGTGGGAAAAAAATAATTTTTTATTTTCACAGCTCTGCGTTATAAAATTCTGTGAAGCACTTGGGGGTTCAAAGTGCTCACCACACATCTAGATAAGTTCCTTGGGGGTCTAGGTTCCAAAATGGGGTCACTTGTGGGGGTTTCCACTGTTTAGGCACATCTGGGGATCTGCAAATGCAACGTGACACCCGCAGACCATTCCAACAAAGTCTGCATTTCAAAACGTCACTACTTCTCTTCTGAGCCACGACGTGTGCCTAAACACTGGTTCCCCCAACATATTAGGGTATCAACGTACTCAGGACAAACTGGACATCAACTTTTGGGGTCCAATTTCTC
This sequence comes from Ranitomeya imitator, assembly GCF_032444005.1. Taxonomy (NCBI): domain Eukaryota; kingdom Metazoa; phylum Chordata; class Amphibia; order Anura; family Dendrobatidae; genus Ranitomeya; species Ranitomeya imitator. The sequence continues at coordinate 482,759,920 of NC_091285.1, read as the reverse complement.
CTGTTACTCTTGTGAAAATAAAAAATTGCGGGCTAAAAATTAATTTTTGAGGAAAGAAAAATGATTTTATATTTTCACGGCTCTGCGTTATAAACTTCTGTGAAGCACTTGGGGGTTTAAAGTGGTCACTGCACATCTAGATTAGTTCCTTGGGAGGTCTTTTTTCCAAAATGGGGTCACTTTTGGGGGAGCTCCAATGTTTAGGCACACAGGGGCTCTCCAAAACGCGACATGGTGTCCGCTAATGGATCGCCCCCAAGGGCAGTGGGGTACTCGGTACCGGGTCCTTCGGTTCTCAGGGGGATGTCACGGTGGCTGACCCGGTCCGTGGCCCTCGGGAGGTCCGTATTAAAGGGAATTTAGTTTGTGACACCACCTGTGGTATTCGGTCAGGGTGACAGGGTGACCGACGCTGCTTTAAGGGGTCCGCTGGGGTGATGTTATGGCAGCTAGATGGTATACCTTCCCACAGGTGAAGTGTGTCCCCAGGGCTTCCCAGTGTATAGATGGTGGATGGTGAGAGGTGCAGTGAAGAATGAGGACACAAGATTGCAGTCTCTTTACCTTTTACTGAAGGCTTCAGCATCCACAGTCTAGAGCACAGACCACAGGGCAGGCAGAGTCCAGCCGGTTTGGAGACAAATCCAGAGTCCCCTTTTCCAGGGAGAAATCAGTAGCCTTCCTCTAGCACCTTGGTGTTGTAGTACCTTACTGCTAAGCCTCTCATAAGGTCCTCACAGATGTTGTAGATGTTATCGATGTTATCTCTTTCTCTCTCTGCCCCCCAGATGGATAGGACAAACCCATATGACCGGTGGATTGAGGCTTTTTACAGAGACTCTAGCATGCCCCGGTCTCTCGTGGGTGCCACCTTGCCTCCTGGGTATGGGGCGGATCAGTAACTTGCAATTAACTGTCCTGCTGGTCTCTGGAGCAAGGCATAAAGGACTGCTGCTCCCTCATTGTTCCGGCTACCAGGATCCTGCGCCTCAGAAGGAGGCAGCCTGCTATGACTTCTTCACCCTCTCTACAATACAATTCTTTTTTCGTGTCTTTTCTTAGGAACTGCCACAATTAGGGCGGGCGCAGCTCCGTGACCTTCTGTCTGGGCCTCTGACAGGCTCCCACCCTTTTCAGGGACCAACTACCTGAGCAAAGCTCAGCCAGCAACTGCCTAACTTCCTCTCCAGGCCACCAGTTTTACCTAAGTGTGAAGAGTGCCCTAATAAATAGGAGCATAGCTCCCCCTGGTGAACTGGAGTATGAATGTGTTGTATGTTTGTGATACCTGGTAAAGAGATCTCCTTCATCGCCTCCAAACGTAACATCACTCCCCCCCTAGATGAAAATGACATTACTGCAATGAGGGGCGCTAAAAAAAGTCAAATGGCGCTCCTTCCCTTCCGAGCCCTGTGTGTGCCCAAACAGTGGTTTACCCCCACATGTGAGGTATCGGTGTACTCAGGAGAAATTGCCCAATAAATTTTAGGATCCATTTTATCCTGTTGCCCACATGGAAATGAGCAAATTGAGGCTAAAAGAAATTTTTTTTTGTGAAAAAAAAGTACTTTTTCATTTTTACGGATCAATTTGTGAAGCACCTGGGGGTTCAAAGTGCTCACTATGCATCTAGGTAAGTTCTTTGGGGGGTCTACTTTCCAAAATGGGGTCACTTGTGGGGGATCTCCAATGTTTAGTCACACAGGAGCTCTCCAAACGTGACATGGTGTCTGCTAACGATTGGAGCTAATTTTTAATTCAAAAGTCAAATGGCGCTCCTTCCCTTCCGAGCCTTGCCGTGTGCACAAATAGTGGTTTGTGACCACATTTAAGGTATCGGTGTACTCAGGAGAAATTGCCCAACACATTTTAGGATCCATTTTATCCTGTTGCCTATGTGAAAATGAAAATATTGAGGCTAAAAAAATTTTTTTGTGAAAAAAAAAAAAGTACTTGCTCATTTTTACAGATCAATTTGTGAAGCACCTGGGGGTTCAAAGTGCTCACTATGCATCTAGATAAGCTCATTGGGGGGTCTAGTTTCCAAAATGGGGTCACTTGTGGGGGAGCTCCAATGTTTAGGCACACAGGGGCTCTCCAAACACGACATGGTGTCCGCTAAAGATTGGAGCCAATTTTTCATTGGAAAAGTCAAATGGCGCTCCTTCCCTTCCAAGCCCTGTCATGTGCCCAAACAGTGGTTCCCCCCACCTATGGGGTATCAGCGTACTCAGGACAAATTGTACAATAACTTTTGTTGTCCAGTTTCTCCTTTTATCCTTGGGAAAATAAAACAAATTGTTGCTAAAAGATAATTTTTGTGACTAAAAAGTTAAATGTTCATTTTTTCCTTGCATGTTGCTTCTGCTGTTGTGATGCACATAAAGGGTTAATAAATTTCTTGAATGTGGTTTTGAGCACCTTGAGGGGTGCAATTTTTAGAATGGTGTCACTTTTGGTTATTTTCAGCCATATAGACCCCTCAAACTGACTTCAAATGTGAGGAGGTCCCTAAAAAAAATGGTTTTGTAAATTTCGTTGTAAAAATGAGAAATCGCTGGTCAAATTTTAATACTTATAACTTCCTAGCAAAAAAAATTTTTGTTTCCAAAATTATGCTGATGTAAATTAGACATGTGGCTCGTTTAACAGAATAAAAATTCAAAATTTGAAAATTGCAAAATTTTAGCCAAATTTCCATTTTTTTCACAAATAAACGCAGAAATTATTGACCTAAATTTACCACTAACATGAAGCCCAATATGTCACGAAAAAAGATTATCTCAGAACCGTTAGGATCCGTTGAAGCGTTCCTGAGTTATTACCTCATAAAGGGACACTGGTCAGAATTGCAAAAAACAGCCAGGTCATTAAGGTCAAAATAGGCTGAGTCATGAAGAGCTACCTTCAGCAGCAATAAGGTTACATTCTGTGAAGGTGGCTCTTATGTTTTTGATCCCTAGTAACACTGAAATATTGACTCTTAGAAATTGTGCCCAATACCTGTATTGAGTCCCAGAGGTATAGTGTCTCCCCCTTTTACAGCCGCCTCCCAGCTGTCCATCATCCAGCTCTTGAGTCTGTGCGCCGCCTCCTGTGTTGGTGTTACGTGCCCGGCACCTGCCCCCATCTCCCTCCTCCTCTTTACTACCTCAGCAGCGTCTGATGAGCTGACCTGCCATTGAACTGAGTGTGGGGAGCTCAGCTCATCAGATGCTGCCGAGGGAGGAAAGAGAGAGAGGATGAGGGAGATGGGGGCAGGCGCCAGGCATGTAACAGCAACACAGGAGGCGGTGCACAGACGCAAGAGATGGATGATAGACGGCTGGGAGGCAGCTGAAACGGGGAGACACCATACCCCTGGGACTCAATACAGGTATGTAGTGCAATTTATAAAAGTCAATATTTCAGTGTTACTCGGGATCAGAAACATAAGAGCCACTTTCACAGAATGCAGCCTAAAGGTACCGTCACACATAACGATATTGTTAACGATATTGTTGCTTTTTGTGACGTAGCAACGATATCGTTACCGAAATCGTTATGCGTGACAGCGACCAACGATCAGGCCCCTGCTGGGAGATCGTTGGTCGCTGGGGAATTCAGAACTTTATTTTGGTCGCTGATCTCCCGCTGACATCGCTGAATCGGCGTGTGTGACGCCGATTCAGCGATGTCTTCACTGGTAACCAGGGTAAATATCGGGTTACTAAGTGCAGGGCCGCGCTTAGTAACCCGATGTTTACCCTGGTTACCATTGTAAATGTAAAAAAAAAAACACTACATACTTACATTCCGGTGTCTGGTCACGTCCCTCATCTTCAGCTTCCCACACTGACTGTGAGCACCGGCCGGCCGTAAAGCAGAGCACAGCGGTGACGTCACTGCTCTGCTTTACGGCCGGCCGGCGTGCCGCTCACAGTCAGTGTGGGAAGCTGAAGGCGAGGGACGTGACCAGATACCGGAATGTAAGTATGTAGTGTTTTTTTTTTACATTTACAATGGTAACCAGGGTAAACATCGGGTTACTAAGTGCGGCCCTGCGCTTAGTAACCCGATGTTTACCCTGGTTACCCGGGGACTTCAGCATCGTTGGTCGCTGGAGAGCTGTCTGTGTGACAGGTCTCCAGCGACCAAACAGAGACACTGCAGCGATTGGCATCGTTGTCTATATCGCTGCAGCGTCGCTTAATGTGATGGTACCTTTAGTGCTGCTGAAGGTGGCTCTTTTACTTAAAAAACAAGTTCCCTTTAAGTGATACAAATTCATATTAAACAATAATAATGAGCAGAATTAGGTTTGTCTGGTCCTCCACAACAGTCACTTTCTTACAAGTGGCCTCTTGAGAAAATTAATTGACCAACCGTGAGCTGTTGCCATTGGTAGCAGCATCCACGGGGTTAAATGACAATGATAGGTGCCAACACCTGTTGTGGCTGTTGACGAAGGGTGTCAGCTAAAGCATAAAGCTGACACCCACTGCATTTTTACCTGGAGCGCTCCCAGACACAGGGCCACAGGTTACTCGGTGCCGATCCTTTCTGTCTCAGTTCTGGGGTTGTCACGGTGGCTGGACCCGGTCCGTGACCCTGCTAAGGGGCGTCCAATAAAAGGTGATAGGAGTCTGTTAAGGTTTCGTGACGCCACCTGTGGTGTTCGGTCAGGATGACCGACGCTGCTTGGGGTCCGCTGGGGTGATGGAATGGCAGCTAGATGGTATACCTTCCCACAGGTGAAGTATGTCCCCAGGGCTTCCCAGTGATGTAGATGGCGATGGTGTGAGGTGCAGACAATAACGAGGACACAAGGTTGCAGTCTCTTTACCTCTTTACTGAAGACTTCAGGATCCGCAATCCAGAGCACAGTTAACAGGGCTGTCTGAGACCGGCCGGTCCGATGGCACATCCAGAGTTCCCTTTACAGGTAGAAATCGTTGCCTACCAATAGCGCCTGTGTGTTGTAGTGCTACCCTGCTGAGCATTCGGTATAGTCCTCACAACTTCTGTTCTAGTTCGTGTGTTCATTCTTTCTAGTTCTTTCTCTTTCTTTCTATTTTGTTCCAGATGTTACTAGTTTCTCGTCCCCCAGGTATGTTATGGCTAGGACGCACCCGTATGACGGGAAGTCTCGGAGCTCTTCCGGGACCCTAGAGACGCCCCTCTCCACGCTTTGCCCCCTATGTCTGCGTAGGAAATTTAAGGTAGACAGCCAACCTATAATTAACTGTCCTGCGGAGTTTGAAGTAAGGCATAGAGTCAGTTACTTCCTCGGTGTTCCGGCCACCGGCTACGCGCCTCAGTAGGATTTTGCCGTTCTCGGGGCACGACTCCTACTGGCTCTCCTTTGTGCTTGATCTCGTTTCTCACTGTTCCACAATATCCTTCGCTTCGTGTCTCTTTCTTAGGATACCGCCGCAAGGTAGTGCAGGCGCGGTTCCGTAACGTTCTGTTCTGTTCGCTAGGTACCTGCCAGGTTCCCACGCCTGACAGGCACCCCCCTGAATCTTCTCCCTGCAACACCCCCTGCCATGGGATGTTGCCTGAATCCAACCCAGTCAGCTTCTGACTAACTTCCTATCCAACCCCTAGTTTTACCAGTGTGAGGAGTGGCCCAATAAATAAAGCCCTTTTCTCCTCCTAGTGGCAGGAGTGTGAAGTGTAATGTGTGCTGGTGATACCTGTCAGTAGAATTCCTTCAGTGCCATCAGATGTACCATCACTCCCCTTAGCGGCAGAGTGTAATACTGCAACGACCAGGTCTCTGGGGCGCTGCACTTCCCCCCGGTTAAATCCAGTACTTCTGGACTGGGAAGAAGAACAACAATACATGTCAGCAAAAGACATAAAAAATTTTGGAATGCTTGAAACAAGTAAATATAACAAGGCTTCCCTTTATGGGAGGTGAGGACACTTGAACACAAACAAAAACAAAGTGAAATATTTTTAACCCCTTAGTGACAGAGCCAATTTTGTACTTAATGACCTAGCCAATTTTTACAATTCTAACCACTGTCAATTTATGAGGTTATAACTCTGGAATGCTTCAACGGATCCCGCTGATTCTGAGATTGTTTTTTCGTGACATATTGTACTTCATGTTAGTGGTAACATTTCTTTGATATTACTTGCGATTATTTATGAAAAAAACGGAAATATGGCGAAAATTTTTTAAATTTTGCAATTTTCAAACTTTGTATTTTTATGCCCTTAAATCAGAGAGATATGTCACGAAAAATAGTTAATAAATAACATTTCCCACATGTCTACTTTACATCAGCACAATTTTGGAAACAACATTTTTTTTTGTTAGGGAGTTATAAGGGTTAAAAGTTGACCAGCAACTTCTCATTTTTACAACACCATTTTTTTTTAGGGACCACATCACATTTGAAGTCATTTTGAGGGGTCTATATGATAGAATATACCGAAGTATGACACCATTCTAAAAACTACACCCCTCAAGGTTCTCAAAACCACATTCAAGAAGTTTATTAACCCTTTACGTGCTTCACAGGAACTGAAAAAATGTGGAAGGAAAAAATTAACATTTAACTTTTTTTTGCAAACATTTTAATTCAGAACCATTTTTTTTATTTTCACAAGTGTAAAAACAAAAATGTAACCACAAATTTTGTTACGCAATTTCTCCTGAATACGCCAATACCCCATATGTGGGGGTAAACCACTTTTTGGGCGCACCGCAGAACTTGGAAGTGAAGGGGCGCCGTTTCACTTTTTCAATGCAGAATTGGCTGGAATTGAGATCGGACACCATGTCACGTTTAGAGAGCCCCTGATGTGCCTAAACAGTGGAAACCCCCCACAAGTGACACCATTTTGGAAACTAGACCCCTTAAGGAACTTATCTAGATGTGTGGTGAGCACTTTGAACCCCCAAGAGCTTCACAGAAGTTTATAACGTAGAGCCGTGAAAATAAAAAAATCGCATTTGTTTACACAAAAATGATCTTTTCGCCCACAAATTCTTATTTTCACAAGGGTAACAGGAGAAATTAGACCACAAAAGTTGTTGTGCGATTTCTCCTGAATACGTCGATACCCCATATGTGAGGGTAAACCACTGTTTGGGTGCACCGCAGAGCTTGGAAGAGAAGGAGTGCCGTTTTACTTTTTCAATGTAGAATTGGCTGGAATTGAGATCGGACGCCATGTCGTGTTTGGAGAGCCCCTGATGTGCCTAAACAGTAGAAACCCCCCACAAGTGACCCCATATTGGAAACTAGACCCCCAATGGAACTTATCTAGATGTGTGGTGAGAACTTTGAATGCCCAAGTGCTTCACAGAAGTTTATAATGCAGAGTCGTGAAAATAAAACATATTTTTTTTTCCACAAAAAAGATATTGTAGCCCCCAAGTTTTTATTTTCACAAGGGTAACAGGAGAAATTGGACCCCAAAAGTTGTTGTCCAATTTATCCCGAGTACACTGATGTGCCATATGTGGGGGTAAACCACTGTTTGGGTGCACGGCAGAGCTCGGAAGGGAAGGAGCGCCGTTTTGGAATTCAGACTTTGATAGAATGGTCTGTGGGCGTTATATTGCGATTGCAGAGCCCCTGATGTACCTAAACAGTAGTAACTTCCCACAAGTGACTCTGTTTTGGAAACAAGACCCCCCAAGGAACTTATCTAGATGTGTGGTGAGAACTTTGAATGCCCAAGTGCTTCACAGAAGTATATAATGCAGAGTCATGAAAATAAAAAATATATTTTTTTCCACAAAAAAGATTTTGTAGCCCCCAAGTTTTTATTTTCACAAGGGTAACAGGAGAAATTGGACCCCAAAGGTTGTTGTCCAATTTATCCCAAGTACGCTGATGCCCCATATGTGGGGGTAACCCACTGTTTGGGCGCACGGCAGAGCTCAGAAGGGAGGGAGCACCATTTGACTTTTTGAGCGTAAAATTGGCTGTCGTGTTTGGAGACCCCCTGATGTACCTAAGCAGTGGAAACCCCCCAATTCTAGCTCCAAACCTAACCCCAACACACCCCTAACCCTAATCCCAACTTGATCCATAATCCTAATCACTAACCCTAACGATAATCACAACCCTTACCCCAAAACAACCCTAATGTCAACCCTAACCATAACCCTAATAAAAACCCTAAATCCAACACACCCCTAATCCTAATCTCAACCCTAACCTCAAACCTAACCCTAATCCCAATACACCCCTAATCACAACCCTAACCTTAACCCTAATCCCAAACCTAACCCTAATGCCAACCCTAATCCAAACCCTAACCCTAATCCCAACTCTAACCCTAACTTTAGCCGCAACCCTAGCCCTAACTTTAGCCCCAACCCTAACCCTAAGGCTACTTTCACACTTGCGTTTGGCATCCGTCGCAATCCGTCATTTTGGACAAAAAACGGATCCTGCAAATGTGCCCGCAGGATGCGTTTTTTGCCCATACACTTGTATTGCCGACGGATCGCGACGGATGGCCACATGTCGCGTCCGTCGTGCACTAGATCAGTTGTGTTTTGGTGGACCTTCGGCACAAAAAAAGTTCAATGTAACTTTTTTTGTACGTCGCGTCCGCCATTTCTGACCGCACATGCGTGGCTGTAACTCCGCCCCCTCCTCCCCAGGACAGATTGGGCAGCGGATGCGTTGAAAAACTACATCCACTGCCCACATTGTGCACAATTTTCACAACGTGCGTCGTTATGTCGGGCCGACGCATTGCGACGGCCCCGTACCGACGTAAGTGTGAAAGAAGCCTAACCCTAAATTTAGCCCCAACCCTAACCCTAAATTTAGCCCCAACCCTAACCCTAGCCCTAACCCTAACCCTAGCCCTAACCCTAGCCCTAACCCTAAATTTAGCCCCAACCCTAACCCTAAATTTAGCCCCAACCCTAGCCCTAACCCTAGCCCTAGCCCTAACCCTAATTTTAGCCCCAACTGCTCTTCTCCTGCCAGCCAGCAGATGGCGACAGATGGCGGGCGCACTGCGCATGCGCCCGCCATTTTCTTTTGCCAGGAAGACGCCGGCGGCCAGGAGGAGCAGCAGGAGGAACCAGGGATACCAGTAAGTATGGCAGGGTCCCCGAATCCCCCTATTTCTCTGTCCTCTGATGTGCAATCACATCAGAGGACAGAGAATTACACGTTACTTTTTTTTTTTTTTTTGCGGTCGCCGGTAAACAGTTAATTACCGGCGATCGCAAAACAGGGGTCGGTAAAACCGACCCCTATCATGTTCTTTGGGGTCTCGGCTACCCCCGGCAGCCGAGACCCCAAAGATTCTCCCGGTGCCGGCCGGCGGGCGCACTGCGCATGCGCCCGCCATTTTTTTTGCCGGAAAAAGATGGCGGCGCCCATCGGGAGCCAAGAGGAGCACCGGGGAGACAGGTAAGTATTGGGGGACTACCTGGGACCCCATTTCTCTGTCCTCTGATGTGCGATCACATCGGAGGACAGAGAAATTAAAAAGAAATCGCGTTTTTGGTTTTTTTTTTGCGATCGCCGGTAAACGGTTAATTACCGGCGATCGCAAAAGCGGGGTCGGTAAAAAAAACCCCGAATCATGTTCTCTGGGGTCTCGGCTACCCCCGGCAGCCGAGACCCCGGAGAAAATCCGACTCTGGGGGGCGCTATTTACTTTTTCCACACGTTAATTAACGGCGCTGTGGTTTAAGTACCCTTAGCGGCTGCCGTTAAAAGGCGTATCGGCGGTCGTTAAGGGGTTAAATAACATTTTGTCTATAAATAACTTTTGGTACCCTTCCGGGTATTCTACTAAGTGCAAATTCTGAACAATAATTTAACTTTTCCTTTAAGGGCGTATAAGCTGAACCCACTAAAGGCCTACTATAAAGTACTATAAGACAAACTCAACTTTTTCTTTTCTTTCTAGCTTCACCAATGCAGGACCGCCTAGCTCCTTGACTGGGCCTAATGTCATTGTCTTTCTATCAGCAACCAACTATCATAACTATCATTCTACAGTTCTCAGGAGGACTCTCTCTCTAACCCCTACGGGTTCACTTTCAATCTTTCCTGTCCTCAATCTCTAGTAACATTATCAAACTTTTCTGAATCACAACTTTATTAACATTTCAACTTTTCTTAAGGCAACATTATAACTTCAGTGCAACATGTGAACATTCCCTTTAAGAGGGAACCAAGTCTCTTTGAAATGGTGCAGATTCTCTCTGTCTGCAAGTCTAATGAAAGCAAGACCTTCTGCGTCATGTCCAAAAGCAGTATCTTTGCAAAGTCTTCTTTCGATGTAAAACCAGTAGGGGGCACCTTTAATAAGGCGCGAACTATATACAACACAGTTTTGGGAATCATTCACTGTTCATGATCCAGCAGTCTTTGGAAACAATGATGAACAAACAAAAAGAAGAGGGATCCCGGGTAAACAAAGGAACCCCTTTAAGAGTTAACCCTGGACGGGTTTAAGCAGCAAAAGAGTAGGGAAAACAAGAAGATAAAGAGTTAACTATGTACATTTTCAGGCTTCCGAGGTTTAGTTCTTTGATGTTGGGGGTTGTGGCCGTATCTCGCAGACCACCCCTTTCGGCCGAGAATGAGGGGGTCCCACAATTACGCGCAGGGCCTGGTCTGTCTGGGGGTCCGCAGCAGGGGCTTCACCCCCTGGAACCTCAGCTGCAACCTGGAGGACTGCGCATTGCTGGACACCCCTGGCCACCCAGCCGGTCTCCCTCTGCCATTGGGTGTATGTCACGGCATCCCCAGGTTTCAAACCACGGTCCTCATCGACCCCTTCAGAACAGGGCTCCACCTTGCTCCGGGTGACACGGACCTGCAAGGGCTCTCCAATCTCCTGGATGACTCCCCTCTCTTCCCTGGGGTTATAGAAGACCACCACCCCCCCTGTGACGGTGGGACCTTCTCCTCTGCTGTGAGGTCAATCATGGTCACAGTTCGGAGCGGTTTCCTCCATGCCGCCACCAGGCGTCGCTGGTGTTCCGTCACCGGCAGGATCCTCAGGCCCGGCTCCTGCGGTGCGCGATTCCCTAGTCGGGTGCGGTGATCTGCTGCGGCCGGAGTGGGTAAAGGAGGGGACACGGGGGAGAGACGGATCTCCGTCGGGTGGCCCAACCGGGAACTCATCCGAGCGTGGGCCTCCAGGCAGCGCGCCAGCCGCCGAGCCTCAGCGGCGGCCACCCAGCCATCAAACATCATCCGCCTGCCGGGTACCTCTCTAGGCGGCTCCGCAACGGTCAACGCCTGCAGCGTTGGTGACTCCGGGGCTGGTACAGGTGCTGTAGCCTCGTGCTGGGCCGGGATGTCGCCATGCGGGGTCCTGGAAGTCGCCATCTTTGTCCCCTCCTCTGGATCTTCTTCCCGGGCTCTTTTTCGGGGGCGGCTCCGTCCCCACTGTCCCCACCCTCCATAGAGGATGAGAAGGCGGACCTCAGCGACTGACGGGCACGCCCTCAGGATACAACAATTCTTAGACTGGGCGGCCATTATCTTTCGCGCTCTGCAGTTTGTTCACACCCACTTTCACGCCCTTCTTTTTCTACTGCGCTCCTCGTGGCGCTGTAATGGCGGCGGTTTTGGCGGGAATCTTGCGGCAATCGGCAATACACAGTCCTTGCAATAAATCACAGTTCATGCACAATTCAATCACAGTTCCAAGGCACACATGACCTGATTCCTCAGGCTTAAGTACAATCCTGTTCGTGACGCCAAGTTGGATCGCCCCCAGACACAGGGCCACAGGTTACTCGGTACCGGTCCTTTCTGTCTCAGTTCTGGGGTTGTCACGGTGGCTGGACCCGGTCCGTGACCCTGCTAAGGGGCGTCCAATAAAAGGTGATAGGAGTCTGTCAAGGTTTCGTGACGCCACCTGTGGTGTTCGGTCAGGATGACCGACGCTGCTTGGGGTCCGCTGGGGTGATGGAATGGCAGCTAGATGGTATACCTTCCCACAGGTGAAGTATGTCCCCAGGGCTTCCCAGTGATGTAGATGGCGATGGTGTGAGGTGCAGACAATAACGAGGACACACGGTTGCAGTCTCTTTACCTCTTTACTGAAGACTTCAGGATCCGCAATCCAGAGCACAGTTAACAGGGCTGTCTGAGACCGGCCGGTCCGATGGCACAACCAGAGTTCCCTTTACAGGTGGAAATCGTTGCCTACCAATAGCGCCTGTGTGTTGTAGTGCTACCCTGCTGAGCATTCGGTATAGTCCTCACAACTTCTGTTCTAGTTCGTTCTTTCTAGTTCTTTCTCTTTCTTTCTATTTCGTTCCAGATGTTACTAGTTTCTCGTCCCCCAGGTATGTTATGGCTAGGACGCACCCGTATGACGGGAAGGCTCGGAGCTCTTCCGGGATCCTAGAGACGCCCCTCTCCACGCGTTGCCCCCTATGTCTGCGTAGGAAATTTAAGGTAGACAGCCAACCTATAATTAACTGTCCTGCGGAGTTTGAAGTAAGGCATAGAGTCAGTTACTTCCTCGGTGTTCCGGCCACCGGCTACGCGCCTCAATAGCATGTTGCCGTTCTCGGGGCACGACTCCTACTGGCTCTCCTTTGTGCTTGATCTCGTTTCTTACTGTTCCACAATATCCTTCGCTTCATGTCTCTTTCTTAGGATACCGCCGCAAGGTAGTGCAGGCGCGGTTCCGTAACGTTCTGTTCTGTTCGCTAGGTACCTGCCAGGTTCCCACGCCTGACAGGCAGCCCCCCTGAATCTTCTCCCTGCAACACCCCCTGCCACGGGATGTTGCCTGAATCCAACCCAGTCAGCTTCTGACTAACTTCCTATCCAACCCCTAGTTTTACCAGTGTGAGGAGTGGCCCAATAAATAAAGCCTTTTTCTCCCCCTAGTGGCAGGAGTGTGAAGTGTAATGTGTGCTGGTGATACCTGTCAGTAGAATTCCTTCAGTGCCATCAGACGTACCATCACTCCCCTTAGTGGCAGAGTGTCATACTGCAACGACCAGGTCTCTGGGGCGCTGCACTCCCATAAGGGAATTGTATTCCCCTATTTATGATTTTTAGTAAGTCAGTAAAAAATGGTTAAATGAGTGGAAATTTTTATTTGTCTTTAAATAGCAGAATGCAAGAAATGACTTAAAGGGAATCTGTCAGCAGGTTTTTGCTATGTAATCTGAAG